>NC_047087.1:37901875-39177500 GCF_902459505.1 Geotrypetes seraphini | reverse complement strand
GGTGGGATTGTCCAAAGACAAAAGTTCTCTCATAATATGCAAAACTACCTGGTTGTACCACAAACAGATGGTATAGCAAATGCTTGTTAGGGATGGGTTTAGGGAAGTTGTGGAAGGAGCACTGGAGGTTTGGATGGGTCTAATTGCAACTATTATGTGAGATTGCATTATATTGGAAGGAGGTGGGACCTATGTTGAGCAAGAGGAAAAGGTTGAGGCATATTGGAAAGCTGGAAAAACTCCAAGATCGAAGGAATGATAGATGAAAACGTGGAAGAATAGAAGGTGACTTGAAAAGATACGAGTACAGCAAAAGAGGAACCCATTTAATCTCTTTTTAATTTGGACTGGTATTATTTATTAAGGATTTATAGGAGTCTTGCTTTTTCTTAATACTATTTTCCTTATAACAACGAATCTTCCTTACTATATTGGAGTTGGTTTTCCCTCCCAATGAGGCCTAGACAGTAAAGATGCTTTGAAATATTAGCATATTGTTTAGAATTCTACTCCTTTGGAAAGTGTTCTTTATATATATTATATTGGAGAATAAAATAAATTTTAAAAAGTCTACATATCTATATATGAGAGAGAGAGAGAATGTACCCTGTAGCAGGTTTTTTGCACAAAAGTCAGAAAACAAATTTTATATTAAATCAAAACTGAAAGATTTAAGGCCATACCCTATCACTGGACTAACTCAATACATCTCTTGACCACTTTACAGGAGCCAATACCCTTTCTGCATGTCAGGATGGAATAAACAAAGATGCCATTACCAAAATATAAGTGAATCCTAAAAATGCCTGGCAGCTAAAAAAGTTACAATAAATTCAGAGCTCTGGTCTTAGCAGAATTTATTTGCAATAGGATGAATAGTCACCATGGGCCAGAGGTAATAGAGTCTCTCCTCTCCATGATGCGTCTATAAAAAGATGCCTAATGAAACTGACCCTATATTACCATTCCAAGAGTTCACTAAGGTATGATGATGAAGACCAAAAAGTGTAACCATGAGATCTATGAATTAAATGTTTTCTCCCAAGTTGTTTCTAGGGGGGAAAAATGCCTTCTAAATAAGGTCTTATATCTTCTAAATAGCACAGACAAGCCAGCCAGGTGGCTCAGTGGCAATGAACCAGGATTTGGTTCCCACATCAGTTTTTCCAATTCCCAAGTTGGCCAGGGCTTAGGATGCTGCAGAGACAATATTCACAGCTCCTGAGGGGGAGGGAATCCCAGTCATCACATGAAAGTGGCATCTAGAGGCCAGATTGAAGATTCATGATTGCAAACAGCTTTTTTAGTCAATCCATAATCATGGAACTGGGGCCAAAGCAAGTAATGAAAAAGCTTCTAGAAGCAGATCCTTTAACCATTATTTTACACAGAAAGCCTTTTATTTATTTAATTTGTTTTCTATCCCTTTGTCTTCATCTTCTACTTCTGGGAATGAGCAACATAGAATGGACTTTCCTATTTGATATCTGAAAGTTGCTGCAGGTAATCCAGACTGTCCACTGTCAGAGCACGATGCTAGACTTGAGCCAGCCCAGCACTTTCTATGTTCTTAAGGTTTTATGGCGCTTTGGAGGAGAGCATTGCATAGTGGTTAGAGCTACAGAACCTCACACTACTCCTTGTGACCCTGGGCAAGTCACTTAATCCTCTACTGCCCCATGTACAGTAGATAGATTATGAGCCTAGCGGGACAGAGAGGGAAAATGCTTGAAGTACTTGTATGTAAACTGCTTTGAGTGTGGTTGTAAAACTAAAGGTGGTATACTGACACTAATAAATGGGCTAAGTGATCTGGGGAAGAGAAAACTATTTGCAAACGAAGGCTGCCCAAACAAAAATGTGACGACCCACCAATGGGGTAGGGGGTTATTTTGTTTGTTTTTTCATAAAATCTCTAAACCATTAAAATAAAATGTAATGTTTGGTTTAGACAACACATTTGGTCATTTTAAGATAAATATTAGCCTAAAATGTATTAATGTGTCATAAAATGTATTAATGAAGCAATGTATTAAAAATAAAATGAATGCAGATATTACTCTCAATAACAGTACTGTCCAAACTGTGGAACAGAAAAATGAAGGAATCTTTCAAACTTGCTTACCTTTAACAGGGGTTCTCCACAGACAGTAGGAGAATGCAGTCACACTCAGGCTCGAGAAGCTCCATCGGACAGTGTCACCTGGACTGTGCCTGCATTGCCCGCCTTATCTCCAAAGGATAAATGTTACTACATCTCTAGTAAAGATTCAGAGAACTATCATCACGGAATGCCTAAAGCTTTGAGGTTTGGTAGTTGTGGCTTCTGAACTTGTCACCCTCTTAAATAAAAAAAATTGTTTGTAGTGATATTCGACTTAGATGGTCCCTATCTAGTAATCAGTAGCCCAAAGCAAAAACAAGCTTAAAATGAACAGGGTTGCCAGCAAGCAGTCCCTTAAAAAGGAAACAAAAATAAAAGCTAGCAGCTATGAATACCTAAAGATAATGTGAGCATGGAAAGTAGCTTTTATTTGCTATCAGGCAGTCAGTTTTCCAAGACAATTATTGTAAGTCTGGTAACATAAACTTTTCTTGGTCTAATAGACAGCTATTTTGACCAAGCACTTTTTCTTGTTTAAACATTCATGATTACAATTAGATAAAGCATTTGACAAGTCAAAATAAGCTCAGAACTGTGAAGTTCAAGATGTATTAGACTGGCCAGAAAGTTCTGTCAGCCAATCACAAAGCTCCCTCAGTCCCACCCATGATATATTTATTTTATTTAAAAAATTTATTTCCCGTTTAACACCTAAGCGGGTTACAGCTGAACATAATAATTCATGAACGAACATAAAAACAATCACACATCATCCCTCTCTTCTAATATCAATAATTCAATAGTAGAACTCATGCACAAACAGATGAGTTTTAAGCAATCACCTCAATTGCTCAGTATTCCATAGCTTTTTTTTCTATAGAAGACACTATATAGAAATGCACTTATCAGCTAATAGTACATATAGATTTTTCTATTTACTGTAGTAAGCAAGTGCTTCCCTCATATTATCTATACTACCAACATATACAGTCATATACTTTAGCTCTCCATGGTTTTGGAGAATGACACAGGGACAGCATTTGTCCCTGTCCTGCAGTTAACTGTGAGAAACCATCCTTGTGTCATTCTTTAAGGAGAGAGGGAAGAATCAGAGTATGATGGGCACAGCCACTGACCCTCAAGCCTTGCATTGAAGAATGCTGGTGTAGAAAGACTGAAATTGAGGAAGACACTAAAGAATGTCATGGGGCATTTTCCCATGGCTATCTGTGGAGACGGGAACAAATTCTGTCCCCACATCATTCTCTACATAGAACTTGTGGAATATCAGCACTATGAATTAAAATTTTTTTTTTCTTTATTAAGTTTTTCAACTACAATTGTGCAACAAATGATTCACAAATATGGATACTTAAAAACAAGCACAATGGAACTTACAGACTTCAACGTACAATTATATTATCCCCACCCTCCCACCTGATATACAAGTAAAATAAAACCTTAATAAAACTATTCATGAAATCCCTAAATCAAGTTCCCATTCCATTTCCTCCCCCCTCCCTGGATGTGCATGTTTACATGTCTATAAAATAAAACTCATTTATTCCTCCTTACAAAATGTAGCCAATGGCACCCAAACATCCATAAAACTTTTGTAACGTCCCCCTTGTATTGCCATGCATAATTGCCCTTTAGTTCAAGATTCCACTGTGACATTGGAAACCAGAGGCAAAACTAGTTTTGGGTTAGAAAAATTGCACTGTAGTTTCTGTACTTGTCCTGAGAACAATAGGCTCAGTGTGGACTGTGATACATTTCAAAGATGTTGTAGTACAATAGCTTTTGAGACCTCAGATGCTTCTTATTCTTGAAATGGCATCTGTAGAAAATGACAAGAGGGCAAATTTGACTCTATCGCCGCAGGATCTATCTCTGTCCTCTGTCCCCTTGTCATTGAAGATCTTGTAGGTTATTTTAAAGATATCATGGCTAAAAGCCAACCAAAACTGGTGATTTTGGCTTCAAACAAAACCAAATCAGCATCTGCTGCTCAATTTCAGTGAAACCAGACTTGAAACCGAAAACATGGCCCCACACTTACAAGACTGCTCCCCAAACCGATCTCTCACCCCCCTCCACACCCGAGAGAAAACCTGTCCTGCCCACCTGCTTCAATCGCCCACCCCACCAACTTTTTCAGGACAATAACATCCTGCATTGCTCCTGCTCCCTGGTGGCTGCATGTTCAAAATGGTGGTTGCAACTTCTCACAACAGCCTCATAGGAGGGCCTATGAGACAGGAAGAGATGGCAGGTAGCCCTGGAAGGCTAGGAGATGTGTTTTCTCAGGGGGAGGGGGGGGGGCTCAGATAGGAAGGCAGTCTTGCTGCGGAGACATATTTTTGGTTCTAACTAAAAATGCTCAGGCATTTTTAGTCAAAATCCAAACTCAAATTTTGGTTTTGTTTTGGTACCAAACTGAAACTTGGTTGACCTCTAATCACAACCTATAATGAATGCAAGATATTAAATTAAAATAAATAGTATGCCTGGAACTTGCTCTCCTAGAGGCATGAGAACAGACCAATTGATTTCCAAAGGGTTTCTGACAGCTAGCCACAAAATGCAGAGATCAGAATAGACTCTATGGGTGATGAGTTCACGTTCTGCGCCAAGAGAGATACAAGCCATCACAGTTTAGAATATGAAAGGAAGCACCTTTTCATTGTTAGCCTCAGTTTCTGGGCCCTCTAAGGTTGTTGTTCAAGGAAGTGGTCAGTCAGCAGTGGTCTCTACTTCAATCTCTTTTTCTTTGTAGTGACCAAAGCAATTTACTTTAGAATCTATTTTGAATGCAATAGTTGAACTTGCACAGGCTGAGTCCCAAATTAAATGCTATAAGAAAGTCTATTATTATTTAGGAGAGTAAAATTGTTGCCAATAAAGTGAAAACAGGAATTTTAAAACTCAGGTTATAATGCAAAAAAAAACTGTGGCCGATACTGCAACGAATAAAGATAATATACTTTTGAGAAGTTGAAACACTGGAGAACCAGGTAAGGTCTTCCACTCTTTATTTAATCAACTTCCTAAAGTTCCTTTGAGATAACCTTGAGAGACTTTTATCTAATATTTAGCTGATATACTGAACATACAGTATCTGCCACTAGCTAAGAGAACATTGGATGAGGTAGTACCTAATATCTCTATTCCCCCTACTTTGGCTATACTGGATATCTTGGAGACCTCAGATACTAAATTTGCCAACTGCTGCTAATATGATAGTTTCTATGGCATTAAAATCCAATAGAAACTGGCTCCTCTGTCTTTTCTTTATGCACAAGGATAAGTTGATTCTTAATTGAAAAATTAGAATGCTTCCAGATGTGACCAAAGAAACTCAATGAGGGGATTTTTTTTTTTTTTCTTTCTTTTTTGCTGTGTCCTGAGGTTTTACAAATGGGGGCTCTTTTCTTTCTTAAGTTCCCTTGAATGTATAATGTTAAATACAAATCCATTAAGTATATTTGCTTTCAGATGGTTCAATTAACAGCTTTTCTTGCTGCTAGTCAACCTGTGACACTAGTGATTGCTAGATCTTCTGAAGAACAGAAGGATTAATAATCATTCGCATAATTTAGACTTAAGTCCTATATGTTGGATGTTGTTACTTTTTTTCTTTATTAATCTGGCATTTTTCTTCCTTATACATTTTTAATAGCTTCCTTCCCCTTGGTTGACTTTGGTGAATGATTTGTTACATTTCTTTAAAATGCGGCTCACTGGTTGACCTGCTGCCTCTGCACTCAGAGGTTGTGAGATCAAATCCCGATGCTGCTCCTTGTGACTCTGGGCAAGTCACTTAATCCTCTAGTGTCCACTACTTTGAATGTCAGCTTTGAAATGCCAAAGCAATAAAAAGGCAGTATACAGGTCCCCAATCCCTTTCCCCTTTCCTTTTATTCAACATATCTTTACCCAACGAGTGGTGGACACCTGGAATGCGCTTCCAGAGGGAGTAATAGGGCAGAGTACAGTACAGGGGTTTAAGAAAGGATTGGACAATTTCCTGCTGGAAAAGGGGATAGAGGGGTATAAATAGAGGATTACTGCACAGGTCCTGGACCTGTTGGGCCGCCGCGTGAGCGGACTGCTGGGCATGATGGACCTCAGGTCTGACCCAGCAGAGGCATTGCTTATGTTCTTATGTTCTTATGTTATATCCAAGTGGGGTATACTTTGTTATTGATTTTAAATAGAAATTTCAACATAAAAGGAACTGAATAGGAAGCTATATTTAATATCTAGGAGTGGAGGAAGAAGTGACAATCAAGCATAAAACACTGAGAGAAAAGATCAATAATATTACAGGAGATTAAAACTGGTGCTGAAAAAGCACAGTTACTTACCGTAACAGGTGTTATCCAGGGACAGCAGGCATATATTCTCACATGTGGGTGACGTCATCTACGGAGCCCCAGCGCGGACAGCTTTTCAAGCAAACTTGCTAGAAGTTTCAAGTTTGCACACTGCACCACGCATGTGCATGCCTTCTCGCCCACTAGAGGGCGCATCCCACCTCGTGGTCCTCAGTTCCATAACTAGCAGAGAAGCCATCCCCGGGGAGGCGGGCGGGTTGTGAGAATATATGCCTGCTGTCCCTGGATAACACCTGTTACGGTAAGTAACTGTGCTTTATCCCAGGACAAGCAGGCATGATATTCTCACATGTGGGTGACCTCCAAGCCAACCAAAAAAGGGCAGGTGGGAGGATGGCAATTCAGGAAAACAGATTACGCAACACCGACTGGCCAAACCGGCCGTCACTCCTGGATAAAGTGTCCAGACAGTAATGAGAGGTGAACGTATGAACCGAAGACCAAGTGGCAGCTTTACATATTTCCTCCATAGGAGTGGATCGGAGGAAAGCCACCGAAGCTGCCATCGCTCGGACCTTATGCCCCGTGACTCGACCCGGGGGCGGAAGTCCAGCCTGAGAATAGCAAAAAGAAATGCAAGCAGCTAACCAGTTAGACAGAGTGCGCTTGGAAACAGGATGTCCTAATCGATTAGGATCGAAGGACAAAAACAATTGAGGAACCTTCCGATGAGACCTGGTGCGTTGAAGATAATATGCCAACGCCCTCTTACAGTCAAGCGTGTGAAGCGCCGTCTCGCCAGGATGGGAGTGGGGCTTCGGAAAGAAAACAGGAAGGACAATGGACTGATTGAGGTGGAAATCAGAAACAACTTTAGGTAAAAACTTAGGATGGGTGCGGAGAACCACCTTGTCATGATGAAAGACAGTGAAAGGAGGGTCCGCAACCAAGGCTTGCAACTCCCCAATCCGCCTAGCGGAGGTGAGGGCAATCAAAAACATCACCTTCCAAGTCAGAAATTTCAAGAGAGACTTGTTGAGTGGCTCAAAAGGGGGTTTCATCAGTTGAGCTAAAACCACATTCAAATCCCACACGACTGAAGGAGGCTTAAGAGGGGGACAAACCCTGAGTAACCCCTTCATGAAGCGTGTCACCAAAGGATGGAGCGACAGGGGACGCCCATCCAGATGTTGATGGAAAGCAGAAATAGCACTAAGATGAACCCGCACCGAAGTGGTTTTCAGGCCAGAGTGCGACAGATGAAATAAATAGTCCAAGACCGAGGACACCGGAACCGACACCGGATCCAGGTGAAAAGACGAACACCAGGTGGAAAACCTGGTCCATTTCTGCGAATAACAAAGCCTCGTCGAGAGCTTGCGTGAGGCTTCCAACACCTCCCTCACCGATTGAGACAGACCAGGCGAAATTAGGGAGCAAGAAACCAAGCTGTCAGGTGTAATGACTGAAGATTGGGATGTAACATGGATCCTTGACTCTGAGACAGCAGAGAAGGAAACACAGGCAGAAGAAGAGGCTCCCTGGCACTGAGCTGAAGCAGCAGGGAGAACCAGTGCTGACGCGGCCACCGAGGAGCAATGAGAATCATCGTGGCAGCGGACGATTTGAGATGTACTAACGTTCGCATGATCAGGGGAAAGGGAGGGAACGCATACAGGAACCTCCCGTCCCAATCGAGAAGAAAGGCATCGGCCTCCAGACGGTCCCGGGAGTACATCCGAGAACAATACAGGGGCAGTTTGCGGGTCTCCGGAGAGGCAAACAGATCCACCTGGGGCGTTCCCCAGCGAGCGAAAACCTCGCGCAGAACTCCGGAGTGTAGAGTCCACTCGTGCGGTTGCAGAAGTCGACAGACAGTTCAGTTCTCCCTGGATGTAGACCGCCCGAAGGAAGATGTTCCGGGAGACCGCCCACTCCCAAAGGCGAAGAGCCTCCGAGCAGAGGGGCCAAGAACCCGTGCCACCCTGCTTGTTCACATAGTACATTGCCACTTGATTGTCCGTGCGGACGAGAACAACCTGATTCTGCAATATGTGAACGAATGCTCGAAGTGCCAGAAAGATGGCCCGAAGTTCTAGCACGTTGATGTGACACCGACGATCCTCGGCAGACCACAGGCCCTGCGTGCGAAGACCGTCGAGGTGGGCTCCCCACGCGTACTCCGAGGAGTCTGTGGTCAGAACCTTGCGAAAAGGAGGGTTGAGAAACAGTAAACCCTTGGACAGATTTGAAGAGTTGGTCCACCAACACAGCGATTTCCGCAAAAGCGGAGTCACCACAACGAGGCGAGATGCCGGATCGTACTCTTGACGCCACTGGGAAGCGAGGGTCCACTGAGGAATCCTCAAGTGCAGCCTTGCAAACGGAGTGACGTGGACCGTCGATGCCATATGACCGAGCAGCATCATCATGCGCTGGGCCGACACCACCGACAGTTGAGAGACCTGACGGCCCATCCGCACCAAGGCTTCCAACCGCTGGGGTGGGAGATAGGAGCGCAGGCGCACCGTGTCCAGCACCGCGCCTATAAATTGAAGAGACTGAGCCGGGCACAACAGTGATTTTGGAAAGTTTATCTCGAACCCGAGGCTCTGCAGGAAGGCAATAGACTGTCGGGTCGCTGAGATAACCCCCTCCCTGGTCGGGGCTTTGATGAGCCAATCGTCCAGGTAAGGGAACACATGAAGCCCACGAGACCTCAGGGCTGCCGCAACCACCACCATGCACTTCGTGAAGACTCGTGGGGACGCGGCCAGGCCGAAGGGCAGGACCCTGTACTGGAGGTGCAGGTCCCCCACCTGGAATCGTAAAAATCTTCGGAAGGCGGGATGCACCGGAACATGGGTGTATGCTTCCTTCAAGTCGAGGGAGCACATCCAGTCCCCTTCCTCCAGGAGAGGATATAAAACCGGGAGAGATAGCATTCGAAACTTCTCCCGGACCAGGAATTTGTTGAGCTTCCTGAAGTCCAGTATGGGGCGCAGGTCCCCGGTCTTTTTCGGGACCAAAAAGTAACGGGAGTAAAACCCCGTACCCCGCTGGTCCTTGGGGACCGGTTCGACCGCCCGAAGCACCAAAAGGGCCCTGGCCTCGGCCAGAAGGGTCGGCAGCTGCGATCGGTTGCAAGAGGCTAGGTTCGGGGGATTGTCCGGTGGCGAGGACACAAAGTTGAGCGAGTAGCCCTCGGAGACGGTCCGGAGCACCCAAGCGTCTGAGGTTATCTCGGTCCATGCCATCCGGAAGAACCGAAGACGCCCCCCGATAGGAAGGGGTTCCTGAGATTTCGCGGAGGGGAACCCGCCCCGTCCGCTCAGCCCGTCAAAAGGAAGGCGCGGGTTTAGAAGGACCCTGCGCCGGGGCTTGGGTTTGTCCCCCTCTGCCTCGCTGAGATGGACGCCTCGGAGGTGGCCTCGAAAAAGCTGGAGTCGATTTCTGAGGATATCGACGCGGCGGAGGACGGAAGGGTTTCTGCGGCGGGGGTCTAGGTTTGGGGCGGACCAGGGATGCTAACGAGCGCTCCTGCTCCGACAACCGCTTGGTCGCCGCATCTAAGGACTCGTCAAATAACTCGGACCCCACACAAGGCAAGTCTGCAAGACGTTCCTGCAGGTTTGGGTCCATATCGAGGGTGCGAAGCCAGGCCAGGCGGCGCATGGCCACTGCGAAGGCCGACACCCTCGAAACCAGCTCAAATGCGTCGTACACTGCATGAAATAGGTACAACCGCAATTGAGACAGGTTGGACATAAATTTATCAAATCCTGCTCTTAGGGGGTCCGGTAAGGAGTCTCGGTATTGAGGAAGGTCCTTCACCATGCCACGCAAATAGGAGGAAAAGGTGAAGGCATAATTTAGAACCCTGGTGGCCATCAGGGAATTTGAATAGAGGCGACGGCCAAACTTATCCAGGGTCCGCCCCTCCCTGCCGGGTGGAACCGCCGCGGAAACCCGTGAGGGCTGGGATTTCTTTAGGGCAGACTCCACCAGAAGAGACTGGTGGGAGAGCTGCGCCTTTTCGAACCCTTTAGGGGGCACCGTCCTATACTTGGCTTCCATTTTAGAAGGCACCGACGTGACTGTAAGAGGGTTCGACAAATTCTTCAACCAGGTCTGCAGAAGGACTCTGTTGAGTGGGAGCCTAGGAACCTCTCTAGGAGGAGTGGGAAGGTCCTGCTCCTCCAAAAATTCTTTGGAATATTGTGAACCGACCATAAGGTCTAACCCCAGGGCTCGGGCCATGTCCTGAACAAAAGTTGTAAATGAGGACGGTCTGGCCGGGGGAGACGGGGTTCTCGACCTCCCCACCGAGGAGAGGGGAGAGGCCTCATGGGAATAATGAGGATCCCTGACCGACCCCGAGTCCCAGGATCCTCTCTCCAAGGCTCTCGAGGGGGAAGGAGAAGTTTTCCGCCTCGCGGAACCCTTGGGTGAGGACCCCGGGGTCCGGGGGACACTCTCCCACTTCCTCGGCGAGGCGGCACGGGAAGACTTCCCATGAGGTGATCGGAGGAGCCTCGGATTGTCGAGGCGCAACTCCGACACCTGAAGCGCCTCGCCCCCGAGCGGCGAGGAACGACCGTGCCTCCGAGGCGAGCCGCGCGGGCGCTTCGGCTTCCTCGATCGGCGCCCCGTCCGAGGTCGCGTCGAGGGCGAGGCGTCCCGGGAAGACCCCGAGGAAGAGGAGGAAATACGGCGCACTCTGCGCAACTTTTCCTTGGGCCGCACACTCCGCTCAGGCGGCCCCCCCGAGGTCGAGGTCGAGGGCAGGACCGGGGCCGAGGTTAAGGGGGCCACAATACCCGAGACCGAGGCCACCGAGGCCGGGGCTCCCGAGGTCGAGGGAGCCGAGGCCGGGGCCTCCGAGGGCGAGGGCGCCCCGGCCGAGGCCTGCGAGGTCGAGGCCGCCGGAACCGCAGCTCGCTGCAACACTTCCAAGGCCCCCGACAGCTCCGATGAAATAAGGGCTCGAAGGAGGTCCTGAAAGGCCGGGATCCCCACGAAGGTTGGGAGTTCCGGGTCCGGAGCACACTCCCTGGAGGGCGACCTCGGTCTCGAGTATTCCCTCGGGGTGTGCGAAGTCGAGGTCCGAGGCGGGGCCGGGGTCGACCCACCCGCCTTAGCCGGAGTAGAGGATGGCTTCTTTGCTGAAGGGGATGGAACAGAGGACTTACCCGAAGCCGGCTTTCCTGAGGACGCCTTCGAAGCCGAGGGCCGAGGCGAAGCCGAGGCCCCCGAGGACGCCGAGGCCGAGGTCAAGGCCGGGGCCGAGGCCGAGGCCGACGTCGAGGCCTTAGGCGGCGCGTCCACTGCAAACAATTCCGCCATTCTGGCCTTACGGCGACGGAGGGCTCTGTTTTGAAAAGTAGCGCAGCGATCACACGAAGCTGTCGGATGATCGGGCCCAAGACAAACAATGCACCACCGGTGAGGGTCAGTGATGGAAAGCAACCTCTCACACCGGCTGCACTTTTTGAATCCCGTAACAGGACGGGACATCAACGAAAAAGAAGGCCGGGAACGACCGACGTCCCGCGGCCACGGCTGCCGGGAGCCCCCGGAGCCTAACGAAAAGTAAAATATTTTTTTTTTTTTTTTTTTTTTAAACGAAAGAAACAAAATAAAGGAGCACCGCGAATCGATCAAAATACAAAAACAACGAAACGCGGCAGCTAGAAAAGCAATACAACTGGAGCTCAAATCCACAGGGCTTTCTGGCTCCGCGGAAAAAATTGAACTGAGGACCACGAGGTGGGATGCGCCCTCTAGTGGGCGAGAAGGCATGCACATGCGTGGTGCAGTGTGCAAACTTGAAACTTCTAGCAAGTTTGCTTGAAAAGCTGTCCGCGCTGGGGCTCCGTAGATGACGTCACCCACATGTGAGAATATCATGCCTGCTTGTCCTGGGATAATCACATCATCACAGAATAAAATACACGCCATTAATCAGCTGGCAAGTCCTGTACTCTCATACAGCTTTGGAACTGTAGACTGGCCTCTCAAAGATCTTGAAAAATTGGATGAGTGAACAAGAAAATGCCTCATGTCAAGATGTAAATGTAAGCTTGTTATGAATTTAAAATTATGTATGTTTTCTGTAATCTGCACTGAGCACAAATTCAGAGCTACTATCATAGGTCTACTTAACAGCATCAGTATAAAAGTAAATGTTCAGAATTTTTCTCCATTATTAAACTTGGACAAGCATTGTGACAAATAGAAGGAATGAGTGGGAACTACCAGTAGACACAAAGATGGAAACAGTTAAATCCCTACCATCTGCCCATCCTTGTACAAAGAAATGTATGCATTATACAGAAAAGGACAAAAGCAGCCTGGGATGCAGGGGGCCCCACCCTGTAGCAAAAGATAGAAACACAGAAACATGACAGCAGATAAAGGCCCATCTAGTCTGCCCATCTGCAGTAACCATTATCTATCTCTCTCTCTCAGAGATCCCACATGCCTATCCCAGGCAATCTTGAATTCAGACACAGTCTCTGTTTCCACCACCTCTTTCAGGAGACTGTTCCATGCATCTACCACCCATTCCGTAAAAAGTATTTCCTTAGATTACTCCGGAGCCTATCACCTCTTAACTTCATCCTATGACCTCTCATTGCAGAGTTTCCTTTCAAATGAAAGAGATTCAACTCATGCACATTAATATTATGTAGGTATTTAAATGACTCATCATATCTCCCCTTGTCATTGCTAGAGCTACACAAGAGTGAAGGTGTGGGTGCTGCAGAGAGGGCAGGGTGAGAGGAGGAAAAAGGAGAGGGGTGGAGCAAAAAGAGGAAAGCAGAGGTATGAACACAATAGAAAGGACAAGATTAGAGGAGGAAAGAAGAAAGGGAGAAGGGGAATGGAGGGCGACAGCATGGATACGTGGAAAAGAGACAGAAGCTCACACTCCCATACACACAATGCATACATGAGTGCAACATCCCCCACCGTCTGACAGCTAAACTCTCCCTGAGGAAATTGATAAGCATATTATACCAGTGGCCTATACCAGTGTTTTTCAACCTTTTTTGGGCAAAGGCACACTTGTTTCATGAAAAAAATCACGAGGCACACCACCATTAGAAAATGTTAAAAAATTTAACTCTGTGCCTATATTGACTATATATAAAGTAATTCTCTTGAATAGGAATCAAATAAACACAAAGAAAGTATTTTATAATGCTGCCACCGCCAACAACACCGTTGGCGGCGGTGGCACTCAAGTGGCTAAAGAGCCGCAGTTTGCCGGCCTAGGGACAACACTGGAGGGTGGCCAGCTGTGCACCCCCTTGGGACATAAACCCGGGGTGGGGCAGACCGCCCCCCCCCACCCTGGTATGCCACTATCTATACCTCACTCCCTCCCTATGACCAAAAATTCTCCTTTCTTCTATTCCCCGTGTACACAACCATCTCTTTCCCTCCCTTCCTCTCTCCAAAGTCCATGCCTTCTGTGTCCAAACACTCATTCCCTCCCTTCCTCTCTCCCAAGTCCATTTCTTCTGTGTCCAAAAACGCATTCCCTCCCCCACCTCAGCATCTCTTTCCCTCCCTTCCTCTCTCCCAAGTCCATTTCTTCTGTGTCCAAAAACGCATTCCCTCCCCCACCTCAGCATCTTTCCCTCCCTTCCTCTCTCCCAAGTCCATTTCTTCTGTGTCCAAAAACGCATTCCCTCCCCCACCTCAGCATCTCTTTCCCTCCCTTCCTCTCTCCCAAGTCCATGCCTTCTGTGTCCAAAAACCCATTCCCTCCCCCACCTCAGCATCTCTTTCCCTCCCTTCCTCTCTCCCAAGTTCATGCCTTGTGTCCAAAACGCACTCCCTCCCCCCTTTTGTGTTCCGTGTTTGCCTCCCAGCCCATCTTTGCAACTTTCTCAGCAAAACGAAGCTCAAGCCGCAAGGCTTGTCTTCTGCTTCCTGCCTGCCCTGCCGCGCACAAATAGCCGACCGGAAGTATTCTCCGACGTCAGCGCTGACGTCGGAGGGCAGGCTTTGCTTAAGCCCTCCCTCCGACGTCAGCGCTGACATTGGGGAACGCTTGCGATCGGCTATATGTTAGCTGCAGGACAGGCAGGAACAGAAGACGAGCCTCGCGGCTCGAGATGTATTGAACTCCGCGGGTCCCCCGTCCAGCTCTCTCCTGTCCACGTGGGGCGGACCGCCCCTCTCCCTAGACTGGTGGTACTGCCCTAGACTGGTGGTACTGCGGAACAGCGGTTGAAAAACACTGGCCTATACAAACATATCTCACATACCATCAGTCACCACACACATTAAATCTACCAGACATCCCCTCGCAGTTTACCATGACTGTTGAGTCTTCCACTCAAACATGCCTTAATCTGTAAATGGAGGAAAGAGGAAATGAGCTTAACATGTCACCTTTTATCTGCTTTAAGGGTAATGTTTATAACCGGCTCCCTAATATGGGTAGCAGGGTTATATATAAGTTTCACTAATGTTAAGAAGGGAAAAATGGGGGACCTGCACACGTTTATATCAGCCCTCAGGCACACATACATTTCCCCAATTGTATCATATAAATGGTTTTATACACAGAAACTCCTTATAAAAATTACTCATTTAATACCCAAGGAGGGGGGATGGGGCATAAAAGCACCAGCAATGCCACCCCCACACTTCTAATATCATGAAGGTGGCAGAGGAGGTACGAGCAGGTAAATGTACTACTCTTATGGCTCCAGCAGGCAGGAGGGAAAATGGAAAGACCCTAATGTAACTGAGCACAGCTTGAAGGGGGATAGGTGGTATGGTGCTAGGCCATTGCCCCGATTCCCCTCCCTCACTCAATGATGGCCCTGTTCCTGAGGACCACCATTTTTATTTCTAGGGGAAAAAAATGCACTGGCTAAAGATGAATTCCAATGGTAGCCTTTGAAAGCATTTACTCCCCTGTTGGACCATTCTTTCATTGCACAATGAAGGATTTGTCAGCCTTCACGGCAGCTAAGCAAACTTTTTTTCTAAATCAAAGTACATATTTTCAGTTGCTAGCACTCTATTGTAAATTCAGAAGGTAATGAAACTCTGAAACCATTTTATGAAGCTGAACACAATTCAAGCTTAGGTTGAGAATGTACTGTATATAGGGGACTATCTGTACACGGAGTTCATGATTTCTTGTTGAAATTGATCCAGCCTGCAGTACAATCATTTATCATAAAACAATCAATATCAATCTTTGTACTGCTGTTTCAAAGCAAGAAAAAGTAAGAGCTATAGAAAATATACTAAGAAAAGTTAGTGGTATTACATTGTTTTGGTAAGACCTGGGTATCAGGGATGTGGAGTCTGCAAAAATGTGCTGACTCTGGCGCAGTGGGTAAAACTACAGCCTCGGCACCTTGAGGTTGTGGGTTCAAACCCACGCTGCTCCTTGTGACCCTGGACAAGTCACTTAATCCCTCCGGTACAAAAACTTAGATTGTAAGTCCACTAGTGTCAGAGAAAGTATCTGCATATAATGTGTACACACAGTGCTGTGTATGTCTGGTAGTGCAGCCCGATTTGCTTTCTAAAAAAAATCCGGCTCACTGATTCAGTGAGTCCCAACACCTCCAGGTTTCCTAAAGCAGCAGCAGCGGTGGCCAGCAGGAAAAGGCAGTGTTCAGAACAGGCTGCTCCTGGCCTGCCTCACTGGGGCAGAGGGAAGCCCTGGTGAGGCAGGCCAGAAGCAGCCTGTTTGTTCAGAGTGCTGCCTCTTCCCATTGGCCACCACTGCTGTTTTGGAAGGCTTGTATATCAGATCTCATGGTGGGGGGAGGTTGGTTGGGAGATGCTGCACACGGGGATAGGAGGGAGGAAGGTAGGGAAAGCTGCTGCTCATGGGGGGAGAGAGGAAAAATTACTGGACATGGGGTGGAGGAGAGGAAGGGATAGATGCATTTGGTGGAGGGGAGGAAGACATGCATAGAAATGAGAAAGGGAGAAATGTTGGACATAGGGTGGAGGGCAAGGAGAGATGGTACATGGGGAGAGAAAGAAATGTTGCACATGGTAATGGAGGGGAGGAAGAGAGATGCTCCATGGAGGGGAATAGAGATATTTGGCCCCAGACCCAAGGCAGAGAGATAGATGGTAGACAGTGGGAAAGAAATAGAAATATTGGATATGGCAATGGAAGGGAAGGTACAGAGATGGAAGATGGAAGATGGATGATGAGCACAGAGAAAGAAAACATCAAATGGGCAGGAGACACTGGCAACGAGTTAACAGAAGATAAACAGAAACCAGAGCCTGGGACCAACATGATTTGAATAATAAAATGAACAGACAACAAAAGGTAGAAAACATAATTTTATTTTCTATTTTGTGATTACAATATGTAAGATTTGAAATGTGTATCCTGCCAGAGCTGGTGTTAGACAGCGAGCATGAGCTAGGACCTAACAGAGAGAGAAAAAATATTTTTTTTGTTTATTTTGTTTACACCACAGCACCAGTGTGGGATTGAAGAGGGCAAAGGGGTGGGTGGGGTGGGTGAAGAGGCTACAAATAAACCCATCAGGAAGTTTTATAAAAACATCCAATTCGGCAGGAAAAGTGAATCAAATCGAAAAATTAATTCAATGGGCCAAAATGAATTTTTTAAAAATTTCTCTGAATCAGGCAGCACTAATGTCTAGCAGTGCTTTAGAAATGATTAGTGGTAGCAGTAAGGTGGAACAACTTGCCCAATATCACAAGAAGTATCTGCAGAATTTGTTCTGGGTTTTACTGGTTCTCAGCCTCCAGTTTTAAGGAGATGATAAAGTTGTAGTAGCAAAAAGATATTATTTTCTAGGAGAATACAATTTAAAAATGAACCGTTTCTAAAAGCAGACGGAACTTCACTATTAAGTTCCCATGAGATCAAGTACAAAACAGATACATTAGAGGGACCAATGCAGAAAGCTACATTGGGCAGCAGTTCATGGTTAATGAGAGGTGTACATGAGAATTAGCAAACAATGCAGAAACAGGTTTGGCATGGGACTTGTCTACCGTGCAAGCTATCGGTGTACAATACCTTAAAAATACATGTTAAATAGATTATTAACTTATTGTCCCTATAAAAAGAAATTTTAAAAGGGAGAACTATGTGAGCACAACCAGAGAAAATTACTGCCAGATCTGAGGAGGTGTACAAAGGTTAGCTCAGGGGTGCCCACACTTTTTTGGCTTGCGAGCTACTTTTAAAATGACCAAATCAAAATGATCTACCAACAATAAAATTTAAAAAAAAACACAAAGCACACTGTAAGCAGAGAAAATGTTAATTATCATTTATATTCGGGGGGTTTTCAAAGAGGTCAAGGCAGATGACTTTAAAATATGCAATGTTACCTCAGTAACGACTATACAAAAATAGACAAATATACCCCCTCCCTTTTTACTAAACTACGATAGTAGTTTTTAGCACAGGGAGCTGCGCTGAATTCCCCGCACTGTTCTCGACGCTCATAGGCTCCTTGCACTAAATCCGCTACTGCGGTTTAGTAAAAGGGGGCCATAATGCAAAATATAGACAGCAGATATAAATTCTCAAAACGGACACATTTTGATCACTAAATTGAAAATAAAATCATTTTTCCTACCTTTGTTGTCTGGTGATTTCATGAGTCTCTGGTGCACTTTCTTCTTCTGACTGTGCATCCAATATTTCTTCCTTTCTTTCTGCCTCCTGCATGCTTCATCTCCTCCAGACCTCATTCCATTCCCCAATCAACATTTCTGTCCATCCAAGAATCCAACTTTTTCTTCCTCTCTCCCTGCCTCCCTCCCCTTTCTTTCTTTTTGTCTGTCTCCCTGCCCCTTTCTTTCTTTTTCTCTCTGTCTTTCTGTGTCCCTGCCCCTTTCTTACTTTCTTTCTCTTTCTGTCTTTCTTTCTGTCTCCCTGCCCCCCTTTCTTTCTTCCTCCCCTTTCTGTCTCCCCAAGCCACTGCCGCGACTGTCGTCTGGGAACAGGCCCCCAAGCCACCGCCAACTTCTGGGAACACTGCTGACTTCTGGGCCCCCAAGCCACCGCAGACACCACCGTTGCAGAGTTCTTCGTTTTCCAACGCTGCAACAGGCCAGCAGCCTTCTCCCTGACATCAATTCTGACATTGGAGAGGAAGTTCCGGGCCAGCCAGGCAGTGATTGGCTGGCCCGGAACTTCCTCTCCGACGTCAGAATTGACGTCAGGGAGAACGCTTCTGCAGGGAGAGCTTGGGGCGATGGTGGGGGACGTCGAGGAGAGGACAGCTGATCGGCCCAGTAGATTGCAAAGGCAACGCGAGTCTATCACGGAGCCCGGGATGGGCTCCGCGATCAACTTGCATTGCCTTCGAGATCTACCGCTTGATCGTGATCGACATATTGGGCACCCCTGGGTTAGCTCATTCTCTGCATCGGGGCAGAAAAGCTAATAAACACTCCCCAACCAAGATGACACCCTATCCCCCAAATCGCCCACTCCCTGATCCAGATCCTCCTCCCCCCTCAAAAAAAAAAATTCCTGATAGTCTAGCAGTCCCAATCCATCCTACTGCTTTTAACTCAAAAAAGAAAACCATAGTGACTAACAGTAGCCCACAATAAGGGAGTCGTGAGGACAGGATGTCAATAGACCAGCCAAGGATGATCTTGAGTTTCGCTCCTGACACTAGTTTTCATTCTTGCTCTTATCGACATCTCTACAGCACATCTACCAAAGTGCACTGTGCCACATTCAAACCAAACTCTTGATAAAGGCACAGACGCTGAAACACTGCCAGTGTCAAATCCACTGAGCCATTGCAGCTTATTCATCAATGAAGTGATTTTTTTGAACAATACACTCTTGGCTGGTCTACTGACATCCTGTCCTCACAACTCCCTTGTTATGTGTTTGCATTTTGTCATTGAGGCCCGTCCTTGGCTTCCAATTCAGTGACTAACAGTAGCCCTATCCCCCGATATGACCCCTCTCCTTCCTCCCATCTTAAAAAAAAATTCCCTGGTGTTTACTGGCAGTCATTCCTTCTTCTCTCAGCCTAAACAAAATTTCCCTGGAATATGCAGCATTCCCCAACCCCCTAATGTAACTCCTGAATCCCCCTTCCAAGGTATAACTTGAAGAGTCAAAAATGATGCCTACTCGATCCTGCCTCCAGTGCTGCCATCTTGGAAAATGATAGTGGGATGTACTGAGCAGGGCAGTTTACTGACAATGAAAATTTTCCTTTACACTTCTCCCTCCAGATTCGCGGGGGATAGGGGCAGAGCCGGACCGCGAATGGTGAAATACTGCAAATATCTTCTGGTCTGGCTCTGACCCACCCCCGCCTCCCTCCTGCCTTCCCCCGGCATCCCGGCCTTACCTGGTGGTCTAGCGGGCTTTCGGGGCAGAAGCGATCTTCCTACGCTCTTTCTCCATGCAGATCGCCAATAGGAAATAGCTGCCGTGAGTTCCTGTAATCTCTCGAGACTACGATGGGAACTCCCCACAGCCATTTCCTATTGGCAATCTACACGGGGCAGGAGTGTAGGAAGATCGCTCCTGCCCCGAAAGCCTGCTAGACCACCAGGTAAGGCCGGGATGCCGGGGGGAAGGCTAAACTGTGGGGGTTTTTCTTTTTTCCCCCTCCCCCAAAAATTGCGAATATGTGAAATCGCGATTGCTGAAACTGCAAATGGGGAGGGGGAAGTGTACTTGGTAGTCTACAGAGTTTCCTAATTAGGTAGACTGACCCCACTTATTACAGGAGAGAATGAACATTGCACCTTTTTCTTCAAGGTATACCCAGGGGAGGTGTTCTGGGGATCCCAGGGAGGAGTCAGGGTGTAGGAGTACCGCTAGACACCAGGAATTTTTTTTAAAGTCAGGAAGATGGGGTGTCACTAGTAGCCAGAGGATTTTTTTAAGCTAGGGAAGGTGGAGTCAGTTTAGTTTGGTGGGGGAGCTGATTTTTTTTTTTTAAGTCCCCCTTCCTCTCAGTACATGATTCAATCACATTAGAAGCTGTGAGGTTAGTAGTTGTAACGCATGGCCTTGTGCATGGACCCCAGAATCATGGAAGCAAGATAGTAACAGAAACAAACATTCACAGTTATCCTCCTCACCCAACTCACCTTCCTTTCCATTTTATCCCTATCTCCTTAACGTCAGCCCTCTGTGTTTACCAAGTCTTCCTTTCTATGCTCATCATTTAAACAACTTTAAGTTAAGCAAATCCTAAAGCAACAGATAGTTCCTTTTTCTAACATCAAGCACCATTTTCCTAATCTCAGACTTGATTTGGTACAGTATACCTTTCTACATACATCAGTAGTCAGATTGAGCATTTCCATGTTGCCCACGAGTGCCTGTTGAATATGTACATAGTGCTCAAATAAAATATTTCCTAAATCCAATTACTGTGTTGTTTCTCAGTCCTGCTTTTTCCTTAAAAAGGTTCACTGTTGCAACAACTGCATTAAGATATTTGAAAGATCTTAAGGAACACTACTGAAATAGCCCAGTCTCAATTAGGAAGAGAAAATGAGATCTGAACATGATCGCATGAATTAGGATTAAAGCTCTTGTCATGCAAAAGTACTTTAGGAAATAAACACCAACAAACCAACAGAAATAAAGAATTTCAAATGGCCTGAATGAACATTAATATTGAACAGGTTTTGGCATAAAATGCTCTTCAATTTCTAAATTTACGAGGAGTAAAACCCAAGTCTCTTATTTTTTATTCTATAGACTCTTCACCCCATATCCCTTGAATCAGAGAAGACAAACAATGAGATGGGGGCAGCTAATTGCATAACCCTTCCCATTTCCTTTTACTCTTCAAAACCACAGAACTTGATTGTCAGGTCATGCTGTAAATCAAAAGGTAGCCACTACTTGTTATCCTTCCAGAGCTCCCTGTAAAGCCATTTCTGTACTGTCTCATTTCAGAGCCACTGGCAAAACGGCCAAGCTCTGGAATCATTCTGGCAGCAGACACTTGCTGAGGGTTGGTTTTTTTATGAAAAGGATTTCCACTTTTTCCTCTCCAGTTTTAAAAGGAGCTGTCAAGATAAATGACTTGCAACACAAGTTAAAAAAAAAAAAAAAAAAAAGAATCAGGAGAAAGCAGACATGAATGACCCGGCTTTTATAGCACTACATCTTGTGTTCTTGGCTTTGATACAGAACTTGCACTGAGAAATAATACCACTGGCTCCCTTCTATCGTAAAGGTAACCTGACCGAATTTGTATCGTCCAAAATGTAAATCTAACCTTAACGAAATTGTAACATCACTGTAAATGTACAGTCTCTTCTGTTAACCGCATAGAACTTCCATGGTAATGCGGTATACAAGAATAAAGTTATTATTATTATTATTATCGTGTTTCAGAAGTGGGAGCTCAAATAAAAACATGTACAATTCAGCAACACTTCAGCAAGAAACTATAATCTGTGCTAGTAATTCAGCAGTCTATTAGTGTGCATGTTGTTAACCTTTTTTGAAAGGAAACATATTTAGCCTGACATAGTTAAGAAAAAAATAAAAATCAGTTTAAGATTCACAGAGAGACATATCTTAATTTGTAAACTGTAGGGTTTTTATTTTGATTATTAATATTTTTAAGCTGCACAAAACCTCAACCATATTGTTAGACTTCCTCAGCATGTGAAAATATAAGCCTACTATAAGTCAGAGACTGAGGCATTGCAGGTTCTCCCTACTAGCAAGCAAACAGAAAAAAGATGTTACAAGTCAATGCAATACCAACAATGATTTCCTAATTGTTGAAGGAAAATGGTTAAATATTATGAACCCACTTAAATATTAAAAATATACTAAGAGTTATTTTTGAAATATCTTCCAACTGCAAATAGCAGCATTTACATGTGTAGGTTGTATTCATGTAGATACGATACAAAATATATTTAAATGAAGTTTGAAGAAAGAAGTGAGCTTTCACGGCAACTGGTGGTTGTTTACCACTGCAATCTATGCCAATGTGATCACTATGCAAATCCATCGTGAACTAGAAGCCTTAAGAGGCTGGTCTTTCCTCACAATTAGAACTGGATAAGACAAACAGATGGTTTGACAATCTAAAATCATTTGTCACCTCAAGATGGAGAAGCACCCTCCACACATAAAGCAACCTCAAAACCTTGTCCTGTTTCTTTTTGTCCGTGGACTGAAACAAAGGTAACCTCACTTCTGAATTTGGAATGGACTTCCAGATTCTCTAAGACTGGTAGATCAATTATTTCAATTTTGAAAAAGTTTAAAAACCTGGTTGTTTTCACAATATTTAATTTGATTTTAGCTGTCGTATAGTAATTTTAAGCAACTCAACATACTTTTTTCTAACTTTCTCCATCTATCTAATCTAACCAATTTCTGTTTTTATCCCACAGTTTTTACTTATAAACTAAACTAAACTAAACCTTAGGTTTGTATACCGCGCCATCTCCGCAAGCACAGAGCTCGGCACGGTTTACAGAGTTAAGAGGAAAGGAACTATAATAAGGGATAAAGGAGAGGGACTAAGAGGAAAGAGAGGGACAGAATACTGGAGAATGGGAGGTGATTAGATTTTTGCAAAGAGTCAAGTTTTCAAGTGTTTGCGGAAGGATTGGAAGAAGCTTGAGTTTCTGAGTGGGGATGAGAGGTTGTTCCAGAGTTCTGTGGTTCTAAAGGGGAGAGATGTTCCGAGTTTTCCTGCGCGGGATATACCTTTTATAGAGGGGAATGATAGTTTCAGTTTTTGGGAGGGTCTGGTGGAGTGTGGTTTTGAGGAATTCCAAAAGAGTGGGATAACGGGAGGAAGGACGCCATGTAGGATCTTGAAGGCTAAGCAGGCACATTTAAAGAGGACTCTGGAGTATACTGGGAGCCAGTGAAGCTTGGAGAGGAGTGGGGAGACATGATCGAACTTGCCTTTTGCGAAAATAAGCTTAGCCGCGGCGTTCTGAATTAGCTGAAGTCTATGGAGGTTTTTCTTAGTTAGGCTTATATAGATGGAATTGCAGTAATCCAGTCTAGAGAGGATAGTAGATTGAACGAGGACGGTAAAGTGAGAATGATGAAAGCAGGATCTCACCTTCCTCAACATATGAAGACAAAAGAAGCATTTTTTTATCAAAGAGTTGAGGTGATCATTGAAGGAGAGAGAGGAGTCTATGACGATGCCTAGGACTTTGCTTGAAAACTCAAGCTGAAGAGTGGGTCCAGAAGGTAATGGGATGGAGGTGGGTAAATGATCTAATGTTGGGCCGAGCCAAAGTAGTTTTGTTTTGGACTCATTCAGTTTCATTTGTACAGATTGGGCCCAGGATTGGAGATTCGTAATACAAGTGGATATGTTCTCAGCGAGGTTAGAGAGGTTCGAGTCAGTCTCGAGGAGGATGAGGATGTCATCGGCGTAGGTGTAGAGAGTTTCTAGGGGGGATAGATGAAGGAGTTTCAGAGAGGACATGTAGCTGTTGAAAAGGATAGGAGAGAGGGGGGAGCCTTGCGGGACTCCACATTTCGGTTTCCAGGGGGGGGGATGAAGTACCGTTTAGGTTAACGGTGTAGGAGCGGAAGCGTAGGAATTTCGAGAACCAATCTAGGACTGTGGAGCTTATGCCTATTTCGGAGAGTTGGAAGATAAGGATATCATGATGGACGATGTCGAAAGCTGCGGAGAGGTCGAATTGTAGGAGAACAGCGAATTTCTTGCGAGAATGGAGTTGTTGCACCTTAGAGATTAGTGAGGCCAAAAGGGATTCGGTGCTGAAGTTGGGTCTGAAGCCGAATTGGTGGGGTAGGAGGATAGAGAATCTTTCTAGGTAGGATGAAAGTTGGGAGGATATGATGGATTCTAATAACTTGGTTAGGAGGGGGATATTTGCTATTGGGTGGTAGTTTGATGGTATGGAGGGGTCAAGGTCGGCCTTTTTCAATAGAGGGGCCAATGAAATATGTCCCATGTCGGAGGAGAAGAGGCCCGATGTTAGGGCTGAGTTTATAAGTTCGGTGAGGGAAGCGATGGCCTGTATAGAGGTGTTCTCGAATAGGTAGGAGGGGAAAGGGTCCAAGGTGCACTTGCAAGTTTTTAGTTTGAGGCAGAGTTTGGAGACTTGCGATTCGGAAACAAGTTCGAAGACGGTCCAGGATCTGTCGGCTGGAATGGGGGTGGAGACAAGTAAGGTAGGGTTGGGGTCAGTAGAGACCAGGGAGTTGTAGGAGACTGTGGGTGGGAAGGAGCGTCTTAGGGTGGTAACCTTTTCATTGAAGAAGATTGCAAGGGCATCGGCTGATATGGACGGTGGGAGCAAGGATGGGTCTTTTTTTGTCGTTAGGGAGCGCCAGATGTTAAACAGTGCACTGATCTGGTTGTTGGATTTAGAGATCTTGTCTCTGAAGAAGTTCTTCCTGGCTTTTTTTAATGTTGAATTGTAGAGCTTAATATTGTCCCTCCAGGTCTGTCTATCAGAGGGGGATTTAGATTTTTTCCATTTGCTCTCCAGAGCGCGACATTTCTGTTTCAAATCTCTGTGAAGAGGTAAGTACCAGGGGGCCTTTCGGGGGTAGGAGATGGTTTTAGTGGATATTGGAGCGAGGGAGTGGTAGGTGGACTCGGAGAAGGCGGTCCAGTTGCGCCAATGGGATTCGGAGTCTGTAGGTCTAGGGTTGGAGGAGAGTTGGTTGAGGAATTTGGACCAGAATAGATTGCTCAAGATTTTTTTGCGGTAGGTTATGGAATGAGAGGTGTGGGGTGGGGATTCAAGATGTGACATGAAAATGGGGAGGCAGGTGGTCCCTAGGAAGTGGTCAGACCAAGGGACTTGTTCCCAGCGAGTGTCGTCGATTGAAGTTTTGAAGGCAGTAAGATCGAGGAAGGTGGTGAAATCTAATGTGTGCCCTTTTTCGTGGGTTGGCGATAGGGTGGGTGAGGGAAAACCTAGTGAAGTAAGGAAGTTGTTGAATTCAGTCGTGTCCTTGCTGTTTGAGTCATCAAGGTGGAGGTTGATGTCACCAACGATCAGAAGTCGTTGAAATTTAAGGAAGGTGTTTGTTATGGCCTCAAAGACAAGGTTGGAGGAATTGGCCCAAGGGGTAGGTGGGCGGTATAGTAACAGGATGCCCAATGGGTAGGTGTGGAGTTCATCGTTGACTGAGGCCAGCAGATATTCTAGAGAAGCGTGAGTGCCCGTCTCGAGGAGCTGGACGTCAAAGAAAGATTTATAGAGGAGTGCCAGACCACCTCCTTTTCGATTAGGTCTGGGGGAGAACAGGCCTTGGTAACCGTGGGGGAGGAGTTCGTTTTGTGCGAATAGGTCGTCTTTGGCGATCCATGATTCTGTGATGCACAGGAATCCGGGGTCGAGCTCGTCTAGGAGGTCCTTCAAGATTTGGGTCTTATTGCACGCGGATCTGGCATTGCAATAAAGTGTCGGTACGGGGGTAAGAGAGTCCGAGGCAGTGTAGGGAAGATTGGCAGGGGGCAGGGACTTTAGTGAATCTTGGTTGACTTTTCGGGGGGTTTTCTTGAAGGGTGGATTTCTGGTGCGTAGCAGTGTGGGGATTCTGAGTCCAGGGCAGATGTTATTGGTATTAGAGGGGTCGAGTAGATTGGGAGAGGGAGGTTTCAGGCAGAGGTAAGTATGGAGGGGTGAGCAGAGTAGGAGGAGAAGGAGCCAGAAGGATGGATTCATGGCGGGGTTAGGACCAGGTGGTTGGAGTGTGAGAGTATGCAGCAGGCGGGGGGGGGAGGATAGAGTTAGTTGAGGAATGGAGCAGGGGAACTTGAATTAGGCTGGCTGATTGTAGGGCTAAGAGTGGGGAATTTTTTTTTTTTTAGGAGTAGGTCAAAAGGGGGGCTTTATCGGTGAAGGTAATTAGCGGCTGAGCGTTTTCCTTATGGAGCTTGAAACGGAGAGGCTTGGGGCAATAGATGGATAACAGGGTAGATGTGCAGTTAAGGTTAGTGTGTGGCACCAAGGATGTGCTGGGGGTGGGACAGGGCAACAGGGAGGTGAGAGACTGGTGAAACCTTTGGCAGAAATATAGTTTGGTGCTGAACTAAGCAGAGACAGAGTAAAATTTAGCAACTAAACAAGAGCATAGACAGTAATAGAGTATAACACCGAAACAGGAATATAAACAATGTTTCATTTTTTAATGAACTGTAAACCGAGTCGAGCTCCTTAGGGAGTAGATTCAGTATATAAAATGAAGATTAGATTAGACTTGATTGTTGGTCCGAATAAGTACTACCTGGTCGTGAAAAAGATGCTGAAAAGCTTTGAGAGCGTTAAGATCGCTCTGAGTTCCAACAGATTGATGTGACACTGACAATCCGTGCTGTACCACTGGCCTTGAGTACGGAGACCGTCGAGATGAGCCCCCCAAGCGTAGGTCGAGGAATCTATCATGAGAACCTTCTGATAAGGGGGTGTCTGAAACAGTAAACCTCTGGAGAGATTGGAAGAGTGCATCCACCAGTAAAGAGACTGTCTCAATGAAGGAGTGACTAATGTGTCGAGAGAGTGGATTGTAAGCCTGCATCCACTGAGATGCCACTGAGGAATTCTGAGGTGAAGTCTGGCAAAAGGAGTCACGTGAACAGTCGAGGACATGTGACCAAGTAGTACCATCATGTGTCTCGCTGAAAGGGAATACACTTCATGGCAAAGCTGAAGGAGAGCATCCAGGCGCTGCTGAGGAAGGAATGCTCTGAGTTGGATAGTGTCCAGAACAGCTCCAATGAACTGTAGGTTCTGAGAGAGCTGAAGGTGGGATTTGAGAAAGTTGATTTCGAATCCCAAGCTTTGTAGGAACCATGTAGTCCATTGGTCGCTACAATAACCCCCTGAGATGTTGAATCTTTGATGAGCCAGTCGACCAAGTAGGGGAACACCTGAAGACCATGGTTCCGCAGGGCTGCTGCCACCACCACTAGGCACTTGGTAAACACTCTTGGAGTTGATGCCAGGCCAAAGGGTAGCACTCTGTATTGATAATGCAGATTCCCCACCCAAAATCTGAGATACTGATAGGAGGCTGGATGAATAGGAATACGAGTGTAAGCCTCCTTGAGATTTAGAGAGCATAACTAATCGTTCTGATCTAGAAGGGGTTAAGGATGCCAGGGACAACATGCAAAATTTTTCTTTGACCAAAAATTTGTTGAGAACCCTGAGATCCAGTATGGGCCACAGATCGCCCGTCTTCTTCTGAACTAGGAAGTAATGGGAGTAAAATCCCCTGCTCTGCTGTTCCAAGGGAATTTCCTTGATGGCACAGAGATGAAGCAGAGCTTGAGTTTCCTGAAGAAGAAGGGCAGTCTGGGATGGATTGGAAGGATACTCTCTTGGAGGAAGCTCTGGTGAAATCTGAGTGAAATGAAGAGAGTATCCTTCCTCGATTATTGACAGCACCCAGAGGTTGGATGTAATGGTCTCCCATTGATGGTAAAAATGATGGAGACGACCTCCGATGGGAAGAGGAGAGGACAGAGGCAGAACGATTGAGGTTATGCTCTGTTTTAGACAGTCAAAAAGGCTGCGGAGCCTTTGGTGCAGCAGAAGGCTGAGGTTTCTGTCGATTCTGCTGTTGTTGTGGTTTTGTTGGAAGGTGCTCAAGTGTAAGGAGCTGCCCTCAGAGGATAATGCCTCTGATGGGATGGAAGAGGTCGAGAAGGTTTGGCAGGAGCTGGCTTAGGCTTGGGTCGGATGATGGAAGCAAAAGATTTCTCATGCTCAGACAACTTCTTGGTGGCGGCCTCTATTGATTCAACAAAGAGGTCATTGCCTTCACAAGGAATGTTGGCCAGATGATCATGAATGTTGGGATCCATATCAATGGTGTGAAGCCAGGCAAGGCGGCACATCGCTACTGAGAAAGCAGTGACCCTCGAGGAAAGTTCAAAGGCATCATAAGCTGACTAAAGAAGGTGTAACCTGAGTTGTGCCAAAGTAGCAATGACTTGCTGGAACTCTAAAAGCCTGTGTTGACCAAGGTCTTTAGAAAAACCAGGGAGTATATCAATAAAATACTTAAAATAAGTAGTAAAGATAAAATTATAATTTAAAACCCTGGAGGCCATCATCGAATTTTGATAAAGACGACGGCCAAACTTGTCCATGGTTCTGCCCTCTCTGCCAGGAGGGACGGTAGCATAGACTCTGGAAGGATAACTCCTCTTTAAAGAAGATTCCACAAGAAGGGATTGATGAGAAAGTTGGGAGTTCTCAAAGCCCTTGCAATGTACAGTTCTAGACTTCGATTCCAACTTGCCTGGAACAGCAGGGATGGCATAAGGAGTCTCCAGGTTCCGTTTGAAACTTTGAGAATGAAGCCTGTTAAGAGGAAGTTTGAGAGACTGCAGGAGGCCGAGGCAAACTCATTTCCTCTAAATACTCCTTAGAGTTCTTAGAACCAGAGTCCAATTTAAGATCCAGATCCTCAGCCATTTGACGGAGGAAGGAGGAAAAGGTTCTGCTATTGGTGTCCTGGATCGAGGAGTTGGAGGCCTCGAAGAGCTTGAGGGCCTGGAAGAGGAAGACTTCTCTCTGAAGGAGGACCTGCACCTTGTTGAGGGCCTCGACCAGTGATGAGAGTGCTGCCTGGAAGCAGGTCTCATGCGAGGCCGAGGAGACTTTTCCCTATGCTTCGAAACTGGCAATGCCTTATGTGATGATATAGGGCTGGAAGCTGTAGATCGAAGTCCCATAGACTCTGAGGTCTGAATTGAAGCACTCTCAAAGACTCGGCTCCTTTTATGGAGTGTGAGGATTCCAGATGAGACACTCGCAAAGACTCGACTCCTTGCATAGAGTGTGAAGATTCCAGCCCAGACACTTGCAAACACTGGACTCCTTGCATAGAGTGTGTAGATTCAGCATAGAGTGTGTAGATTCAGCTTGAGGAACAGGCAAGGACTCGACCTCTTGTTAGACTGCTGAGTGCCCAGGCTGGACTGTAGGAAGCAGAATTGAGGCAGGACTATATTTGGTCAATAACTGAACAAATTCCCACTCTAAAATGGTCTGGATGGTAGCCTGCAATTGTGTATCCGAGTCTGAAACTTGACCACTTGCTGAAGCTAAAGGCTCTGAGGATGAAGAGGAAGAATGCTTCAACTTGGAGGAATGATATTTAGGTAGCTTGAGGACTACCGCTGGAACTATCTGTTGAGGTATCTGACCTGAGGGAAGCTCAGGAGAAGACTTGGCAGATTTACTCGAGGTGGAGGACGTTCCAAATGAGGAAGATCTGATGAAAGTCGAGGTTGAAGTCGTGGAGGCAGGAGGACACCCAGTAGAAGGCCTGACTGAATTGGAGTCGAGGGTGTAGCAGGGGTTTCCATACCGAAAATCTTCTCCACTTGAACTAGACAATGTTTGAGGGCTCGATGTTGAAGGGTAGCACAGCGAACGCATGACTCCGGGCAATGGTCAGGCCCCAGACACTGAAGGCACTATCAGTGGGGGTCAGTGAAGGAGATCGCACGGTGGCACTGGCTACACTTCTTGAAGCCCGTGACCGGCCGAGACATAGAAGGAAAAATAGCCGCCACAAAGTCAAAGTCCGTAGGCTGAGGACGTGCGACAGGCCATCACTCGAGGAAAAAGTTTAACTTTTTTTTTTTTAACAATGACCGAAAGAAAAGCACAGCAGCACAGTAATAAGTAAAACACGAGCTGCAGTGAGAGAAGGCATGAAGCAAACTAATTTCAGCGCAGAGCGTCAAAGACAGACTTCTCGGCTCCGCGGAAAACTGAGAATTGAGGAGACGTGCCCTGTCCTGGGCAGGAAGGCACTCGCGCATACGTGGTGCGGCAGACTCAAAACTTCTGAGTTTCTTCAAGCAAGTCTTCTTGCGAGGCTTTCCGCATCTGGGCTCCGTGGATGACGTCACCCACATGAGAGAATAGGCTGCCTGCTTGTCCTGGGATAATATATGTAGACATCATGGAGTCTTGAATACGATTTTCTATAATTAGAAGCAGCCTGATGGGGGCAGCAAAGGATGCAGGGCTAGGTGCAGAGATTCATTATAGGACTTCATTTATGTCTGTCGGTGCTGAAAAGCAGGGCCATGAGCAAAAAAACCACACATTGCCCAATGGTAAAACAGGTCCTCTCGTATCACCGGGACTTTACTAAGGCACAAGAAACAGATGGTAGGCAAGATTACAGAAGGTGAGTGAAGATATAAAGATAGAGGAAAGAAGAGGAGGGGAAAAAAAGTGTGTAGTAATGTGAAAAAGAAAGATGGAAAAATTCTGGTGACCCTTGTTCTACTGTAGTTCACTATTCATACAGTAAAAGAAAACACATAAGATCTGCAGCTGGTAAAGCAGAACTTAAAACATTGTTGTTCATTTGCTCATAAAGGTATTGACCTAGTTAAATATGGATTTACTGGCAGTTGTCTTGACTCTACATCTTAAAATACATTGTGAGGACTTTTCAAACAAATATGGATCTTTTTCTATTTCAAATTTTCCACAAGAAACACTAAAAATGCATACGAAAGAGCTTAAGTATTATCTGCCTGCGAGTCTTGAGGCTAAAATTGATAGGCTTGCTGGCAGGCTTGCAGACTTGCTTTTAGAGTTATAGGGGTTAAACCTATTCTTGACATTTATAATATTCAATGCTGAAAAGAACAGCACTGGAAAGAGTAATTGCTCCCACTGGGACCAATCCACAGGTCACAGGAATTTTTTTTTTTTTTTTTTTTGCACTGGAGTACAGGGTCTTAAATGTGATTTTCTGTAACACAGTTCTTAGCTGTACAGCACAAAAAAATGCTACTTGCTGTCATATCTAAAGAGCCAAAGGAAAACATACTCCTTTCTGCTGGGAATTCAGAGGTGGGAAAACCTCAGGGAAAAAGCTTATTATTCAAGATTTTTTTTTTTTTTTTTAATAAAAGAACAAAGTTAAATATTTTCAGTTAAGTTTGATGCTTTGAAAGAACTTAATACCTTTATACTTCCATGTTGGTTAAGTAGGATTTGGAACTAAAAAAATACCTACAGTAGGTTAACTTTCTTTAAGTCTATTCTCAAGGACTGGTTATTAAGTTTAGCCTCAAATGACAAGTCTCCTTTCCTAATTTCATTTAGACCTGCTTTATATTTTTAACAGATACCTTTTTGGTTTTGGTAGCCTCCTTCGGGAGCACCATTTTAACAATACTGACAAGTCATTTGGTCTTTCTTAAATTGTCATGTCTCATGTACTCTTTTAACCCTTGCTGCTATTTCTTTTCATTTCTAATTTTCTTACTTTATCATAGTTTCCTTTTATAAGAACATAAGAATAATACTGGATCTGACCAATGGTTCACCTAGCCACGTATCCTGTCCCCACGGTAAGAACACAAGAATAGCCTTACTGGGTCAGACCAAAGGTCCATCAAGTCCAGCAGCTTGTTCTCATGGTGGCCAATCCAGGTCACTAGCACCTGGCCAAAACCCAAAGAGTAGCAACATTCCATGCTATCAATCCAGGGCAAGCAGTGGCTTGCCCCATGTTTTTCTCAATAACAGACTATGGACTTTTCATCCAGGAAATTGTCCAAACCCTTCTTAAAACCAGCTATGTTGTCTGCTCTTACCACAACCTCTGGCAATGCTTCCAGAGCTTAACTATTCTCTGAATAAAAAAATATTTCCTTCTATTGGTTTTAAAAGTATTTATTTCCCTGTAACTTCATTGAGTGTTCCCTAGTCTTTGTAATTTTTGATGGAGTGAAAAAAAAAAAAAAAGATCCACTTGTACCACCCGTTCTACTCCACTCAGGATTTTGTAAACTTCAATCATATCTCCCCTCAGCTGTCTGTTTTCCAAACTGAAGAGACTTAACCTTTTTAGTCTTTTCTCATACAAGAGGAGTTCCATCCCCTTCATCATCTTGGTTGCTCTTCTTTGAAGATTCTCTAGTGCCGCTATATCTTTCTTGAGATAAGGAGACCAGAATTGAACGCAATATTCCAGGTAAGTTCGCACCATGGAGTGATACACAGGCATTATAACATTCTTAAGTTTTGCTATCCATCCCTTTTTTAATCATTCCTAGCATCTTGTTTGCTTTTTTGGCTGTCGCCGTACATTGAGCGGAAGGTTTCATCATACTGTCTACAATGACACCCAGATCCTTTTCTTGGGCACTAACCCCCAAGGTGGACAGTAGCATTCAGTAACTGTGATTCAAGTTATTCTTCCCAATGTATATATATCACTTTGCATTTGTCTACATTAAATTTCATCTGCCACTTGGACGCCCTGTTTTCCAATTTCCTAAGGTCTGCCTGCAATTTTTCACAATCTCAATGTGTTTTAACAACTTTGAACAGTTGTGTCATCTGCAAATTTTATCATCTCATTTGGCGTTCCAATTTCCAGATCAATTATAAATAAGTTAAATAGCACTGGTCTCAGTATAGATCCCTGTGGCACTCCAATCCAGGTCACAAGACCTTGGCAAATAAACAAACAGCAGTTACATGCTAAGGCCAGTACTGGACAGACTTGCACAGTCTGTGTCCCATATGTGATGATTTGGTGTAGGATTGGGCTGGGAAGGGCATTGTTGGGAACTCCACTAACTGGGAACATGAGGATATTATTGGTCAGACTTTATGGTAGATATCCTGCAAACAGGATAGTTGGATAGGCTGGAGTGAGCTTGGACGGCAACTTCAGCATTTGGAACTTAGGACAATACCAGGTGGACTTTACAGTCTATGACCCGGAAATATCAAAGAAGAGACAAGTTAATTTAATCATGTATTTTTAATGAGTATGACTAATGGGCAGACTGGATGGACCGTTCAGGTCTTTATCTGCCATCATTTACTATGTTACTATGTTACTCATCGATTATATTCAATATTCTGTCTGGGGCTTAGATGTATAGAAAAATATTTAACTTGCAGAAGTGGCCACAGTTGAAAACACAAGCATTAGATTTTCACCTCAGAAAACTTCTGTTCCTTTGTTTTATGTCAAGGTTTTTTTATTGAAAAAAGTTTTTGAAATAAGGTATACATACAGAAGGATGAGAATAGAACTAGAGTTATACAAGTTGCATAAACACAGATATAAGTAAACTAGCAACACGGTAAAGTAGTTGTGACACTATAAATGATATAGATAACATTCGTATAACCCATGATCTTACAATTAGTAGAGAAAAAAGGCAATTTAACAGCATGAATCAATTGAAAATAAAGGGGAGAAGAGATAAAAGCAAACGTGAAAAAGGGGTCAGAGAAATCAAAGAATAGGTATATGAAGAAATAGCCTCAATGAGTTCCATCTGGATTTGAATCGAGGGAATCTATATGTGGATTTAGCCAAGTAAGCTTCAGTGCGATAAGTAAGGCAAACTAAATTCCACCATTGGGAGTGGGAGACCTGAGTAAGGTCTTTCCAAGAACTAAGTAGGACCTTAAGAGCTAGGGAGAGCAAAAAGTCCATCAGATAGGCGTCATTTTCAGTAAGCAAGGACCTCAGGGCGGAAGACTTCAGTAAAAGCATTTGATAGGTGAGAACAATGTTAATGTGGAAAACGGAGCAAATGGTTTTCCAAACATCATTCCAAAAGGAACGTATCGAAGAGCAGGAAAAGAGAAGATGTTGTAAAGAACCTACCTCTTTATGGCAGGTCCAACAATTCTTGGAATAGGAGGGATTTATGTGGTGAGATTTGATTGGAGTCCATTGGGCTCTATGCAAAAGAAAGAACATGCTTTGGAGAAAAGATGCTGATCTGGAAGTGTGAAAGGTAGATCGGAAGATACGTGACCAGTCGTCTTCAGATATGGTTTGTTCAAGATCCAGTTCCCAGGTTTTTAAAAGGGGAAGAGTAGGATTAGGAGAGTGGGATATAAGGAGTTTATAAAAGTGGGAAGCAGTGTGGCCAATATCTAGATATTGGTTGGAGAGGGTAAACAGTGTGGGGATAGAGTCGGATATAGAAGTGCGGAATCCTGATTTCTTTATGGAGGAGCGTAGTTGTAACCATTTGTAAAATTGTGATTCTGCAAGAGAAAAGGTTGTCATGAGCTCCTCAAAGGTTAGCCAGGAGCCGTCAGAATGACAAATGGATTCTATACACCAGATGCGTTTGGTAAACCATGTAGGCCATACAATAGGTTTTTTATCTATTAGAAATTGGCGATTATGCCATATGGGGCAGTAGGCAGATTTACACCAAGGGATGTCTAGCTTTTTGTCAAGCTCAATGAGAATTTTATGAGTGGTCTGTATGATGGGGTTGTGAGGGAATTGTTGAAGAAGAGTGGAGCCCAAGGTTCTCAAAAGTGGGTAAGGGTGTAAGAGTGCCATTTCTAGGGAGAGCCAGTTGGGAATGTCGGAGGTATTCAGGGAGGAAAGCCACATTGCACCTTGCCTCAGGATGAAAGCTTTATGGTAATAGCGAAGGTCTGGGAAGTTGACTCCCCCGGATTGTTTAGGAGCCTTTAGTTTTTGGAGAGAGATGCGATGTGGTTTATCGTTCCAGAGGAAGCGGAGCATGAGGCTTTCGAGTTGTTTGTAAAGAGAAAGGGGAAGCATAAGGGGAAACATGTTGAAGATGTAAGTGATTTTAGGTATCACCATCATTTTTAGAGTATCTAGTCTCCCCCACCAAGATAGGTGTAAAGGAGACCAAGAGGCTAGGGTATCTTTAAGTTGAGAAAGTAGTTTGGTGGCTATAGCTTGAGATGAGGATGTAATGTCTTTGTTAAAAGGAAGGCCCAGATATTTTATCCCAGTGGAGACCCAAGTAAAGGGGTACAATGGGTTATGGAAAGGAATGCAGGGGTCATGTAAAGGCATAATTTCGGACTTGTCCCAATTAATTTTATAACCAGACATCGTAGAGAAGAGAGAGATAAGATGAGCTAAATAAGAAAGCGAAGATTGTGGGTTATTTAGATACAGAAGTACATCGTCAGCGTAAGCTGAAATCTTGATTTCTACATTGGCAATTGTAATCCCCTTAATATTCGGGGATTGGCGGATAGCCGCAAGAAGGGGTTCGAGGGCAAGGTTGAACAATAGTGGAGACATTGGGCAACCTTGTCTGGTTCCCCTATATAACGTGAAAGGTGCTGAAGTATCATCGTTAACTACCAATTTAGCCATGGGGTTGTGGTACAACAGAGAGATCATATGAATAAACGTTTGGGGGAGACCAAAATGAGACAACACACAGAAAAGATACTTCCATTCCACCCTGTCAAAGGCTTTCTCCGCATCTAGGGAAACAATTATTGAATCTTGAGCATTTGACAGGGCGGAGTGGAGAACATGACATAAGAGTCTAGTATTGTCAGCACCATATCTTCCTTTCATGAAGCCTACTTGATCTCTATGTATCAGACTAGGCATGATTTGTTCTAATCGTAAAACTAATATCTTAGCAAAAATTTTATAGTCCAAGTTCAAAAGGGAAATTGGACGATAATTCTTCACTAGTTGAGGATCACGATTCGGCTTCGGGAGGATGATGATATTCGCTTCCAGAAATCGATGTAACTTGTCAGGTGAGTCGATTAGATGTTGAAAATAGGTAAGAAGGTGTGGCGTCAAGAAGGGGGCAAAGGATTTGAAGAATTCAGAGGGAAGTCCATCAGGTCCGGGTGCTTTAGCAGGAGGCATCGAAGAAATAGCCATAGTAATTTCTTCTGGAGAAAGAGGTCGTCTCAGGGAATGTTGTTGAGAGTTGGTGAGGGAAGGGAGGTCAAGAGAGTGGAGAAAGTCCATGATGCACGATTCAGATGAAGGTGATTCCGATGTGTACAACTGTTCATAGAAGGAGCGGAAATCTTCTAGGATGTCCTTTGTGGTAGTATGTAGTTGACCAGATGAAGATTTAATATGAGTGATTCTGTGTTTAGAGCGTCTGCCTTTAAGATATGTGGCAAGAAGGTGGCCAGATTTATTGGAAGATGCATAATATGTTGCAGAGCGTCTAAATATAGAGGCAGATGCGAGTGAACTAAAGATTTCATTATATTGAAATTTCAGTTGCTGTAACTTCTTGTAGGTAGAGGAGTCAAAGATATGATAGAGTTGGGTTTCAAGCGTATGAATTTCGGATTCAAGCTGGTGTAAAGATGCTTTTTTCTGCTTGAGTCGAGAAGCAGCAAAACTGATCGATTCACCTCGTAGCCAAGCTTTGTATGATTCCCAGACGATAGAAAAGTCAGAGACAGAGGAGATGTTATTGAGGAAAAACGCTTGAGATTCATTCTTGATGTGTGAGATGAAAGAGTCATCTTGCAGAAGAAAGGTATTCAGTCTCCATTGCCTTGATTTGGGGAGGATCGACCAGTTTAGAGAGCAAGAGACCGCTGCATGATCCGAGATGGTGATGTCATGTATTTTCGCGGATGTGGTGATATTGACAATATCTTTGGAGCCCATAATATAATCAATCCTGGAGAATGAGTGATGAGGCGCAGAATAAAATGTGAAGTCCTTTGATGTTGGATGCAATATTCTCCAGAGGTCAGACCAACCATATGTTGACATAAGGTTGGAGACTGCCGAGCGTGCCCTGAGTTTGGATGGACGACAGGAGGAAGATCTGTCAATAAATGGATCTAAGGGGAAGTTGAAGTCTCCCGCTATTATGGTATCTGTTAATAAAGCGGAGTTACAAATGGTATGAAAGGATTGGAAAAAGGAGGGGTCATCAGCATTCGGTGCGTAGATATTGAGGAGTTTTAGAGGTTTTCCATCAATTGATCCATCAAGGAAGGACCAGCGACCATCAGAGTCACATTTGTGAGAGGAGAGTTGAAAGTTGAGGGATTTGTTTAATAGAGTTATAACACCATTTTTCTTCCCTTTGGCTGGAGCAGCGTAGCAGTGTTGAACCCAGCCTCCAGATAATTTCTGAGCTTCTTCCAGGTTGAGATGAGATTCTTGGATGAGGCAAATGTCTGCTCTAAGATGTTTAAAGTAATGAAGAATTTTTTTCCTCTTGATGGGACTAGAGATGCCCTTAACGTTAAGGGAAACAATATTTATATTGACCATAGATATGTAGAAAAATTCTCGAAGAACAGGGCGAGGAACTCTGTATCAGTAGAAATAGACGATTGATCAAGTCCAAGTGTGATGGCAAAATAAGGTATATACTCCAGAGCAGAGAGGCATTGGGGAAGGAAAAAGAAACACAGACAAAAAAATAGAACAATGATTCATGCTGAATAAATTCAGGAACAAAGAACAAACAAAGATCCAAAAAATGGGATCGCATGCTGATAAGATGCACTCAGCGAGCTCACTCTCCAGCCCAGGCGAGTGTAGAAAAGGCAGATAAGCTGAGCCTCATTAAGAAGTTCAGTACAATAGTAAAAGCAAATCAGGTCATGTCACCGGTATTATCATCCAGGAATTTTGTCAGCTCTTGTGGATCATCAAAATTTTTCGTGGAATTCCGGTAAGTAATCCGCATTCTGGCAGGGTAAAACAACCCGTATTGTGCACCAATGCTTTTGAGACGGGGCCGCATAGCGAGGAAGGCTTTGCGTTTCTGTGCTGAAGGTTTAGATAGATCAGGAACAAACAGAATTCTTTTGCCCTCCACTGTTAAGGAGGGATTGGTCTTTGCAGCTTGTAGGATCTGTAAAGTTTGAGGGTACCTAAGTACTTTTAGGACAATGGGTCTTGGTGGTTTGGAGGGAGCTGGAGGCCCAGAAGGTACTCTGTGCGCGCGCTCAATTTCAAGTGGAGGAGTAAATTGAAGCTTCAAAATGGTAGGAATAAAAGTATGAAGGTATTCTAGAATATTTTTACCTTCTGAATTTTCTGGCAGACCTATCAAGCGCACGTTGTTCCGGCGCATACGATTGGAGATATCTTCCAAATCACTCTGAAGCAGAGTTATTTTGCGGAGTTCACGCTGAATTTCTAGGTACTGGGAGTCATGGGTCGCCAGACGCTCCTCTGTAAGATCTATTCGCGCATTGTGAAGTTTGAGCTGGGACATGATACTGCCCATTTCATTTTTAATATCGGCTGTGGCAGCCAAATTTTCCTGCATAAGGCCACGGAGCACGTGTAGATCGGCTGCAATGGAGGCGTTTTGTTCTGCTGATTCAGCAGGGCAGGCCTTAATGGGGGACGGCGGCTCGTGCTTAGACCGCTTAGATGCGGTGTGCACAGTGGAAGAGCCTGCAGTGGCGGCGGTTTCGGCTTTAGCCGACTTGGAGGTCATTTTCGCGGGTAAGGTAGAGGAGTACTGACCGAAAGAGCTCCCGATGAGGCAGAAAGAATTGTTTTTCGTCGCGGGCTGGAGCGGAGCGGGATCGCTAAGCAGCCATCTTGATGACAGTCACGTGACACCCCCCCACTTCTGTTCCTTTGTAATCATCTTACACAACTGTCAGTTTAGAAAGCGCTGCTGGCCTAGTGTGGGGCAAGTACCGTATTTTCACGCATATAACGTGCGCGTTATACACGATTTTACAAACCGTGCATAACCTTGCGCGTTATACGTGTGAGCGCGTTGTACAAAATTTTTTTTACATAGTTCCCCCCCGACGTCCGATTCACCCCCCCTCCCCCCCGCAGGACCACTCACACCCCCATCCCGAAGGACCGCTCGCACGCACCCGCACACACGCACGCACGCACCCGCACCCCCACCCCGAAGGACCGATGGGGCAAGAGGGAGCTCAAGCCCTCTTGCCCCCCCGACTCCCCGACACGATCGGGGCAAAAGGGAGCTCAAGCCCTCTTGCCCCCCCGACTCCCCGACACGATCGGGGCAAAAGGGAGCCCAAGCCCTCTTGCCCGCCGACTCCCCAACTCCCCGACAATATCGGGCCAGGAGGGAGCTCAAGCCCTCTTGCCCCCCCGACTCCCCGACACGATCGGGGCAAAAGGGAGCTCAAGCCCTCTTGCCCCCCCCCCGACTCCCCGACACGATCGGGGCAAAAGGGAGCCCAAGCCCTCTTGCCCGCCGACTCCTCAACTCCCCGACAATATCGGGCCAGGAGGGAGCCCAAGCCCTCCTGGCTCTGGTGACCCCCCCTCCCCCGCTAGTTGTTCGGGCCAGGAGGGAGCCCAAACCCTCCTGGCCATGACGACCCCCTACCCCCACCCCGTACTACATTACGGGCAGGAGGGATCCCAGGTCCTCCTGCCCTCAAAGCAAAGCCCCCTCCCCCCAACGACCGCCCCCCCAAGAACCTCCGACCATCCCCCCAGCCGACCCGCGACCCCCCTGGCCGACCCCCCACGACACCCCCACCCCCCTTCCCTGTACCTTTGTGAAGTTGGCCAGACAGACGGGAGCCAAACCCGCCTGACCGGCAGGCAGCCAACAACGGAATGAGGCCGGATTGGCCCATCCGTCCCAAAGCTCCACCTACTGGTGGGGCCTAAGGCGCCTGGGCCAATTAGAATAGGCCCGGGAGCCTTAGGTCCCTCCTGGGGGCGGGGCCTTGGGCACATGGTCGGGTTGGGCCCAAGTGCCTCAGGCCCCGCCCCTCTTGCCCCGATCGTGTCGGGGAGTCGGGTACGTGCGAGCGGTCCTTCAGGGTGGGGGTGCGAGCGGTCCTACGGGGGGGGGGGTGAATCGGACGTCGGGGGGGCATCAGGATTTCAGGGTGGGGACAGGACTTCAAGGGGGAGAGGAGAGTCGGGGCGGGCGAAAGGAGAGTCGGGCGGCGACGGGAGAGTCGGGCAGCATGCGCGGTATACAAAAATTTTTTTACATATATTTGGGTTTCCCGCGCGCTATACCCGTGTGCGCGTTTTACACGGGTGCGCGTTATCTACGTGAAAATACGGTAAATACTGCAGCAATGTCCTATCTTTTTTATTCACACCACAAAAGGTTATCTTGTGCTTCTACCTTTTAACTTCCCAACTCAATAGAGCATGCAATCATGCATCCACCTACTCAGTGACCCTAAACACTCACAGAGTCTCAAACAGAAAGACTCAATAAAAGAATGTAGTGGTGATTCAAGGTCACAGAGCAAACCTAAAATGTCAGTTTAAAAAAAAAAAAAAAGAAGATGTGCCATCTGTTTCAAAAATGCCCTGCTGCAAGCAGCTAGCAGTGGTTTTAGAGGAGCAAAGCAACAAGTTCCAGGGATAGGTTCAACATTTTTATGGGACTGGGGTTGGTGCCAACACAGGAAGAAGGACAAGGGCTGGGCCTAGCAGTGGATTAATGGTGATGCTGGGACTGTGGCTTACACTAGTAGAAGGGTAATTCCAATGCTGGGACAGGAATTAGCAACAGGGGCTGAGGCTTGAAGAAAGGGGCCAATGCTGGCAGAGTGGGAGAATGGGACTTGCACCTTGCACTGGCTGATACTTTTTTGGGGGGGAGGGGAGTAGAGGAGGTGAAGGTTGAAAGGTTGAGAAATGGAGAGTTGACATACTTGGGTGGGAAAGGATGAGAAACTATGGCAAATGCAGATGTCAGACAGGGGTGGGGTAGACTGATGGATGCTGGGATAAAGAAGTGGAAAGTCAAGAAAGCGGGAAGAGGGAAAAGGAAGAAGATGGATGCTAGGAAATGGGAGAGAGAAAGGTAGGAGGAATATAGATGCTGGGGGCATAAGAACATGTGAGAGCACAGTCCCTCAGTGAAACGCACTTTGAACATTGTAAATGTGTGAACTAAACCCAAATCCAGAATTCATTACGTTAACAAACTAGCCCCAACAATTTGCAATAAGGCTAAAGTGATTAACCCCCCTCTTCTATGAAACCGCGCTAGTTGTTTTAAGCGCAGAGAGTCACGCTGAATGACTCGCGCTGCTCCCGACACTCATTGAGTTCCTATGAGCATCGGGAGCAGCATGGGCCATTCAGAGTGGCTCCCCGTGCTAGAAACTGCTAGCACAGTTTCGTAGAAGAGGGGGGTAAGTTTGGGATGACTCAGAGATGTACTTCATGTTAACCCCCTATCTACTTATACCAATTGCCTCTGAACTACCCAGCTTATCCCCTTCACATATCTGTACTTGGCTCCTTGCCTACATAGTAAGATGTTTCATTGTATTGTAGGAGACCCAAAATCAAACTCGGGGAATATAAATCTAATATTTGGTGGTGATGAACAGTTCAAATATATAAATAACCGATCCCCCTACCTTTATCCTTTTAAACTTAATACATTATATGTGAACTAACTTCAGACGTGCTCAGAACCCGCAGGTAGGGAAGCCGCAAAAGGGGACACGCCCCAAAATGCAAACCCCCTTGGTCTATCACTGCACTTCCTCCTACACTGAAAGTCTGTTTAAATAATCTTATTATATTATTTTAATGTGATTTTCTTCTTTATATGAAGTGCTTAGTGCTTGAAATTCATGCTTGAGATTTCAATCATTTCATGTGACAAACAGACAATATCGTTTCTGGACATTTTCACCAATTTAGTGGGGGGAGGGGAGAATTTGTTTCATCTTTGTACTGTAAGGACACCGACAGGAATAACCTTCTCAGGTTTGACAGTTACTACCCCCAGCATTTGAAATCTAATTTACCTGTGGGGCAGTTCTTGCAACTGCACCGTTTATGTTCTACCACAGTTGAATTTAAGATACAGGCTCATGATTTGTGGCAAAGATTTATAGACCGAGGCTACCCGGACAAGTCATCAAGCGGGCATTCAAGCAGGCGCTATATGCCTAGAGAGAAAATCTGCTGCTGAGGAGCGAGAGACCCCAAGTGTCATCTATGGTGTGTGTATTATCCTATTCCTTCCGAGCGTTTCAGATCAAGAAAATCATTCAAAGGCACTGATACATACTACAGGCTCATGAGGAATTTAAGAACCCACCCCGGTTTACCTACTCTTGCGGTAAAAACATTCGGGAGCTGGTGTCCAGATCTCAATTTTTGAAACAAATGCCACAGGAATGCTCAGTGTGGTCTCTGCGCTATGTGCAAACATGCATTAATAGCAAGCACAGTTGTTCATTCCGGTTTGGGACGTTCTCATCATTTGCAACATAGAACTGACTGTGAATCAGTGGGGGTGGTTTACCTCATTGAGTGCCCTTGCCAACTGTATTATATAAGTCACACAGTAAGAAATATCAGGGTAAGGATTGTGGAACATCTCAGTAAAATCCGACAGGGGGATCCAGCAGCTCCACTAACAACTCATTGGCAGGAAAAGCAGTACACAGTGGATGATTTGAAATATATAGTGTTAGAATGCCCCAAACTGAAGCGTAGTGGTAACATACAAGCTTACCTCTGGAAAAAGGAACAATCATGGATTTATTATTGGTAAACAGTTACCCCCCTCGGTCTCAATCGAGAAGTCGAGTGGTAGGCATTTCTATATTAGGTTTAGGGATTTACTTGGCTAAGGAGAGAGTGATGTAGCAGAACAGGAAATGCAGCACTGAAGAATGGAAGGTACTCTCCACCAGTGTCATGGAAGCTTGTGAACAACTAACAGCAAGTAGTATCATATTTTAAAACATTCTATTTATTTATTTGTTATAGGAGAAGCAGAAGTCCTCTTGGTTGTCACAAGAAGTGGTGGGTTCTCTGAGGCAACCCGCAAGGGCGAAACGAGTCAGAACCTGATAGTACCATTACAGTCAGCTTCATTGACTTCACCAGGCTATGGACTTTTTTTTAGCATTCATATGAAATGATTGAAATCTCAAGCATGAATTTCAAGCACTAAGCACTTTATATAAAGAAGAAAATCACATTAAAATAATATAAGATTATTTAAACAGACTTTCAGTGTATGAGGAAGTGCAGTGATAGACCAAGGGAGTTTGCATTTTGGGGTGTGTCTCCTTTTGCAGCTTCCCTACCTGCAGGTTCTGAGCACTTCTGAAATTAGTTCACATATAATGTATTAAGTTTAAAAGGAAATTGGGGCGGAGGGAGGGAGATCGGTTATTTATATACTTGAACTGTTCATTGTATTGTAGAATAGCATTAGCATCATATCTATGTTATCAGAATATTCTGTGCGCTTAAGGGTTCCTTTTACTAAGGCATGCTAGTGCGTCTTAGTGCACGCTAACTGTTAACGCGTCCATGGGATATAATGGACGCGTTAGCATGCATTAGAATTTAGCGCGCGCTAATTTTTTGTGTGTGCTAAGATGCACTAGCGCACCTTAGTAAAAGAACCCCTAAGTGTTCCATTAATATTTTACTGAGATTGTATTATACACGTTTTTTAAATGTTCTTCCATGCTATTATAGTATCATTTGTATTATACAGTGGTACCTTGGATTACGAGCATAATCCGTTCCAGGAGCATGCTCGTAATCCAAAATGCTCGTTTATCAAAGCGAGTTTCCCCATAGGAAATAATGGAAACTCGCTTTGATATGTTTCCACCCCCCCCCCAAGGCCAGGGCGCTGCCCCCCCCCCCGCTCCCAAAGTCCCCCCCCCCCGCGTGATCCGGCAAACCCCCCCCCGTGAGAACAGGCACCCCCCGCCCGACCAAATTTAATTCACCCCCCCCGTCTGGCACCGGCACGAGAGCCATTCCCCCCCGCTCGCAAAGGCCCCCCCCCCGCTCAAATTGGCACCCCCCCCCCGCGAGAACAGGAACCCCCCGCCCAACCAACTTTATCTCAACAAGTGCTGGTGCCGCTTGAAGATCTTCCTTGTTTCTGTCGGCTTTGAGCATGCATCTGCGCATGCTCAAGCCCTTCTAATTCTCCCTCTCGCCGAGAGTCTTATAATATGTCTGAGTATATTTTGATTATGTGTTTTTATTGTAACCTACTTAGGTATTAAGGGCCAACTTCCTAAATTCTGAACATTATTTTGCCACTGTAGCTAAAATTTAAAAAAAGTTATCTTATTTCATTAAGTGCCAATTTGCACAAATGAAATTCTACGTTTTGATTTGTTTTAGATCACTGATTGAACCATATCCACATCATTTTCTTCTTAGTTGGCCTGAGAATCTTTCAGCACCCCCTTTAATATTATTTCTACTACTACCCTGTTTCCCCCCCCCCAAAAAAAGACCTATTCCAAAAATAAGCCCTAGCATGATTTTTAAAGACGCTCCTAATATAAGCCCTACCCTAAATAAGCCCTAGTTAAGATCAACCCCCAGAGCTCCACCCCACCCCACAGGTACCCAACATTCCCTGACTCCATCCCTGTCAGAAAGTGAGATCCTGTTTCCACCAACAACATTTTGCTGTCCTTGTACAATCCATCATTCTTTCTAGGCTGGACTATTGTAACTCCATCTATCTAAATCTAATCAAGAAAAGTCTTCAAAGACTTCAACAGATCCAAAATACTGCGGGGCTAGGTTGATCTTCGCAAAAAGCTAATTTGACCATGTCTCCCCACTTCAGTCAAAACTTCATTGGCTTCCAGTAATTTCTAGGGTTCACTTTAAATGTGCCTGCCTAACATTCAAGATCTTGCATGGCACTCTTCCTCCTCTAATTCCACTATCTTGGAATTCTGTGAGACCTGATACTACCAGATCTTTCCAAAAACTTAAACTATCTTTTCCCTCGTTAAAAGGCATTATCTATGCTGGAAAATTAGGGAAATCTCTTTTCTTCAAAATCACTGAGCTTTGGAATAACCCCTTCCTATCCAGTTGAGGAATCTGGGCTCCTTCCAATACTCCGAAAACATCTGAAAACTTGGCTATTCTCAAAAACGTAAATCTCGCTGCTCTTTCCATATTCACTAATTCTTATTATGTATTTTTCTTTATTTTAATGTTCATGTAAACCGTGCCGAGCTCTGTCTTTTATAGAGAGGATGTGGTATATAAGCTTAAGGTTTAGTTTAGATTCAATTTCTATGGGCTTCGGTGCATTTACCACAGCATCATTGCTACCATGGCTTTGTAAAAGGGGCCCTTTGTATTCAAATTACTTAATTTATTCTGGATGTTTCTCCCTAAATTCAAAACAGTGACTGAAAACTAGCACTAGGTTCTGAAGATAGAACTAGAAATGGATTTGTTCTGGGGCTTCTACACAGCAGGCAGATAAAAGTTCATAGGAAACAGCCTTAATAGGTTTACATTAGCCACATAGAGAGCTAATCTTTTAATACTGGAAACCAAATTAAAAGAACTGAACCGAAACCTGCAGAAAAAGGAAAAAAATCAATATAAAATTGATTTCAAAAGGGCATGGATCACACCTACATTTTTTTATTTTTCAAAGATTCTTCATAATATATTATTATTGATATTTTGATTGACATTCCCCCCAAAAACAGAAGGATCCCAAATATGAGATCTTTGCACCTTTTCAAGGCGATCAAAATTGCACTGTCTATTCCATGCTACTCATGACTATGCTACATCTGGTTCAGGCAGCTCCTGTTTGGAGGGGGATGGGGAGACAAACAATTCTGAACTATTATTTTATTTATTTTTACATATTTAATGTAAATATAAGTTTAACATGAAAATATATGGCAGAATTCTGGTACTATTACAACTTTATTGTCAAATCAACTAAGCCTCTGCAATTTCAAATTTCAAGAAATACCTTATTACTAGGGATATTCATTAGTTGAAAACAATATGGGTAAGATTATGAGACAACTACCATTAGAAAAGGATATAACATCTTCAAATGAGTTAACTCCAAACGCTGATAGTCTGAGAAATTACACTTACAACTAAACTCATCTATTATATGTGATGAGCAGCACGATATACTGTTAGATGAAAAGGTGTCTTTCAGTTAGAATATGGTATTCTTTTCATAAGATAGGAGGCCAGAATTTGGCTAATTTACTGTCAATATATGCCAAATTGTGTTGTCAGCTTGACTCCTGTCCCCATATTTAATGGAATTGGCATCACTTAGAATCAAACTAGCATTTACTGAGTGACTGAAGTACGTTGGAATTTTTCTGTCTTACCTCGGAAATATTATATTGACCCCCATTCCAAATATTAAAAATAGTAGTTTGTCAGAGGTCTCTAACTATAGGCCTGTGGCATCAATTCCAGTTTTTGCTAAGATTATGGGAGGCTGGGTAGCAAATCAATTGCAACACTCTTTGGATAAATTTGATATTCTTCACAGTGTGCAATCTGGATTTCATAAAAATTTTAGTACGGAGACAAGTTATTTGTACAATGCTTGCAACTGCAAAGTCATCATGGTTGAGCAAGGGCATTCAACTAGTAGTTTTGCAATTTGATTTGTCCTGCGTGTTCAGTTTAGTGGGCCCTAACCTCTTATTGAACAAACTGAGCGCATTAGGAGTAACAGGAAATGTACTCTCTTGGTTCACATGCTTTTCGCTAAAAAGATCGTATCAAGTAAAGAAGAATGGGACATTTTCAAACAAATGATCAGCTCAAAGCGGTGTCCCATGGGGGTCGCTCCTATCCTCAATTTTGTTTAATGTATTGTTAATATCATTAGGAGCTAAGAAGTTAAATTGTGTTCATTTATGCTATTATTACAGTTCTACTTCCCATAACAGGAAATTGGGGATTTTGCGCTAGAACAAAATTTGCATATGTAAGTGCTCTTATAAAATACTAACCCCCCCCCCCCCCCCTTTAAAAAAAATCAAGCTGCACTAGAATTTTTTTAACAGAGGCCGGTGCAGTAAATGCTCCAACGTTCACAAAATTTCTATGAGCATTTACCTCACTGGCCTGTGCTAAAATCCTCTAATACGGCTTAATAAAAAGGGGGCCTAAAGACTAGCACCGGTGCACCTAAATGTGGCATTTACATGCGTAACTTACAATATTCTATACGTAGCCTGGGTAAATGTCAGCCTCACCTTTGATATACCCTTACCCCTCCCCTGTAAATACCCCTCTTGAATTTAACCACCATAGCAGGTAATTAAAGAACAGCAGTTAAGCATGCTACTGCCATTAATGAGCATACGTGTCCACTAACTCAGGTGAATGGCACTATTCTATAAATTTAAAAACATCCAAAAGGCACTTAAATTTAGGCAACCTCACCATCACCTCATCAGATCACCGACAGGTCTACTAAACTTCAGGAAACTAAACTAAACTAAAGCTTAACTCTATACCGAGTCATCATTCAGAGAAGGCTCGACTCGGTTTACAGCAATTAAAGAAACAGGAAATGATTTACAAATGATAAATAGAAGATAATAGCAAAATTTCAAAAGAATTAATTTTCAAAATGTTTGGCAAATACTCACCTCTTTATCTGACTCTCTTAAAGACACCCTAACCTCTAATTCTACTCCAGCAAATTATACTGCCCTCCCACTTGACTTGCAACTATAACTAAGTCTCCATTTATGCACTCGATTCCAAACTACACAAGATCTTTGTCTTCCTTCACCAAGAGTGCCTAGCTGCCATACTTATCTTGCCTTATCACAGAGGTGTCAAAGTCCCTCCTCAAGGGCTGCAATCCAGTCAGGTTTACAGGATTTCCTCCATGAATATGCATGAAATCTATTTGCATGCACTGTTTTTATCGTATGCTAATAGATCTCATGCATATTCATTGGGGAAATCCTGAAAACCCGACTGGATTGCGGCCCTCGAGGAGGGACTTTGACACCCCTGCCTTATGGGTTGCCTTGCTACTGTGCTCAACCCCCTAAATGCGTATTCAGTCCTACATGCAGTGCACAGGAATTCTCTCACGTTCTTCCTTTCAATCGGTTATTCTGTATATCTGCTGTGTGTGAATTTGTAACTTTGATGCTATCTTCCCACTATTGTGCTCCTCTGGGAGGACGGGCTAGAAAATTGACTAAATAAATAAATTAATTAATTAATTAAATAACTAAAAGAGCAGGATAAGGAGTCCAATCTCTGCCTCAGTTTCAGGCCTTAATCTGAGAATAATCAATCTTAATATAATTTCAGCCATTCTTTAAAACACTCTTCAGCTTTAGAAAGTGGAATAAAAAGAAGTTAAAAACGTATGCTAGATTTTTCTACTCCTCAATAGTATCTATAGGAACACAAAAAGCGAACAGGCTTAAAAGCTACAAAGAAAATAAGCCTTGTGATGCTTCAGTTAAACTAACCTTTGGCCTAAGAAAATACAGCTGAATTCTAGTACATTTAGCTTTTATACATCTCAAACCAAATCCTAATTAAAGCATAAACAGAACAGATAAAGAGACTTTAGTATAAAAGAACATTTTGTAGGTTACTACTGGTTGCTAATTTCAAAGATGGAATAATTTAACATACATCAGCTTTTTGTAATATTTTCAACACAGACTCTGTACTTGTTGGGTAAACTAGTGATTTTCTGCCTTTCACAAAGCATTTGACAAAACTCACTGTCAACAATTTGTTTTTTTTTACATATGCTGTCTAAAATGGATTTTAATTAGACACTAAATGGTAATTTAGATTAAAGCATCAGATTACTGCCAATGTAACAGAAGTCAACATAGTTTTCTTAACCTCCTGAAAATTTAAAACATGATCTCCCTGAGTGCTTGCATGGCCAATTGAGCATGCTTTCTATTAGTAGATAATTGACTTGGCTGTCTTCTCTAAATCAACCCGAAGTTGGCTGGTTAACTTGTTATTAAAATTAAATAGGACAGAAGAGTCAAATAAGTGGGGCTGACTGGACGTGCAGTTAAGGTAAATCAAACTGTAAAACAGTAACAGTAGTATCTTACTTTGCAGTTTAAATTACAGAGAAACTGAAACATTTCTTCTCCATGAATAAAAGCAATTCACCAGAGAGAGAGTGTGTGTCTGCGCAAATCTTTATTCTGTGTTTAAGTGACTTTGGTTATTATTTTGTGAAATATGAATATTGCACAGCCTTTTTGAGGGGCAGTGGTGTTTTTTTAAAATTAAATCCTAACATTGAAGCCTAACCGCATAAGACTGCCCAGTGCAGGGGGAAGCAAGATGGGGGCGGCGTGGTAACAGCTTTTAAGTTGTGTTCCATCGGTCCTTACAATTATTATCTTACTACCTCAGATTTGAAGTCTACCGAAGATGCCACACACCAAACGTAAGAGTTTTGTCCAGATGGACCCTCCTGCACCAGGACAGAAGTCGATGGAACACTTCCTTACAAGCACTCCGGCCAATATCGAAGGGGGCAGGAACCCAGCGATAGCCCTCATGGAAGGAGCCACCAGCTCGCTCTCCCCTCCGGCAACCCGACTGCCACCTATCCCAATGTCAGCAGACATTGAAAGCGAGAGCTCTGAGGACCTGATGAGTCCGACGGTTCCCGCAGAGGAGGGCCTCATGCTGGTCTGAGCGCTGGAGAATCAACAGCGGCAGGAGTGGATGATATCCACCTCTAAGGTGACTTTAGACGGCATTTGGCGAGTGCTCCAGAAGTTAGAAGCTGCTTCCACTAAAACTGCCAGTGAGATCTCAATGATAGTGAGTAAACTGGATGACCTGGAGGCCACATTACCATAAAGATGTGCTTAGAGTTGAGTCGGTTCAACGGATGGCCACTAGGATGATCTCCGGGCTTAAGGGTCTCTCGTACAAAGAAAGACTAAACAAATTGCAGCTCTACACTCTAGAGAAACGCAGGGAAAGGGGGGACATGATTGAGACATTTAAATACATCACAGGACGTGTCGAGGTGGAAGACGACATATTCTTTCCCAAAGGACCCTCGGTCACAAGGGGGCACCCGCTCAAACTCAGAGGAGGGAAATTTAATGGTGACACCAGGAAGTATTTCTTCACAGAAAGGGTAGTAGATCACTGGAACAAGCTTCCAATGCAGGTGATCAAGGCCACCAGCGTGCTTGACTTTAAGAATAAATGGGACATACACGTGGGATCCCTAAGAGGATAGAGTTAAGGAAATAGGTCATTTTAATGGGGTGGGTCAGAAGAGTGGGCAGACTTGATGGGCTATAGCCCTTTTCTGCCGTCATCTTTCTATGTTTCTATTTCTACCTTACAGTCTCTGTGCGTAATATTCAATCTGATGCTAATACAAAGTTTGACCAAGTTAATAAAGAAATTGCTTCTCTTCAAAATTTTACTGCAACATTTACTAAAGAAAGACTTTTCCTCCAAAGGAAAATTGAACAATTTGAAAATTATAACCGAAGACTTAATCTTAGAATTTTGAATTTTCCTAAATCTTCAGTTACTTCTCCATTAAGATATGTTTAAAAAATACCTCATGGAAAATTTAAAATTTCCTCAGGACTCAATTCCACCTATAAATAGAATATATTATCTTCCTAAGAAAGTTGGTTCTTCATTACAAGATGCACAGGCTGCTGGATCAAAACCTTTGGATTTAAAAAACTAACTGATATTTTAGAAAACTCCCAGGAAGAAATAGAATATCGGGGTACTTTGATAATATCATTTGCTTTTGAACAAGACCTTAATGCTATACTGAAAATATTCTTCCAACATGTTCAGAGTTTATTCCTGGGTCAGAGAATCTGGATATTCCCTGACGTTACAAAATCTACTCAAGATCGGAAGAAATTGTTCTTACTGGGAGCCACTTTTGTATTAAGTTACCCCTGTAAATGTCTAGTAAGATACACTGGAATTAAATATGTTTTTTTCCTTCCTGAGCACCTTCGAACCTTCTTGAACCACTAAGAAAATGCTGTAGGGTTGCAGAAATTAGGGCCGTGAAAGCACGTTAAGCCATTTCTTTTGATAAGTGTGATTTTTCTTAAGACCTTCTTGTCTTTTCTTAAATTGCTTCTCCAGACCTTTTTGAGGGCTAATTAAGAGTTTAAGATTATGATTAACTATCATATATAATTCTCAAGGACTCCTAAATTGTGATTAGTTTTCTTTTATGGTATACTCTATTACTGTATGCTTGGCTTCAGTTGTGGAATTTCCCTCTTTTGAATGTTCTCTCTCTCTCTCTCTCTATATATATATATATATATCTATATCTATATAATATACACATACACATACTGTGTGCATATAGTTTTGGCTTTGTTTTTTTTTTTAAATTGCAGTAGCTAATGGTGATTCATCATAGTAGAAAATGCCAAAGATTTTTCATTTCCAAAGTTCCTTCAACATGGCACAGGTCTACAAAAGGGAATTACAATCCTAGTGCTCATTCATAAATTATTACGTACTAGAACCCCCCTATCTGTCTGATCTTCTTTATTCAACATCCTATCCAAAATGTTTCCCTTTACTCTAACCAATTGACTCTTCTACCTCTTTCTGCCCACCAGATGGATATAAAACACAGACAGCATTTTCTTACTGTGTACCCTTAGAATGAATTTACTCCCCAAGTTATTTGAAGGATGAACCCAATCATTCCCAATTAAGCCACCACTGAAGACTCATTTATTTAACTTGGAATTTGGTGAAAACAATGGAACAGGGGCTAGACTGAGACCTGGGCACATGCAGTACATTACTGAAAATATCCTTTTCTTATTTTGATCAATTGTAATTTCCTCGCCAGTATTTTGTATTCTTTTTATTATTTGTAAACTGCTCTGCTATGTCCTCAATGAATTTCAGATCTTAAACTAAACTGCTGATCAGCTTAAATCTATACAGTAAGTTGCTCACTCGGACACCGACAGGATACACACATTGCCATGGACTCATAGAGATCCACTGTTCAAGCATTGATCTTCCAAGCTGAAGAATGAACAATTAAATGATTCCCACAGCTATTTTCATTATGGTGTTGTTGGGAGGATCTCAAAGGGACAAGGTATATGTTACATAATTACCTTACCCCAAACTCAACAAACCAAAGCAATTAGTTGAAAATTGAACTGAAAAATGATTACAACATAAGTTAAATGTTTCCAGAGGAAAAGTCTAACAATTTCAGCAAAGAGTCTGTAGACGTTTTGTGAGCCTCCACAGAACAAAAAAATTAATAAACAAGATAGTTAAGAATGGGTTGGACTTTATATAAATGTTATTATTATTACTAGCAGCCAAACCTTTAAAGGAATGACAATCTAATATGTCAAAAGCTGTACTCGTATTTGGAGGGGGAGGTGGAATTGATACCAATAATTATTAAGTGGAGGCTTTCAGGGCCAGATTCTATAAGAGGTGCCTAACTTAATTGCCAAAATGACCTTAAGAGCTTCAATTATGAGCTTTAACAAGCTCATAATTGAAGAAAGAAATTAATTAGCCAATAGGTACCTACCCTCTTCTGTAAAAGATAGGTGCCTACCCTATTCTAAAAAAAGTAGGTACCTATCACATGGCACCCAGCAGCGCCTAATGCCTAAGTGGGCATATTTTGGGAGGGAGACAGACATAGGCACTGCTAGGCGCAATTCTCTAAAGAACTCGGGCATCTGCAAGGTAGGCCAGTATAACCCTGACCTACATTACCAGCACCTAAATTTTTGTTAGGCGCGATTCTGTAAACAGCGCTTAAATGTGATTGATCTGTAGCCAGTATCATTTTTCTAGGTGCCGTCCAATTTAGGTGCAGTTTAAAGAATCCAGCCCTTAGTATGTGTGTGGGAAAAATGCACAATAAGGTGGTTACAAAGAGGATTGTTGCGTTAGATATTTCTGAAGAAGGGCAGTGATTCAGGAGGGTTTTTCCAGTGAGTATAACATAAGTTCAATATCATCTTAGTATGATTAAGGTAGAGAAATGTATATTGAATCCTTGGGATTCTTATGATGTTCTTTAAAATAAATAAATAAATAAATACCGAATGCACGGCTATTTTTACCTTTGTGACTGTTAAATGTGTTCTTTGCCTTTGGCTTCACAGGGAATGTTCTACAGAGCCTTTATTCATATCAACCGGTAACATACATGCATGCCATTTTGCTGTTAGGTAAGCCATCTCTTATTTTCTTCTCAACAATGACTCAGAGCCAGATGCACTAAAGTCAGCGATCATCTAACGATCATTGTTACACCAGTTTTGACTGGTTTAGTGACAATCTAATTTGCCAACCCAATGCACAAAATAGTTCACCGTGTGTTTTTTTTGCCTTATCCAACTCAGCCGTGCAAATAAGCTCTAATATTAAAACGCCATGCAAACTAGCTGAGCAATTGATATACTAACATCACTTCCCAATATATACAAAAAAAAAATAAAAAAAGATCGACTTTAGCGATCTGAAAAAAAAGCGACTGGTAAAGACCAATCGCTTACAGATACAAGCTAATATATTTATAGCATGCCAAACCCTTTTTTTAAAATGGGCACAGATGTTATGTGTGTGCTACACACACACACAATCTGCCATATTGAAAAAAACAAAACCAAAAAGAAAACCCATGAGCCGAGCCGACCCTCCCCCCCCCAACTCCAGACAACAACTGTGGGTCCCTGAGCCCCCCACCAAAGAGACAGGACGGATGCCCACTCCCTCCTGCCACCATGAAAAACCCTCGTGCCAGCCAAAATTGGCAGGAGGGATGCCCATGATGTCAGGACCTAAAGAAAGGAATCCTGGAATGCCTCCCAAGCAGTGCTCTCACTTTTGTTGTTTAGTATATTTTCATGCTTTGGTAAAATTGGTGAGAAATTTTGGATTTAAATATCAATAGTATGCAGATAATATTCAATTAGCTGTCCTGTAGGTTAAGAACAGTTAAGAAAGGATCCTTAGGATATATTGGTGTTTGAGTAGGCCTAAACTGAATAATTCAATGGGAAGTAGGTGGTGACCAGATCATTTTGGAAACTGACAGGAGTGCTTGAGGCCTTATGCTGACACTAAAGCTTTACAGACAGTCAGACAATGTTTGCTTTTACCCATTTAGATTATTGCAATGGATTATTAATGGGAATGCTGGTAAATTGATTAAAATATTTTAACTGATGCAAAAATACAGCAGCAAAGTTGATTTGGGGTAAATCTCAAACAGCCATGCCTTTGCTAACTTTTGTATTTGCTTTCAATTTGTGCCTTGGTAAAGTTTCAGGTTTTAGTTTTGGTCTTATGGGAATTGCAGGAAGAGCAACTAGGATACTCAGCAAATAAATGCAAAGATTGCAGCCTGCCCAAGTTTAAGAGGAGGATTGTCTGCCGAGGATTCCTACGGTTAAAGAGATCTATGGCTAACAATGGAGGGCTAGGATGTTTTCAGTAACAGCACCTATTTGGTGGAATGGTATATCTAAGGAAGCTAACCTGGAACCTGACTACAAAAAGACACTTGAAAATTAATTAGTGGTCTTTTTAATGTTACTAATTTTGGATTTCATTCTGCATTTGTTGGCATTTGATTATGAAATTTTGTTGTAGCTATTTAAATGTATGCATATTATATTTGAAACAGTATTGTACAGATTTATATCTGTAAGTGCAATATGTATTTATGTACATTTAAATAATAAATGAACCAGTCTATGAGCATTAATAAGGCATCAGTATATCTGTTTAAGCAGCTCTATAAATCAATCATCAGTTTTCATCAAGGTAGTCTCAGTACCATGATGCTACTTAAATGCAGGCTGATAGACACTCATATTCCACAAAGTTCCAGAGTTTTCTCTTTCAATCTGGTCAAAAAAGATACATTAGACACTGATCTACAATTTTCTGGTCTAAAAAGGAAGATTTTTCAAAAGACCTTGAAATTTCTCAAAATAAAAAATTATGGACTACAAGATCCAAGCCATTACATCCGTCACCAGTGCACATATACTAGACTGGCATGGATCTACAGGAAGGTCAAAAAAAATGCCAGTCTTTTCTGGGCAATCTAAAGGGAATCTTAAGGGAGATCTAGCATAGAGTGAATTGTAATGGCCTGAGGCAGTAGTCAAGCCTGAGTCAATTTGAATGCCCATGTCCCTAAATCTGTTGGGGCCAGAATAAGGCCACATTCAAAACTAGAATATGCTTTACTGGTCAGGATGCTTACTTGCCTATTTGCAGCATCTTGGCCTTACATTTAAGTTTAGCATACAAGAAGGTAGGTTGGGAATTTTTCAAGGCAAGAGTTTACATGTCCCACTGCCTTATCAATGATGCAATCAAGCAAAATATCTGTAGCACATCAGCGTGCATATATTTTAACCCTGTCTCTGACATTACAAAGGGTTATACAGTCATGTGAAAAAATTAGGACACCCCATGAAATATTCAGTTCTTTCTTAAGAAATGTTCATATATTGATGTCAAATCTTTTTTTATTTATCTCTGGAAAAGAAAGTGATGTAATTGCAGGTAAACAACAAAAATTTTCTTTGATTTACTCATGAAACAAAAGATATCTACAAAAATGTGTGTTCTAACTGAGGACTAAATTAGGACACCCCCACATATCCTCTCACTTTAAAGTGGTTCAAATCACATACAGATATATCACATCAGATACACATGATTAGAACATCGTTACTCAGCATTTTGAAGAAGGTTTGCCCTACTTAAACCTCAGACATTTAGTTTGGTGTGCTAATGACTGCTGCGGTGAGAGTGAACACCATGGTGAGATCAAGAGCGCCATCTGAGGCTTTCAGAAAGAAGATTGTAGCAGTTTATAAGTCTGGTAAGGGATTTAAAAAGATCTCGAAAGAATTTGACATCAGCCATCCCATGGTCTAGAAAATAGTGTACAAGTGGAGGACTTTCCAAACAACTGCCAACATGCCCAGGTCTGGCCGTCCAAGCAAGATGACCCCCAGAGAAGACAAGTTCCGAAAAGAAGCCTCCAAAATACCTCAGATGTCACCATGGGATTTACAGCAGCCTCTTGTTACTGTTGATGTGATGTCCAAGGTAAGTACCCACATTGCAAACAGTTCTCTAGGAGTCACACCGACTCAGGTAGGAAATGCCTCACAGGGACTTAGCAAACACAAGGTATGGAGGGCCATGTATGTTAATGCACACAGTTTAGGCAATAAAATTCTAGAATTGGAGACTGAAATAAGGAATGCAGACGGAGGAGGTAGACCATCTGGATAGTGACCTCATGCTGGAACTAAGGAACCTCAGGGAGGAGGTGAAACGTCTGAGATGCATCCGGGAGGATGAGGATTACATCGATGGAGTCGTCCAGGAGCTGTCCCAAATCACCGAGCAGACCCATGACAAGTCCATCCTCGGGACACCCCAATCATCAGCGTTGAGACCAACAATTGGGATACAAGAAATGGCCGGCGATGCTGAGTCATGGCAGCTTGTGACCTCCTCCACGGGCAAGCACAGGAACCCCCCCCCCCCCCCCACTTTTTTCAATCTCCTCATCGTCTTCTTTCTCTTTCTCTCATCGACAGGGCAGCTCTACACCAACCCCTCAACTCACCCTGAGGAACAGATTCCAGATTCTTCAGGAAGGACCTACTGATGAGGAACAGGAACGAGCCCAACTCACAGCTCCAACTCCGGGAACAACTGACCAGGCCCAACTCACAGCTCCAACTCCGGGAACAACTGACCAACCCCCTACGAAGAAGCGCAGAGTAATAGTTATTGGGGACTCCATGCTGAGGGGCACCGAGGGACCAGTTTGCAGACCGGATATGGATTCGAGGGAGGTCTGCTGTCTGCCTGGAGCCAGAGTACGGGACGTCACCACCTGTCTTGATAAACTACTCAAACCCCAGGACAACTTTCCCATGCTTCTCGTCCATGTGGGGACAAACGACACTGCAAGGAACACCCCGGAGAACATCACCAGAGACTTTAGAGCCCTGGGCGAGAGGCTGAAGCAGACCGGAGCGCAGGTGGTCTTCTCCTCTATCCTCCCAGTTAGAGGCAAGGGGAGAGCCAGGGACGAGCGTATCCTGAGGACTAACGAGTGGCTACAGGGATGGTGCCGGGATATGAACTTCGGATTCCTGAACCATGGAGAGGCACTACAGGGACTTCAGGGACCAGACGGACTTCATCTGACCAGTAGAGGTAAGTATGTCTTCGGACACCGACTAGCCCGCCTGCTTCGCAGGGCTTTAAACTAGGTAAGTCGGGGGAGGGTACCCACTCACATACCAACGCAGTAAGGAACTATCCTGATGAGATGAGTCAAAGCTCTGAGGTAAGTACCCACACTGCAAACAGTTCTCTAGGGGTCACACCAACTCACGTAGAAAAAGAAAAAGTATCAAAGGGATTTAGCAAACATAAAGAGTGGAGGGCTATGTATGTTAATGCACACAGTTTAGGTAATAAACTTCTAGAATTAGAGACTGAAATAAGGAATGCCGACCTAGACGTGGCGGCGATATCCGAAACTTGGCTAACGGACTCTCATGGGTGGGATATGGCTATACCGGGTTACAACTTACTTCGTCGGGACAGAGAGGGCAAGTTAGGTGGGGGGGTAGCATTATATATTAAAGAGGACATCAAAACCACCAGGATTACAGATGTCAAATACACAGGGGAATCCCTCTGGGTAAACCTGGCAAGAGGCAGAGAAAAGTGCCTGTATCTTGGTGTGGTATACAGACCCCCTAGACAACTGGATGACATGGACACAGACCTAATTGAAGACATTGAGAATATCACTCTAAGGGGAGACACTGTACTACTCGGGGACTTCAATATGCCTGATACAGACTGGGGCACACTTTCAGCGACAACCAGCGCTAGTAGGAGATTATTAAACTCCATAAAGGGAGCCAGTCTCAAACAAATGGTGATGGAGCCCACTAGGGCCCAGGCAATCCTCGACCTGGTACTCACCAACGGGGAAAGCGTTTCAAAGGTCTCAGTAGGAGATACGCTAGCCTCCAGTGACCACAACATAATATGGTTCAACCTTAGGAAAGGCTTCCCTAGATCAAACACGAAAACAAAGGTACTCCATTTCCGCGGCACAGACTTCGCATGCATGGGAGATTTCGTACATCGGACGCTGCAGGACCAAGTGGAGACCGATAATGTAGAAGATAAGTGGTTAACACTGAAATCAACCATACATGAAGCAACTAGCCGCTTCATAAAATCAGTAAATAAACGACAAAGAAACAATAAACCCCAATGGTTCACCGCAGAGATCTCACACCTTGTTAAGGAGAAGAAAAAAGCATTTCTTTCCTACAAGAGTACGGAAACAAGAGAAGCCATCATGGAATATAGGACCAGATCTACAGCGGTCAAAACAGCAATTAGGGAGGCCAAACTTCGTGTGGAGGAAACTCTAGCAAAGAACATTAAGAAGGGGGACAAATCCTTCTTCAGGTATATTAGTGATAGGAAAAAGAACACAGACGGAATAGTACGCCTTATCAAACGGGATGGGAATTACGTGGAAGCAGATTCAGATAAAGCCGAACTACTGAACGAATACTTCTGCTCTGTCTTCACTTGCGAGGCACCATGACACGGTCCTCAGTTAGAGGCTAAGTCAAATGCGAACGACCCGTTTCAGAATTTTGAGTTTACACCAGGTGAAGTTTACAGTGAACTGTCAAGACTAAAGGTAAATAAGGCCATGGGACCAGACAATCTGCACCCAAGAGTGCTCAAGGAGTTGTGCGATGTCCTGGCGATACCGCTAGCTGCACTCTTCAATCTCTCCCTAAGCACGGGGAGAGTACCCTTGGACTGGAAAACAGCCAACGTCATTCCTCTACACAAAAAGGGTTGCAGGGCAGAGGCTGCGAATTACAGGCCGGTGAGTCTCACATCAATAGTGTGTAAACTCATGGAAACTTTAATTAAACGCAAATTAGACACGATCCTGTCTGAGGGAAATCTACGGGATCCTAATCAACATGGATTCACCGGGGGTAGGTCCTGCCAATCTAATCTCATCAGCTTCTTTGACTGGGTGACAAGGAAGCTAGACTTGGGAGAGTCTATGGACATCGTGTACCTGGATTTCAGTAAAGCATTTGATAGCGTCCCACACCGCAGGCTGTTGAGCAAAATGAAATCGATGGGGTTAGGAGAAACACTAACTACTTGGGTCAATGATTGGCTAAGTGGAAGATTACAAAGGGTAATGGTAAACGGTACCCTCTCTAAAACATCGGAGGTGACCAGCGGAGTACCGCAGGGTTCAGTCCTGGGCCCACTCCTTTTCAACATATTCATAGGGGATCTGACTCAGGGGCTTCATGGTAAAATAACATTATTCGCCGACGACGCTAAACTATGCAATATAGTAAGGGAATGTACTTTACAGGATAGTATGGCACAGGACCTGCTTACATTGGAAAGATGGTCCTCGACCTGGCAGTTGGGCTTTAACGCTGGGAAATGTAAGGTTATGCACCTCGGTAGCGGTAATCCATGCAGAAATTACACCTTGAATGGAGAAACTTTAACTTGTACTTCGGCGGAACGAGACCTAGGAGTAATCATCAGTGCAGACATGAAAACTGCCAATCAAGTGGAGAAGGCTTCATCTAAAGCAAGGCAGATGATGGGATGTATCAGTAGAAGCTTTGTCAGCAGGAAGCCTGAAGTCATAATGCCATTGTACAGAACCATGGTGAGACCTCATCTGGAATACTGTGTACAATTCTGGAGGCTACATTACCGTAAAGATGTGCTTAGAATCGAATCGGTTCAACGGATGGCCACCAGGAGGATCTCGGGGCTAAAGGGTCTCTCGTACGAGGAGAGACTAAACAAACTACAGCTCTACACTCTAGAAGAATGTAGGGAGAGAGGAGACATGATTGAGACATTTAAATACATCACGGGACGTATCGAGGTGGAAGATGATATCTTCTTTCTCAGGGGACCCTCTGCCACTAGAGGGCATGCGCTCAAACTCAGAGGCGGGAAATTTCATGGCGACATCAGGAAGTATTTCTTCACAGAAAGAGTGGTTGACCGTTGGAATGAGCTTCCAGCGCAGGTGATCGAGGCCAGCAGCGTGCTGGACTTTAAGAATAAATGGGATACCTATGTGGGATCCCTACGAGGGTCGAACTGGAATATCGGTCGCTAGGTATAGACTTAAGAGGATGGGTCAGTAGGGTGGGCAGACTTGATGGGCTATAGCCCTTTTCTGCCGTCATCTTCTATGTTTCTATGTTACTGAATGAATACTTTTGCTCAGTCTTCACCTGCGAGGCACCGGAACATGGGCCACAGTTGAAGGCCAAGCAAAACGCGGAAGACCTGTTTCAGAATTTTGAGTTCACACCAGGTGAAGTCTACAGCGAACTGACAAGACTCAAGGTGAACAAAGCCATGGGACCGGACAATTTGCACCCAAGAGTGCTCAGAGAGTTGAGCAATGTCCTGGCGGAGCCGTTGGCCGTGCTCTACAATCTCTCCCTAAGTACGGGGAAAGTTCCTTTGGACTGGAAAACAGCTAACGTCGTTCCTCTGCATAAAAAGGGTTGCAGGGCAGAGGCTGCAAATTATATACCTGTGAGTCTCACATCAATAGTGTGTAAACTCATGGAAACACAAATTAAACGCAAATTGGACACGATCTTTAATGAGGGGAATCTTCGGGATCCCAATCAACATGGATTCACCAAGGGTAGGTCCTGGCAATCCAATCTCATCAGCTTCTTTGACTGGGTAACAAGAAAGCTGGACTTGGGAGAGTCTTTGGACGTCGTGTACCTGGATTTCAGTAAAGCTTTTGACAGCGTCCCACACCGCAGGCTTCTATGCAGGTTGAAATCGATGGGGTTAGGAGAGACACTAACTGCATGGGTCAATGATTGGCTAAGTGGCAGACTTCAGAGGGTCGTGGTTAACGCTACTCCCTCTAAAACATTGGAGGTGACCAGCGGAGTGCCGCAGGGCTCAGTCCTGGGTCCACTCCTTTTCAACATATTCATAGGGGATCTGACTCAAGGGCTTCAAGGTAAAATAACATTATTCGCCGATGACGTCAAACTATGTAATATAGTAAGTGAATGCAAATTACAGAATAATATGGCGTAGGACTTGATTACATTGGAAAGTTGGTCCTCGACCTGGCAGCTAGGCTTCAACGCTAAGAAATGCAAGGTCATGCACCTCGGAAGTGGAAATCCATGCAGGACGTACTCCTTGAATGGAGAAATTTTAACTAGGACTTCAGCAGAACGAGATTTAGGAGTAATCATCAGTGTGAACATGAAAACTGCCAATCAAGTGGAGAAGGCTTCATCTAAGGCAAGGCAGATGATGGGTTGTATCAATAGAAATTTCATCAGCCAGAAGCCTGAAGTCATAATGCCATTGTACAGGGCCATGGTGAGACCTCATCTGGAATACTGTGTGCAATTCTGGAAGCCACATTACCGTAAAAATGTGCGCAGAACTGAATCAGTTCAGAGGATGGCCACCAGGATGATCTCGGGACTCAAGGGTCTCTCATAAGAAGAGAGACTGAACAAATTGCAGCTCTACACTTGAAGAACGTAGGGAGAGGGGAGACATGATTGAGACATTTAAGTACATCACGGAACGTGTCAAGGTGGAAGATGATATTTTCTTTCTCAAAGGACCCTCGGCCACAAGAGGGCATCTGCTCAAACTCAGGGGCGGGAAATTTCATGGCAACGCCAGAAAGTATTTCTTCACGGAGAGAGATCATTGGAACAAGCTTCCAGTGCAGGTGATCGAGGCAAGCAGCGTGCTAGAATTTAAGAATAAATGGGATACCTATGTGGGATCCCTACGAGGGTCGAATTAAGGAATTGGGTCATTAGGGCATAGACTTAAGGGGATGGGTCAGTAGAGTGGGCAGACTTGATGGGCTATAGCCTTTTCTGCCGTCATCTTTCTATGTTTCTAAGTGCATGCCTCTACAACCAGAAAGACTCCACAAATTTAACTTGCATGGAAGGTGTGCAAGGAGGAAACCATTGTTCTCCAACAGAAACATCAAGGTCAGACTGAAGTTGGCCAGAGAGAATGAGACAAACACCAGGACTTCTGGAATAGTATTCTTAGCTCAGATGAGTCTAAAATTGAATTATTTGGACACTAGAAAAGGGGACATGTTTGGAGTACACCAAATACAGCATTCCAGAAAAAGAACCTCATACCAACTGTGAAGCATGGAGGTGGAAGTGGGGATGCTGTGCTGCAGAAGAACCTGGCCAGCTCACCAACCTAGAATCCACCATGAATTCTACCATGTATCAGAGGGTCCTTGAGAAACATGTGAGACCATCTGTAAGAAAATTAAAGCGGAAGCGGAACTGGACCCTGCAACACGACAATGACCCAAAACATACCATTAAATCCACCAAGGACTGGCTGAAAACTAAGAAATGGAGCATCCTGGAGTGACCGAGTCAAAGCCCTGATCTTAATCCCATTGAGATGCTGTGGGGTGATTTGAAACAGACTGTATATGCAAAAAACTCCTCAAACATCTCACAGCTGAAAGAATTCTGCATTGAGGAGAGGGCCAAAGTTTCCTCAAACCGATGTCAGAGACTGGTAGATGACTACAAGAAGCATTTTACTGCAATTATTTCAGTCAAAGGGGGTAACATTAGCTATTAGGGTGTCCTAATTTATTCCTCAGTTAGAATACACATTTTTGTGAATACCTTTTGTTTCACTAGTAAATCAAGGAAATTTTTGTTGTTTACCTGCAATTACATCACTTTCTTTTCCAGAGATAAATAAAAAAAGATTTGACATCGATATACAAACATTTCTTAAGAAAGAACTGAATATTTCATGGGGTGTCCTAATTTTGTCACATGACTGTATTATAGACGTTAGATACATTTAATGGAAAACTGATGATTACTTGAGAAAGCTATATACCATTTCTGAAGAAAAAAGTCTAATACCTAAAAAAATAAAAGTATTTAGTGACCCAAATGAGAAAATCTGATCAGATTTATTTGGCAGATCATGTCAAACTAATCTGACTTCAATTGGATGACTAGAGAATTGAGAGTATGTATTGTATGTGGTCAACTTGGATTTCAGCACTTAAGATATGGAAGAGGGGTAGCTGCTCAAATCTACCTTACCAGGTAGGCCAAACATGCCATTTCAGTCTATCTGAAGCATCTATTATATTACTATCCAGTTTTTGACGATTTTTAAAGCAATTTTAAAAGACTTTTTGTAACCCTTTTATTTTGTCTTTTGACTCTGCTCTTCATATCTAAAAAGTACAGTTCTAAACCCATTTAGACAAATTTCAAACCTATCCTACTTCTTTTCTATTAAATCACAACTAAAAATAAGAAAAGAAAGGGAAAAATGCACCCTTAAGCCTTATTCAGCTTCTTTATCTATGGATCAAAGTTCAAGATGACACTGTTAACCTAAGTTTCTCTATATGTATTTTAAGAGACAAGGTGAGCCAAGGACACAGAATCTGAATCTAAAGGTCTGACTGAAATGCAAATATAAAAATACAGGATGGAGAGAAACCAATAGTGTTTAATACTGGGGAATGATAATAGAAAACATATCATCAAATACCACCATAAGAAATTGAAAAGCTACCTTTGTAGGTGGCTATCAATACAATCTGAAAAAAACCAATACAGGTTTGTTTGTTTTTCTATCTCTGCTTAAGAAATTCATCCTCTCTTGGCTTTTACTTCCCTGGTAAAAAAAAAAAAAAAAAAAACACCAAACACACCCTGCATGCTATTCAGATTTATAATTAAGATATCTTACCTCTCCATTTCATATTCTTTCATTCCTACTTTCACAGCCTTCATAACCTATGAGTCAAAAAAACCAAACTGATTTCAACAAGAAGGCATTTTGATGTATAAAATACTATATGGCTTTTGCAGAAACTAGATTTGACTAAAATAATATCACCAATATATAAAAAGGGGTAGTATGGAATCTTGCTGCTCTTTGGGATTCTGCCAGGTATTTGTGATCTGCTAGAAAAAGGATACTGAGCAACTTGGACCTTTGGCCTGACCCAGTAGGGCAACTTTTGTTATCCTTTGAAATGTTTCATAAGAATGCACACCTCTAAAGTTTCTTCAAGATCTCTTAAAAGCCTATGAATATAGCAAAGATACTTACATATAGCAGGTGTTCTCTGAGGACAGAGGCCTTCCTCACACATTATGAGCTGGATTCTGCAACCGGTGCATATATCGGCCAGCGCAGATTGCAGAATCGCAGCCACGTCAAACACAGGTGCCAGAAATGTAGGCCATGGCTTTGAAGGCCTACAATTCTGGCGCCTGTGTTTGCTGTGAATTGCAGTTACAGAGGCACCTATGGACGCCTAAGGTCATTTCTGGCATTAGCCAAGCTTCTACTCTTTTCTACAAGCTTCTACATTCCTCTTTCTTCCAGAAGGGTACTATGATTTCCTGGCAAGTGTCAGGAAGCACAGAGTTTACACAAAGGCCAAAGGAAGGTGGATTCAGAGGCTTTGTGATCTGTGTTCGAACTACTTAAAACTACATCTCAGACTCAGAGAGAGGCATTTTAACTTTAGAATCATACAGTCTGAAGTTATGATGTATCCAGATAATATCTAATAAGATAATACAGGCTACTCAATATATTGTAATCACTACTGATGAATGTAAAATATTACTCTGCATTCACAAAAGCAAGAGTTTTAAGTCTTCCATCTTACTGCACACTTCACCGATAGTAACTGCAGCCAAAGGCCAGCCCCATCTTTTGTACTTCTACCAATAAGGCAGCCTCAGTATGTTCACAAGTCATTTTTCTCATTTATAAGGATATAGCGCAATTATTAATTTTATTGAGTGCAGTGAAAAATAATCAATAAAACAATCCTACTCTATGAATGATTCTACCATATAACTTTATATCTAGACATGCATAAAAATAATAAAATTTATAATCTTACATAGTTAAAATATCTGAGTTAATATTCTGCAACTCAAAATGAAATTTGCATTTTATGGAACAAATATCCAACTTTTACATAGTTTCATTAGTGCTCAGTAAATATAAACAAACTCATTTTTCAACATTTGATTTCTTTGTTATTATATAAGGAAAAAAAAGAGACGTATACCCCATCTATTACCTCTTTATGAGCTTCACTGGAGATCTTATTACAATAGCGCATAACTTCAAGCTCCATGTCTGTCTTAATAACACGGCTTCAGAGAAGATAAAAAGTAAAATAAAATAAAAATAAATCAGACTGTTCATCACAACATTTTCAAGTAAATAAACCTCAAATGTAAACGGAACACAAGAAAAATCCTTGAACAGATGTATTTTTGCTTGTGAGAGGAGAAGATATTTTAAATGTACTGCAGTTGAAACTCAATCATGGAAATTATGCAATTACAGAAGGGTATGGATTTTATGTACAAATGAAAACATTTTGTTAGCCTTAGTAAAATTAACTGTCGATCAATTCTTCCAATCAGACAATATCATAGGTACCTCAAAACACCAAACATTTGGAGGGTAAATTTATTAGCCATTTGTGCACATAAAATGCTGATTTACACATGTAAATGGACTCATCAAAATAAGTCATGCCTAAAAGTACGTGTGGTACATCTGGCACATACTTGTAAGGTAGGCATGCTCACAGCCAGTGCAAGACTACTGGGTGCTCTAGGAGAACCTTCAGTCCTTGTCAATTTCATTTAACTTTCATGTCCCTAGCCCACTAGTTCCCCCTTCTAAAATTGTTATAATTAAATTCAAAATCATGATCACCCTGCAACAAAAAGAATCCTAACTGGACATCATACTTTTATATATTATACTTTTCTACAGGTAAAATATGTGCAGATGGTTCTCTTGAGTTTGTGTAGCTGTCAGGACCATTACTTTGCTTTGACTGAAGCTGCTTTTTGCTGCTCCTCCTTCCCACAAAGCTGATGCCCTAGGCAACCTCCTAGTTTTGCCTAATGGTTCTGCTCAGGGACAGCATCTGGAGGCAGCATGGAGAACTGTGATTTACATGTGTATGTTATAAAGCACAAGCCTCAAAAATGCATTAATACTTATATTAATTCAGTTATCATATTTATTTGACAATGTACTCCTGATGCAGACCTTACATGGGCAAAACATGGCCACGTCGGGGGAACTCTTACTTCCACATATTGTAACAAATAAGTTTGATGCTTGTATTGTTTCCTTGTTATTGGTCTGCTTTTGTCCTGCAGTTGACTGAAATGAACTCTCCCTTTCCAAACCCTGCCTTCCCTCTAGAGGTGGTGGAGGCGCAAACAATGATGGAGTTCAAAAATGCATGGGATAAACACAAAGGGTTCCTAACAGAAAGAGGATAGTTTAGACACAAAACTTGACCGATCAAAAACTATATCTTCATTTATGATACGCAGGAGTGATGCTTAAATAGAAGCCCCCTTAAATATGTCCAATGTCTACCATCACCATGTTCCTCAGAATGCCACACTAGATCTGTTGAATTCTTAGTTGTTTAGTGTGGTAGCCATCCTCATAGGAACTTGTATACAGTGAGGTTTTCACTTGGACCTTCATATATTGATTGTGTCAGTTTATGATAAAGTGCCAGTGCTTAATAATAAATAAATATTGCAGAGAAGGCCTTTGATCATGTTGAATGGACCTTCATGTATCAAGCGTTGGAATGGTTTGGTATTGGTTCAGGATTTATATAAATGACTCAAACATTGTATAGCTCCCCTGTTGCTAAATTGTATATTAATAATAATTTCTCAGATGGCTTTAGGTTGCAGAGTGGGGTTAGACAAGACTGTCCTTTATCTCCTCTGCTTTTTGATATTGTATTGGAACCCCTGTTACTAGCTATTCAGCAAGCAGATGAGATTCAGGGTATTCCTCGTAGAGATTGGGAATATACGGTCTCGGCTTACGCAGATGATATTGCTCTATTTGAAAAATCCTGAGACAACCATTCCTTGCTTACTTGAAATGATTGAGAAATTTGGAAAATTTTCAGGTTACAAGATAAATTGGAGTAAAACAAATTCTTCCACTCAATGTCCATTGTACAAAAGGTTTGTTTGATTCATTTCCCTTTCTATTGAGGGAAGATGGAATAAAATATTTAGGCATTTGGATTAAAAATACAATTGGAAGAAACAATAAAAATAAATGAAAAATCGTTATTTTAGAAGGTCACAGAAATGTGTGAGCAATGGAATCCTTTACATCTTTCATGGTGGGGGAGAGTCCAAACTATTAAGATGATGATCTTGCCTGTGGTTTGTTATCAGATGGGTATGTTGCCAGTTTATTTTCAAGGGCCCTTTTATAAAAAATTAAATAGTATTCTCATAAAATTTATTTGGCTGGGTAAAACTCCCAGAGTAGCCTTGGTATCTTTACAAAGGCCAATTTCAGAGGGAGAGGTAAATTTTCCCAATTTTTATAGGTATCATCAAGCCTATATTTTGCGCCAGGGTATGTATTGGGTCCTCCCAGAGCTCATGGAAAAACTCCCAGATTGGTTGTGGCTTGAATGGCAACTCATGTCTCCTTTGCACCTTTGTCATGTGCTCAGTATCAAAATGCCTAGTTACAGTAAAGATAACAGAATATTAGCTGATACATTGCGTTATGTAAGTAATTTAACAATTCCAATTCACAAATCTACAAATCAATCTATATGGCTGAACTCCAAGATTCAAATTGGTGGAGAAAGGCTCGCCTGGAAGCATTGGATGATAGCAGGAATACGTTTATTAGATGATGTTATCTCTAATGGTAAAATGCTTGAATTTTCACAGTTGCAACATAAATATGGTCTTAATAAATCAGAATGTTTTAGATGGTTGCAACTGAAGCAAGCCATTCAGGCAGGGTTCCCTGAATGGAATTTTAGTATGGAGTTCTTATGCTTTCAGGCAGACTTCTTGGGTCACCAGGCCGCTCAGTTGTATAAATTGCTGACTGGATTTATTAAAAAGAAACTAAACACTGGTCTGAGAGACATTTGGAGTATTGAGATTAAGCACCAAAATACTGCGGCTCAATAGCCACGAATTTGGACTTGGAGGATGAGATGTACAGTGTCGGCATCTATGAGACAAACTTGTTTTTTTCTGTTACATAGAGCATTATGGACCCCTGTTCGATTACAAAAATTGGATAGCTCTAAGTCTAATAAATGTTGGCACTGTCATCTCGAAGCAGGGACTTTAGATCATTTATTATTCTATTGTCCATTTATTATGAATTTCTGGAAATCAATTTGGGACCAAATTAATTGTTTATTAGATAACCCAGTGGCATTATCATATAATACTGTCCTATTTGGTATGGCAATGAGAGCAAAAAGTCAGATTTCTACAAAAAAAATTATTACTTATAATGACTGGGGTTGCCATTCAACAAATTTCGTATAATTGGAAAAATTGGAGTAGATTAAATTATAATTTCTGGTGGAATTCCTTATGTCATGTTTATAAAATGGAAAGATTTATTGCAACACAGCGCAGTTTTTTCAGGAAATGTGTGGGAGCCATTTACCGATTAGATGACATTTTATTTATTTTTTTTTCCCCCTTAAATTTACAAGTTTGATTGTGAGGGGGGAGGGGAGAGTAAATTTATTGTTACATATTCTATAAGGTATTGATTATATGCTAAGAAAGGGTGGGAAGAGTGGGAGATAAGAGCATATTATTTGTACCATTGATGATTATTAAATGTTATATTTATTGTTAATTTATTTGGATATATTGTTACACTTATTGTAAATTTGAAAATGAATAAAGAATTTTTTAAAAAAAATAATAAATAAATAGTCGTAACTTCAAAATAGACTTATTAGATTGCCACTTAACTTAGAACAGTTTTGTCTTAATCCTCACCGACGCGTTTCATTCTTCTTCCTCGGGGTCGGGGATTGGAGAATACAGAACGGTTCAAAACCTTAGAGTATAGCTAAATCCATAATGACTGCAGTCCTGGAGAGAACATTATGGATTTAGCTATACGCTAAGGTTTTGAACCGTTCTGTATTCTCCATCCCCGACCCCGAGGAAGAAGAATGAAACGCATCGGTGGGGATTAAGACAGAACTGTTCTAAGTTAAGTGGCAATCTAATAAGTCTATTTTGAAGTTACAACTATTTATTTATTATTAAGCACTGGCACTTTATCATAAACTGACACAATCAATATATGAAGGTCCAAGTGAAAACCTCACTGTATACAGGTTCCTATGAGGACAGCTACCACACTAAACAACTAAGAATTCAATAGATCTAGTGTGGCATTCTGAGGAACATGGTGATGGTAGACATTGGACATATTTAAGGTTGTAACTAAAGTACTAATAAGCTGTTTGATTAGAGACTAAATAGAAGCCCAGCAGCGTGGAAGGAAGATGATGCTGGACAGACTTCTATGATCTGCGTCCCATATATGGCAAGATGGATGGGGGGAGGGAGGCTGGAGTTAGCTGTTATGGCAACTCCAAGTCATGGGTCAGGGTAGGGTAGGGTAGCCAATGCCAGACTTACAGTCTCCGTCTCATATGCGGCAAAAAGGATCAAGAATAATTATAAGTATTTTATACCACATTCAAATTGTCTGAGTACAGGTCTTACCCAATTCAGAGGGGGAGGGGAGGAGAGGGACATCTTATACTGGAACTTGCCATGAATTTAACTGTTGGGCAGACTGGATGGACCACACAGATCTTTCCTTATCTGCTGTCATTTACTGTGTTACTTTGTTTATCTTTGCATCCCTTTCCCATGCATCTTCCTCATAAGTACCCATGTCCTGATCCTCAAAAGTTATTGCTTCAAACTGGTTATCTATAATAAAGGTTGGAAAGCTATGGCATGCATGTCACAAGGTGGCATGCTAAGGGGTTTTGTATAGCGCATAAAATATGTACGTATGAGCTCCCAGAAAGACATTCGATAATTGCACACACTGCTCACAGCTGTATCATCCCATACTACATTGGCATCAATTTCCAAGTGCCCCATGTTCCATGCTTGTAACTTAACAGTTAATTGGCTAGAGTGGACAGATCATGCGGAAATGTCCTGTCACATGATTAAGTTGGGTGTGCCTGATAGCTATCTTTGCTAGCAAAAATTACATTAGATGAGATAAGTATATGGAGAAAAAAGAACTTTTGAAGTGGGAAAAAGTTGAATAATAAAAAAGGTCAAAATAGCCTTTCCCAACATGACAATGAAAAAAGGCATGACTTTTTCAAGATGAATGGAGAGAGCCTAAGACTCCGATTGGTTCAGATACTTAAGGCCGCTCCTATAGTACAGATCTTAGGCACCTGGGCCAATCAGAGCCATTCCCGGTGCATCCCAGGATGCACTGGGAAGGGGAAGGTCTGCCATTTTGAAGAGATGGGCCTGCTGACAGAAGGGAGTGAGTATTCCTCCTGTCAATCTTCAATTTAGTGGTGTGGGGGGATCCAGGGGTTTGTGGGGGGGGGGGGCCAGCAGCAGGAGGGAGTGGGTATCCATCCTGAAGATCTTTAAAGGTGGCGGGGGGAGGTTGGGGAGGGGGGTCTGGATGGCCGAGGCAGGAGGAAGCAGGCTTCCCTCCTGCTGATTTTTTCTTAAAGTTAAGGGTGCGTGGGCCATCATCTCGGAGTCCTGGCACAACTTTTTCTTTTCTAAAACTTTTAATGGGGACAGATATTGTGCGTGTGTAACACATGCACAACATCTATGCCCATTAAGAAAAGAAAAAGCCAGCTTTAACATTACTGGCACCTCCAGATCTGTTGGAGAGAGTGTTTTCGGCATCAATCGGAATGCTCATTTTAATATTGATAAGCTCGTTGCAATCCATTTACATATGATTATCGGAGGCTAGCAGAAACCATAGAACCTACAATTAGCCATTTTGGGCATCGATAACTGAAATACTTCAACGCTAAACAGTTTAAAACTAGTTTAGCGTTGATCGTTAAAGGTATGGTGAGTTTTGAGCAAATGGGCCTAGATGACAGTAACTGTAACATTGCCTACTTAGCCGTTTCCCAAAAAAATATGCGACGTGTAACCTGCTTTTAACACTAATTGCACAGTTTTATTCCTCAACATACAACATAGTTATGGAGGAGATGTGTGCTGCTTCACCTATGACGAACAACAACTGGCCAAGATATTACGAAGGGCGTCGCTCAGATTATTCATTTGGAAAATGATGAAGGCACTAATATTAAACTCAGATCCATTAAAGCTTATTTCAATATGTCGGCATTCAGAACCCTGGTCCAATCCCTCGTACTAAGTCAACTTGACTACTGTAACATTGCCTACTTAGCCATTTCCCCAAAAAATATGCGACGTGGTAACCTGCTTTTAACACTAATTGCACAGTTATATTTCTCAACATACAACATAGTTATGGAGGAGATGTGTGCTGCTTCACCTATGACGAACTACAACTGGCCAAGATATTACAAAGGGCGTCGCTCAGATTATTCATTTGGAAAATGATGAAGGCACTAATATTAAAAACAAAATTTTTTCTATTATAACTGTTGGAGCACCTGCAATAGTGGGTAAGAGCGCTAGATTTGTTAGTTTTCTGCAGAAAGTTAGGCAGGTCGCTGTTAGTTTTCCCACTGTGGTTTTCAACAGGAGAATTTATGTGCAAAAGGTTCATCAAATGCTCTCAACATTATGTCTGATGTGACACAAATTGCTAATGCAATCACAGTCTGCTCATCACTGACCCACACATGCTTTAATACTTATGGTGATCTTGTTTTGCACTGTACTTGACAGATTTGTTGAGTGCCTTGATGCTGTTAAAAATTTTTATCCAGGAGCTTGATCATGATTATCCGCAATTGGAGGACAGAAAAATGGCTTATTAATCTCATGCTTTTAACTGACATCATCACAAATTTAAATACATTAAAATAAGATCGTCTGTTGATGCAGATGTATTATGGGGAGAATGAGGTCCCCTTTTGAGGTCAATTGATCTTACATCTTCTGAGAAAGTGTTAAAGGTTGGCAAAGCAATGAATAAGGTAGCTCCATTACAAGAGAAATCTATGCGAAGAGTGAATGAAGTTAGATCGTGGTTCAGTGACAGATGTTGAGGTGACAGCTGAGACGCGAGAGGGTATGGCACAAAAAGCATGACTTGGATTTGAAAGAATTTTTTTTTATAAAGTTAAGAATATAGAATTATGACTGTTAGAGAGAGTTGTGAATTTTATCAGAAGAAATTGAAAACTTCATTAAATAGACCTAGAGAATTGTTTAACATTATAAAAAAATTTGACAAGTGATAAAGAGTAAATCTTCACCTTTCATTCCATTCTCTGCTGAAAAAATGTGGTTTGTTTGTTTTTTGAATTAAAGATGATTAATGTTCTTGACAGTATTCCAACTGTTGAAAGAGAGGAAAGTATGCCATGAGAAGTTTTATTCAATGGGAGGAGTTTGATAGAATAGAGCAAAATGAAACAGAAGTGTTATTGCAAATTGTGTTATCCAACTATTTCTTCTAGTAATTTATTAGCCCTGATTTGTTGAGAGGTATGGGGAATGAAGTAGTTCCTATGATAGCACAAATAGTAAATTTGATTTTGAAAGAGGGTGTGTTTCCAAAGGAGTTGAAAATTGCTACAGTTCAACCTGTAATTAAGGATCAAAAATTGGGGGTCAGTTAGATCGCCAATTTTAGACCTATATCATTGTTGCCAACCTTATCAAAGTTAGTGGAAAAGGTTATTTTCAATTAGAAAATCATTTGCAATGTAATGATATTTTGGATATGTATCAATATGCATTTTTCAGGTCACATAGTACAGAGTCCTTATTTGTAGCAACATTGGATGAATTGCACTGTGGTTTTGATCAGAGGAAGATATTTTTAAGGTATTTCTTGACATCTCAACAGCTTTTGATACGCTAGATCAGGGGTCTCAAAGTCCCTCCCTGAGGGCCGCAATCCAGTCGGGTTTTCAGGATTTCCCCAATGAATATGCATGAGATCTATGTGTATGCACTGCTTTCAGTGCATATTCATTGGGGAAATCCTGAAAACCCGACTGGATTGCGGCCGTCAAGGAGGAGCTTTGAGATCCCTGCGCTAGATCATAGTATACTGCTGGATAGGCTTTCTGATTGTGGACTTTGTGGGAAAATCCTTCATTGGTTTCAGTCATTTTTGACTGATAGCAAACAGGAAGTCTGTGTAAGAGGGAGTATCTCAAAATGTAGAAATATTAAAATGGGGTGCCGCAGGGTTCTGCCCTTTCAGTAGTCTTGTTTAATCTACTACTACTATTAATTATTTCTCTACTTTTTGCCATTGTGTACATTTCATATAGATTGTATGTTGCCGATATCCATTTTTTTCTCCCTGTAAAAGGTTCACTAATGATTACAAAGCATAGATTAAATGATGTAATGAATAACATTAAAAATTGGATAAATGCCAACAAGTTAATGTTGAATATCTCTAAAACAAAAATTTGCACTTCTTTCAAGAGATTTTGATCCCGATTCCAATGTAGTACTAAATGTATTGAACACAGTCACACAGTTTTATTCAGAAGTTCATTATTTGGGTTTGACTTTGGACCCTCAGTTGAATTTTAAGTTACACATACAGAATGTGATTAGGAAGACTTACTTTAAATTGCAGATGTTGAGTAAACTTCAGATATATTTATTGTGCAATGATTTCAAAACAATTCTTCAATCTGTAGTGCTAGCTGGTTTTGATGGTTTGGACCACTGTAATATTATGTAGAGCAGTGGTTCCCAACCCTGTCCTGGAGGACCACCAGGCCAGTCGGGTTTTCAGGCTAGCCCTAATGAATATGCATGAGAGAGATTTGCATATAATGGAAGTGACAGGCATGCAAATCTGCTCCTTGCATATTCATTAGGGCTAGCCTGAAAACCCGATTGGCCTGATGGTTGTTCAAAATTCTATTATTAGAGGCTTGTTTAGGGTAGGAAAGTAAAATTGTATTGGTTGACCATGGAATTCAGAGTGAAATATAAGTTCTTCATTGCTTCACCACATCCTTTTGACACCAAAACACCTCTATGCATCAATGAACTTAATCACCCCATCCAGCCCACCATAAAGATACTAAGCGTAACTCTAGATCAATGCCTAACCATGAAAGACCAGGTGGACTCCTTAATCAGAAAGGGTTTCTTCACTCTCTGGAAACTCAGATCCATTAAAGCTTATTTCGATACGTCGGCATTCAGAACCCTGGTCCAATCCCTCGTCCTAAGTCAACTTGACTACTGTAGCATCGCCTACTTAGCCATTTCCCAAAAAAATAGGCGACATGTACAACTAATGCAAAATGCAGCGGTCAGATTAATCTTCGGACTAAAGAAATTCGATCATGTATCACCCTACTACCGGCAGTTACATTGGCTACCGATGGCAGCACGCATAAAGTTTAAATTCGCCTGCTTCTGCTTTAAAGCGCTAAACAGACTTGCCTCTAAATACATAATTGACCTTTTCTCCTTCTCTTCCAACAGACACAAGAGAAGCTCTCATTCCTACTTCGTTTCCCCCCCAGTTAGAGGTTGTAAACTGAAAAAACACCATGAACACCTTCTTTCACATCAAGCAGCATTGTGAGGTAAAGACCTAGATCAACTGCTTTCGCCCACTACTTATGAGGAATTCAGAAAACGTCTAAAAACTCAAATGTTCCTAAAGTATCTAGACAACTGACCCACTCATCTTCTTTCTCCTGCATAGAGATTCCTCTGTCCTATTAATCTCTTTCTTCTCAACACATTTCCGGTCCTATTAACTCTCCTCTTCCCCCCTCTTAAATTCAATCAATTTGTACCTCGCTTAATCTATTGTAAACCGCATAGAACTTAACGGTATTGCGGTATATAAACTGTTATTATTATTATTATTAAGTGTATATTAGTGCTGCCCGATGCAGAAAAAAAAAAATTCGATTCAATTCAGCCTATTGAATCGATTTTTCGATTCTATTCGATTTTCCTGCCCAATTGGGTGGTTTTTTTCAAACATTCTGGTGGGTTTATTTTATAGCCTTTTCACCCCTTTTGCCCTCTTCTACCCACACTGGTCCTGTGGTGTAAACAAAATAAACAAAAAATTATTTTCCTCTCTCTGTTAAATCCTAGCTCACGTTCGCAATCTAACACCAGCTCTGGAAGGATACACATTTCAAATCTGACATATTGTAATCACAAAACATAATAAAATTATTTTTCCTATCTTTTGTTGTCAGGTCATTTTTCAAATCATGTTGGTCCCAGGCTCTGGTTGTCTTCTGATCAGGCTCTCCTTCTTTCTTCTTTCTCTGTGCTAACTATCCATCTTCCATCTCTGTCCTCACCTTCTGTTTCCCTTTCCTCCCCCAGTCTGGCATCTTTCCTTTTTTTCATCTCCATCCCCCCACAGTTGCAGCAATGGATGCCACCATCCACAAATCCACCATCTCTCCTTTTCTTAACTACCCTTTCATCCAGCATCTCTCTTCTGTGTCCCTGTCCCTATTCTCCTATCCAGTAGTGTCCTCCTTTTGTCTCTGTTCCTATGCTCCCTCCATGTCCAGTATCTTATCTCTGTTTCATGTCTCTTCCCATATCCAGCTTCTTCTTTCTCTCTTCCTTACCTCCTGTATCCCGTTCCTCAGGTAAAGGCTGTTTCCTACTATCTCTCCTGCCATCCTGTACCCTGCCCACTTACTTTGGAGCAGTATCTGTCCTTCTTGTACCCTTCCCCTTGTGGTCTTGCATTTCTCTCTCCCTCTCTCCATTAGTCCAGCACCTCACCTCTGCTTTCCTCCCCGTCTCTTTGGTTTAGACTCTTTCTTCCCTTTACTTCACCCCAGGTCTGGCATCTCCCCTCTCCTCCCTTACTCCTTCCTCCTCCTCCCTGCCGCTAAGGCACTTTTCCTCCTCCCTCTGCACAGGCCTGCCTCCGCACTGCAAAGGCCTGCCCCCCCACCACCACCACCACGAAGGCCACCCGCAAGCCTGTATGTTCCCCCAGCTTCCCCGCTTTTACCTTAAGCAAATATGGCAGCCTGCAGGATCGCTGGTGCTTTAGCGATTCCTGCAGCTGCCATCGTCCTCAGTAGCAGTTGCCTCTGCCGCGATCCTGACGTCAGAGGAGGGATGGGAACGTAGCAGAGAGAACGTGCTGCTGAGGACGATGGCAGCTGCAGGGATCACTATAGCACCAGTAATCTTGCAGGCTGCCGTATTAGCTTAAGGTAAGAGTAGAGAAGCTGGGGCGGCAGCGGATGGCCAATGAGAGGCAGCGCTGCCGCTCCTGCTTTAGGAAGGCACGGGGGAAGGGTCGGTCATCAAATCGGGAGGCAAATTTTTTTTTTTTAATTGAATCGATTCGAATGGATTCACCCAATTCGAATCAGTGAATCGATTCGAATCAGTGAATCAATTCGAATAGTGAATCGGGCAGCACTAGTGTATATCATTTATCACTGTCTGCAGGATTGTGTTATGCCCTATGCACCCCTTCGATCTTTGTATTCTGCTGAACATTGCAACTTGGTTATTCCTACTCATAAGAAATTGCACCTAGAGACTGTGAAAGCTAGTACTTTTTCATGTGTGGGTCCCGCAGAATAGAACAGACTCCCAGTATATATTAGGCAACAGAAAGATCTGGGTAAATTTAAGAAACTGTTAAAGCATTATTTGTTTTGCAAAATGAAGTATGGCAATTTTGATGTTATTTGATTTGTTATTTTCAGTCCTGTTTTATAAATTATGTAGGTATGGTCGTAATCCGCCTTGTTTAAAAGCAGGCTATAAATAAACTATAAAATTTATTCAGGACACGATGCACTAAATTTCATACGAATCGGTTGAGTTCTGTGGAAGATATGACAAAAAAACTCATTGTAGTGTGAGGGTTTTTTCGATATACAGAATAATTAAGCACGATCAACTAATCGCACAATCGCAATTAAAATTTGTAATCATTGCTCACCCCTAATGCCAGTTTGTTCATTTGTTTTGGGTTTGTTTGTTTTTTTTGGGGGGGGGTTAAGGGAGGAACTGCTTTGTCTGAATGCTGGACTTGCCGGTCCACAAGGGCACTCATCATTCAGGTCTGGATGTGCCAAATCGATCAGTGGGCCTAATGCTAGTTTTAATCAAGCATACTGATAAATCAGATAACATTAAGAACAGATTCCAATTAGGCAAAAAATATATATATATATTCGTATTGTTCCTCTTAAGAGTTTACAATTCAGATATATAGAGCTAGGCCACCAACTCAAAAGATGCCCTCATTCTAGGTTCTGAAGTACTATACAAAGAAAGGCACAATAAAAAGAAATGATAATGAATAATGGAAACAGATCAGCTGTGTCCTTTTCTGACAATGCACAGCACGCTCACAGTAATATTGGACTTGTGAGCACCTCAGTACTAATATTTAAGAACAGAACATTCTCTATTGCAAATCATATAATTTTTAATACTATGGCAATGCGCTCAGCAAAATTTTATATATCTTTCATGAAAGCTGAGCCACACATTCAAATAACCTCAAGGGCCCTGGAATATTTAAAGACTACTGAACAGTGCTAAAAGCCGGTGTACGCACATTTGGGGACCTGTAAAACCAAAAAATTGTAGTTCACCTAAAGGATAGAATTCCCATATAGTACCCGTTTCAAAACACAAAATAAAAAGGACTCATTATGAAGGACTACCGTATTTTCACGCAGATAACGCGCACCCGTGTAAAACGCGCACACGGGTATAGCGCGCAGAAACCACGATTTTATGTACAAAAACTTTTGTATACCGCGCTCACGGGTATACCGCACATGCAGCCCGACTGTCCTTTCGCCCGCCCCGACTCTCCTCTGGCCACCCCGACTCTCCTTGAAAGTCCTGTCCCCCCTTGAAGGTCTGCCTGTCCCCCTTGAAGGTCTGTCCCCATCCTGAAAGCCTGATGCCCCCCCCGACGTCCGATACATCCCCCCCTGGCAGGACCACTCGCACCCCCACCCCGAAGGACCGCCAACTCCCCGACAATATCGGGCCAGAAGGGAGCCCAAACCCTCCTGGCCACGGTGACCCCCTACCCCCACCCCGCACTACATTACGGGCAGGAGGGATCCCAGGCCCTCCTGCCCTCGACGCAAACCCCCCTCCCTCCAACGACCGCCCCCCCCCAAGAACCTCCGACCGCCCCCCCAGCCGACCCGCGACCCCCCTGGCCGACCCCCACGACACCCCCACCCCCCTTCCCCGTACCTTTGGTAGTTGGCCGGACAGACGGGAGCCAAACCCGCCTGTCCGGCAGGCAGCCAACGACGGAATGAGGCCGGATTGGCCCATCTGTCCCAAAGCTCCGCCTACTGGTGGGGCCTAAGGCGCGTGGGCCAATCAGAATAGGCCCTGGAGCCTTAGGTCCCACCTGGGGGCGCGGCCTGAGGCACATGGTCGGGTTGGGCCCATGTGCCTCAGGCCACGCCCCCAGGTGGGACCTAAGGCTCCAGGGCCTATTCTGATTGGCCCACGCGCCTTAGGCCCCACCAGTAGGTGGAGCTTTGGGACGGATGGGCCAATCCGGCCTCATTCCGTTGTTGGCTGCCTGCCGGACAGGCGGGTTTGGCTCCCGTCTGTCCGGCCAACTACCAAAGGTACGGGGAAGGGGGGTGGGGGTGTCGTGGGGGTCGGCCAGGGGGGTCGCGGGTCGGCTGGGGGGGCGGTCGGAGGTTCTTGGGGGGGGGCGGTCGTTGGAGGGAGGGGGGTTTGCTTCGAGGGCAGGAGGGCCTGGGATCCCTCCTGCCCGTAATGTAGTGCGGGGTGGGGGTAGGGGGTCGCCGTGGCCAGGAGGGTTTGGGCTCCCTCCTGGCCCGATATTGTTGGGGAGTTGGGGAGTCGGCCGGGCAAGAGGGCTTGGGCTCCCTCTTGCTCCGATCGTGGATGCGGGTGCGGGTGGGAGCGCATGCGAGCGGTCGTTCGGGGTGGGGGTGCGAGCGGTCCTGCTGGGGGGTTGAATTGGGCGTCGGGCGGGGTGGCAACTATGTAAAAAAAATTTTGTATACCGCGCTCACGCGTATAACGCGTGAGGGGTATGCGCGGTAGGTAAAAACGCGTATAACGCGCGCGTTATATGCGTGAAAATACGGTAATTCTTCAAAAGGGATACAATCTGCATGCACCAGAAATATTAATATTCTGCCCAGTCTCCTTCTACACAGCATTTGCAAATCCTGGGAATATATAAAAGAAAGAGCAAACAATGAGCCAAACATTGCATCATTATCCAAGTTTATGCCATTACCATGCTCTCTTAGTCCATGCTGAGCAAGAATTCATCAGCCCCATCTACAAAGCTCCAAGAATTCTCTCCACCTACACTCTCGCATCCCAAGATGTGCCATAATGACAAGAATAAAATGCAGAGGTGTGTAATGTGATGAGGAAGCACAGACATTACACAGATGCCCAATTAAACTACCCGAGTCTAACTTAACACAGTTCATGATAAATGCAGCTACATGGATGCAAAGTGGCTGAATGAAACCCAAAACTGCACACTACCGTATTTTCACGCATATAACGCGTGCGTTATACACGATTTTACAAACCGTGCATAACCGTGTGCGTTATACGTGTGAGCGCGTTTTACAACTTTTTTTTTTTCAATCCGATCGGCATCCCCCCTGCGAACCGGCATCCTCCCCCCCGCACCCCCTGCTCACGTCACCCCCCCTCCCCTGCGATCCTACATCCCCCCCCAGCACCGCAAAACATCTCTTACCCGATTGGGCACCGGCACCAGCACCAATGCACAGGATGTGCCAGATAATCTCGGAGAGAGCGAGACCAGAAGGCTTTGAGCATGCGCAAATGCTCAAAGCCTAGTCCAGCCCAGCCCAAAGAAGGAGGATCTCTCCCGCACCCCACCGCCCAGCCCAGCCCAAACCAACGAGGGAGGATCTTCGGGCACTGGCACATCCTGTGCATTAGTGCTGGTGCCGGTGCCCAATCGGGTAAGAGATGTTTTGCAGTGCTGGGGGGGGATATAGGATCACGGGGGAGGGGGGATGACACGAGCGGGGGGGGGAGGATGCCGGTTCGCAGGGGGGATGCCGGATCGGATTGAAAAAAAAAAGTTGTAAAACGCGGGTAAGCAAGCGGGGGGGAGGATGCCGGTTCGGAGTAGGCGGGAGGAGGTTTTAACATGCGCGGTATACGCGTGTGCGCGCTATATTAAATTTTTTTTACATAGATTTGTGTTCCCCGCGCACTATACCATGTGCGTGTTTTACACGGGTGCGCGGTATATGGGTGAAAATACGGTAAACTGCGCAAAGAAAGCCAGTGCATTTAGAAAACATACTACAATTAACACATTGTATGTGTTCTGTAATATCGCACCAAGGAGGTAGTCTCTTCTAGGGACTTGACCCTATAAAACATAACTGTGATTCATGTTTAAATAGCTGGGAAACCAGGCAAAAAGCCAGCAGACGTAGTGATTATTCTGTGCGCCTGAGCGCCAGCTGGGTGCCAGGTCTAAGGTTTAAGAACAATGACCCCCCGCGTGATATTTCCTCAATTACTAGCTAAACATTAACTGAATTAACTCAGATACTCATGATAATACAAGTTGTATTACATATAATGGATCAATTTGCACAATTTTCCATTTTAGAAACTCATTTAAATTTTAGGCTAATTTTCTAAAAGTGTGTCTTAGGGAAAGTACACACATGCATATGCAAATGCTGTATTATATACTCATTGTGTCCAAACGTTACCCCAATAAATATTAGCAGGAAAACCTGATGTGCATTAATGAAATTATGGTAATGTTAACATTAACATTTGTTAAAAGTGCAGCAAGCTCCAACAAAGATGGCCATTTGTATTATCACTAATGTTTCTTTAGTAAACTAATGGCCTATTTACAACTGTAGCTCAACTTAACCTTGCACATTGAGCTGAAGTGCTGCTTCAAACTTATGGGACAGAGAACCTGTGGTTTCTTAAAGCTCAAGGCCAGGCCAGGCATATTACCGTATTTTCACGCATATAACGTGCACACGTGTACAACGCGCACAAGGGTATAGCGCGCAGGAACAAGGAATTTATGTAAGAAAATTTTGGTATAGCGCGCCCACACGTATACCGCGCATGCTCCTCACTGAACTTTCATAATCCATGCCAGCGTTTAAGTCCTATTTATCTAACTGTTGCTTCGTATGCAAAATGACTTCACAAGAAATATTAGCTGAGCTATTTTAACTATCAGCAAATGCCGCCAGCAGGGAAATTACCAATGAAGTAATTTTGTTTCCCAGGTTTTCTATTGTAATGCCTATTCTATTGTGATGCGGTGTTTTCTGTCTTGCTGGCGCCCTCCTCCATCTTCCTGCATCGTTCGCTGAAAGCCGCGGGCAGCGGATCCTATGTGCCTCTAGCGGCTGACCCAGAAGTGTTCCTCTGATGTCACGACGTCAGAGGGAACGCTTCCCAGCCGCAGGAGGCGCATGGAAGCCGCTGCCGCAGCTTTCAGCAAACACTACAGGAAGATGGAGGAGGGCGGGCCAGCAAGACAGAAAACAATTGTATAACGCGCTCACGCATATAACGCGCATGGTTATGCTCGGTTTGTAAAATCATGTATAATATGCGCGTTATATGCGTGAAAATACGGTATATACTGTATTATTACAAGTTTGATTTCTCTATGGAAAGGGCCATGTTGCATTTAAGGTTAAAACTACTTAGTGTTAAAGAGCAAAACTTATTGAAATGCAACTCAGGAGAGTCTGGACTATTCAAATAATTCAGCCTGTGGAAAAATATCTTGGAATCTTCTTAATCGTTAGGTAGATAAACAAAAGAAAAATATACAAGATTAATCCGAGCCAAACCAGCATCCTTGTCCTAACTAAAAGTATATCAAAAACGTAAGGAATTCAAGTTCTATCTGCTCCCTAGGGTACATAAGACTAACATGACTGACCTTTCCCTTCCAGCCTATTCAATTCAACACAGCAAGCATGTATTCTCCTGGATTATACAGAAACAGTGGCCAAGTGTCCACTAATACTTGTTCAACATCAGGAATTAAATATGACCATCAAGCTGTCAAATTAAAAAAAAAAAACAACCAAAAACCTCCCCCACAATTCACTGAATAATAGAGAGAAATTTAGAGAGAGGTAGAATTAAATTCATTCTAACAATGAATAATGCACAGCAGAGGGCTTCCCAGACTAACAAGAAATGAGAAACATAAAACACTGGTTTCCACTGCACACAAAAATAGGAACAAAAATGACTTTTACATTGCTCTAGAAACTAAATAATTCACACATGCCTTCACTTAAGAACAATACATTCAAGGGTCTGACAGCAGTGTGTAGTGATTAGAGCCAGGACCATCAGAAAGAACAGGCAGGAGTCTCCTGCTCCAAAGGGGAGCCAACATATCATGCTGGAAAGAAGCTTCCAAGCGGCTGGTTTATCCCATCTGAGGAGGAGACAACTCCCACATTTTTTTTTTTTTTTTAAATTTTTATTTATAAGTTTTCCATTCTTACAATATTTGAGTAATATAATATACAATAAAGTTTTTTTACATATTTAAAATATTGTCATTAATAATACATCGTATTTAAAATATGATATGATAAAGATTATACATTAGCATATAAAATATAATTCCCATCCCCTTTTTATATAGTATATTTCCATTAATTAGTCAAATCCCACCCCATTCATATATAATTATTTATCATTGTGCTAAGATCTAATCATTAGAATATTTTGTCAATGGTTGCCAAATTTTATTAAAATTAAGATGATTTCCCTGTTGTAACGCTATTATTTTTTCCATTTTATAAATATGACAAACAGAATTCCACCAGAACGTATAATTTAATTTGGTGTAATCTTTCCAATTTTGAGTAATTTGTTGCATGGCGACTCCTGTTAGTATTAGTAATAGCTTATTATTGTTTGCTGAAATCGGACTCTTAGTTCTCATTGCAGTACCAAATAATATGGTGTCATACGAGAGTCCTACATGATTCTCTAGTAACTTATTAATTTGGGGCCAAATTAAATTCCAAAATGCATTTACAAAGGGACAAAAAAAGATTAAATGATCTAACGTCCCTATTTCCAATTTACAATGCCAGCATCTATTAGATCTAGTACTATCTATTTTTTGCAGGCGCGTTGGGGTCCAGAATATTCTATGTAATAAAAATAACCATGTTTGATTCATAGATGCTGACCTTGTAGATCTTAATCTCCAGGACCAAAATCGTGGCCATTGAGATTCAGAAATTGTCTGACCTATCTCAATACTCCAAATATCCCTAAGACCTGTTTTCTTTTTTTTATTTAAAAATCCATATATCAATTTGTACCATTTTGCGGCTTGGTGACCCAACAAATCCGTCTGGAAACATAGAACCTGTAAACTATATTGATTATTTAGATTTTTCCATTCAGGGAACCCTACCTGAATGGCCTGCTTCAATTGCATCCATTTAAAATATTGTGATTTATTTAATCCAAATTTATTTTGCAATTGTGAAAAACTAAGCAGTGAACCTTCTGATATGATATCATTCAATGTTCTTATTCCTGCATTTATCCATTGTTTCCAGACGATTTTAAATCCGCCAATTCTGATCCTGGAGTTTATCCATATTGATTGATTTAGAGATTTAGCAATAGGTTCAGGTGATAGATTACTAATATATCTCAATGTTTTCCAAGTGTCAAATAAAATTCTGTGGTCTTTGTATCTTTTAGGCATTGTTATAGTTATTAACTGTTCTGGATATAAAGGGAACAGGAGCCGCCATTCTAAATATAGCCAATCTGGTACATTTTCTAGAAGCTCTGGGAGGATCCAATACATACCCTGTCTTAAGATATAGGCTTGATGATACCTATAAAAATTTGGAAAATTTACCCCCCCTTCCATAATTGGTCTTTGTAATGATACTAAAGCGATTCTTGATCTTTTCCCACACCAAACAAATTTTGTAAGAATATTGTTAAGTTTTTTATAAAATGACCCCTGAAAAAATATTGGAATCATACTCATTTGGTAACAAACCACAGGCAATATCATCATTTTAATTGTTTGAATTCTTCCCCACCAAGAAAGATGTAATGGATTCCATTGCTCACACATTTCTGTTATTTTTTTCAATAAAAGTTTTTCATTCTCTTTGACTGTGTCTTCAATTGTATTTTTGATCATAATTCCTAAGTATTTTATACCATCATCTTTCCAAATAAATGAATATGGGTCAAATAATCCTTTGGTACAATGAACATTTATTGGGAGAATTTCAGATTTGTTCCAATTAATTTTATATCCAGAAAAAGTACCATATGTTTCTATTAAATTAAGTATACATGGAATAGTAGTTTCCGGTTTTCTTAAATATAATAATATATCATCTGCATATGCAGATATTTTAAATTCAAAATTGTTAAATGATATTCCCTCTATCTCCTTAGTTTTGTTTATTGCAATTAATAAAGGTTCTAGGACAATATCAAAAAGTAAAGGAGACAGAGGGCATCCCTGTCTAACTCCCCTGTGCAAGTTAAATCTATTTGATAAATTATTATTAATATATAATCTTGCTCCAGGAGAGCTATACAATGTCTGAATCATTTCAATAAAGCCGGATCCTATACCAAACCATTGTAAAGCTTGGTATATAAAATTCCATTCCACTCTGTCAAAAGCTTTTTCTGCATCTAAAGATATTAAAAAAGCTGGATCATTTATATTTTTTGCTAAATTTAATGAGTGGAATGCTAATCTAGTATTATTTGATGAATGTCTTTTAGCAATAAATCCTGTTTGATGTACATCAATAATGAAAGGGAGAGCTTTTGCCAATCTTAATGCTAATACTTTAGCCATTAATTTGTTATCCACATTCAATAATGAAATAGGCCTGTAATTTGAAACCAGAGTAGGATCTTTGTTTGGTTTTGGTAAGACTATAATTATTGATTCTGCCATAGTACCAGAAATTTTTCCATTCTTTATTTGATATTGATATAAATTTAACAGATGTGGTAATATGATATTTTGAAAAAATTTATAAAATTCAACAGTATACCCATCTCCACCTGGAGCGGATCCAACTCTAAGAGACTTCAATGCTGTTTCTAATTCTTTTAAAGATATAGGTTCTTCTAAACTTCCTTTTATATGATCTGGAATATTTGGTCCCATATATGAATTTAAAAAAGTTAATCCGTCTTGTTCTTTATTTTTATAAGAATTGGAAGTATATAATTCTTTATAAAAATCAAGAAATTGTGTTATAATATCTTTTGTGTTGGTATGTGTGTTACCTTTTGTATCTTTAATTGCAATAATCTTAGATTTTCTTTTCTTTGCTTTTAGAAAGTTTGCTAATAATTTACCAGCTTTATTTGAATTTCCATAATATTGTACTTGTTTGTTGAAAATGTCTTTCCTCACAATTTGAGAAGAAATTTCATTGTATTTAACTTTTAATTTTAATAATTCTTGTAATGTATTATTTTCCCATTTCTCAATTAATTTATTTTCTAATAATTTAATTTGCTTTCCCATCTCAATAAATTGTTTTTTTTTTTGTTTGTTAATAAATGTTGAATATGAAATAATATTTCCTCTTATAGTTGCTTTAAAAGCATCCCATAAGATCTCAGCATTAATATCATCTGATTCATTAAATTGAAAGAATTCTTGCATTTTTATTTTGAAATCTTCAAGAAATTTTGAATCCGCTAATAAATCATTATTAAATCTCCAAATTAAATCAGAGTTTTCAGCATCATAATTTTGAAGATTAATCCACACACCAGCATGATCTGAAATTATAATGGGATCAATTACTGCTTTTAAGACACGCTGCGCTATATTATTAGAAACAAATATATAATCAATTCGTGAAAAGGATTTATGGACCTGAGAACAAAAAGAAAATTCCTGATCATTAAAATGAAGAATTCGCCATATATCTACTAAATCACAAGATAGTATCAAATTATCTAAGCCTAATGATTTCATAACTTTACTTGGTTTTTTATCCAATATCGGATCCATTACAGCTCCCACATTGAGATACTGATCACCCTAGTGATAGCTGAATAAGACAACAAGCTATGATGCCTAAGGAATCTGATTCATGTACTTAGGGTTACCAGGTGTCCGAATTTCACTGGAAATGTCCTCCTTTTGAGGTCTGGACGGCTTTACAAAACCCAGCACTTTGTCACGTGTGCAGATGTCTTTCTGTTCAACGAACAGGCAGTGGGGTCGGGCCTGGGGGCAGGTCTAGGGGTCTGGATTTTACTGATGTAAAATCTGGTAACCCTACATGTACTGCCCTCCAGCCTTCACTTCACAATCTTAAATAATTCAACTGGGCACTACATTCTGACCCTGGTAATCAGAAGACACTATGAAACCATCACATATTAATTACAGCAAACTACTGCAATGGCAAAGGAAAATGGCAACTAATAATTTGCAGGTTGGCTGAAGTTTCTTTTTTAGTTTTAAGTTTTTTATTGATTTTTTCATATATCAACAAGTGTTATAAATTTTCCATACAATTACCTTAACAATACACTTGATATCTCTATAATGTATTTTATATAAACCATATTTTATATTATTCTTCTTATGAATTTATATAACATATATATTGTAATAATTTTATCAATTATTATTTAATTATGAACCCTTTTCCCTCCTTTTATTACATTAATTTCACATAAGACTATCACTCATTATAATATATTATTTATAATGTATAATAAAGAGAATAAATTCCTTACCCCTTCCCTCCCTCCCTTCTTTAACCATTATCTTATTATGGGAAAAAAATTAAAATCAGTCATTGCAAAAATCTGTTAATAGTCCCCAAATCCTCTTGAACTTATCCATATATCCTTTTTGTGTTGCAAATGTACGCTCCATCTTATATATATGGCAAACTGAGTTCCACCAAAAATTATAGTTCAATCTGTCATAATTTTTCCAATTATGTGTAATTTGCTGTACTGCTACTCCAGTCAATATAAATAAAAGTTTATTGTTATTTGATGAAATTTGACTTCGAGCTCTCATTGCAGTACCAAACAAAATCATATCATATGTCAAGGCTACCGGATTTTCTAACATCCTATTAATTTGAGGCCAAATTGATTTCCAAAATATTAATATGAATGGACAATAGAATAAAAGATGATCTAATGTCCCTGGTTCAAGATGACAATGCCAGCATCTATTAGACTTAGAGCTATCAATTCTATGTAAACGTGTAGGGGTCCATAAAGCTCTATGTAAAATAAAAAAACAAGTTTGTCTCATAGAAGCTGACAATGTACATCTTAACCTCCAAGACCAAAGTTGTGGCCATTGAGATGCATTAATCTGATACTTAATCTCAATGCTCCAAATATCTCTAAGACCATTTTTTTTCTTTTTATGTACAAATCCAGATATTAATTTATACCACATTGTGGCCTGGTGATCCATGGAATCTATCTGAAAACATAAGAATTCCACACTATGATAGTTATTAAGGTTTTTCCATTCAGAGAACCCTGTCTGAATGGCCTGCTTCAATTGCATCCATCTGAAATATTGTGATTTATTCAAACCGAATTTATTTTGCAATTGTGAAAACTCAAGCAGTTTACCTTTATTCATTACATCCTCTAAAATACGAATTCCAGCGATCATCCAATGTTTCCAGATAATTTTAAAACCGCCAACTTTGATCTTTGGATTGAGCCATATTGTTTGAGTCGTTGATTTAGTTATTGGAATAGGAGTTAGATTACTTATATATCTTATAGTTTTCCAAGTATCAACAAATATTTTGTGATCCTTATATAACCTTGGCATTTGAATACTGATAACATGACTCAGACGTAAAGGAAACATTAATCTCCATTCTAACCAGAACCAATCTGGTATATGTTCAATGGGCTCTGGGAGGATCCAATACATACCCTGACGCATAATATAGGCTTGATGGTACCTATAAAAATTTGGAAAATTTACCCCTCCCTCCGCAATTGGTCTTTGTAAAGATACTAGAGCAATTCTGGTGGGTTTTCCAAGCCAAATAAATTTTGTTAACATCTTATCCAATTTTTTGTAAAAAGACCCCTGAAAAAAAATTGGTATCATACCCATTTGGTAACAAACTACTGGTAATATCATCATTTTTATAGTTTGCACTCTCCCCCACCAAGATATGCATAAAGGATTCCATTGTTCACACATTTCTGACACTTTTTGTAATAAATTTTTTTCATTAATTTTCATAGTCTCATCCACAGTTTTTGTAATCCAAATTCCTAAGTATTTTAATCCTTCTTCTTTCCAAATAAAAGAAAATGAGTCAAATAAACTTTTTGTACAATGTACATTGAGTGGAAGCACTTCTGATTTATTCCAGTTTATTTTATAACCTGAAAATTTTCCAAATTTTTCAATCAATTCAAGCAAATTTGGAATGGTTGTTTCCGGATTTCTCAAATAAAGTAAAATATCATCCGCATATGCTGATAATTTATATTCTCTATCTGAGTGCGGAATACCCTGTATCTCCTTTACCTGTTCTATAGCTAATAACAAGGGTTCTAAAACGATATCAAAAAGCAAAGGAGATAGTGGGCATCCTTGTCTAACCCCCCTCTGTAGAATAAATCTTTCTGAAAAATTATTATTGATATATAATCTAGCAGCAGGGGAGCTATACAATGCTTTTATTATTTGTATAAATCCGGATCCTATACCAAACCATTCCATTGCCTGAAACATGAAGGACCATTCCACTCTATCAAAAGCTTTTTCAGCATCTACCGTATTTTCACGCAGATAACGTGCACCCGTGTATAACGCGCACACGGGTATAGCGCGCAGAAACCACAATATTATGTATAAAAACTTTTGTATACCGCGCTCACGGGTATAACGCGCATGCTGCCCGACTGTCCTTTCGCCAGCCCTGACTCTCCTCTGGCCACCCCGACTCTCCTTTCGCCCGCCCCGACTCTCCTCTGGCCACCCCGACTCTCCTTTCGCCCTCCCCGACTCTCCGTGCGCTGTCCCGACTCTCCGTTTACCCGCCCTGCCCTGCCCCCCCCCCCGGCAGGACCACTCGCACCCCCACCCCGAAGGACCGCCAACTCCCCGACAATATCGGGCCAGAAGGGAGCCCAAACCCTCCTGGCCACGGCGACCCCCTACCCCCACCCCGCACTACATTACGGGCAGGAGGGATCCCAGGCCCTCCTGCCCTCGACGCAAACCCCCCTCCCTCCAACGACCGCCCCCCCCCAAGAACCTCCGACCGCCCCCTCATAAATGCTTTTATTAGAAGCTTATGGCTTGCCCACTAAATATCCTCCCTTCTGGAAGACACAGCAGAGAGTCTAATAAGAGCCCACGAGATACAAAAGTTTTTCTACATAGTTCCCACCCCGCCCGACGCCCGATTCACCCCCCCCAGCAGGACCGCTCGCACCCCCACCCCGAACGACCGCTCGCACGCGCTCCCACCCGCACCCGCGATCGGAGCAAGAGGGAGCCCAAGCCCTCTTGCCCGGCCGACTCCCCGACAATATCGGGCCAGGAGGGAGCCCAAACCCTCCTGGCCACGGCGACCCCCTACCCCCACCCCGCACTACATTACGGGCAGGAGGGATCCCAGGCCATCCTGCCCTCGACGCAAACCCCCCTCCCTCCCTCCAACGACCGCCCCCCCAAAGAACCTCCGACCGCCCCCCCAGCCGACCCGCGACCCCCCTGGCCGACCCCCACGACACCCCCACCCCCCTTCCCCGTACCTTTGCTAGTTGGCCGGACAGACGGGAGCCAAACCCGCCTGTCCGGCAGGCAGCCAACGACGGAATGAGGCCGGATTGGCCCATCCGTCCCAAAGCTCCGCCTACTGGTGGGGCCTAAGGCGCGTGGGCCAATCAGAATAGGCCCTGGAGCCTTAGGTCCCACCTGGGGGCGCGGCCTGAGGCACATGGTCGGGTTGGGCCCATGTGCCTCAGGCCGCGCCCCCAGGTGGGACCTAAGGCTCCAGGGCCTATTCTGATTGGCCCACGCGCCTTAGGCCCCACCAGTAGGCGGAGCTTTGGGACGGATGGGCCAATCCGGCCTCATTCCGTCGTTGGCTGCCTGCCGGACAGGCGGGTTTGGCTCCCGTCTGTCCGGCCAACTAGCAAAGGTACGGGGAAGGGGGGGGGGGGTGTCGTGGGGGTCGGCCAGGGGGGTCGCGGGTCGGCGGGGGGGGCGGTCGGAGGTTCTTGGGGGGGGCGGTCGTTGGAGGGAGGGAGGGGGGTTTGCGTCGAGGGCAGGAGTGCCTGGGATCCCTCCTGCCCGTAATGTGGTGGGGGTAGGGGGTCGCCGTGGCCAGGAGGGTTTGGGCTCCCTCCTGGCCCGATATTGTCGGGGAGTCGGCCGGGCAAGAGGGCTTGGGCTCCCTCTTGCTCCGATCGCGGGTGCGGGTGGGAGCGCGTGCGAGCGGTCGTTCGGGGTGGGGGTGCGAGCGGTCCTACTGGGGGGGGTGAATCGGGCGTCGGGCGGGGTGGGAACTATGTAGAAAAACTTTTGTATACCGCGCTCACGCGTATAACGCGCGAGGGGTATGCGCGGTAGGTAAAAACGCGTATAACGCGCGCGTTATATGCGTGAAAATACGGTAATGCAGGGGTGCCCAACACGTCGATCGCGATCGACCGGTCGATCGGGAAGGCAACGCCAGTCGATCTCGTGTTGCCGTTCCAATCGGCCGGCCGATCAGCCTTCCTCTCCCCAAGATTCCCCACCGGAATCTCCCCAAGGTTCCCCATGCACACTCATTCTTGCTGCGCCCTTCCTGCCCGACTGCCAGAACCCGTCTTCCGACTGGGGGATGATATCACTTCCTTCGGGAGAAGGCGGGAGGGAGGTCTAGGGAAGTCACGACCCTTGAGAGCTGAGCACCGGCTGCCCCTGGCGGAATTGACAAGCCAGACTGGAGAAAGGCGGTCAGGAGCAGGAGGTGCTCTGCCCAAAAATGCCGGAGCTGCTGCTGCTGCTCTGACGTCTTGAGCCTGAAAATGGGAAGTTGAGTGTCGTGCTAAAAAGAGACTGGAACGGCTCTCATGGAAGACTGGCTTTTTTTCTTTTCCTCGGCCCTGGGGATCCAGAGATTTGGGCCTGCAGAAGCCCAACGCTGACCAGCATTGCTCTCCCCGACATCAATTCTTACATCGGAGAGGAATTTCTGGGCCAGCCAATCGCTGCCTGGCTGGCCCGGAACTTCCTCTCCGACATCAGAATTGAAGGGGAGCAGAATGCTGGTCAGTGCAAGGCTTCTGCATGCAGAGCTTGGGGGGCGGTGGCTTGGAGGCCTGTTCCCCGGTGGCGACAGCAAACCTAGTGGCTTGGGGGAGGGCAGGGAGAAAGAAACAAAGGGGGCAAGCAGGGAGAAAGAAAATGGGCATGGAGAGAGAGAGAGAGAAAGAAAGAACAGGAGGCAGGGAGAAAGAAAGAAAAAGTTGGGGGAGAGAATGAGGTATGGAAGAGAGAAAGCATATAGGAGGCTGAAAGAAGGAGTGGGCTGAAATCAGAAGATGTCAGAAGAAGTGCAGCCAGAGTGAAGTGAGAAGAAGTCAGAAGAAGAAAGTGCAACCAGAGACTCATGAAATCATCAAACAAAAGTAGGAAAAATGATTTTATTTTCAATTTAGTGATCAAAATGTGTCTGTTTTGAGAATTTATATCTGCTGTCTATATTTTGCACTATGACTCCCTTTTACTAAACCACAATAGCGGTTTTTAGCGCAGGGAGCCTATGAGCGTCGAGAGCAGCGTGGGGCATTCAGCGCAACTCCCTGCGCTAAAAACTGCTATGTGGTTTAGTAAAAAGGGAGGGGGCTATATTTGTCTATTTTTGTATGGTTGTTATTGAGATGACATTGCATAGAGTCATCTGCCTTGACCTCTTTGAAAAAAACCCGGAATATGAATGATAATTAACATTTTCTCTGCCTTTCAGTGTGCTTTGTGGGGGTTTTAAAAATTTTTTATTGTTGGTAGATCATTTTGACTTGGTCATTTTAAAAGTAGCTCGCAAGCCCAAAAAGTGTGGGCACCCCTGATCTAATGAAATAGAGAATGCTGGGTCATTAATGGATTTTGTCAAATACCACATGTGATATGCCAATCTAGTATTATGAGATGAATGTCTTTGAGCAACCAAACCTGTCTGATGCATATCTATAATGAAAGGGAGAGCTTTAGCCAATCTTAATGCTAATGCCTTAGTTAAAATTTTTCCATCCACATTTATTAAAGAAATAGGTCTATAATTTGAAACCAAAGTGGGATCTTTATTTGGCTTAGGTAAAACTATAGTTATTGATTCAGCCATAGTACCTGTAATACAACCTTTATTTAGTTGTGTCTGATACAGTTTTAATAAATAGGGCATTATAATGTTTTGAAATGATTTATAAAACTCCACTGTATAACCATCTCCACCTGGAGCGGATCCAACCCTAAGGGATTTCAAAGCTGTTTCTAACTCTTTTAAGGATATTGGCTCTTCTAAACTTCATTTTATATGTTCAGGAATCTTTGGTCCCTCTATTAACTTTAAAAAGTCTAAACCATCCTTTTCCTTTTTCGAATAAGGCTCAGAAGAATACAAATCTTTATAAAATTTTAAAAACTGTTTTATAATGGGATCAATTTGAGATAACATTTCACCATTCTCATTTTGAATAGCAATTATTTTTGTTTTTCTTTTTTTTGCTTTAAGATAATTTGCTAGCATTCTTCCCGCCTTATTCGAATTTCCATAATACAAAGCTTGCTGTACAAATAAATCTTTTCTAATAATTTTTGAAGAAATTTCATTATATTTACCTTTAGCTTTTAAAAGTTCTTGTTGTGTCAAATAATCCCATTTTTCAATTAATTTTGATTCTAGAGACTTCACCACTTTTTCCAATTCTGTAAATTGTTTTTTTTCCTTTTTTATTTGCAAAGCTGAATAAGAAATAATTTGTCCTCTAATGTATGCTTTAAAAGCATCCCACAAAGTCTCTATTAAAATTCCTTCTGTATCATTAATTTGAAAATAATCTTTCATTTTTTCCAAAAGATTTTCATAAAAGTCAGTATCTGTAAGCAATGTATTATTTAATCTCCATATAGGTCTTTTTCCATTTTGATCTATTATTTTAATTTCAATCCACACTCCAGCATGATCAGATAGTATAATTGGATCAATGACAGCCTGTGTGACTTGATGTACTAATTGATTAGAAACAAAAATGTAATCTATTCTAGAAAAAGAATTATGAACCTGTGAACAAAACGAAAATTCCCGACCATCAAAATGAAGAATACACCAAATATCTTTTAAATCACAAGATTGTATCAAATTATCAAGGCCTAATGATTTTATAAATCTTCTCGGACTTTTATCTATCAGTGGATCCATGACCGCATTGAAATCCCCTGCTACTACTAGATTTGAAGTAGAAAGTGGAAGAATTAATTGTTGCAGAGTTTTAAAAAATTCATTTTGATTCGAATTAGGGGCATATATATTGAAGAGCGTCATGGTGGTATTTCCCATGTCCATTTCCACATATACCCACCTTCCAAGAGGATCAGCTGCCTTAAACTTAAATGAAGCAGAACATTTTTTATTTATTAGTATAGCAACACCAGCTTTTTTCCCTATTGCCGAAGAAAAATAACATTGTTTGACCAGATCACCTTTTAGCTTAATAGATTCAGTATTTGACAGATGGGTCTCTTGTATGCAGCATATATCAGCATTTTGTCTTTTTAAAAATAATAATGCCTTTTTTCTTTTAATCGGGTGATTGAGACCATTAACGTTTAAAGATATTATTTTAAGACCCATTATGCATTAATATAATTTGTAACATTTCACTCCAAACTTCAGTATTCTTTATAAACTCCTTTTTCCCATATATAAGATAAATCAAAGAATTAACTATTTTATGCAAACCCTTAAAATTTAATACCCCCCCACTTCCTCCCTCCCCACCCCATACATATACGAATACTTGGAAACGCAAAATTAGATCAGGTTTGACATCACTCCTTACAAGCTAAAAATAAAATACTTAAATTATCCTAAGCTCCATAATAGTAATATTACTATTAAAATTTAACAATTTATATATCTTTACTTTCTTATTTATATGGATACTTTCATCTATTCCAAGTTTGTTATGTTAAGTTGAATTAAATGTATTTTAAAATATTTTGAAGTTATACAATTCTTATCTAGGATAAGTTTACAATAAATCATTAAGCAAACATTTTATCTTCCATACCTATACTCATTCTTCACATTCATTACTTTTCTATTCCATAAAATCCATTCATCCAAAATTAGAAGGTAAAAATTTTAATAAAATTAAAATCTATCATAACCCATTCTCTTTCTTATTCTTTTTCATATTTTAATCATTCAATTGGAATCTTTAGTGAGTTCTATGCATAAACTTTCCTCTATATCTTGTGTAGAACTGTATCTTGAAAAGAATGGATATTAGCATATATCTGAATCCTAAAAATCTATCTATCCTATAAAGATATTATTCCTTCCTATACATAGACAATTTATTTCATTTCATATAATATATCTTATGTTTAATAGTTTTCCCAGTTCGTTTAGTCCTGCTGGTATGAACCCTCCTTTTTTTTTTTTCCTCTTCAAGATCCCTCTTCTTCCTCCGTAGACATGATGATATGAGAACACCCAATCCTCTTTACTTCCGGTGCCGTTCATTGGTTAAATAAAGGTTTCCTCCCAATGCATATTTCTTCGCGTATTTTTTAGTAGTGACAAAGCGATCACCATTCTTCGGGCATATCCGTGTCACCAAGGGAATATTTGGCAGGAAAACAGTTTCTCTGTATTCCTTTCAGTCTATCAGAAATCCGACGCAATCAATCAACTCCCAGAGTCGCGCAATGTCACCGAATGGAAGCCAACACTCTGTCTTCTCTACGCGTCACTCACCCATCTACGTCTTCACTGAATCAAGTTCCATGCTCATGACAACGATCTTCCTTATTTTTAAAAGTAAGTTGAAAAATTCCATATATTCGAAACAGTTAATTCAAACTGTTTGTTTGTTTTTTTTCCCAGAGTATATTTGCGGTAACGATTTAAAATAAAATAAAATACAAACACAATCATTTGATATAAGTTCAGTCTTGATAAACTTACTCAGCGTTTTATTTAAGAAGTCATTGGTTGTTCACATTGTTCTAGATATTCTGCTAATTTCTTGTGATCAGTGAAATTTTGCGTTTTATTTCCCAAAGTTACTTTCATAACCGCTGGATAAAGAAGTCCATATCTTGCCCCTAGTGCCCTTAATTGAGGTCTTAAATCCAGTAGTTGTTTTCTTTTGAAGGCAGTTTCTCTGGCAAAATCAGGAACAATGTGAATATGTGCATCTTGACATCGTAAATTTTTATTTTCTTTAGCTAGTTGACATATTTCAGCAACATGTTGGTATCTTAATAATTTAAATATTAAAGTTCTTGGACCTTTTTGTACTGCTGTTTTTTGTCCTGGTATTCTGTGTGCTCTTTCAATTTCAAGAGGCACTTTGGATTTCAGAGGTAGGATTTTTGGAAGGAATTGTTCAAGGAAAGTGCTGGGATCATTTTTTTCCACTCCTTCAGGCATCCCTATAATTCTTAAATTATTTCTTTTTTCTCTATTCAAACAGTCTTCCAAGTCTCTCTTCATTATTTCCATTTCTTTCCAAGCTTTTTTATTTTGCATAACTTCAGTATGTACCTCTTCCGATTTTTCTTCTAAGTGAGTTATTTTGTTATCAATTAGGTCCACTCTTTTTGTAAGCATGGCTACGTCGTCAATTGCCTTTTGAAGTTGTTTTTTGATTTCTAAAACGATATCTTTGATCTGTCTTATTTCTACCATCATGTCTGGATCTCCTTCTGTAGGCAGCGGAACCTTTGAAGGTGTCCCTGGTTCAGGCTTTGATCTTTTATTACTGCTTGTTCCTGATCCTCCGGCTCCTGCATCGTTTTTATTTTGTTTACCCGATGCCATTTTCTTCTTATCCACCTTTTTCAGCGAAAAAATATCAATTTTGGAGCTTTAAAATTTGAAATAATAGCTTGTCTGACACGGAGCACTGCTATTACCCGACCATTTGCTTGCGTGTCCAAGCCACGCCCTCTGGCTGAAGTTTCTTAATAATTTACAATGGAAGCCTGACCCTAAGTGCATATAAAATTGTAACAGTAAATAATCGAGCACTGCAAAATAAGATTAAGTCAGTCCATATTCTAATGATTAGACACCTTGGACACCTTTTTATTACATAGGACTATATTTAATGAGGGGATGGGGAGGCATGTTATGTGATTTAATGGGTTTATTCCTGATGAATGGGATGGGTGGGGGAGGGGTCTTTTTTATATGCATTTGACAATAATTGTTAGAATGTCAAGTGATTTGTACGAATTATCTGATTGAATTTTGTACACTTGTTGCAAGAGTTAAAACTGAATAAAGAATTTTTTTTAAAAAAAAGATTGTCAGTCTTTTTTAATTCTTTATTAAATTTTCAATTCTTACAAAAGTGCAATATAACATACTTGTCATACATCTAAAAATTAAGCACTTATAAACTATCAAACAGTTCAACCACTCTTAACAAATTAAAAACCCCTCCCTTCCCCTCCCTCAAAAAAAATTCATAAAACACAAGATCACTTGAATATATATCTCCCTCCCCTGGATGTGCCATTATTACAACAAACTATTTACACTATAATAATTCTACAAAAGACATCAATGGGCCCCAAATTAATTTAAAGATTTTTGTGTTCCCTGACAAGTCAGCATTTGCTTTTTCATATTTATACAATAAACATAAATTTGCCCACCAGAACGTAAAGTTAAGACGGTCCCAATTTTTCCAGTTACGTGTGATCATTAAGTCAGTCTTGCAAGCAAAGCAGAAGCATCTCAAACAGCCCATGATCACTTACTCACCAGGGCCTCTAACACAGTGGTTCCCAACCCTGTCCTGGAGGAACACCAGGCCAATTGGGTTTTCAGGCTAGCCCTAATGAATATGCATGAAGCAAATTTGCATGCCTATCACTTCCATCATATGCAAATCTCTCTCATGCATATTCATTAGGGCTAGCCTGAAAACCTGATTGGCCTGGTGTTCCTCCAGGACAGGGTTGGGAATCACTGCTCTAACAGATCATCTATTCTGAAGCAGAAGGTATTCATGTGTCATTGCAACAGACTGATGACATGTTAAGAGTTTAGTGATGTGTTATTTGATTGTGTTATTTGTCTATGGCCCCTTTACTCTGTAGAGTATTTCCATACCAGAGAAAGGTCAGGAGGGTTAGAATGCTGGGCCCATACCGAGAAAGAGCAGCACAAAAATAAAATATACAATCGCGTGTAAAAAGTGATCTATGCAAAAGTGGTCTACGCAAAAATTGTTGAAGAAAGCCCTCTGTGCAATAAACCAGTCATCTGCACTGGGGAAATAAATTTAGGAACCTAAATTTAGCTGAGTGCTAAATATCAGTGCTAAGCTCATAATTTTTATCCATATCCTAAATACATACCTGTTACCACCCACTTGTTAGTGAAACTAGAAGTACAAATTTAGACACCCAGGCCTAGTAAATTTTCAAAGCAGGACAATTTACAAGCCTCTCTCAAAGTTGAGAGCCTAAACCCTTTGAATATTAGCCTCAATATGGTCAATACAGAAACAAGGAGAACCATAAAAAGAAAGCAACTTAAGCGAGCAAAGAACTAATCTACAGATTACTCTGCAGAATGCATGTCATTTGAGTCCTGCTATGAATCTTAATAGAAACCATAAGAGCAAGCACATTTCCAAAGGAAGTTGCTGTGAGTCAGGGTACATCAATTTGTAAGAGATGAGAAACCAAAACTTTTGGAGAACAACTGAAATGATGCCAACATCAACTTACCATTCCACGATTTCTGGGTGAAGAATGGTATTATTCACATGGAATCTACAAAAGAAAAAAATAATAAATTAATGGGAAAACACCAAATAATATTCATATGCATAAAACAATGTCCAAACAGGATTAACATCATAACTTTGTATTTTGTGTGTTTTATTTTAAAATAACCAACTTCAAAACATTGAGCAAAGTAAAATCCTACCTAGCTGAAGACAAATTTCTAAACTTTCTGGAGATCTACTTGTATTCTTGTACAGAAGATATGCAGGCAGGGCCGGATTTTCCTAAAGGCTAACTAGGCTTCAGCCTAGGGCCTCAAGATCAAGAGGGGCCTACATTCAAATTGTTAGCAAAATTAAAATTACACTATTCTAAAAACAGTGAACACTAAAACACTGAACCGAAAATAAGGAGAAATTCTACGCTTCGAGATTGGAACCGGCTCCGGCCGCAACGGGGTGCCGACTCGGCTTCTCCCTTTCTTTTTCTCGCCCTGGGAGGAGGATCGGGGAGGGAAAGACGTCAGTCCGGAAACAGCTGGGCAAAGCCCAGCCCCGCGGGGAGAGAGGCAAAATGTGGATCAGTCAGGACAGGGCGGCCCAGATTGGCATCGGAGGGGTGGGGTGGGGGGTTTCAGTGGAAGGGGGATGGGAGGCAGGCAGGCTGGCATCGGAGGGGGGGGTTTAATGGAAGGCAGCAGGCAGGATGGCATGGGGGGTGTTCAATGGAAGGGGGATGGGAGGCAGGCGGGCATCTATCCGATTTCAGATTTACACCCCTTCTGCCCACAAATTCCTTCCTCCAGCTACCTAAATGTTGTAATGCTGAATAGTGCAATAAAATTAATCAAATATGTGCCTGGTAAAGGAAGAATAGAAGAACAATTAGACATCTTGTACAATTCAATGCGTGATAAAATTGAGGGCATCTCATTCACTTACTGACTAATTCCTTCAAATGAAGCTTCCTTGCAGACATTTCCACTATCAGTGTTCACACCACGCTGTGGAAATACAGAGAGAGAGAGAGAGAGAGAGAGAGAGAGGGGATCACCACTAAATACTAGAAAGAAAACAGCATTTTCCTAATAAAGTCCATTCAAAGTTATTTTAAGTAACCACAAAGTACTATATGTTATTACATACTATATACATAAACTGCATTCTGCCTTGCTAAGGAGCATGGGCGGGGATTGGGGGCGGAGGAGCCTCCTTCTGGATTCATGGCCTCACTATCTTCTCACTAGTTAAGGTTTTCCTCATTTGGAGACACAACAGAAAGTCTTCCTCAGTATCCTCAAACTAACCCAGCACATAGGAGCTTTAAATACCAGTTTAAGAAAATGTTATACCTGTTAAAAATGATTCAGGTACAAATCAAGCAATACTGACCACTGAAATATTAAAAAATTATATATATTCAGCACATGTATGTGAGGGACTTTTAGACTGGAGCATAACACAAACAATATTGAATCCCTCTTCCCCCTTGACAAATCATTGGATCCAAAAAAAGCTTCTGATGCTTCCTTACTTCTCCAAATGAAACAGAGCATTTGTACGGCTGACCAGTACACAAGAGTTCCATATCATCTCTACAGACATAGGCTGAAATAATGAAATCTTAGTGACCACCTTCTAAGAATGGCTCTTCTGATCAACTTAAGACAAGTTAACCTCCAAGTATCTTGCACCCATTCCCCAAATCTCATCCAGTTAAGACCTAAGAGCTATCAGCACTTGAGTGCTCAACCCAAGCCTCTTAGTAGGCCTCAGACTACTCGTCACTCCTAGGTCTTTCTAATTCATAAGACTAGTTGCAGAGAATGATATAATTGTATTGAACTCTTCTGAAACATGCAGAGCCTTTGCCATGTGCAGAAGGGATCAAGATCAGTTTATGGCCAGGACACTGTATGCCAAACTACTTGGAGATGGGCATACTGAACAGAAGAGATCCATTTAGTATGTATATTCTGTGAGTTTGCAGCTCCAGAAACCATTCATATGGATGAAAAACTCTGCTGAGCCTGTTGGCTGTCTAGTTATGAATACCTAGGATGCAACCATCCTGAATTTGAATGCAACTAGAAATCAAAGTCCCAAATTCTTACTGCTTCCTGGATAAAATGAAAAGAACTTGTACCTCACCATCATGGTATAAAAAATATGGAAACTTGATTGATCTTGAATATAATGTACAAGGAGCCACTGAAAAGTTCTCAGCTAAACCAAGAAGAGAATGATGTAGAGTAATGTCCCGCAAACTTTCTTGAGCCACAGCACACTAAAGGTAATGGCCGCAGCTCAAGGCACCTTGAAGTGTGCAGACGTCAATGTCCGCGCATGTGCAAATGCTCTCCAGATGGGTCCTGAGACACCAGTGGGGGGTGCCAGCAGGGAAGAAGGCCGGAGAGGAGAGGCGCTGGTGCCCACTGACTGCATACAGGAGGTGCCTCTCATCACGAGAGGCACGTCCTGTAGGCAGTCATCCAGCGCCTCTCCTCTTTCCCAGTGTGACGTGGCACACCTGAAATCTCAGGAGACATACTAGTGTGCCATGGCACACAGTTTGCATGAAACAACTTACAACTTATGCCACACTTTTGACACTTTTCAGTTCAATGATATGAAATGAAACGAAAAGTATCAAGAAAAACTTGTTAAGTTTCATGGCTCCACATCATTCTCTTCTTGAACTAAGAACTTTTCAGCAGCCTCTCGTACAAATACCCGAAAGGAGTATAATATTGCTCAGAGCTTCAGACAATTGACCTGAAGCCATAATTTGCTTGACTAGGCTCCTTATGTAAGCTAAAAGATTAAATGAGCTCCCCAATGGGTGCAAATGGAATACCAATGGTCAGGTTGAATTTGGACATCCAGCACTGCAGCACATTTCAAAGTAAAGTCAGGGAATGAGAGGCTGGAGAGATTGATTCAGCTCAAAGTTTCAGATCTATTGTGGTTTTCTCAATTTTAGGCAGGCACAGAGCATTATGTACACTACCACCATATAATAATAATAATAATAATATAATAACTTTATTTTTATATACCGCCAACTATCTTGCGACTTCTAGGCGGTTTACAATAAAGAGGAGTGGTTTACAATATAGAGAAACTGTAGTTACAATATAGATAAACTGTAGTTACAATAAAGAGAGACTGTACATACAGCGGATTAAAGGGTATAACATTGTACATCTGGTAGTTCCAACATTAATAAATATTAACAGCAGTTTGTGTGCCGTGCTGCTTACACATGATTAGAAATGTTCCTTAAATTGAATATAGTGTTCATGGTTGGTGATTGGGTTGGGGTTTATAATTTAATGATTTGGGTATGTTGTGGTATTATAAAGGGGGCTGATGTTCTGGTTCGTTATCTAAGTATTTCAAGAACAGGTATGTTTTTAGGTGTTTCCTAAATTCACCATAATTGGTTGTATATGCAATTAGTTTTTCTAAGTCTTTGCCCCATGTGGCTGCTTGGTACGATAACAGTTGTTGATGGTATCTCTTATATTTACACCCTCTAGCCGGTGGGGAGACAAATTTCAGGTGTGTTTTTCTTTCATGTCTGTTGGTTGGGAATGAGAAGAGGTCTGTGATGTATTTATGGCCTACCTTTTGCAATTAGTAACTGGCTATGACGGTAATAAAGCACTGGAGGTTCTGAATGTGAAGTATCAGTTTCTGCAACCTAAAGAGTAGCATAACAGTTTTCACCAGACTTGTGTCTTGAATACCTCCTATAAATGAAACTCTTTGTCAATTGATGTGTTGACTTTTCAAAGCTAAAGAGGAATCCCAGTCTATAAATGAGAAGTATTGTTTCACTACAGCTAGGTTTTCCAAAGAAAGCTATCAGAAGCTAAGTATGGAAAAACTAGCTGATACCATCTGTGCAAGCAAGCAGCCTATGAAGCATATGATAATAGCTCTGATGTCCAAGAAGAGGCTGAAAGTAGGATTGATTATGATTTGCATGTAGAAAGACTTAGAGGTCATTTTTGCACTTTGAATGGAGCAGGGTAAGTGTAAAAGTATCATTCAGATGTAATGAGCTCAGTCAAATTCCTTCTTCAAGGAGGGGAGAACAGAGAAAGTGTGTTCCTCTTGAATTTTACCTTGCACAAGAGTAAGCTATAATCTTAAACTAGAATTGGCTCTATTGCTTCAGACTGCAGGGAAAAGACTCCTTGCTGAAGCAAGCTGATATGGTCTTGAGGTATTTGAGATCATGCCCAAGAATCTGTTCTGATATGTTCTCTCTGATAAACAGATAAGACAGGATGTGCACTCTAGAGAGACACTGGAGTATAGAAAACAGTCAAAAAGCAGATGATTGGTTTGGTTGTACATGTATATCCTGCTTTGCTTGCCCCATTTTTTTTTTTTAACAAGACTCAGCAGAAGTGGAACACTGAGCTTGTGTCACCTGGTGGTAGGAACTTCTGCACTGGGATGCATTTGGTTTTTGGTTGGGGTTTTTTTTTTTTTTTTTTGAAGATGTAGAACAAGGGTACTTAACCAGTGGCAATTTATTGAAACTTTCTAGACATAGTGAAGGCAGTTATTAGGACAGTCATTGGTAGCATAAATAATTTAAACCATTCATTAGCAGTTAACTATGTGGCCGTCAGTAGTTACTAGTGAACCTATGGTTTAGGATGGGAGTGCAAGGGTTTCATTGATCAATTAAAAGGGATGCGGGAACCAAAAAAAGTTAAGGATCTTTGATGTAAATCTGACAGCATTAATTTAAGCACAACACAAATTAATACATACTGTATATTCAGCATCTCTATAAACAAAAGTGGCGACATGAATATATTGAGTCATTACTGTCCATTTAGTTTGCCTAAACTAAATATATGTTATCCATATAGCAGCTGAATATCACTTCTTATAAGGAAGGTATTGTGCCGTCAAGACAGATTTTCAGTCTGAAACTATCCATATAAGATTTGAAAATATATGGATAGTATCAGAAGTGACACTTGAATATTTTTAAACACAAGAAATTCCAAGGTTTTAAATTGAGGGATATGCATCCTTATGATACTAACAAACTTGAAATGCTGCTTTAAATAAAGCACCATAAGATTTCTATAATCGGCCTATTTTCCAGATATTAGCACATATTCAGGCAAGGTATTATTCTTAAAGACGGAACCCAAGGTGTGTTCCAACACATTAACACTATTTGAGAGATAATTAAATGCATTTCTGGTAAAAAGAATCACTTACCAATGTATAAAGAAGAGAGGGTTTCTTAGAAGTCAAGACAGGAACAATCTGACAAAAAAAAAAAAAAGATTTTTTTTTCAAAATTTAGGATATAGAGTGATGCAAAGAAATATGGCTAATTTAGCACTACTTTGAAATTTATAAATTATATATAAGAGCTAATATTCTAGTTAACCTCAGTTTTTGACTAAAGTAACTTTAAAAAAAAAAACCCAAAAAAAACAGGTCTGTTAAATAATGTTGGGGCCTTTTCACTTAGGTGCATTAAGCCCTAACACAGGCTTAACCAAAAAAGGCTTACCATAGGAAGCATATTTGCTGGTTCTGCTCACTCTTGGAAAAAGTAGTGTTGGAACAACCATTTTTAAAAAAAGCCCTATTTTATCACCATGGTAAAAATGGGCATAGTGTGTGAGAAAGTCCCATGTTAGGACACACCAAGCCCATTTTATACCACAGCTTAGTAAAAGAACCCTGTTTGCCGAGTGGTCCCAGTATGATTTAGAAAATGTGCACACATGCCAAATATCCTAAAGTGGTGAATTTGAATAGCTTTATGCACAAATATTCTTAACTTTCAACAGTGAAGGGTTTTTTTATGTTTTATTTATGAAATTTTCCAATCAAGCATTTACAGTTACCACTTGATACAGATCACAAAAATAATAAATCAAGTAATACAAAGTAAGGAAATATTCTAACTCCTATTTAGCCCACCATATAGGAGATCAAGAAAGGAAATTAACTTCAACTCATAAAACAAACTTATACTAGAGTGACAGCACTAGATGACACATCTTACAGCTGGATGGAAGGTCATATATCATTAGACTAAGATACCAACCCTTCTTTTGGCCTTATAAATTCTAAAAGCTGTTTAGGCTCAAAGAAAAGAAAAATTTTATTTTGATAAGATACATAGCATTTCGCAGGAAATTTAACAAGAAATGTAGCCCTCAAGGCCAAGGGATGGCGGTGACGGTGACGGGGCGGTGAAGGGAACGGCAGTGACGGGGCGGTGCAGAGGATGGTGGGACGGGGACGGGGCGGTGACAGATTTTTTTTCCCCGTGTCATTCTCTAGTTGTGGGTTCAAACCCACGCTGCTACTTGTGACCCTGGGCAAGTCACTTAATCCTCCCCATTGCCCCAGGTACATTAGATAGATTGCAAGCACACTGGGACAGACAGGGGAAAATGCTCAAGTACCTGAATAAATTCATGTAAACTATTCTGGGCTCCCTTGGGAGAACAGTATAGAAAATTGAATAAATAAATAAATAAATTTAAGATTGGGTCCTGGAATGTTAATAGCCTCAACATTCCAGGCAAACTGAGCATTGTACTAAAAGATGTGCTGCATTTGAAATGGGATATAGCGCTGTTACAGGAGACTTATTTGAGAGCTCGACACCATCATTTGTTGAAACACCCAGGAATTGAGTTAGTAGTTACTCATCAGGCGGGAGGGGGGGACAGAAGGTTACATTTTTAAATCAGATCTTGTGGTTGTTAAAGGAAAGAGATGAAAGATAGGAGGTTGGCTATAGAGAGAAGAGGTATGTCTTTAGTTTCTTCCAGAAGTCAAGATAAGTGATGTGTTGTCTTAGGTATGTTGGCATGTTTGTTCCAGATAAGAGGTCCTTGGTATTCAAAGGTAGCCTTCCGCCGAACTTGCTGAGGTGATGGGAAGGATAATTTGAAACATTGCAATGCACGTGAATTGAAGGACTGTAGGACTTTGATAACAGAAGTTAGTCCATTTGAGTTTTCTCCATAGATCACTTTGTGAACCATGCAAGCTATCTTGAATTGGATTTGTTTTTTCATTGGCAGCCAGTGTAGTTGTTCTAATAGTGGACTTGCCTTCTCGTACCAATTCATTCTGAAAATTAGTCTGCTGGCAGTGTTTTCTAGTAGCTATAGTCTCTTGAGTTCTTTTTCTGTAATGCCACAATATAATGAATTACAATAGTCCAGGCACAGTATTAACAGAGATTGTGCTAGGATTATCAGATAGTGAATGATGCGGTGCAGTGAGAGATTAAACAGTTTATCTTCTATTGTGTTCCAATTAATAGGAGGTCTATAAATCAGGAGTATACCTAGATCTTTCCCGGCTTCATGCTACAGTGCATATATTCTAGTCTCTGTTCATTGCTACTATGTAGTAACCTTAAATAAAGGAATGATCTATAAAGTAGGAGTAATTCCCCGCCTCTCTAATTTTCTGGTGCAATGAATCAGTTTGTGGACAGAGATCAGCTAGAACTGGGGAATCATCATTTGGAATCCATGTTTCTGTTATGCATGTTATTCCTGCCTGGTGGTTCGTTATGATCTTTTAAAATCAGGGTCTTGTTACAAACTGAGCGAGCATTCAGATATAGACATTCTGTTGGTACATATTCATCTTCTAAGGGTGTTAATGCATTACATAAGATCCGTTTAAAATTTTTGCAATCCCATCTTCTATTTTGGGGAAGTGGAGAGAGTTTTGACTTTCTATTACCCATAATTACTCTTGGTACTTAGAATATACTGTCTGACTTGATATGTCAAGCTCTGTTTCTAGAAGTATTCAAATTCAAATTCAAAGCCCACTTCTTTAAAGATGCTTTCAATTCCAAACTCTAACCCACCTTCTAAGAACCATTTTATCAGTCCCTCTGTAATTCCTCCACCTAAGCACACTGTATTGATGAACCTTCTTTTCCAGTTTGTCCGTCTTGACTAGATAGTAAGCTCTTTTGAGCAAGGACTGTCTCTTCTTTGTGTGTCAGGTATTGTAATATCTTGACTGGCTAAGTTTTCCTGGCTATATCTGAAGCCGTCTCGACTTTTGAATCAATGTACTCCATTAGTGAACATTATGTTATCTTGGAGCATCACCACTTTGTATAAAGTTAGCGCACAACTTGTCAATACCACCTATTTTAACCAGTAGTCAGCCTATTAAGATCAGATAATAGATTTGTAGCCACTTCATCGTACAGTTTTGCAAGTGGTCACTCTTATTAATTAACTTCTGTTACCACTTTCCCCCACTAGCAATTATACCCACATAACAACTGTGTTTAAGAGTAGAATGCAATTAAACGAAGGGGTCATTTTAAGCTGAGCATTAGAGAAATCCCTCACAGGGTCTGCTTAGCACAATTCATTCTAATTTGTCCTACTACTTAGTCATAGATCTACCAAGCTGGTCACCGACAGCGAGTTGTGGTGGTAGTGATTGAATTTAGTTCCTTTTCTGTTGGAAATTGAGTTTAATTCTGTGCTCAGACCTCCTCGGACCACACGAACAGATGCACAAAGGGCCCTTTGGTAGGGCCCGATGGTGGGAGAGGGACGCCTGTTCGGTGGCCCTTCAAGGACAGAAGAAACCTGGTCTTGGGGGGGGGGCTAAACTCTGGCAGGAGCTTGGGCAACAAGGTTTGGTGGGGTAAGGAGGATAAGATGGTGGCCTCCTTCCTCATTTTTCAGCTCATGAAGAAAGATGTTCCTGTTTGGGTCAGTGGCCCTTTTAAGGGCAGAAGAACGCCCAATCTCGGGGGGGGGGGGGGGCAGGGTTAAACTCCAGGAGAAGCAAAGTCTGGTGGGGTAAGGAGGTTAAGATTGTGGTTCCCTTCCTCCTTACCCTGCAATCTCTCTCTAAGGCAGAGCTTATCTCTTTAGCCCAAGTTCCTAGTTCTGTGCTATAGTAAGGTACAGAGCTCTGGAGGTTAGTGGATTTGTCTTTCATTCTTGAAAAGCACACATTACACCAGCATAACATGCAATAGCATGACTATGACAGCAAAAATCTTTGAGCAAAACACTATTAGATATTATATTTGTTTATTACATAACAACTACCCATGGAATAATGTAAGTTTTACTGTTGATTTTTTTAAATTTATACATCAGAACAAAACATTGCCTGTACATTTTTCATTACATTGATCATAGCATTTTTTTTGTAATATCATTAACCTTATTCTTTCAGAGGCAGCATCTCCAGATTTTTTTTTTTTTTAGTGAGTACTTTTTGCACTTTTGCAACTCTGCACAGCACAGTTACATTACATTAGCACCACAAGTAATTTATATTGTAAAATATTTATCATCACTGCCATTGTGAACGATTTCTCGTTACCATCCAACACTAGAATGAGATGGATTAATCTATGATAGGCAGGACTAATCTAAGCAGTTGATGAAAAGGACAGTTCAGCTTTGCACAATGACTGGACTGAAATGTTATACAGAGGGCAAAGCAGGTCTAAACTAGGCCTGCTGTTGAGTTAGGTACTCTGAGAAAGAAGAAACTATTCACAAGTGATTGAAAGACAGAGACTTTGGAAACAGATGACTTTTGTCAATCTACTGGAATAATTATATTTAGTGGCCTTGAGAAAAATGACTAATATGAAAATTCAGCCCATGGCAACTGGGAATATGTTTGGAAAAATTCAGAATTTTGAAGCAGATAAGAGAGGGGCAAGTATTAGTTATGAGGCATATGGGTTCTGCTCTTAAGTACTCGTTGACCTTCAACAGAGGTGGAAGCAGAGGAATAGGCCAGGGAAAAATCATTTCTGGCTATGCACTCCATTTATATCCGTGCAATATCCCAAATATTTTCCACATAGTACAATTTGTTCCTAGAATAGATTCTGCTTTGGGTAAACTATGGGACATGCAGACTTGGCGTAGGAGTTTGAAACTTACCTGATCCGTATAGTGCACTTCATCCAATGCATATTTTTCTTTGAAATACTCAGGAGGGTGAATCCTTCAAGCAAAATAAAAATAAAATGTTACTTGACATGTATGTGGAAAAGGAAACAAAAACTAGCAACAACAACAACAAAAAAAACCCACACACACTTATGTTATACTAAGATGTAAACAGACTGAGGAGCTTTCAAAAAAAAAAACTTTGGTTAATAAAAAAAATGCCAGAATCGGACATCATCCAGAAATGAGCTATATTATAACCAGGGATTCTAATCCTACATGTTCAGGGTTTTTTTAATGGAATTCTATGGCTTATTTTAAATGATTTGGGAGGGTAAGAAACAATAAGGGTTTATCTGTGTTCTTGCATCATGAAACAGAATTGTAAGCACAGTTTTAGGTCAATTCACTTTTGAAACCCATATATTGCTTTTCTTTTTAGAGGCTAACTGTAACCAGTGCTTTTGGTTCCAGACGAAACTGAATCAGCAGCTGAAATCCACCATTCGATTTCAACAGAACTAGAAATGTAGCACCCCCCTCCCCCCAACAGAAAATCCATTCCTTCCCTAGGCCTAATTGTTCCTATTCCCCTCACCCCCGCTGGCTCTGTTGTGAAAATGGCACAGGAGGTCACAGCTGACATTTTGGAATTGACTGGGAAAGGCATGAGCAGGAGCAACTTCCTCCTTATGCTCTTCCCGTTTCCAAAATGGTGGCCATGACTTCCTGCAGCAATTTCACGAGGCTGTCATGGGAAGTCATTGCCACTATTTTCACAATGCAGCCAGAGGGGGCAGGAGCAACTCAGGATCCTCCTGTCACAAAGAGGCTACCAGACACTAGAGAATTTAAAAATTAGGCCAGGGGTGCCTACGGGGGTTGGGGGTGGGGTGGAGAATGGCTTTACTGTTGGGAAGGGGAAGGCTGGCCTTGCAGTGGTGGGGCTATGGTTTTGGTTTCTGCCAAAATTCAGTTGGCCTCTATTTCTCTTTTAAAAGGGTTTGGTGACAGTTAATTTACCTTTAGTGCAGGAGCATCCAAAAGCTTCCAGCTGCTCAAACTCTTTAGTAGCTTCTAAAGAGCTTGGGCACCCCCAGTTCACTATCACTGAGTTCAACTCTTCCGCTGCAGCAGTTTGATCCAATAAAATATTTCAAACTTTCACACACACACACACCCTCCACCTTCATTTTGTCTCCCCTTCCCCAACTTTTTCCTTCCTCCTCTGGTCATTTCTTATTTCCCTTCTCTTTCTCCCAACAACCATATCCATTACACTCGCCTCCCATTAAACTTCTTCCCTCCTCGTATCATTTGTTCCATACTTCTTGTCTCCTTCCCCTCTCTCTCCTTTTTGCATCTCTTCCACATGTTTGTATAACCAGCATGGGCTGCAAGACTCCAAGCATATGCAACAATGTTAATCTCAGTCCTTCACCTCCTATGCTTCTATAACAATCCATGATGCAACTGTACCTTTAATATTGTGCATAGCTCATCGCTACATCTCACTAAGATTGTGGTATTAGAAAAGGATAATCAAATGATAAGGGTAATTGAACAATTCTCATGAGGAAATGATAAAAACATTAGGAAACTTGATAACCGAGGCGAGATATGATAAAGGTCAATAATATCGCAAGTGGAGTAGAACAGGAGTAGTGCCTCTGCCCTATCAGTTCTTTACTCTTTCAAAACGTACAAAGACTGTGGGCACATCGGTAAGCTCACTGCTGTATGATGTGGCAAAAGCAGTTACTGTACTCGAGTTTTAAAAAGGTTTGGACATATTCCTAAAGTAAAAGTCTATAAGGTCGACCTAGAGAGCAACCTACTTTTCGGAATCCTGCCAGGTGCTTGCAACCTGGGATTGGCTATTGATAGAAAGTGGCTATTTGGCTTGATTGGGGGGGGGGGGGGGGGTCTGACCCTATACAGCAGTTTTCCTTTAATTTTTGGGAATTATTCTTCCAACCCAACAGAATGCTGGAAAGAAGTTGTACAGCACACAAAGAAAACAGACACAAATACATACAGAGGAACTGAAAATAATTCCATAACTGTCCACGAACTTTGCACAACTTATATTCCGACATACACATTGCTGCCACACTCCTCTTCCTGCTGGTCTAGCCCTTGGTGATTTGGATGAGTACTGCTTTCATAATGACTACTATACTCGTATACGGCCAACTAGCAGTTGAAAAGCATGGCAATATCTGTTGCTATGGATATGGACACCCTTGATTAAGCTGTAAAATCCATCCTTTGAACTCTGACATAATGCTCTGCCATGTTATTACACTTTGTTTCCTTTTATTCTTTCCAAACTAATGGGATGTTTGGGTATTATTCCATTCAAATTGTCCTCAGAAGCAACACACATACACATAACACACACAAAGAGGGTTTGGCCAGATTCCATAAACTATGCACATTATTCTTTCACATTTTTTTCTCCTTTACCTCTCTATCTTTTTTCCTGCTGGAAAAGGGGATAGAAGGGTATAGATAGAGGACTACTGCACAGGTCCTGGACCTGTTGGGACGCCGTGTGTGCGGACTGCTGGGCACGATGGACCTCAGGTCTGATCCAGTGGAGGCTTTGCTTATGTTCTTATGTACAGCCAGTTTTTTCCCTTTCTAAAAAGAAACCTATTCTCTTTTTTTCTAATCCTCACCCCCAAGACTACTACCGCTACTACCACCACTTATTATTTCTCGAGCACTACCAGAAGTATGCAGCACTGTACATAGTCACGAATGGGATTGTGAGCTCATTCGAGAAGGGACTATTTAGTAAATCAAAACAGAAAAACAGGATGCCAGGGAAGGGAATGCAGTTGATGGTGATGGTTAAATTGATGGCTAGGATGATGAGTAAAAGGAAAGGATTAAGTGTTGAATGCAGTCTCAAAAAAGGTGGGCTTTCAGTCTTTTTGAACAAGGGAAGGGGCATGATACACGGCCTCAGGTAGTTTATTCCAAGCATAGGGGGCAACAAGGCGAAAGGAATGAAGTCTGGAACTGGCAGTGGAGGAGAAGGATTCAGATAAAAGCAACAGCTCAGGAACAGAGTTACTGGGGAGGCGTATAAGAAGAGACAAAAGAGATGAGGGGCTGTAGAACCAACACACTTGAATGTTAGCAGTGGCGTACCTATGGTATATGGCACCCATGGCCCATCATTTTTTGACCCCCCCCATGTAAAAAAATATTTTTTGTAATAACCATGAAACGGAATAAATGGTCAGAATAGAAACAGGCAGTGAAAATTTTCTTTTATTGAATCTCATATATGTAACTATTATTCCAAACAAAACATAACATACAAAGCAATACCATTAAATCTTCATTTTATAGACTTCGTCAAATACGTTCTCTCTCGCAATATCTTTCTCCTAAATCATTAAATATCCTGGTACACTCTCTAATAATTTCCAAAATTGATTATTGCAACGCCCTCTTTCAAGGGATTACACAAAAAGAAATAAGAAGGTTACAAATAATTCAAAACACCGCCATTAAATTAATAACAACAAAAAAAAAATTTGATCACGTAACACCACTTCTCAAAAATGCCCACTGGCTTCCAGTATCGCACAGAATAACATATAAAATATGTCTGCTTTTTAAAACTCCGGCCTTTATCTATAAAACTCTAATTCCCTATTCCACTAATAGACCATTGAGGTCCAGTGAACAACATTTACTTACAGTTCCTTCTCTTAAAATTATAAATACAAGAAGACAATTCATCTTTTCGGTTACAGCGCCACAAATATGGAATTCCCTGCCAATCTATTTAAGAAAAGAACATGATATCGATAAATTTAAGACCAACCTAAAAACGTTCCTTTACAAAGACGCTTTCGATTAAGTACTCATAAACAGGAACACAATGATGCATTAATTTTAATTCCCAACCTCATGTTTTGCCCCTACCTCTCTTTTTATTGAATTTTGTATTTCTTATCCCTTTTCCCTTTTATTCATGTCTTGTCAAGTATGTATATAGTATTTGTTTACTGATTATGGACAATTAATGTTTTAGATTATATTTAATTTTTATTTTTTATTTTTTAATAAGGTAATTTTATATTCACTTCTATTACTTTGTATTTATGTTCATCGCTTTGAAAATATGACAAAGCGATTAATCAAAAATTTAATAAACTTGAAACTTGAAACTTGAAACATAAATTATGTCTGAATTGTCATGACATTAGAAGTACATATGGAGTAGTTGCAGGTGAAGCTTTGGACATTTCTGATTGAGTTAATTCGGTTTTATGTGTTTTTTGAATAGAAGGGTTTTTATTTCTTTTTTGAAGGTTTTGTAGTCTGTGGTCGAGGTCAATAGGTTGTAGAGTTGGGGGTTGAGTGTTGCAGCTCGAGGGGCTAGGAGGTTGTCATACAGTTTTTTTCTTTTGATGTTTTTGGTTGGAGGGTGTGTGAATGGTGTATGGGTTCTCCTATGTCTGGTTGAGGTGGATTGAACTAGTCGATTGTTCCAAAAGGCTGGGCTGTCTCCATTTATTGCTTTAAATAGTAGGCAGGAAAATTTGAAGTGTATTGGGAGCCAATGTGAGTTGTGGTATGCCTCTGTGATGTGGTCAAATTTCTTCAGTGAGTAGACCAGTCTTAGGGCTGTGTTTTGTATTGTTTGTAGATGTTTTATCATGGTTGTGGAATCTTGGACTGTTTTTCCTCCATTTTCTTTCTAGTTGTCTGCATTGTCTTTTTAGTAGGAGTAGTTCATTGCTCTGGGAGTTGGTAAGTATGAGAGAGAAAGATGAATGTAGGCAAACTTGTTGGAGACAAAAGACTTTTCACAGGGTACATGAGAAAGAGAGGAGGAATAGGAATAAGATTGGAAAGGTGGCAATTTGAACCAGTGTGGTAAGAGTTTAAAGAGTTAGGATTGGGACCGATAGCCCAAGCAGAGGAGAACAAACAAGAGAGAGAGTATGGAGAATAGAACGGAGATGGCTGAATGAAAAGACCAGTAAAAGCCATCACATTGTTTCAGATCAACTGTGAAAAATATGATCTACTCTTTGGTATTTGTCAGCTACTTGTGATGCAGACTGCCTAAGGAACTTGGTTTGACATAGCATGGCTTATCTTAAGAACATGTGAGGAAAGTGGATACTGGGAGGGGTGAAAGAAAGAAGAAGATAGGTAAAAAAAAAAAAAAAGGAGACATTTCAAGTTTAGGAACCTCTATTCTAGGGATCCTATACTGTTAGTATATCCATTTTTAATGGCCTGGCTTCTGAACACCAAAGTAAACTTATTTAGCTGAAGAAATTAGTTACCCCCCCCCCCCCCCCGCCCCCCATTCCACACACATTAATTCTCTTCCATTTTTGTTCCCATTATAAAAAACACTGATAAGTTCCCAGAAAAAAAATACATTAAAATAAGAAGTGAAAACAAAGGCCCCTACAGATGAGAACATAACATAAGAATAGCCTAACTAGGTCAGACCAATGGTCCATCATGCCCAGTAGCCCATTCTCATGGTAGCCAATCTAGGTCACTAGTACCTGGTCAAAACCCAAAGAGTAGCAACATTCCATGCTACTGATCCAGGGCAAGGAGATGCTTCCCCCATGTCTTAATAACAGACTATGGACTTTTCTACCAGGAATTTGTCCAAACCTTTCTTAAAACTAGCTACTTTACTATGCTTTTACCATAACTTCTGGCCACTTCATTTTTAAGCTTAGATCTTTCCTTCCAAACAGAGACCTTGCTAGATGTCAAATACAGAACAAGGTAACTTCACACGGACTTAGCTGTGCAGGAAATGTGAATCTCCTCATACATCCACCATATAGTGCAAAAATGTGCAAAGGTCTGTCTTTTTTCTTTCGATCACTACATAGCCTAATGCACACAAGCACTGGAAGAGATCCCAAAACAACTACCCAGGCACAACACCCAAAGACCCACTCAGTGTGTGAACCAGTTGAGTGGAGTGGACTAACTGAGGGGTGGAAATGAGCCCGGAGTTTGCTCAGCAGAATTTCCCAGACCACCTCTTTCTCTCATCACATTGACACGCTGCCGCCACCACCACCACCACCACCACCACTAGGAACACCTCACCGGGTAGGCCAGCAATACTTATAAACTTTATAAAACACATTATTATATTTTCTTATAAAGCACATATTTTAACTGAACTCTGACATCCTCAGACTTGCCATTCACAAAAACAGAAGGAAGAAAAGTTCCCATTTCCTGCTTTCTCATGTCCCTGGCCTATACAATATTTTTCTTCTGCAGACCCTTCAAAAGTCTGACCAAACCCTCGTTTCACTTAAGAACATAAGAACATAAGCAATGCCTCTGCTGGGTCAGACCTGAGGTCCATCATGCCCAGCAGTCCGCTCACGCGGCGGCCCAACAGGTCCAGGACCTGTGCAGTAATCCTCTATTTATACCCCTCTATCCCCTTTTCCAGCAGGAAATTGTCCAATCCTTTCTTAAACCCCTGTACTGTACTCTGCCCTATTACTCCCTCTGGAAGCGCATTCCAGGTGTCCACCACTCGTTGGGTAAAGAAGAACTTCCTAGCATTCGTTTTAAATCTGTCCCCTTTCAACTTTTCCAAGTGTCCTCTTGTTCTTTTATTTTTCAAAAGTTTGAAGAATCTGTCCTTCTCTACTCTCTCTATGCCCTTCATGATCTTATAAGTCTCTATCATATCCCCTCTAAGTCTCCTCTTCTCCAGGGAAAAGAGACCCAGTTTCTCCAATCTCTCAGCGTATGAGAGGTTTTCCATCCCTTTTATCAAGCGTGTCGCTCTCCTCTGAACCCTCTCGAGTAACGCCATATCCTTCCTAAGGTACGGAGACCAATATTGGACGCAGTATTCCAGATGCGGGCGCACCATCGCCCGATACAATGGCAGGATAACTTCTTTTGTCCTTGTTGTAATACCCTTCTTGATTATGCCTAGCATTCTATTTGCTTTCTTAGCGGCTGTTGCGCACTGTGCCGTCGGCTTCATTGTCATGTCCACCATTACCCCCAAGTCCCTTTCTTGGTTGCTCTCATTCAATAATATCCCTCCCATCGTATAGTTGTACCTCGGGTTTCTGTTTCCAACATGCAATACTTTACATTTCTCAACGTTGAACTTCATCTGCCATCTCGCCGCCCATTCCCCCAATTTGTTCAAGTCCCTTTGCAATTCTTCGCATTCCTCTTTAGTCCCAGCTCCACTAAATAGTTTTGTATCGTCCGCAAATTTTATTATCTCACACTTCGTGCCTGTTTCTAGATCATTTATGAATATATTAAATAGCAGCGGCCCGAGCACTGAGCCCTGCGGAACACCACTCGTGACCCCCATCCAGTCCGAGTAGTGGCCCTTCACCCCTACCCTCTGTTTCCTACCCGCCAACCAGTTTCTGATCCATCTATGTACGTCTCCGTCCACTCCATGGTTCTTCAGTTTCCGGAGTAGACGTTCGTGAGGCACCTTGTCAAAGGCTTTTTGGAAATCAAGGTATATGATGTCTATGGGGTCTCCTCTGTCCATCCGTTTGTTAATTCCTTCGAAGAAGTGCAATAAGTTCGTTAGGCACGATCTCCCCCTGCAGAAACCATGTTGGGTTGTTTTCAAAAGTTCGTTTCTTTCCAGATGTTCATCGATGTGTTCTTTAATCAGTGCTTCCGTCAGTTTCCCCGGAACCGAAGTCAAACTCACTGGTCTGTAGTTTCCCGGGTCACCTCTTGATCCCTTTTTAAAGATGGGCGTGACATTGGCTATCTTCCAATCCTCCGGGATCATGCCTGTTTTCAAGGATAGGTTGCAAATTTGCTGCAGTAGTTCCGCTATCTCCTCCTTTAATTCCTTCAGAACCCTGGGATGGATTCCGTCCGGACCCGGGGATTTGTCAGTTTTAAGTTTTTCTATCTGCCTGTGTACATCATCAAGGCTCACTTCCATGGATGTTAATTTTTCTGCTTGATTTCCATTGAATATTTGTTCAGGTTCCGGTATGTTGGTTGTGTCTTCGTTTGTAAATACAGACGAGAAGAACATGTTGAGTCTTTCTGCGACTTCTTTCTCCTCCTTCACCGCTCCCTTCCTGTCTCCTTCGTCCAGCGGTCCTACCTCCTCCCTAGCTGGCTGTTTCCCTTTAACATATCTGAAGAACGGTTTGAAATTTCGTGCCTCCCTGGCTAGCCTCTCTTCATACTCTCTTTTGGCTTTTCGAACCACACGGTGACATTCTTTTTGATACTTCCTGTGCTCCTTCTGGTTCCCTTCAGTTTTGTCCTTTTTCCATTCCCTGAATGAATTTTTCTTATTGCCTATCGCTTCCTTCACTATTTTAGTCATCCATACTGGGTCTTTTGTTCGACCCTTTTTGCACCCCTTTCTGAATCTGGGGATGTGCAGATTTTGTGCCTCGCTCACTGTGTCTTTGTTCTACTGTTTGCCATTTTTTGGAAGTGTTCCTAAGTTTCTTCCTTACCATTTCCCTCATTGCTTCATAGTTTCCTTTCCTGAAGTTGAAAGATGTCACTATGGTTCTCTTTCCGTTCGGTATGCCTACTTCAACCTTGAACTTGATCATATTATGATCACTGTTTCCCAACGGTCCCACTACTTCCACTTCCTTTGCAGGTCCCCTTAGTCCATTTAGGATTAAATCCAGAGTGGCATTTCCTCTCGTCGGTTCTCTAACAAGCTGCTCCATGAAGCAATCTTGTATAGCCTCCAGGAATTCTGTCTCCCTAGCGCATCTTGAGCTTCCAAGACTCCAGTCTATCCCAGGATAGTTGAAGTCTCCCATAACAACTGTGTAACCACTTTTGCATTCTCGCTTCATCTCGGCATCCATTTCTTTATCGCTATCTCCGGTTTGCCCGGGTGGACGATAGTATAGGCCCATCTTTATTTCATGCCCTTTCCTACCCGGTATTTTAACCCATAGCGATTCCAGTTTGTTGATCATCTCCGCTGTGTCCATTCTTGTCGATTGTATGCTTTCTTTTACGTATAGGGCTATTCCTCCTCCTTTCTGACCTGACCTATCCCGGCGATAGAGCTTGTACCCCGGCAGTGCATTATAAAGTACTGAGGATGCCATCTCTCCCCATTCCCAGGTCCTAAAGTCTAGGACAGTAGCGCAAACTAGTGCTGCCCGATTCAGGGAAAAAAATTTTGATTCAATTCAGCCTACTGAATTGGGTTTTCGATTCGATTTTCCTGTCCAATTAGGTGTTTTTTTCAAACATCCTGGTGGGTTTATTTTATAGCTTTTTCACCCCCTTTGGCTTCTCCTAACCACACTGGCGTTGTGTGTAAACAAAATAAAGAAACAAAAAGGACTTTTCCTCTCTCTGTTAAATCCTAGCTCACGTTTGTGGTCTAACACCAACTCTAACAAGATACACTATTCAAATCTTGTTGGTCCCAGGCTCTGGTTGTCTTGCTTGCCAGGGTCTCCTTCTTTCTTCTTTCTCCGTGCTAACCATCCATCTGCCATCTCTGTCCTCCACTGTCCCTCCCCGTAGGTCTGGCATCTTTCCTTTTTTTTTCGTCTCCATCCACAGATTCACCTTTTCTCAATTACCCTTTCATCCAGCATCTTTCCCTCCTTACCCACCATCCCAGGGCCCACCATCCCTCCCTTTCTCTTCCCAACTATCCTCCTATCCAGTATCTCTATCCCCTCCACACCATCCCTTGTGTCCAACTTCTCTCCCTTGGTACGCCACTGAATGTTAGTAATAGGAGTTTGAACTGTATGTGAAAGCTGATAGGGAGCCAGTGAAGTGATTTGAGGAGAGGGGTAACGTAAATGTAGCAAGGCTGGCAGAAGAGTCATGCAGCAGAATTTTGTACATATTGCAGGGGGGGGGGGGGGAGAAGAGGTGGTTCAGCAGCAGACCTGTTCGAAGTACATTGCGGTAGTCTAAGCGTGAGGTTACGAGAGTCCGGGTCCGGGTAGTGTGCTCAGAGAGGAAGGGGCGAATTTTGGTGATGTTGTAGAGTCAAAAATGGCTCCAATGTTGACAGCAGAGAAAACAGGAATGATAACAGTATTATTTACAAAGACAGAGAATGGAGAAAAGAGGAGCAGCTCAATCTTGGATATGTTTAATTTCAGGTGGTGACTGGACATCCAGGCAGCAATATCAGACAAACAGGTGGAGAATTTTTCTTGGATTTTTGATAGAAATCTCGGTTGTGGTGAAATCTGGGAATCGGCATATAGATGATACTGGAAGCCATGGGAGCAAATCAGGGCACCAAGGGAAAAGGTGTAGAGAGAGAAGAGGTCCTAAGACAGAACCCTGGAGTACACCAACCAATAGCGAGATAGCAGCTGAAAAGGATCCACTAAGTCATACACTAAAGGTGCGATGGGAGAGGTATAAGGCAAAGGACAGATTTATTGAATTCAAGCTAAGACAGAGTATCAAAGAGTAGGCAGTGATTAAGAGTATCAAAAGCAGCAGACAGGTCAAGAAGGATGAGGATTGAGTAAAGGCTAGATCTGGCTAGAAGCAGGTCACTGCAGACTTTGGTAAGGGCAGTCTCAGTGGAGTGTAGGAGGGGACAAAAGCTAGACTGAAGAGAATCAAGAATCGGTTGAGATGAAAGGAAGTCAAGGCAGCAACAGAGGACATTATGTTCGAGTAGCTTGGATAAAAATGGAAGAAGGGACACGGGGTGATAATTGGAAGAGCAGTGGGGTCCAGCGAGAATTATTTTTTTTGAGAAGAGGCTTAACCACTACATGTTTGAAGGCCTCGAGAACAGTGGAAGTAGATAGGCTGAGGATATGAAAGATAGAAGGGATAACAATATGTGATATGGAGCCATGAGGAAAATGGTGGGAAAGAAACTCAACAACAGCGCAAGGAAGATGGAATCCGTAGAAAATGCCTAGACCATACTCAAGGGCACAGTGCACGAAGCACAGAACCTGTGCATCCCCAAGTACAGGAAAGGGTGCAAAAAAAATAGAACAAAAAACCCTGTGTAGATAACAAATGCAGTGAAAAAGGCAATAAGTGACAAGAAAGCATCATTCAAAAAATGGAAAAAGGACAAAACAGAGGAGAACCAAAAGGAACACAAAAAACACCAAAAGGAGTGTCATCGAATGGTTAGGAAAGCAAAAAAAGAATATGAAGAGAGACTGGCAGGGGAGGCAACAAACTTCAAATCATTCTTCAGGTACGTTAAGGGGAAGCAACCAGCAAGGGAGGAAGTGGGACCCTTGGATGATGGGGACAGAGCTAAATAAGCTGACAGGCTAAATAAGTTCTTCACGTCAGTTTTCACGAGGGAGGACACAACCAACATTCCAGAGCCCGAGGAGATCGTAAAAGGAGAGCAGGATGAAAATCTGGTCCAGCTAGAGGTGAGCAAGGTGGATGTCCTCAGGCAGATACAGGCTAAAGAGCGACAAATCGCCAGGTCCAGATGGCATTCACCCAAGGGTACTCAAGGAACTAAGGAACGAAATAGCTGAGCCACTTCGACAAATATGCAACCTATCCCTAAAAACTGGAGAGATTCCGGAAGACTGGAAAATAGCAAATGTCACGCCCATCTTCAAGAAAGGCTCAAGGGGAGACCCAGGAAACTACAGGCCGGTGAGCTTGACCTCGGCCCCTGGAAAGATGATAGAAGCACTGATTAAAGACAGCATCTGGGAACACATCGACAACTATGGGCAGCTAAAGTCGAGCCAGCATGGCTTCTGCAAGGGCAGGTCATGCCTCACGAACTTATTATACTTCTTTGAGGGGGTAACCAGCCAGGTGGATAAAGGGGAATCAATAGATATCATTTACCTTGACTTCCAAAAAGCCTTCGACAAGGTGCCACACGAAAGACTACTAAGGAAGCTATGGAACCATGGGGTGCAAGGGGAGGTCCACCGATGGATCAAAAACTGGCTGGCGGACAGGAAACAGAGGGTTGGAGTAAAGGGATATTATTCAGACTGGTAATGGGTCATGAGCGGAGTTCCACAGGGGTCGGTGCTGGGACCGCTCCTATTCAATATATTCATTAACGACCTGGAGGCAGGAACAAAATGTGAGATTATTAAATTTGCGGATGACACCAAACTATATCGCAAAGTCAATAACATGGAGGACTGCGAAGATCTCCAAAAAGATCTGACAACACTGGAAAAATGGGCCAAAAAGTGGCAAATGAGTTTCAACATAGGGAAATGCAAGGTCATGCATATAGGGGGAAAAAACCCGATGTTCACTTACAAAATGGGGGGGATCAGCGCAAGGGGTGAGCGACCTTGAAAGAGACCTGGGAGTGATGGTAGACACAACATTGAAGGCGTCGGCGCAGTGTGCCACGGCCTCAAGGAAAGCAAACAGAATGTTGGGTATCATTAAGAAGGGTATCACGACCAGGACAAAGGAAATCATCCTGCCACTGTATCGTGCTATGGTGCGCCCGCACCTGGAGTACTGTATTCAGTTCTGGTTGCCGTACCTCAAGAAGGACATGGAGGTACTTGAGAGGGTCCAGAGAAGAGCAACTAAGCTAATAAAGGGCATGGAGGACCTCTCATATACTGACAGACTGAAAAAGCTAGGACTTTTCTCCCTGGAAAAGCGGAGACTTAGAGGAGACATGATAGAAACCTTCATGATCATGAAGGGCATAGAAAAAGTGGACAGGGACAGATTTTTCAAATTAAGGGAATCAATAAGTACAAGGGGGCACTCAGAGAAATTGAAAGGGGAGAGGTTTAGAACAAACGCCAGGAAGTTCTTGTTCACACAGAGGGTGGTGGATACATGGAACGCGCTACCAGAGGATGTGATAAACAGGAGCACGCTACAGGGGTTCAAAGAAGCTTTGGATAGGTACTTGGAAGACAAAGGGATTGAGGGGTACAGATAAGAGTAGAGGTAGATTATAGGGATGGGATTAGAGGTAAGTTACAAAATTAATCAGGGACCACTGTTCAGGCACTAGGCCTGATGGGCCGCCACGGGAGTGGACCGCTGAGCAAGATGGACCTCTGGTCTGACTCAGCGGGGGCAACTTCTTATGTTCTTATGAGTCAAGTAGACCCGGTGGGAATGGGGTCAGAGGAGCACGTAGTGGACTTGGCTGAGGACAGAATTTGTGCGGTTTTTCCTCCGTGATCAAGGGCTTGAAGATTTTGAAACCTGTTGGTGATGACGGGGCGTGACTGAGGGGGAGGGGGAGTAAGTATGAAGGTTATCAGGTGATGGTCAGAGATAGGAAGCAGTGAAGTGGAGAAGTTAGAGAAGGAACAGCTAGAGAAGAAGACAAGATTGAGGAAGTGGCCATGTTGGTGAGTAGGGGTGGTGGAGCATAATTGGAGGTCAAATGAGGAAGTTAAAACAAGAACCTTAGAGGCATAAGTGTCAGAGGGATCATCAATATGAATATTAAAATCCCCATGGAGGAAAAGGGACATGGAAAGCCAGGTACACACTTAGATTGCAAGACCTTCAGGGACAGGGAAACACTTAGCTTACCTGAACTTAACTCCTCTTACTGAAAAGGTGTCCTTCCTTCTTTGTGACGAGGAGCAATTCTGCAACAACTACTGTGGAATTGTAGGAAACTGAGGGCCTTATAGTGCCCTAATTAGATCAGTACAAAACAAGCTAAGAAAACATGTCCCGATGTTCTGTTCCTTTGTGGGCAAGATGCTTCACAGCAAAAAAAGCCAGAAAGGTTCCAGGACAGGCCCTGCATGTTCCCGCTTTAGATTGCTACCGGCACTATTGCACGCTGTGTATTCTCACCTCAGCCTGCTGCCTGATAAAGGTAAAGAGCAGAAGGATCTTGAATGGGGAGGTGCTAGACTGTGCCATGCTATCTTTGGCTCCAACCTACCCCACCCCTTCACCCCAGGTCCCGACACCTATGATTTCCCCCAAGTATTTCTTACAGCTGTACTCTTTAAATCAGACTAGACACATACATGAAAACTGCCTCTGGGGTTAACAGCAGTCTGGTACTGCAGGGCAGTAAAGGGCTAAGTGCACACATGTTTACTAATGGAATTCCTATTGTTTTCAGCCACCCAACAAAAATGCTGATTACTGGAGCACTTTAGATGGTAGGTAGTACACCAGATAATGGTGTTTTTAATGGTATTTGTTTACACAATGAAACATTTACAAAGATGTAAAAAAATATGGGGCAGGGGATGAAGAGACTGAGTTCTTGTAATGTGGTATTTCCTTTATTATGCAATAATGCAACTCACCCCAATACTGACTTAAGCAGGGTCAGGCACTTTTTCCATATGTAAGTAGTGCATGAATACTTGCAGCACACAAAGGATGGCCAATACTACTGAAAACACAATAAAATATTTTCCTCTTTTATAAAACACACTACACAAACCCTTTCGTGATCCAATATAAAGCCAAGTCAAGTCAAAGTTTTCCACTTTACAGAAGCTGAATGATGATCAACCTTAATTCTAAAACTGGCTGGGGGAAAAAAAAAAATCCATGTGATTAGCCGATACAGCTGTATCATGGCCAAGTAAAAAGATGTGAATCAGACCTTCACATAATACTGCCTGAGCTGTTCTTTCACTGCACTGAAAACTAAATTTCAGAGCTGTCTAGTTCACACTTTAGGATTGTTATCATTAGGGAGAAGCCTAGCCTGCTCCTCACTCCTACAGCTGAGATCAGTCACTGAAGTCCTACCATTACCTGATCCAACCTGCAAACACCCAGGAAAGTAATTTTCTTTAAATAAGAAAGCACTCCCAAAGTCCCAACAGCAAACTACTGAAGCTCTTGAAAAACATTTTATAATCTCCCTTCTTGCTGTAGAAAGTAATAATTCTTTGCCCCGAGAAAAAATAAACTGCAAAATTACAGGCCAGATTTAGTCTGGGCAAGGTTTGTAGTGCTCTGTGCATGTTTTTCATAAGAGTGCTTATGAACAATCTTGCCCTTCCATGCAATTAACTCAATGAATCAATTCCCCAACATTGATCCAAGGTGACTTTTTTTCCTCACTTAAGATCCTTATTTTTAATGGTCTCACGGAAGGATGCAAAATGCTGATGCACTTCCAAGAAACAGCATCAACTGCTTTATTTTGGGAGCACACTACTACTACGGTAATAAACAAATCAACTGGAGAACCTGGAACTGAAGCCAACTTGAGTTCCTATTATAAGCTGTTCACGGAATTAGAAATAAAAAAGGTTTAAAAAAAAAAAACACAAAACCAACATGTGTCATAAGGGACCTATCAAAGCCCAGCGAGGATACCTTAGCAGCGTTTAAAAATGGTTTGGATAATTTCCTAAAAGAGAAGTCCATAGGCCATTATTGAGATGGTTTGGGAAATCCACTGCTTATTCCCAAGATAAGCAGCATAGAATATGTTTTACTACTTGGGATCTAGCTAGGTACTTGGGACCTCGGTTGGCCACAGGATACTGGGCTTGATGGGCCTTTGGTCTGTCCAAGTATGGCAATTCTTATGTAACAAAAATGTTTTTTCATGATTGTGTATGATTGAAACAATGCCAGCAAAGCATAGCATACTTCTGCAGATTAAATACCTCGTGGGGCTTTGCAATTGTCTCACAGCCTATGTAAGTGAATTCTTAAACACTATTTCTTGAAAATTTATTTTTAGTCTTGTTTCAAGGGACACCGTCTTAGCCAATTTATTTATTTATTCAATTTTCTATACCATTCTCCCAGGGGAGCTCAGTACTGTTTAAGTTAATTTATTCAGGTACAATTGTTAAATGTCTATATGTCCATGTGAATGACTATGTATGTGCTTTTTTTGATGTTTCCCTTTCATTTTAAAAAGCAGATGAACCTAGCTGAATCAAGAGTTTGCGCAACACCAGATCCCTGAAGGGACATCACATACTGCTTTCCAAAGCAGATGATTTGGAGAATTGCAAAAGAAAGGCAACATTGTAAGTCTTTCCATAAGAAAAACGTGAGTCACTTTCTATAAATTTTGAAAGAATACTGTTCAAACACATTTTGGCAGGTTTCACTATTTGGGTATTTTTGCTTCCAGAGGCAACGGAACAACTTTTTGGTTAGAGGGTCCAACCAAACCAATCTCTGCATCTATTCCCCAAGTTTCCTAGTTGCTAATACTGTATGGGCAAAAGGTCGGTGGGGCTATTGTCCCTGTGGCCCAACCCATTCCACTGCCTGTGTTTTCTTCTACTTTATACTCTCTATCTGTAGAATGAATACCAGCAAGTTTCAGGTTAAAAAAAATAAAAAGCATTGTTGAAGGAAGTTACTGGAATCCTAGCACAAATGATGACCTTAATAAGGATACCTGCTATTTTTTTCTTTGAAAATGTACTCAACATCTTTTATTGAAATAATTTGTAAAAACTAGGTTAGTTCTCCTGGTGTAGCCATCCAATTTCTGTTACTGCTGTGTTGCAGGCGATCAAGCATTTGGTTCTTTCATTTTCTTGCCAGGAAATCTCACCTTTCAGGACAGCTATGCTTCTTCCCCTTGGTTACTTCCTCTAATTAAATGTGTCATTTTATCCAGCTGCCTATTTTCCAATTACTTCTAATAATTGCTCAGCAACAATTGCTATAGTAGTTATTCCCATCTTGTTTCTCTTCCATCTGTCTTCCTCCACATACAGAACACAGGAAGGTGTTAAGAGAAAGTCAATAAACCAATGCTATACTTATCTATTGCTTTCCCTCCTATCAACGCTTCCAAGATACATTATTTTCTTTCGCCTGAAAGAATAGCCAGCAGGGCTAGCTCAAGAGGTTGTGGCACCCTGAGGCAACCTTTGCTTATGTGCTCCTCCGTCTTGGGGACAATCTTGCAGCATAAGCTGCCCAAATAGTGAGAGTTTAAGACAGAGTTGATGCTGGCTTAAGCTAAATGCCAGCTCCACCATTAAACTTATATTTGGTAGGCCATACAAGTAGTAGCGCTGAATATACTTATAAAAGGCAAGTCTATAAATTGGAAGCTGACATTTACATGACCACTGTATGCATAAATGTTTTAAAAAGAAACACATACCTAGCACACACGCCAGCATGCCGCTTATGTATTATTATGCAAATATGTTATATAGTGACATAGTAAGGCTAAGATTCTCAAAAAACCACGTTAAAAAGCAACGGTCTGCTAATGCAGCCGTTTTGATAGCAAATTGAAAAAGGCAAGTCATTCTCAAAAAATCATGCATGCAAATGAGGTCGGTGGACAGCAGCAAAGATTCACTAAATTTGCATGTGCCCTTCGCTGCTGAAAGTGATGGGCACAGGCGCAGAAAACACGTAATAAAACAAACAAACCCAAATGCACAACAGTGGGAGGGATGTTCAACACCCGTTCCCCCCCTCCCCCCCAGCAGCGGGAGAGATGCATATGCCCACTCTCTCCCACTGCCAAGTGCACCCCCCGCCATATAACACCTCACCCTTACCTCTATGTAGATGACCTGAGGGACATGGAGTCTCTCCTCCCAGCTGGCCTGCATCGTCCAAAATAGGCCTTCCCCTCCCTAAAGCTCTGACTGGCCCATACGCCTCATAAGAGGGGCCTTAGGTGTCTGGGCCAATCAGAGCCTCAAGCCCCTCTCTGGTGCATTCCAAGATCTACTTAGAGGTAAGGGAGAGGGGGCGTTGGAGGCGAGGGAAGTGTTTTATGGTGGAAGAGGGGTCACTCGGCAGTGGGAAAGAGTGGGAAACTCTCCCACTGCAGGAGGGGCGCGTGGCTGGGCAGCGGCAGGCGTTTCTTGATAGCGGGACAGAATTGTCATCTCTCCTGCTGCAGGGAGGGGGTATCACCTCTGCTCCTGCAGGGGAGGGGTGTTGTGATGTAAGGGGAGAGAATGAGCATCTCTCCCCCTGCATCACAACACAGCTTTCTAGCAGTCTCTGACACTGTCATGGCTTTACCGGCACCCCTGGACCAGTCGCTTATTTTTGTCGCCAAAAGTCAACGAAGCTTTTCAAAACTGGCTCAGCATTTTTTTTAAGAATCTACCAGCGGGCTCATGACAAATGCATGACTTAATACCCAAAGTGGAAAAATAATAAAAAGAAAGAGACCTCACAAATTAGTGATTCTCCTACCATATAAAGAGATAATCTCTTTAAAAAAAAAAAATCACTACAGTTTATATTGCAATGTTCCAAATTCTTTATAAAAAATGTTCATTTATTACAAATTTGATAAGTCTAGCAACCTCCTGAACAGCTGAATGTAAAGTCTCTCATATAATAGACACTTACTCTCAATGCAATAGTTTGTGCTTCCAAAGTACCCATTAAAACCCCTCCAAAATAGAGAGGCAAGTGAACAACTCCATAATCGGACAAGGATTCCCAGTTTTACAATTTCTACTACTTTAAAGGACAATCAACACTGTTCAGTCACTTTAATATGACAAAATGATGATATCCATGTCTCTTACATTCCCCTTCAGTTTGGGCTTCAATTCATTTTTGCAAGAGGTTGCCCACTAGTAGATAGCTGGCCAGATGGAACCAGCCCTAAAAAAAACTTTACATATAAATGGAAATGTCCTGAAAATGGTAAAAGTATTTAAAGAAATTATATTAGGAAACATGGAAGCTGCAGGGTCAAGAAAATAAGCTTGTTACTATTTTAGGCAAGCTGGCTAATAGGAGCTGCTATACATACTCACCCTCAAAAACCACTTTCTTTTTAATTTTATACAAAGCAATTATGCCTTGGCATGTTTTCCACCCAAAGCATCTGCTGTACAATATGTTTTTACTTTCCAGAATATCTTTAATCAATGCATCAACTAGTTCTGTCATTTGCAATTTAAAAGGAGTAAATGGAAGGTGTAGCTTTAATTAGCGAAACTGACAAATGCATGCAGAATATGTGGCATGCTAATTTGACTATTTTATGATACAAACACTTTGACTAACTGCCTCAGACAGTCTCACGCAACAAACATATCATTTTAAAGAATTACAGGTACAATTAAATTCCTCGGGGGAGGAGAGGCACACCAGGCTTAAGAATGCTGCAACTCAATGGAAAATACTAAAGCCAGTGCTAAAAGCAACCAAGCTCCTATAAACTATTGAACAAAACTCCACTGGAGACCAACAAAACTGAAAAATCAGGAAATGCTTTTTAGGGGGAAGAATGAGTTTAGGGACACAGACATTTCAAGACAGACCAGGATTTATTTAATTTGATTTCTATTCCGTTCTCCCGGGGGCTCAGAACAGGTTACAATTGACATTCACAAAAAATTACAGGACAAAGGCATTCCTAGACAGGAAAGTGAGAAAAAGAGGAGAGGAGGGGGAGCACAAGAAGGCAGAGAGTCGGAGGCGGGAAGGGGCATGAGGAAGAGGAAGAGAGCAGGGAGTAGGCTGAACTTAAAACCTGTAACCTCTTAGGGCAGGGGTGCCTAAAACGTTGATCGCAATCTACCGGTCGATCGCAAAGGCAATGCCGGTAGATCGCTGAGCCAGTGTTCTACCTAGCGTCTTTAGCATCTTTTAGCCGGGCGCTCTGCGCTCAGATGACACGCTTCCCCCTCAGCATCCTCCATTCTTTCCTCTGGACCTATCACAGTTGAAAGTTAATTACGGCAGCTTGCAGAGCAAACATAGCAGGCTGCCATTGGCCTCTGTAGCACATTCCCTCTGTCGCGGTCCCGCCCCCGATGTTAGAGGAAGTGCAGGACCGCAGCAAACAGAATGTGCTACAGAGGCTGACAGCAGCATGCTACGTTTGCTCTGCAGGCTGCCGTAATTAACTTTCAACTGCGATAGGCCCAGAGGGAAGAACGGAGACGAGGACAGTTGCAATCAAGAGGTCTGAGGTCCTGACAGTCACTGTGTGCGGGAAGCAGCGGATGTAAGGCTATGCCCATCGTGAGGGCCCCGGTGGGATGGGAGTTGCTTTAGAGATGCTGGATCGGGGGGGGGGGGAAGACAAAAAGACTATAAGGAGGGGAGGGGGAAAGCAGCCTTGAACCAAAAGGAAGGGGGAAGGCAGAGCAGATCCTGGACTACTAGAGGGGTTAGAGAGGGGAACACCCTGAACCGAGGAAAGAGAGAAGCCAGACCCTGAGGAGGGGAGGGAAGACAGAGTGAGAGAGACAAAAACCTGAACCAAAGGTAGGAGGGCTCAAAATGTTAGCAGAAGGAAGATAGAGAGAAGGAGAAACCTGTCCTGAAACAAAGGGGGAGGTAGAAGAGAGGGGGGCAGATGTTGGACTATGGAAGGTGCAGACAGAGGGGGAAAGACCCTGAGGAAGAACAGAGAGAAACATAGAAACATAGAAGATGACGGCAGATAAGGGCCATAGCCCATCAGGTCTGCCCACTCTACTGACCCACCCCCAAGTCTATTATCCTAGGGATCTCACTCCTGGTGACAGGTTCCCTTGGCTTAACCCTCTAAGGGATCCCACATGGGCATCCCATTTGCTCTTAAATTCTTGCACGCTGTTTGCCTCGATCACCTGCACCGGGAGCTCGTTCCAAGGATCAATCACTCTCTCGGTGAAGAAATATTTCCTGGTGTCGCCATGAAATTTCCCGCCCCTGAGTTTGAGTGGATGCCCTCTTGTGGCTGAGGGTCCTTTGAGAAAGAGAATCTCTTCTTCCATCTCGATACGGCCGGTAATATACTTAAACGTCTCGATCATGTCTCCTCTCTCCCTATGTTCCTCAAGTGAGTACAGCCGCAAATATTTCAGCCTTTCCTCGTACGATAGATCCTTGAGCCCCGAGACCATCCTGGTGGCCATCTGTTGCACCGACTCTACTCTCAGCACATCTTTTCGGTAGTATGGCCTCCAGAATTGCACACAGTATTCCAAATGAGGCCTCACCATGGTTCTGTATAATGGCATTATGACTTCAGGCTTCCGGCTGACGAAACTCCTGCGGATGCAACCTAACAACTGTCTTGTCTTAGATAAAGTCTTCTCCACATGATCAGCAGTATTAATGTCTGCGCTGATGATTACTCCCAAGTCTCATTCTGTTGAAGTTCTAGCTAAGGTCTCACCATTCAAGGTGTAAGTTCTGCACGGATTTCTGCTGCCGAGGTGCATGATCTTGCATTTCTTAGCGTTGAAGCCCAGCTGCCAGGTCGAGGACCAAAGCTCCAACAAATGTAGGTCCCTGTGTCATAGTATCGGGTGAATTGCCGTCTCTCACTATATTGCATAGTTTGGCGGCGTCAGCGAATAACATTACCTTACCTTGAAGCCCCTGAGTTAGGTCCCCTATGAATATATTGAAAAGGAGCGGGCCCAAGACTGAGCCCTGCGGTACTCCACTGGTCACCTCCGATGTTTTAGAGAGGGTACTGTTAACTACCACCCTCTGAAGTCTGCCACTCAGCCAGTCATTGACTCATGTAGTTAGTGTTTCTCCCAGCCCCATTGATTTCATCTTGCTCTACAGCCTGCGATGCGGGACACTATCGAAAGTTTTGCTGAAGTCTAGGTATATGACGTCCATGGATTCTCCCAAGTCTAACTGTTTTGTTACCCAGTCAAAGAAGCTGATGAGATTGGATTGGCAGGACCTATCCTTGGTGAATCCATGTTGACTGGGATCCCGTAGATTCTCCTCATCCAAGATTGCGTCTAATTTACTTTTGATTAGTGTTTCCATGAGTTTGCATACTATTGATGTGAGACTCACCGGTCTGTAGTTTGCAGCCTCTGCCCTGCAACCCTTTTTGTGCAGTGGAACGACGTTAGCTGTTTTCCAGTCTATGGGGACTCTCCACGAACTTAGGGAGAGACTGAAGAGTTCTGATAACGGTTCTGCCAGGATATCACGCAGCTCACTGAGCACCCTGGGGTGTAGATTGTCCGGTCCCATGGCTTTGTTCACCTTGAGTCATACAGTTCGTAGTAGACGTCGCCAGGTGTGAACTCGAAATTCTGAAACGGATCTTCCATGCAGGGCCTTGCCTGCAACTGCGGACCGTGCCCCGGTGCCTCACAAGTGAAGACTGAGCAGAAGTGTTCATTCAGTAGTTCTGCTTTATCGGAATCTGATTCTGCGCAGTTCCCATCTGGTTTTCTAAGGCGTACTATCCCGTCTGTGTTTTTTTCCTATCACTAATATACCTGAAGAAGGATTTGTCCCCTTTCTTCATGTTCTTTGCCAGAGTCTCTTCCACTCGAAGTTTGGCCTCCCTGACTACTGTTTTGGCCAGCACAATCATAACAGAGGAGGGAGAGAGAGGGAGACATGTTGCCAATAGGAGTGAAGGAGAGAGAAAGAAAAGTTGGACTCCTGGAGGAACAAAGAGAGATGTTGGTTGGGGAATGGAAAGAGGTCTGGAGGACAGAAGAGGTGTACACAATATATATAATAAATAAATATGGGGGGGTCTTTTACTAAGGCGCGCTAGCCAATTTAGCACGTGCTAAATGTTCAAATTTCAAAATTCCATCCCTAAAAGAAATAGGAGTCTTTCAAAGAATTAAATTAAAAAATTCTCGATCTGAACTAATTCCTCCATTTTACCTGAAAAAATTTTTCTCTTGTTTCGGCCCTTTCATTCACTCACTCATCAAAAATAGTTTTCTTACAGCCACTGTTCCTACCAATTGGAAAAAAGCTACAGTTACTCCGATACTGAAAAAACATAATGCTAATCGCAACGATGTATCCAATTACCGTCCAATCTCCAATTTACCCTTTTTAGCAAAATTAACTGAAAAACTGGTCTTCGAACAGCTTTCGGATTTTATCGAATCATCAAACGCACTACACCCTAATCAAACGGGATTTCGCAAACATCACAGTACAGAATACTCAATGTTAGGCCTCATAACCAACATCCATTATTACCTAGATCATCATAAATCGGTTGCTCTTTTTTCCTTAGATCTTTCTGCGGCTTTTGACACTATCGATCACGCTCTCTTACTTAACCGTTTGGAATCCTTTGGCATCAGTGGACAGGTTCTAAACTGGTTTACTTCTTTTCTCTCTAATCATTCCTCCACTGTTACAGTTAAAGACGATCACTCTACTTCTTACTCTTCATCTTTCAGAATACCCCAGGGCTCTATTCTGTCACCTCTTCTTTTTAACATTTTCCTTTCTCCTCTACTCACTATTTGTCAATCGTTGGGTTTTACTGCATTTTCTTATGCCGATGATATCCAACTTCTTCACCCGTTTGATCCCGAAAAAGATGAAGAAATTAAAACAATTAATACCAAACTGGACACAGTAAAAAACTGGCTCAGCCTTAATAAATTGTCATTAAATATACAGAAAACTCAAACTATGTTTTTTACTTGGAGAAAAGACATCACCCCAATTTCTTCATTTGTACTCGACAACACTCCAATAGAATTAGTATCTACTTTAAAAATTTTAGGCGTAATCATTGACACCCATTTATCTTTTCATAATCACATTAGCCAAATTGTTAAATCTTGTTTTTACAAACTCCGTCTGATACGATCCATCTCATCATTTCTAGAGCCTAATATACTTATCCATTCTATGATCATTTCTAAACTAGATTACTGCAATTCTCTGATGTTCAATGTACCGCAAAAAGAAAAGAAGAGACTTCAAATAATCCAAAACACTGCAATAAAACTTATTCACAAAGCAAAAAAATATGACCACGTAACACCACTATTGATCAAATCCCATTGGCTGCCTATTAATCATCAAATTACTTTTAAAATAGCATTTTTAGTTTTCAAAGTACTGTTATTTAATGAACCACAGTTCATATCTAGAATGATTACTCCACATCATTCTCCTCAATCTCTCCGATCGTCATCTCAAGATCTACTGTCGGTCCTGTCTTTAAAAATAGTGGGTATAAGGAGAAATGAAATGTTTTCTGTTTTAGCTCCTCAAACTTGGAATGCTCTGCCACTCTTTATCAGAAAAGAAAAAGATCTCATCTCTTTTAAAAAACTCTTAAAAACATTTTTATATAATGATGCTTTTATTAACTAATCATTCAAGCCTGTGTTCATTTTTACAAACAATTTTTTTTTTCCTTTTCCCCCCCCCTTGTGTTTCTATCCTTTTTATGTTTTTCCAGACCGAGATAATTGTAACTTTTTCCCCTTTTTCCTTGTGTATCTTGTTTGTCACTAAACCACATGCATAAAGAAACCTTATGTGTTTTAATAATATTTGTTCTTTAAACTAACGTTTTAAAATTTGTTTTAAGATTGTCTGTTCCCCCATAAGCTGTTTTTAAATTGTACATCGCTTAGAATATTTTATATAGGTGATTTATCAAATAAACTTGAACTTGAACTTAAATGCTAATGATGGACGCATTAGCACTTAGCGTGCGCTAAATCGGCTAGAACACTATAGTAAAAAAAGGGGGTATATGTTTAGTATTTTTATTGTTGGCAAATCATTTTGACTTGGTCATTTTAAAAGTAGCTCGCAAGCCCAAAAAGTGTGGGAATAAGACTTCCTTCAACTTCTGTACCTGTGACCTTTATGTTAAGTACCACAAACACTGTTTCCCTGAAAATAAGACCTATCCCAAAAATAAGCCCTAGCATGATTTTTAAAGGTGCTCCTAATATAAGCCCTACCCCATAAATAAACCCTAGTTAGATCGACCCCCAAAGCCCCTCCTGAATGTCCCTGACTCCATCCCTGACAATAGTGCTGCCTGATTCACCGACAGCAGCACTTTACCCCCCCCCCCCGATGTGTAGCATCTTTCCACCCCTCTCACCCATCCCTTAGTGCTGCATCTTTCTATCCCTCCCTTGGCGGGGTTCTCCTGTGCAGGGGGATGGGATGGAGGGATAGAAAGATTCAGCACAAGGGGATAGGTGAGAGCTGAGGAAAGATGCTGCACATGGGGTGAGGGAAGAAAGGAAAGAAGAAGAATTGGGGTGGAGGAGAGGAAGGGAGAGATGATCGTTGTACATGAAAAAAATAAGATATCCCCGAAAATAAACCCTAGTGCATTTTTTTGGACCCAAAATTAATATAAGACACTGTCTTATTTTCGGGGAAACATGGTAGGTATATTGTTCCCCTTTCTCATCTCATCCTCTCCTCATTGCATCAGCCATCATGCTACTTTTAAAATGATGTCTCAGCTCCACACTCTCTATGCACCATGAGCCTGGGTGGAAGCTTAAACATTAATCTTATTTAACAAAAGCTGAAGGTGGCAAGCGCTGAAGCAGCCTGTTAGCAGAGGTAGTAGAGGCAACAGTACAACAGGTCTGGGCATGCCTTGGGCAAATCTCAAGAACAGCTGGTGAAAAGCAGTTGAGGGAACAGGTAGACATGGAGAGAAAGAGCTGGCATCGGGCTGCAAATGGCATTTGTGTGCGCATGTACCCAGAGGGGATGAATCAAAATGGGCAAACCAAAGAGGACACTTTGGTCTTTATCTAATGGCATCTACTATATTACTAGGTGAGCAGTTAGTCTCTTAGTTCCAAATCTCCCCTGACTTCCCCATGAGCTGAACGGCCTCTTCTTTCAGTGCCCTCTCTTTCTTCTGATTTTCTTAATGGAATGAGCACTTGTTAGCCGACACTCAGGCGTAAAAATCTCAAACTGGATTTACCCTAATGCTTTATCCCCTCAATGGCTGCATCACTTTCTGTTTCACACTTTACTCTGTACCAACGTCACCCCCTATTTTCAATACCTGTGAGGCATCCTTGGCAGGCTAGATTTTAAAAACCATAAATAAGTAAAAGGAAAAAATAATGATCTGTACAACTCTCTCTGGAAACCTACAGTACAAGATTATCTATGGTACCTGACGTTACACATACCAAAGCACACACCGTCTTCTTTTTTAAGCCAGTCCTTTTAGACAGCTTTAATCCATTTTGACATGGAAACATCAGCTTATAAAGCTAAATGGATTATCCTGAATTAGCAAAATCTTTTGACCATTCAGATCATCCTATGCCTAATAGATCAATCTGATCCATTCCCAAGTGTCCTAATCTACAACTTTCCTAATAATTATATTCAAGCTTCTTTAGCTATCTGCCCTCTCTTCTGCTCTGTCTCTGACTTGAATACTTTTTATCCCTGGCAGATTAACGTTAAAGTCAAGAGATTTCTAACATTCTTCCTTTCCCATCTTAATTTTCTCTCCTAGACTATCTCTCTTGATATTTTCAATATCCAATTACTTGCATAAATATGTTAGCAAGTAGAGGTCGGTATGTGGCCCTAATTGTCAGAAAACCTGCACTCTTTGCCAGCACTACTTTGGCTGTTACTGTAAAATCTGAATATCTAAAACCAAACAGGGTGGGGTATTTTTTAAACCTTCAAATGCAAAAAGTAGGTTTTATGTTGCTATCACAGATAACTAGATCTTGAATCTATTTATGAGATTTTGGGGGGAGCCTGTCATCCTAAAGGAGCTCAGAATGGGTTACAAATCAAGTAGATACAGCAACAGGTTGATAAATAGATAAGTAAACCTAAATGGAGGAAATGATCTCAGATACACCACTAAGGGAACATGTAAGTTTTCTCCCTTTAATCATGTGGTGATACGTTTCTTTCATCGATCAAAAAAACCCCATAATTTTTTTATTTTTTATTTTTGTTTATATTTTTTTGAATAAAATTTATAAAGTATGTGTTTCAATAAATATAATTAATATGCAGAAAAGAAAACATTAACCTGTCTTCAGTTGCAGATAAGTAAAGTGCTCAGGTGCTCCAATCAAAAAAGTGCAAAAGGCCAAAGCTGAAAAAGATATTGCACACAAAAGGTTAAAGTGCTTAGTGCTCACCACATTGCACAATCATCAAAGATAGTTTGCAGAAAAGCTACTTATCTGCTGACTAGAGAAGTAGAATAAAGTGCTATAGTGTAAAGTGCAAATGCTTAGTCATTTATATTGCACTTCACATGCACCCTTCGATTCAAAGTATTGCACAGCCCCGTCTCAGTTCATTAAACTTGCTCTCAACGGGTCCCGTTTCACCCTAAAGAGGGCTTCATCAGGAAACGAGCTGGACTAATAAAACATTAAGAAATTCAAAAATCATTCATACTACTATTGACCATCAATTATTAACAAATGAATCACAGAACTAAAAAATTACTTACTGCTTCTGTGGGATAGACCTTTGTTCATTTAGCTGTTGTAGTCCAGAGAGTTCTTGGATTTTCCCAATAAATATCCAACATTGTTTATATTTTCTTATGAATCACTATTATCACTTGCCTGCACGATACACATGCGCTAATTTTAAAATAGCTTTGAGGGTTCATTTGTGTTCAATTAATTTAAATATTCATTGCGCATGTGCTGGCGTCTTTAGCAGTTATAAGCGCCATTTTGTAATGAATTAAATGTGAATAGCAAAGGTCTATCCCGCAGAAGCAGTAAGTAATTTTTTAGTTCTGTGATTCATTTGTTAATAATTGATGGTCAATAGTTGTATGAATGATTTTTGAATTTCTTAATGTTTTATTAGTCCAGCTCATTTCCTGATGAAGCCCTCTTTAGGGTGAAACGGGACCCGTTGAGAGCAAGTTTAATGAACTGAGACGGGGCTGTGCAATACTTTGAATCGAAGGGTGCATGTGAAGTGCAATATAAATGACTAAGCATTTGCACTTTACACTATAGCACTTTATTCTACTTCTCTAGTCAGCAGATAAGTAGCTTTTCTGCAAACTATCTTTGATGATTGTGCAATGTGGTGAGCACTAAGCACTTTAACCTTTTGTGTGCAATATCTTTTTCAGCTTTGGCCTTTTGCACTTTTTTGATTGGAGCACCTGAGCACTTTAACCTGTCTTCAGTTGCAGATAAGTAATGTTTTCTTTTCTGCGTATTAATTATATTTATTGAAACACATACTTTATAAATTTTATTCAAAAAAATATAAACAAAAATAAAAAATAAAAAAATTATGGGGGGTTTTTGATCGATGAAAGAAACATATCACCACATGATTAAAGGGAGAAAACTTACATGTTCCCTTAGTGGTGTATCTGAGATCATTTCCTCCATTTAGGTTTACTTATCTATTTATCAACCTGTTGTTGTATCTGATTACAATTAGTAGTTGATATACATCTTTTACTATCCTGTTTGATAGTTACAAATCAAGTACTCAATCATTTTCCCTATCTGTCCCAGCAAGCTCACAATCTATCTAATGTAAATGGGGTGGTGAAGGATTTAGTGACTTGCCCAGGGTCACAAGGAACAGTGCAGGGTTTGAACTCACAACCTCAGGGGCTGAGACTATACCACACTAATTAATGTACAGTATACTACATAGTTGGCCATAAAAGAAAACTGGGGCCTAAACTAATTTTTCAACAAGGTAATAGAATACACATGTTGATTAAAGTCTATGCTTGCTCCATTGCTTTAAAAAATACCTTCACATTTAAATCAGTGAATATATATATATATATATATATATATATATATATATATATTATTTATTTTTTTATTTTTTTTTTTTTAGAAATCTTTATTGAATTTTCAGGTCTTTCAAAAGTGCAATATAACATACTTGTCAAAAAGCTGAGAATTAAGCACTTAAATAATCAGAAACAGTTCATCAATTCTCTCTCAGTGGGACTATGCAGGGACAAAACTAAAGCAGTTGATGCATAAATGCAAATCTTCTGCAAAATCTAATATTTGTCATCATACAAGTCGATAGCCACATAGCGGGAGGAAGACAGGATTGGCTGGTGACCTGCCTAACGGGAGCCAAGGTAGAAGACATAGTGAGCCACATCGACAGAATCGACAGCGTGGAAGAGGATGATATGGTGGTGGTGATCCATGTGTGGACAAACCACGTAAGCAACAGGAACTACAGCAGGGAAGTACTAAAAGACCAGTTCCGGCTGCTAGGAAAGAAGCTGAAGACCAAAACGCAGAGGGTGGCGTTCTCAGAGATCCTGCCGGTACCCAGGGCTGATGAGAAGAAGCAGACAGAGCTGCAAGAAGTCAAAGTGTGGATGCGACATTGGTGTGAAGATGAAGGATTCCACTTCGTGTGCAACTGGACGACGTTCTGGGGGAAGAGCAAGCTATTCAGGAAGGATGGACTCTACTTCAACGGAGACGGAAAGAGGCTACTTGCAAGCAACATCAAGAGAGAAATTGAGAAGTTTTTAAACTAGGAAGAAAGGAAAAGCTGACAGTCGACCAAGAGTCGATGGTTCGGGAACCGGTATACCTAGAGAATACAGTGCAAGAAGTTAGAGGGGATGACTCAGCGGATCATGGTCAGGACAGAAATCTGGACAGATCGAAAGGGACGCAAGAGGGAAGAAAGTGCAAGAAAGTAACATGCCGCAAACTCAAGTGCCGCAAACTCAAGGAGTCTAAGGAATAAGAATGGTGAATTAGAAACTATGACACAAAAAGATAACCGTGACATCATTGGCATCACAGAAACATGGTGGAACGAGGAAAACGTCTGGACACTGTGCTACCGGGATACAAGCTATACCGCAGAGACAGAGTGGGTCAAAAAGGTGGGGGTATTGCCCAGTACGTCAAAGAGGGAATAGAGTTTGCGGAGAGAAAACGCCGGAAATGAAGAATAAGTTAGAATATCTCTATGGGTGAAAATTCCGGGAACAAATAAAACAGAAATGAAAATCAGCATTTACTACTGTCCCCCAGGGCAGTCTGAAGAAATTGATGAAGAAATGACGGCTGAGATTAAATACAATTGAAAAGGAGGCACTGCAGTTATCATGGGTGATTTTGATTACCCAGGGATAGACTGGAACCTAGGCACCTCCGGCTGCGGTAGGGAAACCAAGTTCCTGGAGTAGTGGGCGATTGCTTCCTGGAACAACTTGTCAAGGAAAACACGAGATGAAATGCAATTCTGGATTTAATTCTAAATGGACTACGAGGACCGGTGCAAGATGTAGAAGTAGAAGGGATGCTGGGAAGCAGTGATCACAATATGATCTGCTTCAACCTGGTCACGGGGGCGAAACAACAATCCAGAACGACGGCCATGGTGCTGAACTTCCGAAAAGGGAATTATAAAGGGATGAGACTCATGGTGGGGAAGAAGATTAAGAAGAGAATAAGTGCTGTAAAAACGATAGAGCAAACGTGGTCCCTTTTTAAGGACACAGTCACCGAGGTGCAAAATCTATATATACCGCGTATCAACAAGGGATCCAAGAGGAAAAAGAACATGGAACCAGCGTGGCTCACTGTAGCAGTGAAAGAAGTGATCAGAGACAAGAAGGTTTCGTTTGAAGAATGGAAAAGGTCGAAAACTGGAAAAAGCACAAGCAACATCAAAGCAGGTGCCATAAGGCGGTAAGAAGGGCCAAAAGGAACTACGAGGAAAAAATGCCAAGGAGGCGAAAAACTTTAAGCCGTTCCTTCGATACTTTAAGGGGAAACGACCGGCGGTGGGGCAGTTGGACGACCATGGAATAAAGGGAGTGCTGAAGAGGACAAAGCCATCATTGACAAACTGAACACATTTTTTGCGTCTGTGTTTACAGAAGAGGATATACGCAACATACCAGAAGCCAACAGATTATACCTAGGAAACTAAGACAGGAAACTGACTGGGTTGATAATCAGCCTAGAAGAGGTATGCAGGCAGATAGACAGGCTTAAAAACGGTAAATCCCCTGGACCGGATGGCTTCCATCCGAGGGTAATCAAGGAACTGAAAGGGGTTATAGATGAACTGCTTCAACTAATAACCAATCTGTTGATCAAATCGGGAAGGATTCCGGAAGACTAGAAAGTGGCGAATGTTAGACGATCTTCAAGAAAGGTTCAAAGGGAGATCCGGGAAACTACAGGCCGGTGACCTCGGTACCGGGAAAGATGAGAGGCGCTGATAAAGGACTGCATCGTTGACCATCTTGACAGACACAATCTGATGAGGACCAGATAGCATGGCTTCAGCAAAGGAAGATCTTGCTTGACAAACTTGCTGCACTTCTTCGAGGGTGTTAACAGGCAGATAGACAAAGGTGACCCAGTCAACATTGTATATCTGGATTTTCAGAAGGCGTTTGACTAGGTCCCGCATGAACAACTACTTCGAAAACTTGCAAGCCATGTGATTGAGGGCAAAATACATGGATCAAAAACTGGCTGGCGGATAGAAAACAGAGAGTGGGGGTAAATGGACAAAACTCGGGCTGGAAAAGCATAACCAGTGGAGTGACACAGGGTTCAGTGCTTGGGCCCATGCCCTTCAACATATTTATAAATTACCTGGAAATTGGAACGACGAGTGAGGTGATAAAATTTGCAGATGATACAAAGTTATTCAGAGTAGTGAAGACGCAGGAGGATTGCGATAACCTGTAACAGGACATAACATGCTCGAGAAATGGGCTGCAACATGGCAAATGAAGTTTAACGTGGATAAGTGTAAGGTGATGCATGTCAGTTACAAAAATCTTGTACACGAATACAGGATGTCTGGTGCAGTACTCTGAGAGACCCCCCAGGATGGGAGTTCTGGTCAACAAGTCAATGAAGCTGACCGCGCAATGCATGGCGGCAGCGAAAAGGGTGAACAGAATGCTTGGAATGATTAAAAAGGGGATCACGAACAGATCGGAGAAGGTTATCATGCTGCTGTACCGGGCCATGGTGCGACCCCATCTGGAATACTGCATCCAGCACCGGTCGCCGTACTTGAAGAAGGATACCGTATTACTCGAAAGGGTCCAGAGAAGAGCAACTAAAATGGTTAAGGGGCTGGAGGAGTTGTCGTACAGCGAGAGATTAGAGAAACTGGGCTTCTTCTCCCTTGAAAAGAGGAGACAGAGGGGACATGATTGAAACGTTCAAGATAATGAAGGGAATAGACTTAGTAGATAAAGACAGGTTATTCATCCTCTCCAAGGTAGGGAGAACGAGAGGACACTCTAAAGTTAAAAGGGGATAGATTCCGTACAAACGTAAGGAAGTTCTTTTTCATCCAGAGTGTGGTGGAAAACTGGAACACTCTTCTGAAGGCTGTCATAGGGGAAAACACCCTCCAGAGATTCAAGACAAAGTTAGACAAGTTCCTGCTAGACCAGAACGTACGCAGGTAAGGCTAAACTCAGTTAGGGCTCTGGTCCTTTACCTTAGGGCCAAAGCGGGAGCGGACTTGCTGGGCACGATGGACCACTGGTCTGACCCATCAGCAGCAATTCTTATGTTCTTATGTATTTGAAGGAAGCACTTTCATGGGAAATATGGAATCTAGGAAGAAAAGACTGACTAGCAGAGTATAAAATATTGGCTGCAAGGTACTTTAATAGCTCATAGTGTGTTTTGCCAGGATTCAACTGCAGATATTAGAAAAGATTTAGTATCCAATGGTTACTAATACTAAAATGTTCTATGGGTATATTGTAAAATATGGTGGCAGTATCCTTCTTGACAAGTATTTTTCTTCAAAAACTGTACTTAAATCTCATGTGAAATCAATAAAATATAGGAAAATTGGGGAAAAACGTGTTAAAATTGACAGATAAGTGACTCCTCACTTTAAAGCAGAACATGGAATATGAACAGGACAATATCTTATAGTTCCTCTAAAGTAAGTCTGAAATAATGTTTATTCTCCTATAAAATCCTCTTATAATAAGAGATTAAGTGGCTTTTTAGCTTACATCAGCTACTGGACTATTGCTTTCCGCTACAGAGCATGAGGAAAAATGACAAAGGTTGTTGGTGCACAAATTACAGATTTATTAATGCATCTAAAGAAATGAGTCTTTTCACTCTCAGCTTTGCCACCAGCTTCTGTGTCATTTTTGTTCTAACAGGCTAATATGGCTGCCTTTCTGGAAGAATATGAGGAGCAAGGGTGTGGACACGCTCTAAAAGGGGCACCAATGTCTCCACTTTACAAGATTTAGATTTAATGTCTCCAAAAGACAATTTCAAGCTACAGAAGTGAATACCCCTAACCTTCACTCTCTACTTGACTGTTACAATAAATGTAATCTACAAAGTCAAAAATATATTTATGATCCTGGATAGGGCAAGTACCACAGAGCTTAGAGTACATCCAAATAATATAGATACATACTTGGGGGTAGACAAGCTGGATGTTTCTTCGACTGTGTACCTGACTATTTGTTACTACTTTCTTCCAGATCATCTTCTATTGAGCTGTTCCAGTATCTCTGAAATCACCACAAACGTGGTAGCCTCCACATACTCCCTCATTTCCGAATCCATAAGTGGCATCATGGTAGCCATGACTATTTTTTTTCACCTTCTAGCATGACCATGCCATATAAGGCGTGAACTGAAAGTGTGAACTTAAGGAGCAGGTAAAGACAATGTCACCTCCTAAAATTTCACTTTCACCGACTGACGCATCATTTACTTCCCAGAACTGTGCACCACAATGTCACCTCCTAAAATTCCACTTTCAACGACTGAAGTACCGTATTTTTCACTCCATAAGACACACTTTTTTTCCCCCAAAAAAAATTGGTGGAACTAAGGGTGCATCTTATGGAACAAATACCCAAACCACTACCCCCCCCCCCCACCTCACAGTTACCTTATTTTAATTCTGGTGTCCACTTTCACTGGACATGACTGCCTCCTCTTCCCTTCTCTAGCAGCAGAGCAACGCACAAGGCAGCCTGCCTGGTAACGCGCCACTTCCATTCTCGTGGGAAGCAGCGTGGGACCAGGCAGGCAGCCTTGTGTGCTGCTCTGTCACTAGAGAGGCAGCTGGAGACAGTGAGTCCTGCTTCTCACACGTGCAGCAGCTTCCCCGCGGGTCGAGCACAAGCAGCAGCCATTGGAACTAGAAGCCACTGAGAGTCCTGGCATGGCAGCACAGCCCTGACAAGACTGTAAGTGGCTATGGCAACAGCAGCAATGGTGGCTGGTTCTGGCCTCCTGCTCTCCTCCCTCCCTTCCCCCATGGCAGCGCTGGGTGGCACATCTGGGCCTCAGCAGCCTCCACCACCACTCCTCTGACTCCCTTCGCGTTCACCTCAGCCCCTGTGGCAGGCAGGGCATGGAGGAATGGGCCGGTCAAGCCCATATATACACACACACTGGAGAGGATGGATGGGGAAAAGAGAAACAGAGAGAGATGCTGGATGGGTGGAAAACAGACAGACCATGGATGAGAGGAGAGAGACAGATGGAGTGAATTTTAAAAAGTAATGCCTGAAAAGCCTGAAAATCCAGACCAATCCCCAAGCAGTACGGATTTTTGGACTTGTATTGTTAATAAATCAATCCATAGTGTAAAAAAATAAAACTCTGCAGGAGAATAAGTATCTTACGTTCCCATCCAGACTGCATAGCTCTCCGGAAGTCTGGGAACAAAAAGAATAGATCTTCCTGTATCCACTTCAATTGCTCCAAAACAGTCTGCTTCAATCACCCCAAAGGTCCAATGGAAAAACGATTCCTACATGAAGGATAAGTACAAATTATGTCAGCCTTAACTAAAACAAATTCAGTGAGAAAAAAAAGTGAAAAAGAGATTATGTACTTACCCTGGTAAGCTTTTTTCCAGGAGATAGGTGAGACATTCTAGACTAGTTCTTTCCTTCTACAGTAGCATGCGGCTATAGGGAAATAACCCTATTGTCTAGAACACAGTTCTTCAACCGCCGGTCCGCAGGAAATTTTTGCCAGTCCGCGCAGGGCCGTCAAGATTGACTCCCTTCAATTTCCTGCCGGTCTGCGCAGGACCGGCAAGATCAACAGCTGAAGTCTGCGCTGGGCTGGAGAGATCTTGGGGAGCCTCAGACAGTGGCTTTCTTCCCTCTCTGTAGCTCTCCTTTACTTCCCAGCGCAGCGATTCACGAAGGCAGCCTCAGGGCTTTTGCTGAGTCGCGGCTGCCTCTGATGATGCAACTTCCTCTTTCCTCAGAGGCAGCGCGACCCAACAAAGGACCCGAGGCTGCCTTCCTGAATCACTGCGCTGAGAAGCTGCTGAGAGGGGAGAAAGCCACTATTGGAATCTGGGAAGCTGCTGGGCAAGGGGAAACAGGGACAGCTGCTACTGGAGAGGGAGAAGGAGAGATGCTGCTGGGAGGGGAGGAGGGAAAGGAGTCTGGGAAGCTGCTGGGCAAGGGAAAAAAAGGGACAGCTGCTACTGGAGAGAGAGAAGGAGAGATGCTGCTGGGAGGGGAGGAAGGGAAGAGAGTTACTGCTGGACAGGAGGAGGAGGGAAGGGAGAATGAAAAAAGGAAGGAAACAGCTGGCAGAGAGATTAGAGGAGGGGAAGGGGAGACACAGGCATGAGAAAGTAGAGAGACTGATGATAGGAAGGGGTCAGCAGAAAAATAAGCAGAGAGGGACAACGATGATAGATCTGGTGTAGGAGAGATAAAAATGAAGAGAGCAGTGAAGCTGGAATGAATCATGTAAAAAGGAGAGAGGGGGCACAAGCTGGATGGAAAGGGGAGAGAGGCATAGAAAGAAGACAGATACCATATGGAAGGGGGAGAGGACAGACAGTGGATGGAAGGGGCAGATGCTGGATTGAAGAGACAGAGAGGGCAGACGCTGGAAGGAAGAGAGTGAAAAGAAGATTGAAAGCAGAAACCAGAGATGACAAAAGGTAGAAAAAAATAATTTTATTTCTATTTTGTGATTAGAATATATCAGATTTGAAATATATATCCTGCTAGAGCTGGTGTTAGACATAACTGAGGACTGCAAAACCCAGGCATTGCTTCTTTAGCTTCCAGCTGGCTTAGGGCGCTCTCTGACCAGGGGACAGTTGCCCTAGTTGCACTCCCCTAAAACTATTCCTGTCATGTGTGACTACAGTATTCTGTTAGCATGATATTTCTGTGTAGCATTCTGTAATAATTTGGCTTGTTCAGTTTTCTTGATAGTAGAGGGGATATATGTGAAGGGGAGGGGAGACGGGGGTTTTGTTGATCCTTGCTCTGAATTATTTGTATTTATAAAATGACAATTGTACAGAATATTGTTTCTTTTTATACTTTAATAAAATACATTCAATATAAAATCATAACTGAGGCTTGTGTGGATGGGATCAGATGATTTGTGGGGACCGAGCTCGCGGAGATGGGGCAGAAAAGGGTTTTTTAAATTTTAGTCCTAGTAGTTTGCCGGTCCACAAAATAATTCTTTTTTTCTGCCGGTCCACGGGTGTAAAAAGGTTGAAGAACACTGGTCTAGAATGTCTCACCTATTGCACTGGAAAGTTCCTTATTATATGCAAATTCAGTTTACACGGTAGTATAGTTACTGTACATAGGAAGTGACAGCAGAAAAACACCAGATTGTTTCATTCAGTCTGCCCAGCTAAGGTTCCTCCACTTTTAGTTAGATAAAGCTTACTAGAAACATAGAAACATGATGGTAGATCAAGGCTAAATGACCCATCCAGTCTGCCCATCCACAGTAACAATTATCTCTTCCTCTCTCTAAGAGATCCCAAATGCCTTTCCCATGCTTTCTTGAATTCAGACAGTCTTTGTCTCCACCACTTCTTCAGGGAGATTGTTCCATGCATCATAGTAACATAGTAGATGACAGCAGATAAAGACCCGAATGGTCCATCCAGTCTGCCCAACCTGATTCAATTTAAATTTTTTTTTAAATTTTTCTTCTTAGCTATTTCTGGGCAAGACTCTAAAGCTTTACCCGGTACTGTGCTTGGGTTCCAACTGCCAAAATCTCTGTTAAGACTTACTCCAGCCCATCTACACCCTCCCAGCCATTGAAGCCCTCCCCTGCCCATCCTCCACCAAACGGCCATACACAGACACAGACCGTGCAAGTCTGCCCAGTAGCTGGCCTAGTTCAATATTTAATATTATTTTCTGATTCAAAATCTTCTGTGTTCATCCCACGCTTCTTTGAACTCAGTCACAATTTTACTCTCCACCTCCTCTCTCGGGAGCGCATTCCAGGCATCTACTACCCTCTCTGTAAAGTAGAATTTCCTAACATTGCCCCTAAATCTACCACCCCTCAACCTCAAATTATGTCCTCTGGTTTTACCATTTTCCTTTCTCTGGAAAAGATTTTGTTCTACGTTAATACCCTTTAAGTATTTGAACATCTGAATCATATCTCCCCTGTCTCTCCTTTCCTCTAGGGTATACATATTCAGGGCTTCCAGTCTCTCCTCATACGTCTTCTGGCGCAAGCCTCCTATCATTTTCGTCGCCCTCCTCTGGACCGCCTCAAGTCTTCCTACGTCTTTCACCAGATACGGTCTCCAAAACTGAACACAGTACTCCAAGTGGGGCCTCACCAATGACCTGTACAGGGGCATCAACACCTTCTTCCTTCTACTGACTACGCCTCTCTTTATACAGCCCAGCATCCTTCTAGCAGCAGCCACTGCCTTGTCACACTGTTTTTTCGCCTTTAGATCTTCGGACACTATCACCCCAAGGTCCCTCTCCCCATCCGTGCATATCAGCTTCTCTCCTCCCAGCATATTCGGTTCCTTCCTATTATTAATCCCCAAATGCATTACTCTGCATTTCTTTGCATTGAATTTTAGTTGCCAGGCATTAGACCATTCCTCTAACTTTTGCAGATCCTTTTTCATATTTTCCTCTCCCTCTTCGGTGTCTACTCTGTTACAAATCTTGGTATCATCTGCAAAAAGGCACACTTTTCCTTCTAACCCTTCAGCAATGTCACTCACATACATATTGAACAGGATTGGCCCCAGCACCGAACCCTGAGGGACTCCACTAGTCACCTTTCCTTCCTTCGAGCGACTTCCATTAACCACCACCCTCTGGCGTCTGTCCGACAGCCAGTTTCTGACCCAGTTCACCACTTTGGGTCCTAACTTCAGCCCTTCAAGTTTGTTTAACAACCTCCTATGAGGAACTGTATCAAAGGCTTTGCTGAAATCCAAGTAAATTACATCTAGCATATGTCCTCGATCCAGCTCTCTGGTCACCCAATCAAAAAATTCAATCAGGTTCGTTTGGCACGATTTACCTTTTGTAAAGCCATGTTGCCTCAGATCCTGTAACCCATTAGATTCAAGGAAGTACACTATCCTTTCTTTCAGCAACACTTCCATTATTTTTCCAACAACTGAAGTGAGGCTCACCGGCCTGTAGTTTCCTGCTTCATCCACGTGACCACTTTTATGAATAGGGACCACATCCGCTCTCCTCTAATCCCCAGGAATCACTCCCGTCTCCAGAGATTTGTTGAACAAGTCTTTAATAGGACTCGCCAGAACCTCTCTGAGCTCCCTTAGGACCCGTCTGGTCCCATCACTTTGTCCACCTTCAGTTTTTCAAGTTGCTCATAAACACCCTCCTCCGTGAACGGCGCAGAATCTACTCCATTTTTTCGTGTAACTTTGCCAGACAATCTCGGTCCTTCTCCAGGATTTTCTTCTGTGAACACAGAAGTATTTGTTTAGCACATTTGCTTTCTCCTCATCACTCTCCACATATTTGTTCCCAGCATCTTTTAGCCTAGCAATTCCATTTTTTATCTTTCTCCTTTCACTAATATATCTGAAAAAATTTTTAACTCCCTTTTTTACATTTTTAGCCATTTGTTCTTTCGCCTGTGCCTTCGCCAAACGTATCTCTCTCTTGGCTTCTTTCAGTTTCACCCTGTAGTCCTTTCTGCTCTCCTCTTCTTGGGTTTTTTTATATTTCATGAACGCCAACTCTTTCGCCTTTATTTTCTCAGCCACTAGGTTGGAGAACCATATCGGCTTCCTTTTTCTCTTGTTTTTATTGATTTTCTTCACATAAAGGTCCGTAGCCATTTTTATCGCTCCTTTCAGCTTAGACCACTGTCTTTCCACTTCTCTTATGTCCTCCCATCCTAACAGCTCTTTCTTCAGGTACTTTCCCATTGCATTAAAGTCCGTACGTTTGAAATCTAGGATTTTAAGTATCGTGCGGCCGCTCTCCACTTTAGCCGTTATATCAAACCAAACCGTTTGATGATCGCTACTACCCAGGTGAGCACCCACTCTAACATTAGAGATACTCTCTCCATTTGTGAGGACCAGATCCAATATCGCTTTTTCCCTTGTGGGTTCCGTCACCATTTGTCTGAGCAGAGCCCCTTGAAAGGCATCCACAATCTCCCTACTTCTTTCCGATTCCGCAGACGGAACATTCCAGTCCGCATCCGGCAGGTTGAAATCTCCCAACAGCAGAACCTCCTCTTTCCTTCCAAACTTTTGGATATCCACAATCAGATCCTTATCAATTTGCTGCGATTGAGTCGGAGGTCTGTAGACTACACCCACGTAGATAGAAGTTCCATCTTCTCTTTTCAGAGCAATCCATATCGCTTCTTCCTCTCCCCAGGTCCCTTGCATTTTGGTCGCTTGGATATTGATCTTTACATAGAGAGCTACTCCTCCACCTTTATGACCATCTCTGTCCTTCCTAAAAAGATTATATCCCGGTATGTTTGCATCCCATCCATGTGATTCACTGAACCATGTCTCTGTGATAGCAACAATATCTAGATCTGCCTCTAATATCAGGGCTTGCAGATCATGAACTTTGCTGCTTAGACTGCGAGCATTTGTGGTCATCGCTTTCCAGCTATTTTTCAGCGATAATCTCCTTTTTCGTATGGATTTTGCATCTACTACTCTTTCTGTAAAAAAGTATTTCCTTAGATTACTCCTGAGCCTATTACCTTTAACTTCATCTTATGCCCAAGCTTCCTTTCAAATGGAAGAGTCTTGACTCATGCATATTTAGATCACATAGGTATTTGAACGTCTCTTATCATATCTCCTCTCTCCTGCCTTTCCTCCAAAGTATACAAATTGAGATACTGCACTCTTATGCAACCCTAATGAGTCCTTCATCTTCCCACTCTACCCCACATCTTTTACCCAGTGCTTCAACTCTTCCTAAGCATGCCTAGAATCAGTTAGAACAGTAGCCTTCACTACCGCAATCAGTAGACCATACCAAGCCTTGTTTTCATCTTCTCTCTCTTACAAAAAAACCCCCACTAAGTCCAATATTTGGACCATACTCCATGAGTTTGTTAGAAAGTTTGGTGCAAAGTACACAGAATCAGTAAAGGTTTTGTCCTAAACATGGGAGCTTGCAAGTATCCATGGATATTCCTGCAATTCTCTTAGAAACCCAATTCAGTAATATCACTTGCAGTTAGGGTCATAATGCCCACTTTGTGTGGTTTACCTGGATCACAACTATCTTAAAAGCCCAATGCTGTGCTTTCCATACAGGTCATCTCAACTGACTTCACGTATGGCCTGAGGTGCCACTGGCTCATGCTTTGCAAACCCTTCACTTTCTAAGAGTAAGACTCCTCTTTCTATCCCTTTTTAATCTGCTCCCAATTTAGTCTTTACCACCTAGTCCGGAAAAGTATTTCAGACATTCACCATGCTTTCCAGGACAAAATATTTCCCAATAGTCTTCGAAATAGGGTTGACTGTCTCAGTCACTTGTATTTTTAACATCACAACTCAAACCAAAAAGGTCCAGTAAAAGCAGTAGGAAAGAGTATGATCAAATGGCAAGAAAACTTGCTGCAAAGAATTAAATGCCATAACTGAATAAAAGGGGCATTATCATTTCTGATGACCACAGTACTATGCCAAGTTTGGAAAAATGCTCTTCCAGTGCAAACAATGCAATCAGGGTATTCTCATGGCTGAATGCAATAATGGAGCTAAAATGATTATGTAAGTAGCATTCTTTCATCCTTATGATATATGCAACAGTGGATTAAAGAGGGCAATTTGCAAAAGCTAATTATCCATGTGAAAGAGCTTTTTGAGAACAGCCAACCCTCCCCCTATGAATAAAAATATGTATCCTGCTCCACAATTTGCTCACTTTCATCCTTCCCCCTTAGTAGAGGTAGTCCCAGGTACAAGGAAAGCAACAACATGATAGGTTTGTATTTTCAAAATTACATATGTTGTTTTGAAAAAGGAAAACGGATGCAGATCTTCAAAAGGACGTTATGTGCACACTTCCCCTTTGAGATCTGGTACAAAGTTCACAGATGAAGGTACTTGAGAACTCTGGTAGTTATGTAGCTTTCAACATTCCTAATCCCCCTTCTACCGAAGTACACTCCATTTCATGTATACAACTAAAAGGAAGAAGGCTTTTTGTCACAGCCAGGTAAAAATATTCACTGTTATTTTTATTTTATTCTAAAATGTATATCCCACTCATTAACAAGGAGTATTTTGTTCAGAACCATCTTAAATCTATCTACCCTTGCTAGCAGATGTCAACATGTCATAACTCATCTGACAGCCCACCTATAAGACACGCACACAAAAGCAGTGGAAACAACTATGTAAGGGCACCATAAAAATTTGCACATTTCTTCAGAAAACTGTGTGTGATTCACAGATGGTTCCATCTATTTTAAAACAAAGAAAGAGGCCACAATCAAAGATTGCCTATAAGAAAATAAAGCAGCTGTTGTGTGGTATGAAGCTCAAATCAAACTTTTTGCATAGCTAGAAATGTGGTTTCAACAGTGTAACATGATGCCAAGGTAAGGGTGGAGAGCAAATAAGCAGGTTGAAGCAAAATGTGAAACTTATGGGAGTAGAATGACACTGATCACATATTTGCATAGAGAAGTGCTGAAGAGATTTGGGCACTGCCAGGTCAACATGAGAGAGGGCCCTCCTAACATCAGCAGGAGGTCATTCAGGAACATCTTATGAGTGTTTTAGGCCTTATGGCATATCTGCAGGGTGTGGCGCAAAGCGATGTAAGCAAAGAGGTACATCCTTCTGGAGCCCTTCTAGAGCTCAAAGGAGATTGTCAAAGACTGGAAATTATCTTTTCTTTCATCTTTAATTCTCTCTCATTTGTCAAAACTGCAAGTACAAGCAATGGGGAAAAACATAAGAATAAAGATGTATCGACTCCAGCTGTAGATAAGACTGCTGGTCCTATAGACAAACATGTTTGAGTCACACCTTCTGGAGTAAGTATGTTTGTCAGCAATAGCTTCTTCTCCAAAATCTAGCTCAAGTGTGTGTCTCAGTCCGGGTGGGGAACTCCCCAACCATAACACTGCCTATTATCTTCCTTAAACCTATCTGAGAAGGGCGGGTGTCCTATAATGGTTCCAGTTCCCCCTGGTGTTTGCGATTCAGCAGCCAGACAGAATGGACTCTTTCACCCTTCTACTTTTGCTATTAAAATTCCTTCTCCAGTACCATATCCTGAGTTTTGTCTGGTGCCTTTGGAGCAAATATCATTGGATGCAACTCTTGTGGATATCTGGAAATTAATGAAAGGTGTTAAGTTTGCATTGAAAGGCTCAGTTTTGCATTGGTGCGATTTCTCTGAACAAATTTCTCAAGCTTTACATGATATGGATTATGATAGATGTTTGGGAGACTTGGAGCCTATGGTGATTGGACTACAGGCAACAAGTACTTTACTTATTAAGGACAGTTTACCTTTTATGCACAAAAGAGGAGCAGGACTTGGGGGTGATAGTAAGTTATGATCTTAAGGTGTACAAACAGGTAGAAAAGGTGATGGCGAATGTTAGAAGGATGCTTGTGCACAAAGGGAGAGGAATAGCCAGTAGGAAAAAGGAGGTATTGATACCCCTCTATAAGACTCTGGTGAGACCTCATTTAGAATATTGTGTACAATTCTGGAGACTGCACCTTCAAAAAGATATAAACAGGATGGAGTTGGTCTAGAGGAAGGCTATTAAAATGGTCAGTGATCTATGTCATAAGGATTATAGGAGATAGACTTAAAGATCTCAATATGTACACTTTGGCAGAAAGGAGGGAGAGGGGAGATAGGTATTTAAACATCTCTTATCATATGTGGCATAAATATGCATGAGGTGAGTCTTTCAATTGAAAGGAATCTCCAGAGTGAGAGGGCATAGGATGAAGTTAAAAAGGTGACAGGCTCGAGAGTAATCTAAGGGAATTTTTTTTTTTTTAAAGAAAGAGTAGTAGAAGTGTAGAATAGTCTCCCAGTAGAGGTGATGGAGAAAACTGTTTCTGAATTCATGAAAACATGGGACAGGCACATAGGATCTTAGGGAGGAGATAGTGAATGCTGCAGATGGGCCAACTGGATGGGCCATATGGCCTTTATCTGCCATCATGTTTCTATGTTACCATCTCAGGACACAGTTCCTTCTATCATTAAAGAACCCAAGCCACCAATGTGATGCTCCCCAATTTTGATGGGCTAAAACAGGATGGATAGATGGCATAAAGACACAGTTAGTAAACTCTTACAGACTAGATAGACTTTCTTACCTGGCGAAAGATAACATCTGTATCAGTGCAATATCTTTGGGTCTGCTCCCCTCCCTGGAGTAAGACAATGGCATTCTTCTGAAAATCCTTGTTGTTCTTCAGCCTATCACACAGCCGCCTTCTGTTCAAGGCAAAGAGAGCCTGTGGAACCTTCAAGGTCTCATTCCCCAGCCAAAAAGATGGTCTAGTAAGAAAAAGGCAAAAACATACCACAAAATCAAATGAGACATTGAATAGCAGATTAGGTCTGAGGAGAGGACAAAGGCAAATTGTGCTAAGCAATATCAGGATATGGACCCTAATCAATCAGGTAAGTAGCATGAAACTGTCCAATACAGCATAATTTATAACACAAAGGAACACAACGACCAGACAAAGGCTGGATCAAAGAGTGCACGCCATACAAAATCTTCATTGGTTCAGCACCAAAGACAGGTCTTCCATGCTCCACATTGGCTGGGGGGGGGGGGGGGGGGCTCAGAGTTGAAAGGAGCCTCTAACCAAGGACTTTCAGCATAACAACTAGTCTATGTATGTTAAGAGAGAAGAAAAACCTGTGAATAAAAGTTCCATTGTGCTAGGATATTAGCTCTGATTGTTTCTGAACTAGAAAGCCCCAAAAACTGCAAATAGCAATAAAGATCTGATCTACAAGTTTTGTTCTTTCAAGGTTTTATTAAAATTTGATTAAATCGCGTATCTATTTCCTAAGTGATGTACAAATGATAAAATAGGGTAAAAGTAAATTTCAAACAAATTAGACAGAAAAGTACAAAAATGACCAAAAATAAAACCACCACACCAAACATCAGGACATAAAAGGAAAGGAGGGAGAAATACATTTCATAACAGGATAGAACAAAATACCAAAGAACTTAATTCAGGGCTAAAAAATTCCAGTCCTTGAGAGTCACACACATGCTATGGCCTCCTTTTATCAAGGTGCACTAGTGGGGTTAGCGCGTCGGACATTTAATTATGCGCTAACCCCTGCGGCAAGCCAAAAAATTAATGCCTCATCAACGGAGGTGTTAGCGACCTGCGCGGCAGGAGGTTTAACGCACAGAATTCTGCACATTAAACCCCTACCGCGCCTTGATAAAAGGACCTCTATGTCTCACTATACCATGTTCTGTCATATTACGTTTTACTAAGGGGTCCTTTTACTAAGGTGCGCTAGCCGTTTAAGCATGCGCTAAACGATAACGCATCCATTATAGTCTATGGACGCATTAGCATTTAGCACGCACTAAAACGGCTAGCGCACCTTAGTAAAAGGACCCCCAATGCTTTGTTAACTACTTTATGCCACTTTTGTCTGACAATGTTTGCCATCACTTTGCATAAAAACACTTTATTACGTATGTAAACTTGTAACCCACTCTGAGCTCTTCTGGGACGACAGGATATAAAAACAAACAAAATAAATAATATTTTAAAAATGCAAAATATATTTGCACACAGTGGAGATAACATAAGCCACAGCTCTCATAAGCATTCACTATGAATATCCTGAAAACTTTTATTAATAATGACAGGAGTTGCTATTCAGCATATTACCAGAAATTGGAAAGACTATACCAGACTTAATTACACCTTTTGGTGGAATTTGTTATGCCATATATACAAAATGGAAAGGACAATTGCCATACAAAAAGGAAATTATAATAATTTCAATAAAATTTGGGGACCATTGATAACATATTGTAATGAGTAGACACCTTTTTACACTAAGTATAATTACAATAATGGGGAAGGGGGGATATATTGTTATATTATTGGTTTAATAATTATTTTGAACACATTACATGTATGATATGTTTGATTTACAATTTTTGTGGAAAGGGAGGGTGTGGGAGGGATTAAAATATGTATTGAAATAATAATAGAAAATAATTTTCAAGTGATGTATATGAATTAATTGATGTAATATTGTACACTTGATGTGAAATGAAAAAATGAATAAAGAATTGGAAAAAAAAAAAAAAAAAAGAATATCCTGAAAATCAGATGTGCTTGTATGTTTTGGGGGACCAGACTTGGCCACCTTCATGTTAAGGGATTGCAGGAAACTGCTGCTTATTATACCGTCACTGCAACAGGTGAACTCTTCACGAGATGGCGTATGATAGGGCGCGGCAAAAGAAAAACTTGCAGTTTCTGTCTTTTAACTCCTGCAAGGGACTGTGGATGTGAAGCGTTTGCCACTCAGGTTTATAAAATAAAAGAAGCACGTAAGCACAAACTTGATCTAAAGTGTACACGTCTTCGCAATTTCATTCTTACCCTTGCAGTATTTGTGGCTTTCCAGTTTAAGCAGAATCAAGATGGGAATCCCGATTCCAAAAGCCTTTATTCACAGCTACTCAGGGATATGATATTTCTCCTATTTTATATCCCCTCCCACCATCTACAAAGTACTTGAACAGGTAATTAAAGTGACTTTCCAAGGCCAGGGGTAGGCAATTCCGATCGAGAGCCAGAGCCAGGTCAGGTTTCAGGATATCCACAATAAATATGCATGAGATAGATTTGCATCTCAAGGAGGCAGTGCATGCAAATCCATCTCATACATAGTCATTGTGGATATCCTGAAAACCTGACCTGGCTCCAGCTCTCGAGGATTGGAATTGCCAGCCCTTGTCCTAGGCTAAGGACCACGTAACAGAGACCCTTCTGGAACACACACCACCACTGGCCTTAGTGGGGAAGTTCTTTGAGCTAGTGCTAATATTTCCATACGCTACACATGTAAATATTTAGAATACTAATATCCACATATGTAAACCAGCATTATTCTGCAAATATGTGCTTAACTTACATAGCGTGTATTTGCAAGGAAGCAAAGACAGAGGCTAAGCACAGGCAGGACATAGGTGGAGCTCCAACTTATATAATAATAATAACTTTATTTTTGTATACCGCAAATACCACAAAATAGTTCAGAGCGGTTCACAATGCAAGAGACTGTACATATACAGCGAAGATTTAGAGAATCAATTATCACAATATGCAGCGAAGATACAGGGAATCAATTATCACAATGTCGGGGACAAGGCGGTTCAGAGCAGTTTGCAATGCTGTTAAAGTTTGGGGAGATTGGCCAGAAGGGGAGGGGTTAGAAAAATTTATCAAAGAGGTAATATTTGAGGGATTTTCTGAAAGTGTCACACAGATAAGCCATCACTTACTTCAGTTCTATAGCTGGGGAAAGGGTATTACACCTACATGTTAAGTGCGTTAATACTTAGCTACATTAGCATTCTATAAAGGAATGTAGGCACCTGTTGAATACCCTCCAGGCACCCTAGGGATCACTGATGAGAAATAACCAGGTTTATTTATGGTTTATTAACATTTACGATATTGCTATTTGTTGCCCGATCACAGCAGTTTATCATATACAAATGTAAGTCCCCCTTTCTTGTATGAGGTGCTAAGATGTTGCCTAGACCCTGCCCGGATGATGGCAAGAGGGGCCCATAAAGAATTTTGTCAGGACCAGGGCTGGAACCAACTTTAGAGCTGGAGGCCCGAGCAAGCTAGTACCAGACTGTCCACTCACTCCAATAAGGCAGACAACACCAGATGTTAACTCCAAACTTGAACGTTCCTCTCTCAGTTGATGAAAGAAGCATTCAAAACTAATAATATAAACCACACATTTAAAACATTTACATAGGATTAGCCTTTATTTTCTCCTCTCTTCCAAAAAGGTGTTACAAAAATAAAATTTAAAATTCCTCTACACAGGGTAGGCTGATGGTATTCAGATGAAAGTGTTAGCAAAAGCCCAGACGACTTGCAGAATTAACCTAGCTCCACCAAAATTTAGAATGCATTTTCAGATTGTCTAAACTGGATAGAAAATTGGATTCAATTGTAATGTGTGAACAACTATCCCTTCTTTAAAAGTAATAGGTACTAGAAGATCTACCATTTTTTTCGGTTATAGCAGCCCAGCTTTGGAACAATTTGCCAATTTACTTACGTGGTGAATCCTCATTAGAAAAATTTAAAAACTCATTAAAATGTCACTTGTATAAAGACGCATTTGAAACATAGGGCTCCTTTTACAAAGGCACGCTAGCGGTTTTAAAAATGGCACATGCGCTAGCCGCTACCGCCTCCTCTTGAGCAGGCAGTAGTTTTTTGGGTAGCGTGCATCAATCCGGTGCGTGCGCTAAAAACGCTAGCCCACCTTTGTAAAAGGAGCCCATAGATAGGATAATTCATCTATCATCATCCTTATGCTCAAATACCTAATCTTAATCAGACCTTATATATAGGCCACAATTTTCCCTACCCCCTCCTCTAGGCTTAGCCATGTTTTCAAAATTATTCTTCATTACCCTCCGGATGTTTTTTCCCTAAATGTATCTTTATCTTCTTTAAAAGATTGTAGTTCACCCCTCTTTCCTTTTGTCTCAATAATTATTTGTATATATACATTGTACTTTTTTTTATATAAAACTGTTTAATTTTTTGTCTCCTAATTTTAAATTGTCATATGCATTGAAGTACTTGATATTGCGGTTACAACAAACTTTTAATAAACTTGAACTACATGGATGTAACTTCAATACAAGTACACACATGCACTTCAAACTTAAAGAGAAACATCATAAAAGGTGTATGTGTGTGTGTGTGGGGGGGGGGGGTGTTCAATTACACTTCAGAAATTATTTTGCTCACCACCAACTTCAGTAGTCATTCTAGGCTCCTGAAAAGTGCCAACGTTTGCTGCTGGAAACACCAGAGCCAAACCTTGTACGGTTACGACGATGACAAAAAATGTCCCATTATAAACGAAAAAAACGGAAATAGAACTATTATTCCAGAAATCTCTTTTAGACAGCTTAGGCTCTGTGCTGGTAAACTCTTATAGTTTTAGAGAAGTTTGAAGATAAGCCCTTGTTTTAATCAGCAAAAAGAAAACGATGAGCTGTTATTGTACACAAAAGGTAGTATTTTCTACCCAGCATCTGTTGTAACAGGTCACCATTTCTAAAGACAGCATCAGCCATCGGAACAAGAAAACCTTCTACTAAACCATACAATGGCCACAAGATGACATGACAGAACACTGCAGGCACGCTCATCTATTCTGAAAGTATAGTACAACCATGTGAGATAAAAAGCTCACATTCGAGGCACCTAAGAAAACAAGTGGGATCTTTTCCAGATAAGCCCCGCCACTAATGGAAAAAGTGGACGCGCCGAAAGTTAAGCCCCGCCACCTTTTGCCAGCGCACGCAACCTTAACCAGTGAAGTTCTCAGCACAACGGACCCACAACGCGGCACGATGTGTATAAAGTAAAGTGGGTGGGAGGGGTTCCCCCCCACGCCCCCCCGTCGAAGCACCCAAAAAAGATTATAAAAAAGAAGATATGAAACTTAACATTATAAAAAAATAGGATAAACTGTTGACCATTTTTTTAAGGGCTCCGACGGGGGGGCGTGGGGGGGAACCCCCCACTTTACTTTATACAGATCGCGCCTCTTTTTTATAATTTTTTTTGAGTGGCGGGGGTTAACTTTTTGGCGGGGCTTATCTGGAAAAGATCCAACAAGTGTACAATAGAGCATTTCCATGTCTCTCAGGACTTAAGTACATCAAGTATACATTCTTTAAATTTTCGAAGTCTAGTAGTGAAAGCTGTGAAGAGTATAGTTCAGGCACAACTGCTACATCTCATCTGCTTCAGATAAGCTCATGGGCACTAGGGCTAGGAATGAATTGAACTGAAGGAGAAAGGGATACCTTCCACATCTGATTACATTTCAAAATGGATTTAAACCCATAAGACAGAATGGGGGTAGGAGGGGGATGAATTTAATTTAAATTTAAAACATGAATATTCCTTTCACCTTTCTCCATCTCTCTCAGCCATGACAATAGATGGAAAATGCTTCTCGGTTTAAAAAGCAAAAACAAAATTAGGAATAAGCCCCACTATCCAGAAACACTTAAAATGGTCAGTAGCAGGTAACGACTGCGGACTTTGATTCCCCGTCCCTTATCTGTGCAGTGTTTGTACTACTAGATTTGATAATTTTCAGTATAATTTACATGGCTAAACTGTATCATGAAAATGCTTCCCCTCCCCCCTTACTATTCACTTTACAATATTGCCCACTGGATTCTAAAACTTGTCCCTATCCAAAATTCCCTTTCAAGCCACACAATATTTAGAGAAATCCTTTATATAATCGCATGACCTTGTCAAACTTTTTAGTCGCTACACCATATGTTAGAGCAGTGTTTTTCAACCTTTTTATACCTATGGACCGGCAGAAATAAAGAATTATTCTGTGGACCGGCATCGGTCCGTGGACCAGCAGTTGAAGAACACTGGTCTAAGTCATGGGCCAGACCTTGCCCATCTCTACCCAATGTCCACCCCAGACCCCGCCCCCATAATAGTACTAATTGCACCTTGCACGTCCCATGCCTCATCTGGAAGCCTTCCCTCTGATGTTGCAACATCAGAGAAAAAGGCTTCCGGTTCAGGCGTAGGATACCCGTAGGAGCCACTGCCCGTGGCTTTGTGCATTGAATCAGTTAGGAAGAGGGAGCTGGCTCAAAGATAACGCCACATCAATCGCACCATGGACCGGTGGTTGAAGAACACTGTTTTGGGCCTGATGCACGTGCTAGCCCTGTGGACCGGCAGGAAATTTCTGTGGACTGGCACTGGTCCATGGACTGGTGGTTGAAGAACACTGTGTTAAGAGAGTAACCTTATGTATAATGCTACAGTGTAACGCTGTAATGCTTCTTTGTAACACTATGAATGTAAACTGTAACCTGTTCTGAGCTCTTTGGGGAGAACAAGATATAAAACTAACTAAATAAATAAATGCTTGTATAAGGTGCTATATTTGTTATTTGGATTTTGCTCACACCTTTTTCAATAGCAGCTCAAGGGGAGTTATATTCAGGTGCATTAGGTATTTTATGTAGGTATATAGGTATAATTCTCTTTTTTAAAGTGTGGTGGGTCTGAAGGCAGGACTGACAGTTATGCAGAGTGGCAAACAATATTGTCATTGCAGAGAAATGGATTTGTTCAAGTACGAAAATAAAAAAAAGCGCTGTCCTGTTGAATGCTGACCTCAAATATGTATTGTTCTTTCAGCTTTCAATTGTCCAGCGAACAGCCTCCTCTTCTCTGGCTAGGACCGAGAGAGAAGCCCAACTCTAGCAGAAGCAGATTTAAAAAGGCTTTTAGTGAGGGTCTCCATGGATGAAAGTTTACACTTATTCTCTTTACCTGTTCTGCGGTCCTTTGCCCACAAGTTCAGATCCCAATTTAAATTTTATCAAAGCAGTAAAAGATGTGGGAGACTCACATCTCTGAAAACATAGGACACAAAGAATTATTTCTATTACATCAATATTTAAACTATGTTTTGGATATGGTATGGATGTACAATGATGGCTCCTGCAAATCTGGGTCCTATATTTGTAACATATGACTGTGGTGGAGGTTTCTGAGCACACTGCACAATTTTTAAAAATTAATTATTACTTATACAGTAAAAAAAATAAAAAAACAAAAAAAAAACCCCACAAAAAACTAAAGATTTCTGAAGACTAACACAGATAACAGGGTCACTACTGAAGTTGGGCCAACATTAAGAACTTCTCTTGACACCTATTTGCCACAAATGTGCACTTAAAAATGTCTCGGTTGTTGTGCTTTCAAGAAAAACAAAGAATTCACCAAAAGGGAAGGAGACAACCAAAAGCAAAACTAACTGTAGAAATGACCACCTAAATAACCAGTTTATTATAAAAAGTTAAGTCTTTATTCCACGGTAAGAGGATCTGGGTCTACCAAGATGTTACGAAGACCACACAAGATAGGAGAAAACAATTTCTTCAACTACGGCAGGAAACCAAATCCCTAGGGACTTTGTTTTTGCTTGCATATCCTTGTAAATGTGCTGTGAAATACCTTGTGTTTCTCATCCCAGAGCAGCTGAAGGCTTTCCTGGAGCTAAAAAGAATTGCCCAATAAGGACCGAGTGATTAAAGGAAAAAAATGCAGAGCCGAATGTTAAGCCTATTTCCTATATTATTTCCTTTTTTTCTTATAGTATCTTCTCAACTTTTCTACTAATCTCTCCCTAACAAAATGGTGGTCTAAGGAATGTTTAAATATTATTCCTAATATTAATATTATGTGAAATAACTTTATACTTATTGTTCTTCTGTAAACAAGATTTTTTTTCTTGTTAAAAAATGTTGAAATTAATAAATTAAAATTTTTTTAAAAAAGTTAAGTCTTCACAGGTAAAAGCAATGCAATGCATATAATTGACACATCCAAATTATACACAGCATAAGATCTGTGGCATGGACCAGACACGGTCTGTGTTTCTGTTTGAAACCTTCTTCCGGGGTCCGTACTGGTGGGGCCACAAGATATAAAAATGCTGATTTGCATCTAAAGGACTGTGTGATAAAGTCGAAACACAGCATCTAGCGATAGTGGCAATCCGAAACACACAAAAGAGCCAATTAACTAATTAACAAATTCATAGTCAATTGCTATTAAGCTGGCAGTTGAAAGAGATCACAGAACAGTAGTGCAGTGCAATCCTTGTAAAACCAGACTTGACTACCAAAACATCAAATGACTGATACACTGAGAGCTCTCCAATTCTTGGATTTTAGAATCTCAACCACCTCGACCTACAAACAATCCAATAAAAAGTTTCAAAACAAAAATTGTCATCAATAGAGATGTGAATGCCCAGAAAACAATGGGGAAAAACTGGGTAGACTAGATGAATCGAATAGGTCTTTATCTGCAGTCATTTACTGTGTTTTCTCCTCCAGGACTAGAACAGAAGGAACAATTCATTAATTTTTCGGGGGGGGGGGGGGGGCTGGGTCTTCACATCTATTCAGATACTGATACAGGGATTAAGTCATCCACAAACTAACACGATGGAGAAAAGACCTCAGTGTCTCTAAGGATATAGTAATCGTAATATCTAAAAGGACTTAACCCAACTTCAAAAAACTGAAGTAAGAGGCATATCCTTGGTCAGAAACACCTTGGTTAATGGTGGAGTTTTTCTGACCAAGCATGTGCCTCCTACTTCAAATTTAAGTTTTTTGAAGTTAGGTTAAGTCCTTTGGATATTACGTTTACTATATCCTTAGAGACACTGAGGTCTTTTCTCCATCGTGTTAGTTTGTGGATGACTTAATCCCTGTATCAGTATCTGAATATTGAACTTTTTTAAATGTTTTTTTAGTGGGACTTGATAATTTAAGCATTCAACTTGTGTCACTTTTTTCTTCACATCTATACCATGATTTTAACAGCCACAGAAACAACTGTTGAAGTAGCTTCATTTATTTCTTATAGACCTGGCACAGCAAATTTGGAGTTGATAATGACTGTTTTACATGGTTCACTATATTTACAGGTACATTTCAAGGATCTGCACTACCTACTGGTACTATTTTCAATATTATCAAATCTGAGCTTGATTACAAATATCATTTATGATTTACCATTCTTAGTACCACTAGATGGAACCATGAAATCTGTTTCAATGACTATGACCACCATAAATTCTTGGATATTTGATAATACACTGTCTTAAAACAGAAATTGTATAATTGAGCAGGTTGACTACTGAACACCTTCCAACACAATTAATAGACAAATGGATTGACACCAGCAGGAGGAGGAGTCTAACTAAGATGGCGGCCTGAAGGCGTTCGACTGAACGCTATCGGGCTTTTTTTACAATCTATGGTTAAAAGGAACCAGGGTATTCCCATCGGAACCCGGGCTGCAAGCAAATTTACCTGGCCCGATGGACGCGTTTGTCAAGCGAGGGCCCAAAGGAGAACCGGCGGAGATGTCCTCGGTGGGAGGTGGAGGCAGGTTGGAAGGACCTCACACCTCATTTGAGGAGACCAGCTTATCACCGGAAGAGCGCAGGAACCCGGTTCAGCCACCCCCTCGGCCCATATCGTCTGATACAGAAAGTGAGGGAAGAGCCTCCGAGAGCTGTGAAGACGAGCAGGAGGAAGATAGCAGTGAGGAAGGTTTCAGCAGCACTTACAGCTGTTACAGGGAACCTTGGATATGGTAGAAGAGGTGCAGAAATCACCGGTGGGAAAATTACCTACAGGTACTGTGGAACTCAAAGATATGGAATTTAAATGTTCTTTGACCCCATTGCTTAAACCACCGGTTATTGATTTAAACTCAATTTGGGAAGCTATTTCCAATTTACAACTATCCCTGGGAACACAAATGCAATTGTTAACAACCAATTGCTCTGGGGTACTTTCTGAGACATTAAAACTACAACAAAGAGTGGACAAATTAGAAAAAAAATGCTGGATCAAGAAAAAAAAGTCTGAGGTTTTGGGAGCACAAAATCAGCTCCTAATTAAGGAAAATGGGAATATTAACTTTAAGATTGAAGTGTTGGAGAATATAATGAGAAAACAGAATTTAAGATTAATTAATTTTCCTAAACTACCTACAGTTACAGCAATAGACATGTTTAAACGATGCCTTCTGGAGGTTCTGAGAGTCCTACAAAATTCTTTTCTACCTATCTCTAAATTCTACTATATTTCCTTGGGAAAGAAGAAGTCTCCAGAAGATCAGCGAGAACCACAATTAGAATTACTGGACTTGACAAATATACTTGAAACATCAGAGTCAGAACAAATTAGCATGGCAACACTCTTTGTTCAATTAGCGCTTGATTCAGATAGAGTGGTTACAGTGGTTACTTAAAAATGTTTTTTAAATATAAAGATGTTACATTTCTAAATCAAAAAATTAGAATGTACTCAGATGTTTCTAGAATAATGCAAAAAAAGGAAACAATTTTTGCTTTTGAGATCTCAGGTCTTAAAATTGGGTGCAACTTTTGTATTAAGATTACCATGCAAGTGTTTGGTTAATTTTAAAGGAATTAGATATATTTTCTTTGAGTCCACACAGTTATCTAGATTTATAGTAGACAATTCAGTGGTGATAGCGAGTACCCCTATCAATAGACAAGTGTAACGCTCGCAATTGGGAATTTTGGTCCAATTTAGGCTTTTTCTTTTTTTCCTTATTTTACTTATGATGAAGTAACAATATCCGACTAATTGTAAACTCCTTCTCCATTTATTGTGGACTAATGTATAGTAGAAACACATTATATTTTCCTTTGTACTGTGTTAAGAAAATAATTCTTGTGATACTGCTATTTTCAATATGACTTGTGATCATAAAAAAGTTGAAATTCAATAAAGAATAAAGAAAAAAAATAGACAAATGGATTATTCTCATTTCCAAATTAAAAACAAAATTAGGGATCATTTTAACCTTTTGAATGAGATAACAAAACCATAGAGGAGAGAGCCTTCTTTAAGTTGTATGCTTTAAAAGTGTGATCTTTTGGAATCCTGAAATTTCCAAAATATGATTTTATCTTTAGTAATCTTACATTTGGAATATAATAGTCCTTTTTTTTTAAGTTGGGAGGATCTTTAAAATATTGCTTTATGATCGCAGATAGTGCAAAATGATGCAGCACGAGTCTTGGGGCTCCTTTTACAAAGGTGCACTAGTGTTTTTAGCACACGCACAAGATTAGCACCGTTAGCTGAAAAATTACCGCCTGCTTAAAAAGAGGCGGAAGCGGCTAAAACCACAGAGGCTAAAACCGCTAGCGCACCTTTGTAAAAGGAGCCGTTGGTGGATACTTGTCAACTTGAGCACCACACACCAAATTTTGGTCTACATAAGCTACTCAGTAGTATCAGTATCAGATTTAAGATTTTCACCTTAATACACCAGGCTTGTTTTGCTGCACTTATGAGATTATAATGACCATGTCAGAAGTCAAGGGCAGAAGGCCACTGTCTATTGGATATACCATCTTTTTTTAACAGGTACATTTAAAGAAGAGACCCATTCTTGGATTTTCTTCATAGCAGGACCATCTCTCTGGAATACACTAGAATACAGTAGAACTAATGTCTCCAACTCACACTGTGTGCAAAGCAGTTAAAAGGCCTATTTAGGTTAACGACGGACATTTTTAATTTTGGTAGCCCTATAATTGAGGAATTTGATAATGCAGATCCATTTTGTCATTCTCTAGAAGGTAGATGTGTCCCTCCTTAGACTGAATTCTTTTGGTAGTAACTATGAAGACCTCTGTGTGTTTGCTTTGTTTATATTTATGTCATGATATTTATTGGCTTATTGTATTTTAATGTGCCATAGATTCCCCAGCAAGGATCATCTTCTTTTATAACCTCTTAAGGTGCCTGAATTATTCTGATCTGCCCCAGATTATATAATTCTAGGAACAGGCACCCAGTACTATGTACCACTGGCAATGACACACGTATATGCACTAGGAACTATTCTATAAGTAGTGCCTAAATGCTATAGCATATAACTGCAAGAGGATAATAAATGTAAGTGGAATATAGACAGGCCACAGGCATGTCACCACACATACACACAACTTACAGAATAGTATCAGTTGCACGTTTGACTGACACACCTAGCTGTACCCACTTATGCCAGCCATTGATCCAGCATAAGTAATTGCACTTAACTTTTGCTATGCCAAAGAGTGTGTGTGTATAACAACTTAGGCACACTTAAGTACCGATATAGAATTGGCACTTAATTTGGAGGCACCCAGTTACATAATTGCCCCCATAGTATTTTGCAGCAGGGAGGTGACCCTTCAGGACTGAGATCACTAACCCTGCTGATTAGCTTTCAAAATGAGGCTTAGACTTAAATGTTTTCCTGACTCTTCAAGACAGTGTCATATTACATTCTGTGGAAAGCCAGTGCTTTGGGCTATGACTAGACCTACAGAACCAGCCCATGGAGAACAGACAAAGACTAACTCCTCTAGTTTTCACTTAGGAGCACAGACAACCAGACATGTCCCAGGTCTGGACTGCATCCTATGGACAGATTGTTACCACCGTACTGGTTAGTTAAATAGCATTATTTGTACAATATGTTTTCATATCACGTATTTGTGGTATGTACTGTAAGTGGCATTTTTCAAGTTCACTGTTCCTCTTTTTATAATTTAAAAAAACCTTACTAGTTTATTAACCTTTGTCTGCTCAGTGACACACAGAAAAAAAAAAATCACTATGATCCCGATATTTTGGGGAAATAGAACTACCACAAAACTTGCCTCTGGTTAAGTAACCTACAAGCTTTCATGAACCCACTTGACAGTTGGGAAGTATTGTAACTAGTATGGGGCCTGTGTACAGATGCAGAAAGGTCTGAACAGCATTTGGCATGAACTTCCAAGGACCGAGGCATTCATCTTGATTGATGATAGGGACAGCAATAAGGCATTATAAAAAAAAAAAAAAAACAACTTTAAAATAGCCATGTCAGCCTGGTATAACAAAGCTGACAGAGGCAGGTAGCACCTTCTAGGTTAAAAATTTATTGAGGCATGAACATTTGAAGATTTTGGGAGTGTGTGGAGCAGTGATTAAAGCTACAGCCTCAGAACCCTGGGGTTGTGGGTTCAAACCCACACTGCTCCTTGTGACCCTGGTCAAGTCACTTAATCCCCTCATTGCCCCAGGTACATTAGATAGATTGTGAGCTTCCTGGGGCAGACAGGGAAAAATGCTTGAGTACCTGAATAAATTCATGTAAACCGTTCCGAGCTTCCTTGGGAAAACGGTATAGAAAATTGAAAAAAATAAATAGTTGTAAACTGGTTAATCTACAAGGTGCCACCTGCCTCCGAAGTTCATTAAGGCATTATACAACACCGAAATAACTGACCAACTAATTTATTCAAATATATAGAGCTTTACTGACATTGACAATTTACCCAACAATAGCATTGCAAGCTGTACATTTTATCCTTAGAAAGCACACTTCTCTCAAGTATACTTTTTGTGGATATTGTGAAAACCAGACTGAGTAGGAAATACTTCAGTAGTCTGAGAAACATGATTATATCAACTCTGACTAAATCCAAACAAATTATTGATCAGCCTTTTCCATCTGCATGATGATACAAAGAGCTACACGTTAATTGGAATGATATACTGTACATCCAGTTCACCACACAAATTCATCACACTTCGGAAAGACCCTCAACCACACACTTCCTCTAAAATTCACATACACAAACAAAATAAGAATTTAGTTCAGTCATCAAATCATATGCAAGCTTGCAAATTAAAAATGGAGGAACAAAAACAGCTATGAACAGAACTAGTGCATTTGCTATATGCCGTCCTGTGCTATGAGGCCTACGCTGATTTTCTGTGCACAAATGTGTTCAGCAAATAGGATCCTATGCTTGACCAGACTGGAATGCCTTGCCTATGGAAAAGACAAGAGTATTAACTTTGAGCTGTTGAATTACAGGTTATCTTAAAACAAATAATCTCAACTTGAATGCCTTGGTATGAAATATTGACTGCATGCTTTCTGAGTATTTCGAGCTGATGCCGATTTGAGCGTGGTCCTTTTTACCTTTTTTTTTTCCCCTGATACAGTAGTTAACAAAATGCTGGCCACCAGCAGAGTTGATCCAGTTTCTGCAAGGAAGATAAGTGTTTTATGCTTTATGTTTTAGGCTGTTGTTTCATTCATGATATGAGGAGGTGTTTTTTTTTTTAAGCTTATGAAGTAATTACCGGTACCCTTTCTAACCAAAGAGCTGAAAGTTTGCTCCCGACAGGGTTCTGGGATTCTTCTTACCTTCTTCCTCTTATTTCAGAGCTTGAGAGCATTGTATTATATTGGGAGGGGTGTTGAGATGCATTGGGTACTTAGGAGGGGAAAGCACAGCTCTGATCTTCAGAGCCTGTATCCCACAGTTATTCAGTGCCTGCACCTAATATAGCAGTCTTAATTATGCTCACTTAGCTTTCTGCATTTTTTTTTTCCTATGGATTGTGAAGTAGTTTTGGTTTGATTGTTCATAGCTTCTTTAGTGAGTTGGAAATTGGGTTCTTTTATACATTTCACTGTCCATGACACCTTGAACTGTTATCCACAGAACCTTCAGTTAACTGTTTGTCCCTTATGTGATTTGTTAAGTCCTTCTAACTTTTGTACTGTTGTCCAGTGTTTGGATTACTGTAATATGTTTTTATAGGTCTTCCATTACATTCTCTTTATTCCTTACAATCTGCTCATAGAAGCACAGAAAATGATAGCAGATGAAAGTCATTCAACCTATCCAGTCTGCCCACATGCTTGTCCCATGCTTTGTCCATATATCCACTAGCCTCTCTGTAAAGTAGTATTTTCTTAGTTTACTCCCAAGTCTGCCCCCCTTCTAATGTCATCCTATGCCCTCTCATTCCATAGTTTCCTTTCAATTGAAGAGTCACGCTTCTTTGTGCATTTATACCACAGAGATATTTAAATGTCTCTAACATATCTCCTGGTCTCTCAAATTTCTTTTAAAGAATGCATATTGAGATCTTTAAGTCTTTCCCCACACACTTTTATGATGGAGACCACAGACCATTTTAGTTGCCAGCCTCTGGTGTGACTCCAACCTGTTTTATATTTTTGAAGGTGCAATCAGCAGAACTGTACACAGTACTCTAAATAGTAACTTTGTATAAGTCTCTGAGGCTCCATCACCTCCTTTTTTCTGCTAGTTATTCTAATCCCTATGCACTGAAGCATCCATCTGGCTTTGGCCATCACCTTTTTCTCCCTGTTTGGCCACCTTTAAGAATGGGGAAGATGACAAGGTCAGGCTGCAAGGGCTCCTTTCTCTGTTGTCTCTGGACCCAGGGAGTCAAGAGCCAAGGGCCCCCCGCCCCAATAATGGAGGGGTAATTAAAGAAGGGATTCATGCTGGACAGATCTACAACAGTTCCAGCAAATGGTAATGGAACCCACACAGGATGGGGCCATGCTAGATCTGGTTCTTACAAATGGGGAATATTCAAAGTTATAGCACAAGGGTGGGCAACCACAGTCCTCAAAAGCTATAATCCAGTTGTTTTCAAGATTTCCATAATGAACATATACGAGATCTATTTGCACACAATGGAAGCATTGTATGCAAATCGATCCTGTACATATTGTGGATAGCTTGAAAACCCAACTAGGTTGTGGCACTAAAGGACTGTGGTTACCTACCCTATTATAGCAGGTGAACATGGAATCTTGCTACCTTTTTGGGATCCTGCCAGTATTTGTGAACTGGATTGGCCACTTTTGGAAAGAGGATTCTAGGCTGGATAATCTGCAGTCTGAACTAGTATGACAGTTCTTATGTTCTTGCAACAACTTTTGACTTGCCCACTACTTGAGCATGGCTCCTGCACACCACCAGACATTACTAAAGCTACAACACAATTGCTGAATTGTGTTTAGTTGAAAGATTAAAATAAAAATACTAGCTCTGTACACTGCAGCTCAATAAAGGAAAAGGATTTTCTGCCTCAGAACAGCTCCCAATTGATAAGACTTGAAGATCTTCAGTCTGCCAGTTGGACAGACTCCAACTGTAACCTCCGTCCCCACAGATTCTCTCCAGATTCTCTCCATACTGGGGGCGGAAAATGCAGTCTGCGCCCTGAAACCCAGCTGGGCTTTTACAAAGAATGCATACAGCCTGCACTTAAAGACCTGACAAGGTCAGAGGGCAAGCCATCTCCAAGGTGAATGAAAACTGCAGGAGGGCTCTGTCTCTGAGGTAGGATGAACACATTCTCAGAAAAGTGTTTGGATTTCTGCAACTATCGAATTGTGGGAAGGGATTGAACACCTAGAGTATGGAATCCAGAAGGGACCATAAGAATATGCTCTTATATGGCAGTTATAGGCTATTACCGGAATTGATAACAAAAATGTGGAAAATTAACCTTTGATTTATAGCTTCATCAACTAAATGCCAAGGTGTTATCAGAAAGCACAGATCAGTGATTTCTTAGTGCAATACCAGCAAAACTAAACTAATAAAATAGTCAAAGATTTTATTTTTACAACTCTTTATTGATTTAAAAATATCCTTGAACAATTTAATAGGTTATATATTGAGTGATTTGCAGCGCTGACTCTGAAATAGTCAGTATTATTGAACATCATCACAATGTCCAACTAATGGTGTCAAAGGAAAAAATGAGATTAATTACTTAGCTAGAAGAAAGGGAGATAGCCATAGGGAGCTCTGGATCCCTGGACAGGAGCACTTGCTCTTGTTCTTCAGCAACACAAAACACATTTATGATAAAAAAAAAAAAAAAGGAGCAGAATTTCATGCTGTACGTTTATTAAGAGATTTGCTAGACCATCTTTCTTGGGATACAATTCAGAGCCACATAAATCTAAATCTTTAGTCTATGTATTCAAATTTATGCAAATGAAGCTTACTTTCCATCTGGTGAGATTAAATATCTTACTGAACATGATGGTTTTGGGAGAAGGGTTATTAGACTAATATGGTTTAATGGACAGTCAACATGGATATAGCCAAGGGGAGTCTTACTTCACCAATTCATTTCATTTCTTTAAATGTGCAAATAAACATGGATAAGAGTGAGCCAGCTGATGTAGTGTACCTAGATTTTCAGAAAGCTTTTAACAAAGTCCCTTTTGAGCGACTCCTGAGACAATGGTCTGTTGTTGACTCTCAATTGAGGAGGGTGAATAGTGGAGTGCCTCAGTGATCTGTATTGGGGCATTTTTACATATTTCTAAATTATATAGAAATGGGAGTAACAAGCAAGATGATCCAAATTTGCTGATAACAAAATTATTCAAAGTTGTTAAATCACATATGGTCTGTGAAAGATTGCAGGAGAACCTTATGAAACTGGAAGGCTGCGAATCTAGCAGATGAAATTTAATGTGGACAAGTGTAAAATTATACACATTGAGAAGAATAACCCAAATTATAGCTAGATGCTAGGGTCCATATTAGCAAGAAACCATACTAAGTGTTATTGTGAGCAATACGTTGAAATGTTTTGCTTTGTTTTATTGTCTACCGCCATACACTAGAAGTTATTAGGAAAGGAATAGAGAATAAAACAAAGACGATAATGCGTCTTTTATCACTACTGTGTGCAATTCTGGTCACCACTTCTCAAAAGAAATATGGCAGAAGTAGAGAAGGTACAAAGAAGGAAAACCAGAATGATTAAAGGGTTGGAACTCCTCTCATGAGGAAAGGTTAAAAGACATTAGAGCTCTTCAGCTTGTAGAAGAGACATCTGAAAGGGGATATAATAGAAGTCTACAAAATCCTGAGCTGTGTGGAAACAGGTAAGCGTAAATCAATTGTTTACTCTTTCAAAAAGTAACATCTAGAACACATTGCAACAGGCTATGGTAAATTTAACACAGCTGGGTTTTAAAAAAGAGCTCATACCAACTCCTGGAAGCAGCATCCATAAACTGTATGCCCGTGGAAGGCCGCTGCCCATTTTCCTCTTGTTGTTGTCGTCAACTACTTTCCAGCATTTCATAACTCTGTAATCTATATGTAATTACAGAAATTATAAACCACTAAGATAAAAAAGATGGCTGGTATATTAAGAAATTAATAAGCTTGGAAACTTGAACAAACATGGAAATCTTATCACTTTGTGAGATTCTGACAGGAACTACTAGCCTGGATTGGCCACTGTTGGAGACAGAAGGCTGGACATACTGCAATTCTTATGCTCTTATGACTCATACCAATTTCCAGATCGTTGAAGAGCACGGGTCCAAGCACCAAACCCTGCGGCACTCCACTTGTGACGCTTTTCCAGTCCAAATATTGTCCCATTTATTCCCACCCTCTGTTTCCTATCCACCAGCCAATTTTTAATCCACAGATTTCACCCTCGATTCCATGGCTCGTAATTTTTCAAAGTAGTCGTTCATGCGGAACCTTGTTGAAAGCCTTCTGAAAATCCAGATATACAATGTCAACCAGGTCACCCTTGTCTAGCCGCCTGTTTATTCCCTCGAAGAAGTGTAGCAAGTTCGTCAAGCAAAATCTTCCTCTGCTGAAACCATGCAGGCTGGTCCTCATCAGATCGTGACCATCAAGGTGCTCAATGATGCGGTCCTTTATCAGCACCTCTACCATCTTTCCCGGTAACAAGGTCAGACTCACCGGTCTGTAGACTCCCGATCACCCCTCGAACCTTTCTTGAAGATCGGTTTAACATTCGCCACCTTCCAGTCTTTCGGAACCCTTCACGATTTGATCAACAGATTGGCTATCAGTTCAGCTATAGGCCCTTTCAGTTCCTTGATTACCCTTGGATAAATGCCATCTGGTCCTGGGGATTTATCATTTTTAATCCTATCAATGTGCCGGCATACCTCTTCTAGACTGACAGTCAACCCTGTCAGTTTCCCGTCTTCGTTTCCCACGTATAGCCTGTCTGCTTCCGGCATGTTGTGTATATCCTCTTCGGTAAACACAGACACAAAAAATGTGTTCAATTTGTCGGCGATGGCTTTGCCCTCCTTTAAGACTCCCTTCATACCTCGGTCATCCAACGACCCCACCGCTTCCTTCGCAAGTCGTTTCCCCTTAATATATCGAAAGAACGACATGAAATTTTTCGCCTCCTTGGCTATTTTTTCCTCATAGTCTCTTTTGGTTCATTTCTGATCTATATATGGCAGACTAACAAAATGCACGTGCAAATAAATTTGATAATGAGCTCTGAACCATCAATAATTGGTGCCGAAAATCAATTACTGATATTAATTGTACTTATTAAAATCTACAGACACATCTAGATGCATGCTATTCTATAAGGTGAGGTGTCTAACTCCCATGGCACCTATCTCAAAAGGAGGCACAGCCATGTTCATCTTGGGGAGGGGGAGGGGGTCCATAAAGTTTCATGCAGAATTACAAAATAGTGCCTAACCTAGATGCCAGCATTTACACCAGATTTTAGCAGGCTTAAGTTTGGAATCCAAACATTAGGTACAGGCTCATGCTATTCTCTATAAAGTGCAAACCCTCTATAGCAGTGTTTCTCAACTCGGGTCCTGAAGTACCCTTGCCAGCCAGGTTTTCAAGATATCCACAATGAATATGAATGAAAGAAATATGCATTTAATGGAGGCAGTGTATGTAAATCAAGTTTATGCAACTTCAATGTGGATATCCCAAAAACCTGGCTGGCAAGGGGGTACTCCAGCACTCAGTTGAGAAACACTGATCTATAGAATAGTGCCTAGTGCTGAATTTTTTTGTCACCTAAGTTTTGGCACTGTTTATTGAATTCCCTCCTAACTAGCATGGCAGCACACAAACTTGCTTGGAACAATCTGAAGCTGTTGATGATGATGGATCATGCAATGTATAAGCAATTGCCATTATGCTGAAAAAGAGATTCTTAGCCTTTATTTACATCATCAGATTAAGATTTATATAAGAAGAATGGATTTTGGACAAGTGAAGGTTTTTTATGACTATAAGGGTTAAGACATTGGATTGTTTGTATATGGTGGGGTTTATTTATAATAGTTGAAACTTTGTAAAGTACTGTCCTGTTATACCTCAGTAACTTAGAAATGTCTTGCTTTGAACTGCTTCTCAATAAAGTGCACACATGATATTGTCAGACTGCTCAGCAAACAACCCTGTGGTTTCCAGATTATAAATGTTATAGTGCTTAACTTTGGATGTACATATCGCTCGAGGTGATGTTCCAATAGCAGATCTTGTGCATTTTTTAGATTTACTGTAAGTTACACAAATGTTATGGATTTGTTACTGCAATTATGCATGGTTTTTTTTTTTTAGTAAACTACAATGATGTGGCAGATTAGAAGTGCTTTAAATAAACAATCAAATAAAATAATTAAAACAAGTCTTGGCACTGTACAAGCACAGCAAGTTATGGATATACAACTTGGTACAGTTTTATTGCTTTACCCAGTAATGGCTGTTTAAAGCTCTATAAGGCTTTGCAGATGCAAAGAGTTCACAGATCCATTGATGAATTTTTGCACATCATTTATATTGATCAGACTAGTATAAGAATTATCCAAAGGCAACGTAGTACCTGAGCTTCCAAGACCACAGGTTCACACCCCTTTTGGTATGAAAAACTGTCTGGCCTCAAATGTACTCGTATATATGCTTCAGCCACAAGATAATCCTTGCACAGGTCTAACAAAAAGGAGCCACAGCGTGCAAAAATCCAATCTAGATTCTATAATTGTTTTCTCCAGTGGAGATTGAGAGTTATTTTCCACAAAAATATATTGCTGCCTTATTCCACACTGAACACCTGCAGCAGCCGTCTTGGATCTTATCAGCATTAAAATTGTACAGATAGAAGCTGCATATTTACTGGCGTCAAGATTGAGAAAAATATGCAGTGTCCGGTGTCCCTGTTCAATTGAACTTCGTCAAAATCATTGAGTTTCCAGACCTAAGCACAGAATTATCTCAAAGAGCAGGAATGGTAAGTGAGCTTATTTTGCTTTTTCTCTCAGTGATTAACCCGAGTGTGAGAGAGTAGCATTTTGAGATCATGACAGCAGAACACAAAACACACAATTCTAACCCCCCTCTTCTATAAAACTGTGATAGCAGCTACTCCTGATGCTCAAAGGAACTCTATGAGCATCGGGAGCAGCATGGGCCATTCAGCGCGGCTCTCTGAGCTAGAAACTGCTATTGCAGTTTCGTAGAAGAGGGGTAAGTGAAAATGAAGGCAACTAAATAATGTGACAAGGATGCTAGGATGCAAAGAGGGGTGTGACCATTACAAGAGAGGGAGCAGAGGAGATGTTGATTCCTCTGTACAGTGAAATAGTGTGTGGTGTAGTGGTTAGTGTTACAACCTCAGCACCCTGAGGTTGTAGGTTCAAACACCACACTGCTCCTTGTGACCCTGAGCAAGTCACTTAATCCTCCACTACCCCAGTACATTAGATACACAGTGAGCCCACCAGGAAAATGAGGGAAATGCTTGAAGTACCTACAAAAAAAGACAGTATACAAGTCCCAATCCCTTTCCCAAAGGCAGTGGTGGGACCCTCTTCTACTATTATGTTTAGTTTTGGAGGTCGTATCTTGCTAAAGACATAAAAGATTTTAAGTAGCTCAGTGAAAAGCAACAAAAATGGTATGGGGTTTGTGCCACAAGATGTATGAGTAAAGACTTGATGACCTGAAAATAATTATATACCCTAGAGCAGTGTATCGCTAACTGTGTGCTGCGGCACACTGGTGTGCCTCCTGAGATTTTAAGTGTGCTGCAGCATACAGGGCAGGAAGAGAGGCGCCGGCATCAGCTAACTTGCAACTTCCTCCCTTCTGCTGAAGATAGAGGAAAGCAGAAGGCAGGAAGTTGAAAGTTAGCCGACGCCGGTGCCTCTCTTTCTGCCCTGTATGCCACGGCACACTTAAAATCAGAGAAAAGGAAAGCAGGAGTCCCGGTAGCTAAGATAAACAAGATGGCTGGTATATTAAGAAATTAATAAGCTTGGAAACTTGAATAAACAAACATGGAAATCTTATCACTTTGTGAGATTCTGACAGGAACTTCTAATCTGGATTGGCCACTGTTGGAGACAGAAGGCTGGACATACTGCAGTTCTTATGCTCTTATGACTCATACCAATTTCCAGATCGTTGAAGAGCACGGGTCCAAGCACCGAACCCTGCGGCACTCCACTCGTGACGCTTTTCCAGTCCAAGTATTGTCCATTTATTCCCACCCTCTGTTTCCCTGGACCAGCAGTGGCAGCTCAGTGTGATTTTAACTTAGCCACAGAGCTGCCGCTAGCATTAGTTTAGATTCTGTTTCATCAGGAAGTCACGAGGCCTTTGCTAGACCGGCCCACTTCGATGATGCAAGGCGCGCTGGCCTAGCAAAGGCCCCGAGGATGTCTGATGAAATTGCGGCTAAACTAATGCTAGCGATAGCTCTGGGGCTAAGTTAAAAAGCATACAAGTGAGCTGCCGCTAGGCTAGAGAGGAGGGGGGAAGGAGGGAAGGGGGAAGGGGTACTGATAGACAGGGAGGGAGGAGGAAGCAGGGAAGGGAGAAGGGGTACTGATGGACGGGGGGAGAAGGGGTACTGTTGGGCAGGGAAGGAAGGGGAACTGCTGGACAGGGGGGGAGGAGGAACTCCTGGGCAAGGGGGGGAGGAAGGAAGGGAGAAGGGGAACTCCTGGACATGGGGGGAGGAGGGAAGGGAGAAGTGGTTCTGCTGGATGGGGGGAGGAAAGGGAAAGGGGGTACTGCTGGACGGGTGGGGGAGGAGGAAAGGGAGAAGGGGTACTACTGGACAGGGGGGATGAGGAAAGGGAGAAAGGGTACTACTGGACAGGGGGGATGAGGAAAGGGAGAAGGGGCACTACTGGACACGGGGGAGGAGAGAAGGGGTGCTGTTGGACAGGGGGAGGAGGAGGAAAGGGAAAAAGGGTACTGTTGGACTGTGGGGGAGGAGAAAAGTGAGAAGGGGTACTGTTGGACTGGGGGAGGAGGGATTGGTTACTGCTGGACAGGGGGAGAGATAAAAGGAAGGGAGAAGAGATGCTGCTGAACATGGCAGAAAGGGAGGGAAAGGAAAGGTGCTACACGCAGGAGGGGAGGGTGAGCTGGTTCATGGGGTGAAAGTATGTTGGGTTGGGGAATGGGAAGGAGGGATGCCACTCAAGGGAAAAGGCAAGGACAGAGAGAGACAACATGCAGGAGGCAGAAAGTGTTTGGCTCAAGGAGAGGGCAAGATGGATGGAGAGAACAGAAAGGAGGGAAGGAGAAATGTTACATTGGGGAAGAGGAAAGGGCAGAGAGTGAAAAGTTGGACTCATGGAGGAAGAGAAAGAGATGTTGTTTGGTTGAGAGAAGGAAGACCAAAGGAGAAGCATGCAGGAGGAAGAGAGAAAAAAATGTTGGACTGGTAGAAAGGAGGGAGAAATATTGGCCTGAGAGGGGGGCCAGAAAGGAGGAAGGGAGATGGACTGCAGGGGGCTGAAAGGAGAAAGGGAAAGAGAAATGTTACACTGAGGGGGAAGGATGGAAGGAGAAACATGTCAGACTATGAAAATAGGGAGGGAAGGAGAGAGAGATAGGAAGGAAAGGGAAGACATGAAAAAGTAGATTTTGAGAAGAAAGCAGAAAAATGGAATGTTAAGTTAATGCCAAAGATGCAAGGCAGAAAGTGAAGACAGAGAGAAAAACAGTCAATAGATAAGAAGGCACTGGAAACATAGTTAAAAAATAAAGTCACCAGACAACAAAGGTAGGGAAAATGATTTTATTTTCAATATAGTGATTGAAATGTGTCGGTATTGAGAATTTATATCTGCTGTGTATATGAAAAATGAATGGAAAAAATTGCACTACAATTAGTAAAGAGGGCGGATCTGTGGAAGAGCTTGGGTGGGTCTATGGTGGAGCTTGGGAGGTCTGTGGTTGGGGGTACTCAGTTGATATTTTTTAGACTTCCCTGCTGGCACACCCTACTGGCATTTCAGGGTCTGTCTGAGTGGCCTCTGCACATGCATGGATGTCAACGTGATGTCACGCATGCAAGTGATGTCATCATGGCAATGTCCGTGCACCTCTGGGTGCCTCGAGCTGTGGCCACTACCTTTAGTGTGTACTGGCTCAAGAAAGTTTGAGAGATACTGCCCTAGAGGAAAGAGGGGTGATATGATAACACAGACAATCAAATATTTGAAAGATATTAATATACATTACAAACCTTTTCCAGAGGAGGGATGGTGGCAGAACTAGAGGACATGAATTTAGGTTGCAGGGGGCTAACTCATGAACAGCATCAGGAAGTACTTTTCCACAGAGAGGGTGGAGATGAAAATGGTTATAGAATTTAAAAAAAAATCAAGGATAAAGAAAGGAATCTTGTATGGAAAGAATGACATCAAATAAACTTAGCACTGCTTGGATGGCAATTCCAGTAATTGAGAAACAAAGACAGTGATCTGTGGATTGTGCCCTGAAAACAGCAAGAATAAATCAAGATCAAGTATATATATGTATTATCACGTCATACCTTCTGCTATGAGTTATCTTGTTGGGCAGACTGGATGCTACTAATTGATAGTCAGCAATGTATCTACAGTGGCATGGGGGGGGGGTTAGGAAGGGTAAAGGAGGCTTGCCCACGGGAGTGATTGTACAGAGGCTTTGGGAGGGTGGTGATCAATGCTGGGGAATTAAGGTTTAAGTAGAAGGGTTGGCTCTGATTATAAGACTCAATGGTACTGCGGATGGAAGAAGTGGGAAGGTTGATGGAGGGATTGGATTAGCACTTGGGAGTTTATCTTTGCAAGTCCTATGGATATGGGCTGTTGAAGGTTCACATAGCAGGATCTGGGTTGGATAGAAGTGGCTTATGTACTGTATATTAGCTGTACATACAATAGTTCCCATGGTTATGTATCCTTCTGTGGTTATATGTGATTTACAAAGCAATCTATTTTCTTAGATATTTCTGCTTTGGCAATGGTGGTAACATAATTGTATTCCCACTAGGGGTCGAGAGGAGAGAATTAACTCCTCCATCTCCATATATTGTACAAGTTCTCAACACTGGTGGTGGTGACTATAGGGGCTTCATGACTGGAAATAAACTGAAAAGGAGATCATGAATATTCAGTTACATGAAAGAGTGAAATACAATGGAAGAAGCTGAAAAAAAAAGCGTCTTGGATAAAACTCTACATGTATATGGCCAGCTGGACAAAAACAACTAGACAAACTGGATGGACCAATCCATTAATTTATTCAATTTTCTTTACTGTTCTTCCAGGATAGCTCAGAAAGGTTTATATGAATTTATCCAGGTACTCAAGCATTTTTCCCTATGTGTCCCAGTGGGCTCACAATCTGTCTAATGTACCTGGAGCAATGGGGGATTAAGTCACAAGGAACAGTGTGGATTTGAACCCATAATCCCAGGGTGCTGAGGCTATAGCTTTAACCACTGCACCACACTCCATATCCAGATTGATTAATCCATTAAGAACATAAGCACTGTTATACTAGGACAGACCAAAATTCCATCAAGCCCAGTATCCTTTTTCAAAGTTGTAGGTTGATTTATGGTTATACTAATTAGTGTAACACTTCCCCCTTCTTTGGCCTTTCCCACCCTTCCACACCCTCTTACACCTATCCTTAAACCCTCCACTGGAGTTCCTTTCTCATCCTAATTCCTGTAAACCGTGCCGAGCTCTGCGTCTATGGAGATGGCACGGTATATAAACCTAAGGTTTAGTTTAGTTTAACATAAATAAGTCACGTCTCTTCATTGCTAGGGGAAACCATAGACTCCTTACCCAAGGTCCAGCAAGCTTTGCCTACTTACACGACAGAGACCCAGGCTATGAGAAATACTTTATTAGAAATATAAAAATATAATTCATAAGCCAGCAGTAAATAATAAACTAATTATTGTTCACAACATATCCGAATACATCTATGAAACTCAGTACATAATTATTACACAATAATTCCTATGTAAATGAGTGAATATACTAATTCTTACACACACTAAATAATTCCTTATAATAATAATTCCTGATTAGCAGCAACTAAAATATAGCATATCACCCCAGATACTTCACGTCCTTGTCCCAAAGACAATAGAATTCTCTCTCTAATCCAGCCGGAAAGACATATAATTCCTTATTCTCACTATCCGATTAAGTTGTAGCACAGAATCAGGTGAAAGGGAAGACGTCTTCTACTCAGCACTGAAGATAAGAATTCTCTTGGTACAGGAACAAGAGTCTATTGGTCACTGGAAAAGCTGTAAATTAGGTTGGCAGCAAAGGTTTCCTTTATGTGATGGAATCCAGATCTTTATAAAAAGTCCGGAATCTCTCTCTTGGGCAGAGAGTCACAAGAGGTAACTTTTCAGGTCTTAATAATTATAGAAGATGTGCAGAGAATCCAATGTTAAGATGTAAGCTCCCTCACATCCTAACACAGAATAATTAATAATTGGGCACCTTCTATCTGGTTCTAGTCAGATGACCAATCCAGAAACAATCCTAATTAGCAGTCTTTCACCAATTAGTAGCCACTCTGTATCTTCGTGTACCAGCCTTCAGAGAGGTGCCTCAGTAGATAACAGAGACACACATACCGATCATGGAAGCTAATTCCTCCTACAACTTTCTCAGGAGCTGAGCTGGGCAGATGTCCTTGACTGGAGAAACACAGAGTTCTTGTAAACAAGTCCAAAATGTATCTGGCAGGCAGCAAAGATGATTTCTTCTTTTCTTCTTGCAAAAGATGGTTCAGGCTGGAATGACATCAGAGAAGCCTAACCTTCAGGTGTGAATAAGGAAACACCCCTACAAAGTGACCAATCCATGTCCAAGAACCTGGCAAGATCCCAAAAGAGTAAAACAGATTTTATGCTGCTTATCCTAGAAATAAGCAGTGGATTATCTAAGGTCATCTTAATAATGGCTTATAGATGTTTAGGAAATTACCATTTATATTCAAATTTAAGTTGATCTGAGTATAAGACGAGGTACCCTTTTTCCCCAAAAAAAGGAGGAAAAAAAGGTTGACTCGAATATAAGATGGGGGGAGGGTGTTAATATTCATGTACCCTGCCCCCCCTCCCTCACCTGCCAGGCTCTCCACCCTGTCCCCCCTCCCTCCCTCCCTGCCAGGCTCTCCACCCAGCCCTCCTCCCTGCCCTGTACCCTTTCCCTCATCTCTTCCGATGTCCTGCAGGCCTCCACCAGGCCTGCCATATGACTTGGTGGGCTGAAACAGGGATCCCTCCCGTCTCCTGTCCTGGCTGACTCTGTTAATTTTTTTTACCTCCCTCTCGCTCTCCCCGTGTACCTTTTTGAATACCTGGTGGTCCAGCGGTATACCGGACAGGAATGAGCTTTCTGCGCTCCTGCCCCACATTGAGCCCCTCCCTGAATGGCCGCCTCGAGTTCTCGCAGCCCAGTGTACCAGGCATTAGCAAGCTTTCGTGCTCCTGCCCGGCACTGAGCCGCTCGCTGAATGGTTGCCCCAACTTATCTGTTTTTCAGTTCTATCAGTACTCTGAGAAGTACTGTATACCATCTAGTCCAGGTGATTTGCTGCTCTTTAGTTTGTCTAATTACCCCAATACTGTTGTTTCAGTTCCTCTGACTCATCATTGAACACAATTTCTAGCACATGAATCTCCCACACATCTTCCTCAGTGAAGACCAAAGCAAAGATTTAATTTAGCCTCTCCACAAAAACTGGAAGACTAATCCATGCATCTACCACCTTTTCTGTAAAAATGTATTTCCTTAGATTACTCCCGAGCCTCTCACCCATTAACTTCGTCCTAGGCCCTCTCATTCCAGTTTCCTTTCAAATGAAAGGCTCGCCTCATGCCTCCACTATGGCCTTGTTTTTCCTGAAGGCACCTTTTACCCTCAATCATCTAGCAGTCCAATTGATTTTTTTTTATCTTATTGCTTGTAATGTACTATAAATAATTTTTATTACATGGTTTTTGCCTCCAAATCAATCTCTTTTCAAAGTCTCTTTTTGTCTTCCTTGTCACTTCACATTTAACTAGCCATTCCTTATTCTGTTTCCTATTATCTTCAGTCAAATCCTTCTTCCATTTTCTAAGATATTTCTTTTGGCTCAAAAAGTGAAATAAAGAATGCTATTAAACCTTACTGGCTGTCATTTGGCCTTCCTTCTGCTTTTTTCAATGTAGCATAATATGATTAATTACTGGATTTAAAGTATAAATTTATTGCCCGAGGTAAGATATGATTAATTTTGGCTGAATTTAGCAATTATAACATCAATATGTGTAAAATATCTTGTCTGGGATTCCAGGATGGTATTTTTGACATTAATGACTGCATAATTCTAATCTTTACAATCCCCTTAAAATCAGTATAGCTAAGTCTCTTCATCTCTATACCCTAATATTCCTTGGAATGAAAGAAAATACATACTACAAAAACCAAAGTAAAAAGGGAGGGAATTGCAGATGACCAGCAGAGAAGGTAAAACACTAAGGGACTCATAATCGAAAGAGAAGAGTCCAAAAACCGGCTTAAGTCGGCACTTGGACGATCATTAGTCAAAAACGTCCAAGTGCCGATAATAAAACCGGGTTTTGGACGTATTTATAAACGACCTAGGCCTCCACAGTGCCGCTGAACGACCATAGCTAAACGGGGCATGTCAGGAGGAGTGTCGAGGGTGGGATTTGGGCAGGCTTACGCTTACTTGTACTGCATGTATAACCGAAGTTATACAGCACAGGATCAACATAACTTGGACGTTGTGACTTAGACCATTTAAAACATGGTCTAAGTCACTGTTCTTCAACCGCCGGTCCGCAGGAAATTTCTGCAGATACGCTCAGGGACGGCAAGATTAAGGTGACCATAGGTCCCGTTTTAAGTCCTCCTGTCCCGTTGTCCCCACAAACAGCTTCGGGACAGAGTCCCAAAGCTGTGCTCGGGGACAACGGGACAGGCGATCATTTCCTGTCGCTACCTATCGTGCAAAAAAACAAAAAAGCCTCCCTCCTTCCTTTCCCCGGGTCGGTTGCTATCTTACCGCCCTGCTGCTAAAGCCAACAGGAAGTCTTCTTTCCGACGTCAATTCTGACGTCTTAGAAGACGTTCTGGGCCAGCCAATCGCTGCCTGACTGGCCCAGAACGTCCTCTCCGACGTCAGAATTGACGTCGGAAAGAAGACTTCGTGTCGGCTTTAGCAGTAGCAGCAGCAGGACGGTAAGATAGCAGCCGACCCGGGGAAAGGAAGGAGGGAGGCTTTTTTTTTTTTGCGTGGTAGGGAGGGAAGGAGGTAGGCAGGCAAGCAGGCTGGCTTCGGGAGTGGGGGTGGGACAAAGTATGGAAGGCAGTGAGAGGGACATGGGAAGGAGGCACTGGGGGCACTAAAGACATGGGAAGGAGGCACTGGGGGTACTAAAGACATGGGAAGGGGCACTAAGGACATGGGAAGGAGGCACTGGGGGCACTAAAGACATGGGAAGGAGGCTCTGGGGGCACTAAAAAAAGGAAGGGGCACTAAGGACATGGGGAGGAGGCACTGGAGGCACTAAAGACATGGGAAGGAGGCTCTGGGGGCACTAAAAAAAGGAAGGGGCACTAAGGACATGGGGAGGAGGCACTGGAGGCACTAAAGACATGGGAAGGAGGCACTGGGGGCACTAAAGAAAGGAAGGGGCACTAAGGACATGAGAAGGAGGCACTGGAGGCACTAAAGACAGGAAGGGGCACTAAGGACATGGGAAAGAGGCACTGGGAGCACTAAAGACATGGGAAGGAGGCACTGGGGGCACTAAAGACAGGAAGGGGCACTAAGGACATGGGAAAGAGGCACTGGGAGCACTAAAGACATGGGAAGGAGGCACTGGGGGTACTAAAGACATGGGAAGGGGCACTAAGGAAATGGGAAGGAGGCACCGGGGGCACTAAAGACATGGGAAGGATGCACCGGGGGCACCAAACACTTCCCAAGTCTTTAGTGCCCCCGGTGCCTCCTTCCCATGGAGGCACCGGGGGCACTAAAGACATAGGAAGGAAAGAGGGAGGGAATAGAAAGGGACAATTTTTGGGCCTGAGTGCAGAAAGAAATAAATAAAAGAAAGGATACACAGACAGAAGGAAACACAACCAGAGACTCATGAAATTACCAGACAGCAAAGGTAGGAAAAATGATTTTATTTTCAATTTAGCAATGTCAGTTTTGAGAATTTATATCTGCTGTCTATATTTTGCACTATATTTGTCTATTTTTCTATAGTTACTGAGGTGACCGAGTTTGCAGAGATGGGGAAGAAACGGGGTTTTTAAATTTTAGTCCTAGTAGTTTGCCAGTCTACAAAATAATTATTTTATTTCTGCCGGTCCACGGGTATAAAAAGGTTGAAAAACACTGGTCTAAGTCACAAAAACCCACCTAAAGTGACCAGATAAGCACTGCAAACACATAATACAGACCACCCCACACACTACCCCAGTGATCACCGACCACCCCACCTCCCCCTCCCCCACCCCATATAAATATTAATCACAACTTGAAAATTGTGCCTCCAGAACATCATCACCTGGCAGCCTGGCATAAGAAAGCCTAGTCGTGCTGCACAGAGGCATCTTAAGCCGTCTTGGGGGTGGGTTAGGGACCCCTGGAGAGGAGGACCCATGCCCATAAGCTCCTGTAATCACTGCATTGATAATTAAACATGTGCACTCCCCTATACACCCCCAAAACCCTTTTTAATGGTATTTAAGTGGCTCCTGCAGCCCTAAGGGCTATTGAGGTGGTAGATAAGTGGGTCTAGAGCAGTGGTCTCAAACTCAAACCCTTTGCAGGGCCACATTTTGGATTTGTAGGTACTTGGAGGGCCTCAGAAAAAAATAGTTAATGTTTTATTAAAGAAATGACAATTTTGCACGAGGTAAAACTCTTTATAGTTTATAAATCTTTCCTTTTGGCTAAGTCTTAATAATAATGTCATTTATAGCTAAAGAGACATATGATCAAGAAACTGTTTTATTTTACTTTAGTGATTATGATAAACATTCCGAGGGTCTCAAAATAGTACCTGGCGAGCCGCATGTGGCCCCCGGGCCGCGAGTTTAAGACCACTGGTCTAGAGGATTCTGGATGTGGTAGGGGGGGGGGGCTCACCGTGACTACTAAAAGGATGTTGAAGATGACCCATAAGGGAGCTGTAGTGAGATGAAGACATGGCACTCTTTTTGTGAAGTTCACAGCAGTGCCATGTAAGGTACCCCATTATTTAGGTGCCATATCTGGGTGTTCAGTCCATCACTTTGCAGATCCCTCCCATGTGCAACAGTGCTTGTTCTAGGTGTTTTTGACTTGGACAAAAAGTTGGACGAAAACGTGGTATAAAGATGATTTAGCAACTTGGATGATCAAATTGGCAGGACGTATATTTAGATAAGAACATAACATAAGCAATGCCTCTGCTGGGTCAGACCTGAGGTCCATCATGCCCAGCAGTCCGCTCACGCGGCGGCCCAACAGGTCCAGGACCTGTGCAGTAATCCTCTATCTATACCCCTCTATCCCCTTTTCCAGCAGGAAATTGTCCAATCCTTTCTTAAACCCCTGTACTGTACTCTGCCCTATTACTCCCTCTGGAAGCGCATTCCAGGTGTCTACCACCCGTTGGGTAAAGAAGAACTTCCTAGCATTCGTTTTAAATCTGTCCCCTTTCAACTTTTCCAAGTGTCCTCTTGTTCTTTTATTTTTCGAAAGTTTGAAGAATCTGTCCTTCTCTACTCTCTCTATGCCCTTCATGATCTTATAAGTCTCTATCATATCCCCTCTAAGTCTCCTCTTCTCCAGGGAAAAGAGACCCAGTTTCTCCAATCTCTCAGCGTATGAGAGGTTTTCCATCCCTTTTATCAAGCGTGTCGCTCTCCTCTGAACCCTCTCGAGTAACGCCATATCCTTCCTAAGGTACGGAGACCAATATTGGACGCAGTATTCCAGATGCGGGCGCACCATCGCCCGATACAATGGCAGGATAACTTCTTTTGTCCTTGTTGTAATACCCTTCTTGATTATGCCTAGCATTCTATTTGCTTTCTTAGCGGCTGTTGCGCACTGTGCCGTCGGCTTCATTGTCATGTCCACCATTACCCCCAAGTCCCTTTCTTGGTTGCTCTCATTCAATAATATCCCTCCCATCGTATAGTTGTACCTCGGGTTTCTGTTTCCAACATGCAATACTTTACATTTCTCAACGTTGAACTTCATCTGCCATCTCGCCGCCCATTCCCCCAATTTGTTCAAGTCCCTTTGCAATTCTTCGCATTCCTCTTTAGTCCCAGCTCCACTAAATAGTTTTGTATCGTCCGCAAATTTTATTATCTCACACTTCTGGCCTGTTTCTAGATCATTTATGAATATATTAAATAGCAGCGGCCCGAGCACTGAGCCCTGCGGAACACCACTCGTGACCCCCATCCAGTCCGAGTAGTGGCCCTTCACCCCTACCCTCTGTTTCCTACCCGCCAACCAGTTTCTGATCCATCTATGTACGTCTCCGTCCACTCCATGGTTCTTCAGTTTCCGGAGTAGACGTTCGTGAGGCACCTTGTCAAAGGCTTTTTGGAAATCAAGGTATATGATGTCTATGGGGTCTCCTCTGTCCATCCGTTTGTTAATTCCTTCGAAGAAGTGCAATAAGTTCGTTAGGCACGATCTCCCCCTGCAGAAACCATGTTGGGTTGTTTTCAAAAGTTCGTTTCTTTCCAGATGTTCATCGATGTGTTCTTTAATCAGTGCTTCCGTCAGTTTCCCCGGAACCGAGGTCAAACTCACTGGTCTGTAGTTTCCCGGGTCACCTCTTGATCCCTTTTTAAAGATGGGCGTGACATTGGCTATCTTCCAATCCATTTTTTACTTTGGACGACTTGCAACTTAGATGTAAACGGATTTAGACATTCCTTTCGATTATGCCCCTCCACGGTTTCAAAGAAGGTGTAGTATATAAAAAGTGATTTAATAATTTAATCAATGCATATTGTATCTGAATATAACTTACCTTGAGCTACAACTGAAAAAGACATGAGCCAAATCCAAATAAATAAAAGCACAAGACAACATGGGCATGTTCTGGCACAATCCTTTATCTGGGATGTTATAACTGAAACCAATCCAAATGAAAACCCTATGGGCTAGATTCACTAAGCAAACCGATCATGTACTGATCGGTTTGTGAGCCCTTTCTGACCCGATTCACTAACCTATGTCCAGATCATCCTGTGATCCGTGCATGCAAATGAGGGGAATCAGCATGCAAAGCAGGAAGGGCGCGATTCACTATACTGGCTGGCCAAAAACAAGCGACTGGCGAGGACCAGTCGCTTGTGCTAAAACCCTGCTCTCTGTCCCGATTCTCCTGCCTGCCACCCTGCTCTCTGCTCCAATTCTCCTGCTCTGTGATCCGAGAAAAAAACATGCTCTGTAGCAAAGTGGGATTGATCCCGGTACTGCCTGCCGCCCCTAATCTCTCCTGCCCTTCCCCACACTGAGAGCCCGTGGGTTTAAAGCGGGTTAAAGCCAGGGGCTCACTGGGCTAAAGTAAAGTAAAAGTTGTTTTTTTAAAGTCACGGCTAGATGCAAGCGCAGACCATCTACAGATGGTCTGTGCATGTGTCGGGATCACACACTAGCGATCGGTGCGGTCAGAGGGGGCATTCCTCCAATCGTACTCATTTAAATGTTTCTATTTTGGGAATTTGTCGGGCCTGCCCGGATCGGCCTAGGATCGTGAACAAAATGCAGGTTAGTAAATCTAACCCTCTGTGCCTCCATTGTGTGTTTTCAGTGCACTTTGCTAATTATCATTAGATGTCTGGATTTACCCAAACATGTCCTCTTTTTAGAGGACTGTCCAAGTGTCCAGACAGATTTTTAAAAATCCAGCAGTTTATCTGGGTTTTGGAAGGCCTAGGCTCTGCCAAAGCTTTGAGCCACATTTAGAGGACCTACGAGCATGCGTGGATGCAATGTGATGAGATCCCATGAATGTGTGTGGCATCATCGTACCGCATCCACACATGCTTGAATTGAAGGCCCTCCAGAAACAGCCCCAAGCTCAAGAAAGGAGAAGAAAAAGGTTGGGGGGGGGGGGGGGGCGGGAGCCACATGTCCTCTTTTTTTGCTACTACAAATACCCTGCGCTATTAAATGGTTTTATTGTTTTGACATTGTTATGTAGTCATACCTCATATTATTTGAACATTTTTACTGCTGCAGTTGTCAATTACTTATGTTAGACTTTTTTTTTTTTTTTTTGCTGGTAGAACTGCCTTGAATCTTCAAAAAGCTGTAGAAAACATCCAAATAAACTGTAGAAAACATTCATTTGCTTACTTTGGACCACGATCAGAATATGATCACCACAAAACAACTAACTTAACAAATAAAAACAAAAAAAACGTTTCCCCCGATAAAACGGTAGAGCACGGTTAACTAGTGTCCCTAAGAACTCAGTACGTCACGCTCTGCTCTGGAACCCACATAGACAAACGTTAATGGAACCGATTTTTTAAAAAAAACAACAATAATAGATTCCGAGGTAACCGAAAGACAACACCACGAAAGGGGAAATACGCGTTTTTGTGTCCCTTGGATTACTTTGAGTGTGGTATACATTCCACGCCGAATTTTTGCAACATCTCTGGAGAAGGAAGAAAGTCTCCTAAATCCTCATGCAGTCCCTATTTAGGGACGAGGGCAGGGAACTTGAATTTACGCAAGCCAAAGAGCACGCGCATGCCGGAAATTACTCTAGATACCGTGAAACTTCTTTTCGGAACATAGTAAAAACCTGTAGTTAACAATAAACATGGGCTTAAGTATCAATAATTAGACACTAGGCGCCCGGTGTTAATCGGTGACGAACCATTGCTATATAAGGGACTGAACAATTGCGTTAAAATTTTTATGGCGTTATTTACTATTATATTTTAGAGCTACTGGTTTTGTTGTAAATTTTAAAACACCATTTCGCTACAAATCTTTAACCAGTAGACCTCGGTACTCCACACCAGTGTAGTTTGCCTGCTTGGAGGGATGGGGGGGGGGGAGGTAAGAAAATGATTGACATTGCAGGAGGGGACCAGTTGAGCAGCACCGGCGGGTGGGTGGACTGACGGACACCGATTCCGCCACCCAAGACCCGAATGCGTAAGTAACTGTTCTATGCAAGGCAGCAGGGGAGGCCAGCAGTACCACGCAGGAAATTGTTTAATACACATCCCTGTCCCTAACCCAGGTTGAAATAGTCTGCAGCTCTAGACGGGCTATATATATTTTAACAAAAAAAGAAAACTTAACAACCCCCAGAGCTTGGAGCGCTGAAGCACTCACCCGGTCACCGCAGCCATACTGCTCTCCAGATTTCGTCCGTCACGTGAACTGTCAGCTGCTGAGTTGCAAGCGAGAGCCAAGGTAGTATAGGCGAGGGGGGCGCGGCTATGCGCTCCAAACCTCCCTTTGAACGTCATTGTGTTTCCGCCTTGTGAAGAGGCGGGACTACGTCCTCGCTCTCCGCCCCTGCGATTAGACGCGGGAGGGCAGGGCGTCTGGGTCAGAGAGCACATGGAGTGATTTGGGGGAGGGGGCGTCTTGCGTGAGGGACAATGAGCGGAGGCGTGGCGAGAGAGGGGGGGGGAGGTGCCGGTCCATATTCAGCCCGCGCTAAGGTTGCCGCGAGCAATTTGATAGGCTAGGAGCCTTTCCTGCCAGGTAAATCGCTAATATCGCCGGATAAGGAAATTCTCTGCGGTTGTCACGGGAAAGGGTCCAGTCCCGAAGTCGTTCGCATCGTCAGAGGGTCTCCGTCTTCCGTCCGACGATGATCTCGAGCTTCTGAAGTGGGTTTAGCCCAGTATCAATTTTACTATTAAAAAGCTAAATGATTTTTGTAGTCTGAAAGGCTACCTATTGAGCTTTAGCTATTTATGAGTATCTCACGAAGTGTCAAAAATAGCCTGCAACAGCTGGATCTCGTTTGAGCACCTTTTCAGTGGAATGAACTTTTCTAAAGACAGTCTGGAAACTTGGCAGAAATAGGGATCTGGTTTCTGAACGTTTTTCGTAGTTGTGAACAAAAGTCGGGCCCTTTAATTATTTTTTAACTAGGGATCTGGCTATTCTTTACAAACGGGTTATATAAATTAAATAAATATATATTCACATATAATCCTTTCGGTTGGAAATAAGATACAGAGCCCTTGTGAATATTAACTGCTTTAAGACCATTTAGAGCAGTGTTCTTCAACCTTTTGACAGCAGAAATAAAATAATTATTTTGTGGACGGGCAGTTGAAGAACACTGGGCTAAGTCATGGGCCAGACCCCGCCCATCTCCACCCCAGACCCTGTCCCCATAATAGTACTAATTGTAACACCATTTTTTCCATTCATTTTTCATATAGAGTATACACACAATATAATCCTATTAACAACACATAATGGTTAACCACAAAATTAAACTATACAAAGCACATTGTATGCTTCTCAAATTCATTCTTACCAGAACACAGATAACCCCATGCAACTATGGGACCAAAATCTAAAAGTACTAATATATACAAACAAACCCTAAGGTGCAAGACTCTGTATGCAGTACAACCCCAGAGGAGAAGAAACAAATGCATTTCTTCCTGAACAGACAGCAGATATAAATCAATCACTAAATTAAAAAATAAAATCATTGCCCCCTACCATTGTTGTCTCCCTCCCTCCATGCTGTGCCTTGCCTTCTGGCCTGCCCCCACCCCGGTGTTATCTTTGAGCCGGCTCCCTCTTCCTCAGTGCTGCAGTGCACAAAGTTGTGGGCAGCGGCTCCTCACGCGTCCCACGGCCACGCCTCATCTGGAAGCCTTCCCTCTGATGTTGCAATGTCAGAGAGAAGGCTTCCGGTTCAGGCACAGGCGCATAGGAGCCTCTGCCCACAGCTTTGTGCACTGCAGCACTGAGGAAGAGAGAGCTGACCCGAAGACAATGCCGAATCGATCGCACCATGGACCGGCGGCTGAAGAGCACTGAATGGGGCCCGATGCACGTGCTGGCCCTGCGGACTGGCAGGAAATTTCTGCGGACCGGCACTAGTCCACGGACCAGCGGTTGAAGAACACTGATCTAGAAGGCTGAATTGAAGGTTGTCTGGTGCTTGTAATGGGCAATTGTCAAACTGCGTATCTACAAAGATTGCACATAATTTATTTTCTTGAAGACTGCATCAATTTATATTGTGAAAGAAGGTGCATATCTCCACTTTGAAAATTAAGGAAAAAGCATCTGCATATATCTGCACATCCTTTGTGTGAGCCCCTCTTCTGAGCAAAATAATGCACATAGCTTTGGAAATAAATTTTTAAAAATCCAAAAACTACCTATCTCCCACCCCCGTGTCCCATAAGTACCTTGCCTCTAGTCAGGGAAAATTATTCAAGTGATAGTGTCAGGTATCAACCCTACTATTATGTCATAAAGACAGATTAATCCTGTCCTGGTTTTACCATAGTATACTTGGACTTTTAGTTCTAATTGAGTTTCCCAAAAAAATCAAACCAACAAATCCATCCATACCATAAGGTAAAACCAATTTGTTCCTTTTGATTTGAAGTTAGGTGGCAACCTGAATGGCACTATACATGTAGTTTTGTCCACATCTAAGGTGGGTGGTGGTCAAAAGTACATTTCTGTGGGTAAATTGTGGTTTAATCCACTAAAATGGCTTTGAAAATTGCCCTCGCAAAATCTCTACCATGTTGAATAACTTTGTGTCCTTTTCTTTTGTTACACAATAACACCCTAATTCTTAAACTTGCATGCCCAATTTTATGCTTCAAGCTCAAAGTTGTACTTCCACCTTATAGATGTAAGCCTGTTGGTTAAGTGGGATGCTAGGTAGTTGCCTGGACCCTTTCCAGATGATGGCAGAAGGGGTACGCAAAGAATTTATTTGTTGGACTGGGTGATCAACACAGACCTCAACCACAAGCCCTTAAAAATCAGCTTCCTACAGCTTTGACAGCTGTGGTTTCAGGTTACAATTTCAGTCCAACAGAGCTTAAAGCACTGCCCCTCCCTCCTGCAAAGGCCATGGATCTGATTTAACAGACATATCTACCCCTGCAAAACTGGTTACCTCAGTTTTGAGCCCAGAACACCAGGCTCTGTGGCAGTGATGCTACCTTCTTTTAGCCTACGTCTTGGTTGTGTTCTCACCCAGTCCCCGTTTGTAATATAACTACAGAGTTAATAAATACAGGGAAGCAGATCCTTATAAATTTGGCAGCTGCAGGTTGGGATTTCAGTGTAACACTGAAAACACCTCAATGCCTCATCCCTGAAGACCCCATGATGTACTTTTCATGGACCTCAATGCCCCCTCTCCCCCAAACATGCTTCCCCCCCCCCATTGTGACAGCCGTGGTTTTCTGAGGTTAATTTAAATCTGGCAGACCTCAGTACACTGCACTGCCCCCCTGCATGCCCCATGGATCTGCTGTAACAGACCATCACTGAATTATCTCCTGCAGAATGCTTCCAAGCACTAACTATTAGGGAGGATCCATAAAGTAAAAGTTAACCAAAGGTCCAGAGTACTAGGATGTGCGGTTGAGGTCCACATTTTACCCAGTCCTTTTGTCAGAAACTGGGCCGGGACCAACTTTAAAGCTGGAGGGGGGGGGGGGAGGCCATGGCAAGCACACATCAGACTGTCCACTCACTCACTCACTCCAAGGCAGATCACACCAGAAGAAACTCCAAAAATCTTGAACTTTATTCTCTCGGTTGATGAAACAGTTATGTAAAGGGCCAATTCCAACTTATATATACAGTGGATATCCATTCTCCTTACTCCTCCAAAACAAAGGTGTTGCAAAAAGCAAAGTGATCAATCTCTACACAAGGAAGGCTGATGGTATTTCAGATGTTAAACTCCACCAGTGGCATAGTAAAGGTAAGTGGCGCCTGGGGTGGTAGGACCCCTCCCTTCTTCCCCACCCCCTGCTGTGCACACGCGCCCCCCCCCCTTTCCCTTTCCCTGTACCTTTTTAACTTCTCCGGCATGAGCAGCATGCACACATTGGTGTCCGCCTGCCCACTGATGTCGCTTCTTAGGCACGGGGCCCAGAACTGACATCAGAAAGAGCGCCAATGCTGACATGGGCAGCAGCCTCGTGCCGGGGAAGTAAAAAAGGGACAGGGAAGGCAAGGGGTGCGCATGTGTGGCAAGGAGAGGAGCGGGGGGGGGGGCAGAGAGGAGGGGTGCCATACCCTTAGGAAGACCGTGCCAGGGTGGACTGCCCCTCCCCCCGCATCCCCTTATATTATCTCCCTTCTGCCTCAGATGTAGGTTCTCACAGGAATAGAGTATGCTGCATAAACCCTGAGGCTCTCTTTAAACTCCATAACTTGTAAGTTTCATGGCTCCACATCATTCTCTTTTCAGCTGGGCTGAGAACTTTTCAGCTGCCCCTCGTAAACAGGCTGAATCACAGCATTAATAATGAACTGATAGTTTATAATCACACATGAGAAAAATATGCACACATACATACAGTGCATATTATTTCCATACCACTTCATAGAAGAGTGTCAGTGGCATGTGTACCTTAATTTAATAATTAGCTACTAATTGGTATTTACCATATTGCCTATATTTCTCTCAGACATAGGCAAAGATGAAGGGACACTCCTTCAGATTAGATGGTCAGATAACAGGAGAGAATTCAAAAGATAACTTTGGCACCAAAAGCAGAGCTTAAATCTTCTTTGGGGGTGTAGCTACTGTCATTAGCCCACCCCTTCAGAAAATCCAAGAGCTACCTTGGCTTCTATCAGGATCTACTTCTAGAAATTGTCAGAAGCCTTGACATGGGCTTCTGAGAGTTACCTGTGCCAACCAGTCTGCAAACTGTAGCAATTTCCTTTGAAGCTCCCTGGCTCAAGCAGGCGCAGAAAGCCTCAACAGGAGAAACAGAATATCAACAGTACAACTCTAATTAGGGCTACAGAATGCAGACAGCTAAGGCAGCAGAAAAACCACAGCATTAATAATGAACTGAGAGTTTATAATCACACGAGATAAATATGATCACATACATACAGTGCATATTATTTCCATACCGCTTCATAGAATAGTGTCGGTAGCATGTGTACCTTAATTTAATAATTAGCTACTAATTGGTATTAAGTACCATATTGCCTATAATTGGTACTAATTAGTGGTTACACATGCAACTGTCCTTAGTAGATAATAAATTGCACCCTTGAGATCTATTATGCATAACTGCTAAGGGGTGTGGCAGGTCAGGTCAGGGCTGTGCCTAGCACTTACTAGCAGTTATATGCCTAACTGAGGAGAGCATGGCATAGTGATTAGAGCTATAGCCTCAGCACCTTGCAAGTTGTGGGTTCAAATCCCACACTGCTCCTTGTGACCTTGGGCAAGTCACCTAATCCTCCACTGCCCCTGGTACATTTGATAGACTGTGAGCCTGCTGGGACATATAGGGAAAAAAATACTTGAGTACATGATTGTAAACCACTTAATACACCTTGTCCGAGCAGTATATAAAAACCCCATTCCCTTCCCTTGCCTACATTTAAGCATTTACACCAGGGCCGTAATCCAGTCTGGATTTCCCAATGAATTTGCATGAGATCTATTTCCATGCACTGCTTCCATTGTATGCAAATAGAGCTCATGCATATTCTTTTCTATAAAGCAGGGTACAATTAACCAAATTACCTATCTCAAAAAGTATTTAATACATATAACTAGATAGGCTTTTTTATTTAAATATACTGTATTTTTTATTAAATAACACAAATCTTAACGCTATGGGCTCCTTTTACAAAGATGCGCTAGCGGTTTTAGCGCGCATTAGCCGAAAAATTACCGCCTGCTTAAAAGGAGGCGGTAGCAGCTAGCAACCGCTAGCACACCTTTGTAAAAGGAGCTCTATATTATATGTTAAACATAAATGAATCCATATTGCACTTCCAGTTACTAAAGTCTGTATTATCCCACAATGCAGTGGAAGAAAACCTGGAGCTTGTACTCAGTCCATTCCCAAGCCTTTTCTGATGAAAATAAAGCTGTTCCACATCATAGTCTGGGTGTATTATTTCATTTCTCCAGTATTCTCCAATGTTCCAACAAGCATACATTGATTCTTAGACAAAGCTGTTATAATGCCTTCTCACTCCAATTCAGACTGTGTCCAGCCAGCCCGACATAGCACCACGTTTCGCTATTCCAGCGTCTTCAGGAGCTGATTTTCAACTTCCTTACTGCTTCATTTCATTATAGATTAGCAATTGCATGGGTACACAAGCCCACTCTCCCCTCAGACAGGATACAAACAGTTTGTCACCCCCTTCCACCCCCCCCCCCAAAGATATGAAAGAAACAGTACAGAATTGTACCTAAGTGAGGATTCCATGCGACTCTTTGAGTACCAGACTTACACCTCCTGAGACACAGTGTAAAATGCTGGCACCCAAGCTAGGCACACTGAGGTGGTATTCAGTAATTGTGCAAGCAACTTTCAGAAATGTCTCTGGCACACCCCTGACCATGCCGCCTTTTCAGATTTGCACTGTAAAGGTTAGGTCTGAGCCTTATAGAATAGCATGCAGACACATGTGTGCGCAAATCCTAACTGATGCCAATTAATTACAATAATTGGTTAACATCCAATTATTGTCAGTTAAGGGCTCATTAATCATTTAAAGTGCCCATGCAAGTTAGGGCACATATATAAAATCTGGGAGGATGTCTTGCCTAAAGTATTCATACCCTTCTACATATTTCACAGTCTACCACAATTCATAATGCATTAAAATAGGAGTTTGTATCACTGCTCTGTACAACATACTCTATACTTTCAATATGAAAGAACATTAAAGGAATATTAAAAAAGTAATTACGAATACGGTAATTCTGGTATCAATTTAGAACTTTAATTTTTTATGGAATTTTTATTTTATGCTGCTTTTATATTTTTTTGTGTCTTTATAGACTGCTCTGTACATTCTGGTTGAGCAAAAAAGTAGAATATACATTTTAAATTAAGTGTTCCTACCCTTTGCCACTTTGCTGTGTCTTCAGAGTTGCAACAAAGCCTTTTTTTTTATACCTGCTGTCATCTCAAAGGCTTCCAACAGGGTAGCATTGAAGTAACAGATGACACAGGAACTCCAACAGTCCCTGCTTCCTAAAGAGCTTCCATAGCTTCAGGTACAATTTGTACTAGGGTTGCCATATTTGCAGAAACAAACAAACAAACAAAAAACCCAACCAGGGCTCAATAAAAATAAAAATAGTTGCTACCCTTATGATATTCCAGCTATTGACAACGTTTTCTCTCAAGGAAGCCACAGGGGCTATTCATTACCAGTGGCATACCTAGCATATATGACACCCGGGGCCCATCATTTATGCCCCCCCCCCCCCATCTGTATGAAAAACATGATTTTTAGTAACAATCCACACATCACAAATGAATACCTAAGAAAAGGCATCATCTTACATACTGCAGTGAGCAGTACATCAATAAACCCATTGTAAAACTAAACAAGCCAGACTAGTACAGATCAATCCTACACTGTCAATCCTAACAGAAAACAATGTCTTTCGAACACACAGAACACAGAAAACACCTTCGCCTAGTATGGAATATGTCATCCCAAACTAACCCCTCCCCCTTTTACAAAACTGTAGTGTGGTTTTTAGCCATGGTGGTAACAGCTCAGATGCCAACGCTAAAAAACGCTCTACAGTTTTGTAAATGGGGAGAGAGAATAAAAATACGTAGACAAAGGTTAAACTGAAGCACCAAGAAGCTGGACTCTGCATACAATGCAACATCACAGAAACAGCGATGCATCTCACCTAAAGCAAAAAATAAATAAATAAATATAATTTTTTTCTACCTTGTCTTCTCTGGTTTTTGCTTTCCTCATCTTTTTGTCACTCTCTTTCTTTTATCCACTGTCTACCTTCTCTCTGCCCTTTCTTTATGACATTTTCTCTCTTTCTATTCCCGTTCTAGAAACTTTATGCATGCATCCCCCTTCCATTTCTCCCTTCACCTCCATTAGTCTGGCATCCATCTTCTTCCCTACCCTCCTCCAATGGTTTGGCATCTCTCCTCGCCTCTTCTTCCCTTCCCTCTCCCACACCCACATGGTCTGGCATTTCACTCTCTCCTCTCCCTTCCCCCCACTTCCATCAGCATCTGCCCCTTTCTCTCCCTCCATCATGCTTCCATACCACCCTGACCCCCGTTCTCACCCTTCACCAGGATTCCATACCACCCTGACCCCCCTTTCTCACCCTTCACCAGGATTCCATACCACCCTGACCCCCCTTTCTCACCCTCCACCATGTTTCCATACCACCCTGACCCCCTTTCTCACCCTTCACCATGATTCCATACCACCCTGACCCCCCTTTCTCACCCTCCATACCCTTCCATAACACCCTGACCTCCTTTCTCTCCCTTCACCACCCTACTATGATCCTTTCTTTCTCCATCCCAAATCAGCAAGATCCCATGATGACTGCTTCTGCTCCGGATGGAAGAGGTAAGTGAAGTCAGAGGGGACTGGGCTGGCAGACACACGGAGTTGCGGCAAGATCCCGCATGACTGTGGCTGCTAGTCCACCCCCCCCCCCCCCCCCGACGTCACTTACCTCTTCCAGAACAGAGGTGGGAGACAGCGCAGTCATCGCGGGAACTTTGTTCACTTCAGCGCGGCTGCCGCCTCTGCTCTGTTATAAGTACGTCAGCCGTGCTGAGGTGCCATTTGGAGCAGTGCGGGAGGTTCCGGATCCGACCTGCTGTGCACCCCCTTAGAGCATGTTCCCGCTTGGAGCGTGTACCCGTGGCGGACCGCACCCCCCTTGGTACGCCACTGTTCATTACCTAGGAGTTTACATTAGAGCTGATGCACAATTTCTATATTCTGATAATATTGTTCCCTTATTAAAGAACACTTTAGAGAAGCTAAAAATAGGGGAAGCTCTACCAATTTCCATGTCATATATTTCTATATAATACCCGTGGAGGGATATAATAAAAAAACGTCTAAGTCCCCTTTTGGCCTAGGCCAGGGGTGTCCAATGTCGTCCTCGAGGGCAGCAGTCCAGTCGGGTTTTCAGGATTTCCCCAATGAATATGCATTGAAAGCAGTGCATGCAAATAGATCTCATGCATATTCATTGGGGAAATCCTGAAAACCCGACTGGACTGTGGCCTTCGAGGACCGACATTGGACACCCATGGCCTAGGCCCTAAACGCTGAAAGTAGAAGCAGGGAAAATGTCCATTCTCAAAAAAAAACGTCCAAAAGGAGTTTTTAAAAAAAAAATAATGGCCTGCCTCAATGGTCAGCTGTTTAAATGCCCAGATCACCACTACTTCTACACTAACAACATATAATCAACCCATAAAAAGCCTATGTCCCAAACGCCCAACACAAGAGCTTTTAGGCGAAGGAGGGTGCCATTCCTTCGCCTAAAAGCTGGATTCTGTAACCGGTATCTGTCAAAAAGAACACCAGTTACAAAATCTACCCCCCCCCCAGCAACGATCGCGGCAGGAAAGATAGCCAATCTCTCCTACCGCGATCCACCCCCCCCCCCCACCCTCAACTAGATTGGGCAGGAGGGAGCCCAGGTCCTCCTGCCACGACAACCCAAGACCCCCGATACAATCAGGGCAGTAGGGAGTCCAGGCCCTCCTGCCCCGCCAAAACCCCATACCCCACCCCCACTAAGATACGGGCAGGAGGGATCCCAGGTCCTCCTGCCATCAATGTACCCCCCCACGATCGCCCCTGAACTCCCGTTCACCCCCGAACGGGACACCCCCCCACCTGCCGACCCCCCCCTTTACCTTAAAAATGTTGGTCGGACGGATGGGTCCCAAGCCCAACCCAGCCCATGTGCCTAAGGACCCACCCACAGGAGCCCCTGTGGGAAGGGCTTGAGGCACCTGGGCTAATCAGGCCCTAAGGTCCGCTATTCTGAAGATGGCGGGCCCACTGGACGGACGGGCTTGGGACCCGTCCGTCCAACTTTTTTAAGGTAAAAGGTGGGTGTCGGGGGTGGGGGTAGAGTCGCGGGGTCAACAGGGGGTGTCATAGGGTTAGTGGGTGGGGGCTTTGGCAGGTCGATCAGGGGTTCAGGGGCAATCATGGGGGGCGAGGGCAGGAGGACCTGGGATCCCTCCTGCCCGTATCTTAGTGGGGGGGTAGGGGTTTTTGGTGGGGCAGGAGGGCTTGGGCTCCCTCCTTTCCCGATCCGATCGTGGGGGTTGCTGGGGCAGGAGGGCTTGGGCTCCCTTCTTCCCGATCCGATCGGGGGGGGGGGGGGGTGGATCATGTCAGAAGAGATTGGCTATCTCTCCTGCCGCAATAGCGATCCCAAGTGCCACATTTGGCGGCACTTGGTGGTATCGCTATTGGGGCAGGGGCGATGAGCCATCTCTCCTGACTCAATCGTTGCTAGGGGAGGGATTCTGTAACCGGTGTTTTTTTGACAGACACCGGTTACAGAATCCAGCTTTTAGGCAAAGGACTGGCTCCTCCTTTGCCTAAAAGTCCTGGCTTTGAGCATTTGGGACTTAGGCTTTTTTTGTTTATTATATGTCTTAAGTGTAGACATAGTGGTGGTCTTGGCATTTAAACAGCTGAACTTAGAGGCAGGCCATTATTTTTAATAAACCTCCTTTTGGACGTTTTTTTTTTTAGAATGGACATTTTCCCTGCTTCTACTTTCAACGTTTAGGGCCTCAAATGTTTTTTTTTTTTTTTTAAATTATGCCCCTCTAAGTGTTCCTTGTAATTGCCTATACCACAAAACTATTATTCCCCTCAAATTTTGCTTTTGTGACCAAGACATTGATATTTTGAAATTTACCTTTCATCTACTAATTTTGGCCCATAGGCCTTTATAAAAGGGATTCTTAAATTCAAGAACTTTCTAGAACTTTTCATCAATATAAATAGTAATACAGTATAACTACAGAGATCTTAATCCCACCAGCTCAGTTCAATTCAAGCCACCTAAGTGGTAGCACATCTATAATATTTTAGATGGCATCCAGAGGCTGCAAACATCTGGCAGATGCATTTTGCTAAGCATGCGGCCAATTTATCAAGACAAGAGGGAAGAAGTACTCCATAGAAACATCTGCTAAGATGTGTGATGTCTAAAAGGCATATTTCAGCATGCATGTTGGGGGATCAAGACAAATTTTGGGCACCTTATTTTACATGAGAGCACTGCCAAAAAAAACCAACTCTGGAAGGTAAGACAGTTTTGATTCTCATTAGGATGGTGAAATTTTCTGCTATAAAATGTATTAGAATGTTTATTTTTAAAAATATATTTCAATTTAAAATTTTTCAATGTTATTTGAAAATATATATGAAATATGCTGCAAGAATCTCATACAAATTAGTCATAGGTGAAATAAATTTATTGTTTTCATTGCCACAATTTCATTTTTTTTTCTTCTACAGGATGGTACAGAAGGGAAACTAGAGCCATGAAGTTTGCTATCCCAAGAATTTGTTGGGAACCCACTAGCAACTCAAGTAACTGCTACTTCTGTATGATGGACCCTTCAAACTAGCAAGACTGCATCTGCAGTCACATATCTGGACATTTCTTCATCCATCGCCCCGATGCCACATTGCCCTGAGCTCCCTATGCCCACTCCCCCAGAAAGAAAGCAGCTGTCTTCAGGAGAGAGAAGCAAATCAGAGAGTGAGAGAGATGTTGTAGATCCAGTTTATAAAATCAATGGTGCAGCTGACAGAAACCTGTACTATCCAAATCAAAAAAACCTCAATGACTTGATCAGAGATCTTGGCCTCACCAAGTCCAAAGTTGAGCTTTTGATGTCTGGGCTCAAGCAGTGGAATTTGTTGAATGAGCATGAACAAGCCACAGATCAAAGAAAGTGTCACCAAGCTTTTTCCACCTTCTTCACCCATCAAGATAGGCTCTGCTTCTGCCACAATGTGACCAGTCTGTTTGAGGCAACTGGAATCACCTGTAACCCGAAAGGGTGGCATCTCTTCATTGATAGCTCATCTAGGAGCATCAAAGCCATACTGCTCCATAACGGGAACCACTGGTGGACCCACAGAAAGTACTGATGCCTCTACTGCACATCAAATTGGACCTAATGAAACAATTTCTCATAAGGTCTAGATAAGGAGTTGGCAGCCTTCAAGTACTTTCAAGATAGGCTTGGACCCCTATTAAAAGAAGAGAAAGAAATTTCCTGCCTGTAAAGCCTGACCAATCTTCCGAGGGTGAAGCGGAATCAATCCCCTTTTGGGAACAAAATGAAAGGCAACATACTTCCCCAATAGCAGAGGAGGCACCCATGGAAGTGGGTGGGGAATGGGCAGATTGAGGAGAGAGAGAGAGAGAGAGCTGTTGGGAGAAACACCGGAGAAAGGCAGAGCTGAAAGAGTATGAAAAAGCTTAAGCTATGGAAATACAAGAGCCAGGAAGAGATAGGAACTGGGATATACAGCTTAAGGGGAGGTGAGCCAGAAAACCTTCATATTGATTTTGAATAACCTTGATTAATCAGAATAGATGGGGTTACCAGACTTCCAGGAAAACCAAGACATGTCCTCTTTTTAAAGTGCCTGAAGGGATTTCCAAAACCAGGTAGTTTGTCCAGATTTTGGAACTCCTCGAGTTCAGGGCTGTGCCTGGAGGCCTCTGCTCAGGCACGGATGTTGATGTGATGATGTCATACGCATGTGTGCATGCTTGTGATGTCATCACTTCGACATCCGCACATGCGCAGAGGCCCTCCAGACCTTGGGAAAGGAGACAGGAGGTTTGGCTGGGAGTGGAACAAGACAGGACTGGGGGGCAGATGGGGCGCAGCCAGGTATTCTCTTTTTTTTTTTATAAGGGGAAATCTGGCAACCCTAAACATAGAGTATGAGTTTGAGAAAAATATCTACAGCTTGTGGGTTTTTGGTTTGTTTGTTGGGTTTTAGCAGTGCTAGAGGACAAGAGAATGCCTGGAAAGTAGATGCGCTTGAGTAGGGCTCCAAATACTACATAAAGGGTGTTTTTTTGGAACTGTAAAAAACCTTTAGCTGCCAAAATGATTGTTTTATGTATAAATTGTGTATTTAACAGTGCGTTTTATAAAATATTTATGTTCAAATAATTGTATTGCACTGTCAAAGTTTAAAAATAGATAAAGATTTATAAAAAGAAAAAGAAAGTTTAGCTGCCAGGAAAGAACGTGGGAGGGCCTGACTATCACAGGAGTTTGGGTGGTATTCTTCCCCTTCTCCCATTTCAGTTTTGCCTTGATGAAATGGGTGGATAAAGTTAAAGGCAGCATCAACAGTTTTCATATTGTGGCTTTTTTTTTGTAGAAAATAAAAGCCTGCTGTTTAGAACAGAAGCTAAGGCTCAAGAAACTGCCAGTGTAAGAGCCGACATGAAGAAGGAACTGTAAAAAGTTTGCTTGGGGAACTGTGAAACAAAATAGGTTGATGGATTTAAATGGAACTGAGTTAAATTTAAAGCCCAAACTCTAGTACGTTTAAGGAGCTGACTCCAATAAAGTTTTGTTTTGGCTATTAATTAGCCTGATAGACTCCCCATACTGGGTGAATGGAGAAAGGGAGAGAAGGTTCCCTTCATGGGCAGTAGTTGGCTGAGGTCGTTTCACTCTGTGCTAGGTGCCTGCCTAGCCCCAAGGGAGGACAGTACAGACTGAAGAGAGAGGGCACTGCCCAGGGAGACAAGGAAGTGGAGCTGAGAAAAATGATTGATGCCTTGTAGAATCCAGCTTGCGAGTTGGGGTATATAACCCATTCGTAAGGAATTGTATGCTGTTCTACAGGAAAGAGGATTATCGAAGAAAGAACCTAATCCTTCCAAGTGGCACCCAAAATTACGTGCATAGATTTGGGTGCATGCCCATCATTTGTACGTTCATCAACTGAGTAATGAGCCATTAACTAGCAAGACTTGGGCACATATAACCAATTATAGCAGTTGGCTCTAATTTGGATTTTTGCACGCATCTTGCAAAGTGCTATTCTATAAAGATCCGCATGCGGATATTTTAATACGCAGTTCAGATGGGGGTGCGGCCAAGGGCAGATCAGGGGCGTTCACTAAAGATGCATGCAGTATTATAAAATTCAGGAGATCCGCCAGTATTTACACCAGGTTTCAATTGGTGTAAATCCTTGCACCCAAAGTTTGGCGTGGAAATTGGCTCTAAGCGCTATTCTATAAATGGCACACAACGTTTATAGAATAGCACTCCATGTGCATTTTTTCAGTGCACAAATTCAGGTGCCATTTACGGAATCTAGTCAAGAGTGACCAATACAAAAACCTACCAGATTCTCCCCACCCCCTCGTTTAACCAAGCCATGTTAGGCTTTTTAACGCTCACCACGGCGGCATTAGCTCTGATAGGAAATCTATGAGTGTCCGAGCTAATACCAGTGTGGTCGGCGATAAAAAAGCCTAGTGCGGCTTCATGAAAAGGGGTGGGTGGGGGGGGTATATTTGTAGATAAAGAATCTTATAACAATTTGTTACTGCAGCTAGTAACATAAGGTTATGATGTAGTGCTGTACTGTATTTTCTGTGACATGACACCTACGTAAATTTCCTTCAACCTAAGAGTCTTTATGTTGGTCGATGTTTTAAGATGGCAGATTTCTGTAGCTGAAGAGATCCACTTCTTCTCATTGTTATTGCTTGCTTTTGTGAGAGAAAACATTTTAGCTCAATCTGACCTCAATACCACAGGCTTCTAGGAAAGAACAAAGACTTCAGAAATAAAACAGCCTAACATTTTCCCCATCTGTTTTTTTGTATTTATTTCAGTTCACTCTGCTCTGAATGTAAGACAACTTTACCTTGCTGCTGTCATTAATTTTACTTTAATTGGACTTATCTTTTGTACATATTATTGATCTTTATTCAGATGTCTTCACAATAGAACATAGAACATGACAGAGAAAGACTAGCATGGCCTATTCAGTCTGCCCATAATAACGGTCATGGTTGTAACTGCAACTCCGTAGGGGTGAACCCCTCCCCCCCCCAATTGTCTTTCAGGATGAAGACCAGTGCAGTCTATATCCTCCTATCTATAGCGTTTTTTATTCTTTAAAATGCAAAAATTAAGTTTTATTAATAAAAATAACAGTTTATATACCGCAGGACCGTGAAGTTCTATGCGGTTTATAATGATTAAAAGATGGTACAGAATGAGTGAACTTAACAGCTCTAGGGATCAGTTATTGTGGAGAAAGAGTTGTGCGGGTCAGCTGCCTAGATACGTCAGGAACAGATATGTTTTTAGGCGATTCCTAAATTCCCCATAAGTAGTAGGCATAAACAATTGTTCTAGATCTTTACCCCATAGTGCTGCCTGATGTGAGAAAAGGTGATGATGTCTTTTGAGCTTACATCCTCTAACTGGAGGGGAAACAAAGTTCAAATGTGAGCTTCTCTTATGTCTGTTGGCTGAGAAAGAGAAAAGGTCAGTTATATATTTAGGGGCTACTGAATAATACCTTAAAGCAAAAACAACCAAACTTACTATAAATGGGAAACTGGGAATGTTCTATAGTTTTATTCCTTCCTCATGCCATATAAGGAACCTCTGTTTATCACACACCTGTTTGAATTCCATAACTGTTTTTGACCCTACTACTTCCTCTGGAAGAGCATTCCAGGCATCTACCATCATCTCCATGAAAAAATATTTCCTGATGTTGCTTTTAATTTTCCTTCCTTGCAATTTCATTTTATGTCCAATAGCTCTATATACTCTCTTTTTGGGGGGAGTGAGAAAGGTTGTTTTGTTCTTTACTGTCTTTCAATAATTTAAATATCTGTGTCATATTGCCCCTGTCCTTTCTTTCCTGCAGGATATAATAATTAAGAGTTTGTTACTGTATGTGGCTCAATGTTGTCATAATTCTGGCATGACATCATAGGAATGAGGTGGCCTTTTAAATAGATCAGATCTGTGTTATAACACTTTGACCTTTTCAGTCTGTATTTTAAGACAGATGAAGCACAGCCTATAAAGTATCAAAGAGGGATGGGGGAAATCTTGCACTTACTTTATTAAGCTCTCATCTTTTAAGTTTCATAGTCAGAAAATTAGTTGCCAAGATCTAATACATGTATGAACTGGTGGTTCAGGGATGTTAATTCTATGATGATCCCATCTTGAGTTTACTATATCTAGTGATAGACAATGGGGCTCATTTTCAAATAATCTCATGCATATTGTGGGGGGGGGCCAAATCCGCCAGCAGGGCTAAGCCCATACCCCTGCCATGTGCGCACTGTCCAGTTCTCCACATAGTGCCAATAATAATAATAATAATAACAGTTTATATACCGCAATACCGTTAATTTCTATGCGGTTTACAGAAGATTAGTGGGGTACAAGTTGAGTTGACGTACAAGTTGAGTTAACTTAAGGGATGTGGGAACAATGGGGAGAAAGAGCATGAGAGGGGAAGGAGGGAAGTGGGTCAGCTGTCTAGGTATTTCAGGAATAGGTGAGTTTTGAGGCATTTCCTGAATACCTCATAAGTGGTGGGCAATAGGAGTTGTTCTAGGTCTTTACCCCATAGGGCAGCCTGATGTGAGAGAAGATGCTCATGGTGTTTTTTTAGTTTGCATCCTCTTTTTTTTTGTAATTCTTTATTTAGACACTGTGCCCACATTTACAACAGTAAGGCATAACCAGAACAGCAAGAGTACAGTGTATACAAAATAACACACCCTTCCCCCCATGACAGATCCCCCCCCACTCCCACCCCCTCCCCATCCCAACCTTCCAACTCCCCCCATAGAACCAGCTAACTTACCCTTCCCCATTGAAAAGCAAAGTCCCCCCCCTAACACATGAAGCACCAGAAAAGGAGAAGGAAAGGGATATGGAAAGGGATACGAACCCAGGATATATAGGGATTCCCAATGCAATAATATATCTTTTGTTACTCCGGTACCGGAAATTCAGAACTTCCCTCCACCTCCAGGAACCTACCCCAAAGGTCCTCAAACTGTTGTCTCTGGCGTGTAAGTAGAGCGGAGAGTCGAAATTTCTCACAAACCCATCCCAATTTCACTCTCATCATCGCTACTGTGGGCACCGTAGGACTCTTCCAATGAGATGCCAGTACTAGCCTCGCAGCTATAAAAGCCAGTCGCACCAACTTGTCTTGCGTGTCCTCCACCTCTCCTGGGAGTATCCCCAACAAAGCAGTTTCCGCTCTAAACGTCAAGTGACATTGCAGAAGGCGCCCCACATAGTGGAACACCTGAGTCCAATATACCACAATGCGAGGGCACTCCCACCACATATGAAAGAACGTTCCCCTTAGACCACACCCTCTCCAGCACTCCCCTGCACATGAGGTACACATCTTGGCTAGCACCACAGGCGTAATATACCATCGCACCAGAAGCTTAAGAGCATTTTCTACCAATTGCGGAGCCACCGCCACGTGGTGTATTCGCACTGCTATTTGTTCCCATTCCTCCTTCGTATAGGTGAGCCCCAAATCCAGCTCCCAAGCCCTCATATAAGATGTTTTCTGATCCGAGTCAGCGTGCAGTAACCGATATAAGTGCGAAATGCAGCCCCGACGCACCGGTTCCCCCAACAGTAACTCAAACCTCGAGCGCTTATAAGCGGTGAGGTCTCCCGCTTTAGTGCGCATTACATAATCCTTCACCTGTAAGTAGGGGAACAAATCCCTCTGCTCTAGCTGAAAAGAAGCTTGGACCTCAGGAAACCCACGGATGTGCTCTCCCTCTAACAGCTGGCCAAAACATCGCAGCCCACCCCGCTCCCACCTGCGAAAGACTCCCCCCTCCCTACCCGGCATGAAATCCTCCGCATACCTAATAGGCAAAAAATGAAGTCCCCTCACCCTACCTACCAATTTCCTAATGGCCCCCAACCAGACCCGCATCGTCCATCGTATAAAGGGGTTAGAAAGAGTAGCAATTTCCCTCTCCCGTAAGCCCACCCACGGTAGATAAGACAGAGCAGGTATGCCCCTGGGACCCCCCAGAAGACCCTGTTCCACCTGAACTCACAATTTGGCCGGAGTCGCATGCCAATCCACAACCGCCCTAATCTGAGCCGCCCGGTAGTATAGTTCCAAATTAGGTAACCCCAAACCTCCCTCCTCCTTAAATTTGAACATGGCATATCTCGCAACCCTGGGACGCCTACCCCCCCAGATAAAGCGCAAAAGAGACCTATGCCAGCGAATAAAGTATATTTTAGGAACTTCAACAGGAAGAACCTGAAAGAGATAAAGAAATCTGGGCAGGACCATCATACGTACCACCTCCATTCTACCCATCCAGGAGAGGTATAAAGAGTCCCATCGATCAAGGTCCTGCCTCATAGCTGCCCCCAAAGGAAGATAATTATGGCAGAACAAAGTATTCCAGTCTTCCCCTAGCGATATCCCCAGGTATCTAATAGAGCCCTTCACCCAACGGAAGGGTACTCTACTTTGCAGCTCCAAAGCCGCCTCCGCTGGTACCGAAATGTTCAAGACCTCCGTCTTAGACAAATTAGCTTTAAATCCTGAGATACGCCCATAGTCTCGCATCAAATCTCGCAAGGCCATAAGCGTCCTCTCCGACCCCTCCACTATGGCTAAAATATCATCTGCAAAGAGGGATAATTTATGCTCAACTCTCTGCACCTGTACCCCCTTCACCTGCCGCGAGAAACGGATGCTTTGTGCCAATGGCTCGATCACCAAAGCAAACAACAGGAGAGAGAGCGGGCACCCCTGTCTCGTTCCTCTATGTAGCTCAAATGGTTTGGAGTAAGCCCCATTAACTTTGACACAAGCCATCGGGTTATGGTAGAGTGTAAGAATCCAGGAAATAAATCGCGACCCGAATCCCATCTGGCGTAGGACAGCCTCCATAAACGTCCAATCCACCCGATCGAACGCCTTTTCTGCATCCACCGCAACCGCCACCCAAGAAGACCCCGATCTTCGAGCCTCCCACACCAAGTTCAGCACCCGTCGAATACCATCCGCCGCCTGACGCCCCCCAATGAACCCCACCTGATCCGGGTGAATCAGGTCTGGCATATGGGTCGCCATCCTATCAGCCAAAATACGGGCCAGGATTTTAGTATCAATTCCTAACAGAGAGATAGGCCGATAGCTTCCACACATAGTCTCATCTTTCCCCGGCTTAGGGATTATCGTGATCCCTGCCAATCTCAAATAGAAAGGCAAGCGCTCCCCCTCTTTCAGGGAATTAAACAATCTAGTTAGCAAAGGTGCAACCAAGGGAGCAAGCTTCTTGGAAAACAACCCTGTAAACCTGTCCAGCCCAGGGGACTTTCCCGGCTTCAAATGTCTAATAACTTGCAATACCTCCTCCACCTTGATGTCCCCCTCCAGCCCCAGTGCATCCGAGCTAGACAGAGTGGGTAACCCTAAATCTCGTAAATAGGTTTGGCTCTCCTCCACAGAGCCCTCAAGCTCCGGAGTATAAAGCTCCTGATAAAACTCCCTAAACCGCCGTCGTATGCCTACATCATCAGTGATTACCGTGCCATCTCGCTCCTTAATAGCCAAAATATTACCCCTAGATTGGTGCAATTTGACCCTGTGAGCCAAGAGTTTACTGGCCCGGTTCCCCGATTCAAAAAATTTGAGCCATTAGCTTCTCAAGGTTAAATTTAATCACCTCATCTTCCAACTTCCCAAGAGCCATGCGGGTTTCCTGAAGTCGAAGCCTCAACTGCGGTCCCCCTTGTCCCCTCTTATGTTGATCCACCAAAGTGCGAAGCGTTTCCCGGAGCTGCAATTCCACCTGCTGCTGGGACTTTTTCTTATAGGCTGCTATAGAAATCAACTCACCCCTTAACACCCCCTTTAAACTTTCCCATATCGTCATGGGGGAGAACTGATCTACCTTATTAAACTCCAAGAAGTCATAGATCCCCGTTTCCAACTTTTGCACTATCTTCGGATCTCCCAACAGGGTATCATTTAATTTCCAATACGTATCTCCCCCCCGAGGCCCTCCCCAACTCAGATCCATCCATAACGGGGCATGGTCAGACCATCCAATGGTATCAATCTTAGTATCTATCAACTTTCCCCCCATCCTTTATCCACACATATCAAATCAATGCGAGTGTATACCCCATGTACAGGAGAGTAGAAAGTGTAGTCCCTACCCATCCAATGTTGCACCCGCCACCCATCCTCCACATTAAGGACGTCCAGAAATCTCTTCAGACATTTTCTATCACTCCTAAGTCTATCACCCCCCTTGCCCGTGGAGTCCCATTCTGGATTAAGGACCAAATTAAAATCTCCCCCCACCACCAGATGCCCTACCTTAACCGATAAAATTTTGTTCAGGAGAGCGTCAAAAAATTGGCCCTGCTGAGAGTTAGGTGCATACAGATTAACCAATGTTACCCGAATTCCATCAACAGTACCTGTCCAGATAATCCACCTCCCCCCCTCATCCCTCCATTCCCGCTCTAGGACCACCTTCAACTTGTGGGAAAACAAAATCCCCGCCCCCGCTTTTTTCCGCTCCACTCTATTAGAAGCCCAAACCCTCACGGGATAATCTCGGAACTGTACAAGTTTTTCCCCTGCTTTCACAAAATGAGTTTCTTGAACAAAACAAATATCAAAACAGAGGCGTTTAACTTCCTTCAATAACAGTTGCCTCTTACGTGGCATGTTAAGCCCCTTAACATTCAAACTACCCACTCGTAGAACATTAGCCCCACCCCATTCCAAACCATAGAGAACGTGCTCAACACCCACTCCCCTCCCCTTGCTATTCCCTTCTGCCCCCCTGTCACCCTCCCCCCCAACCCCTCCACTCCCCCAACCCCCGCCCACCCACCCTGCATGCCCCTTCCCCCTCCCCTCCAGTCCCACACTCCCTCTCTCCTCACTCCCTCCATGACTTCAAGTGACCCCACCTCCCTCTAATGTCACCACCGATGTACCTCCCCCCTACAACCTCTCATCCCCCATTCAAACATCCCCCTCCATCCATTCCCCAGACTCACCACCATACACTCCCCCGCACACACCCAAAGATATTAGTGAGTTCACATCAAGGTCCAGAGCCCTTCTGGGTGTAGAAATCAACCCGCTCAGTCAGCCAGTCAAGTGTCTGTAGTAGGTGCCGCTCTCCTGTTGGTCGTCTCCCCCTCAGGGCGGGAACTCCGCCTCCCTCTCTTCCTCTGTGGCACCTCTTTCCACTGAGAATGCTCCAACTTTTGCGCCGACAACTTGCTCAATACAGAATCTCCAGGAGTCACCAAGCCCTCCTTCAAAAGCACCTCCTGTAACTCCGCCACTGTCGTTACTCGCTTGTGTACCCCATTAAAAGTCACCAACAATCCGAAGGGAAAGAGCCAGCGATAGCGCAAATTGTTCTTCTTCAGCACCTCCAACAACGGCCGGAACTCACGCCTCTTCTGTAGAGTAATGGACGATAAATCCTGAAATATCTCCACCTTCAGATTTTTCCAGGGAATAACACCCAAATCTCTAGCTTTCTTCACCAAACGGTCTTTATCTGGGAAATGATGGATGCAAGCAATAATATCTCTCGGGTAGTCCCCAGTCTTGGGACCCAACGTGCGGTGGGCCCTATCAACTTTCAGACCCCCAGTAGTAGCATCGGCGTCCCCCATATCAGCCATCATAAATCGGTAGAGCTCCTGCACCACGGCTGTAGCATCTCCGTAATCTGCCGTATCCGGAACCCCCCGGATCCGCACATTGTTTCGCCATGACCTATTTTCCAGGTCCTCCACTTGTGCACAGCAATCCAAAAGATCTTTCTGGACAGTCTGCATCTGGTTATTAATGCTGAGCACATTTTCTTCCTGTTCTCCGAGGCGCTTCTCTGTATCCTCTACCCGGCCCAGCAGATCCGCAAAGTCCTGCCGGATCTCCTTCACCGCCTCCTTGATCTTTCCCTTCACAGCCGCCACTTCCTCTTTAATTTCGGCTGCCCAGAGTTTCAAGTCTGCTTTTGTAACCGCCGCCGCCGCACTAGCCCGCCGCAGCCTCGGGGAAGCTCCTCGCTCCGATTCCTCCTCCGACGCGCTGTCTCCTGATTCGCGCGCGGACACGCTGGAGGTCCCGCACACGTGTTGGAGGCCGCGCTTTTCACCCCCACGATCCAGCGACCTACCCGCTTCAGATTTCTTGCGCGACGGCATCCCGCAGCAGAGGGAGGCAGCTCTATCTCTCGGCTCCTCACACACATGCTATTCTGTGCTGCCCGCAGCGGGGGAAGAGTGCTCCATGTAGCGAAGGGTCAGAGCGAGTTCTCTAACCCTCCATCTTAGTCGGTGACGTCACCGGAAGTCCTTAGTTTGCATCCTCTAACCGGGGGAGAAACGAAGTGCGAGTGGGAGCTTCTCTTGTGTTTGTTGGCTGAGAAGGAGAATAGGTCAGTGATGTATTTAGGGGTTAGACCGTAGAAAACTTTAAAACAGAGGCAGGCGAACTTAAACTTTACACGAGCTTCCATCGGCAGCCAGTGTAGCTGTTTGAAGTATGGCGTCACGTGATCGAACTTCTTTAGACTGAAGATTAGTCTGACCGCAGTGTTTTGCATTAGTTGTAATCGTCGCATATTCTTTTGGGGGATTGCTAAGTAGGCGATGTTACAGTAGTCGAGTTGACTTAATACGAGGGATTGTACCAAGATTCTGAAGGCAGAGTTAACAAAGTATGCTTTAATGGAGATATGCAGACTTCCCACAAAACCAGTCTCTGAGCTTTTTCCACTTTTCAAAACAAAAAGGTTTGTTTTCTTTTATATTTTTCTTCACAAAAGTAAACTAGCTCAAAAATACCTTTTCACCATTCATATGGCTATTCCCATTAAACAGTTTATGGCAGGACCTCAATATCCCAAAAGTACAGTGTTTTATTTCTCAGCAAAACAAGAAAAACTGTACCAATCAGTTCTGCCCCAAAGGCTGCTGCTTTGTCACAGATCAGGCAGCTCTCTTCAACAGAGACCTGAGTCCACTCTTCTTTGCCAGTAGGTAACACTAGGCAGCACTCCTGCCTTCATATTTCTTCCCAGTGCTTTTGTAGCAATCGTACAGCACTGATCATATCTCTGCACAATTATTTGCCTTAACCTCTAAATAAGTTTCACAATACTACCCTGAATCTCTATAGCTAAGGCCAGTATGTGGAGAACTCTAACCACCCTTATGAAGATCATATGACCCTGTTCCCACCCGTGGTTCCCAAATGTTCATTAGTTTAAGACAAGGTTTGGGCTCTTAAAGCAGCCTCTATTTTCCCAGCTTTAAACACAGTACCTAACTTCAGCTGTGCTGGGATTCTCATGCATACTTTCCTCCAAAGCTTGACACACTTTCAGTTCAGTCACTCAGGCTGAAATTTATTAATTAACAGGATCATCTTATTCAAATCTTAAAAAGTTACTATTTCACTCAAACATCCAGCTCTCAGACACACCTCACTATGGATCAACACTATAATCTATGGCATATTCCTGGTCACTTAAGACACAGCCCTGTTCCTCTATTTCCATGTGACTCTCTTCTTTGTATGCTGGCTCCCCACCCCCTACCTGTGGGTACAACTGTATCTCACTTCCAGCTTCCGTAAAACTTTCCTCAGAACTGTCCCGTCTCCAGGAAAGCCTCTCCTTGGGAACCTTGTACCTTATTTGCCTGTGTCCCTCTGGCAGAGTTCTCTGACGGGGCAGAGGAATGGGAGTTCAAATTTCTTCAGCACTTCTCAGCGTGCCTCCTTTGCTTCTGTGCACCTGAGATGACTGCTCCTCCTCCCAGCTCCCAGCTATGAGGGATTTATTTTCCCCGGGGCTTCTGCACTTCCTGTTGCACGTCAACTCTGCTGGAACCTCCCCTCTCTTTAACCCTTTTTTGTCAGAAAATACTGCTGGAGCATTAAAGTGAGCTTTGCCAGCAGTTTTAGGGAAGGAATGATAAGGTAATAAAGTGGAAGCTTGTGTTGCTTCTGTACTATTTCCTATCCCCTGCTCTTCTGGTGTGCCTGCAGTCTGCTTGCCAGATTTTAAAGTCCTACTTCTATCCCTAGGAATGGGTACTGGTTTAGCACAGGTAGGACTAGCAGCAGGGGTTGTGAGTGTGGCAGGGTCACCTATAACATTTGCTACTTTTCCTTTTAACTTCTTTATTGATGTGAAGAAACTTGAATTCTGTATAACTACCACTATTCTGAAATCTATCCTTCAGAGTTATACAAAGACTGACATTATGTGGTTTAGAACTGCAGATTCCACCAGAAAAATACTTTGATCAGTGCAGACTTTGTGATATTTTGAGGCTGAAGCAGCAAGTTATTGTGGACCTAAAAATGAGAGGCATGTCAATAACATTATGGCACCATTTGCAAAATTTTGTCTTCTGTCAAAGGTAGGCGCTGGAAATGTAGGCCAGGGTTTTAAATGCCTACATTTCTGGCACCTATCTTTGATGGAGAATCACACCTAGCAGTGCTTAACTCTACCCATAACAATGCCTACGTTGTACCTGGCCTTCATTTCTAGCACTCTTTACAGTGCCTAACTCTACCCATAACCATGCCTACGTTGATGTTAAGCGCTGCTAGGCCCCATCTCTAAATGCGATTTCAGCACCTACTTTATTTTTTTATGAGAATGTAATTGGTTTTTACATGGTGCGGTCAATTAAACCAATTAAAACGATTATGTTAGACTAAACTAAGCCTTAAGTTTATATACCGCATCATCTCCACGGAAGTATGGCAGTATGGTTCCTATCACCGCCTAATTTACAGTGCCATTTTAAGAATCCAGGCCTAGGCTCCTTTATAGAATAAGCTCCTACCAGGAACCCTCCAGGCATTTATTTATAGGTGCCTAGTTATAGAATTACTGTACCTCTGTGGTTCCCAGAGAATTTAAATAAATTAACAGTGTATTTGCATGGTACACATTAAGGTATTGCAAACCTATGACAATAAGAACTCATAGATCAAAAAATAGAAGTTTCTGGGTGCATGTGTGTACACATACACCCCCCCCCCCAACCTATGGAAATACAAAATTTCAATACAAATATCAGATCTAAATTGTGGTCATGCTTATCAATCAATGTACCCATAGTTGAAAGAAAAACATCAACAAGATTTAAGAAACTTGGATGTCTAGCTGTAAGTCATAGGGTTAAGTATATCACTTTGAAATGTCCAGTGGTTCAGATAGCTGCAAAAGAGTATCAATCATGTCATCCGATTTCTGTCACAGAAGAAATCAGGATAATATCACTATTATTCTCTTTAATCCAAGCCATTTTCTCTGGTCCTTGTAGTGAAATCCAACAGACAGACAAAATATGACTCTGCCAGGTTATCTAGAGTCCAAAGATCAGAGGGAGACTCTCTTCTAGTGGCAGGGGAAGAATTCCGGTGATGGTTTCAAATGGAACCCTGGGATGGCAAATCAATTTCAAACTCGTTTCCAGGAGCTACAGTGCATCAAACAAGTTCACAAGAAGGCATCATTCTTTCAAATAAAGAAATATGGTAGATATCTGTCCTTTTCTGCAGCTAGTATATCAACCATGAAATACTGTGATTTAAATGGTAAATAGTATGCCCTATTCCTTTTCAAAAACAGACACAGCGGAAAGCAGGGGAACAAAATAGTTGGAAAACTACATTAAATTGTAAAAATCTCAATCTTCTCTTGAATTATTGTGATCTTTTTTCTTATATGAGAAGTCTTTCCTCAGTCCCAGGTAGCTGCACAGATAGATCCAACAATAATAAAAATATTAAAGACATGTAAAAAGTAAAAGAATCAGAGTTTTCAGTTTTTATCAGTCAGGTCTCTAGATAAGGTACAATTTTATAATAGGTTGTTGATGTTTAAAAAACAAAAAGGTGCCTATTTGATCCAGATATCCAAAAGTGAGAAGCGCACTTAATACACACTCTTCAATAACACTTTAGCCTTCTTTTTTTTAAATCTTTTTTATGTTTTGTATTATAAATGGGGACCTTCATAACAGAGGGCAAGAAACTATTTGGAAAAATCTCCCTAAGTTTCATGCATCGTCTTCTGTGAACATAATCATAAAGTACCCTATATAGAGGGAATTCAGTAAATGGCGCTCAAAAATCCATACCCCAAACAATTGATGTTAAGCGCAATTTTATATAGGGCATGTGTGCTTTTTACAACTGCACCTGTTTGACATGGGAATTAATGCCTGCTAAAAGCAGGTGTAAATGAAAGTGCCTAATTTAGGTGTGGTGTGGCCTAATTCTATAATTCCACACACAACTTTGAGAACACTTCCGACATGCCCCTGGCCACGTTCCCTTTTCAGATATGTGCTATAAAAATTGCATGCAGATCTTTCTAGAATAACACGCAGAAAGATGCGAGCATAACTGCTAATCAAATCCAATTAACTGCAACAATTGATTGTTATCACCCAGTTAATCAATTTGGTGCACATCTTTCGGCATGATATACAGAATCAGGGAATAAATGTGGAGCACTTTACCAAAAACATATGAAATGAAACCACTCTATTATTTTAACTTCACACATATCTGACGTGCAGAATACCTTTGTGCATTTTAATTTGTGTTTTTTCAGCAGGAAGAAAAAATGAAGCCGGAGTAGGAAGCATGTAGGCACTGATAAAACTGAGAGGAGACGTTGCCTTGCCACAGCGCTGAGGTTCAAAACATGATCACATTGATAGTTAGAAATATTACAGTCCACCCTTCAAAAGAAAAAAGAACAACGCTGAAGTGTTATTGAAAACTGTATATTTTATGGTATTCAGACAGTTAATCCCGCAAAACTTAGTCCTGCGGTCAGTTAATCACAGACTCTTCAACCCTTGTCACTTAGGGCTCCTTTTACAAAGGTGCGCTAGGGCATAAACACGCGCAATAGCGCGCATTAAATTCCCGAGCCCGCTAGCCACTACCGCCTCCTTTTTAGGAGGCGGTAGATTTTCGCCTACCGCGCATAATTTTGTGCATGCGCTAAAAACCCTAGCGCACCTTCGTAAAAGGAGGTGTCCCATAGACACTTAATCCTGTGACACTTATTGGGGGATGCAGAAAACTTACCGATCGTGTAACGATCATCGCTAAACCAGTTTGGCCAGTTTAGCAATCGATTGGATCGGATTTCCCGATGCACAAAACTGCTGTCCGCCCATTATCCGATCTGATCCATACAAATTAGTAAAACCCCTATGCAAAATAGCCAAGCGATTGATGCATTAACATCACTTGGCTATTTAGCATCGGGTTTTACCGATTGTAAAATACGATTGCTCTAGAACTGTGTTACCGACAGGTGTGCCTGCTTTTTTTATTTTTTCAATGGCACAGATATTTTACATGTATTACACACGTAAAATACCTGCCCCATTTTTAAAAATGAAAAAAGTTTCCCACCGCCACAATGGCCCTCCCCAATGACCCCTGACAAAGTGACCCCCCAACAAAGCACCCTCTCCCTCCCCGAACCCCAAAAAATGGCAGAAGGGATGCCCACTCCCTCCTGCCACTGGAAGCTCCTGCTACCCCCCAAACCAAGAAAATATGGGGAGGGGGTGGCTCGGGGATACCAGCACAGGGGAGGACATGGAATGGGGGGGCTTTTTTTTCTTAATGGGACAGGTTGTGCGTGTTTAACACACGCACATCTGTGCCTTTAAAAAAAACAACAAACAGAAGCCCTAACAGCAGTGACAGGAGGCTGCTTTCTCTGTCACTGCTCTTAGGGTTGTGCGCATGTGTCAATCACTCAGTGAGCAATTGAATCGGTTGCGTTTGCATGCAAATGATTTGCACCTCCATGCAAATCATTTGCATGCAAACTTGATAGTGCATTGATCGCTGTTGGGAGTATCGGCCAGAGAATCGGCCAACAACGATAGAGTCGCTATCTTTTTGCATCTAGCCCTTAGTCCTGCGAAAGTTAATCACAGACACTTCAACCCTCGTCACTTAATCAGGAAAGTCTTCATTAATTTAAGGAGAATGTTAGAGTGTCGCATGATGGTGTGTCAGAAGTGTGTGGGACTAGGCTGTCGGCACCGGTCAGTCAACATGGCCCTGATGTTGGCGGGGAACAGGTATAAAAAGAGGCGCTAGGAGGATTAGTTTAGTCTTGTTATCCACCACAGTATGTGCGTTGGGTGTTGCAATTTACATAGAGCATTCATTTGTTGCTTCTGTTACAAATACTCAGGGGTGTCCAATGTCGGTCCTCGAGGGCCGCAGTCCAGTCGGATTTTCAGGATTTCCCCAATGAATATACATGAGGTCTATTTGCATGCACTGCTTTCATTGTATGCTAATAGATCTCATGCATATTCATTGGGGAAATCCTGAAAACCCGACTGGATTGCGGCCCTCGAGGACCGACATTGGACACCCCTGCAAATACTGATTGCGTTATAATGTCTGCGGTGTTTGGGAAAAGCAAAAAAGGTCATAGAGTGTTGGCAGCACTGAGAAAATGTTAATAGTTCTGTATCTTGGCACTGCACTAATTGGGTAAAATATCATTGCAAAGCTTGGGTGACGATGGCAGACAGAATTTTGAAAGTGTTGAATCCGCAACACACACATGAGGGAAACATAGCGATGTCTCAAGCAAGGACTGCTGTGGCAGAAATGAAAGATAAGATGGTGGAAGTTGATGCAACACCAAGTTCAGCATGAGCTGCAGTAGTACAAACACTCAGGGATAGTTTTAATTGCACTTCCGAAACAATCAGCCATTAATAGATGTCTTCTTACACATCGAAAGAAGTTGGTGGTTGCCGCACATGGTGGAATTGATTTGCCAGAAATTCCTAAAGACCACAATTTCAATATGCCAGTGATGTTTGCTGACATTGTATTATTCAACTCAGGATATGGCGATAATCGAATCATCATTCTTGGTTGCAATGTGATGTTAGACGTTTTGGCTCGTGTTGATGTGTGACTGGCAGATAGCACTTTTTCAGTAGCACCTACAATATTCTTTCAGCTGTTTTCGATACATTTTCATTAAACTGAAGGACTTAATCTGGCTGCTTTATATGTTCTCATAAAGAACAAAAGCGCCGAGTCATATCGCAAGATGCTGGAGGCAATTAAAGGTTTGATCCCAGGTGCTATCCCGAAGAAGATATTGGTGGACTTTGAAAAGGCAGCTATGGTGGCATTCCAGGAAGCTTATCCCGGAGCAACAATAACCGGATGTTATTTTCACTTAACGCAGAGCGTTCTGAGAAAAGTGAACAAAACTGGCATGAAAGCGGAGCATCATATTAATGACAACATTCATGAATGTGTCCGTTGCTTGTCTGCCTTAGCTTTTGTTCCTGTCACCGAAGTTACCGAGGCATTCGATATGCTAGCGGACAACATGCCGCAGCACGACCATATGGATGAACTTGTAAGTTTCATTGAGCACATATATATCAGAGGGCATCGATTGCGTGGCCGTTCTGCAGCATACACATCTGCAATGTTCAGACCAGAACTATGGAATCAGAACGAGGCAGTTGCAGATGGAGTTGCGCAAACAACTAATGCAGTGGAAGGTTGGCATCACGGATTGCAATCTCTCTTTCACTGTCATCACCCTATCATCTGGACTTTTCTGCAAGGAATCAAGCAAGATATGAGCTGACAGAAGGCGCTTCTGCTTCAAGGAGCAAGTGGACTAATACATCTGTTGACAAAGAAATACCAGATGCTGAACGATCGTGTTGCTAAGGCAGTTGGAAACTTTGGAAGAGTGGAGATTCCTGTGTTTCTTTGTGTAATGGCACATTTGTCGCATTCATAATGACAGACATTATAGAGAATGTGTCGATAGTTGATGTAACTCTTATCAATACATTTTTATGTGTTCAAGTACAATGTGTGTAGGTTACCTGCACCTTTTATATGGCATATTCTGCATTTCTAATATTATATACTGATTTACATACATGCTGCAGGGTCAGGGATGTCTGATGTATCACATTTAGAGAGTCATACGGAAAACACCGTTGTTGTAATGACTGACTATCTTCCAATTACTGCTACTGTATACTACTGTAACTTGCTGTGCCAATTAAAGGAGGCATTGAAAAAAAAAAAAAGAGAGGAAAGCTGCAGAAAGAAGTTCTCTTTATGCAAGACAGTGGCGTACCTAGCGTATGTGACACCCGGGGCCCATCATTTTTTGACACCCCCCCATCTATATGGGAAAAATATGATTTTTAGTAACAATCCACATATCGCACAACAAGAGTGTACCTAGGAAAAGGCAGCATCTTAAACACTGCAGTGAGCACTAGAACACCAACACATACATTGTAAAACTAAACAAGCCAGATCCTGCACAGTCAATTGATCCTGTACAGTCGATGCTATCAGAAAGCCATGTCCCTTTCATACACACAGACAGAAACACCCTCGCCCAATATGGAATAATCACAAACTAAAAATAGAAATATATAGACAAAAGTTAAACTGAACTGCCAAGAAACCAGACTCTGCATACAATGCAACACCACAACACCACAAAAACAGTAATACATGTCCTCTACTACTGTGCAAAATATAAAGACAGTAGATGTAAATTTGAAAAAACTGATACATAACAATCACCACTTTACAAATTAACAAATAAAAATAAAAAAATAATGAGAAATAAGAAAATACCATTTTATTGGACTAATCCCCGTAAGCTCGGTCCCCATCCCCACAAACCACCTGATTCCATCCACACAAGCCTTGAATTGTTTTATATTGAACTTATTATATTAAAATATAAAAAGAAACAATATTCTGTACAATTGTCAATTTATAAATCAACGTCTTCTCCTCACTCTCTCTTCCCCATTTCCCTTCAGCGCCCTCAGCTCACTCTCATTCCACTTTCCTTCAGCACACGCACATAAAAACAAGCAAGTAATTTTATATCATTTACATTCTATTCATTCATAGAAATTAAAGTCTAAATAATGCCAGTCACATAACAAAACATGATTTTACAAAAATAATTCCCTGCACAGTCAAGCCTGCAAGGATTACTAGATGTCTTTCAGCAGCTCCCCTCCCTCCCTCCCCCTTCCCTTCGTGGCCAAGTCAAAATGATCTACCAACAATAAAATTTTAAAAACACAAAGAACACTGTACGCAGAGAAAATGTTAATTATCATTTATATTCCACGGGTTTTCAAAGAGGTCAAGGCAGATGACTATGCAATGTCACCTCAGGAACAACTATACAAAAATAGACAAATATACCCCCTCCCTTTTTACTAAACCACAATAGCGTTTTTTAGCGCAGGGAGCTGCGCTGAATGCCCCATGCTGCTTTCGACGCTCATAGGCTCCCTGCGCTAAAAACCGCTATTGCAGTTTAGTAAAAGGGGGCCTTAGTGCAAAATATAGACAGCAGATATAAATTTTCAAAATGGACACATTTTGATCACTAAATTGAAAATAAAATCATTTTTCCTACCTTTGTTGTCTGGTGATTTCATGAGTCTCTGGTTGCACTTTATTCTTCTGACTGTGCATCCAATATTTCTTCCCTTCTTTCAGCCTCTTGTATACTTCCTCTCCTCCAGACCTCATTCCCTCCCCCAACTTTTTCTTTGTTTCATCCTGCCCCCTTCTTTCTTTCTCTCTCCATGCCCCCTTTCTTTCTGTATGTCTGTCTTTCTCTCTCTCTCTCTCTGTGCCCCATTTCTTTCTTTCTTTCACCCTGCCCCCTTCTTTCTTTCTCTCTCCATGCCCCTTTCTTTCTCTATGTCTGTCTCTGTCTCTCCGTGCCCCATTTCTTTCTTTCTTTCACCCTGCCCCCTTCTTTCTTTCTCTCTCCCCATGCCCCCTTTCTTTCTCTGTTTGTCTTTCTCTCTCTCTCTCCCCATGCACCATTTTTTTCTTTCTTTCTTTCTGGCTCCCTGTCCCCCCCCCCTTTCTTTCTTTCTGGCTCCCTGTCTCCCCCTTTCTTTCTTTCTGGATCCCTCCTTTCTTTCTTTCTTTCTCCCTGCCCTCCCCATGCCACCGCCATTGGAAAACATGTATGCTGCCACCGCCGCCGGGGAAAGGCTGCCACTGGCCATCAGGAACAGGCCGGCGCCGAGTTTGCCCTGTTTCTCTTCCCCGTGGGCCAACCAACTCTCGCCGCCTGACGTCAATTCTAACATCGGAGAGGACGTTCCGGGCCAGCCAGGCAGCAATTGGCTGGCCCAGAATGTCCTCTCCGACGTCAGAATTGACGTCGGGCGGCGAGAGTTGGTCGGCCCGCGGGGAAGAGAAGCAGGGATGGAAAACTCGGCGCCAACCTGTTCCCGATGGCGGCAGCCTATTCCCTGGTGGGAGGCCAGTTGTGCACTCCCTTGGGGCATGCACCCGGGGCGGACCGCCCCCCCCCCTGCCCCTCCTTGGTACGCCACTGATGCAAGACAATGCACTTGCTCACAAAGCTGCCAAAACAATGGATGTTTTGAAACAATTGGGGTTTCAGGGCATAGACCATCCACTCTACTCACCAGATCTTGTTCCATCTGACTATTTTCTGTTTCCAAACTTTAAAAAGAGTTTGAAAAGGTGACAATTTTCAAGTGATTCAGAGGTGACTGCAGCAGCGGAGCAGTATTTCAGTGACCAGATAACAAGAGTATTTTTAGGAAGGGTTACAGAAACTTCATACATAATGTGCCAAGTGTGTTGAACTTAGGGGTGAATATGTGGAATAACTTGTAAGTTTCATGGTTCCACGTCATTTCCTCCTTAGATGGGCTGAGAACTTTTCAGCATCTCCTCGTATTGTCTGCCCTTTGGGTTCCTATGTGGAGGTGGCCAGTTACAGAATTGCCCCATAATGGGCTGATATACTAAACTGCTAATAAACTCAAGTTTTTCTCATGGTGCCTGCCCATTTCAATGATAGGGAAGGAAGTTGCATTTTCTCTTGTGATAAAGTGCACACAAATTACAAACTTTATCATTAACAAATTAAGGGCCTCTTTTACAAAACCGCAATAGGGATTCTCCTGCGGCAAATGCACTGAAACCCAGGGACCCTCCGCCACAAGAGGGCATCCGCTTAAACTCAGGGGAGGGAAATTTCATGGCGACACCAGAAAGTATTACTTCACTGAAAGAGTGGTTGAACACTGGAACAAGCTTCCGATACAGGTGATCGAGGCCAAAAGCGTTCCAGATTTTAAGGGTAAATGGGATGCCCATGTGGGATCCCTGAGAGGGTGAAGTTACAGATGGGTCAGTTAGAGCGGGGGCTCTAGAGCAGACTTAGGGGGTGGGTCTGTGAAGTGGGCAGACTTGACGGGCTATGGCCCTTATCTGCCGTCATTTTCTATGTTTCTATGTTTCTATGAATTGAATGGGCTTCAGTGCATTGGTTGGGGGGGGAATTGCTACCACGATTTTGTAACCGGAGCCCTAACTATACTCCTTGAGGCGCAGTTAAGTTTCATAAAACATGTTTGCTTGTCATTTTACTAATGCTGTGCTAATGCTCTGCATTGCTAATAAGCTGATTCGTGTGATTTTTTTTTTTTCGACTCACTAGCACTTTATCATACATTTGGTGAACAGCTGTACAAACAAAAATACAACCAGCCCTTGTTGCTTGCATAATGACATGTTCATTTGCCATTTTAATCGGCAGAAATGCATTTGAAAAACCGTTCACTGCTTAGTAAAATGGCCTCAGTGTTTCTAGTAATGACAAGCATTAAAGCTGCTGCCAGATCTCCTTTCCAGACTACAGGACTTTTCACCGCTTCTTCGCAGAAAGTGTGGTGGACTTATGACACAGTCTCCCAGTGAGAATAGTGGGGACAAATTCAGGAAAGTCTTCTACATATAGGGAAAAATAAAACAACTACAAGCACAAAACGGCAGCTGCCGGGAAGATCTGCACTAAGAGTCTCTCTGTAGAGCGCGCTCTTTGCAAAATACTAGCTTAGAATGTATCCTGCGCTTAACTCTGAGCATGGCACTTGCGCCTGCTGAAACCTGGAGTAAATGCTGACAGGCAACTCATGGGGCGTTTGGGCACATAAATAACCCTACCTGATATCTGGGAATGCCCTTGAGCCGTCCATATTCCTCCCAAGGCCATGCTCCCTTTTGAGTTATGCACTATAAAATTTAGTTGTGCATTTCATAGAAGAGGGTGCAGAGCAGATCAAGTCATCCCGTCTTTTTAAATTACAAAGCGGCTTTACAATACATAAAAAACAGAAAGCAGAGTAGTACAGACATATTAAAATTAGTAGCTAAATTTTTGTCCAATACAGACATTTACAGGGTCTGACAAATCAAACTCACATGAGAGGAAAAAGGGTAGAACTACAATGAACAGAAAGGTAAGAACAGTTAGGGGAAAAAAACAGAAGGAAAGGAGTAAAAATTAAACCTATCTTTGCCACAGAAACTGGACCAATTAACACCAATTATTGATTGTTAATGACTTATTAACTATTCAAGAAATACACCCAAATGTCCTAACCCCTTCCTTTTCCCCTCTCGCCCCCCTCTTAGCATCCTTACTTCAAAATTGTTTTAGACCTTACGCCTTTAATTGCATTCCTCTTCCTGGAAAAGTCCAGCTATCTTTTTGATGCACTAGGTCCAACGTCTTTAATTGTATTTCTCTTCCTGGAAATGTCCAGTTATCTTTTTGATGTAATCCGCTTAGAACTGCAAGGTACAGGCGGCATATAAGCAATCTGTTAACATATGGATCTGGGATCCACACCCAAACTTACGGGCGACTGATATAGAATCTGGGGGGAAATGTTGAATTCTGATTTAGGAATCATCGCTCAACAAAAAGATCTTGGAGTCCTTATGGATGATGCATACCATGGCTGCCAAAATGCCAACTAGAATGTTACGTATTGTTCCGAAAAGAAGGGAGGACAAAGTTGAGAATATCATTATCTCTCTGTATAGCTCCTTTGTGCAACTAAACCTTGAGTATTATGTGCAGCTCTGTTTATTCCTTCTCAACAGGAACATAGTGGAACTAGAAAAGGTTCAGAGGATGACTAAACTAATAAAGGAGATAGGTCATCTCTCTTATGAGGAAAGGCTAAATAGGTTAGGGTTCTTCAGCTGGGAAAAGAGATAATAGAGAGGATATAATAAAACTTTATGAGTGGGATGTTATTGAGAAAGACATGGTAGCATGGAATATTGCTTCTCCTTGGGTTTTGGCCAACGTGAGAATGGGCTACTGGGTTTGATGGACCATTGTTCTGGCCCAGTAATGCTATTCTTATGTTCTTATCTTATGTTCTTAATGAATGAATATGGTTTTTGCAGCAACACTACTGTAAGTAGGTACAAAATACAAAATAATGATGTGGTGGAGAAGAAAAAAAAAGTGCCGGAATTCAACAAAGTGTGGAATGAACACAGAGGATCTCTAATCAGAAAATGAAGAATATACAGTGGAACCTTGGCTTGCGAGCATAATTCGTTCCACAAGCATGCTTGTAAACCAAAGTGCTCATATAACAAAGCGAGTTTCCCCATAGGAAGAAAGGGAAACTCGCTTGATTGGTTCCCCCCCCCCCTTCCCGGCCACCGGCGCTGCTCGCTTCCACCCCACCCCGCCACATTCCAAAAAGACCCACCCCCACGCCCGAGGTCACTGGTACGCTTCCACCCCACCCCCGAGAACCGGCATTCCCCCCCACCCATGATCCCCCCTGAGAACCGGCATCGCAGTCCCCCGCCCATGAATGCCCCCCCCAGAACCGGCATCGCCCGCCCAAATCCAAACCCCGATCTGGCACTGGCACACAGCAATAACTCACAGGATGTGCCGATGACTGAAGATCCTGCCTCTTGCCGCTGGGCTGGGCCTTGAGCATCTGCGCATGCTCAAGGCCTTCTGGCTCCCGCTCTCCCCGAGCTCATGGGTGGGGGGGGGGGGCAATGCTGGTTCAGGGGAAGCTCGCAAATCGAGTCAACGCTCGGTTTGCGAGGCACGATTTGCTTGAGTGTTTTGCTTGTCTTGCAAAACACTCGCAAACCGCGTTACTCGCAAACCGAGGTTTGACTTTAATTTGAAGAACCACGGCCGCGGTACTGGGCAGACTTGTATGGTCTATGTCCTGTATATGGCAATTCGGTTTAGGAGGGCTTTGATGAAAACCCCAGTAATTTGGAACATGAGAATGGTGCTGGGCAGATTTTTACTATATGTATACCACAAATGAGATAGTTTGTATAGGCTGGAGTGAGCTTTGATGGCACTTCCAGTAGTTAGATCCTAAGCACTGTACCGGGTGGACTTTGGAGTCCAGGGCCCAGAAATATCAAAGATAAAAGACAATTTAATTTAATCATGAATTTATAACGCATGCAACTATTGGGCAGACTGGATGGATTATTCAGGTCTTTTATCTGTTGTCATTTACTATATTACGAGTACTATGTTACCATTCCATAATCTTCTTTATTACCCATTATTATCAAACTTCCCTGGCAGGACACTATATTACAAAACTCAAACAAAATGGCAAAGTAATTGATAGGACCTTGGGGAGCCCCACAGTTAGTTCCAGATGCTAGAGATATGCTGCAGCTCACATTATTGCCTCTCTGTTAGGTCTAAGCAAAGCTTTATATGCTGTTGCACTGAAAAAAAAAATAGCATTATTGAAGCTATTTTTCACCTATATTACTGTAGGGCAAGAAAGTCCTCATTTGCTAAAGAAAGTTGAATCACTGGTCAGGGCAAATTGCTATGAGTCTTTACATTTACATACGAGTCTCTCTTTTTCTGATACCTAAATTTAACAGAATGATTAATCAATAACACTTTGGCGCAGATGTTCTAAAGGGTTTTTCTAACTGTGGCCTAATTCTCCAAGGCTTTTATCCCACTCCATGTCCTCAGGGAAATACAGCTTAATTAAATAGATCCGTCTTTCTTTGGATGCCTCCTTTTTCTCAAGAATAAAAAGAGAAATGGAAGGGGGGAAGGTAAAAAGGGGGGGAGGGGGGCTGAAAAGTTCACAAATACAAAGCAAATCCCACTAAAGGGTACTAAATAAGATAGTGGAGAGAAATGGTCTCAGAAACCTGCTTGGATAAGGATATATTCAATCCGATACCAGGCCATTGAAGGTTTGTAGTTTCCATCACTGACCAAATTGCCTCCATCTTCTTTTTTTTGTGTGAGCAATTTCTATTATGTCATAAATTAATTATTTTTTACTTTTTCTTTTTCATAGACAGCAAAAAAAACACTTAACTTAAAGTGTGCAGAGTGCTGACAAGCCCGACGGGGACCCGTTTCACCACTAACGTGGCTTTTTCAAGGGTTCTCAGGACACTTCATTTTACGTCCCGCCTCACTTAGGGCTGTTTATTTCTGCTGTACTAAGGGCTCCTTTTATGAAGGCACGTTAGGGCCTTACCGCGCAAAATAGCACGCGCTAAATTGCCGTGCGTGCTAGCCGCTGCCACCTCCTTTTGAGCAGGCAGTAGATTTTTGGCTAGCACACACTAATCCGGTGCGTGCGCTAAAACGCTTAGCGCACCTTCGTAAAAGGAGCCCTAAGTGAGGCAGGACGTAAAATGAAGTGTCCTGAGAACCCTTGAAAAAGCCACGTTAGTGATGAAACGGGTCCCCGTCGGGCTTGCCAGCACTCTGCACACTTTAAGTGTTTTTTTTTGTTTTTTTTTTTTTGCTGTCTATAAAAAAGAAAAAGTAAAAAAATAATTAATTTATGACATAATAGAAATGAGTAAAGTTTTACAAATAGGTGAAGTGGGAAATTATAAGTGGAGTCATTTGTAATATAATAGAAATTAGTCACCCCAAAAAAGGAGGTGGAGGCAATTTGGTCAGTGATGGAAACTACAAACTTCAATGACCTGGTGTCGGATTGAATATATCCTTATCCACGTTTCCAAATACACAGGGAAAATGTAGCAATTAAGAGTCAGAAAGTAGCTGAAATGCAATAGAGAGAACTGACTCAGGTTAATTAAACCTCCAAGAGAAGTGCTCATAAAACTGTAACTCTGCTCAGAGACTTGTAACTCTAAAGAGAGGGAGGTAACCCTCTCTTGAAACAAGAGTTATTATTTCAAATCATAGCATAGTATTTTAGTAAAAACGAGTCCAACTCTTGAGGGTATACAAAGCTTGAAAAATATATTCAATACTTGGATGGAGTGTTTTGCAAAATTTTTAAAAGTCCAAAATAATGGTGATTGCATTCAGGAAATGCTAAAGATTGTACTTAGCTTAAATGCAGAACATGCAACTTCCAGGATCCCTGGAAGTTGCATGTTCTGCATTTAAGCTAAGTACAATCTTTAGCATTTCCTGAATGCAATCACCATTATTCCAGGGTTCCTGGAAGTTGCATGTTCTGCATTTAAGCTAAGTACAATCTTTAGCATTTCCTGAATGCAATCACCATTATTCCAGGGTCCCTGGAAGTTGCATGTTCTGCATTTAAGCTAAGTACAATCTTTAGCATTTCCTGAATGCAATCACCATTATTTTGGACTTTTAAAAATTTTGCAAAACACTCCATCCAAGTATTGAATATATTTTTCAAGCTTTGTATACCCTCAAGAGTTGGACTCGTTTTTACTAAAATACTATGCTATGATTTGAAATAATAACTCTTGTTTCAAGAGAGGGTTACCTCCCTCTCTTTAGAGTTACAAGTCTCTGAGCAGAGTTACAGTTTTATGAGCACTTCTCTTGGAGGTTTAATTAACCTGAGTCAGTTCTCTCTATTGTATATCCTTATCCAGGCAGGTTTCTGTAGACCATTTCTCTCCACTCTCTCATTTAGTACCCTTTAGTTTAGTCAGTGGGATTTGCTTTGTATTTGTGGATTGTTCCTCAGGAATCCCACATACCATCTTCCTGGTTCTACTTAGGGGTGATGAACAGTTCTCAGCCCAAGAAGAGAATGACATGGATATGTTTCAATCAATGATCTGAAATAATTTCTGCAGATTGGCACGTAGGGGTCCTCTTATTAAGGCGCGCTAACCGATTTAGCGCGCCCTAAAGATTAGCATACGCTAAATGCTACGGCATCCATTATTTTCTATGGGTGGCGTTAGCATTTAGCGCAGGCTAAATCAGTTAGTGCACCTTAATAAAAGGTCCCCTTAATGAAATAAGACAGCGCTCTTTTGCTCAGAATTTAGGAAGCTGAGAACTTTTCAGCACCCCCTCCTACATCAAATCTAGTCACATTCACCTATCACGTTTTCTAGTGTGAACACAATTAACGTGTGCCAATGACATTCGTCAGCATTAGAATAATGTTTGCTTTTATTTCTATACACTTTTCCTCCCATAAAGGACCACATGTTGGCAGTGGACATGGTTATGCAGAGACTTTTCTATTCATCTCTATTCCCTGCAAGGACTGACTCTCCAAAATATTATTGCACCCAGTGAGAAATGAGTGTTTCAACTCCAGGCAGGCAATCTCAATAGCTGTCAATCCTACTGTTATCTCCAAGAGGAGGAAAGACTTAAAATGTTCTCTAAAAGCAGTGCATTTTAAGCCTGAGTGGAAGGTATCCTCTTCCCTGGCAGGAACATCTACTTTTGTTGATGCATTACTCTGAGGTGCCAGATCAGCAGGAAGTTTGTGAACTCGGATTTGCTGGCATCAACTTGAACGTGAGAGATTTTCCGGTGGCATGAGCAGAATTTATTTAAGTCATTTTGAATCTCTACTGGAAGCTGAAAAGCAGCTACCCAGCCACAGAATGACAGCTGTGCACTGACCGCCCACAGTTTTGAATGTCAGTCTCTTTCAAACTTTAGTTTAGAATGCTTTTTGATAAATAAATAAAAGACTATGGAAAGAGAAATAGTTATTTTCAGAAGATGCTTACTAAAGGAATGGAGGGAAGGAGGCTATCTAGAGCGTTTTTTAAAATATATATAATTCTTATAAGGTTTCTAATGGCTTTCCATGCTGTTGCCTCTCTCTCTCTCTCTTTCTCTCTGAAATGATTTTCTTTCAGGAGAATACAAAGAATTTACAGTTTACCCAGTGGCAGGACACAGCTGCACCAGGCTGTTTGCCGAGACCTGAGAGGGGCTTTGGTTTTCATTTCTACAGCAACTCCACTTCTCACAGCAAAAGTGCTTTTAGGTTTGGAAGGGCAGCGGTGGATGCGTGGCCTTTTCTGCTTTCTTGAGAATGGAGGGATTTGTCTGTTCACAACAGTTACAGGGTGCTTTGTTGAATGGGATCAGGCTGCCCGCTGAAGAATTTCTGTTCAGACTGAGTGCTCGGTTTCTTGAAGAGGGCACTGGCTAAAGATTTAGAAAGGGACGGGTTAAAAGATCATTGGGTTCCATCCTGTATTACAGAGAAAGCCCTCAATAAATTGGCGTCTTTGTGTCCAGAAGTTCCTCAGCCCGAACTGCAGAATGGTTATCTTGCAGATTTCAAGTGCAACATGCAGTCTAAAAGTCTATGGCCTAATCTAATTTCCATTTTATATACCGGATCATTCCAGCAAAGGACTCGAGCCGGTTAACAAAGATTTAAAAGAATATAATAGAAAACAATAATGAAGGTAATAGAAAAATTTTCAATAAATTAGATCAGTCCTCAGTTAAGAATCTCTGAAAGAGATAAGTTTTCAGATTTTTCCTAAAAAGTGATAGAGATAATGACGTTCTGATAATCGAGGGAAGATCGTTTCAAACTTTTACCAAGGAATAGGATAAGGAGTGTGAGAATTTACCTAGGGTTTTAATCCCTTTAACAGAAGGGAAGAGCAATTTAAATGTATGTGTGAAACCGAAGAGAGTTAAATGATAGAGGTAATAAAGGCAAAAAAATTCCATGTAAAATTTTAAAAATTACATTGGCACACTTAAATTGAATTCACCAGTAAACAGGAAGCCAATGAAGTAACCTCAACAATGGAGAGGCATGATCATAGTTATGTCTTCCAAAAATTAATTTGGCTGCAGTGTTCTGAATGAGTTGTAGCTTCTTCAAATTAAATTTGGTTTATCCGATATACAGGGAATTTGCATAATCCAGATGTGCCAAAATAATCGCTTGAACCAAAACTGCAAAATGATTTTGATGAAAAAAAACCTCAAATTCTCCTAAATGCACTAAAGCCAGTGATCGCCACTAAACCTGTTTTGACAGTTTTAGCGATGATCGCATTTGACGACCTGATGCACACAATGGTTCACTGCGTGTTTTACCCCTTGATTGCCCAATATACGATTCGGTCAAGCAAATTAGCTAAAATTCCATGCACACTAGCCAAGTGATTGATGCACTAATATCTCTTGGCTATGCACAAAAAAACAAGGGTTTTAGCGATCTGAAAAAAACTGGCAGGTGAGGAGCGGCACTGGGGGTGGCATGGGGAGGAGCCTCAAGTTTTGCAGGTGCCGGAATATTCAGTGCCAGCACCCACATAGCATTTGAGTTGTCCAGCAGTGTGGCCCAGTGAGGGTTGGTGGGAGCAGGAGCTCAGTCCCCTTGCTCCTTCCTATAGCAGCGGCTCTTCAAGATGGCTGCTGCAACCACTTGCTGCAGCTCATGATATTTCTATACTGCCATGAGAGGTCACCGCACTCCTGGCCCTGCTGGACCACCAGGGACAAAGGTAGGCCCTATGAGGGTAATTCTGTATAGGACAACCTGTTTCTGCAGCCGCCTAAGAAGCAGCTGAGAATCGCACACTGGCATCCTATACAGAATCACATCTGCCCTACGGGACAGATGCCCAACCCCGCCTAACCGTCCTGATTCTCTAACAGGCGCTCCTGTCACAGGCACTTGATCTATGCCTATCAACTGATCGCCACAAGGGAACCACCCTGCCGCGATCATCTGAAGAGCAGGGAACCCCCAAACCCCCCCAAAAAAAAATTGTCCTGCAGGAGGGATGCCCAATTCATCCTGCCACCACCCCCACACGACACTGGCCATGGCAGGAGGGATAACCAATCCCTCCCGCCGCTAACCCTGAACCCTCCTCGAAGTCCCCCAGCAGGAAGGATGCCCACTCTGCTGTCGGCCTCATCGAAGCCCCAATACTCCCCAACACTCCCCAACATCCACCTGATATTCCCCAACACCTCCCCAACACTCCCTCACACCCAAACATCCCGACACCTCTCGATACCTCCCACACCTTTAGGAAATGGCCGACAAGAGGGATGCCTACTCCCCTAGCCGGCAGGCACGCGTCTTCCAAAATGGTAGGCCTTCCCCTTCCTGGTGCATTCTGGGATGGATCAGGGAAGGGCCTAAGACTCCAATTGGACCAGATGTCTAAGGCCCTTCCCATAGGAGGGGCCTTAGGCACCTGGGCCAACTGGAATCTTAGGCCTCCTTCCCAGTGCATTCTGGGATGCACTAGGAGTGGCCTAATATTCTGATTGGCCTTTGGCATCTGGCCAATTGGAAACTTAGGCCACTCCCAGTGAATCCCAGAATGCATTGGAAAGGAGACAGCCTGTACTTTTAGAAGAGGAAGGTCTGCCGGCAGGAGGGATTGGGAATCCCTCTTGATGGCCATCTCCTAAAGATACGGTGGGGGGGATCAGAAGGTGTCGGGGAGATGTTGCGGTATGAGGGAGTGTTGGGAAATGTCAGGTGAGAACCATTGTCAGGTGAGAACCATTGTCAAGGAGTATCGAGGTGTGTTAGGGAATGTCGGGGAGTGTTGGGTGGATGTTGGGGAATGTTGGGTGAATGTCGAGGGGTGTCGGGGAGTGTCGGATGGGTGTTGCAAAATGTTGAAGAATGTCAGGTGTCGGGTATGTTTTGGGGAGTGTCGGGTGGGTGTTGGGAAATGTCGGGTGAGTGTTGGGGGAATATCGGGTGTGTCGGGTAGGTGTTGGGGAGTGTCAAGTGTTGGAGAATATTGAGGGTTCGGGGGATTGATGGTGCTGTCAGCAGAGTGGGCATCCCTCTTGTCGGGTGGGTGTTGTGGAGTTTTGGGTGGGTGTTGAAGAATGGTGGGTGCCGGTTGGGTGTTGGGGAGTTTCGGGTGGATGTTGGGTGTTGGGGAATGTCGGGTGAGTATCATGTAGGTGTTGGGGAGTGTCAAGTGTTGAGGAGTACAGGGGGGTTTGGGGAATCGACGTGGCTGGTAGCGGAGTGGGCATCTCTCATTTTGGGTGGGTGTTGGGAAATGTTGGGGTGTGTTAGAGAATGTCGGGTGTCAGGTGGGTGTTGGGAAATGTCGGAGAATGTTGGTTGGATGTTGGGGAGTTTCTGGGATTCAGGGAATCGACGAGGCCAGCGGCAGGAGGGAATGGGCATCCCTTCAAATGGATGTGGGGGTGGTGTTGGGAGTATCAGGGGTTTGGGGGATCGATGGGGTCATCGGCAGGAGGGAGTGGACATCCCTCTTGCCACGGACAGTGGCGAGGGTGGTGGCAGGAGGGAGTGGGCATCCCTCCTGCTGCGGCCAGTGTCAGGTGGGGGTTCGGGTGTGGTGGCAGGAGTGGGCATCCCTCCTGCTGGCTGACTTTGCAGGGGGTGAGTTTCCTGCTGTGGCCATTCAGCTGATTATGGCAGTGAGATTTCTTTGCCGCGATCAGCATAGCGGCCAAGTCTATTTGAAATGTAGACCAGATTTTTGTTGGCCTACATTTCAGGTGCCTGTCATGACCCTAGGGAGATGCCTAGGGCTGCTTAAGCTTGCGCACAGTTACTTCCGGGTGAAACCACGCCCATGTCCAGCCATGGGCGAGCTTAAGCATTTCTACTTATCTCCCTCAACTGCGACGATGCCTAGAGTGGAGGCGGCCTATATTTTTAAAAAAATATGCATCCCGGTTGGCTGGTTAGACAGCGGTAGGACGCATACCGCCGCCTACAGTCAGGATGGTCGTTTATAGAATTTGGCCCTATGGGCCTACCTACACATTGGGTGGGGTTGGGGGACCTTCCGAGGGGGTGGTTGCAACCGCAGGGGGGAAGGCAGAGAGACATGTTGGTGGGAGGCTAAGGAGGTGGGGAGAGCAAGGAGGAGTCAGAGATTTGTTTTGGGGTTTGTTTGTTTTTTTACATAAAAAGGAAACTTATGTGGCATAAGCTCTGGACGACCACGATATTCAGTAGTAGAGCCCAGACATGGCCTGGCACCAAATATCACTGGATAATTTTTCTGGCTGCAAAAATACACTGAGTGCCACCGGCTTAATATCAAGTGGGATAATCTCTATCTGCTAACATTTCTCTATGTTTTTACTGAACTATATCTATTCAGGAGTGTCCTGAGCCAGAAATGTGCTCTATGCACCTCCCCCCAGCACTTCCACCATGCCTGCTAGTTCATGACAAAACTAGTGAGGCAATGGGGAACCATTTTGATGACCCCTGCCTTTCTTGCACACTGTTCAGCTGAATCAGCTGAACATACCTCACCATGGCCCTAATCTATCCCTCCATGGCCACAAGACATTAACAAAATAAGAAAATTAAAATAGTATATTATGAAGGCCAAAAGTATCTATTTCATATTTTCGGTATTCTAGTATCTGGAGGAGGCCTTTGTTTCATTAACTACTGGCTAGTGGATTGTGAGCTTTATTAAGCAGTATTTTAAGCTTTTGCCTTCAGACTACATTTTAATAGCATATAGAGAACTATACTGTATGTATTGTTTATTGCAGTGCATGATGCAAGTGCTAGAAATCAGTTTTCATGAATATTTGTTACAAGGTGGGAAGCTGTAACCATAGCCACAGGTGTGCTTTAAAAATCTGCACCTCACAAGCAGAACTGTGTTGCTTTGAGTTATAACAGCGACTGGCAGGACTGATGACAATCTGGTTCAATGCAATTCTCTTGGTGACAGAGATTACAAAGATTAAAAGGTTGCCAAGAAAAGGAACTGTTGTCGCTGAATTTTTTTCTGTTAAATATAGCATGCTACTCCCCCCCCCCCCGAGATTCAGCCAAATTCTGACAGAAATCCAGTCAGAAACCTGCTGTAGCTTCTGCAATTGATACCTTCTGATGGCATTGTGCAAACAAACTTGAACAGTCACAAACTAGATTCATTTGCAAGTGGTTATGGGAAGGTCACAGGGTGCCAAGACTTCAATTTCTAATCAATTTAGATTGCAATGCCATGTCTTCCTAACTTAAGAGACATGTCCTGTCCAAGACACAGATGCTCTAGGTATAGGGCACATATTATGGATTTAAAAGTGAAGCATAACCAGTTTGGATGAGTTCATCCAAGTTGTGTATCATTGGGTTACACAGCAGTTTATGGGTCTCCTGAGCGAGCTGAGGTAAGCACTAACGTTATAAAGCAGTACCATGGGGCAGGGGTAGGCAATTCCGGTCCACGAGAGCCGGAGCCAGGTCAGGTTTTCAGGATATCCACAATAAATATGCATGAGATAGATTTGCATCTCAAGGAGGCAGTGCATGCAAATCCATCTCATACATATTCATTGTGGATATCCTGAAAACCTGTCCTGGCTCTGGCTCTCAAGGACCGGAATTGCTTACCCCTGCCACGGGGTATGCTCAGGTGTCCCACAGTAGTTTGGGGATTGGCATGTGCTAAAACCAGAACACGAGTTTTAGTCACGGGCCCAATTTTTTTAAAAAAAGCAGTTCCAGTGGCTCCCTAGTGTCCACGCATTTGTTTCAAAAGCGCATCTTTCACAGCAGTGCTTAATTCAGGGGTGTCCAATGTCGGTCCTCGAGGGCCGCAGTCCAGTCGGATTTTCAGGATTTCCCCAATGAATATACATGAGGTCTATTTGCATGCACTGCTTTCATTGTATGCTAATAGATCTCATGCATATTCATTGGGGAAATCCTGAAAACCCGACTGGAATGCGGTCCTCGAGGACCGACATTGGACACCCCTGGCTTAATTAAACACTCATGACGATCTTTGAAAGACACGTCTCTGAAGTTGTATAGCACAAGCAGAATCCCTTCCAGTAAGTCCATCCTCAAGCTGTTCCTTTCTTTTGCCCACTTTACATCAATTAAAAAAATACTCTTTTCAGTCAAAGCATGAGAAGGGACAGCAAAGAACCCTGATCATCAATAGTTCTGAGTAACATTCAGAGGATCTTTTACAAAGCCGCAGAAAATGCACCGAAGCTCATAAGAATTTAATGAGCTTCAGTGTATTTACCGCGGCAGCATCGCTACCATAGCTTTGTAAAAGGGGCCCTCAGGGAAGTAAGTTATCAAGCCATGCTATTTTATTGCTAACCCTGGGGTCCTTTTACTAAGGAGTGCTAACCAATTTAGCACGTGCTAAGTGCTAATGCGCCCATTATATTCTATGGACGTGTTAGCATTTAGCACACGCTAATCTTTAGCATATGCTAAATCGATTAGCATGCGCTAAATCAGTTAGCACGCCTTAGTAAAGGAGGGGACCAGTTATTATCAAATATGTGTAGTTTATTGCTTTCATTCTGCCTTTAGCCAAGGCAGATTACAAAAAAAAATACATAATCCTAAAAAACAATGTACATAAAACAAAAATAAGGCCCCCCTTTTACTAAGCAGTGTTAGTGAGTGCCATGCAGCAACTGCACCGAAGTCCATAGGGATTTATAGGGCTTCAGTGAGGTTATCCTGTGGCCCACGCAAACACCTTAGTAAAAGGGAGCCTAAACGAGCCATTAATTTCAGGTCATCGTATTAAAATTATTCCAGATCACATAACTAGCTAAGTTGTGGCTCCACTCAAAACTCTACCTCCAGACCACCTCTAACGGAACTGGTTAGGGAATGGCTACTGAGCAGTGATATCCAGCTACACTGCTACTACTAATCATTTCTACAGCCCTACTAGACATATGCAACGTTGTACATCAAAACACAGAAGAGACAGTCCCTGCTCAAACGAGCTTACAATCTAGTCAAGACAGACAAACTGGATAAGAAGGTGCATCAATACACTGCTCATGTGGGGGAATTACAGAGGGAATGATAAGACAAATATTGGTGCTTAGAAGGGGGGGGGGTTGGAGTTTGGAATTGAAAGCATCTTCAAATAAGTGGATTTGAATGCTGCCAGAGACGGAGCTTGAGTTAACATATCAAGTCAAGCAGTTTGTTCCAGGTTTAGAGTCGAGTCGGTTCAGCGGATGGCCACTAGGATGATCTCGGGGCTCAAGGGTCTCTCGTACGAAGAGAGACTGAACAGATTGCAGCTCTACACTCTAGAAGAACGCAGGGAGAGGGGGGACATGATTGAGACATTTAAATACATCACAGGACGTGTCGAGGTGGAAGATGACATCCTTTTTCTCAAAGGACCCTCGGCCACAAGAGGGCATCCACTTAAACTTAGAGGGGGGAAATTTAATAGTGACACCAGGAAGTATTTCTTCACGGAAAGAGTGATGGATCACTGGAACAAGCTTCCGGTGCAGGTGGTCGAGGCCACCAGCATGCTTGACTTCAAGAATAAATGGGACATCTACGTGGGATCCCTATGAAGGTCGAGTTAAGGAACTGGATCATTAGCATTCAGACTTATTGGGGTGGGTCAGTAGAGTGGGAAGACTTGATGGGCTATAGCCCTTTTCTGCCGTCATCTTTCTATGTTTCTATGTTTCTACAGTGCAGCAAAGTAGAAGAAATAGAGTCTGGAGTTAGCTGTAGAAGAGAAGGGTATAAATAAGAGAGACTTATCCGATGAGCAGAGTGCCTGGAGAAGAAGTATGGGGAAAGATGAGAGAGAAGAGATACTGAGGAGCTGTGGAGCAAATCATATACTTCTAAGTCAGTAACACAGAAATAGATAGGGAGCCAATGAAGTGACTTGAAGAGAGGGGTAATGTGGGCATAGCAACATTGACAGAATATGAGGTGTGCAGCAGAGTTTTGAACAGTTGGTTTAGTGGAAGGCCAGTGAGAAGCAGGTTGCAGTCTAGGTAAGAGGTGATGAGGGTAAGGACAAAGGTATTTGGCAGTGTGCTCAGAAAGGAAGGGTCTGATTTTAGTGATACTATAGAGAAAGAAACAATAGATTTTGGCAGGCTGTTGGAAATGTGAAGAGAAGGAGAGAGATGAGTCAAAGATTACCCCAAGGTTGTGAGCCGACAAGACAGGGAGGATGAGGGTGTTGTTCACAGATATAGAGAACATTGGAAGAGACAGGTTTAGGTGGAAAGATAAGGAACTCATTCTTGGACATGTTTAATTTTAGATAGTGACAAGCCATCCAGGTAGCAATGTCAGACAAGCAGCTTGAAACCCAGGACTGAATGTCTGTCGAGATTTCAGGTGTAGAGAGATAGATCTATGAGTCGTCGGCATAGATGTGATATTGAAAGCCATGGGAGGAGATTAGAGCCCCAAGGGAAGAAGTGTAGATGGAAAAAAGAAGAGCCCTGAGGTACACTAACCGACAGTGGGATGGTGCTGGAGGAGGATACACCACAGCATATGCTAAAGGTGCATTGATAAAGATAGTAAGAAAACCATGTGATAACAGAGCCCTGGAATCCAAGCGAGGACAGTGTATCGATGAGTAGGTGGTGATTTACCATGTCAGAAGCTGTGGATCGATCAAGAAGAATGAGGATGGAGTAGAGGCCTTTGGATCTGGCCAGGAGTAGGTTATTGGAGACTTGTAAGGGTAGTTTCTATAGAATGAAGAGGACGAAAGCCTGATTGAAGCAGGTCAAGGATAGCTTGAGATGAAAGAAAGTCAAGACAACTACAGTGAACAGCACGTTCAAGTAGTTTGGATAAGAAGGGGAGAAGGGAGACAAGATGATAGTTGAAAGGACAGGTAGTGTCCAGTGAGGGTTTTTTGAGGTGTGGTGTAAGAACGGCATGTTTGAAGGGGTTGGTACAGTTGCAGTGGAGAGGATATAGCATATAGAGGGGATGACAACAGGGGAGATGGAAAGTAAGTAAGTAGATGGGTGGGAATGGGATTAGAGGAACAGATCGTAAGTTTGGAGGAGGAAAGAAAATGTGCAGTTTCCTCCTCAGTAATTTCAGGAAAGGAAGATAAGGTGGTAAGGGTCGATGGGAGGTTAGTAGAGTGGGCTGGGGAGGTAGTTTGGTTGAGAACTCAAGGTTAATTTTGTGAACCTTTTCATAGGAGTACTCAGCCATAGTCTGGGGGGGAAAGTGACAGAGATGTTGGTTAATGCTACCTGGTTAAATGCTGCTGAATACTGACCCACTAACCCCCTCTTCTACTAAACCGCGCTAGCGGTTTTAGCGCAGAGAGCCGCGCTGGATGGCCTGCGCTGCTCCCAACGCTTATAGGAATTCAATGAGCATCTGGAGCAGCACTGGCCATTCAGCGCGGCTCCCCATGCTAAAACCGCTAATGTGGTTTAGTAGTGAGGGGGTAAGTCTCATTGCATGAAATGGAACTTGTGATTATTTTTGATTTTTCAAATTATTTGGTCCATTTCTGGTGAAAGCAATCTTGGGATTTCTTTCCTCCTGATATCCAAAACTATTTAACTAGCCAGGAACAACTCTTGACTGATTAAACAGCATATCAACATCTAATCACAGATATTCAGTGAAAACCTGCTATCTCCTTCTGAAAATTCAGTTAGCGGCTATATCATGCAATATAGCTGGCTAGGCGTAGACATTCAGTACCAAACCGGCTAAGTTCAGTGGCTAAAATAGGCTCACTATATATGTGGCCTATCTTCATCTGCTAAGCAATTAATCGGTTAGCATTAAATATTCACATAACCAGTTGAGTTGTTGCAGCTAAAAATAAAACCAGATATCGTTGTTTAAATTTGGATGTATTTGCTTTAAAGTCTTATTTGGGCTGGCCCCATCTTATCTTATTGCTCATTTTAGATTTTTTTTATATGTAACAAAAAATATACGTAGAACTGGCTGGTTTTCTTTTCCTTCAGCGAAAGTGTGCCGTTTTAAGAAATTTTTAGATAGGACTCTGGCGTTTCAAGCAGGAGTAATGAATACATGCTTGAATGCTCTTATTACTCCAGTCCTCACTTATCAGCAATTTCAGAAAGATTTTAAGACCTATCTATTTAAACAGTACAATACTTAATAGATATCAATATCAATTTGATAAATGGATTTTTATTATTTGTATGGAATAAGGCTTACAGAAGCTTATCTATTTTAGTATAAATAATCTGTATTGTGCATACTTTGTTTGAATGAGTTAGGGTCGTACTTTGTCAGTTAGTATCTTTTATTGAATTGTGTTATTTCCTTTTATAAGACACTGCTATCTGGCTCTGTATTTTAAATACTTTGTAATTTATTGTGTAAACCGCCAAGAACTGATGGTGTGGCGGTATACAAAAATAAACTATAATTATTATTATTTTATTATTATTATATTCAATGCCGATTGCCAAAAATGGCGTGTTAGTAAATATCTGGACTTAAAACCAGAAAGTAGACAGCAAAAGTGCTGCCCGCTGCCGGTTGAATATCGTGCCCTTTATCATCACTGCACACTTTCACCGATTTCTTTAGATCAGTGTATCGCAAACTGTGTGCCACGGTGAGATTCCAGGTGTGCCACGAGACGCCAGTGAGGAGGAGAGGCGCCGGCCGACTGCTTACAGGAGGTGCCTCTCACGTCCACGCATTTCCGGATGCCCTCATGCCACGGCCCCGAATTTAGTGTGCCACGGCTTTAAAAAGTTTGTGGGACGCTGCTATAGATTGTTACCTATATGAAAGCACTTGATGCCATCAGTTTCCAGGCCTTCCTCTACCATGCATTTGACACAGGCTTCCATATCGGTCTAATTTCATGGCTTGCTGAGAGTAGAATTCATGAAGCAAGAAAACAAATGAACGTGATTTGTTTGTTTATTCTTTCAAAAAGTAATAAGACTAGGGTACACTCGGCGAAGTTACCAAGTAATAGGTTTAAAAATGAATAAGAGGAAATATTTTTCTACACAAAGAATAGTTAAGCTCTAGAACCTGTTACCAGAGGATGTGATAACAGCAATTAGCATATCTGCATTTAAAAAAGGTGTTAAGTCCTGGAGGAATAGTCCATAGTCTGCCATTGTTTGTCTCTGAGATCATCAACATGGTACTTGTGACCTGGGACTGGCCACAGTTGGAAGCAGGATACTAGGCTAGATGGACCATCAGTCTACCCCAATAAGGCTATTCTTACATTCTTACGTTCAAGTTCCATTCATATTTCTCTCGGCCACAAGAGGGCACCCGCTCAAACTCAGGGGCGGAAAATTTCATGGCGACACCAGAAAGTATTTCTTCACAGAGAGAGTGGTTGATCATTGGAACAAGCTTCCAGTGCAGGTGAACGAGGCAGACAGCGTGCCAGACTTTAAGAATAAATGGGATACCCATGTGGGATCCCTGCGAGGGTCAAGATAAGGAAATTGAGTCATTAGGGCATAGACAGGGGGTGGGTAAGCAGAGTGGGCAGACTTGATGGGCTGTAGCCCTTTTCTGCCGTCATCTTCTATGTTTCTATATATTATAGGGATTTCACATTTTAAGAAATGGCCTTATAATTCCAGGACACCAGGATAATTAGTATATATTGCTCTGAGAGGGCAGGTTTTCTTTATTCTTTTAGGAGCTCAGTCTAATCAGGTAGCTGTAATTTTCAGAAGAGTGATCTCAAGGGATAACTTTAAAGAGGCTCTTTTGAACATCTATGTCTTTATAGGTGCATAAAAGGCCCATTATAAAAATAGTCAGATGTACAAGTAGGTGCTAAGAATCCTCAAAATTGTCCTCTTTGCTTCTGCAGTTGGCATCTTGCCCTCTTTCTGTTGTGTACCCTTCTCCTACACCTCAGTGAGCAAAGGACATTCAAGGCTGCATGTCCCAGCCCTCATCTGCACACACTGACTCTGTGGCCTCATTCTCCATGGAGAGGCGTCCCATAATTTCTAGCAGCATTTGGATGTTAACCCAATCATTGCTGGCTTGTGCGGGGTGAAGCAACCAATTTTCCTTTTCATTACTATAATACGGCCCTCGGTATGTTTATCATAATCACAAAAGTAAAATAAAACAGTTTCTTGATCATATGTCTCTTTAGCTATAAATTACAATAGTATTATTAAGACTTAGCCAAAAGGAAAGATTTATAAAGTATAAAGAGCTTTACCTCATACAAAATTATCATTTCTTTAATAAGACATTAATTATTTTTTTCTGAGGCCCTCCAAGTACCTACAAATCCAAAATGTGGCCCTGCAAAGGGTTTGAGTTTGAGACCATTGGCTTAGATGAACTTAGTAAAAAAAACAAACACAAAAAACCCCTAGCATTTCCCTGCAGGGGTTATGCTTGTCTTCTAGCCAGCATCCCTGGTTCTATTACAGCAGACAAAATCAGATGTAGCAAATCTACCACTCGGCCCTTGTAACTTATTTAGGGTTCCTTTTATTAAGGTGTGCCAATGATTAACGCATACTAACTCCCCACCTTCTTTTACAAAGCCGTAGTCAGTAGTGTAGTAGGGGGGGGGAGTAGGGGGAACAGTCCACCCCAGGCGCCATCTTGGTGGGGGCGTCAGCACTCATCTTCCTCTTCACCCCTCCCCCCGCTCCTTCCCCGTGCCCCACTACCACACGCATGTGCCGCTTCCCTTTCTCATACCTCTTTAACGTTCATGGCACAAGCAGCAACGCCAACCTGCCGCTCACTTCAGCTCTTCTTCTGATGTCACTTCCTGGACCCCTGCCTAGGGAGTGATGTCAGTCGAAGAGCCAACACTGGCGCCGGCAGCAGGTTGGGGGCTTCTGCTTGCATTGCGAACATTAAAGAGGTATGAGGAAGGAGCAGGTGGGGGTGGGGGGCGGAGAAGAGGGTGGGGGAGGTGTGCCACCGCCCCATGCGCCTCTCACCCTCGTCAAATCACTGGCTGTACCAGAGGAATTCTATGAGCGTCTGAGCAGCAATGGAGCATTTAGAGCTCTGGGCTGCAGTAGAAACCTCTACAGCGGCTGAGTAAAAAGAGGGGATTAAATGCTTAGAAACCCATAGGTATAAAATTGGCTTCTTAGCATTTAGCGGGGGTGCTAAATCAGCACAGCTTAATAAAAGAACCCCTTAATCTGTTATGCATCGCCTACAAGCCCGAGTGGAAACTACTTTATGTGCAGCTCCCTAGGATGGGCTGGGGAAGGCTTTGATGGCTGGGATGGTTATGATGGGCTGGAGTGAGCTTTGATGGAGACTCCAGTAGATGGAACCTAAGCACACTACCAGGCAGGGCTCTGGGTTTCTGGCCCAGAAATATCTAAGAAAAAGGCCCATTTAAACTAAATAATTAATTTATAGTGCATGCATGGTTGGGCAGACTGGATGGAGCACTCAGGTCTTTATCTGCCGTCATTTACTATGTTACTATATCCAAAAAGGGAATTAGGTCCACATCAAAAAATATATAATTCAATGTACACACACAGATGTGGAACAAACACCAAATTTAACAATGTGCCCTTCCAGTGTCATATATCTATAACTAAATAGGAGGCAAGAGCTCAGTAAGTGGGACAGACTGCGTAAATGAAAAATATTCTGCAATACTGCACAGCCCAATCTGAGTCTAATTACTAGTCAAAAATACCTCCTATGATATCTACACATTAAATATAAAGAAATGTTCTTAAGAAACAACACTTATCTTCAAAATCCCTATGGAGCACCTCAGTTTCACATATGGCTTCTTCAGGGGAAAATGCTATATATATAGATAGTGCAGGGTCAATTTTGCTCTGCCATCCTACATTATCGAAACACCCTGGTCCAGTGGGTTACAGATTAGTACAATGTATCGCAAACTGTGTTTCTCCTGAGATTTCAGGTGTGCCGTGAGATGCTGGGGAGGAGGAGAGATGCTAGTGCCAGCTGTCTACAGGACACGCCTCTCGCAGCGAGAGGCGCATCCTGTAGGCAATCAGCTGGTGCCAGTGCTTCTCCTTCTCTCTGCACGTCTTCCGTTCTGGCACCCCCCCCCCCCCCCCGCCCTACCACTGGTGGCTCAGGGCCCATCTGGAAGGCCTATGCACATGCGCAGATGTTGACATGATGATGTCACACATGCACACGATGTCATTGCGTCGATTTCCACGCACTTCCGGATGCCTCGAGCAGTGGCCACTATGTTTAGTGTGCATGGCTTGACAACGTTTGTGAGACACTGGATTAGTATGTTGCTACCTCCTTCTTTCCCTCAATTTAGTTTCTGAAGGAACTGCTTTGGAACAAAATAAATAATGTGTCTTAATGAGTAACTTCTAACCTAACTTAAGCTCCTTTTCTTTCTTTTAACTGAGGTAGCAGGGGAGTGGATATGGGTGGACAGATCTCACTATGGTAGCTCTACAGAGATCCAGAACATCTCAAGTAGAGAATGACTCGGGGACTCATTTTCCCGTCCCGTCCAGGCGAATTCTTTTCCTGTCCCTACCCCATTCCTGCTAGTTCTGTTCTCATCTGCACAAGCCTCAAAACACTTTAAAATCATACAGTAAGTGTTTGAGGCTTGTGCGGTTAAGGCAGAGCTTACAGGAATGGGGCAAGGACAGGGCCAGCAACAAAACTCACGGAGGTGGGAAGGGGAAAGAGTTCCTGCGGGGATAGGAACAAATTTGTTCCCGTCTCATTCTCTAATCTCAAGTCACAGGACAGCAGAGTTCTAGAGGGGAACAAAAAATCAGGTATGCAAAGCAAGACTTCCACCTCTGCAATCTAGTTCCTCTCAATCTCTTTAGCACCCCTATGTATCCAGATTGACTAACTGGCAGATGATTTCTTTGGTTGGGTAGGTGTGTTATGGACACACAAAAGGATTCTTCTACCATGAAAAGCAAACATTTCTCTAAAAGTAAAACAAAAACTCGGAAGACGCTCCGGAAGGAGTTCAAAACGAGAATGTCTTCTTAAAAAGGGCAAGAGTAACTTCTCAATAAGCTCAACCTCCTGTAAGAGGATGTAATGTAATGTAATGTAATTTATTTCTTATATACTGCTAAACTCCATTAGGATTCTAAGCGGTTTACAGAAAAATAGACAATAGGGTACATTAAAATTATAAGTAAAATAGGTACTTAGATATTCCCTTACTGTCCCGAAGGCTCACATTCTAACTAAAGTACCTAGAAAAATGACAATTAGTAGAGTAATGAAAAAATAAAATAGAGATAGAAGAGAAAAAATAAGAAAATAAACATTCTAATAAGACTACAATAGTCTAAAGGACTTTGAAAGGTTGAAAAAAGAGGGGAGATAGGAAATAGAAGCAGAAGGGAGAATCGTTGAAACTATAGAATTCTTGGGAAATTTAAATGAAATTTAAATAATAAAGTAGGAAACAAAAACCAAGTGGCAAAACAATGAATGAGGTTTAAAAATAAAATATCATAAACTAAAAAAGAAGGTGAAAAAATAAAAACAAACAGTCAAGACTGAAGTCCAGCTTGAAATGACTTCACTGCTTTGGCTGCGAAACTTCTCCAGATGTCATCCGATCCTTGTCAGCAAACCGGAAGCCCCAAATCCAGAGTCTCCGGTCATCAACTCGTCTAAGGCATTCACTCTCTCCTCCTGATGAATCCTTGGAAGACGTAATTGAGAGCTAGTGTTATCATATTCTTTAATTTCCCTGCAAGATGGAGGTCCAACTGTCCATTTACATTATAAAATAAAACTTCAGATCTTAGCTACTTCAGTGGCTTAGGCCTTTTAAGCAAGATAGAGCTTTCTAAGTAAATTCTCTTTTGCCGCTTTACCTTCAATGCAAACATTGAACGATTTCTATCCATATCTGCTTAAAAACATTTTATTTGTCTGTTCTGTATGTATACCCTATTGTTATAGCTTCAGACTTTTCCTAGTGGATGCTCTATAATCTCAAACTGCAAGACTGTGTATTTGTTATGTTACAAATTCACGTCAAATATTCCATAACTGGAGCAGATTTCATTTGCATTTGGATAATAGCATTATATGCCAGTCAGCCAGAACTCCCCACACAGCCCTCCAGCAACTCTGGATCAGTGCTCTGAGAAAAATCACAGGAAGCCTAATTGCCTGCTGATCAGGATTCTGGGCCAAATAGAGAGATAGAAGTGCTCAGACAAAAGGAAGTGATTACAGGACAAGTGCCAGCTGGTCCAAGCAAGAGAGTTGGAAAGAGTTGGAGTGACAGAGGAAAACCTGTGGGGCCGGTGCAGACAGCAAAAACAAATAGCTGCAGGTACCAGGGAGACCAGTAAGGAACACCAAGGGAGGAACAGGAGTAGGGTTACCAGGAGTAGGGTTACCAGATTTTGTCCTCAAAAAGGGCGCGTGACCCCCACCCCGCTCCACACAACTCCCCGCCCCGCTCCATTCTGGCCCCCAACCCCGGCCCCACACAAACCCTGTCTCTTTGGGGCCGTGTCTGGAGGGCATATGCGCATGAGTGGATATGAGACGATGATGTCACATGTATGCACATGACGTCACATCTGCACATGCATAGATGCCCTCCAGACCGTAGCCCCGAGCTTAATGATTTTCAAAATCCGGACAAAGTGATGGGTTTTGAAAAACCTGTCCAGATGCCTGGACAGTCCTCTACAAAGAGGACATGTCCAGGTAAATCCTGATGTCTGGTAACCCTAGATAGGAGGCCAAATGCTTGGATGCCACAGAGGGGGAGGGCAGTGTGGTGCTATCATTGGGTGGGCCTGGAGCCAAGAATGGATGGGCCGCTGCTCAACCAGGCCCACTCGTAGCTATGTCACTGCACGGGGGGGCCCTTGAGGACCTATCCCCCTACACCAGGGGTGTCAAAGTCCCTCCTCGAAGGCCGCAATCCAGTCAGGTTTTCAGGATTTCCCCAATCAATATGCATGTGATCTATTAGCATACAATGAAAACAGTGCATGCAAATAGATCTCATGCATATTCATTGGGGAAATCCTGAAAACCCAATTGGATCGTGGCCCTCGAGGAGGGACTTTGACACCCCTACACAATCTTTGGGTTTGGGCTCGGAGCCCTCCCTGAAACTGCAGTATCCTGAAAGGCCAGCATGGATGCTCAAGCCCTGCCATCCCTAAAGCTCCATGGCCCTAAACACCTCCAGCACAAAGAGGTCAGCAGCACATTAACTGAGCATGCATGAGAAGTGCCGGTGTTGGCAGCAGAAAGCTTGCTGCTGACATTTTTTGCACCAGGAGAGGTTTGGAATCCAGAGATCTTCAGCTGGGAGAATTGGACATCTCCAGCAAAAGTAAAATCTTAAACCAGGGGGGATGAAGCGGGGTGCAGAGAGGAATGGATGATGCCCCTATTCTACCCTAGAACCTCCCCCCCCCCATAAAAATAAAGGGCTGCTGGCTACGCTCTATCACAGTAAGCCATAGTTTAACAAATAATTCAATTGTGGCAGTGTTGACAGGGAGGTTTTATTATCATCTCATGTCATAGAGGCAATGACAATAACATGAACAATTCTGGTATAATCACTTGAAGGAGAACACTGAAGAAGCCAACTGCTGTAGAAATTAATTTTAAAAAGAGAGACATGTATAAAATGGAGGGAATTAAACAATACAAATATGGAAAAGGTTAAAAGTGAAGAAAAGTATATGATGTTTTTAAATAAACAGCTGAATGCAGGTGAACCAGCAATTATAAATTGAAACTAACAAATAAATAGATAAGAATTTCATCTCGAATACACAAACTCTATGCATCCCATTGATGAAGGGATATATGAATAGAGAATGACACAGGGACCGTTTACTGCGGTAAACCATGGTCACTGCAGTAAATCTGCAGGAATGGAGACATTTGCAACTAGCTTACCGCAGGAATGGGGACAGGACCTTTCACCGCCCCGTGGGAGCGGTGAAAAGTCTTGCTCCTGTGTAAAAAAAAATTGCACCTGTGTCAGACTCGGCATCTCCTCCCCAGCTCCTCTTGCGCCTATTTTACCTTCAGGAGCCAGCCATGCCACAATGAAGACAGAAGGAACCCAAAACCAAGGCCTGAGACCAATGTGATTTGAAGAATAAAATTACCAGACAATAAAAAGAAGAAAAATAAATTTATTTTATATTTTGTGATTAGAATATTTCAGATTTGAAATATGTATCATGCTAGAGCTGGTATTAGACATAACTGGGGACTGCAAAGTCCAGGCTGTGCTGCTTTAGCTTCCAGCTGGCTTAGGGCTCTCTCTCTGACTATTCCTTTTACCTCCCTCCTGTCCAGCAGCACCCCTTCCCTGCTACCTCTGTCCAGCAGTAGCCCTTCTCCCTTACTTTTACCCCCCCCCACTCCCTTCCAGTAGTATCCCTTTTCCCTTCCCTGCTCCCCCTGTCCAGCATCCGCTAGCCCGGGCAGCCTCGAGGCTTTTGCTAGGCCGGCCCGCCTCACATTATCTAAGTGGGCCGGCCTAGCAAATGCCCCATGGCTGCTGCCGCTGCTGGTCCAGGAATGAGAAGATGTGTCCCGGCAGCGGCAGCGTAGTCAGAAGGCAGAAAGTCAGCTGGCATCGGAGATTCGGGCAGGAAATCAGCTGAGGCAGGCACTGCACATGCGTGGCATGCCACCACGGAGGCACGGAACACGGAGATTGAAGTGCACATGCGTGCTAAGGGTTTTATTATAGCGGATTGTCTCTTTTTGTACTTTAATAAACTAAGTTCAGTATAAAATCATAACTATTCGAGGCTTGTGCAGATGGGATCTGACAGTTTGCAAGGCGGGTACGGGGACCGAGCTCGCGGAGATGGGGCAGGGATGGGGACCGAGCTCACGGGAATGGGGCAGGGGCGGGGACCGAGCTCACGGGGACGGGGCGGGAACGGTGATAATTTTTTTTCCCCATGTCATTCTCTCTATATAAAATAATTCCCCAGTCCTCCTTAAATCCAGCCCACCTTAATCACGTGTATAGCTATGAAACTCCCCCTTAGGGGTAGGTTTCTGAAAGCTTGAAAAGAAGTGTTTGTGAACAATGGGTTTAAAGCCAGCATTTATCAGTCTGTTTTGAATCTGAAAAGTGAGAGGGGTTTCTGATTGCCGTTCAGCTAACTGCAGGAGATTTGTAATGTATCCAATGTGTGAATGTTATATGGCTGAGTGTGCAGAGAGGTTTGGTTAACACCCTATGCAAATTATGCACTGAGGGATGAACATTCAGACATAATGTTATGCATTTTAAGAGATTATTTTATGAGTGGGAATAAAGCTTGTGGGCTCAAATGAATGTGGGGACATGAACTGAGCAGAACTGAATCAGAATAGAGGAAGTGGAAATCCACTCCCCATGAGTTCAAAAGAGGAAGAAAATAGTGGGGAGGCAAGCCCAGGGAGTTGAAAAATGATTCTGAAAAGTCAGAAACCTATGAGTTTGTACTGAGTAGATGGGAAACTTTGTCACTGGCTAACATAGAGCTGTTTTTAGAGATGGTATGCTTTATATCAGCAGAGGTGTACCACTAGTGGCATTCTCTCAGGGCAGAAGACCAACAACCCCTAAGCGCTAGATTCAAGGCAGGTGGCCTTTAGTGGCAGAAGAAAAGGGTCTGTGGAGTCACTATCAGTGCCTGAGAGCTGAGAAGAGTAGAGGAAGCCCTGTTGAGAGTAACTGGAACTCCAACAGGGAGCTACCCCAGAGGCTGCTCTTGAAGGAGAGGGGGAAAGCTACTGGAGTATGGATCAGCACTAGTAGCTCAGTAGCCCAGTGTAGGTTGGCACTACTGACTCCATAAGGCTCCCTGGAGACTAGTGGCAGAAGTGGAGTGCTCTTGGGAGGGCACGGGCCCTCAGAGCTAAGGGATAACCACCAGGAGGCTGCCACAGGGGCAGGTTCACCATCCGGGAAAGACAGCACCTATAGTTAGATTTATGGATGACTAATCAGTTACATAAACAAATTACGTGCCTGTTTTAGTCAGGTGCTAGGGAAAACCATAATACCTCATCCAGGTTCAGCAAGCTTTGCCTACTTACACGACATAGAGACCCAGGCTTTATGAAATACTTTTATTATGAAAATAGAAAAATATAATTCATAAGCCAGCAGCAAATAACTAATTATTGTTCACAGAATATCCAAACACATATATGAAACTCAGTATATAATTATCACACCACACTTTCTAGATAAATGAGTAAAACTAATTCTTGCACACTAAATAATTCCTGATTAGCAGCAACTAAAAATATAGCTTTTCACCCCGAGTAACTTTACATCTCCTTATCCTATACAACAATGGAATACTTTTATCTAGCCCCAGCTGATAAGATAGATAATTTCCTTATCTCACCATCCGATTAGGCCTTAGCACAGAATCAGGTGAAAGGGAAGACGTCTTCTACTCAGCACTGAAGATAAGAATTCTCTTGGTACAGGAACAAGAGTCCGTTAATCACTGGAACAGCTGTATATTAGGTTGGCAGCAAAGGTTTCCTTTATGTGATGGAATCCAGATCTGTATAAAAGTCCAGTTTCTCTTTCTCAGGCAGAGAATCACAAGAGGTAACTTTTAAGGTCTTAATTATTATAGAAGATGTGTAGAGAAATCTATGGTAAGATGCAAGCTTCCTTACATCCCAACATAGACTAATCAATAATTAGGCACCTTCCATTTGGTTCTCGTCAGATGACCTCTCCGGACCAATTCAGAAACAGAACTGAATGAATAGCCTTTTTGTATAGAGTCTCGCAGAGGCTGTGAAACATAGGCGCCTTTGTTAGATAAGAACAGCACAGGAGCAATGTCTCCCCCAAGATTCACACAGGCTGAGCATGTAGGTATAGCTGGATGTCCTTGACTAGAATACAGTTCTAGTATATACCCAGAATGTATCAGGCATACACAGCAAAGATGTTTTCTTCTTTCTCTTCTTGCATAGTTCAGGCTGGAAAGATTTCTGGCAGACAATGGTTCAGGCTTTTTGACATCAGAGAGGCCTAACCTTCAGGTGTGAATAAGGAAACACCCCTACACACCCACCTACCCCTAAGAACTTCCATGGATTGGGTGAGAACTTGGGGACTGGGCGAAAGTGGATTGGAAAGGAGGGATCTATAGTAAGTACACAGTCACACCCACCTAGAGTCTAAGTTAAGAAACTTGGGAGGACCCTACAGCTACAGTGTTGGCAGTCAGAACTGAGAGATGCACAAAGGTGTTTTTGGAAATGTTGAATGTGAAATGAGAATTATGGGGTAGATATTTTTCATGTGTAATACACGCAAAATATCTGTGCCATTGAAAAAAAAATGAAAAAATAAAACACAGGTCTACAGCAATCAGGTATTAAGATCAGTAAACCCCGATGCTAAATAGCCAAGCGATGTAAGTGAATCAATCGCTTTGCTATTTTGCATGAGGTTTTACTAATTTGTATGGGTTGGATCAGATCGGATCGAAAAATGGGCGATCGAGGGGAAAAACACTCGGTGGGCCGTTTAGTGAATCAGATCGGTTAACAGCGATGACGATCGCTGACTTTAGTGAATCTAACCCAAAGTTTTCTTAAAAACATTACTGGGCTTACACAAATTCATTCACCCACTCAGACCATACCAAAGCTTAACACCTATGACTGAGAACATCGATAACCCTATTCGCACATGGGATATAGTACTTACCCTATCAATGGTCAAGCTCATTGCATATTCTGACTTTAACTCTCTTGTCGGACAGTATTGTTTCACCAGGACAGACAGGGAAAAATGTTTGAGTACCTGAATAAATTAATGTAAACTAGACATAGCCCGACAATACCTCAGTAAAGGACATAGGATCCTAATTATCCAACTAGATCTTTCCGCCGCCTTCGATCTAGTTGATCACACCATATTACTCCAGATACTTGATGCAATCGGGATCTCAGGGGTGGTTTACAACTGGTTCCAAGGATTCCTTAAAACAAGAACGTACAGAGTTAAGAAAAACAACACGAAATCTAACCCATGGTCAAATCCATGCGGAGTCCCGCAGGGGTCTCCACTATCGTCCATTCTATTCAATCTCTTCATCTCCTCCCTCGGTACCACTTTAGACAACCTAAATGTAACATCATTCAGCTACGCAGATGACATAACTATTCTCCTCCCCTTCGAAACCCAAGACCACACCTCAACAGGACACCTGGAAATAATTCTGGATGAAGTAGAAAAATGGATGACAAACCACAAACTGAAACTAAACTCGGACAAAACCAAATTCCTAATGCTTGAAATGGACAAAAACCCATCCATAACAGACCTAGAAATTAAAGCAACCAAATACCCAATCCAGACCTCACTCAGAATCCTAGGAGTGCTGATAGACAGATGCTGCACTATGCAGACTCAAATCAACAAAACTACCCAAAAAGCATTCTTCACAATGCGCAACTTAAGAAAAATAAGGAAATTCTTTGACAAAGAACACTACAGGATCATTGTACAATCCCTGGTACTAGGTCTTGTGGACTACTGTAATATCCTATATCTACCATGCCCCACAAACATGATCAAAAAACTTCAAACCGTTCAGAACACAGCTCTTAGACTAATCTACTCACTCGGAAAATTTGACCACATCACCAATGCCTACCTAGACTCACATTGGCTACCGATTTGAGCCAGAATTCAATTCAAACTATACTGTCTACTCTTCAAAGTAATTAACGGTACTGCACCTACCTATCTAAATGATCGCCTAAACCGTAACCTTCCACCCAGAACAAGAAGAACACTGACATCATTCTCATACCCACCACTCAAGGGTACTCATCGCAAAAAGCTTTATGATAGCCTCCTGGCAACACATGCAGCAAAACTCGAACCTTCCATCACCAGATTGTTAACCACAACATCCGACCTCAAGACATTCCGTAAAGAAATCAAAACACTGCTGTTCAAAAAGTATATACAATCTACCTAATCTCCCTCACCTCATCCCCCCAAAAATCATAACACTGCTGTTCAAAACATCTTCCGATGTTATTAAGTCTTTACCATCATTCTGTTATTAAGTCTATATCCTCAATCTGTATTCTCCAATGTCATGTACCCTCCTGGAAATGTCCAGTTCTCTTCTTATGTAATCCGCTTTGAACCGCAAGGTACAAGCGGAATAAAAATCACTAATGTAATGTAATGTAATGTTCTGAGCTCCCCTGGGAGAATGGTATAGAAAATTGAATAAATAAATAAATAAAATGTCTCAAACACTCTGAAGCTCTATGGTATAGAGTCTGATGTACAATGGACAAAACCTTTATTTATTTATTTTTTTATATTTATTTATTTATTCATTTTCAATAATACAATTCAAGATATACTTGTACAGAAAGCTTTTAAGTCAAAGAAAATCCAACAATATTATAATAGTTTCAAAGGTATTAAGTTAACTTAAATAAATCAGCTCAAGTCCACAAAAGATCCAAAATGTAATTTATAAAACGGAAACTAGGAAATATTAACTAAGGAAAAATGATGTAAATCAACTGATACGGACATCTAATTATTCTATACTCCTCCTTTCTTTTCCTTCTCAAGCCGAGATAGAGATAGGAAAGTTGTCAGCTGGTAGGGCTCAAAGAAAACATATTTTTGTGAATTATATTGTATAATACATTTGCAAGGATATCGGAGGTAAAAAGTTGCTCCAAGAGCTATAATTCCCGGTTTTAACATAAGAAATTATTTTCTTCGCCTTTGTGTGTCCCTAGCCAAGTCTGGGAACATTTGTATCTTAAGTCCCAAGAATTATTTCACTCTATTTTTAAAGAAAAGTCTCAAAATCCAGTTCTTGTCCATCGTTAGGGCTAAAGTTGCCACCAGTGTTGCAGGAGTAGCCATTTCTCTGTATGATAATTCCAGTAAAGCTGATACATCTAATGGTCCTTGGCTATTTTCCTGTTTTTGAATTTGATTTTTCTTAGGTAAGTAGTAGACCTGTGTAAATGGAGGTAATGAACCTTCAGGAACTTCCAATATTTCCACCAGGTATTGTTTTAACATCTCAGGAGGAGTGATTGTTGTAATTCGTGGAAAATTAATCAGTCTGATATTGTTACCTCTTGAAAAATTTTCAAATGTTTCAATCTTCCTTCTTAAATTCACATTATCCTTAATTAAAGTTTCTTGAAGATGTTTGGAAGATTTTAATTCATTTTTAATGCTGTCTATAAATATCTTAGAGTCACCAATATCTTGTTTTATTAAGGTAATTTCTTTTTCTTGATCTTTTATTTTCCCCTCCACTTGCACTTGTTGAATATTCATAGTTTTCACCAGGTTGGCCATCAGGTCCCACAAAGCGTCCAAAGTAACTTCTTGGAATTTAACTATAATAGGACATTGCAAATGAGTATATAAAAGTCTATGCTTACCAGCCGATAACTCTCCTCTGCTTCCATCAGCCTGGATAGGTCCAGATTCTGGTGTTACAGCATCCCCGTCCATACTCAGGATCTCCTGCTGAGCTTGTGAGCCTGAGTCGGCTTTCCCCGCACAGCTCCGTACAGCCTCCAGGGGAGAAAACATCCTGACTTCCGGTAGGTTCTCGACCTCTGAGGAGCTGGTTGCTCGAGGGTGCAGAGGAGGAAGTCTAACGTCAGGGCTTATAGTGGTCTCCAAACTTTTCTGAGACGCCTCCATTCCGCTTGCTTGGAGTGTCTAACTGGATACTCCCGACGGCATCATGATGCCCTGCATTCACCGAAGCAATGCTTCAATATTGCCAGAGGTAGGTGTTCTGGAGTGCTGTGAGGCTCCACCAGTGCTCTTTCCCCTTCTTTTCGGCATGTCAGGAAAAATATAGTCAAAGAAAAGCTCCAAAATGAGCTATCAGTAGTAGTCCGCTTCAGCGTCTGCTCAGCGACTTGCATCAGCGGCCATCTTGGATCAAAACCTTTATTTATTTATATACCACTTGTAACCTAAGTGGTTTACATTCAGATACTCAGACATTTTTTTTCCTTTCTGTCCTGGTGGGCTCACACTCTATCTAATGTACATGGGACAATGGGGGATTAAGTGACTTGCCCAGGGTCACAAGGAGCAGCATGAGATTTTAGCCCAGAACCTCAGGGTTTTGAGGCTGTAGCTCCATCCACTGTGCCAAAAAACAAAAATAAAAAGGCAAACTTAAGTAACCAGTTTCCATAAGTTTACAATTATTTCTTTCATAGTTTCTTCCAAGAGGTAGAAACTTAACTGTAACAGTTCACAGTGGTTCTTAAACCTGTCCTGGGGGACCCCCAGCCAGTCGGGTTTTCAAGATATCCCTAATAAATATGCATAGGAGAGATTTGCATGTAAAGTAGGTAGTAGGCATGCAAATTTCACTCATGCATATTCATTAGGGATATCTTTAAAACATGACTGGCTGGGAGCCCCCAGGACAGGTTTATAAACCACTGGCCTAGAGTATAAAAAATGGATAGTAACACAGCAAGGCCCAATTCTGTCATAAAAGAAAGTTATTTTCTGTTCTTTCCAAGAGAGCTAGCAGTGCTACTAGCCTCATATAGGTGTTAATTAAGGTATTGTGAGGAAGGTAGAATAGCTACAAAGGTTGCTAGGGCAAGCTGATTACTGTGCTAACTTTCAAAGGGTCTGTTTGAAGCATTCCCCTCCCTGTAGAATCAAAACTATAAAGATCAGAAAGGTCCAAGGTAGCCTTCTTTCTGAGAAGTTCTGAGAGAAGAGGACATTTATCTGGGCAGATGAAAATTTTATTCTGTGCTTTAGCGATTTAAAGACTGGGAGTAAAAACAGAAGGTGTAGGTTTATTTCTATACAGTTTGGATGAAAAATAAATAGGATAGTTAGCGTATATAGCACTAATTGAAGAGCTAGATATAGGCATCTCAGATCTGGTGGAAGAAGAACAATCAGTGGGACGCTTATCAGGGTACAAATTATATCACAATGATAGAGCAGATCAAATGCTAAATAAAAAATTGAGTCAAACAGAATACATATTCTACATGAAACAGATACCAGTATAGAATTCTTATAGAAACATGAAGGCAGATAAAGGCCAAATGGCCCATCCACAGCATCCACTATCTCCTCCTCTCCCTAAGAGATCCCATGTGCCTGTCCCATGCTTTCTTGAACTCAGATACAGTCTTTTTCTCCACCACCACTACCAGGAAACTGTTCCATGCATCTACCACCCTTTCTGTTGAAAGGTATTTCCTTAGATTACTCCTGAGTCTATCACCTCTTAACTTCATTTTATGCCCTCTCATTCTGGAGTTTCCTTTCAAATGAAAGAGATTTGTCTCATGTGTATTTATGCCACATAGGTATTTAAATATCTCCCCTCTCCCGCATTTCTTCCAAAGTATACATATTCAGATCTTTAAGTCTGTTCCCATATGTCTTATGATGAGAAGACCACTGACCAATTTAGTACCCTTCCTCTAGACCAGGGATCTCAAAGTCCCTCCTTGAGGGCCACAATCCAGTCGAGTTTTCAGGATTTCCCCAATGAATATGCATTGAAAGCAGTGCATCCACATAGATCTCATGCATATTCATTGGGGAAATCCTGAAAACCCAACTGGATTGCGGCCCTCAAGGAGGGACTTTGAGACCCCTGCTCTAGACCAACTCCATCCTGTTTATATCTTTTTGAGGGTATGGCCTCTAGAATTGTACACAGTACACTTCTCCCTCCATATTTGTGGTTTCGATTATTCATGGTTTTTAGCTTGCTGGCTCCTCTCCCCAATTTACATCAGCTTGCATAGAGAAATCAATGATTCCAAGTGTTTACAGAGAAAATTGTTGATTCCCAGCACTTTCTTCACCGTGTTTTTCCTCTCCTTCAGCAACAAGCCAGGTCTCCCACCATGTTATTCGCGGATTCACCATATTCATGATGGTTTTTAATAGAAAACAGCGAATAACATATGGAAAAAGTTATTTGCGGTTTTTCTGTATTCGTGGGTCTGTTAATCCCCTATCACGGCAAATACGGAGGGAGAAGTGTATTCTAAATGAGGTCTCACTAGAGTTTTTACAAGGGCATCAATACTTCCTTTTTCCCATTCACTATACAGTACTCCCCTGATATTCGCGGGGGTTCCTTTCCAGGAACCCCCGCGAATGTTGAAAAACCTTAAATATGGTTTTTAGTGGGGGAGACAGGAGAGGGCAGCCGGAGCGCTCTGACCGCATCTTCCTGCACTAAAGTCGGGCCTCACCAATCAGGAGCTGCATATCAAAGCAGCTCCTGATTGGTGAGGCCCGACTTTAGTGCAGGAAGAGGTGGTCGGAGCATACCACAAGTGATTTCCTTCACTCGCCGGCGCTCTAGCTGCCTATCCTGCCTCTCCGGCTGCCCTCTCCTGCCCGGTCATTTGCGGTCAGAAAATATTGCGAATGACTGGGACCGTGAATCACCGACCACGAATGACTGGGGGAGCACTGTATTTCTCCCTATGCACTCTAGCATACTTCTAGCTTTCGCCGTCATCTTTTCAAACTGTTTGGTCACCTTTAGATCATCACATACAATCACATCTAAGTTCCGCTCCTCTTTCATGTACAAAAGTTCTTCATCCCCTAAAGCATACTGTTCCCTCAGGTTTTTGCAGCCCAAATGCATGACCTTGCATTGCTGCCAAATTTCAGACCATTCTTCAAGCTTCACTAGGTCCTTCCTCATGTTATTCACACCATCAGGGGTGCCTACTTTTGCAGATTTTGGTATCATCTGTAAAGAGGCAAATCTTACCTGTCAGCCCTTCAGCAATATTACTTACAAAAATGTTAAAAAGAACAGGCCGAAGAATCAAACCTTGAGACACACCACTGGTAATATCTTTTTCCTCAGAGAACTATCTATCCATTGATCACTACCTTCTGTCGCCTTCCACTCAACCAGTTCCTGACCAAGTCCATCATTTTGGGGCTTATCCCAAGGGCACTCAGTTTATTTATTGGATGTCTGTATGGAACACTGTCAAAGGCTTTGCTAAAATCTAAATGCACCACGTCTAGCTCACTCCCTCTATCCAATTCTCTGGTCACCCAGTCAAAGAAATTGATCAGATTTATCTGACAAGACCTGCCTCTGTTTTAAATGCATTTCTATTAATTTATTTAGCACAGAAGTCAGACTTAAAGGTCTGTAATTCCCTATTTCTTCCTTATTTCCTTTTTTATGGAAAGGGACTGCATCCACCCTTCTCCAGTCCTCCAGTACCACTCCCGATTCTAGAGGAGCATTCAAAAGGTCAGCCAGCAGAGCTGGTAGAACTTCCCTGTGTTCCTCTAGTACCCACATGGGTTCCATTAGCAACTGCTGGTACAGTTCTCCTTGTAGAGAATCCAGGATCTGACTATTTCTAGAATACCCCGCAATAGGGATATCTGAATCAACACCTGGCATGTTAAACTCACCTATTGGTGTGTGTGAGCCCTGTTGGGATCTCATATATTGTTTCTTTTTGGATTGATTTGAAAAGTTAAATTATGAAATGGATCAGTTTGTTACTTCAACCCATGTGAACATAAGAACCGAGTTGTTGTTTTTTGTAATATTATACAGTACACAGAGCCCAGTTTGGCCTCATTTAAATGGGATAACTCAGTTTGAAGAGGGATTTGAACCTGATTTTTGACAATTTTATGTATGTGGAGTTTTTTGCAAACTGATGATTGAATAAGCATTTGCAGTATTAAACTGTCACTAACAATTGCAGCAGTATTATCTTACAGGGGTCTTTTTCTCCACTCCATGTTTTTTTTTTTGCCTTTTTGTCATTTTTTGTGCGTTCTTTCCCTCTTCAACATATAGTAGGATAAATTGTGTTATGGATTTTCAGTGATTAATATCCCACTCTCTCTTGTGACATTTATGATTTCAACTACCCCAGTATTTACTGGATAAATGTTACATTAGGGAGTGCTAGAGAGGTAAAATTACTAGATGTAATAAATGACTGCTTCTTTGAGCAACTGGTCTAGGAATCGACAAGAGGGGGAGCTATTTTAGATTTAGTCCTTAGTGGAATTCAGAGCATAACGATATTGCGTTCATTGGGAAACAGAGATCATAATATGATTAACTTTGAGCTAATATCTTTATTGAAGTCACAAAGGGAATCTTTTGCAGTGGCATTTAATTTTCAAGATGATTATGATAAGGTGAGGAAAATTGTTAAAATAAAAAGACAAAGGGATCAGCCAAAAAGGTTAGGATTTTAAATCAGGTATGGACATTATTTTAAAATACCATCTTGGAACTTCAGACCAGATGTATTCCACATATTAACAATATTCCACGTATTAACAAAGGCGGAAAGAAGAGCAAACATCGGCCAGCATGGTTAAAAAGTGAAATGAAAGAGGCTATTAGCGTTAAAAAAAAAATACTTGAAAGAATGAAAAAAGTATTTGAATGAAAAAATAAGAAGCAACATAAGCACTGATAAGTTTGATGCAAAGTATTACATAGAAACATGATGGCAGATAAAGGTCAAATGGCCCATTCAGTCTGCCCGTCCACAGTAACCATTATCTTTTCCTCTCTCTAAGAGATCCCACATGACTATCCCAGGCTTTCTTGAAATCAGACACAGTCTCTGTTTCCACCACCTCTACCAGGACATCGTTCCACACATCTACCACCCTTTCTGTAAAAAAGCATTGCCTTAGATTACTCCGGAGCTTATCACCTCTTAACTTCATCCTATGCCCTCTCATTCCAAGGCTTCCTTTCAAATGAAAGAGACTCGACTCATGCACATTTACATCACATTGATATTTAAATGTCTCTATCATATCTCCCCTCTCCCATCTTTCCTCCAGAGTATACAGTTTGAGATCTTTAAGTCTGTCCTCATATACCTTATGACGAAGACAATGCACCATCAACGGGTGTAGATGGGCTGGAGTAAGTCTTAACAGAGATTTCGGCAGTTGGAACCCAAGCACAATACCGGGTAAAGCTTTGGATTCTTGCCCAGAAATAGCTAAGAAGAAAAAAAATTTTTTTAAAAAAATTTTAATTGAATCAGGTTGGGCAGACTGGATGGACCATTCGGGTCTTTATCTGCCGTCATCTACTATGTTACTATGTTACTATGTTTATTTTAGTAGCCTTCCTGTGGACTGACTCCATCCTTTTTATATCTTTAGAAGGTGCAGCCTCCAGAATTGTCCACAATATTCTAAATGAGGTCTCACCATTGTCTTATACAGGGACATCAATACCTCCTTTTTCCTACTGGCCATACCTCTCCCTATGCAACCTAGCAGCCTTCTAGCTTTCACCATCACCTTTTCAACCTATTTGGTCACCTTAAGATCATCACATACAATCACACCCATGTCCTGCTCTTCTGTCATGCACATAAGTTCACCCCTAAACTGTACCATTCCCTTGGGTTTTTGTAGCCCAAATGCATGACCTTGCATTTCTTAGCATTAAATTTTAGCTGCCAAATTTCAGACTATTCTTCAAGCTTCTCCAGGTCTTTCTTCATGTTATTCACACCATTCAGCGTGTCTACTCTATTGCAGATTTTGGTGTCATCCACAAAGTGGCAAATCTTATCTGACAGCCCTACAGGCCCAAGAACAGAACCTTGAGGCACACCACTAGTAACATCCCTTTCCTCAGAGTGATCTCCATTGCTCACTACCCTCTGTCGTCTTCCACTCCACCAGTTCTTGACCCATCTCCTCACTTTGGGACCCATTCCGAGGGCACTCAGTTTATTTATTAGATGGCTGTGTGGAACACTGTCAAGGCTTTGCTAAACTCTAAATACATTCCCTGTATCCAATTCTCTGATCTGACAGTCAAAGAAATTTATCAGAATTTGTCTGAGAAGACCTACCTCTGTAAATCAGGCTTACCTTCCAACGCTGTTACAGGAATATGGCATAAATGACGATCCATTGGACCTGAATTTGTAGTGGAAATAATCTGTGCCTTTCGTTTGCCCATAACTTCGCAAATCTGCTTCCTGCTCCTCCTGGGCTCCGAAGGGGCTCAAAAGGGGCGTGTCCTGCCCCTTTGGCCATGCCCCTTCGGACACGCGGCAGCTGTCTCTCTCTCATCTGGGGAACCCACGCCTCCAGCTCAACCTGTTCAATTTTCCTTAGAGAAAGATGATTCTGATTCCATAGTAGATTCGGATTCATCTCCTCTACACTCATTTGAACTTGAACTGGATGCCAAAAGCATAATAGAGGGGAAACAATTGTTATCTGTATCTCCTGTTTCTATGCCTACTGGACCTGTTAATAGGCCTGAGTTGGGCAATAAAATGGTTACTCTTCAAGATGTCTGGACAGTTGTGAACAGAATTGAGAATTCATTACAAGGCACAGTAGTAAAATTATGTCAATTTTCCTCTGAGATAACAAGTAAAGTGACTGAGCATGATGCTCAATTGGCCTTAATTGAGAAAAAAATTGATAAAGTGGAAGCATCTGTTTCTGTAATGCAATCTTGTGCAGTTTCTAATGTTAAAGATAATACTTTATTACACCTACAGATGGAAAAAATGGAAAACGCTATGAGATCCAGGAACCTCAGATTTCTGAATTTTCCTATATCTCATTACCTTTCTCACTTGGAGTTATTAAAAATGTATTTAAAGGATGTACTATCCTATACTAAGATAGAATCTTTCATACCAGACAATCTTTATTATATTCCTAGTGGAGTGAAAGTGGTTTCAGAAGAAGGGGATAAGGATCAATTAGTGTCTCCTGACAGTTTAAATATTTCTCAATTCTTGGAATCATCGAAGGATTTTATAGCCAAAAGAGCAACACTGTTGGTCACTTTCAAAACTGATATAGAAAAACAGGACATTCTTAAATTATATTTTATAAATAAGAATGCCTTGTTTTGTGGTCAACAGATAAACGTCTTTCCAGATGTCTCTAAACAAACACAATACAGGAGGAAACAATTCCTACAACTCAAGACTCGAGTCTTGGGTGTAGGAGCTTCTTTTTTCCTTAAATTCCCATGCAAATGTTTGGTGACATATCAAAATGTTAGATATGTTTTTGTAGATCCAGCTCATTTAGAGAATTTTCTTCAAGATAAAAACGAAGTAAATATATTACCTGAAACTAATACAGAGATTGAGGTTGAGTGAAATATAGAAGTTCTTTCTCTTGCCTGACTTGAAGATTATTGAATAATGTCTTGTTAAATTTTTACTTATTATTTGGTGATGCCAATAGAATAAGAAGCCCTCATATAATGTGGACTTGAATTAGATTTTCTTTTATTCTGATGTATTTTCCTTGATTATTTATTTTCATGGAATTGTTATAAGTTGTAACAAATGAATAAATTTATAAATAAAAAAAAAAAAAGAAGACCTACCTCTAGTGAATCCATGTTGCCTCAGGTCCTGTAATCCACCAGATTCCAGAAACTTCACCATTCTCTGTTTTAAAAGCATTTCCATTAATCTGCTTAGCACAGAAGTCAGACTTATTGGTCTGTAATTCCCTACTTCTTCCTTACTTCCACTTTTGTGAAGAGGGACTACATCTGTCCTTCTCCAGTCTTCCGGTACTACTCCTGACTCTAGAGACTCATTGAAATGGTCAATCAGCAGAGCCACCAGAACTTCCCTAAGTTCCTTCAGCACCCTCGAATGTACACCATCTGGCCCCTTCTCTTTGTCTACTTTTATTTTAGCTAGCTCCTCACAAACACAACCCTCTGAAAATTGAACAGGGTCTACCACTCCTTCATCCCTATTCATGTTTGTCTTCTATGGACTCACTCCTGGTGCTTCAGCCATGAGCACAGAACAGAAATATATGTTAAGCAATTCAGCCTTTTCTTTATCAGCTTCTACATATTTTTCCCCTTCACCTTTGAGTCTCACATTGACACTTTTGCACTTCTTCCTATCACTAATATATCTAAAAAATGTCTTGTCTCCCTGTTTTACCGTGTCAGCTATTTTTTCTTCCATTTGGTGGCGAGCTGAGGCTGAGACCCGAACACAGCGGTGAGCTGAGGCTGAACAGACCTGGCGGGATGCTGTCGCATATGACAGACGGGCTCTCCGGCATGGAGGCCATTATGGTGTTGCTGCTGTCATCGTCCGCCGCCGTTGCCTATCTGCAAGCCACAACCAAGATCTTTCTGAAACTCACCGGGAGTCACCTGCCAAGCTGCGGCAGCGGGGGCCTAGGAAGCTCTGGCTTCAGCGAACTGCTTGAGACAGGAAATGGCCAGTCCCTTGGCCCGGGGAGGCTCCGCCTCACCCCAATATCCGGCTTCAGCATCCCGTGGTCGATGCAGTGCTTTTTGCCACCTCCGCCTATCTACTGCGTACCTGGCTTCGGCGACGACAGTCTGATCATCGCTTGCCCGGCCCGAAATCTGGGAACTTCTGCCCCGGAGTCCCATCGTCCATCAGCCCGGCTTATCTCCAGAGCTTCCTGCCGGTGAACGCATCAGCACCGGGCGGTTTTCCCGCAGAGGAGGAAATCCTGCAGTCACCGTGGGCCTCATCTGGGGCAGCCTCCTTGGAGCAGCAGTTCAGGATGGCGGCTGGGGCACGGGCAGTGTGTCGTGGGAAGGAATACATGGATAGGAGACCATCGTAGGGGAGGAGACATGGGCATCCTGGGATTGTCAGCCAAGTCTCTTCCCTGAAGAAGCCCTTTTTCTGGGAACGTCATCGCTCCTCCTAAACTTACTTGCTCCATTTCATCAATGACGCTGAAACCGTGGATTGAAGACAAAGTTTTATTTTTATTTTTCTTTCCAGCTTATGAATTATCTTTAATCTTATCTATTGTTTTGCCTTTTGTCTTTGTTTTGTTCTATTTCTATCATTTAAATTTTTCCAGAATTCTACTGTTCAACGGTTCCCCCTTCTGCATCTATTCCTTTCTCTCCTCTCTTCTACCTTCCAAAGTATTTAGATCAATGCTGTCTTGTTAAAATGTTTATTTTTATTTTTTATTTTTTTCCTCTATCTCTACTTTTCACTTCTCTATTACCCTCCAGGTACTTTAGTTAGATTGTGAGCCTTCGGGACAGTAAGGGAATTTTTCAAGTACCTTTCTTATTTATAATCTTAATGTATATTTTCTGTAAACCGCTTAGAACCTAACGGATGTAGCGGTATATAAGAAATAAAAAATAAATAAATTACATTTGCATCTTTGCTTTCCTGACTACATGACCAGCCACTTAACTTTTCCAGATATTTTTGCCTGTCTTTCTTTCTGTGATCTTTTGTAGTTTATGAAACCTAACCTCTTATTCCTTACCTTCTCAGCTACTATTTTTGAGAACCAAAGCGGCCTTCTTTTCCTCTTACTTTTACTTACTTGCCTCAAAAAAGGTTTGTCGCTCTTACAATTACTCCTTTCAGTGTTGCCCACTGCATTTCTACTCCTTCCAGATATTCCCATCCAAACAATTCCTTGATGTAATCCCCAATCTGAACAAAGTTAGTTTTTTAAAAAGTCTAGAACCTTTGCTTTTGAATGAGCCCTCTCTATACCCATCTTAATATTAAACCGTACCATGCAGTGATCACTGGATGCCAGATGATCACCAACTATAACATTAGAAACACTTTCCCCATTTGTAAGCACTAAGTCCAATATGACCCTTTCCCCTGTGGGTTCCATTACCAACTGCTGGAACAGTTTTCCTTGTAGAGAATCCAGGCTAAATGAATATGAAGAGAGACTTGCCACAAAAGCAAAAATTCCAGGCACGTTTCCAGGCACATCAGAAGCAGAAAGCCTGTGAGGGAATCTGTGAGACTGCTAGATCAAGAAGCAAAAAGGGCACTGAGGGAGGATAAGGCCTTAGCAGATAGACTGAATGAGTTCTTTGCTTCAGTCTTTACAGAAGAAGATGATTTTCAAGGGTGACAATGCTGAAGAACTGAAAAATCTCAGTGAACTTGGAAGACGTACTTAGCCAAATTGTCAAATTAGAGTGACAAATCACCTGGTTCAGATAGTATACACCTCAGGGTACTGAAATAACTCAAAACATGAAATTGCTGATCTGCTGTTAGTGATATATAACATGTTATTACAAATTATTCATAGTACTTGAAGATTGAAGGGTAACCATTGTTATGCCAATTTTTAAAAAGGATTCCAGGGGTGATCCAGGAAATTAGACTAAGCCTGACTTCAGTTCTGGGTAAGATATGAGGGACACAGACCACAGAAGTCCATCCAAAATTGCCCTCACATTTCATCTACTGGACTTGGCACTGAAGCACTGTCCAGTGCATTCTAATCTGTCTTGTCATATAGGGAACACAGACCTTAGAAATCTGTCCAATATTGTCCTCACATTCCAACTGGTAGACCTACCATTGAAACCTTCTCCAGTGCATCCTAATCTGTTTGTAATATACAGAACCAGAGATGGTAGAAGTCTATTCCAAACTGGCCTCACTTCCTAACTGCTGGGTAGGCTGCCTTGGCATTTTCTGGGCATTGCTGGTATGGTCTGGAGATAAGAGTCTGTGTGGATCCAGGAGGCTCCCTGTTAACAGCAATATTCAGGCTGGGTAATTATCCAGACAAAGTTAGGATGGTAACAATGAAATCCTACTTTATCTGAGTAGTTGTCCAGGTATTGGTCTGAATATCACTGGTAGATAAGTTCTGGTGGCCAGTCTATATGGGTAAACTCCAAGATCCAAATTGGCAGAGAGAGACTAGTCTGGAAGCATTGGATGATAGCAGGAATACGAATATTGGATGATGTTATTGCTAATGGTATTATGCTTGAATTTTCACAGTTGCAACATAAATTTGGTCATAAAAACTCAGAAAATTTTAGATGGTTGCAGCTGAAGCATGCCATTCAGGCGGGATTTCCTGATTGGAAAAACCTTAATAATCATTATAGTTTGGAGTTTTTGTGTTTTCAGACAGACTTCTTGGGTCACCAGGCCGCCCAGTGGTACAAAGTGTTAAGTGAATTTAATAAAAAGAAATTAAAAACTGGTTTAAGAGATATTTGGAGCATTGAGATTAAGCATGAAATTACTGCATCTCAATGGCCACGAATTTGGTCTTGGAGGATGAAATGTACGATGTCAGCATCTATGAGACAAACTTGGTTTTTTCTGTTACACACAGCGTTATGGACACCTGTTAGGTTACAAAAATTAGATAGTTCTTTGTCTAATAGATGTTGGCATTGTCATTTAGAAGCAGGAACTTTAGATCATTTATTGTTTCATTGCCCATTTATTATGAATTTTTGGAAATCAATTTGGGACCAAATTAATAATTTATTAGATAACCCAGTGGCATTATCCTATGATACTGTGATATTTGGTATGGAAATGAGAGCAAAAAGTCAGATTTCTGCGAATAACAATAAATTACTACTTATAATGACTGGTGTTGCCATTCAGCAAATCACATTTAATTGGAAGGATTGGAGGAGATTAAATTACAACTTCTGGTGGGACTCTTTATGCCATATCTATAAAATGGAAAGGTTTATTGCATTACAGCGGGGTTATTTTAAGAAGTTTCAAGATGTGTGGAAACCATTAACGAAGTATTGTAAAGATTAATTTAAAATTGTTTTCCTTATATTTATCAATTTAAGGTGCAGGGAGGGGGGATTTTATTGTTTAACATATTCATTGACGACCTGGAGGCGGGAACAAAATGTGAGGTCATCAAATTCGCAGATGACACCAAACTATTCAGCAAGGTTGAAACCACGGTAGATTGCGAGGATCTCCAAAGGGATCTTACGACACTGGAAGAATGGGCGAAAAAGTGGCAAATGAGCTTCAACGTGGGGAAATGCAAGGTCATGCATATAGGGAGAAGGAACCCGATGTTCACTTACAAAATGGGGGGATCAATGCTAGGGGTCAGTAAGCTGGAAAGAGACCTGGGAGTGATGGTAGACACGACATTGAAGGCGTCGGCACAGTGCGCCACAGCCTTGAGGAAAGCAAACCAAATGTTAGGTATCATTAAGAAGGGTATCTCGACCAGAACGAAGGAAGTCATCCTGTCACTGTACCGGGCTATGGTGCGCCCGCATCTGGAATACTGTGTACAGTACTGGTCACCGTACCTCAAAAAGGACATGGCAATGCTTGAGGGAGTCCAGAGAAGAGCAACTAAACTGATTAAGGGTATGGAAAACCTTACATACACTGACAGACTGAAGAAGCTGGGGCTGTTCTCCCTGGAAAAGCGGAGACTCAGAGGAGATATGATAGAGACCTTCAAGATCCTGAGGGGCATCGAAAAGGTTGACAAGGACAGATTTTTCAATTTAAAAAAAACCACAAGAACAAGGGGTCACTCGATGAAATTGAAGGGGGACAGGTTTAGAACAAACGCAAGGAAATTCTTTTTCACACAGAGGGTGGTGGACACATGGAACACCCTTCCGGAGGCCGTGATAGAAAATAGCACAGTACAGGGTTTCAAGGAAGACCTGGATAGGTTCCTGGAGGACAAAGGGATTGAGGGGTACAGATAAGAGCAGTGGAAGGTTTAGAGATAAGTGTAGAGGTAGGTATAAAATTAGTCAGGGACCGCTGCTCAGGCAATATGCCTGATGGGCCGCCGCGTGAGTGGACCGCTGGGCGGGATGGACCTCTGGTCTGCCCCGGCGGAGGCGACTACTTATGTACTTAATGGAATATATGGGAAGGAGGGCTGGGATAGGGGAGGGGATAAGTATTTATGAAATGTATCAATGATTGTTTGTAAGTGATGTATTTATTGTTAATGTGAATGAGTATATTTTAACACTTAATGTAATCTTGAAAATGAATAAAGAATATATTAAAAAAAAAGTTCTGGTGGCCACTCTGTACCTGAATTTTGAGTGCAGGTATCTGGGTAAGGACTGGAACTCAATATCCAGGTATAAAAAAACTCACAGTGTACAGAATTTTTGTAAAAATTTTTTTAAAAAAATCATCTTTATTCAGTTTCACAATGAACAATAACAAGCAAAGAGAGGCCACGACAGCATCTATAGCAAGGAACAATCCAGCAATGATAATATGTGCAAAGGAACTGGTACATTATAACAAAGAAGTAACAAACATACCTCTGAACCATCCCTCCCTCCCTCCTATCCTCCCTCCCACCCATTCCCAACACTCCACATCCCCCTACCCTCATCCCATGCCAGGTGAGCACATAACACCAAGAGCTCCATGAAGGCAATCAATCAATAACCCACAGTCACATCACATATTCAACAGGCAGCTGCGTGCCACCGGCATTAAGGTAGTCTGAAAGGGTTCCCATTTGATAATAAAGCATCATCCTCAGGGGGAGTCGATGTCCCTTATAAATCTCCATTCCAAAGAACACAGTGTACAACATTTTTTAAAAATACTGAGCATTGCAGGCTGAATATTGCCCCAGGAGGTGGTTTTTTTTTTTTTTTTTTTTTTGCATAGAAAGAAATGTAAAGATTTATGCAAAAGTATGGAACGTTCCATAAAAATTGCTACAGAATCCCGAAAATTCTGTGGCAGAAAATGGGTGGGGAGGTGTGGGTGTGATTGAAAGGTCTGGCAAACTGATAAGGAGGTTTAAAAGCTGTTATATGGATGGAGTCTGTGGTACACACATCGGCAGATGGTATCTGGAGTTTTCACTACACATTTCCAGTAATATAATTTGCTATTATAGTTGCTTACTGAATGTGACTGACACGTCTCTGCTATTACTGTCTATTACTTTGTCCCCGAAAAACAAATAAGTACTTAAAATAAAACAAAAGTGACAGCGCGTTAATGATACTATAAAACCTAAAGCAAAAGGCTGTAGCAGCCATGATAGGATGAACAATAAGAGCATGGCATGCCTTGAGAGAAAGTGCTAAATAAACCCTGCTATGAATACAGCCTCACTGTAAGTACCGCTGATGTTGCAATGTAACAGTATTTCTTGTTTCACTGCACACTACCAGAAATTAATGACTTCATTGGGTTTGAGGCACAGAACTGTCTTCTCTGTAATGTTGATGCATGGCAGGAAACTGCCCTGCTAAGAAGCTAACTAGTTATCAAAGACATGGCTTGAAATAATGTGTATGGAATAGGCGTATGAAATGGCTTGACCCTCTTTACTAGTCAGAAGGTCATCTATATATATATATGTGTGAGCGTGCATATACAGTGATACCTTGGAATCCGAATGCCTCAGTACTCGAACAACTTGGAATCCGAACAAAAGCTTTGAGCAAATTTTGCCCCGGAATCTGAACGCTGCTTTGGAATCCGAATGCCCTGCACGTTGTTAGTGTGTGTTTGTGCGTACGTTTCCCCAGCACTCAGGCCACCCATACATCGTTCAGTTCATTTTCGGAAGCTGTAGTGAAAGCATCTCATGTGATTTTCACCTTTGTGTAGTGTAGTGAGGAAAATACAATGGAACCTTGGTTTGCGAGCATAATTCATTCCAGAAGCATGCTCGAAAATCAAAGTGCTATTATATCAAAGCGAGTTTCCCCATAGGAAGTAAGGGAAACTCGCTTGATTGGTTCCACATTCCCGCCTCCCCCCGTCCAACGAGGCCACCAGTGTTGCTCACTTCCACCCCACCCCATCTCACCACATCCCAAAAAGACCCTCCCACTCCCGAAGTCACTGGCACACTTCCACCCTACCCCTGAGAAATGGAATCCCTCCATCTGTGAGCCCCCCCGAGAACCGGCATTGCCTGCCCGCCCAAACCCTTACTGCAATCTGGCACCAGCACGCAGCACCAACCCACAGGATGTGCTGGTGCCGGAAGAGCCTGACTTTTGCCACTGATCTCTGCTGGGCTGGGCCTTGAGCATCTGCGCATGCTCAAGGACTTCTGGCTCCCGCTCTCTCTGAGAATTCATTAGAATCTTGGACAGAGCGAGAGCCAGAAGGTTTTGAGCATGTGCAGATGCTCAAGGCCCAGCCCAGCAGTGATCAGCGGTTAACCTGTAGTTCTATTGAGAGATGACTATCCAAATGAATCCCCAGTCATATATAGAATATGACATCTTAATTTTCCAAAGAGCCTCTCAAAGAACTTTCTCAATGTCCTGAAAGTCCAAATACACTGTGGGGTCAATATTCAAAATGATTTAAGCCAGCAGGATAGGCTCCTGTCCACTTAAATTATGGTCTGCAGGTCAGCGGTCAATATTCAGCAACTCTTAACCTCATAGTGCCGCTGAATATTAACACTAACCAATCATTTTGGTATAGGCCATGTGGCTGTCACCAGAGATCATGGCAGCCATTTTGAAGGGGCAACCATGAGGAACAGAAATGAGTGGATATCACTCCTGCCTGATCACCACTAGACTACCATGGATTGGGCAGGAAAACCTAGGGGTATCCTGGGGGGTGGACAGCTCTTGGTGTTCCAGAGGAGTGAGAGGGAGAGGTTTCTTGTTCTGGGAAGGGGGGGGTGGGGGGTGGAGAGAGGTCAGATATCTTTGTGTGAGTCCTGGCCAGTATTCAATGAGGGCCCAGAAAAGAGTCTTAAGCAGCTTCCGGCTCAATATCAGCCAAGATCTTCAGGTTTCAGGTTTAATCAAAATTTGATTATATCACTTATAATACTTCTAAGAAATGTACACTTTAAAACGGGGTACATTATTATAAAATAAGAATATATCTCAAATCATACAAGGACCAACATGATACTACAGGGAAAGGGGTTGAACTACAATAGTTATAATAATAATAATTTTATTCTTTTATACCGCCATTACCAAAAGTTATAGTAAAGAAAGGAGTCTAGGGACCAGTTTACGGGGCATGGCCCATCATTGAATATCTGAGGCTAAATCTGTCTGCGGTGGTCAGTGTTTAAAACCCCCTGAAAAACTCTGACCGCTGTGGCCTAAATGCTGTCCAGTATATCTTCTATGTTCCTTAATTAAAATAAATTTTCAGCTGTAAAACCTTAGGTGATACATTTGGCTGAAAATAAGTTTTTAAAAATTCTTATAATAGCTTTTTTTGAATGTTGAGCTCTTATGAAGCTGCGTTAGGCTTTTTATCGCCAGTCACGGCAGTATTAGCTCCGATGCCATGGCTGGCAATAAAAAAGCCTAACACACTTTGGACAGCTTGATTATTACTTTACATCTATTTTTTTTTTTTAATATGTACGTGCCTTCCTGTTTTCTTCATTAGGTCCTGCTCTCAGGTTTTTTTAAATGATACCTCTTTGGCTTAGTCTCTCATACATAACTTTTAGCCACTCTGGCAGATGATTACTCATCCTTCATTCATTTTTCATTTGTGGAAAACATTTTACCAGGGTTTACATTGTATTTTTAAATAATTGTCATGTCTCATGTAGATGTTTAATCTTCCTGTAGTTTCCTTTTTATTAATTTCCTGTTAGTCTCTTTTAAAGTCGTATATTCCTACCTTAGTTATATTTATCACTTTCCTTCAAGTTATCTCAAATTCAGTGCCAACTCAAGGGTATCAGATGCCCTGCATAACCCTTTAGGAATGTGCTATCCCAGGATGACTCAACATTCTAGCACTCCTACCCCTCACATTTCAGTATTTCTACTTCCCCTCCCTTAGCCAGCATTTCTCCTTCCTCACTCTAGTCCCCCTATGGTAAGTATCTTTCTCTCTCTACTTCCACTCCAAAGTAGCTAGCATCTCCCTTTCCTTTTTCAGCTCCTCAGGTGACCAGCATCTCCCCTTCTCTCTCTCTCCCTCCCTCCCAAGGTGGCCAGCATCTCATCTCCCCCTTCTATACCCCTACCCGTATCAAGCATCCATCCTCTTCCTTCCCACTTTTCAGGTCACTGTTATTCTCTTACTTCACCTTGCACTGGCTCCAAACTTAAAGAAGACTTAGTGCTGTGCAGACCCTGTAAGTACCTGACAGGTCTTTATGGAAGTACAGCTGGGTTCTGTCCACTTCAGAGGGAATAGAGGGAATTCCAGGCTACTAGTGGGTGAACGCAGCAGACATAAGAAGAATAACTATCTCCCCTATTGTGTGGGTGAAGATGGGTGGTACAGTGGTGAATGCTACAGCCTCAGAACCCTGAGGTTGTGGGTTTAAATCCATGCTGCTCCTTGAGACCCTGGGCAAGTCACTAAAACCCCCATTGCCCCAGGTACATTGTATAGATTGTAAGTCCACCGGGACAGATAGGGAAAAATTCATGAATACCATTCTGAGCTCCCTGGGAAGAATGGTATAGAAAATTGAATAAATAATACAGTTGTGGATGTTATGAAAATATGATTGACTTTGTTCTTATGCATAGGGATGGAATTTGGAAGGGATAAAGGTATCTGTCTGACATTCGGCAGGGAACCCTTCATTGTAGCTCCTTTTCAACCTAACCCTATAAACCGTGCCGAGCTCTATGCTTGTGGAGATGGTGAGGTATACAAATCAAAGGTTTAGTTTAGTTTAGTTTAGTCTTTGATAACCCAATTCTCTACTAAGACCTGGGGTAGAGGGATTGGAACCAAGAGTGGAGCAGAAGAATAACCTGCTGGAGACAGAGTTGTGTGAGGAGAACTGCACCTCAAGAAGTAAACAGACAGAAGAGGAGTGGTCTGTGGAAGAGTCCAGCGACTGGGTAAAGGCCCAGTGGGGCTTTACAAAGTGCAAGGAGATCAGCCCCAAGTTGTTCTGCCTGGCAGAATGGGAAATTACCTGCTAGGGGTGGGAAGTAAGAGAGGATGAGATGAGAGGATTGATATGCCATCATTACTGAGTCCCCTCAAGTAGCTACTTGCAATAATTTTTACATGATTTTTGTTTCTAAAGCTGAACTGTTTGTTTGGAGTTTTTTTAAAATAAAATCCGGTAAGTGAAATTCTTGGCATTGAACTAATTGAGAGAGTGAATGGTGGTAGCAAAATTAAACTCTGGAATTTGTTAACAGAGAATGTGGTGAAATCAGTTAGCTTAGCAGGGTTTAATAAAAGTTTGGATAATTTCCTAAAAGAGAAGTCCATAGGCTTGGGGAAAATCTACTGCTTATACCTAGGATAAGCAGCATAACATCTGTTTTACTACTTGGAATGTATCTAGGTACATGGGACCTGGGTTGGCCACTGTTGGAAACAGGATACTGGGCTTGATGGACCTTTGTTATGTCCCAGTATGGCAATTCTTATGTTTTTATTTTTTTCTCCCACCAGCTCTCTGAAATGCCTATTTATTAATATTCAGAAGCCCAAATAAACTGTAGCATAAGTTAGAATGTCCCTTAAAGTCCAGTGCTATCTCATATAGGCGTTTATCATCTGGACTCTATATTGTTAACATCAGTAATAAATCTCAAAGGGAAGCCTCAGCCCCACCACTCCACCGCAAAGCCGTTTTTCAAATTGCGGGAAGCCTTACGTGGCGCCTCATCATTGGCTGTCACCTTCTTGATAGTAAACTTTTCTTTGTTCTGCTTTTTATGTGGTGAAATTATCTAAAAATTTTTGTTGCATAACACCATTTCCTCTAATAAATATATATAAATATAAAGTGCTTAAATAGTGCATTTGTACTTAACTTATATCACAGCCAAAACCTAGGAGTCTATTAATATTGTCATAGAAACATAGAAAATGATGGCAGAAAAGGGCCATAGCTAAGGTGACCATACTTCCCGTTTTGAACGGGATAGTCCCATTTTAAGACCTCCTGTCCCGTTCTCCCCACAGACAGCTTCGGGACGCTGAAATGTCCCGTTTTCAGGGACAGCGTCCCAAAGCTGTGCTCGGGGACAACGGGACAGGCGATCAGTTCCTGTCCCTCCCTGCCGCAAAAAAAAAAAAAAAAAAAAAAAAGCCTCCCCATCTTTCCTCCTGTCTGTTGCTCTTACCGCGCAGCCGCTACAGCTGCTAAACCCGACAGGAAGTCTTCTTTCCGACGTCAATTCTGACGTCAGAGAGGACGTTCTGGGCCAGCCAATCGCTGCCTGGCTGGCCCAGAACGTCCTCTCCGACGTCAGAACTGACGTCGGAAAGAAGACTTCCTGTCGGGTTTAGAGCGGCAGGGCAGTAAGAGCAGCAGACAGGGGGAAAGATGGGGAGGCCATTTTTTTTTTTTTTTGCGGCAGGGAGGGAAGGAGATAGGTAGGCAGGCAAGCAGGCTGGCTTTGGCCAGGGAGGGAGGGAAGGAGAGAGGTAGACAGGTAGGCAGCCTGGCTTTGGCCAGGGAGGGAGGGAGAGAGGTAGACAGGCAGGCAGGCTAGCTTGGGGGGTGGGGGTGAGACAAAGTGTTGAAGGCAGAGAGAGGGACATAGGAAGGAGGCACTGGGGGCACTAAAGACATGGGAAGGAGGCACTGGGGGCACTAAAGACATGGGAAGGAGCACTAAGGACTTGGGAAGGAAGCACTGGGGGCACTAAAGACATGGGAAGAAGGCACTGGGGGCACTAAAGACAGGAAGGGGCACTAAGGATATGGGAAGGAGGCACTGGGGGCACTAAAGACATGGGAAGGAGGCACTGGGGGCACTAAAGACAGGAAGGGGCACTAAGGATACAGGGCGAAGGCACTGGGGGCACTAATGACACAGGATGGAGGCACTGGGGGCACTAAAGACAGGAAGGGGCACTAAGGACACAGGACGGAGGCACTGGGGGTATTAGGACACAGGACAGAGGTATTGGGGGCACCAAGGACATGAGAAGGAGGCTCTGGGGGCACTAAGGACATGGGAAGGAAGGAGGGAAGGAATAGAAAGGGACAATTGTTGGGCCTGAGTGCAGAAAGAAAGAAACAAAAGAAAGGATACACAGACAGAAGGAAACGCAACCAGAGACTCATGAAATCACAAGACAACAAAGGTAGGAAAAATGATTTTATTTTTAATTTAGTGATCAAAACATGTCAGTTTTGAGAATTTATATCTGCTGTCTATATTTTGCACTATATTTGTCTATTTTTCTTTAGTTACTGAGGTGACATTGCATATTTGAAAGTCATTTGCCTTGACATCTTTGAAAACCCCCCAAATATAAATGATAATTAACATTTTCTCTGCGTATAGTGTGCTTTGTAGTTTTTTAAAATTTTATGGTTACCATTATGAATTAATAAGATATGTGTACATGAAAAATGAATGGAAGAAATTGGGGGCGGGATTGGGGGTGGGGCTAGAGTGGGGTTGGGGTGGGGCTAGGGCAGGCTTGGGGCGGGGCTAGGGTGGGATTGGGGCGGGACTGACAATTAATAGATGTCCCCTTTTGATGAAAAAAATAAATGGTCACGTTAGCCATAGCCCATTAAGTCTGCCCAATCTAATGACCTACCCCCCTCGACTTTACCCCCCCCTAGAGATCCCACATGCGTATCCCTTTAACTTTTAAAATCTGTCATGCTGCTGGCCTCAGTCACCTGCAGTGGAAGTTCATTCCAATGATCAACCACCCTTTCGGTGAAGAAATTCTTCCTGGTGTCGCCATGAAATTCCCCGCCCCTGATTTATAGCGGATGCCCTCTTGTGGCCGAGGCTCCTTTAAGAAAGAAGATATCATCTTCCACCTCGATACGGCCCGTGATATATTTAAACGTCTCATCATGTCTCCTCTCTCTCTACGTTCCTCGAGTGAGTACAGCTGCAATTTATTCAGCCTTTCCTGCTGTCATGTGCAGCCCCAGTTTAGACAGAACATAAAAATCAGAATTGATATGACCACAATGAGACATGTACAGTTTTCTTAAGAGCTGTCAGTATTTCTAAACTATAATGCAGGAAGGCGCATGTATGTAGCTGTACATGGAAACATATATTTTACAAAGATAAACGTGGAGAAAAATAGCAATGAAGGAAATGCAGCTACTTGTGAAATAACTTTTACATGTGTAAGTTGGCATCATCTATTTATTTATATTGCATTTATAGCTTGCCTATTATAATACACACATACAAAGCAACATAAATTAACACATACTAAAGGCTCCTTTTACTAAGGTGCGCTAGTGTTTTTAGCGCAAGCAGGAAATTACGGCAAGCTACACCGCGCGCTACGCTTCTAGAACTAACGCCAGCTCAATGCTGGCGTTAAGGTCTAGCACGTGGGGCAATGTGGCGCACGCTATGCCGCGCGTTAAAGCCCTAACGCGGTTTAGTAAAAGGAGCCCTAAGTCTCATCATTTCATCAATACCAAAACATGCACCTTCGTATGTCGGCCATTTTGCACACCTACAGGGTAAATGCCGCTACTGAGGCACATGATACAATTATTCACGCTGGCCTTGGAGGGGAAAATAAAGAATGGGAGATCGAGAAGGATATCTCTTAGTCCCTTTTGAAATGCTTGTAAGTGCAAAAGAACAGGTATAAATCCCTGAGTGCAGATTTGTGCCCACGTCATGCCTAAACTATGCCCCTTAGCAGTTTACACATAGGGCTCCTCTTACGAAGGTGCGTTAGTGGTTTAACGCACGTAGTAGCGCACGCTAAACTGCCGGCCGCGCTAGCCGCTACCGCCTCCTCTTGAGCAGGCGGTAGTTTTCCGACTAGCGTGGAGGTTAGCGCGTGATTAAAAGTCGCGCGCGATAAAGCCGCTAACGCAGATATACATCCGTAAGTTCCAGCTTTCTAAAATTAGGTTTTACTCACGTATATGATATAGGTACAGCTTGTTTGAAAGAAAAGAGGGTATAGCAAATCTGAATAAAATCATAAACCATACATATGTAAATATCAGCGTTTGCATGTGTACATCACGAATAGGGACTTAGATAAGGGCCTTACACGTCTCACACGTCAGCTCTTCCATTTTATATTTTATTTTGCATTCAGAAGCTTCAGTGCGTTCTTTTTATTCTTTTTTCATGGCCTGCTTACTAGTAGTTGCTTTTGGAGTTTTGGAATCAGCTTTCTCCCTATCCTCACAATCAGGTTTGACATATGAATAAGCTATAAAAGAAAATAAAACCAAAACAATACAATACAAAAGCATCTCTCTCTCTCTTTTTTTCTTCCAGAAAGCAAACAATGATTATAGCCTGGAAGAACTTTTGAATCTGCAAACACATAATCCATGCTGCCAGAGTACAAGGCCCCTGAATAAGCAGCAATCAGGCAGCGAGTATAAACATGTCACTGGAACAATGACAGGATTGAAAAGTCTCCTGTAGCAGGCAAAGCTCATGGATGGATGTGTGGGCAAGTAGCAGATAAGCAGTGCAGATGATCTATTGCATCTCAGCCATTTGCAAGCTGACAGGCATTTTCGTCGGGGTGGAGGGTGGGGGTTCTTTACCATTTTTACATGCAGTGCTGCACATTTAATCTACAGTACTTTCATATGCTGGGGTAAATAAGTATCCAAATAGTAGCACCCAATGGCAGAAAATGTCATAAAATGTAAAGCTTGAAGCACTTGTTTTTGACTGGAAGGCTGCATGCATAGATGGATATACATGTAAAGCTCACTATATGAAAGTAGAGTTTTATCTACTTAAGAATCGCTGTTAGAGTGTGGCGCAGTGGTTAAAGCTACAGCCTCAGCACCCTGAGGTTATGGGCTCAAACCCCCGCTGCTCCTTGTGACCCTGGGCAAGTTACTTAATTCCCCCATTGCCCCAGGTACATTAGATAGATTGTGAGCCTGCCAGGACAGACAGGGAAAAATGCTCAAGTACCTAAATAAATTCATGTAAACTGTTCTGAGCTCCCCTGGGAGAACAGTATAGAAAATTGAATAAATAAATAGTGTGAAAAGTTTCAGCCTCTGATAACCAGAGCTGGTATTGTGACATCATAATGCCTCATTCCACCAATGCCTAAGAGCCAGCCTCATCAGTGATGTCACAATGGCTTGATTGTCCTAGACTTGGCTATATTTTGATTTCTAGAGTGGCACAGTGGTTAAAGCTACAGCCTCAGCACCCTGGACAAGTCACTTAATCCCCCCATTGCCCCAGGTACATTAGATAGATTGTGGGACAGACAGGGGAAAATGCTCGAGTACCTGAATAAATTCATGTAAACCATTCTGAGCTCCCCTGGGAGAACAGTATAGAAAATTGAATACATAAATATATAGGCTCCCTTTTATAAAGTTGCCCTTTAAATGCATTCTGGGATCCTCATCCAGCAGAAACACAAGCCAAATTACAACTGAAATCAGATAATAACATAAGGATTATAAAACCGACGTTATTCATCTGGAAACAAATGACTTAGCTAGAAATAGTAACTCTACAATACAAAGAGACTTCCAAATGTTAGAAGAGAGGCCCATGGTCAATTTTATACCATTCTTCAGAAGTTCTATCTCCTGATAGTAAGGAAAAAGGCTGCATTGCACACCAGCTTCAAAACAGGAAGATTTTAGATATATAGGAGCAGTTGCAGCAATAAATGGAAAACAAGAAGCTATTCTGTGAGAGGCTGTACGGATGGACTACATTTTTCTGTGGCAGGAAAAGGATTCTAAACAACAACAACAACAACAACAAAAATCAATCAATATGTGGACAAGTATTAAAAATAGAGGCAGGTGAGAGAAAACAAGTTCAGAATGTCACCCCTAGCAAAAGCATTACAGTGGTGGGAAAACTTAATGAGATGTGCTCAACACACTTAGCAGTTAACAAAGGGTAAAAAAGGAGACCAGAATAAAAGCTTAACATAATAAAAGATGGCAGATAAAGACCTTTGTGGTCCATCCAATCTCCCCAACAAATTAACATAAGACAGACCAGTGGTCTATCATTCATGCCCAACAGTCTGCTCACGTGGCGGCCCTTAGGACAAAGACCTGAGCCCTAACTGAGTCTAGCAGGAACTTGTCTAACTTTGTCTTGAATCCCTGGAGGGTGTTTTCCCCTACGACAACTTTCAGAAGAGCGTTCCAGTTTTCCACCACTTTCTGGGTGAAGAAGAACTTCCTTACGTTTGTACGGAATCTATCCCCTTTCAGCTATAGGGAGTGCCCTCTCTTTCTCTCTACCTTGGAGAGGGTAAATAACCTGTCTCTATCTACTAAGTCTATTCCCTTCATTATCTTGAATGTTTCAATCATGTCCCCTCTCAGCCTCCTCTTTTCAAGTGAGAAGAGGCCCAGTTTCTCTAATCTCTCGCTGTATGGCAACCCTTTAGCTCCTTAACCATTTTAGTCGCTCTTCTCTGGACCCTTTTGAGTTGTACCGTGTCCTTCTTCATTTACGGCGATCAGTGCTGGACGCAGTATTCCAGGTGGGGGCGTACCATGGCCCGGTACAGCGGCATGATAACCTTCTCCGATATGCTCGTGATCCCCTTCTTAATCATTCCTAACATTCTGTTTGCCTTTTTCGCAGCTGAAGACTGAGTACAAATGCTCACTGTTTCAAGGATACAACATCTGATCTGGAAGCCCTAATGGTAGAAATGGACTTAAACATTGTGGCCATTACAGAGACATGATTCCATGAGTCCTATGAATACAATAGCACCTACCTGCCTATTTAGGACAGAGAGAGGTAGCAAAAAAGAGAGAAGAGTAGCTATGTGAAAGCAACATTAAAGTGGCTGAAATATGGGGGGAGGGGAGGAAAGAGGACGTCCAGTTGATCATGTTGGAAAGAGTCTACTCCTGGCGGAATTCTGTGTGACTGCGCAATACAGAATTTGCGCAGAATTCCCCTTGTCTGCGCAGAATCTTCTACCTCCTTGATAGTGGCGCTTGAGGGGGTCACGGCATCTATAAAAGGCTAAGATGGAGTTTAGATATATCAACTTCAAAGGTCTTGATTTCAGATGTGCTGACTTTGATAACATGGGGAAGTTGTTGAATGAAGAGCTTGACGTGACGGGAGGAAATAAGGGAAGTGGATAGACAGTGAGCTAAACTGAAAGGGGCTATAAAAAGGACTACTGATCTAGAGAGAGAAAGGAAGCCACCATAGTTCTCAAAAAAAAGTGACTGCAAAATCCAAGGCAATAAAAGGCAGAGTTCACAAAATAACAGAAGATCACAAAGAGAAGAAAAGTAAGAATATCAAATACGTTAGTGCACACACTAACCGCTAAAGACACCCATCCTATGTGTATCTTTAGCGGTTAGCAAGCACTAACAAGTTTGCATGCGCAAACACGATAGCACAGTGGTCTCAAACTCAAACTCTTTGCGGGGCCACATTTTGGATTTGTCAGTACTTGGAAGGCCTCAGAAAAAAAATAGTTAATGTCTTATTAAAGAAATGACAATTTTGCATGAGGTAAAACTCTTTATAGTTTATAAATCTTTCCTTTTCGCTGTCTTAATAATAATAATATTGTAATTTATAGCTAAAGAGACATAATGATCAAGAAACTGTTTTATTTTACTTTTGTGATTATGATAAACATATCGAGGGCCTCAAAATAGTACCTAGCGGGCCGCATGTGGCCCCCAGACCACAAGTTTGAGACCACTGCGATAGCACATGCTATCACACTTAGCACACTTTGATGAATTCCCTCCTTAATCTTTTAAGTAAAATCTGCTCCTCTCTGAGCACAGTTATGTTTGATTTGCAATGATTTCTGTTGTGAACGCCATTCTCTGAAAACATAACGAGATATATACATACAAACATAGTAACATAATAGATTATGGCAGATAAAGACCCGAATGACCCATCCAGTCTGCCCAACCTGATTCAATTTAAATTTTTTAAATTTTTTCTTCTTAGCTATTTCTGGGCAAGAATCCAAAGCTCTACCCGGTACTGTGCTTGGGTTCCTACTGCCGAAATCTCCGTTAAAACCTACTCCATCCCATCTAAACCCTCCCGGCCATTGAAGCCCTCCCCAGCCCATCCTCCACCAAATGGCCATATACAGACACAGACCAAATGGACACCCCATCCCATCCTCCACCAAATGGCCATATACAGACGCAGACCAAATGGCCACCCCAGCCCATCCTCCACCAAATGGCCATATACAGACACAGACCAAATGGCCACCCCAGCCCATCCTCCACCAAATGGCCATATACAGATGCAGACCGTGCAAGTCTGCCCAGTACTGGCCTTAGTTCAATTTTTAATATTATTACATAATAACATAGTAACATAGTAGATGACGGCAGATAAAGACCCGAATGGTCCATCCAGTCTGCCCAACCTGATTCAATTTAAATTATTATTTTATTTTTTTTATCTTCTTAGCTATTTCTGGGCGAGAATCCAAAGCTTTACCCGGTACTGTGCTTGGGTTCCAACTGCCGAAATCTCTGTTAAGACTTACTCCAGCCCATCTACACCCTTCCAGCCATTGAAGTACTCCCCTGCCCATCCTCCTCCAAACGGCCATGCACAGACACAGACCGTACAAGTCTGCCCAGTAACTGGCCTAGTTCAATCTTTAATATTATTTTCTGATTCTAAATCTTCTGTGTTCATCCCACGCTTCTTTGAACTCAGTCACAGTTTTACTCTCCACCACCTCTCTCGGGAGCGCATTCCAGGCATCCACCACCCTCTCCGTAAAGTAGAATTTCCTAACATTGCCCCTGAATCTACCACCCCTCAACCTCAAATTATGTCCTCTGGTTTTACCATTTTCCTTTCTCTGGAAAAGATTTTGTTCTACGTTAATACCCTTTAAGTATTTGAACGTCTGAATCATATCTCCCCTGTCTCTCCTTTCCTCTAGGGTATACATATTCAGGGCTTCCAGTCTCTCCTCATACGTCTTCTGGTGCAAGCCTCCTATCATTTTCGTCGCCCTCCTCTGGACCGCCTCAAGTCTTCTTACGTCTTTCGCCAGATACGGTCTCCAAAACTGAACACAATACTCCAAGTGGGGCCTCACCAATGACCTGTACAGGGGCATCAACACCTTCTTCCTTCTACTGACTACGCCTCTCTTTATACAGCCCAGAATCCTTCTGGCAGCAGCCACTGCCTTGTCACACTGTTTTTTCGCCTTTTGATCTTCGGACACTATCACCCCAAGGTCCCTCTCTCCGTCCGTGCATATCAGCTTCTCTTCTCCCAGCATATACGGTTCCTTCCTATTATTAATCCCCAAATGCATTACTCTGCATTTCTTTGCATTGAATTTTAGTTGCCAGGCATTAGACCATTCCTCTAACTTTTGCAGATCCTTTTTCATATTTTCCACTCCCTCTTCGGTGTCTACTCTGTTACAAATCTTGGTATCATCTGCAAAAAGGCACACTTTTCCTTCTAACCCTTCAGCAATGTCACTTACATACATATTGAACAGGATTGGCCCCAGCACCGAACCCTGAGGGACTCCACTAGTCACCTTTCCTTCCTTCGAGCGACTTCCATTAACCACCACTCTCTGGCGTCTGTCCGACAGCCAGTTTCTGACCCAGTTCACCACTTTGGGTCCTAACTTCAGCCCTTCAAGTTTGTTCAACAACCTCTTATGAGGAACTGTATCAAAGGCTTTGCTGAAATCCAAGTAAATTACATCTAGCATATGTCCTCGATCCAGCTCTCTGGTCACTCAATCAAAAAATTCAATCAGGTTCGTTTGGCACGATTTACCTTTTGTAAAGCCATGTTGCCTCGGATCCTGTAACCCATTAGATTCAAGGAAATACACTATCCTTTCTTTCAGCAACACTTCCATTATTTTTCCAACAACTGAACTTATTTTCTGATTCTAGATCCTCTATGTTCATCCCAAGCTTCTTTGAACTCAGTCACAGTTTTACTCTCCACTACCTCTCTCGGGAGTGCATTCCAGGCATCCATCACCCTCTCCGCAAAGTAGAATTTCCTAACATTGCCTTTGAATCTACCATCCCTCAACCTCAAATTATGTCCTCTGGTTTTACCATTTTCCTTTCTCTGGAAAAGATTTTGTTCTACGTTAATACCCTTCAAGTATTTGAACATCTGAATCATATTTCCCCTGTCTCTCCTTTCCTCTAGGGTATACATATTCAGGGCTTCCGGTCTCTCCTCATACGTCTTCTGGCGCAAGCTTCCTATCATTTTCATCGCCCTCCTCTGGATCGCTTCAAGTCTTCTTATGGTCTTCACCAGATACGGTCTCCAAAACTGAACACAATATTCCAAGTGGGGCCTTACCAATGACCTCTACAGGGGCATCAACACCTTCTTCCTTCTACTGGCTACGCCTCTCTTTATACAGCCCAGCATCCTTCTGGCAGCAGCCACTGCCTTGTCACACTGTTTTTTGCCTTTAGATCTTCGGACATTATCACCCCAAGGTCCATCTCATATCAACTTCTCTCCTCCCAGCATATACGGTTCCTTCCGATTATTAATCCCCAAATGCATTACTCTGCATTTCTTTGCATTGAATTTTAGTTGCCAGGCTTTAGATCATTCCTCTAACTTTTGCAGATACTTTTTCATATTTTCCACTCCCTCTTCGGTATCTACTCTGTTACAAATCTTGGTATCATCTGCAAAAAGGCACACTTTTCCTTCTATTCCTTCAGCAATGTCACTCACAAACATATTGAACCGGATTGGCCCCAGCACCGAACCCTGAGAGTCTCTACTACTCACCTTTCCTTCCTCCGAGCGACTTCCATTAACCACCACCCTCTGGCGTCTGTCCGACAGCCAGTTTCTAACCCAGTTCACCACTTTGGGTCCTAATTTCAGCCCTTCAAGTTTGTCCAACAGCCTCCTATGAGGAACTGTATCAAAGGCTTTGCTGAAATCTAAGTAATTTACATTTAGCATATGTCCTCGATCCAGCTCTCTGGTCATCCAATCAAAAATTTCAATCAGGTTCATTTGGCACGATTTACCTTTTGTAAAGCCATGCTGCCTCGGATCCTGTAACCCATTAGATTCAAGGAAGTACACTATCCTTTCTTTCAGCAACACTTCCATTATTTTTCCAACTGAAGTGAGGCTCACTGGCCTGTAGTTTCTTGCTTCATCCCTGTGACCACTTTTATGAGTAGGGACTGCATCCGCTCCCCTCCAATCACCAGGAATCACTCCTGTTTCCAGAGATTTGTTGAACAAGTCTTTAATAGGACTCGCCAGAACCTCTCTGAGCTCCCTTAGTATCCTGGAATGGAGCCCGTCTGGTCCCATCGCTTTGTCTACCTTCAGTTTTTCAAGTTGCTCATAAACACCCTCCTCCATGAATGGCGCAGAATCTACTCCATTTTCTCGTGTAACTTTGCCAGACAATCTCAGTCCTTCTCCAGGATTTTCTTTTGTGAACACAGAACAGAAGTATTTGTTTAGCACATTCGCTTTCTCCTCATCACTTTCCACATATTGGTTCCCAGCATCTTTTAGCCTAGCAATTCCATTTTTCATCTTCCTCCTTTCACTAACATATCTGAAAAATGTTGTCTCCCATTTTTACATTTTTAGCCATTTGTTCTTCCGCCTGTGCTTTCACCAGACGTATCTCTCTCTTGGGTTCTTTCAGTTTCACCCTGTAGTCCTTTCTGCACAAGCTGAAGAAGCTGAACAAAAAATGTTGCAAAACAGCTTGGCTGACATTTGAGGTGGAGATTTCAAGAACTAATCTTTTTTCTTTTAATCAATCATGTAGTGAAGATTAGAGAGATTCCAAATGCACAAAATAGTGGAGGTATTAGATAACAAATCACCATTCTCCTGCTCTTCTGCCATTAGTGTTTCTATTACACACATCTGTCACACAAAAAGGTGTTATTGTACTTTACATTCTGAGCAAGTTAATGAAAGAAAATTGAGATGTGAAAATTGGGTTAGTTAAATACAGCAGCAGCACAAGTAGAGAGATGCCTATTTCCCCCTTTTTTTTCCTATTTGAAAGAAAATTATGATTTACTGATAGAACATTTCAAGAGTGTGATTTACATCTGAGTGGCACAGACCTCCAAAGAACCAGGCACAGGTGAGTATAAATCTTTTTTTAAAACATTTAAGATAATGCAAGAAAAAGACCAAATAGTCTACCTAGTTTTCTCTGTCTAGGGCAGAGCTTTTTCAACCTTTTTTTCAGCCAGGACATACCTGAAGGACAATGTTATCATATGACATACTGCATACAAGACCCTCATGGATATTTGGCCCAATGCAATATGGCAGTTCTTATGAACTAGGAGGGGCATAATCAGTGTTCCCGCTAAGCTGCGCTGGCGTGCGCTGGCGCACAAAATATACATCGCAGCGCACAAGTTTCTCGTCACAGCGCACGGCGTACGGCAGATGGCAGGGCGGCGAGAGGAGAATCGGGCGAGTTGGCTCATAACTTGCTGGCGCCTAGCTCACAGCGAAAAAAGGTTTGCTCACAACACCCGCCCGCTTAGAGGGAGCACTGGGCATAATCATAAAAAACATCTAAGTCCCCTTTTGGCCTAAGTCCTTAAACGTTCACAGCAGAAGTAGGGAAAGTGTCCATAACCAAAACAAACGTCCTTGTTTTGATTATGGCCTGCCTCTACTAAACGCCCAGATCACCACTACGTCTACAAGTACACCCCCACGACGTCTACACTTTTTAGCCATAATGAACCAAAAAAAACGCCTAAACGCCTAAGCCCCAAATGTCCAACAGAAGGGCTTTTAGGCGAAGGAAGAGCCAGTCCTTCGCCTAAAAGCTGGATTCTGTAAACGGTGTCTGTCAAAAACAAAACCGGTTACAGAATCCCCCCCCCCCACAACGATCCAGGCAGGAGAGTGCCCAAGCCCTCCTGGCCCCGGCGACCCCCCCCTCCGACACAAAGGTCTGGGTTGGCCCAGGCGGCAGAAACCCCGCCCACAAATGGGGCCTGAGGCGTCTGGGCCAATCAGAATAGGCCCGGGAGCCTTAGGCCTCTCCTGTGGGCGGGGCCTTAGGCACATGGGCCAATCCAGCCCCATTCTGGACCCGGCTGGCCTGCCGGATGTGCGGGCTTAGCACCCGTCCATCTGGCCAACTTAACAGGTACGGGGAAGGGGGGTGGGAGGGTCATGGGGTCGGCCGGGGGGGTCGCGGGACGGCGGAGGGGGCCGATCGGGGGTTCTGGGGGGCAGTCGTTGGGGGGAGGGGGGTTGTGTCGAGGGCAGGAGGGCCTTGGGGGGTGGGGGGTAGGGGGTCGCCGAGGCCAGGAGAGCTTGGGCTCCCTCCTGGCCCAATCCAGTCGGGGGGGCTGCCGGGGCCAGGAGGGCTTGGGCTGCCTCCTGGCCCCTTCGTGTCGGAGGGGGGGTCGCCCGGGCCAGGAGGGCTTGGGCTCCTTCCTGGCCATATCGAGTCAGGGGGGGCATGATCGCCAGGGCAAGAGGGATGCTGTCGGGGAGTCGGCGGGGCAAGAGGGCTTGGGCTCCCTCTTGTCCCGAACGTAATCGGGCAATCAGGGTGCCGCGGGGCAAGAGGGCTTGGACTCCCTCTTGCTCCGATATTGTCGGGGGGAGGGGTGATGTATCACGGCAGGAGAGATTGGCCTTCTCCCCTGCCGCGATGCGATCACTCCTGTACCCGAACTGCCACAACCCGCAGCAGGAGAGATTGGGCATCTCTCCTGCCGCGGGTCGCGGCAGTTTGGGTAGAGGGGTGATCGCATCGCGGTAGGGGAGATGAGGCATCTCTCCTGCCGCGATGGTTGCGGTGGGTAGGTTGCCGGGCTGCTAAACTGATCGCGCCAGCGGCCATCAGCTCAGTGACCCCTTTTTCGGCACTTAGACCTGGTTTGACTTTGTCTAAGTCAAAAAGGTCTAAGTGCCGACTAGGCAACCTGTCAAATGTTTTGGTTATACCTGTTGTACACCTAGGTGTAGGTCGGCCCACCTCCTGCCCACTGCCCGCCCTTTCCCCTCCTCTAAACACATCTCTTTTCTCGCTGTGCGTTTAGAGGCAGGGTAAAGGCCTAAGCTGTTTTTAGATACTTCTAAAAACCAGCTTTGGTTATGGGTACTTGGACGATCAGGCTTTTTGATCGTCCAAGTAGTCATTTAGGACACTTTTTAAAGACTTTTTTTTAATTATGAACTCCTTGGTGTTTTGTGGATGCAGAGCATGTTTACATTTATTATTTATTCCCCCCTCCAAAAATTTTTTTTTAAAAAAGTGCAAATCAGCACTAGAACATTTATCCATTGAAGTTACCATACAAAAAATATATTCTAATTCTCATGTCAAGTATTAGCAACATACATTTCTCCACTAACAGGCACATTGTGGAATAATACCAAACCTGAAAAAGCCTAATTCAACATACATGTACAAGAGTAGCACTAACTGGAAGCCTTACCTGTGAATAGGTAGGTCTACAAATATTACACTGGGCCTTGTACACCAATATACCTCTTCTAGGTAAAACAGAACAAGTGGGACTGCTAGAGTTCTACACAGAAACTACATGTAAAAGGAATACCATACCTTTGGTCACAAGCAAAACATAGACAGACTCTCACCAAATAGAGAACAAGGGATCAAAAATTAGAAATGGAAACATGAAAACAAAAATTGAACCGGGAACCCCGAAAAGTCAAATGTTGAAAAAAAAAAAAAAAAAATGATTACATTAACTTGTCTCTTTGATATTTCTGGGACGTAGACTTTTTTTTTCCATTGCAAATGCAAGCAGTGTCTCACTTCTGGCTCACCACACAATTGTTTCCCACATACTCACCTTTATAGGACCCCCAGGGACCCCTGAAGAAAACTTTTTGTCGAAACGCGGACCGTGTTGGGTCCTGTATCCCTAGCGGACTAGGTCCTTTAAGGCTCTTATGTGGATGATTTATTTTTATGTGGATGGAATTATTTTATGTGGATGATTTCAGTGTACCTTTGGAACTTTGACACTTTCAAATAAAGTCCATTTAGGAACATCATCACTCCACAGAGTTTTTTTGGTTTTCTCTGGATTTTCTTCTTTGTGGATATTTCGGGGTCAATTCTTTTTGTTTTTCCGTAGACTGTAAAGTCTGGTATTGTCCTAGGTTCCAAATGCTGAAGTTGCCGTCCAAGCTCACTCCAGCCTATCTAACCATCCCGTTGTTTGCAGGACATCTACCATAAAGTCTGGCCGGTAACATCCTCCTGTTCCATATTAGTGGAGTTCACATTGATGCCCACTTCAGCCCATCCTACACCGAATCACCATACATGGAACACAGACCGTGCAGGTCTGTCCAATACTGGCCTTAGCTCTCCAATTTACATCCTTCATTTTCTAATTAGAGATCCTCTATTTTTATCCCATACTTTTTTGAATTCCATCATCATTTTCCTCTCCACCACTTCCCTCAGAGGGCATTCCAGGCATCTTCCACCCTCTCCGTGAAAAAGAATTTCCTGAAGCAAGCACAGCACCAACAGTACATTGGTGCTACCCATTACTGTCAATGGGGCAAATGGGGGTCCTTAAATTGCTATTTTGGGAGTTTCTGGGGCTTATATTCAGGTCCCCACCTCCAAAAACCCCTTTCCCATATTTTTTGGACTTTTATATAGCTTCCCGGGCCTTTTTTTAATGCCAAAATGCTGCCAAGGCGGTAATGTTGGATTTTTCAGTCCATTTTTAAAAGCCTCTATTTGCCTCAAAAACATCTTGATTTTGATTAAAATCAATAAATATGGACTCCTCAGGCTGTTTTACCCCTGATTCATAAATAGACAATCTAAGGTGGATTATGCTACAAAAAAAAATTTATATATATATATAATGTATGTACGAGAGATCTTCAAAAAGTTTCCACACTTATTTTTTTAAACACTATTTATTAAATATCTCATAATCAAATTATATCACTACCTGCAAGGTGAGCCAGCTTGCCTTACTGACTAGTCAATGACATTACAAGACATGCCCTCTTACCAGTTCTCCCGCCTCAACCATTCCCCGTGAAAATATAAAAGTGCGGAAACCTTTTCAAGAACCCTTCTATATACAAAGGTGAAACTTCAACGCAATCCTCACATCAATTTAGAAAAACTTCTTATTTTTGATTACTTGAAAAAGTGTGTAGAGAGAGAATAATCAGACTTTGTGTGTTATAAATGGATCATCATGTCTCCTGTAACATAAAGTTATTCCAGTTCACGCTCTATAGATCCAAGTCTTTAATCATTTGAATCTCTCCTCTAAACTAATGAAAAACCTTGAGTAAAAACAGTTTTTAAATAATGTACTAAGCAAACACTTATCTTTGTCTATAAAGACTCCAGTGCTGGTCAAGTACACACTCCCAACGCTCAATAAGTGTTGCAGTTGTTGGGTCATCTCCCTCCCTTCCCCTCACCTTCATGGACATTTTTCCAAACCAAAGTTTTCTGTCTCAGAGAGGCCCTGACATGGCAGCTGTTCTCACTAATTGCACACATCTGCCCCGAAGCTTCTCCTCTGACATAACTTCCTGTTTCCACTGGATCACATCAGAGGAGAAGCTTCGGGGCAGCCGCATGCAACTAGTGAGAATGGCTGCTGCGTCGGGGCCCCTTTGAGAGAGAAACTTTGGAAAACTGTATGCAAAGGTGAGGGGAACGGAGAGGGATGGCCCGACAAAGGGAAGAGATGCCTGTACCGCGGGGGTCACCTAAAGTTGTGAGGCCCAGGGCAGCTGTCCTGTTTGCCCTCCCCTAACACCAGCCCTAACCCAAACATACTACATCCCATCTTATCTATTTAGATTAGAATAACAATGCTCAAATACATGTGTCCAAGTGTTACAGTTACCACTGTCGGCATTCAACAAACGAACCTTCAAACCTCCAACCTCCACATGTAGAAGCACCACCACCACCACCGACAAAGCCATACATACATCATACAAATCATCCAGCCAAACAAGCAGTAGTCAGCACAATGGACTCACCATTAAGATACGGCAGTACTCACTTCCGCTCACTCAGGTATTCTAACATCACCCTTAAATAGCCATTTAAACTATGTTGTCTACATGAATATGTGCTGACCGCATCCACCAAAATAACCCATATATGAACTCACTCACACAGCTCAAAAAGAAATTAACCCAAATACCTGGTTGCAGCTTCTCAGCTTCGGAATAAAGGCATCGTTGCTTTTCTCTAGGTTCCCCCTTTCTGGCCCAGCCTTTTATACTTCCCGGACCACGCCCTCCTGGTTCCACTTCTCCCTGGGGTAGAACTACACTTCCCCCTCCATATTCGCAAATTCCATATCTACGGATTCGCTTATTCACGGTTTTAGATCAAAAAATACATTTTCATTTTTCAGGCTATTTTAAGCCCTGTAAGCCTCCGCTCTTGAGCCTTACCTGGTGGTCAAGCGGGTTTTCGGGGCAGGAGAGATCTTCTCACGCTCCTGCCCTGTGCAGATCGCTCACAGGAAATGGCTTAAGAGACTACGGGAGCTCAAGCGTGGGAAAATTGCTCCTGCCCCGAAAACCCGCTAGCCCACCAGGTAAGGCTTAAGGGGGGGGGGCTTTCAGGGCTTAAAATAGCCGGGGAAAGCAGGGGTTAGAGGCAGAACCGGCCCGAATATTATTTGCATTTTTAAAAATCTTCTCGGGCCGGCCCTGTCCCAAATCCCCGCGGATACGGAGGGGGAAGTGTAGGGATTTTAATGTGGCTGTGACATTATGAGGGAGTGTTCCTAAGGCAGGGGTGTCAAAATCCCTCCTCGAGGGCCGCAATCCAGTCAGGTTTTTAGGATTTCCCCAATGAATATGCAGGAGATCTATTAGCATACAATGAAAGCAGTGCATGCAAATGGATCTCATGCATATTCATTGAGGAAATCCTGAAAACCCGGCTGGATTGCGGCCCTCGAGAAGGGACTTTGACACTCCTGTCCTAAGGGAAACTAAACGAATCTAAAACAAAACTACTCTGGCTCGGCCCAAAATTCGAACACCTGCCCACACTTTTCACACTACCCACAGGCGATACACTACAGCTCGAGTTCTCATGCAAGGTCCTTGGTATCACTATCGATTCCTCTCTCTCCCTCAATGACCACCTCAACTCCTTGGCAAAATCATGCTTATGTTCTTATGTTATACTGAGGAAAGCTAGATCCTACTTCAGCCAACAACACTTTGCCATCCTTGTCCAATCCATCATCCTCTCCAAATTAGATTACTGCAACGCCATCTACTTAAATCTATCAAAAAAAAGTATTCTAAGACTCCAGCTAATCCAGAATACTGCAGCCAAACTGATCTCAAAACGCAAGTCTGACCATGCCTCCCCACTCCTTGCCAAACTTCATTGGCTCCCAATAATCTCCAGAATCCATTTCAAATGTTCCTGCCTGGCTTTCAAGATCATTCATGGAATCCTGCCTCCTCTTATCCCACTGTCTTTCAACTCCTCCAGTCCCGACTCCTCCAGAACTGCCCAAAGGCTTAAACTAGCCTTCCCCTCTCCACACGGCATCCACTATTCAGGCAAATTAGGAAAATCCCTTCTCTTCAAAATCACAGGTCTTTGGAACGACCTCACCACCCCGCTGCGGAACCTGAGCTCCCTTCAGTTATTCCGCAAACAACTGAAAACCTGGCTTTTCAGCAAATTGTAGCTCTATCCTTCCCCCCTTTCTCTCTCCCCTTCTATACATAAGTTCATGTAATCCTTTTTCTTCTTCTCTACCCACTATTTTAAGTTCTTGTAAACCGTGTCGAGCTCCATTCTCAGTATGATAAATCTTGTACAAACAGAAACAGAATCTTTCACATATACTAAATTGATCATTAACATAAGATCATTTGGTAATCTAACTTGTTTAGTTTTCCCAGTAGGTGTATTGATGTTTTATGCAGGGGTGCCCACACTTTTTGGGCTTGTGAGCTACTTTTAAAATGACCACCAACAATAAAAAATTTTTAAAAAACACAAAGCAAACTGAAAGGCAGAGAAAATGTTAATTATCATTTATATTCCACGGGTTTTCAAAGAGGTCAAGGCAGATGACTCTATGCAATGTCACCTCAGTAACACCCATACAAAAATAGACAAATATATCCCCTCCCTTTTTACTAAACCGTGATAGCAGTTTTTAGCGCAGGGAGCTGCGCTGAATGCCCTGCACTGCTCTCGACTCTCATAGGCTCCCTGCGCTAAAAACCGCTATTGCGGTATAGTAAAAGGGAGCCATAGTGCAAAATATAGACAGCAGATATAAATTCTCAAAATGGACACATTTTGATCACTAAATGGAAAATAAAATCATTTTTCCTACTTTTGTTGTCTGATGATTTCATGAGTCTCTGGTTGCACTTTCTTCTTCTGAATGTGTATCCAATATTTCTTCCCTTCTTTCAGCCTCCTGTATGCTTCCTCTCCTCCAGACCTCATTCTCTCCCCCAACTTTTTCTTTCTTTCTCCCTGCCCCCTTCTTTCTGTCTTCCTGCCTCCCTTTCTTTCTTTCTTTCTCTCTCTCTCTCTCTCCATGCCCCTTTTCTTTCTGTCTCCCTGTTCCCTCTTTCTTTCTGTTTCCCTTCTTTCTTTGTTTCCATGCCCCCCCTTCTTTCTGTCTCCTGCCTGCCCCCTTTCTTTCTTTCTCCCTGCCCTATGTTTGCTGCTGCTGCCGCAATTGGGGAACAGGTCCCCAAGCCACTAGGTTTGCCACTACCGCCATCGGGGAACAGGCCCCCAAGCCACCGCTGCCCCAAGCTCTCCCTGCAGAAGCGTCATGCTGACCAGCATTCTGCTCCCTGACGTCAATTCTGATGTCAGAGAGAAAGTTCCGGGCCAGCCAGGCAGCGATTGGCTGGCTCAGAACTTCCTCTCCGACGTCAGAATTGATGTCGGGGAGAGGAATGCTGGTAGGTCCGACGCTTCTGCAGGGAGAGCTTAGGGCAGCAGTGGGGGACGTCAGGGAGAGGAAGGCTGATCGGCCCGGTAGATCGGCACAGCAACACGAGTCTATCACAGAGCCCGGTTGATCGTGATCGACATATTGGGCACCCCTGTTTTAGAGCCTTCTTCAAAATGCTGCTACTGACCCCTAGTGACAGTCTTGCTGTATTACCACTCGGGGGTTCAAGCTGCTACATAAGGGCATGTTTTCCACTTATATGACAGCTTGAACACCTCAGTGGTGACATCAGGGCAAGAACAAGTGGGGATCCATCCTGCTTCTTTTGCCCCCAAGACCCCTGGGGTGAGTTGGGGATATGTAGGCAAACTAGCTGGCTAAAAGGGAGAGATGTAGGGGAGCTCTGAGGTATATGGGGTGCTGATATGATGTTATATTAACATCTCTTAATGAAGCTTTGTAATCAGTTATGAGCACCCTAAGAAGAGAGAGAGGTCCATTAATGAAGGCTGGCATTTTTCAAATTTTGTTTAAATATCTCATAAAATTAACATATCCATAAGAATATTTTTTTTCTATAGCAGTTCTGTTCCAGTGGTACACGGCATCCAAACATGTTTTTTCCAAAGCTCAATTGCCACTTTAGAAAAATAAAACAGGAGGGAGTATATAGATATAGGGTTTGCTTACCAGATTAACTTGGGGTATTGCAGAATGTGCTCAAGCATCCTGTGATAAATGCCAAATTGACAAATACTAACCATATGATAAACTTTTTCTTATTGTGCAGGGGGGCATGTCCGCAGGTAGAGAATGGATGTTTCTGCATGCAATCAACATTTTTAAAAAAGAAAATGGTAAAAAAAATAGTGCCATGTTTAATCTGGACAATACTCGTTGAAGCTCAGGGTTAGCACACGCTAAGTCCAGATTCTAGCATACTTTAGTAAAAGTGTCACTCAGTTTGTGCAACACAATTATAGATTCCTACTTGTCCATAATTGTTTTTAATAGCAGCAGCCAAATTTGTCTCCCCTCCCCCAGCATTTGACACCTAGTGGTAGTCAAGCCATGGGGAAGGGAAATAGTGGAGTGAACATGAAACATACTGATTGAATGAGAGAAATGTGTGCTTGTCAAAGAAAACATGGAGAGAATGGCTCACAGGCAGAGAGTTAACCTATCATAGTGCAGGTTACAGAACCGAGCAAGAAGAATCTTGAAGATGTACGCAGGCAGATAGAAAAACTAAAAACTGACAAATCCCCGGGTCCGGACGAAATCCATCCAAGGGTTCTGAAGGAATTAAAGGAGGAGACAGTGGAACTACTGCAGCAAATTTGCAATCTATCCCTGAAAACAGGCATGATCCTGGAGGACTGGAAGATAGCCAACGTTACGCCCATCTTTAAAAAGGGATCAAGAGGTGACCCGGGAAACTACAGACCGGTGAGTCTGACCTCGGTTCCGGGGAAAATGGCGGAAGCACTGATAAAAGAAAACATCAATGAACATTTTGAAAGAAACGAACTTCTGATAACCAGCTAACATGGTTTCTGCAAGGGGAGATCGTGCCTAACGAACTTATTGCACTTCTTCGAAGGAATTAATAAACGGATGGACAAAGGAGACCCCATAGACATCATATATCTAGATTTCCAAAAAGCCTTTGACAAGGTGCCCCATGAATGCCTACTCCGGAAACTGAAGAACCATGGGGTGGAAGGAGACGTACATAGATGGATCAGAAACTGGTTGGCAGGTAGGAAACAGAGGGTAAGGCCACTACTCGGACTGGAGGAGGGTCACGAGTGGGGTCCCGCAGGGCTCGGTGCTCGGGCCGCTGCTATTTAATATATTCATAAATGATCTAGAAAGTGCAAAATAATAAAATTTGCAGACGACACCAAACTATTTAGTGGAGTTCGGACTAAAGAGGACTGCGAAGAATTGCAAAGGGACTTGAACAAACTAGGGGAATGGGCAATGAGATGGCAGATGAAGTTCAACGTTGAGAAATGTAAAGTATTATATGTGGGAAACAGAAACCCGAGGTACAAGTATACGATGGGAGGGATGTTATTAAATGAGAGTACCCAAGAAAGGGACTTGGGGGTAACGGTGGACATGACAATGAAGCTGACGGCACAGTGCGCAGCAGCCGCTAAGAAGGCAAACAGAATGCTAGGCATAATCAAGAAGGGTATTACAACCAGAACGAAAGAAGTTATCCTGCCATTGTATCAGGCGATGGTCCAGAGAGCGTAATAGGGCAGAATACGGTACTGGGGTTCAAGAAAGGATTGGACAATTTCCTGCTGGAAAAGGGGATAGAGAGGTATAGATAGAGGATTACTGCACAGGTCCTGGACCTATTGGGCCACCGCATGAGCAGACTGCTGGGCACGATGGACCTCAGCTCTGACCCAGCAGAGGCATTGCTTATGTTCTTATGTTAAGCACAATTCAAACTCTTGGTAGTGGGGTCAGAACAAGCACTTACATGTATATGGATACACATACCTGAGCAAGTGTGAGCAGGGCACCTCACACTATTATAAGAACACTAGTCTTTAAGCCCGTTACATTAACGGGTGCTAGAATAGACGTGTGTGTCTGTCTTTCTTTATTTCTCTCTCTCTTTGACTGTTGTCTGTCTTTCTTTCTGTCTCTCTCTTTCCTCAGCTGTCCACCCCTTGCCTGCTCCCCTGTCCAGGAGTAGCCCTTCTCCCTTCCTTTTACCTCCCCTGTGTCCAGCAGCACCCCTTCCCTGCTCCCCCTGTCCAGCAGCAGCCCTTCTCCCTTAATTTTACCTCCCCCCTGTCCAGCAGTACCCCTTCCCTGCTCCCCCTGTCCAGTAGTAGGCCTTCTCCCTTCCTGTTACCTCCCCCCCTGACAATCAGCACCTGTTCCCTGCTCCCCCTGTTCAACAGTAGGCCTTCTCCTTTCCCTACTCCCCCTGTCCAGCATCTGCTAGCCCGGGTAGCTTCGGGGATTTTGCTTGGCTGGCCACCTTGCTTTATCAAAGTGGGCCGGCCTAGCAAATGTCCCACGGCTTCTGCGTTTGCTGGTCAGGGGGTAAGAAGAGGTGTCCCGGCAGCGGCAGCGCAGGAGTCAAACTGCCACCACCGCTGAAGCCGCCCCACATGCCGGAAATCGAATTAGCAGGGAGGCAGATCTCGCGGACGCAGGGAACACAAATTTTCTACTGCGCATGTGCGGTAAAGGTTTTATTATAGAGGATAAGAATAACCTTACTGTGTCAGACCAATGGTCCATCAAGCCCAGTAGTCCATTCTCACGGTGGCCAATCCAGGTCACTAGTACCTGACCAAAACCCAATGAGTAGCAACATTCCAGCATCTAAAAGAATAGCCAGATTCCGGAACCCCAAGGAGAGCAACATTCCAGAGCTGAGATTGTGATGTCATAATGTCTCATTCCACAGTGCCTCAGAGCCAACCTCATCAGTGATGTTACAATGGCTTGATTGTCCTATACTTGGCACACAAAAGAGCTTAAGAATAGCCATACTAAGACAATTCAATGGTCCATCTAACCCAGTAGCCCGTCCTCACAGTGGCCAATCTAGGTCACAAGTACTTGGCAAAAACCCAGAGTAGCAACATTCCATGCTACTAATCCAGGGCAAGAAGTGGCTTCCTCCGTGTCTTTCTCAATAACAGACTATGGACTTTTCCTACAGGAAATTGTCCAAACCTTTCTTAAAACCAGCTATGTTAACCGCTCTTACCATAACCTCTGGCAACGTGTTCCAGAGTTTAACTATTCTCTGAGTGAAAAAATATTTCCTCCTACTGGTTTTAAAACTATTTCCCTGTAACTTCATCGAGTGTCCCCTAGTCTTTGTCATTTTTGACGGACTGAAAAATCGATCCACTTGTACCTGTTCTACTCCACTCAGGATTTTGTAGACTTCAATCATATCTCCCCTCAGCCGTCTCTTTTTTAAGCTGAAGAGCTCTAACCCTTTTAGTCTTTCCTCATACGAGAGGAGTTCCATCCCCTTTACCATCTTGGTTGCTCTTCTTTGAACTTTTTCTGGAGATCCCTTGCCGTGATAAGCTCAGCGGCAACCTGATTCTCTAACCGTCATCTGTAACATGGACGTCGGTTAGAGAATCGGGTTCTTAGGTAGGCTTAGGCGCGATTCTTAATAGGATGCCCTTGTGCGATTCTCAAAAGCCACTTAGGCGGCTTCTGAGACCGCGCGTCCTATACAGAATTCAGGCCTTAGTGCCCCAGGCCACGGTAGAAACCTTTACCGCAGCTTAGTAAAAGAGGACCTATTACCGCCCCCCCTCCTCTTTTACGAAACCATAGCATGGTGTTTAGCGCTGGCCATGGTGGTAACAGCTCCGACGCTCACTATGAGCTAAAAAAACACGCTATGGTTTTGTAAAAGTGGAGGAGGGGGTAGTGCAATAAAATGGCGTTGTCTTATATTTTTGTTTACTGACCTTTATTTTCACTTGAAAACCGTATTAATTTATTCCTAGTATAGTAGGAGAAACAAGAGACAACAGTCGCTTGGTATCCTTTTAAATGTTTCCCCTCTGACAGCCCCATTCAAAACAATGCTAGCAGAAAAGTACACCGAAGAGAAACCTGTTGCCAGACTTCTTTTATAAAGTCTCAACTCTATGAAGAAAGTTCTTTGTTTGTTCTGTTTCCATGGCAGCCCCAATGACAGGCCAGAAGCCTTCGCTCTTGAATAGGGTCCTCATATCTCATTGTCACCACTGTTGTAGGAAGGAACCCTGGTTGCCCCTCTCTGACTTGCCTGAAATTAGTCAGTTCTCTGCCCGTGAATTCCATGGTAACACATTCGTGGTCAGGATGTCTAGGTAACAAACTAAAGTTCTCAAATCTGTGAGTTTTGGTTCACTCAGTTTTCTCATTAAGGATGAAAAAAAAAAAAAAAAGCTATGAATCCAATGTAAAATTATAACGTAAAAAAGTAATTAGACCTAAGTACTGAATGTATATGTTTAGATATGATCAAATAAAGCATTGGTGTATTTATGCTGTCCATTTTCTCACAGAGATTTCAAGGTTACCTGTCTGCAGAAAATTGTCATCTGCCTGACTAAAAGTACCAAAAAAAAAGCCTGAGTAAAGGTGCTTATCTCACACATCTGTAATGAGACATTTGGCACTGCTCTTGCAAGCTGAAGTGGAAGTGTTTCCTGTTTCTATAGTTCTTCTTCGCAGCAACTAGATGCCTCATTACAACCTATGTGTAATCATTTGCCTCCCAGGCCAAAGGGAAATTAGCAAAGCCATAAAAGACTCTCCAGGAGAAAATACGGAACCCCTATTTGCCCAGGTGGGTTACTGCGGTAAACTGTAATAGTACAAGGGGCTGCTGAAGCCCAGCCAAGAAGAGAATGATGTGGAGCCCTGAAACTTACAAGTTATTCCACACTTGTTTTTTGACACTTTTTGTTTCAATGAGGCAAATGCATCTAGTAAATTTAGAATATTGTATACAATTCTGGAGGCTGCACCTTCAAAAAGATAAAAAAAAGGATGGAGTGGATCCAGAGGAAGGCTACTAAAATGGGGTGTAGTCTTCATCATAAGGCGTATGGGGACAGACTTAAAAATCTCAAGCTATATACTTTGGAGGGAAGGCTATTCTTATGTTCTTAGGCTTCCGTGGCTAGTGTCATAATTGTTGCTGTTGTCCAGGTCTCGGCATGTCTGGGTAGGTAGAACGGACATTTAAACCACAATTTTAATTTTTCATATTTTATGTAAAGTGTGTTTTTATGTTTATGAGTATGGCGATATATCTAGTAACTTAGCAGATGATGGCAGATAAAGACCCGAATGGTCCATCCACTCTGCTCAAACCTGATTCAATTGAAATGTTAAAATTTTTTTTCTTCTTAGCTATTTCTGGGCAAGAATCCAAAGCTCTACCCGGTACTGTTCATAGGTTCCAACTACTGAAGACTCCGTCAAAGCTCACTCCAGTTCATCTACACCTTCCCAGCTATTGAAGCCCTCTCCAGCCCATCCTCAACCAAAAGGCCATATACAGACACATATCATAGAAACACAGAAACATAGAAGATGACGGCAGAAAAGGGCTACAGCCCATCAAGTCTGCCCACTCTGCTTACCCACCCCCGTCTATGCCCTAATGACCCAATTTCCTTATCTTGACCCTCATAGGGATCCCACATGGGTATCCCATTTATTCTTAAAGTCTGGCACGCTGTCTGCTGGAACCTATCATGAAAGTCTGCCCAGTATTGGCCTTAGTTCTTCAATATTTATTATTATTTTCTGATTCTAGATCCGCTGTGTTCATCCCACGTTTCTTTGAACTCTGTCACCGTTTTCCTCTCCACTAGTGCTGCCCGATTCACGATTGAAATCAATTCACTGATTCATTTCAGATGAATCGTTTCTTATTGATTCAAAAGCCAAAAAAATTGGCCTTCCAATTTGGCATCTGATCCTCTCCCCTCGCCCCCTAAAGCAGGATCGGCAGCAATGCCTCTTGCTGGCCGGCCGCTGCCGCTCCTGCTTCAGAGAGCGAGTGGGGAGTGTCAGTGCTTCTGTCCGGCTTCACCGCAGGCTTTCTGGGGGGGGGGGGTGCAGGCTTTGGGGGGTTGTACAGGCCTTCAGGAGGGACAGGCAGGCCTTCAGGGGGGACATGCAGGCCTTGGGTGCAGGCCTTCAGAGGGGACAGGCAGGCCTTGGGTGCAGGCCTTCAGGGGAGACAGGCAGGCCTTGGGTGCAGGCCTTCAGGGGGGACAGACAGGCCTTCAGGGGGGGACAGGCAGGCCTTGGGTGCAGGCCTTCAGGGGGGGACAGGCAGGCCTTCAGGGAGGACAGGCAGGCCTTCAGGGGTGGAGTATAGGCCTTCAAGGGTGGGGTGTAGGTCTTCAGGGGGGGTGCAGGCCTTCGGGGGGGACAAATCTTCAGGGGAACGGGCCCTGGTGTAGAAGTACATGGAGGGAGGGAAGGGGGGGAGGTTCAAAGAGACGTGCATATGCCGGACTTTGGGGGGAAGAAATAATGGGTCTAAAAATAGAGGAGAGGGAGAGAGATGATGGGCAATGGGATTTAGGGAGGAAAGGAACAGAAAGGGAGAGAAGTTGGACACAAGGGATGGTGTGAAGGGTGACAGAGATACTGGATAGGAGGGTAGTTGGGAAAAGAAAGGGAGAGATGTTTGACCCTGGGGTGGTGGGGAAGGAGGGAGAGATGCTGGATGAAAGGGTAGTTGAGAAAAGGTAAATCTGTGGATGGAGATGAAAAAAAAGGAAAGATGCCAGACCTCTGGTGGAGGGAAGAGAAACGGAAATGGAGGACAGAGATGGCAGATGGATGGTTAGCACGAAGAAAGAAGGAGACCCTGGCAAGCAAGTTATCAGAAGACAACCAGAGCCTGGGACCAACAAAAGGTAGAAAAATTAATTTTATTTTCTGTTTTGTGATTACAATGTCAGATTTGAAAAGTGTATCCTGCCAGAGCTGGTGTTAGACCGCAAATGTGAGCTAGGATTTAACAGAGAGAGGAAAAGGTCTTTTTTGTTTGTTTACACCACAGCGCCAATGTGGTTAGGAGAAGGCAAAGGGGGTGAAGAGGCTATAAAAGTGATGAAGAGGTTATAAAATAAACTCACCAGGATATTTAAAAAAACACCCAATTGGGCAGGAAAATCGAATCAAATCGAAAAATCGATTCAATAGGCTGAATCGAATCGAATCAAATTTTTTTTTCCTGAATCGGGCAGCACTACTCTCCACCGCCTCTCTCGGGAATGCATTCCAGGTATCCATCACCCTCTCTATAAAGAAGAATTTCCTTACATTGCTCTTGAATCTACCACCTCTCATCCTCAAATTATGTCCTCTACTTTTACCATTTTCCTTTCTCTGGAAAAGATTTTGTTCTACATTAATACCTTTCAAGTATTTGAATGTCTGAATCATATCTCCCCTGTCCCTCCTTTATTCTAGGGTATACAAAGTCAGGGCTTCCAGTCTCTCCTCATACGTCTTCTGACGCAAACCTCCTATCATTGTCGCCCTCCTCTGGACCGCTTCAAGTCTTATTACGTCCTTCGCCAGATACAGTCTCCAAAACTGAACACAATACTTCAAATGGGGCCTCACCAATGACCTGTACAGGGCCATCAACACCTTCTTCCTTCTACTGGCTACGCCTCTCTTTATGCAGCCCAGCATCCTTCTGGCAGCAGCCACCACCTTGTCACACTGTTTTTTCACCTTTAGATCTTGGGACACTATCACCCCAAGGTCCCTCTCCCTGTCCGTGCATAAGGCAGATTGGGGGAGGATGGGCTGGAGAGAGGGCTTCAATGGCTGGGAGGGTGTAGATGGGCTGCAGTAGGTTTTTGACGGAGATTTCGGCAGTTGGAACCTAAGCACAGTACCGGGTAGAGCTTTGGATTCTTGCCCAGAAATAGCTAAAAAAAAAAAAAAATTAAATTGAATCAGGTTGGGATGACTGATTGGACCATTCGGGTCTTTATCTGCCGACATCTACTATGTTACTATGTATAAACAACCAAATCTGTAACTCCTCTAGCATGTTCCACTCAGTGTATGTTAACTTGCAACGAAACAACAAGGCAAGCAGTCCACCAAAGAATCCAACATGAAACAAAAGAAGATTGGCAGAAAAATAAGGAGATTCAAATCAGGTTAATTCAAGGTGCTCCCAAGCACCATGCCTGATGCCTTTTGCCAAACATGGCTGGTCAATGCTAACAAAAAAAACCATGTCTTTCATACAAACAGAACACAGAAAACACCTTTGCCTAGTATGGAATATGTAATCACAAACTAACCTCTCCCTCTTTTACAAAACTGTAGTATGGTTTTTAGCCACGGCCAGCACTAAAAAATGCTCTACAGTTTTGTAAAAGGGGAGATAAAATATAAATACGTAGACAAAGGTTAAATAAAACCACCAAGGAGCTGGACTCTGCATACAATGCAACACCACAGAAACAGCAATGTCCCATACAGCAAAAAAATAAATAGAATTTTTTTTTTTCTACCTTTGTCTTCTCTGGTTTCTGCTCTCCTCATCTTCTTGTCACTCTCTTCTTTTCATCTTCTGTCCTTCTGTGCTTCTTCCAGAAATTGTCTGCCTCTCCCTTCCATCTCTTCTTCCCCTCCCCCCCCATTGGTGTGGCATCCATCATCTTCTCTTCCCTCCTCCAATGGTCTGGCATCTCTCTCCTCTCCTTCCCTCCCCACATCCCCATGGTCAGGCATTTCACTCTCTTCTCTCCCTTCCTTCCACTTCCATCAGCATCTGCCCCCTTTCTCTCCCTCCAACCCAATTCCATCCAGGATCTTTCTGCCTTATGTCTCTCTCCCCGTTCTTTGCACCCCAATTCCATAAGCATCTACCCCTTTCTTTCCTTTCAACCCAATTCCATCCAGTATCCTTCCCCTTATATCTCTCTCTTTCCCCTGCACACCAATTCCATTAGCCCCTTTCTCTCCTTCCACCACCCTTCCATACCACCCTGCCCCCTTTCTCTTCCTCCACCACCCTTCCATACCATCCTTCTCACAACCCTTCCATACCACCCTGCTTCCTTTCTCTCCCTCCACCACCCTTTGATCCTCCTTTCGCTCTTCCCCACGGCAACGCCTCTCCCCTGCAGCAACAGCAATGCCCCCCCCCAGCAATGATCCCCCCCGCAGCAACAGCAACACCAACGCGGCCGAATGTGTTACATTCCCGCGATGACTGCTTCTGCCGGTCCAGCCCCCTCTGACGTCACTTCTTCCAGAGCAAGTAAGTGATGTCGGAGGGGGCTGGACCGGCAGAAGCAGTCATCGTGGGACATTCCAGTAACACATCCGGCCACATTGCCGTTGCTGTTGCTGCGGGCGGTCCGTTGCCGTTACTGCATAGGGGGGACCGTTGCCGTTACTGTGTGTGTGTGGGGGGGGCCCGTTGCCGTTGAAAAATAGCAAGGTGAGTCGCCCTCCTTCAGCGGGCCCTCCTCACAGTTTCGGGCCCTAGGCACGTGCCTTCTTGGCCTAGTGATTAATCCGGCCCTCCAGACAGGTAGGGTGAACAATTGTGCATGTAACATAGGCACACACACATGATCTCCATGACTTGAACTTAACTTATGAATTTATAGGCACGTGTTTCTGTGCTCACACTAGTATTCTACTAAGGAAAATTGGCACCTACAATCCTTTATAGAATGGTCAGGTATAACATGCTCCTTAATTACCCTTACTGTCATTTCAAATTGCAGAAATGTCAAATTCAGCTTATCCACTAACTACTTCCCGTGGATGCTCTGTCATTTGCATGGTACAAATTTTGCAACCTGCTAGTTACTCCAAGACACCCAACTGTAGACACCCAACTGTTGTGTTAAAACCTTCATGGCTTGGTCACCACCACGGTGTACCTTACTGTACATAATGAGAAAGCAGGCCAAAAGAAGTGTGAAGTACTACATGAGTATCTAGCAAAGACTTTTAAAAGATCAATGTGCATTTTCATGTTTTCCCAAGTCTGCTGCTGTGCATGGGATGTGGTTAATTATCAGACCCATTTGGATTCACACATAATCTATACAATGTAAAATCAGGAGAGTGTAACTTCACAGCACAAAATGTGAAAGGCCAGCCAGGTGAAATCAAATCCACCAACCTGAATCAGGCTTCCTTTTTAAGTCTTAAGCATTTCTAGTCAATATTCTGCCAGGCACCTTAGTGCTTAAAAATGAAAAATAGAATCCTGAGCACAATCGATAATCTGATTCAACTAATAGCTTATTAAAAACGAGCCACTGTTGCGCGCTGACAGCTCCCACATGCATAAGCAGCACCGCACAAAGGCATCAAAGAGGAGGAAAATTGATGAAACTTAATTTTGAGCATCTGAGTTCATCTCCCAGTCACTTCTAAGCTGCTCGAAAGGTGGAGATTAACTCACCAAGACTTCAAACGAGTAATGTGATAAAAGCCATTCACCTTTCATTGCTCAATACCACTTCATTATAATGAAATATGGAAGCCCCGCATGCATCTTGCCGTCACCAGTTCTTTGTTCTTTGACACCGGATCTAGCCATCTTTTATTCCTTAAATAAATAATCTTCCATCTTCTCAGACGTGAGTGGCGTTCAGCATTCTCACCCCTCTGCAGTCGGTTCCACGTGCTCTGAATCTGACTGCTGTGACTCTGCAGTCACACCAGATCCCAGAGCAGCACAATTGTTCTACGTAGTGAGGCCGGAGTAAGCTAAACTCCAGTCTTGGCATGATCAGGATGTCTCGTATCTAGGCCTGTCTATTCTATGAAAGATCTGTCAAAGTGAAGAAATGGATCAAAGTATCAAGAAAAACATACCAGTCACACACAGTTGGGGTTACACTGGTGGAAACGGGCCATTGAAAAGATAACCTACACTGCCTGCCAGGGTCTGAAAATTGTCCATTTATTTATTTGTAAAAATTTCATATACTGCCTTTTACACATAATCAGGCATCAAGGTGGTTTATCCCTGTAAAAGATAACTGATAAATCAGAGACTTCACAGATTTAAATTTTTATAGAGAAGTCTGCCGTCAAAGATGAAGAAGTAGAGCATTCCATAGAACAGTGCTGATGACTGAAAAAAAAATGGAGTATTGGGTGGTGTCATATTTCATTTGCCTGGATGAAGGTACAGTACAACTAAGAGGTGCTGTTGGGTTGAATGCAATGGGGAGTATACATGCCAAGAAGGGTGGGCCTTCCCCTTCCCGATGCATCCGTGGAGCGGTCAATGGCCTTGTCCCTGCAGTGATGTATTTTGTGCGCGTTGCCTCACTTATCCCCCCTCGCGATCGCACAGTCCAGCAGCCCCCCTCCCTCCTTCCCTGGAAGGATTGAGGCATGACACCTCTTTAATCCCTCAGCCATTTCATTGGAGTTTCATTTTAGTTTGTTTGCTCATATCCATTTGCTAATGGATGATAAACCATTGATCCCATAACTGCATTTCTTCTCTGAAGATCCATTAATTGGCAGGAAGGTCTGGATATAATCTGCTGCAGGATTCACTAAAATCATTTATGTTTTCTCTTTGGGAGGTGATTGGAGTCTATAATGACATCCAGATCCCTTTCTTGGGTGGACCTTAGCATCCGGTAACTGTGATTTGGGTAATTCTTTCCAATATGCATCACTTTGCATTTGTCCACATTAAATTTCATCTGCCACTTCGACGCCCATTGTAACAGCGTGAGTAGAGTGAGGTCTGGGCCGGTACACAAACAGCCAGACACAAGCACAAAAGGTAAAGGAAAATTCTTTATTAACTCAAAAGGAAAATCCTGCACCCTGTTACTACATAGGGCCAGGCATATGTGGTTCAAGAGTCCTGAGGTGGTCCTGTGGCTGAGAGGCTGCAAGACCTGGACTGTGATTTGTAACAGCCACACCCCAAACACAGTCCAGTAACAGTCTTTCTTCAGCCAGGTAACAGTGTCTGATCCTAACCAGGTCTAAGAGTTAGGTTTCCACGTATTCAGCAAGAAAAGATTTGGCTTACCTCAGCCAAGCAAAATGTCTAATGCAGGGATCTCAAAGTCCCTCCTTGAGGGCCGCAATCCAGTCGGGTTTTCAGGATTTCCCCCATGAATATGCATGAGATCTATGTGCATGCACTGCTTTCAATGCATATTCATGGGGGAAATCCTGAAAACCCGACTGGATTGCGGCCCTCAAGGAGGGACTTTGAGACCTCTGGTCTAATGGTTGTAGTTAAGGAGTACGCTGGGACAGCTTCTTCCTCCTTCTCCCTCTGGGCCTCTTTAACCTAGCTCTGGCGATGCCTCTTATAGTTCCTGGTAGCTGCCTTTCTGACTCCTCCTTCCCCTGTGACTTCCTCCTAAGGAGTTGCTCTTTATGTTAAGGTGGCTCTGACATTGTGAGAGAGTCCCCAGCAGGGGAGTGGTAGTGTCTTTTAAGACCAGTGGTCCCCAACCCTGTCCTGGAGGACCACCAGCCAATCAGGTTTTCAGGATAGCCCTAATGAATATGCATGAAAGAGATTTGCAATGTAATGAAGATGTTAGGAGTGCAGATCTGCCCCATGCATATTCATTAGGGTTATCCCGAAAACCCGACTGGCTAGTGGTCCTCCAGGAGAATAATAATAATAATAACAGTTTATATACCGCAGGTCCGTGAAGTTCTATGCGGTTTACAAAGATTAAAAGATGGTACAAATTGATTGAACTTAACAGAGGTGAAAGAAAGTGGTTAATAGGTCAAGAGAACCGTAATTGAAGAGAAAGAGTTGTACGGGCCAGCTGTCTAGATACTTCAGAAACAGATGTGTTTTTAGGCGCTTCCTGAATTCCTCATAAGTAGTGGGCGAAAGCAGTTGTTCTAGATCTTTACCCCATAATGCTGCCTGATGTGAGAGAAGGTGTTGATAGTTTACATCCTCTAACTGGGGGGGAAACGAAGTTCGAATGTGAGCTTCTCTTATGCCTGTTGGCTGAGAAGGAGAAAAGGCCAGTTTATGTATTTAGGGGCTAGTCCGTATAGTACTTTAAAGCAGAGGCAGGCAAACTTAAACTTTATGCGTGCCTCCATCGGTAACCAGTGCAGCTGTCAATAGTAAGGTGTCATGTGATCAAACTTCTTCAGCACGAAAATTAGTCTGACTGCTGCATTTTGCATTAATTGTAATCGTCGCATATTCTTTTGAGAAATTGCTAAATAGGCGATGTTACCATAATCAAGTTGACTCAGTACGAGGGATTGTACCAGAATTGTGAATGCTGACATATCAAAATATGCTCTAATGGATCGAAGTCTCCAGAGACTGAAAAAACCCTTTCTGATTAAGGAGAAGGTTGGGGACCACTGCTTTAGACTCCCTCATGCCCATATATGTGCTCAGATCCATGTAAGTGGTATCAGGGTGTCGAAACACTATTCTGAAAATACTCACCTAACTTACATATCGTATATTTGCAAGTGGTGCATAAACACGGGCGGAACTTAGGCAGGGCTCCCACTTATGCAAATTAAGATAAAGAATACCGGGGCCCTTGTACTAAAATTCAGTAAAATTTGGTCTTAGCACATTGTCACCTGGGACTTTGCAGTACTCTAAGCCCAAATTTAATATCTCCCTACTAAGGACATTTTTTTAAATTTGCAGATTGTGTGCAAATGTTGTTAGCGTGCGAGACTCCTTCCTACTGAGGGGGGTGCTAAGTGCTCCTGTGTTAAGTTTGTGCTTTCCAATTACCGTAGTTCATACTAATCTTAGCACACAAGCTGGATAGTGCAGGAATTCCCACTCTCTGCCCATGACATATATCCCTCTGAAATAATTTTAAAAAAATTGTTAATGCGTGGTTAGCCTGCGACAACAGGGAAATTACAGCAAAATGCTTTAACGGGTTTTGTGGTAAGCCTTTTCTTGCATGCTAACTGTGCTAATAGGGCAAAACCCCCAGAGTAAAAAGACCCTCTGTACGTTACACGTGTCCTTGTCCATTTATTTGCCAGAGTGTGGTTGGTTTAGCTAGGGGTACCTAAATATTACGTGTGCTGATCCCTATTTTTACTTGTATTCTGTAATGAAACATAAGCCTCTTACAGTACAGAAATGTAGGTATTTTTATTTTCCAGGGATCGCAGGAGGAATCGGTTGCCCCAAATTAAAATTCTGCTTGCATTCTTCATGAAAGTAATTCAATGGGCCTTAATCTGGCAGTCTGCCTAAGTGTTTCTTGCCTATAATAAGGAGCAGATGATCAGTCTTTGCCCAAATTTGATTCATGGTGATGATGATGATGAAAACCCACTGTCTTTTCTCATGTCTTATACCTTTTAATCAGCTTGTCTCTGTCAGTCATGGCTGAATATAAATCACTGGATATATGCTGGAGTTCTCTGAATCCTTTTCAGTGGACATTATTGTGTCTTCACCAGCAACATTTGTCAGCCGTAGCAGTGTGAAGAGGGATCAGTAGAAATAGGGAGATGCACAGATGCATATACATATGCAGTTACCAAGCAATGCCTGTACTAGGTACTGAGTCAAAATAGGTCTGTCAAAACAGCCCTGAGAAAATGGTCTTACACAAAATAGCTCCCAACAATATGGTCGACCCACAAAATGGCTTGTGACACATCAGCCCCTGACGGTAGGTCCCACAATTCTACAACTGGCCAAGTCTATGGCAACAGGTACATTTTTTGGCCTTTACTGTAGCATCACAGGAAAATGATATCTCTGGTCTGTGCAATGAGGAAATTAAAAGGTTCTCAGTGAGGGTAGGAGGTGCCCGGGGCGGTGACCCCTGCCTCCATGCCACACTCGAAACCCTCCCTTCTCCCCATTCCTCTTTACATCTTCGCCAGCATGAGCAGCTTATCTGGCCTGCTGCTCGTGCCAGTGTTGGCTTTCCCTCCCATGTCATGTCCTGGCCCCATGATCCAGATGTGATTTCAGAGGGGCACCAGGCCAGCGTAAGCAGCAGGCTGGAAAAATTGCTCATGCTGTGCAGATTTAAAGAGGTGGGGGAAGTGGGGGGAAGGGAAGGTGCGAGCATGGCATGGGGGGCAGAGAGGTCCTAGCGCCACAACCAAGATGGCGCCTGGGGCAGTCCGGTCCTTCTCCCCCTCACTAAGCCACTGGTTCTCAGGATAGAAAATTACTTAAATTCTGTCCCTATGTGGGGTCCACTATTTGTGGAGAAACGTTTAAAATTATTTATACAACCCAGGACCCAACTTCTTCTAAGATTCTTCTAGATTTCAAGAAATTGTGCCAAAAATTAGGTGTGAAAAATATAGGTGCTAAACAGCAAGTGTGTGGTAATTGCCATTATAGAATAGAGCCAAAGGAGCAACCTCAGTGCTTGAGGGCTACAACCCAGTCTGGTTTTCAAGAATTCCCCAACGGTACACCCTCACCTGGAATACTGCATCCAGCACTCGTTACCGTACATGAAGAAGGACACAGTACTACTCGAAAGAGTCCAAAGAAGAACGACTAAGATGGTTAAGGGGCTGGAGGAGTTGCCGTACAGTGAGAGATTAGAGAAACTGGGCCATTTCTCCCTTGAAATGAGGAGACCGAGAGGGGACATGATGGAAACATTCAAGATAATGAAGGGAACAGACTTAATAGATAAAGAAAGGTTGTTCACCCTCTCCAAGGTAGGGAGAATGAAACGACACTCTCTAAATTTAAAAGGGGATAGATTCCGTACAAACGTAAGGAAGTTCTTCACCCCGAGAGTGGTAGAAAATTGGAACGCTCTTCTGGAGGCTGTTAGAAGGGAAAACACCCTCCAGGGATTCAAGAACCAGAACATACACAGATAAGGCTAGTCTCAGTTAGGGCACTGGTCTTTGACCTAAGGGCTGTGTGAGCTGACTGCTGGGCGCGATGGATCACTGGTCTGACCCAGCAGCAGCAATTCTTATGTTCTTAACGAATATGCATGAGATCTATTTGCATGCACTGTTTCCCTTGTATGGTTTATTAAAAACAGGTTCAGGTTTATTAAAAATTCGATATGCCAACTTATCAAATATCAAAGCGGTTTTACAAAGTATTAAAAAATAAAAAATACACTAAAAACAAATTTCAACAACAGGAATACACACAGACAAACGATGACTTACTGGTACGAAAGGTAACTGGGTATAACTACAGTATTTAGATAGAAAAGAACGGGAAGGGGAAAAAACAAGTGGGAGGGGAAGCAGGCACATCAGCCCCCCTAAAAAACCAAAGCAAATAAAATTATAAAAACTTCCTTAACATGTCCTTGAAAGGACGATTATACATCGAACACTTCTTTAAATAGATCTCATGCATATTCATTGGGGAAATCCTGAAAACCCAATTCAGTTGTGGCCTTCGAGAACTGAGGATTCCCACCCCTAGAATAAGAGCATAAGAATTGTTGCTGCTGAGTCAGACCTGTGGTCCATTATGCCCAGCAGTCCGCTCACACGGTGGCCCCCTGGTCAAAGACCAGCACCCTAACCAAAACTAGCCCTACCAGCAGACGTTCTTGTTCAGCAGCAACTTGTCTAACTTTGTCTTGAATCCCTGGAGGGTGTTTTCCCCTATAACAGCCTCCGGAAGAGTGTTCCTGCTTTCTACCACTCTCTGGGTGAAGGAGAACTTCCTTACGTTTGTACGGAATCTATCCCCTTTCAACTTTAGAGAGTGCCCTCTCGTTCTCTCTACCTTGGAGAGGGTGAATAACTTGTCCTTATCTACTAAGTCTATCCCTTTCAGTACCTTCAATGTTTTGATCATGTCGCCTCTCAATCTCCTCTATTCAAGGGAGAAGAGGCCCAGTTTCTCTAATCTTTTGCTGTACGGCAGCTCCTCCAATCCCTTAACCATCTTAGTTGCTCTTCTCTGGACCTTTTCGAGTAGTACCGTGCCCTTCTTCATGTACGGTGACCAGTGCTGGACGCAGTACTCCAGGTGAGGGCGCACCATGGCCCGGTACAGCAGCATGATAACCTTCTCTGATCTGTTCGTGATCCTCTTCTTTATCATTCCTAGCATTCTGTTTGCCCTTTTTGCTGCCGCCGCATATTGCGTGGACGGCTTCATCGACTTGTCGATCAGGACTCCCAAGTCCCTTTCCTGGGAGGTCTCTCCAAATACCACCCCGGACATCCTTTATTCGTGCATGAGATTTTTGTTGCCGACATGCATCAATTTACACTTATCCACGTTGAACCTCATCTGCCATGTCGATGCCCATTCCTTGAGCCTGATTATGTCACATTGCAGATCTTCGCAATCCCAATCTTCACTACTCTGAATAACTTCGTATCATCCACAAATTTAATCATTTCATTCATCGTACCTATGTCCAGATCATTTATAAAGATGTTAAAGAGCACGGGTCCAAGTACCGAGCCCTGTGGCACTCCACTGGTGACGCTCTTCCATTCCGAGTATTGTCCATTTACCCCCACTCTCTGTTTCCTATGCTCCAGCCAGTTTTTAATCCACATAAGTATTTCATCCTCGATTCCATGGCTCGCAATTTTCAGAAGTAGTCATTCATGCGGAACCTTGTCAAACACCTTCTTAAAATCCAGATATACATTGTCAACCGGATCACCCTTGTCTATCTGTCTGTTTACTCCCTCACGCAGCTCCTGATTAGATAAGACCCGACTTAGTGCAGGAAGAGGCAGTTGGAGCATACAGCGAGTGATTTCCTACACTTGCCAGCGCTCCGGCTGCTCTCTCCTGCCTCTCCCGCTGCCCTCTCCAGTCTCCCCCATGAAAAAACGTATTTGCAGTTTTTCAAGATTCACGGTGGTTCCTGGAACGGAACCCCTGTGAATATCGGGGGAGTACTGTATAAGTCATTAATGTAATGTAGCCTGGAAATAGAAAACTTGTCAGGAGCTCTCAGGCAAACCTAAAGGGGATGAATGCTGGCATTTTCCCAAGTGGTGTAGTAAGTGGGTGTGGTCTTCCTCAGGGCGCTGGCATCCCTCCTGCTCTCTGCCCCCCCCTTCCCACTCCTCCCCCTGCCATGTGCGCGCCCCGCACCTTTTTAACTTCAGCACAAGCAGCCATAAACTTGCTGTTCGTGTCGGCTTTGGCGCTCTCTCTGACGTCACTTCTGGGACGCCACACCTAGGAAATAACGTCATAGAGAGTGCTGAAGCTGATGCGAGTAGCATGTTCGTGGCTGCTCGGACTGAAGATAGAAAGGTACAGGGAAGGGGTGTGCACACCCAGCAGGAGGGGTAGGGAAGAGGGCAGGAGAGAGGCATCACCACCCCGGGCGCCGCTCACCCCTGCTACGCCACTGCGGTAAGCCAAAAGAATCCTGATGTAGCCAGTGTGTGGTCAAGAACTTTGCCAAGTGGGAGGGTGGGAGAGGGCAGAGCAGTTTGTCCAAAGATTGCAAGAAGCAGCAGTGAAATTTGAAGTTGGCTTTGCTGGTTATCAGCCTGATGCTCCAACTACCAGGCTGTTCCTCCAGTATTGAGGTGTCTCTCCTCAGTTTGAACAATTTAAACCATAAACCCCCTATTTGTTGGAATTTAGATCTTTCCCTTCTCTCTGGCTTCAGTACAATATTTACAAGCCTAATTATCCATGGGATGTTTGCTGTAAGATGTGGAATATCAAATCGATGAAACCAAATTATCCCTTTTGCACATTCAGTCACTCTGCCAATGTCAACAACATTTGCAGCAGAAACACACAAAGCCTCCTTATAGCATAATAGCAGTATCAGTGATCTGAGATTCAATTGCAGCTGGTCTTGTTGAAATCTTCTTCCAAATACTTACACATTCCTGTTCCATAGGCAATAATAGGGCAAAAACAAGATCAAGAAATACATGTAAGGCTCTGATCAAAATTAATCACTAAGCAAAATATTTATCAAACCATATTGGATTATTAAATAAATCGGCCTCCTCACAATGGTAGCTGCAGGATGTGGTTGAGAAATGCACCCTTAATTTTGTAGTGACTTAGGAAAGGGCAAGAAAAGAAGAAAGGCAAGTGCTATGCTAAATCAGAGCGCCAATGAGGTGGGCTTATGAAATATAATAAAGTATAATAAATATCAGTTAAAAACACATAAAACCCAAAATGGTCATGTTTTGCATATAGGCTGGGTCAAGAGTAAAAAGAAACTAAAGATTATCAATAAAGAGGGTGAGTGGCATCCACACAGGTAACATCCAGTCTGTAATACACCAGTGGCGTACCTAGCATATGTGACACCCAGGGCACATCATTTTTTGGCACCCCCCATCTGTACGAAAAACATGATTTTTAGTAACAAGCCACACATCACACATGAGTACCTAGGAAAAGGCAGCATCTTACATACTGCAGTGAGAAGTACAACAGCAATACACCCATTGTAAACCTAAACAAGCCAGACTAGTACAGATCAATCCTGCAGTCAATCCTAACAGAAAACCATGTCTTTCGAACACACAGAACACAGAAAACACCTTCGCCTAGTATGAAATATGTCATCACAAACTAACCCCTCCCCCTTTTACAAAACTGTAGTGTGGATTTTAGCCACGATGGTAACAGCTCTGTCGCTCATAGAATTCTGAGCATCAGAGCTGCTACCACCACGGCTGGTGCTAAAAAATGCTCCACAGTTTTGAAAAAGGGGGGATAAAATAGAAATACATAGACGAAGGTTAAATTGAACCAGCAAGAAGCTGGACTCTGCATACAATGCAACACCACAGAAACAGTGACACATGTCTCCTAAAGCAATAAATAAATAGAAAATTTTTGTTCTACCTTTGTCTTCTCTGGTTTCTGCTTTCCTCATTTTTTTGTTACTCTCTTCCTTCCATCCACTGTCTCTCTTCTCTCTGCATCTTCCATTTGCTCTGTTACTGTGCCTCTCCCTTTCTCCCCCCTTCCAAATTGGTCTGGCACCCATCTTCTTCCCTCCGCTCCCCCCCCCATAGTCTGGCATCTCTGTCTTCTTCCCTGCCAGCGTCTTCTCCCAACTCTCTCTTCCCCATTTCCCTTCAGCGTCTTCTCCCCACTCTCTGTTCCCCATTTTCATTCAGCATCTTCTTCCCACTCTGTCTTCCCCATGTGCTTTCAGCGTCCTTCTCCCTCTCTGTCTTCCCCATGTGCTTTCAGCGTCCTTCTCCCCCCTCTGTTTTACCCTGTTTTCATCTCCACCCCACCTTTCCTCCCTTTCTCCCTCCCTGCCCCTTACCTTCGTGGTGCTTTCTAATACCCCCCACCCCCCAACAACAGGCCCGGTCCGACAAACCTTCCTGCCCTGTGGCCAGCGATGTCTAAACTGCCTTCTTACAGCAGCCGGAGCGTTGTAGTTGCATATGGCTGCCGTAAAGGTCGTCTCTGATGCAACTTTCGGTTACGTCAGAGATGGCCTTTACGGCAGAAACACGCAGCTTCAACGCTCTAGCTCAGGGGTGCCCACACTTTTTGGGCTTGCAAGATACTTTTAAAATGATCAAGTCAAAATGATCTATCAACAATAAAATTAAAAAAAAACACAAAGCACACTGTACGCTGAGAAAATATTAATTATCATTCCTATTCTGGGTTTTTTTCAAAGAGGTCAAGGCAGATGACTCGATGCACTGTCACCTCAGTAACAACCATACAAAAATAGACAAATACCCCCCTCCCTTTTTACTAAAGCACAATAGCAGTTTTTAGCGCAGGGAGCTGCGCTGAATGCCCAGAGCTGCTCTCGACGCTCATAGGCTCCCTGCGCTAAAAACCGCTATTGTGGTTTAGTAAAAGGGGGTCATAGTGTAAAATATAGACTGCAGATATAAATTCAGACACATTTTGATCACTAAATTGAAAATAAAATTATTTTTCCTACCTTTGTTGTCTGGTGATTTCATAAGCCTCTGGTTGCACTTTCTTCTTCTGACTGTGCATCCAATCTTTCTTCCCTTCTTTCAGCCTGTATGCTTCCTCTCCTCCAGACCTCATTCCCTCCCTCAACTTTTTCTTCCTCTCTCCCTGCCTTTCGTTCTCCCTGCCTCCCTTTCTTTTTTCTCTCTTCATGTCCCATTTCTTTTTCTCTGTTTCCCTTCTTTCCTTCTGCCCCCTTTCTTTCTTTCTCCCTGCCCTCCCCCAAGCCATTGCCGCCATCGGGGAACAACCCCCAAGTCACTGCCATCGGGTAACAGGCCCTAAAGCCGCCGCCGCTCCAAGCTCGTCTTCCCTATGTTGGGCCGACCAGCATTCCTCTCCCCGACGTCAATTCTGCCGTCGGAGAGGAAGTTCCGCCCATCTAGGAAGCGATTGGCTGGCCCAAACTTCCTCTCCGACGGCAGAATTAATGTCGGGGAGAGGAAGGCTGATCAGCCCGGTAGAATTTTCCGGACCTGGCCGGCTGTGCACCCTCCCGCCCCTAAGGCTGCACTCGGGGCGGACCGCCCCCCCCCCTTGGTACGCCACTCAAATGTTTTAATAAATTATGGGTGTTTCTTATGTGGCTCTACTTTTCACCTTCCTTATTGACAGTCTTTAGTTTGGTTTTACCCTTGACTGCACTTTACAAATTCATTGCAGCCTTTCCGGAATGCTATGATATCACTCCTACCATCTCCTTCCCCAAACTAGAAGCACCTATTTCAAGAAAGGTGGATTACAGGGGGGGGGGGATTCTACTATGCAGGAGGCAGCTGCTCTGTAGGATATTCATGTGGGATCTCTTGATAGTCATATTCCTGATATAAGCCACTTGTTCTGCCCACATTTTATGTGGGCATGTACTCAGTTTCTTGTATAAGAACTAGTATAAGTGTTTATGCTAAGATGTATGAGTAAAGTGTGCTCTGTAGACTTAAATATCCAGAAGGCTTTGCTTCTTCCAGAGAGCTAGGCTGCAACTACCAGAGCTTAAGCTGGCCCCCTTCTTGTTCAGCCTGAGAGAACAGTTGCTATATTTTGTAAGACCTTATGGCTGCATGAGAACCTGAGATAGCATTGTTCTCCCACCAGATCTTCCCCTTTTATTTCTAACAATCTAGCATAACTTAGTTTTATAAATAAGTCTGGGGAAACAGTAATCACTAAACATATTTGGATGCAGTTTAAGTTTTTTTGAGCTTTTGAGTGAATAAAAGAGATATATTTTTATGGAACAATGTTAATTTCCACAAGGTGTGCACATGCTCCCAGCTCCCTTTTTGGATAGGGAAAGCTGGTAGAGTGAGAAGATTCTGTGAAAGTTGAAGTGCCTTGAAGTCATCAATTGTGAGTGTTTATTCTTTATTTCATGTTATTAAAGAAAGCTGTTCAAGAAATACAGAGTCTGGCTGGTAACACTATGATTACAGAAGTAAGGGTTAACTAAATTAGAGCCTCTTACAATTGCTAATATAACTCAGAGGAGTCCTTGCTTTCAGTACAAAGTCTGAGGTGACTTCAGAATGTAATGTAATTTATTTCTTATATACCGCTATATCCTTTAGGTTCTAAGCGGTTTGAAGAAAATATACATTAAGATTATAAATGAGAAGTAAGAAGGTACTTAAAAAATTCCCTTACTGTCCCGAAGGCTCACAATCTAACTAAAGTACCTGGAAATTAATAAAGAAGAGAAAATAAAGATGGTTGAAAAAAGAAAAATTCTATGTGAACTTATAGGATGGAAATTAAACTGACAGTGAAGAACTGTATGAAAAATACATATGGAATGCAGTTAGAGAGGGTAGGTTACAATCTATTTATGGTATTTGTTTAATTAGAAGGTGTTAAGGTGGGTAATTTGGGGGAAGGTTATCTGAAGGTAGGTGAATCTTCTGGAGGTAAAAGAGGAGGGGTTAAAATATTTGGATGAATTTTTTGAAAAGCAGGGTTTTGATTTCTTTTCTGAATGTTTTGAGGTTGTCTGATATTGTCATAAGATTGGAGATGGAATGGTTGATTTTTGCTGCTTGTGTTGCCAGAAGGTTGTCAAACATTTTCTTGCGTTGTGTGCCTTTGAGTGGGGGGAAGGCGAAAGGGTTCGAGGTTCTTCTGTGTCTTGAGGTGGAGATTTGGTTTAAGCTGTTATTTAGATAGGAGGGAGAAGAGCCGTGTAATGCTTTGAATATCAGGCAGTAGAATTTGAATTGGATTCGTGCTTGTATGGGTAGCCAGTGAGAGTCTAAGAAGGCAGTTGTTATGTGATCATATTTTTTGAGTGAGTAGATCAATCTGAGGGCGGTGTTTTGTATGGTCTGGAGTTGTTTTATCATAGTGGCTGGACAAGGAAGATATAGGGAGTTGCAGAATGAGGAAATCTACAAAGACTGTATAGTAAATTTGTAGCTGTATAGTAAATCTGTACGTATTAGCACAGTGAAAATCTGGAGACCTCGTTAGTATAAAACTTGAAACAGGCAGTGTTTAATTGATGCCAAGATTGTCATAGCTGAACTTTGAAGCAGAGGTCTGTGCAAAGATCAGTGAATCCAGACAATCTTCCGAGTGAGGTCACTCATTAAATCAAGAAGCTAGTAAAATTCGTCTGTATTGTGAAAAGGATAAGGGAGTGCTGCTTGCATTTCAATCGTGTAAAAACTTCCTTTTGACTGCTGAAAAGTGTATAGATTCTTATAAGCACTATAGCTAAAAACCTGTATGAATAATTCAAAAGGCAGCGGGGCTGTAAAAGTAACTAAATTGTATCAAGTGGTTACTATACTGTAAAGACTGTGCCAGCTTAAGAAAAGGTGAAGCTGCATGAATAATACATAAGGCAAGGCAGTAGTTGCCCACAACTCAGTAAAAAGTGCAATATTTGTAGTGAGACCAGCCCAAGCCAGCTAGAGGTACAGAACTGTTTGTAAAGGAAAAAAAAAGGGGGGATGGGGGTTATTCCAGCATCATGGCACAAAAAAACAACAGATGCCAGCTATGCAGAAGGCACAGAAATAATGGTACATACGTCAACTGAAAAGGTTCAGGAGAATTATGAGTCTGAAGTGCAAAAATATTTTATAACACTAGAAAGCTTATAGGCCAAAGTGACACAGCAGATAAGCAGGGCAGGATTAATTCGTCGAGGGCCCCTAGGCACACAAGTACACTGGGCCCCCTGCCCCCCCCACCCACCCCACCATGCGTCCAGGCGGAAACAGGAAGCTGCGTCAGAGGGAAGCTTTGGGCAAGCATCACTGCTTGCACAATTACAGTTCCCGTTGCCCTTCTTACCCACATTGCTTGCTTGTCTTACTTTCTGTCGATGGGGGGGGGGGGGGGGGGGGGCCGCGTTGCCGATCGGGGTGGAGCCCGTGTTGCCGATCGGGGGGGCCCACATTGCCGATCGATGCTGGAGGGGCCCATCGCCGTTTGGAATAAACAATGTTGCCCCCCTGACCATTTCGGGCCCTAGAAACGTGCCTACTTGGCCTATTGATTAATCCTGCCCTGCAGATAAGTTAGAAAGCCCCAATCAGTTTTATGCTTACTTGGATAGAAAGTATACTCAAGATAGTATAGCCCAGTCTGAGAGCAAAAAGGCCATGGGCCAAGTATAGCAGGCCATGGTAAAGGACACTCTTAAAGAGAAAGAGCAGCCAACAGAGGCCTCAGATAAAGACACTGAATCCCAATATTCAGGCAGTTCTAAACACTCCATGAGGAGCTCCAGAACCAATAGAACATCTAGAACTCGCAAAACAGAACTCTCAGGCCACTCCAGCAGATCATCCAGTCTCATGTCTGTTAAACTGAGGATGGAGAGAGAAGCTGCAAAAACAAAGGCTCTTTATAGCCAGCAGGAAGCAGCCGTAAAGACACAGAAATTAAAACTAGAAGAACAGCATGCAAAAAGGCAAAGCTAGATATTGCCTTGAAGGTGCTACAGAAGTGCAGCTTAAGGTGCTGGAGGAAGCCATAGTGGCTGACGGTGGGGAGAGTCAGCTGAGCCATATCAAACAGGAAGATCCCACACGGCGCACAGAAACCTACGTATAAGCCCACACCTCTGAGCAAGAAAGCAGACAATCACAGTCTGTCTCAGAGGAGTCAACTGATGAAGGGAAAGTGCATTCCTCAGCAGCAGAACACTTGAGAGAAGCAAGCTTAAGGTGGAGCACACCATGGAGACAGAACACCATCGCAGTGGTCCATACACAAGCACGCACAAGATTGTGCTGCCACCGGCTCTCATTCCAGAAAGGTTCCACGAGAAGAACGCTTCATCTCAAGCAAAGACTCTGGTGCCATACAGGAACCAGGCTACAGTGAAGTCTGAGCAGCTACATTCCACTCAGTACACTGTGATTAAGCAAGAGGCACCTAACACGCCTTATCCGTACCTGTCTACAGGCACACAGCAACAAGTAGTTAGCCAGTTACCCACCGCCAGAAATTGTATGGGTCTCAGAAAAAGATGATCTAGCCACATACATGGCACGCAAGAAAATAATGAACATGGTTCTCACCCAATTCAATGATCGCCTAAAGAGGCACCATGATATCAGTCATAAAGCCAACTCCCAGACAATAAATGAATCTGATGATAAGATGGTTGAGGCTTGAATCATCAGAAAAGATAAAAAGGCTGAAAGATGCACTCCAGCATGATAATGCTTGGGGCCTGAAAGAGATGTGGGAGAGGCTCAAGCAGCAGTATGGCAACCCAGAAGCCATCCAACAAGTATTAATGAAGAGAATAGACAACTTTCCAAAACTCACCAGCAAAGACCATGACAAGCTGCTGGCCTGAGTTACCTAGACACATCCTGTGGCATAAGGAAGTTCACGGCTATATGATATCAAAGAAAAATAGTCAACTCTAGGAATGGAATATAAGGAGGACAATCAAAGGAGGTTCCCTCCATTTAATGTCTTTACAGTCATTATCAGAAAGCTGGCGAAAAGAAGAAATGATGCCAGTTTCTGAGGTGACGCGCCTGATCAGGGGAAGATAGGCTACTTCCGGAATGAGAAGCCAGTCAAGAGGCATGGCAACTCTGCTAGAAAGTCTGTAGCAGTGCACAAGATGGATCTGCTACCCAAAGCAGCTCAATCAACAGACTATCCTCCTACTATGGAAACAACAGAGGACCCAGAGAGACAATGTCCAAACATAAGAAACAACAAACTCTTCTGAAATGTCAAGGGTTCAAGGAGAAAACATTGAGAGAGTGAAAAGAACTGCTGAGAAAATACTGAATCTGCTATAAGTGTTCCTCTTCAAACAAATACAATGCTAAAAACTGTCAAGCAGCCATTAAGTACACAGTGTGTGATAGTGACCACCACGTCAGTGCTTTGCATCTTGGCAGGAATAGAACTTTTTGGATAGGGAAAGCTGGTGGAGTGAGAAGATTCTATGAAAGTTTAATTGTCTTGAAGTCATCAATTGTGAGTGTTTATTCTTTACTTTATATTATTTAACAAATCTGTTCAAGAAATACAGAGTCTGGCTGATAACACTAAGATTACAGAAGTAAGGGTTAACTGAATAGGACCCTCTTACAATTGCCAATATAACTCAGAGGAGTACTTGTTTTCAGTACAAAGCCTGAATAAACTTCTGAATGAGGAAATCTACAAAGACCGTACAGTAAAGCTTTAGCTGTATAGTGAGCTATAGTCAGCACACTACTGTTATGTCTTTCCAGGAGGAGGAATATCCTGCTATGTGCCACAGTGATTTCCCTTATGAGGAAGTATGTATGCTCTATGCCATGTGGATGCTTTTCATATGAAGGCTGGGGTCTTGCTATATGCTGCAAATGGGGAAGCCTCTTGGGGCTGACTGCTATGTAAGAGCTACCTGTTATGCCAAGATGGGGAGGATGGTGGGGAGAATAGAAGGTGACAGTTTTCTGTTTGACAGAGTCAGGAAGAAAGAGAGGATCCCTCCTGCTAGCCAGTCCAAAGAGAAAGGACAAGATAGCACAGGACATCTGGACCACAACTTACAGAGTAAAAAGTTAATGCCTTGTCTGTTTTTATAGTTTGTACTGTTTTAAATTGTTTTGTTTTTATTATGAGTGTCATGTTGTTTGCTGCCTAGGACTGTATATATAGTGTGGTTTATATATTTTATATTAAATTAAACTTAGAACTAAAGTTGATAGGAAGTATAGAGAAGAAGCTGCATACCATTCTATTTGTGTTATCGAAGTAGATGCTTTGGAATGCAGGTGCCCAGTGTTATAGAATTATTAATGGCTAGGAGCTCATTAACCATAGTAACATAGTAGATGATGGCAGATGAAGACCCGAATGATCCATCCAATCAGCCCAATCTGATTCAATCTAAAAATTTGTTGGGGGTGGGGGGGGTGGTTCCTTAGCTATTTCTGGGCAAGAATCCAAAGCTCTGCCCGGTACTGTTCTTAGGTTCCAACTACTGAAGTCTCCGTCAAAGCTCACTCCAGGCCATCTACACCCTCCCAGCCATTGAAGCCCTCCCCAGCCCATCCTCCACCAAATGGCCATATACAGACCCAGACTACGCAAGTCTGCTCAGTACTGGCCTTAGTTTTTCAATATTTACTATTCTTTTCTGATTCTAGATCCTCTGTGTTCATCCCACGCTTTTTTGAACTCCGTCACTGTTTTCATCTCCACCACTTCTCTTGGGAGCGCATTCCAGGCAACCACCACCCTCTCCATAAAGAAGAATTTCCTTACATTGCTCTTAAGTCTACTACCCCTCAACCTCAAATTATGTCCTCTGGTTTTACCATTTTCCTTTCTCTGGAAAAGATTTTGTTCTACGTTAATAATGTCTGAATCATATCTCCCCTGTCCCTCCATTCCTCTAAGGCAGGGGTGTCCAATGTCGGTCCTCGAGGGCCGCAATCCAGTCGGGTTTTCAGGATTTCCCCAATGAATATGCATTGAAAGCAGTGCATGCAAATAGATCTCATGCATATTCATTGGGGAAATCCTGAAAACCTGCCTGGACTGCGGCCGTCGAGGACCGACATTGGACACCCCTGCTCTAAGGTATACTTATTCAGGGCTTCCAGTCTCTCCTCATACGTATTTTGGTGCAAACCTCCTATCATTTTCGTCGCCCTCCTCTGGACCGCTTCAAGTCTTATATGCATGCGTCTCAGGAAAGCACCCAGATTTGAGAGCCCAAATCTGGGTATCATATATAGAATGGAAAACAAATAGGAGAAACCGCCTTCACACCAGTGAGCAGCAAGAAACAACAACAAAGGTGACCAATTGGTGCTCAATCTCTTTTATTGTGATAGACTCGACACGATCGTGTTTTACTTTCACTTTGTTACTGTTAGCAGTACACGCGCTGTCCTGAGCAGTGGTGCTCTACATGGATCAATGACAATTAAATGAACGTAAGGAATATGTGAATCTGTACATCTTACTTATCACAATGTAATTACAAAACTCCTGAGGCAGGCCTTTTTGGGCCGAAACACAATCGTGTCGAGTCTATCACAATAAAAGAGATTGAGCGCCATTTGGTCACCTTTGTTTCTTGCTATCATATATAGAATCCATGAGTTAAAAGCATGTGTGTATTGTATAAAATGCACATGTAAATTGTGGCTGTCCACACTCTACCCACAACCTTTCCCAGAGCACTTCTACTCTATAAATATGTGTAGTTTTAGGCAGGATCTAAATTTCTATGATGCATGTCATACACATAACACTTTATTTTTTTATTCTGCAAAACCTTCCAGTTCTATGCGGATAACAAAAATAAGAAAAATTGCAGTCTCCCCTCTTAACATAAGCAAATCTTCCCCATTTCCTTCCCTGACAAGACCCAAGCAAGTATGCTCTCCCTCCCTTCTTCCACCCTAGTAAGCACGCTCTCCTCTTTTTAGGCATGAGGCCCTTCCTTTATGCTGCATGGCTGATGAAGGCACTCCTGCCTTTCCAAATTGTTCAAAATCTTTTATGAATGTAGGAAGGGGTCAAAAACATCTAGGACCATATAAGAGACCTGCTTCCAAGTTTTAAAGTTGCCCACGGCACTTTGAGTTAGCAATCAATTAACTAAATAATGAAGGGTAGCCAGAGTTACATCTGCTGCTCTGTGTTGTGTACCTGGGATCAGAAGCATGAAATGTTGCCGTTATTTGGGTTTTTGCCAGGCACTTGGGCTGGATCAGGGGTGTCAAAGCCCCTCCTCGAGGGCCGCAATCCAGTCGGGTTTCAGAATTTCCCCACTGAATATGCATGAGATCTATTTGCATGCACTGCTTCATTGGGGAAATCCTGAAAACTCGACTGGATTGTGGCCCTCGAGGAGGGACTTTGACACCCCTGGGCTAGATGGACCATTGGTCTGACCCAGTATGGCTATTCTTATGTTCTTATGTTAATATAACAAAACATATGAACCAGCCATCATTACTTCCCCAAAACTTTTCTGAAACAACTGTCTTCAGTAACTATGATGTGAGAAAGGTTTCTAAAATGACCCTCCACGTGTTTTGCGCAGTTTAATAAAGAGGCCCAGATATCTTTTTAGAGGACTGTCCAGGGGCCAGCAGGGATTTCCGAACCCAGCAGTTTATCTGGTTTTTGGAAGTCCCTGAGCTTGTGCCCGCGTCCGGAGGCTCTCTGTGAATGTCGAAGTGATAACATCATACGCACGCGTGCATGTACATGATGTCATCGCAGCAAAGTCCGCGCAGGCACAGAGGCTCTCCAGACCTCGGGAAAGGAGACAGGAAGTTCAGCTGGGAGTGGAACAGAGCGGAGCTGGAGGCAGAACAGGGCGGAGCGGGGGTGGAACGGGATGTTTTTAAAGAGGAAATCTGACAGCCCTGCCCCTCTCTCCCCCTCTTAGTATCCTCCCTTTAAAACTTGATTTAGACCTAACGCCTTTAATTGTATTCCTCTTCCTGAAAACGTCCAGCTATCGTTTTGATGTATTAGGCCCAACGTCTTTAATTGTATTCCTTTTCCTGGAAATGACCAGTTATCTTTTTGATGTAATCCGCTTAGAACTGCAAGGTACAAGCGGAATAGAAGTCATTAATGTAATGTAATGTAATGTAATGTATATTAAAGAGCGGGAGTAAGTACGACACCTAAATGCGGCAAAGCCACGCAACTTGTTTTGTAAGCTACCCGCGGAAGTGGGAGCCCTCGTGTTGGCCCCTCTGGCAAACACACAGCATGTAAGTTAGGCGAGTATTTGCAAAATAGCACCAGACGCCCTGCTAGCAGGATATGTTTGCACATACAATATATGCAACGGTACTAGTATTCTAGACATTCGTGTGCATAAGGCATGCATAAATGAAGACCCCTACATTATAACAATTACCCTTTAAAGGGGTAACTTTACAACACCGCAAATCTTGCAGAAATCTTGCCCAGATTGAAATTCTGAACTTTACTCCTGCAAATGTGCACATGTACAATATACTTGAAAAGGAGCTCTGAAGACTACAATTGATACAGAACACTGTTGTCAAAACTGATTGCAGGTGCTAGAAAATTTGATCACGTAACCCCCCTCCCTCCCCCCCTCCCCCCCGAAGCATCCCATTGGCTACACTTATCTTCCCATATCCCTTAGAAAATTCTACTTTTGGTATTTAAGATATGACAATTTGGTGATCCTCTATATGTTTCCATTTCTTAACCTCATAATTGTCATAGAAACATGATGGCAGATAAAGGCCAAATGGCATATCTAGTCTGTCCGTCCGCAGTAACCATTATCTCTTCCTCTCCCTATTGGATAAGGCTCTTAACATTTGCATCTCCTCTTCCTATAGGCTAAGGCTCTTTCCACCTGCATTGTGAGGTCATAAAGCTTTATGGTTATAGAAACATAGAAACATGAAGGCAGATAAAGGCCAAATGGCCCATCTAGTCTGCCCATCCGCAGTAGCCATGATCTCTTTCTCTCCCCGAGAGATCCCATGTACCTATCCCAGGCCCTTTTGAATTTAGACACAGAGGGGTAAATTCTCTATTAGTACGTCTAACATAGGCGTGCTTTAGACGTCCGGCAAACGCAAGTGTCAATCAAACGCTACTTAGGTGTGCGGTAGACGTCTCGAGAACCGCTTGGCGCAAGATAGACGCAGGTTTCTGAAACGTCATTAAGACGTCTCCAATGGACCCGTGATAGACATGGGTATGGTTTTTTGTTTTTTTTTTTAGATTATACTTTTTTTATACTCTTTATTATCACTCATTCAGCATTGTAAGTATAGGATGATGAAAAAGATAACCAAAACACAGTATACCATTTTGTAAACTATATATTAGTTGATCTAGCAATATCAGTGAGGTAGGGAATGGCAGACAGAGAACACTGCTGTGTTGTATCTTTTTCTTCTAGGATATCAGAATTGTACAGTTTACCATTAATACAAGGAAAAAAAATATGTTATGTTTCAAAGGAGAGCTAGAAGATGAAACGTACCGAGTGGGTGTTGAACTTATATAATCAGTATGGAAGGTGGGAACCGGTAGATGCATGCTACACAGAAAGCTGTACAGAAATGTCATACTCACCTCCTATTAGAAGTGGAAAGGATAGGACTTTGAACACCATATAAACTTCGTTTAAGTTCCACAAAGACTGGCAGGAAAGGCACCCTAAGTCATCCAATAAGCTTTCTCTCGATTTCCCAGAGACATTATTTCAGAGAGGATAGTTTAGAAGTGATATCTTGCTCGAAAGAACACTCTCCAGGTCTTAAAACATTGCAACAATCAGCTCATTCTTCAGAACAAAGGTAAATCCCATAACTTACACTGGCCCAACTTAGAAACAGAATCAAAACACAGATTAGACCTGAATGTGGCTTCTAGTTCACAGGAAGAGGAAGTAGCAAGCAGCACAATGCTGACCTCATTGTGACATCATCAAGGTGCACCTGGAAGGTAGATATGCCACAAGTAAAAGACAAGCCGGGAGTTGAACTCACAACCTACAGATGATTGATATAGTGCTTTTTCTCACAGACCTACACCTGTGTCTCTGGTTCCCCTGTCATAGCATACCTTAGTGATGTGCTAAAGTATACTCTACTTAGCTATCATATCACAGTCAGTTGAGGTAAAAGACTGGTAGCTCAATGGTGTAAAGCACTGTTGTCATGGATGCAACACCCATATTCTTAAGTATGGTTCAATAAATGTAATACAGAGTCTAAATTATGCTGTTTATTTTATCAAAGCCAAGCTCAACTTTGTAATGTATTGTGTATAGTCTCGCTAATGTGTTTGTGATGAAAATGAGATGCGATAGGTGTATATCCTATATAATAAAACCCTAGCCGCGCATGCACACATACCTGCGTGCTTCTGTGATCTCTGCTCTGTGATCAGTAGGTCTGTGGCCAGCAGGAGTGCAGATGCAGCAGCCAGGCGACTCCTCCCTCCCGCCCTCACTCACCACCAAAACCACCACCGCCAAAGCCTCCTCCTTCTGCCCAGCCGGGAGGAGTGCTCCGAGTCGCTGAAGACTGTCCCAGATCAGCTTACACAGTCCCTAAAAAATTAACCTTTTCATCTGAGGCGCGAGGCTGCGGTGACCTTCCTCCCCCGGCTCACTAAGGTTTCATCTTAAGAAATTCAAATGCATTGTTGAAAATGCAAGTGACTATTCTCTGTCATCCTAGACACCCCTGCAACACCCCAACAACACACTCCTGCAGCATAAACCCCTCATGTTATAATCAAGTAAAAGACAAGCTGGGAGTTGAACTCACAACCTATGGATGATTGGTACAGCGCATTTACTCAATGAGCTACCAAGCTACTTAACTGTAGCCCTAACCCTAACCATAAAATAGCATCTGACGTCATAGAAGCCGTTAGAATTTTTTTTTTTTTTTAGTTCAAATGTTTTTTATTAAGGATAAATTGGAAATAACAACAGAAGATAAAGAATAACAATTTTGACGTTATGTTCATGAGATATACAAAGAAAGCTGCATATATAAGGTACAGGTACAAAAGAAATACATTGGCTGTTAAACAGAGTCAAAATATTAGAAATCTGATGTCACAAATGATGAGGTTATAAGAGGCTAATCATTAACAATTAAGTCATGGGAGTAATTTCAGAGCAATACGCAATTAAAGGAAACCAAGTTTTATTGTAATTGCAAAGGGAGGCAGATCTTTCCGCCAGGGCTTTTTCATATTTACTAATAAGACAGAGATTATTCCACCAGGTGTGATATTCAATCTGCGAAAGATCTTTCCAGCAACGAAGGACATTTTGTATAGCTAGAGACATCATTATGGATAATAATTTACATTCAAAGGGGTCAAGGGAGGAGGAAAAGCCATTAGAGGTTAGAATGACAATGTTAAAAGTAAGCGGCTCTTGGATTTGTAACACTGAACAAGTTGTATGCCAAACCTTCTCCCAGTATAAAGTCAGGTGTGCACAAGAAAATAGAAGGTGCCTTAGCGAGCCAGTATGGGTTAGGCAAGACCAGCAGCTGGTGGATTTTGATGAGTCAATCTTGTGAGCCAGGAGGGGAGTCCATATTGCTCTATGGAGAACAAAATACATCGACTGTAATAGTGATGCTGATTTGATGGATTTAAACAGTTGTTGCCAAATGACTGTCCAATCTATGGCATCCGATGGTAGATTTAGATCTTCATTCCATTTGAGGGCTGAATATTTAGGAATGCTGAAATAAGTTTTCTGTAACCATTTATACCATATTGAAGCTCTGTAGCGCCAAACAGAAAATTTGGATAAGAGTGCCTCCAGGCTTGGATGAGGTGTTAGTGTATGAGGGTCCCGAATCTCTTTCTTGATGCAGTGCATTAACTGGATCCAATGGAATTGTTGATTGCTTGGTAGGTTCCATTTTAGAGAGAGATCCTGAAAAGACATCCAGGTGTCACCCTTCATGAGATCCTGGATTGTGAGAATGCCAAGGAGTTGCCATTGTCGCCAGGAAACTGGAGAGCCTTGAATTTGGAATCTAGCGTTGTTCCAGATGGGAATGAGTTTAGATTTGTCCCAACCAACATCTAGTTGTGACTCAACCCTGCGCAGAGCAGATGAGTAAGAGGTAAGGATTGGATCCAATTTGTCCAATCGGGATAGTTGGGTACCCATCAAAAACTGCATACGAGTCTTGCAATACTTAAGGATTTCCAGGAGCTGCCAGGATGATGTTTCAGACGCTAGCAGAGACGGATAATGTTGAGACCATTGACGAATAAGATATGCACAATGATAGTGAAATAGATCAGGGAAATTGACCCCCCCACAAGATTTATCTGCCTTTAGTTTAAGTAAAGCTATCCGTGGTTGCTTGTTTTTCCATAAAAAGCGAGATAATATGGATTCAATACTTTTGTAGAACGAAGGCGGTAGTAGAAAAGGAATCATGCTCAATACGTAGTTAAGTTTTGGCATTATCATCATTCTGATGGTCTCCATTCGGCCCCACCAGGATAGGAATAGGGGAGACCATTTGCTCGTGGTGGATTTAGCAATGTTGAGAAGATAGTCAATGTTAAGTTGAGTGGTCTCTTCCAACGAGGGACCAAACATGACTCCCAGATATTTCATTTTTGAACTCGACCAAGTGACACCTAGGGATTTCACATCAGATTCCATAGAGGGGCAATTAAGCGGCATCACCTCAGTCTTGGCAGTGTTGAGTTTGTAGCCAGATTCCAAGGAGTAGTCATTAATTATTTGAAAAAGTGATGTAAGTGAGGAGGGTGACATGTATAGTAGTATGTCATCAGCGTAGGCTGAAGTTTTTATTTCCAGATCACGGAACTTGAATCCCTCTATGTTGGTGGACGAGCGGATAGCTATGAGCAGCGGTTCAAGTGCCAAATCGAAGAGTAAGGGGGACAGAGGGCAGCCCTGTCTAGTACCTCTGGATGGTTGAAAGGGCACTGACAGTGAACCATTTATGAATGTTCTAGTTGACGGGGAAGAGTAAAGGATACGCACTTTATCAATGAAGGACTGAGATATTCCAAACCAACGCATCACAGAGAACATGAAAGGCCACTCCACTCTGTCAAAGGCTTTCTCGGCGTCTAGACCCACCGCTATAAGATCTTGATTGCAGTGTTGAGCCTGATTGATGACATGTGAAAAAGTGCGGGTGTTATCATTGGAGTATCTACCAGTAATGAAGCCACATTGATCAGGAGAGATTAATTTTGTAATGACAGATTGTAGACGATTGGCTAGAAGTTTTGCGTATATCTTCGCGTCCACATTTATCAGTGATAAAGGTCTGTAATTAGAGATGTATCTAGGATCTTTGTCCGGTTTGGGAAGTACGATGACGTTTGCTTCGGTGAAAGTGCCAGAAGCTCTTCCAGAAGTGATGAGGTATTCAATAAATTGTAGGTAAGGTGGTAAAAGAACATCTTGGAATTCTTTATAAAATTCTACGGTCAGGCCATCAGGACCTGGTGCTTTCCTGAGTGACATGGAGTTAAGAATCAATGAGATTTCGGAGGTTAAGATAGGCGAGTCTAGTGAAGAGTTATCGTTGGCTCCTAATCTTGGATGTGTGAGGGAGTCCAAGAACTTGGGTGGAGCGTTGGATCGAGAGAGGGGTAAATCAGAGGTGTATAATGATTCGTAGTAATCTTTGAAAGCCTGGGAGATATCAACAGGGTCGGTTATTGAAGTTCCATCATCCAATATGATATTGGCGATATTGGACTTGTCAGCACGTTTTTTTAAATAAGTAGCCAAAAGATGTCCCCCTTTGTTATTTTCCGAGTAGTATGTGGTAGATTGCTTGAACACCTCTTGGGCGGCTTGTTTGCGTAAGGTTGAGTTATAAAGAAACCGGAGTTTGTTTAAATGTACTAAAGTATCTATGTTAGTTGGGTCATGCTGATGTCTAGATTCCATGGCCCTAATATCAGATTCATATTGGAGTATTTTTTCTTTTTGTATTTTATGTTGATGAGCTGTATAAGATATTATAACGCCTCTTATTGACGCTTTGAAGGCGTCCCAGCATATAGGCCAGGATGTGTGCTCCGGTGAGTTGAGTACAAAGTATTCTTTGATAGCTTCTCTAACCGTGTCTTTAAACTTTTGATCCTGAAGCAGGGAGGAGTTGAAACGCCATTGCTTTTGTTGAAATGACTGCTTAGGCAAGGTGAGTTTCATTGCTATCGAGGCATGGTCAGATACTGTTATTGGAGAGATGGTGGATTCGGTGACCGAAGCACATAAAGAGTTACTTAATAAAAAGAAATCGATGCGAGAATATGTGAGATGGGGATTTGAGAAAAAAGTAAATGCTTCTTCCGCTTTGTGCATGCAACGCCAGATGTCAGTGAGATGCAGTATTTGGATGAGGTCATGTAACGCAAACCAGGATCTAGACTTCTTGTATGAGCATTTTGATTTTCTGTCTATTGAAGGATTTAGTATCATATTAAAGTCACCGCCCAATATGAGTTGGGAGTCAGGATCTGAAAGTACAGAAGCAGCCAGGGAGCGGAAAAAATCAGGACAGTCTGAATTAGGGCCGTATATGTTAAGTAGTGTAAAGGTTTGACCTGCATAATGGTAAAGGTTTGACCTGCATAATGGTAAGCCGTTAGAATTTTGAAATCGTTTTGGACGTTCATTGGGTGTTCTCAGATCAAATACACCTGTAGATACTTGCAATGATTACCCCTTGTCAAAGCTTGTACCTAAAGCCATTTCTGGAGACTCCCATTCCCAAGTCCCCAATATAGCTCAGTGCTTAAAAGCACTGCATGTATCTTCCAAAGGTCAGGGGTTCAAGTCCTGATTAAGGTTACCAAAGACATAATATTCTTTTTATTTTCCACCCACCCAAACATGCATAGCTAAGCTAAAATATGTGAACCTCACTTCCCAATCTTCATTTATTTAATTTATAACTTGTCATTGTGTTTGGGGGAGGTGAAGTTTCATTAGGTTTACATGGTAAGCTTCTAAGCGTTCTGCTATACTTTTTTGTATAACAGCGATATCGGCGTGCTTTAGGATGTAATCAACAGTGTTGATGTAGCGCAGAGTGGCCGCTGCAAGCACGCCCAAGTGGCACAAAAACATCATCGTGTTTTTTTGCGTTGTGATGTCATAGAATCACCCGTTCTTCATACGCAGTTATTTCTCCTAAAATGGCTGCCAGAAGACACCCAAACTTTTCCACCCAGGACTCCAGGCTGCTGGCCAGGCTGTTTCTCTCCCGGGAGCACCACTATTTTGTAGTGCCTGGCCATCGCAGGTCATACCTGCAATTCAGGGATTCATGGACCCGCCTGACCCGGCGGTACAATTGTAGAGCCTCCTGTCCCAGGGAAGTAAGTATTCCAAGTCAGGCCCTCACAATTAATCATGTAAAAAGTAATTATGACGGAAACCTGTCTCGATCAAATTGGTCATGTTTTTTGTGATTCCTTTTTAAAACTACAATTGTGCATAATAAATCTTTTACATTGAATACTAACATTAAAGCACATCCCAAAGGAGCAGTAGTAGGATTTCAAAGACAAATTCAGCTCCTACAAGGCATCTATTCCATTCACAACATGCACACAACTAATTTTTGTGTCACGAGCATCGCATTTGTAATAGAAACATCTTGAAATCAACTTTGCCAAAGGAAAACAAATATATTAAAGTGCTGCTATGTCATTTCAAGTACCTACAACTTTCCTGTATCAATCTGCTGGCCTAGGGAGATAGTGGCATGACGTTTAAAGTGACAGCGTCAGTACCCTGACGTCAGGGGTTTCAAGCCACGCTGCTCCTTCTGACCAAACTATTTTATTGCCCCTGCTGCATGATTGTAAACTCACCAGGACATGCTGTAATGTGGGGCAGTGCTGATAGGCTACAGCCTCAGCACCCTGGGGTTGTGAGTTCAATCCCACACTCCTCCTTGTGATGCTGGCCATGTCACCTCAACCCCCCCCCCCCCCACTGTCCCAGGTACAGTAGAGAGATAGCGATGCCTCCAGCACAGAAAGGGGAAAATGCTGGAGTACGTGAATACATTCATGTAAAACATGTGGCAGAAGGGGGTGGAGGCAGGCAGCAAAGCGGATAGGGGCTCTTGGAGGGCAGCATACTCCATTTTTATGTGCTTATAGAGGTCAATACTTAAGTAAACATGTTATGCCACAGTGCTAGATGGCACTCATCATATCCCTCCCTCTCCGTTCTTTCTCTCTCTCTCTCTCTATTATCCAGGTTGAGGATCTCAGGAAACGGGGTCGGCTGCTGAGGCGCCAGGAGCGGGCCTTCCTTGAGGGGGTGAGGGAGGAATTGCGTGCTGAAGCCGGTGAGTAATGAGTCCAGCGTGTGTTTCTTTGTGATCAGCCTACCAGAATAAATAGATGAAAATGCTTGAGTAGCTGTAAACCATTCTTAATCATAAAATCTGCAGTAAAGCTGCTATTGTGATATCATGTCACAATGGCTTTATGGTGTTCTACTTGCCTCACTTACTTATGCTACATTTTGATGTTTACAGTGGAGTAGGTGCTTTGCATCCTGTTATTAGCATTTGAAGAAAATAACGTAGTAAAGAATGTCATGTTCAAAAGTGTTGTGGACATATCTGACTGGATCCTGTTTCCCTCTTGTCAAGCAGCAGCGCAGGCACCCCCTCAGGAGGCACCGCAGGTGATGGAGGGAGCCCCACCCTGGTCCTTGGCGGAGGAGGAGGAAGAGGAGGAGAGGGAAGAAGGGGAGGAGGAGGAGGAGGAGGGGGATTATTCTCCCTGGGAGCCCTCACGACCACCCACACTGCCTGCCCCACCACTGCCCCCTGGACCTCCACCACCTACCCCACCACTGCCCCCTGGACTGCCTGCCCCACCACTGCCCCCTGGACCCCCACCGCCTGCCCCACCACTACTCCAGGACCCCCACCACCATCCCCTGTTGGACCTTCCCCTTCCCCCACCCATAGTCCTTCCCATCACTCTCCTGCCCTTCCTGTTCCTGATCCCATCCCACCCCCTTTCCTTTCTGTTCAGCCTCAGGAGGGGGCGGGCAGGGAGATGGAGGCCTACTCTACCATCTTGGAGGAGGTGCAGGTATTGAGAGGGTGTGTGGAGAGGATGGAACATGCCCTCTTGCGGCTGGTAGCCGAAAGAGGGCATGGTGCCAGCAGCCATACACCCTCTCAATGACTGCACCTCTTCCGCCCCCCTCGCCTGAGGTAGCTCAAGCTGCTCTTGGGGAGCACCCACCCTCTTTCCCTGCGTTATATGTTATATATGTAAATAGTTTTTTTAAAAGAAGTTTAAGTTTTTAAAAGTTTTATATTTTAATAAAAAAATTGTTTATAGTTTAAACGTGCCTGTGTGGTTTTAACCTTGTAGCATCATCAGTTTAGTGGACAGAGTCCAAGGTAGATAGGGGTTCAGGAGGGACTGCTGAATGGGCCCTTTTCAATATAACAACAAGGTGACATATAGAAAGTTTGACAATCTTTATTGGGGTCTGTCATTCATTCTATTACCTGATAGCCACTCTGATGTCAAATCATTGCAGAATCTAGGAAAAAAGCAAGTGAATTCAAGGGTATATGCAACTGTAGGTAGATGACGACATCTCAGCTATGATGTGCAAAGTAAGCCAGTCCCTGTTCCAAAGTAAATGGCTACATAAGGAAGAGAATATAAGTCACTGTGGTAGATTTGTTGTTAAGGAATAGGGTTACTGCTAGTAAGAGTTGGCTCCACACCAGGAGAATCCAAATGAGACATGTGGGTTTTTCTTCCTTTCACGGAAGGTGATGGAAGTAAAGGCCAGATACCTCAATCTATCCTCCTGGTTCTTGAGCTGCACTATTTTGGTTAAGCAGGTGTGGAAACCACAATGATGCTCACAGCTGCACTGCTCTCAGTAATACAAAACTCCATCTGACAATACTGCAGGAAAAACTACAGTTGCCTGTCTAGGACACCTGAAAACTGAAAAGAGGAGAAGCTGGTTTACACAAGGTTCACAAACAGGGGGTTCAACCCCCAAGGTCCTTATCTGTCCTCCCTTCCCTGAAGCAATGTGTTAACCTCATTTATGTTGAGCTGCTTAGATGTCACCGTGGTAGAGTTGTTAAAGCCTTAACTCGCTGATGGTGTGGGTTAATATCACCTGTAATCCTCCACTGCTACTGTTTAGAACTCATGTGAGGGAATAGACTAACTGAAAACAAAAAGTTTGTGTGCATATAACAGCAGGAATGCGTGCCATGGTGTTCTATGAGGCCAACATTATCAATTTACTATTGTTCCTGAAAGTCATCAAGGATACCTGTGTGAAGAGAACAATAGAAGTGTGAAACATGTTAGCTTTGTGAACATTTATTTCACTCATCAGAAGAGTGACTCAAGTGAAGAATAGAAGAGTAAGCAAATAAAGGTTACCATATATCATTCTCACCTACAACTGTTTGGCTAGGTGCAAGCTGGTGTGCTGAGCTGCTCGTCTGGTCTCTCTCTGGCAAACACATAGGTGATGAGCATAGTTAACCTGAAATGAAGAATAAAGAGAAACTGTTAACAAAGACCTACGTCTCCAAAATTAAACACTGAAGTTGTGGCAGAACACACACCTAGAAGTAACAGAGGTGCTAACATACCTTTAGACTCCTTATTAAAAATGGCAGCCATTAGGCACTCATTAGGAGTTTTCCACCTGAACCATGTACACTGATTGGATGTCCACTGAATGGCAGTGTTTCCCCCCCCCCCCCAACACACCCGACCTATTCTTATCAATGAGTTAGTACACAGAACCATTCCTCACCTGATTTTAACTTGCCTGTAATTTGATTCTACAAAGAATTAACTTTAGCTCTATGAGTAAACCCTCTCAGATGTGTGAACACATCCATTTTACTTACATATCCATTTTTCTACCAGCAAAATTTCTACCAGCATGGTCTTTATCAGTCTTATCAGTCATTTTTGTCAGCCCTGTGGAATGGAGAGTAGGAGATATCAGAAATAAAATAACTATTATAAACAATAGCACACAATGAAAGCCCATAAAGAGAAGTCAGTTTTTGCTGGTTGGTTTCTTTAGTTCTATCATAAGGACACCTAAGTAGCTTATAAAATATCATTCTCACCTGGACTTACTATCTGAGCTGCTTCTAGAAAAGATAAAACAACATATTAGAATGACATGTAGCTTGTTAATGGCTCTGTGGAATAGAGAGAAATGGGAGGCAGAGATAGGAAAAAAAATGTAAAAGACTAAGACAGAGTAAAGTCTCAAACATCTGCATAAGCAATAGGACAGAATAGAAAGGAAACACTGCTCACCTGGACCTTCTTATACCCATGCACGCCTATGTAGCGTCTGACGTCAGCATGGCGGGAAAACTTTCTCTATGCCTATTGGGCGCCGTTCGGGTGCGGTTGCTTGTCCCGCTTCCTAACCATGCCCATCACACCTCATTGGGTGTCCTATGGGGGTGTGTTTGAACGTGTTCTACAAGTAGCCTGAAAAGATGTCTGCACCTTGCAACATGGCTCCAAAACGGAAATCGAATTTCTTGTATGGAGAGTTGCAGATATGGAAAATGAAGGTGGGGCAGACCATAACATTATGAAAGCAGGGAGAGTGGTGGGTGTGGGCATCTGTGTGTAACCTGGCCTGGCCCCTTCTTTTCCCTAACAATTGATTCCCCTCCACACTTAACACAAAACCTAAGTCCTCAACAATCCCTCACACCAACACCCAGAAAAATCCATAAACTAAAGAAATACAGATAATGGGGGTGGGGAGGAGTGTCAAAGACAGAAGGGAGTATAAAGGAGAACAGGCAAGTCATAGCACAAAGTTTCATCATTGAGGAAACGAAACACCACAAACACCAACTCACATGAGGGGGTCTTACATAGGAAAAATGGCTGTGCCAAAGCTTTCTATATACTAAGCACGCCTAATTAGCATCTGACGTCATAGGAACCGTTAGGATTCAAATCTAATTGGATGTGCATTGGATGTCGTTTTGTCATATACAGCTGTAGTGACGTTGTAGTTATTTCCTTCACATCTCTAAGCTTTGATACGAAGCTCTATGTTCTAAACAAAGTTACCTCTATAGCGCTATGCCTTAAGGCATTACTTTTCATCTTCCATACATCAGAGGATTCAAGTCTTGAGTAAGGTTAGCAAATAGTTTATATTCATTTCTCAGCCAGGACACCTGGTAACTCTTTAGCCTTGCCTTTACATATCAATATTTTGCTTCAGCTTTTATTATGTGCAGCCATTGTCTAATATTTAATGCAACCTGTTCTCTCTCATGCTGAACACCCTCCCCCACCAAAAACATCCCCCCCTAACTGGATCATTCTTCAACACCTGTCCAAGCCCTCTGAAGTTTGATTTAACTCATAGCTGTTGGCCAATGCCTATATTGCATCAAAAGAAACACATTCCTACTAGAATGGCTTGTAGTTAGGAGTAAATGAAAGCATCTCATGCACCTGTGGCTGCAGAATGCTGAGGAGAAACAGCAAATTCCACCACTTCTGAGAACTGTTAGGATGCAAGGAAACAAAAGTGAACAACAAACAGCACTGCAATCGGCTCTCTTTTGAAAGCAAAGAAAAATCAGCACACATTATCAGCACTTAAAAAGAGAATAAACAGATACACACCTTAACATTCAAGCTTCCCTCATTGCAAAATGGAGGTCTTCAGTTGCACAAAACTGACCTCATCAATCTGCACCTTCAAAGTAGTATGCCACAATTAAAAGATGTGCTGGGTGTAGAACTCACAACCTCTGGATGTTAGGAGCACAGGTTGGCTCCTAACACATAGAGCTACAGCTGCTTCTACTTAGGTCCATCTCACCACCCTTTCATATCATACTTGACTGAGCTGTCTATGCTCATTAGCTATCATATCAGGATGAACTCAAATAAGTTTAAGCAAAGGAATGCCTAAAGATTTGAAAGGTTTTCAAGTAGAAAACAAATATCAAATATGTATTAAAGAATTGCAGCACAAATGACGCTGATCGGTAAGGGCAAAAAAACACCACTTTTCCGGGTATGACGCCTAAACGGAACAGATTACTTACAGTCATATATCCATTAGTACAGTGCTTAGAATGAAGATTAGCGTGTGAGAAAAATGGAGCTCCACCTCACATGCATTCAAGCACACTTGGGAATATGGGTTTGGGGCTCAGTGAAAGCAGCGCTTTTAACCATTGAGCTACCACTCTTTTGTCTCAGCCTACTATGACATTATAGCTAAACTCCTTTTCCCTTAGCACTTCACTAAGATATGATATGACAAGGGATCCAGAGACATTGGAGCAAAAGTTGCTGTAGGTCAGTGAGGAAAGGTACTCTACCAATCCTCCGGGCTTTGAGGGTTCAAATCCCAGCCTGTATTTTACTTGTGGCATATCTGCTTTCCAGGTGCACCTTGATGATGCTTTCCACTTCTTATAGGAGTTGAATATAACATTACTGTACAACTTTGCTGTGTAGCAGAAAAATAAACTTTTCCCCCTTCCATGCTAAGAATTTGAGTTCAACTCATCTGATATTTCTCCTTTTAAACATGGCATACTTTCTTAGTTTTTATCATGGTAAAGTATACATTTCTGAAATGGTGAAGAAACAATAATATACAACTGCAGTGTTTTGTCTCCTAGCAGAATTAACTGCCTATAAGAAGCGGTATAAGCAAATCCAAACTGCTATAAGCCCAAGAAAGCATTTCTAGGTCAACACGGTAATGCTCCTGTTCCAAGCTCTGACCTCTGAAACTCCCTGGTTCGACTCCCACCTTTGCTCATTTTAATAAGGTCCTAGTTTTTTCCTATTAGCTCTTATAACAGGGTCTACATGGTGGACTTTGCCATTTGTAAGGTGCACATTTCCCTTTCCAGGCAAATCTATTTTCAACTTACCATGGCTCGGACATCCTAAGCAGTGATGAGAGCACATTAACCAGGTGATCCACAAATGTCATCTTGCTGTCAGAGGAAAGGTTTCCTCTCATCACTGCTTAGGATGTCTGAGCCATGGTAAGTTGAAAATAGGTTTGCCTGGAAAGGGAAATGTGCACCTTACAAATGGCAAAGTCCACCATGTAGACCCTGTTATAAGAGCTAATAGGAAAAAACTAGGACCTTATTAAAATGAGCAAAGGTAGGAGTCAAACCAGGGAGTTTCAGAGGTCAGAGCTCAGAACAGGAGCATTACCATGTTGACCTAGAAATGCTTTCTTGGGCTTATAGCAGTTTGATTTGCTTATACCGCTTCTTATAGGCAGTTAATTCTGCTAGGAGACAAAACACTGCAGTTGTATATTATTGTTTCTTCACCATTTCAGAAATGTATACTTTACCATGATAAAAACTAACAAAGTATGCCATGTTTAAAAGGAGAAATATAAGATGAGTTGAACTCAAATTCTTAGCATGGAAGGGGGAAAAGTTTATTTTTCTGCTACACAGCAAAGTTGTACAGTAATGTTATATTCAACTCCTATAAGAAGGGTAAAGCATCATCAAGGTGCACCTGGAAAGCAGATATGCCACAAGTAAAATACAGGCTGGGATTTGAACCCTCAAAGCCCGGGGGATTGGTAGAGTACCTTTCCTCACTGACCTACAGCAACTTTTGCTCCAATGTCTCTGGATCCCTTGTCATATCATATCTTAGTGAAGTGCTAAGGGAAAAGGAGTTTAGCTATAATGTCATAGTAGGCTGAGACAAAAGAGTGGTAGCTCAATGGTTAAAAGCGCTGCTTTCACTGAGCCCCAAACCCATATTCCCAAGTGTGCTTGAATGCATGTGAGGTGGAGCTCCATTTTTCTCACACGCTAATCTTCATTCTAAGCACTGTACTAATGGATATATGACTGTAAGTAATCTGTTCCGTTTAGGCGTCATACCGGAAAAGTGGTGTTTTTTTGCCCTTACCGATCAGCGTCATTTGTGCTGCAATTCTTTAATACATATTTGATATTTGTTTTCTACTTGAAAACCTTCCAAATCTTTAGGCATTCCTTTGCTTAAACTTATTTGAGTTCATCCTGATATGATAGCTAATGAGCATAGACAGCTCAGTCAAGTATGATATGAAAGGGTGGTGAGATGGACCTAAGTAGAAGCAGCTGTAGCTCTATGTGTTAGGAGCCAACCTGTGCTCCTAACATCCAGAGGTTGTGAGTTCTACACCCAGCACATCTTTTAATTGTGGCATACTACTTTGAAGGTGCAGATTGATGAGGTCACAATGAGGTCAGTTTTGTGCAACTGAAGACCTCCATTTTGCAATGAGGGAAGCTTGAATGTTAAGGTGTGTATCTGTTTATTCTCTTTTTAAGTGCTGATAATGTGTGCTGTTTTTTCTTTGCTTTCAAAAGAGAGCCGATTGCAGTGCTGTTTGTTGAGAAAAAAAAGGGGGTTGTAAAAGCCATGTGTAAATTATATTATTGTTCGGGCAGAAATGTGGTTTGTTATCCATGCAATATAATGTGTTCCATTGACATTATATTTATTAGGACAGAGAAAAGATGAAAATTACCTATTCAAACTCACTATTGGAATTATTGATGAAAAAACACAGCGAACGTCTGCCTCGTGTCTAACAAAGAGCCGCAATTACAAAAGTTGAAACGGCATTTGAAATCCAAGTTAGATCAGGGTTTCTTACGTCTACATAATACACGATATTTAGATGCAGGCGTTCGCTCAGATAGCGCCTATCTAGCGTCCCCATTTGGCACGCCCACGGAACGCCCACAGAACGCCCATGTCCAGAGCTGGAGACGGGACTATGCTTTCTGTAGACGTCAGTCCGTCAACTACCTCTTAGGGATGTCTATGTGTCGTTTATCTCCCAATTAACATTAATTAAGACCCTTAACTCCGTAATTATTCACTTACATCGGACGTCTAAAGCACGCCTAAGTTAAACGCAGTAATAGAGAATTTACCCCAGAATGTTCAGCTCATCACAGAAAAAGTGCTTGCCTTCAAGGAAATTGTTCACAATGCTCCATTTTCTCAGACCAGGGCCCTGTACGCAGTGCTGTAGTAAGGGGAGGGGTGGGAGGGCACCGTCTTGGTGGGGTCGCCGGCACCCGTCCTCCTCTCCGTCACCCTGCTCTTTCCTGACCCCTCTGCAGCACGCATGCGCCCCTTCCCTTCCCGCGTGCCTCTTTCATCTTCCCGACATGAGAAGCAGCACAAACTTCCTGCCCATGTTGACGTCGGCTCTCTCTGACATCATCTCCCTGGTCCCGTTCGTAGGAGAGCCAACACGACGTGGGCCGCAAGTTTGTGATGCTGCTCATGCCAGGAAAATGAAACAGGTACAGGGGAAGGGAAGGGTGTGTGTGTGCATGCGGCAGGGAAGGAGTGGGGGTGGAGAAGGGGCCCCACTCACCCTCGCAATGCCAGTGCCTGAACTCTGGAATATGTTATCACAGTAGCTTAGATTACAATTGTCACTGCAACAATTCAAAACTGACCTTAAAGCATTTCAAGTCAATGAAGCAAACGCCTAATAGATTCCATTTTTCTTAAAAGACTGCTAGAGGTTGGCCTAGATGGCACAGCTCTCCACCTCATATATTGAACCCTTGTAGTTCTACACCCCATTCATCCCCATTCTGTCTCGTCTAGTTTTCAGGATATCCCTAATAAGAGAGATTCAAATGGAAAGCACTCTCATGCATTTTCACTATTGATATCCTGAAAACTTGACTGGTCTGTGGACCCCTATAGTACATAGTGCACTTATGTATATAAGTGTCCTGAAATAAGGCTACTTTTGATCATTTCTATAGCATTGCTAGATGTACACAACGTTATACAGTAAAACATTCAAGAGATAGTCCCTGCGCAGTAGAGCTTATAATCTAATCAAACAGACAGACAGGATAAATGGGGATTAAGGAGTGTCTCATGGTTGGGAGCTAGGAGTTAAAAGAAACCTCGAAAAAGTGAACTTTTAGCCTGGATTTGAATACTGCTAGAGATGGAGCTTAACATACTGACTCTGGCAGTATGTTTCAGGGGTGTGGTGCAGCAAGAGAGAAGCACCACCTCTCAGAGTTACATCGCTTTTTTGCATTAGAAAAATGGGTGAAGCCACCCTTAGTGCGCAAACACTGGAATTTCATTATGAAATCCCTGCACCTCCCTTATTATATATACTTTGCGTCTGGCCCCAAATTTCAGCTTGCACTTGTAAACTCTTCCTCAACTGCCAGGGTTTCATCATTGCCCCCTTATAAAGTACAACCACTTGAATTAGGCAAAGCAAGGATAGAATAATTTTGAAGGCACTGTACATCTGCATTTACCTGTGCAAAAGGAAAAGGAGGTCAGGATAAAGTAGGGGTGCCTGCACCCCCAGCAGGTGTGAGATGGAATTTCAGAGGGTGCAACAAATAGTAGTTTGTGTCCCTTAGTGACGAGTCAGCTGCCAATGTGCCTTGAGCAGCGGTAGTAAGTGGTTGTGATATTACTTTTGTAGGGGGACGCAAACATTTCCTAGGGGTGTAGGGCAGTGGTAGGTAATTCCAGTCCTCGAGAGCCGGAGCCAGGTCAGGTTTTCAGGATATCCACAATAAATATGCATGAGATAGATTTGCATCTCAAGGAGGCAGTGCATGCAAATCCATCTCATGCATATTTATTGTGGATATCCTGAAAACCTGACCTGGCTCCGGCTCTCGAGGACAGGAATTGCCTACTCCTGGTGTAGGGTATAGAAAAGGTTGGGAACCATGGGATAGAGCAGGGGTGGGCAACTTTGGTTCTCGAGGGCCAAAATCCAGTCGGGTTTTCAGGATTTCCCCAATGAATATGCATGAGACCTATTTGCATGCACTGCTTTCAATGCATATTCATTGAGAAATCCTGAAAACCAGACTGGATTCCGGCCCTCGAGGACCAGAGTTGCCCACCCCTGCTCTATCCCATGGTTCCCAACCTTTTCTATACCCTACACCACAGGTGTCAAAGTCGGTCCTCGAGGGCCAGAATCCAGTCGGGTTTTCAGGATTTCCCCAATGAATCTGCATGAGATCTATTTGCATGCACTGCTTTCAATGCATATTCATTGAGAAATCCTGAAAACCAGACTGGATTCCGGCCCTCGAGGACCAGAGTTGCCCACCCCTGCTCTATCCCATGGTTCCCAACCTTTTCTATACCCTACACCACAGGTGTCAAAGTCGGTCCTCTAGGGCCAGAATCCAGTCGGGTTTTCAGGATTTCCCCAATGAATATGCATGAGACCTATTTGCATGCACTGCTTTCAATGCATATTCATTGAGAAATCCTGAAAACCAGACTGGATTCCGGCCCTCGAGGACCAGAGTTGCCCACCCCTGCTCTAACCCATGGTTCCCAACCTTTTCTATACCCTACACCACAGGTGTCAAAGTCGGTCCTCGAGGGCCAGAATCCAGTCGGGTTTTCAGGATTTCCCCAATGAATATGCATGAGACCTATTTGCATGCACTGCTTTCAATGCATATTCATTGAGAAATCCTGAAAACCAGACTGGATTCCGGCCCTCGAGGACCAGAGTTGCCCACCCCTACTCTATCCCATGGTTCCCAACCTTTTCTATACCCTACACCACAGGTGTCAAAGTCGGTCCTCGAGGGCCAGAATCCAGTCGGGTTTTCAGGATTTCCCCAATGAATCTGCATGAGATCTATTTGCATGCACTGCTTTCAATGCATATTCATTGAGAAATCCTGAAAACCAGACTGGATTCCGGCCCTCGAGGACCAGAGTTGCCCACCCCTGCTCTATCCCATGGTTCCCAACCTTTTCTATACCCTACACCACAGGTGTCAAAGTCGGTCCTCGAGGGCCAGAATCCAGTCGGGTTTTCAGGATTTCCCCAATGAATATGCATGAGACCTATTTGCATGCACTGCTTTCAATGCATATTCATTGAGAAATCCTGAAAACCAGACTGGATTCCGGCCCTCGAGGACCAGAGTTGCCCACCCCTGCTCTATCCCATGGTTCCCAACCTTTTCTATACCCTACACCACAGGTGTCAAAGTCGGTCCTCGAGGGCCAGAATCCAGTCGGGTTTTCAGGATTTCCCCAATGAATCTGCATGAGATCTATTTGCATGCACTGCTTTCAATGCATATTCATTGGGGAAATCCAGAAAACCCGACTGGATTCCGGCCCTCGAGGAGGGACTTTGACACCCCTGCCCTACACCAGGAGTAGGCAATTCCTGTCCTCGAGAGCCGGAGCCAGGTCAGGTTTTCAGGATATCCACAATGAATATGCATGAGATGGATTTGCATGTACAGCCCACCCCCCTGGGACAGAGGAAGATCTCCTTCAATGTCTCCCTGACCCTCCACCCACCAAAATAATAAAACTGGCAGGACGTCACAGTGGAACAGAACTGTGCACTCCTTGTCTGCCTCTTTTTCTCTAATAGCTTCTGCTTGCTTAATCTTCCTGGACTCAAATTGTACCGTCTTTGAGGTAGAGACATGGTGATGTGAATTATCTTGTTCAGCACAATGTGCACTGACCAAGCAATATATCAAATATTTTGTTAATAAACAGGATGAAAATAAGACATGAAGAATATAAACCATGTCATCCAGATTTATCTTAACTGTTAATTATGGTGAAATTATGATGTAGAGTATTACAATTAATGGTTCCTAACACTCATTCTGAAGGTTAGTTTGTATTACTTATGTCTCATTAACAAAGAAAACATCTTTACCATAGCTCAATAAATAATGTTTTAAATAACACTTTAATTTCACTTTAATTTCCCCACAGTGTGACTAATGCATACTTATTTATCACCGAGTTTTATATGAAGTATTACAAAGATACCTGAAAGTCAAGTCCCAGTGACCTTAAAAGCTCAGAGACAATTCATGTACTGATGGACAAGTCCTATGCACCTCGGAAACTCATAAATAAGTCATCATGTCATCAATAAAAACATAAGAATAGCCTTACTGGGTCAGACCAATGGTCCATCAAGCCCAGTAGCCCGTTCTCACGGTGGCCAATCCAGGTCCCTAGTACCTGGCTGAAACCCAAGGAGTAGCAACATTCCAGCATCTCAAAGAATAGCCAGATTCCGGAACCCCAATGAGAACAACATTCCAGTGCTGAGATTGTGATGTCATAATGCCTCATTCCCCAGTGCCTCAGAGCCAACCTCATCAGTGATGTTACAATGGCTTGATTTCCTATACTTGGCACACATAAGAGCTTAAGAACAGACATACTGGGTCAGACCAATGATCTATCTAGCCCAGTAGCCCGTCTCACGGTGGCCAATCCAGGTCACTAGTACCTGGCCAAAACCCAAGGAGTAGCAATATTCCTTGCTACCGATCTTTGAACATCACAAAAATCCAGGACCACTCACATATACCTCTGAAAAGTGCATTCAACAAATAATCAACTCTAAGATCAAGGGAAAGACTTACGTAGGTAAGTTACTGACATTTTGGAAACACAAAAAGGGGATCGGCAACTTGCAAGAATCCGAAAGTCAGGACAAATTTAAGAAATGAAAAGTTACTGTACAAGCGTCTAAAAGTCACTGACAGTCATAGGTACCTCTGAAAGTTATGGGCAAAGTCAGGTTTTATTTGGAGCAGTTTATGGGGTCAACAATTCACATTTTTCCTGATTTATTCTAAAGCAATACAAAAGAGGAGACAGGAATTCTTAGGCTATAGGCCTAGGGTTCATACCCTCAGTGTTATCTTATTAAAATTTCCTTGTTCTTGCTTTATTACTTATGAGGGTAATTCCTTTTTTGTTTTTTGATTCCAAGCAACTCCTACATTTTCTCAAAATGAGAGAGGGTACTACTGATACTTCTGTGGCTTCTTAACTAGAAATGATGTTTAGTCCACTGCAGATGTATTCCGCTGATTAAATCTACTTCAGTATTTTTTTTTTCTTGTTTAATTCTATTTTCCTCATCTTGCCTCTAACTTCATCACCTTTTACCTAGACTACTGCAACCTGCTTCGCACTGGCCTTCCGCTAAACCATTTCTCTCTCCGGAACTCCGCTGCACGTCTCATATTCTACCATTGTCGCTATGCCCACATTACCCCTCTCCTCAAGTCACTTCATTGGCTTCCTATCTGTTTCAGCATACAGTTCAAACTCCTCTTACTAACTTACAATTATATTCGCTCCACAGCTCCTCAGTATCTCTTCTCTCTCATCTCTCTCCACACTCCCCGCAGGTCACTCTGCTCATCAGATAAGTCTCTCTTATCTGTACCCTTCTCCTCTGCGGCCAATTCTAGACTCTGTCCCTTCTACTTTGCTGCACCGTTTGCCTGGAACAAACTACCTGACTCAATACCTCAAGCTCCATCTCTGTCAGTGTTCAAATCCAGATTCAAAGTTCACTTCTTTGAAGATGCTTTCAATTCCAAACTCCAACCCACCTTCTACAAGAGGTTATTGAATTCTGAATGTTATTTTGCCACTGTAGCTGAATAGAGTATTATCTTAGTTCATTAAGTGGCAATTTGCAGAAACAAAATTCTGTGTTTTGACATTGTTTCTGATAATTGATTGAACCATACCCACGTCATTCTCCTCTTGGATGGGTTGAGAACTTTTCAGCACCCCCTTGTAAGTATCAATATCTGTCTTATTCCCTCTGTAAGTCCCCCATCTAAGCACTGTGCATTGATGCACCTTCTTGTCCAGTTTGTCTGTCTTGACTAGGTTGTAAGCTCTTTTGAGCAGGGACTGTCTCTATGTTTTGATGTACAGTGCTGTGTATGTCTAGTGGTGCTATAGAAATAATTAATAGCATTTGTATTATTTGTATAAATAATTTTTCCTTATATTACTGTGAAGTAATGTATAAATCAATGCTAACACAGGCCAACAACAACAACAAAAATTATTGGTGCCTTGGGTTTTTTGACCTGTTCCTGGGGATATTTGGGGTGCTGATTCAGAAAATTGCATTGGATAGACTGCATCAGCTCTAGTTTCTTAGATATATTCTGAATGTCTACTATTAAATCTCTGTCCACTTCTTCCGTCTGTGAAGGAGGCCTGTATATCACACCAATATATATATATATATTTACCATTCCCTGTTTCCAAATTTATTCACAGTGCCTCTTCTTTGCCCTGCAGATCCTGCAATTGTGTGGCTTTAATATGATCTTTAACATATAATGCTATCCACCCTCCTTTTCTTCCTACCCTGTCTTCCCTGAACAGATTATAGCCCAGTATAATTACATCCCAGTCCTGGTTCTCCGTGAACTATGTCTCTGTGACCACCACTATACCCAACTCATCTTCTTCCATTGCAGCTTCTAGATCCAGAATTTTGTTTCCCATACTTCGAACATTAGTACATACTGCTTTCCAGACATTGCCCCCTTTTCCCATCCGTATAGAGGTATTCAGTGATTTACTTACCTGAGGGCTTATACTCATCCGGGGGCTTTGATCACCCTGCCCCATCACTTCTAGTTTATAGAAACATATAGCAGATCAATGACCCATCCTGTCTGCCCATCCGCAATGACCATTATCTCTCCCTCTCTCTAAGAGATCCCACATGCCAATCCCACGCTTTCTTGAATTCAGACACAGTCTCTGCTAAAATCTAAATACACCACATCAGGCGCACTCCATTTATCCAATTCTTTGGTCACCCAATCAAAGAAACTGATCAAATCTGTCTGACAAGATCTATCTCTAGTGAATTCATGTTGCCTCTGGTTCTGTAATCTACTGGATTCCAGAAACTTCACTATTCTCTTTTTTTTTTTTAAAGTATTTCCATTTATTTTGCTTACCACAGAGGTCAGACTTACTAAGAACATAAGAACATAAGAAATGCCATTCACCGGATCAGACTCTAGGTCCATCCTGTCCGGCGACCCGCACACGCGGAGGCCAATCCCGGTGTTCCCTGCTAAAGACCCTGTTTAGCCGTACCCCTCAATATGTTTTGCAAGAAGGTGTGCATCCAACTTGCTTTTGAATCCCGGAATGGTGGTCTCCGACACAACCTCCTCCGGGAGAGCATTCCAAGCGTCCACCACTCGCTGTGTGAAACGGAACTTCCTGATATTTGTCCTAGGCCTGTTGCCCCTCAGTTTCAGTCCATGACCCCTTGTCTGAGTCACATTTGACAATGTGAATAACGATGTTTTTTGCTCTATTTTGTCGAATCCTTTTAGTATTTTGAAAGTCTCTATCATATCCCCTCGCAGCCTTCTCTTCTCGAGGGTGAATAATCCCAGTTTTCTGAGGCATTTCCCTACTTCTTCCTTACTTCAGAATCATAATCTCCCTAACCCTATTCCCCTCCTCCCCCTCCCCCCCCCAGCTATGCATATGCAGTACTTAAAGCCCAACTGTATGCAAAGAGAAACGCATAACACAGATCGCCTGCTGCATTTCAAATTCTCTTTTTGGCTGTGCAGCTATGCAAGTCATTTCTTTTGGAGATGTAATAGGAGCTTTCATACTCAATTACACTTTGGAAACAATTTTCTACCATAAGCCAATTTTACGATTCATGTAGCTGTATTTGTTTTCCTATTATTTAATGGCTAGTTGTTAAACAGATGTATAAAGAAAATATAAAGGACATTTTTGATAGCCGTTAGCATATCTTCTTCTGCATCTGATTGTGAACAGACGCACCGAGCGCCATTTACATGTGCGGAATATAATTCTGTTCGGAGATCTCAGAGGTTTACGGAAGGAATTGTAATTTGTTCATATTCTGCCAAAGGGGAACAGAGTTTGAAAAAATAATAAAAAAAAAAAACACCCAACATCTTTCTGCTCAGTTAACTTCTCCAACAACAGGCCATTGGGAACATAGTGAGAGAGCAGACAAAATACTTTAGGCAAATGCATTTCTATTTAAAATAAAAAATATTTTATTTTGACAGCTGCTGAAAGTGATACAACATGTCACACAAGATCTGACAATTAAATTTGCGAACTCATTCTAGAAAAAGCGCTACATATCCCAAGGACTCCCCTTGGGAAGCTCTGCACCAATGCCAACGCCTAATCTATCCTTCAAAGCAATTTTGGAACTCTTTTTATGGAATGTCCAAGTTTCCAAGTTTATTAACTATTTGATATACCAATTATCGACAGTATCTGGTCGGTTTACAATGCTATAATTCAAGGTAAAAAATAAAAAGCAAGATGGAGCAATATGTAGATAACATAGTTATTGGACAGGGGTAAGGGTAAGATTAAGAACATAAGCATTGCCCCTGCCGGGTCAGACCAGGGTCTCCCGCAGCGGCCCCCCAGGCCCATGGCCTTTAAGTGCTTCTAATCTAAAACGTTCATACCCTTCTATCTGTACCCTGCAATCCCCTTCGCCTCCAGGAAGTCATCCAATCCCTTTTTGAACCCCAGTATTGTACTCTGTCCTATCACCTCTCCTGGAAGCGCGTTCCAGGTGTCCACCACCCGCTGAGTGAAGAAGAACCTCCTTGCATTCGTTTTGAATCCGTCCCCTCTCAGTTTTTCCGAATGACCTCTTGTTTTTGTTGTCCCTGCTAGTCTAAAGAATCTGTCCCTCTCCACCTTCTCTATGCCTTTCATGATTTTATAAGTCTCTATCATGTCCCCTCTCAGTCTCCGCTTTTCCAGGGTAAAGAGCCCCAGTTTGTCCAACCTTTCAGCATATGAAAGGTTCTCCATGTCCTTTATCATCTTTGTTGCTCTCCTCTGGACCCTCTCGAGTATCGCCATGTCCTTCTTAAGGTACGGCGACCAATACTCCAGATGTGGGCGCACCATTGCTCGATACAGTGGCAGGATAACTTCCTTCGTTCTGGTAGTGATGCCTTTTTTGATCATGCCCAACATTCTGGTTCGCTTTCTTTGAGGCCGCTGCACATTGTGCCGCCGGCTTCATTGTTTTATCCACCAATTCAAGATTCAAAATGACATCAAAATGTCTTCCTTTTTCTTCAGGTAAAGAAAAAAGTCATTGGAGCCCAGATCAGGTGAGTAGAAAAGGTGTTTCAATACAGTTATTTGTTTTCTGGCTATAAACTCCTTCACAGACAGTGCCGTGTAAAAGGTCCTAACATGTCTATTATAGTCTATGGACACGTTAGCATTTAGCGTGCACTAAAACAACTAGCGAGCCTTAGTAAAAGGACCCCTTTATTTATTTATTTATTCGATTTTTTAGCCCATCCTCCCAAAAGAGCCCAGAATGGGTTACAATGAATATATTGATGCATTAAAATTATAAGTAAGATAGGTACTTAGAAATTCACTTACTGTCCCGAAGGCTCACAATCTAACTAAAGTACCAGGAAAAATGACAATTAGAAGAGTAATAAAGAAAGAAAATAGAGATAGAGGAGAAAAATAAGAAAATAAACATACTAATAAGATTACAATGATCTAAAGGAATTTGAAAGGTTAAAAAGAGGGGAGATAAGAATAGATGCAGAGAGAGAACCGTTGAAGCAATAGAATTCTGGGGAAATTTAAATGAAATTTGAATGATAAAATAAAACAAAATAAGTGGTAAAACAATAAGTGAGAAAAAATATATCATAAACTAAAAAGAAGTGAATATAAAATCAAAACAGTCAAAACTGAAGTCCAGCTTGAACGGGTCCCCGAGCCAACTGTTGGTCCAATGTATAACCCCTTACTTTGGTGGGACTCCAACAAAATAATAGGGGTCCTTTTACTAAGGCATGCTAACCGATTTAGCACGCGCTAACTGATTTAATGTGCGTTAAATGCTAAGGCGTCCATGGAATATAATGGGCACCTTAGCATTTAGTGTGCACTAATCTTTAGCGCGCCTTAGTAAAAGGAGCCCAAAATGTGCTGGTCAGTCAAACACCCTTATAAACCTTCCCCCCCCCAAAAAAAAAAACAACCCAATACACGCGCAAAAGCAAGTTTTGCAGATGTACCCAACTACCTTGTCTGATTGAGTCAGGGGAATCCCGATAATGGAAAGCTTAACAACATAAAAATGGTGGTGGTAGATTGTATATTAAGAGACATTATTTTATTGTTTTTCAATCCCTATCTGTCTGCCATACTTTTTCCGGATCGAGTTCAGTTAGAGCACGGGCGGCCTGCACTGGAATTTCATCGTAACTGCCCCACTATTTTGACTGATCTGATTTTCAGCAATTATTTTCTCGCATTTATTTTTATTTTTAGTTTAAACATTTTATTGAAGAAATCCAAAAAATATACAATAATAAAATATAATAAAATAATCATTACATATTAAATTTCCCATATTAACATTCCATCTCATATCATTCATTTCTTCAAAATAAATTTTCTATTTTCTATTACAACTATCAATATTGTCCCCCTTTTACCTTCCACCCTTCCTTTCCCATCCCCTTCCCCCCTCCCCCCATTATTTATATATAACTTTTTATTGAAGAAATATATAATTAAATTATAAAATAAAATAATAATTGCCATATCAACTTCCAACATATGCCTATCATTCCTTCAAAATAAATTTTTCAAATTACCTTTTACATCTCTTAATACATTCCCTTAGTTTCCAACCCCCCTTACCCATTTTATGTTCTGTTGGAGCTGGCATGGAGATGTTCTGTCCCCTCATGTCTCTGGCAGTTGTTTGGCTCCCAGCCCTTTTGGAAACATTGATTACGGCTGGCTTTTTTATCTTTACACATCCAGGGAGGGTGGGGGGTTGGGTGGTTAGGAGGAATTATTGATAATGATATTTTAGGTAACTTGGTTTCATTTTATATTATTTACTTGGTTCTTATGTTATTACTATATGCAAAATAATGTAATTATTGAAGGATAGTTCTGTTATCTATATAGATATTAGTGTTATGACTGAATGCAATAATATACTGTTCTTTTATTTATATAACAATGTTCTTGTTTACAAATCAATAAAGAATTATTAAAAAAAAAGAAGACACTAAAAACTGAACTATTCAAACTACAGATAGTTTAATTCTGACGATTTTATTTATAGTAAACTTGAACTACTCTTGTTTTATTTTGATTGAATTGAATTTTGTTTTTCCCTTTGGTCTTTCTGTTTGTATTTTTACTATGTAAGCTTTTGTTCATTCAGGTGCATTAGTCAGATTGTCAGCCTATTTGGACAGTTAGGGATATTTTCAAAGCACTTAATATTTGTTACTTTATTGTTTGGGAACTACTGTGACTTTTGAAGAGGTATTGGCGGTATACAAATAAAAACTGTATTGTATTATTATTCAAAACACTCAAAACATTTTTTAAGTGTTTTGTATGAAGATACTGTTGAGGTCCTCAGCATATTTGTTAACACAATTGTATTATTATTTGAATTCCTATAATGACCTACATTAATACTAATGTCATATTCAGCATCATCAGAAATCTTCATTTTTGGGGGTTCCCCTCCGGAAAGGAGGAAATGAGGGGGACTTGACCTCTGAAGGTATGCAGAGGCTGCTGACAAGTTCTCAGCCCAACCAAGACGAGAATGATGTGGAGCCATGATAACCTACAGGTTATTCCACACTTATCATGACACTTTTCATTTCAATGAATCAAATGCATCTAGTAAATGGGCACAAGCATAGGGAAACCAAGCCATTGTGACATCACTGATGAGGTTGGCTCTTAGGCATTGGTGGAATGAGGCATTATGACATCACAATACGAAGAGCCGCTGAAAAGTTCTCAGCCCAACCAAGAAGAGAATGATGTGGAGCCGTGAAACTTACAAGCTATTCCATACTTTTCTTGAGAGTTTTCGTCTCAATGATCTGAAATGAAACAAAAAGTGTCAAGAAGAGTGTGGAATAACTTCTAAGTTTCACGGCTCCACATTATTCTCTTCTTGGTTGGGCTGAGAACATTTCAGCAGCCCTTCATACAAGATTGATGTGGCTTTCCATTTCTTCTTGGCTGCTCCTCTCCCTCATGCAAGGTTCAGCTACACAGTCAACTGAGCAGCAGCATCTCATTGAATTCACCCCTTCGAGGTACAGGAACTCTTGGGCATGCTCAAAGAAATTGACATTCAAGGCATTCTGCACTGGTATATACGTAGAATCAAAGCAACAATATATCTTCTGTGGCAGTAGCTAGTAATGCCCGAGGATACAAAACTTGGCAACTATGATGTGCCTGATTTCTCCATTTTCTTTTCTTCAAGCATTTTTCCTGAGTCTGAACTTTTTGCTTTGCTTTCCTCAACTGAGTTTTCCTTCAGCAATATAACTTAAAAGTAATATAATGGCAGGAGATCAGATCAATGCATCCACTTGAACAACATCTCAGACGTGATTTACTGCAGCAACACCTGCTGAGTGAATTACAGAGTTAAAAGATGATAATTAAACTATGTCAGAAACCTATGATGTGACAGGAAAGCTCCTGTCTTAAGACTGGATGTTGATTGAACACCGGGGGGGGGGAGGGAGGGGGGTTAATCAGAACTAAGAAGCACAAAAGCACAGAAATGGGATCCAATGCTTATGAAAGTCTGGACGCATTCAACATAGTACTCCAGTTGGAAGGAAATAGCTATATGGAAAAGAGGAAAACTGAATAGGTAATGGATAGTTGCCAAGAAAAACCTGGATGCAATGTAATGAGAAATAAGGACAAAGAATTAGTATATACAGGGCAATTCTGTAAGAGTGCATCTACATAGAGGCACCTAGGGCTGGATTCAGTAAATAATGCCAAAAAAATTGGCACTGGGAGAATCAGTGATGAGCGCTATTCTACAAAGAGCGCTTTGGGATGAGCGCCTGTTATAGAATGGTGCCTAGCGGGGATTCCCTCGCCCAACTTTGGGCACAAGGAATTAAGCCAACTGAAACCTGGTGTAAACGCTGGCATGCAGTGACGTAGTAGGAGGCAGGCGTCAGACTGCCCCGGGCGCCATCTTGATGGGGGCACCGGTACCTCTCTGCCCCCTCACACCATACTCGCGCCTTCCCTTCCCTCACCACCCTGGGCATCTCCTACCCTCGCTATGCCACTGCTGGCATGGAAGTTGGGCGCAGACCCCAGAATTCTATAACACTGCACACATCTTTTGATAATGCCCTGACCCACCCGTGCCTCCATTTGGTTTGTGTGCCATGGAATTTGGATGTACAGTGTGCAGCCAGATGCATGCACAACCCCTAATTGGCACCAATTATCAATAATTGATTAATAGTACCCAATTATTGATGGTACATGGCTCATTAATCATAAGAACATAAGAATAGCCATATTGGGTCCATCTAACCCAGGATCCTGTCTTCATGGTGGCCAATCCATGGTCACTACTACCTGGCAAAAACCCAAATAGTAGCAACATTCCACTCTACCGATCTAGGGGAAGCCTAACTTTAGGCGCTGGTTACAGAATTTGGGCCTTACTGCCTCCTTTTTAGGAGCTGCTGAGGACTCCCACATTATGGATGTGCTAACCAGTTAGCATGGCGGTAACGTCAGCATGCTAGCTGATTAGTGCATCCATGATCATCCTTCGCCACTGACATGCCCCCTCCAAACAAAAAGAAAAAAAAAAAAAAATCCCACGTTTTAGCGCGAGCAGATGGTAACACTAATGCACAGCATTCTAGCGCATTCTGCTCTAAGCCTTTTTTGTAATGTTAGGCATATGTTAGCACGTAATGCAGCTTAGTAAAAGGACCCCCCGAGGGTCCCTCTTATAAAGCCACAGTAGTGATTCCCACCTGGCAAATCTGATGCAGCCTATTCAATTCCTATGGGCTGTGTCGCCTTTTCCACACTGGGATTTGGTACCACGGCTTTATAAAGGGGCTCCTAAATCACTAATGCAATTGTAAGAGTAAAAAATGATTTTCCACGGAACGTGTTATTAAAATGGGTGATGTAACATGCAGTAAAAGTGCTCTAATTTCTAGACGTGACCCAGAGCGCAATGCCCACATGTTTATTCAGCATTCTGACCATGGGTATTATAAGAGGATAATAAGAAACTGGGTCAGTTTATTAAAACCGAAAGCACAGAGGCAGAGAAAGAGGAACGGACGGGAGTACTTCGGAATAAAAGGAACTAATGTCAGCAAAATGTTGCTGACTTTTTTTTTTTTGTAATGAATTGATTGCTTTACATAATTTAATGCTGTACGTTGCTTTATGAGCGCTTGCAAATTACTAGAAAGAATGAACCTACACGGTGGAACATTAAATAGTCAACCTGCATTTGATTTTCTAACTCTAAAAGGCCCTAAAATGATTTGGGACATGAATTTTGGTTATTGCCCTTCTGCATCGCATTGATGGACATCTTTGTGTGTGATAATTGCACACACAGGGGTGTAATCGTACACATATCTGGGCAAATAAGAACAGATCTAAAGCTCGGATGGCAGCTGCTGTCTCAGTTCAGATGGGTAGTAATGAAGAAGCATTATACATGAGTTCCACACACCTACCGCCACGCATGGTCCTACAAGGATTGTGAAAAGCAGAGACACAGGAGAGAAACCTTTGGAAAACAAGGCTTTAGGCATCTTGGCACATCTGACTCTAAAGTGTAATTTCTTCCAGAACAAAATAATATCTCAGTTCACTTACTGCACCCGTTTTACCCCCTCCAAATTCCCCTGGACTTTTGCATTACATTACTTGCCTGTTATGTATAAAAATCATTTTTTAAAAATTGTACCAGTAGCTCAGCCACTCTCCCAGCCCTAAATATCATCAGTCTTCATATGTTTAATTTATTGTGCTCACCATGGAAACCTTCAACAAAACTGACCTTTTCAGTTTTAATAAAAGTGGATTTTTGTCTGGGTCCCTTTGACAGCTGATGCTTTGCAGTGTAGCGACAAAGCTGGGATTTCAAACCTGGTGGTGTTAAGAGCTAAGCAAAATGAAAATTAATTAAGAAAAAAATGTTTTTCTTTTACTGAAGATTCGATGATGAATGTAGTTACCAGTATGTTGGATCTGTCATTATTGAGCTATTGACTTATTTTCTGTCAGCTCAGGAGATTGCAGTGGTTCTTCAGTTGGAATTTCCCTGTTTTACACAGAGCCAATGATGGGTTTATTATTTTTAAAGAGAATATTTAGGTAAATAAATGCCGATAGCGCTAACTGAAGGAACATTTGTTTATAAAACCACTCCACTGTTATATGTTATAGGTGGTATGGCAATAGTGAGACGTGACATTTATTTGGTTGGCAAAACAGCTATCTGGGTAAGTGCCATGGTCCAGGAAAGTCAACATTATCCCTGGATTCTATATAGGTTACCCAGATCTGGGCATGGATCCCAGATCCTTGGATAAATAGTCAGGTGCCAAAAATTGATGGAGTTGACAAGCACTTAATTAGCAGTAATTAGGATGTATGCATGGATCTGTCCTGTGTCTTATTCTATAACATACATACCTAAATTTCATAACAATATTGCAAATCATATGTATGACCCTACTAAATTTAATCCAAAAAATCCTCACATATAGTTCATGTATGTTATGTTAAGTTAATCAGGTTTTCTATTCCACCTTTACCTATTCAGTTCAAGGCTGGGCCAGTTACCCAGGAAGTTACAATGGATAGACTGACGCATACATTCAATAGAAACATAGAGTATGATGACAGAAAAGGGCCATCGGCCCAACAAGTCTGCCCACTCGAATAACCCTCCCCCTAAACACTCCCTCGAAGTGACCCCACATGTTTGTCCTGCTTTTTCTTAAAATCGAGCACATTGTTGGCCTCAACTACCTGAAGTGGTAGATCATTCCAACGATCAACCACCCTTTTGGTGAAGAAATACTTCCTGATGTCACCATGAAATCTCCCACCCTTGATTTTTAATGGATGCCCTCTTGTAGTCATAGGTCCTGTGAGGAAAAAGATATCTTCTTCTACCTCAATACGGCCAGTATCATATTTGAACGTCTCTATCATGTCACCCCTCTCTCTGCGTTCCTCGAGAGTGTATAGCTGCAACTTACCTAGGCATTCTTCATATGGGAGATCCTTGAGTCCTGAGACCATCCTAGTGGCCATTCGCTGAACCGATTCCATTCTCAGCACATCCTTTCGATAGTGTGGCCTCCAAAATTGAACACAATATTGCATTTGGGGTCTCACCAAGGACCTGTACAACGGCATTATAACTTCAGGCTTTCGGCTGACAAAACTTTTTTGGATGCAACCCAGCATTTGTCTAGCCTTGGATGAAGCTTTCTCCGCTTGATTGGCAGTCTTCATATCTTCATTAATGATTATTCCCAGGTCCCATTCTGCAACAGTTCTTGCTAAGGTCTCACCATTTAGGGTGTAAGTTCTGCATGGGTTTCCCCTACCAAGGTGCATAATCTTTCACTTTTTGGTATTAAAACTCAGTTGCCAAATATTAGACCATTTTTCCAGTAAAAGTAGGTCCTGCGTCATAGTGTCGGGCACGGTTACTCTGCCCACTATGTTGCAGTTTAGCGTCATCAGAAAATAATGTAATTTTGCCTCGAAGTCCCTGAGGCAGGTCCTGTACAAAGATATTAAATAGGATTGGACCCAAGACCGAACCCTGCGGCACTCCACTGATCACTTTCGGAGGAAGTACCATTTACCACAACCCTTTGAAGTCTGCCACTGAGCCAGTCTACTAGGTTTGCTAGTACAGGTAGGTCAGTATAATTATTAATACAATTAGGTCATAGTTTCAACTATATAGTTACAAGTACAAGTAGGTCATTGTTGGTTCTCTGTTTTGTCCCAGGAGTTGTATTAAATAGTTTAGAAATACGCTTTTGCAATTACCTTTTCAGTTACATCAAGTTGGCTCCCTGTCTTGGTACAGAAATGCTTTTAGAAGTTTTCTGAACCTGAGGTAGTGGTCACAAGATAGTTGCGTAAGTGGTAGTTGGTTCCAGCATTTTGCTAATTGATTTTGTTGTACGCTGCCAATTTTAATTGGAAAAGGTTTCTGGTGGAATATCTGTAGGTGAAATATCTGTTGGAGGTACCCTGGAGTAGGATGGCCAACTCTGTTAGGTAGGCGGGGGTAATCCCTCTTAGGATCTTAAAGGCAGTGATGCCCAAATTAAATTTGATCCTTGTGGTTATTGGCAGCCAACGTAGTTTCATATAGTTGGGCTGCAGGTGTTCTGATTTCCCTAGTCCAAATATGAGTTTTACTGTTGCATTTTGAGCTAGTTGTAGACACAAAAGTAATATTTTAGAGCAAAGAACTAGCATTATATTATAGTAGTCTAGTCGAGATAGGATTAGGGATTGCACTAAAATTCTCTATTTTTAAGTTTTTTTCTGATGGATCTTAGCTTTCTCATCACAAGGAAAGATTGTTGTATTTTTGATTGCACCTGGCTTTTCATGGATATGTGGTTTTCTATTTCTACTCATAAAACACTGGCTTACAAACTCTGGCCTACATATGCGCCTGGACAATCAGGGCCTTAGGCCCCTCCTAGTGCATCCCAGGGTCTACTGGGAGGGGTCTAAGGCCCTCACTGGCCCAGGCACCTAAGGCCTGTACCGGGAAAGGGAAGACCATTTTGAAGAGGTGGGCCTGCCAGCAGGAAGGAGTAGGCATCCCTCCTTCTGGTCTTTCAGTAAAAGTTTGAGGGGGTTTGGAGGGTGTCAGGGGGTGTCTTCAGACAGGAGGGAGTGGGTATCCCTCCTGCTGATTGGGGGGGGGGGGTCTTCTGCCTGCCACAGCCAGCTGAGCTGATCACAGCAGGGGAATTTCCCCTGATCAGCTGAGCCGGCAGGACTTCCCGAAGCTACTGGTTCGGGTAGTCCTGCTCGCTCAGCTGATCGGGAGAAATTCCCCTGCCATGATCAGCTGATGGCAGGCTGCGGTCTAGTTTCAAGATCCCCTGGCAAAGATAGGCGGCTGAAATGTAGGCCAGGGTTTCTTGGCCTACATTTCAGCCGCCTCTCATTGCGCGAATCAGGTGCAATTCTCTAACCGGCGCTGTTGCCTGATTGACACATGATTGGCAGCCACTTTGAAGGCAGCCGCCGACATGGGCGCCGGTTAGAGAATCCAAGGGTAAGTGCCATTCTATATATATAGTAGCTGGAATCTTTTATAGAATTGCACTAAGCATCATTCTGATCAGCCCTGTTTTTTTGGTGCCATATGTTTCTATTAATCTAAGGAAATACTTTTTTAGAGAAAGGGTGGTACATGTATGGAACAGTCTCCCAGAAGAGGTGGTGGAGATAGAGACTGTGTCTGAATTCAAAAGGGCCTGGGATAGGCACAAGGGAACTCTCGGTGAGAGAAAGAGATAATGGTTACTGCGGATGGGCAGACTAGATGGGCCATTTGGTCTTTATCTGCCATCATGTTTCTATGTTTCTATATATAGAATTTGACCCAAAATGTGTGCTAAGCTAGAACACTCCTTAGAGAGTACTAGTTTAGTGCAGATCATCCCAGTGCTTAACTTTTGCATGCCATTTATTGAATCGAACCCTGTGCTTCTTGATAGCCTTAAAAACCACTTTGGGTAATATTTTAGGAAATCTGATGGATATGTCCCAAAGTGCTATCTCTTATCAAAGAGATTATGGGAATCACAGTCCTCAAACACAAAGGAGTTCTTATACAACGCTGCAGAAAAAGTGGCCTTAATGGGCCCTTGTCCCGCATGCTAAGACCACTTTCTATCACACCAGTAAAATAGCTAGTTCCCTTTTTTTAAAAAAAATTAATGGGCATGTGCTAATATTAAAAAGCAATGAAGGACTAGAGGAACATTAACATCCAACAACAATATACTATTACTACTACCAGTATTAATTATTTTTATAGCGCTACCAGATGTACGCAGCGCTGTACAGAATCACAAAGAAGACAGTCCCTGCTCAAAGAGCTTACAATCTAAACAGACAAGACGGACAAACAGGATGTCATGGATGCAGTTAGTGCTGGATGGGTTGGAGGCCAGAGGGGAGTACAGGACAATCAAGCCATTGTGACATCACTGATGAGGTTGGCTCTTATTGGTGGAATGAGGCATTATGATATCACAATCTCAGTTCTGCTTCCCAAAGTCTGAAACTCTTCACACTACTACTACTACTACTACTACTACTACTACTACTACTACTACTACTATGAATTATTTCTATAGCGCTACCAGACGTACGTAGTGCTGTACAGAGTCACAACAAAGACAATCCCTGCTCTAAAGAGCCTCCAATCTAATCAGACAAATGGGATGTCATGGATACAATTAAGGGGAACGGTTAGTCTGCTGGTTGGATTGGTGGACAGTGGGGAGTAGGGTTATGGATTGAAGGCTACTTCAAAAAGGTGGGTTTTCAGTCTGCTTTTAAACAAGGTGTGGGAAGGGGTGTAGTGGACACTATTCCATTGATACTAAAAAAGTATACATTTACTATAATGATGGAAAAAAATCCAAGTGCACAGACAATACAAGGACTACGTTCCTGGGACTGTCATGGATACATAAGATAAGGGAATGTTTGTTTTCACGCCAATGCTTTTTGTTGCTGGACTTTCCCACTTATAGCCACCCTTATTCAAGCCTGTTGGCGTGGAGCCAGTGAATTCGTCAATTAAAACATTTTTTTGTGCAGTACAAATTTATTGAAAGAACGAGAAGAATGCATGATTAATTATTTTCATGTGTGGAGTTTTGTTTTGGTTTTTTTCACAGACCAGTGATGATACAGACTGTTTTGGGTACCTTGCGGCCCGGCAGTCACTGTGCAAATAACACACTAGTCATCCCCTTGAACCTCATTTACCAAAAATATCCAAACTCCTAAATAAGCACCTCCCTTAGGTATCCATTTAACCTTCTCCTAAATAAGCATCTCCCTTAGGTATCCACTTAACTGATTTCTTCAAAGTTAGGTACCTTTCTTCAGTTGCCTATATTGTTTTCCCCACTGAACCTTGTAACTACTTGAACCCTGTCAAGTTATTCTATCGATAAATCCAGATATCTTATACTTGTATACCACAACATGTAATTTACTTAAATCGTTGTAATGTAATTCTCTCGGTAATGTCCTGATCTCTTTTAATTGTAATCCGCTTAGAACCGCAAGGCACAGGCGGAATAGAAATCACAAATGTAATGTAATGTAATGTATTGAGGTCTGGTTTTCTCCACTGTTTCTGTGCTTATGATTTCAATGTTGGATATCGTGTTTGAATGATCGGGGCTCCCCCTTCCCCTCCCCCAACACTTACTAAACAGTGCGTTTTCACCTGTGAAATTGCCTTTGTTTTTGCTATACGGCTGTTTCCACTTGGTTAATCTGCTGCCATTAATCCACAGCCATTAAATCAAATTAGCATGCGAGCATTTATGGACACCTATTTTGTAGGAGGCAAGAAGGACTCACACACTAATCATGCGCTAATCAGTTAATGCACATGCTAGCACTTACCACAGCTTAGTAAAAGGAGCCCCCCCCCCAAAAAAAAATATGGTCTGCTTGATGTTCAACAACCTGGAATACATTCGCACATGCACAAATTTATTGCCCATTTATTCATGGTTAGTAGAGTGATGCCGGCTGAGGCTTGGAAATGAAAGGAAGTACCAACTTAGGGCAAAGATATGAAAAAACTGGATTATATATATCTGATGACTAAGCTAACAGCCTTATGTAGAGGCCGACAAGCCATATTTTTAAAAGCTGGGTGTTCTATGTACAGTGGTGTATATAATCTCCCCAACCTTGAAATGTCCTGTCTAAATTAGATTGTAAGCTCTTCTGAGCAGGGACTGTCTATTGTGTGTTAGAATGTACAGCGCTGCGTACGCCTTTCAGCGCTATAGAAATAATAAATAGTCATAGTAGTAGTGGTGTAGTTAGTGGCGTAGTAAAGGGGGGCTGCCCAGGGCTCTGTCTTGGCGAGGGCACAGGCACCCGTCCTCTTGCCCTCCCCTTCCCTCAATTGCCACGCATGCACACTGCTTCCCTTCCTCCGTACCTCTGTAACGTTCCTGGCGTGAGCAGCAAACCCTAACCCGCTGTCGCGCCAGCGTCGGCTCTTCATCTGACGTCACTTCCTCCTCGCCCAGGAAGTGACATCAGAGGAAGAGCCAATACTGCTGGGCTGAAGCAGTTTAATGCAGGGTAGTTTGGCTATGGAACCGCACAGTTATGCTGCCCAGTCTCTCCCGTGCTCCTCTGCACAGCCGCAGTGAGTGGTGGCAGGCTTGAGCCAAGGCTCACTACAGGGAGAGCTCTGCACATCCGCCGATCTGGGAGCACTTTTACAAGGAAGTGCCCATGATTGGCCATCAAGCTCCAGCTCTGTCTCCATGATTGGAGGATGTACAGAGCTCTCCCATGTAGTGGCAATTAGCAACTGGTGCGCTGAGAGATCGAAGAATCTTAGAGGGAACATTGGAACAAAGGTAGGCTGGCATTTCCATAGGAACCCCGGAAAACCAGCATCCATCCCCGTGGGAGTCCCGTGGACCTAGGGAGGATCCCCGCGGGAGTCCCACAGGACCCATGGGATTCCTATAATCCCTGTTCCTGTGCAGACCTCTACCTTAAAAGCGGCTGCCGATCTGTGTGTCAATCACACTATGGCACCAGTTAGAGAATTGAGCCTCCAGCAAAGGTATGCGTCAGAATGTAGGCCAGGATCTTCTAGGCCTACATTTCTGGCGCCTTACCTTTGATGTTAATTGTGCTTTGTAGGCAATTTATGGCCTACTTCTGGCGTTAGCCACACTTACAGTGGCATTAGGTTCCTTAAAGCACCTAAGGAGGTATAATTCTGGTGCCAAGTTTTTAGGTGCCTTTAGACGCCTTAAAAATCATTCAAAACTGTCATTTAAATAGTGTTTTTCACTGAGCTTGGGAGCCTATCAGTATTTAAAAAAAAAAACCAGCATCATTTAGAGAATCCAGACTAGAGAATGACACGGGGACAAATTTTTCCCTGTCCCCGCAGGAACTCAATTTCTCCATCCCTGCAAGTTTTGTCACTGTCACTGTCCCTGTCACTGTCCCTGTCCCTGTCCCTGCCCCATTCTGCCTTAACTGCACAATCCTCGATCACTTACGATTTTAAAGCGTTTGAGGCTTGTGCAGATGAGGACGGAGCTTAGGCATTGGTGGAATAAGGCATTATGACATCACAGTCTGAGCTCTAGAATGTTGCCGCTTATGATTTTAAAGTGTTTGAGGCTTGTGCAGATGAGGACGGAGCTTAGGCATTGGTGGAATGAGGCATTATGACATCACAGTCTGAGCTCTAGAATGTTGCCGCTTATGATTTTAAAGTGTTTGAGGCTTGTGCAGATGAGGACGGAGCTTAGGCATTGGTGGAATGAGGCATTATGACATCACAGTCTGAGCTCTAGAATGTTGCTGCTTATGATTTTAAAGTGTTTGAGGCTTGTGCAGATGAGGACGGAGCTTAGGCATTGGTGGAATGAGGCATTATGACATCACAGTCTGAGCTCTAGAATGTTGCCGCTTATGATTTTAAAGTGTTTGAGGCTTGTGCAGATGAGGACGGAGCTTAGGCATTGGTGGAATGAGGCATTATGACATCACAGTCTGAGCTCTAGAATGTTGCCGCTTATGATTTTAAAGTGTTTGAGGCTTGTGCAGATGAGGACAGAGCTTGCAGGGATGGGGCAGGGACAGGAAAAGAACTTGATGTTATGTCTGTACTAGTCATACAAGTCTGTTTCCTACCATTTTTATATTTTAAAAATATTTTTTATTTCTGTATACTGTAAATGTAAACCGCTTTGCATTTAAAAGCGGTATATCAAGACCAAATAAACTTGAAACTTGAAAATGAGTTCCCGCAAGAACAGGGAAAAATTTGTTCCTGTGTCATTCTCTAATCCAGACCTCAATAACTTTGCCCCAGGATGAAAAAATGGCTAAATGAAAACAGATAATGAACACTCTTAGAACCAACGCAGGAAACAACACAAAACAAACATTTCTGGCTGTACACCCCTAATGGTTACTGTGCATTAAATCCTGCAGGGTGACAAGCGCTCTTTAGTAAATATGTCCCTGAGTTTCCACAGTGGTTGATCCCCATTAAGCTTATTATTTTAAAGTGTGTGCACGTTTCCACACTCCTTATCAGGCTGACATTTTTTGAAACCTTGCTAATTAACCCCCTCCTTTACTAACGCATAAAGCGGGTTTTAGTGCAGCCAGCAGTGGTAACTCCTCCGATGCGCATAGAATTCCTATGAGCGTTGGAGCAGTTACTGCTGCTGCCAGCGCTAAAACCCGTGCTACACGTTAAGAAAGGTGGGGGTAAGGGTTCCATCCTTAATCTAATATAATAAAACCCTAAGCGCGCATGCGCACTCTTACTTGCGTGCTTCCGTTTTCCATTTTCCATGATCTGTAGGTCTGTGGCAGGCAAGAGTGTGCATGCGTGTGTAGACTCCCTCCCTCACTGTAAGATCGCTGCCGTCGTCACCCCCTCCTCCCCCTGTGCACCCTTTCCCGGCACACACAAACCCCCATTGACCCTCTCACTGCAAGACACACAAACCTCCCGGCTCCAGCAGCGGCTACATCACACTATAGATGCTGCTTCGCGGCCTTCCCATGCTCTGATTTCCTCTACCGCATCTCTGCTGACTTCATCAGAGATGCCGGCAGAGGAAATCAGAGCATGGGAAGGCCGCGAAGCAGTATCTTTAGTTTGATGCGGCTGCTGCTGGAGCTAGTAGGTTTGACAGTCGTCTCGCGGTGGGAGGGTCACTGGAGTCAGCTGCATGGTGGCGATAGTGGCGGGGAGGGGGGGGAGAGAGGGTTTTACTGCACAGGGGAGGCTAGCAGGCAGGTACAAAGATCCACTGCAAATCATTTTGTAACTGCAATGCAATATGGCAGACTTCTGTTTTAGGCCATTTTACAAATATGTGAAGAGGGACTGGGGAGCAGGGAAGAGGTGCTGCTGGTGGGGGGGGGAGAGAGTTCTACAGCACAGGGGGATGGCAGGCAGGCAGGAAAGCTGGCTTCGGAGGGTGTGGGACAAAGTCTGCAAGGCAGTGAGGGGGAGCAGGGAAGAGGTGCTGCTGGACCCGGGGGAGCAGGGAAGAGGTGCTGCTGGACTGGGGGAGCAAAGAAGAGGGACAGGGGGAGTAGGGAAGAGGGGCAGGGGGTGTACGTAAGAGGTGCTGCTGGACAGGGGGAGCAGGGAAGAGAGACCGGGGGAGCAGGGAAGAGGTGCTGCTGGACCGGGGGAGCAGGGAAGAGGGACAGGGGGAGCACGGAAGAGGTACTGCTGCACAGGGAAGTGGGTTGGGGGAGGGAAATGCTGCTGCTGCTGCACAGGAAAATGGAGAAGGAAGGGCATGCTTCTGCTGCTACTGCACAGGGAACTGGAGTGGGGAGGGAAATGCTGCTGGTGAGAGAAAGGGGCTGAAAGGGAAAAGATGGGAGAAGGGGGCTGGGGGGATAAAAATGGGTTTGGAGCTGGAGCTGGGGCTGAAAATAGGGGATATGTGAGGGAAGGAGGCTTTACTAGCACCCGTTAATGTAATGGGCTTAAAAACTAGTATTAAAATAAAGTCCTTGTCTCAGCAAAAAACAAACACCCCCAAAAAATCCAAAGATGATCTCCTTTAACTAATGTGCTCTCAAAGCTTCAGCTTTGCATTCTCTATTAAAAGCCATAGGTTGTTGGCAAAACTCACTGGCTCACATTTAAACTTAAATGATGCATTACCGTATATCAGCGTGACTCCCCTATCGACTTGGATTGGTATGATGTATTTTCTTGGAAAGATTTTTTCATTGTGAAGAGGCAATACAAGACTCCATTTTGTTTAGACAATCAAACTTCACAGTAACAAATCTGCCTGCAGACCTCAAACTCTCATATTTTACTGGTTTCACATCAACTAAGTCACAGTAACTCATCCAAAGTCTCTCAGGGACTCGCTGCAATTTCAATAAGAGTACAAATCAAAAATCCAGCACGTAGCCTCTTAGCCAGGAAAACAGTCCGTAAAAGTCATCATCTCACCCTGGTATTCTCTATTTGTCTCCTTCTGCACACATAAATCGTCAAATCTCCAATTTGTTTTCTGAAAAAGAACCCATATATCACAGGTTTTGGCTTTATTATTTATAGTGATTTTCATCTTCGCTGGAAATAATGAAGGCATACTGATTACACAATTCTGTAAAAAAGCAATGGGGCCTGTCTGGCAGGCTGCATAGAAAGTTTTAATTAGCAATTTTGATCATAATTGGTGGGTTTCTCAGGGCTGGTCTGTGTGGCATGCATATCATTCATCCTATGAGATATGTCCATCTGGCCGCGGTTGTAGTTGCTCCGTACTGACACATGGATTCACAAGTTGAATCTGGGATGTTTTAGGATACAGGGTGCTAAATGTTAATGAAATAGTAAACATGTTTAGTAGCTGTGCTGGGTTTTCTTTCGTCGAACCTGTCTCCCAAGCAGTTTCTTTTCTTACAGGCCTATATTATAACAAGGGCAGGGTGGGAGACGGGAAATCACAAGGAGATTGGTTTCAGACAGGATCACCTTCACTGGGGGGGGGGGTCTTTTATGAAGGTGCGCTAACCGATTTAGTGCACGCTAAAGATTAGCACGCGCTAAATGCTAAGGCGCCCATAGAATATAAATGGATGCCTTAGCATATAGCGCGTGCTAATCTTTAGCATGCGCTAAATCGGTTAGCGCGCCTTCATAAAAGGACCCCTTAAAGGACATTTGAGGTATTTTTGCAGTTAATGCGTGGTAGGCCGCACGTTAAAATGCATTTTGTGTCAGAGGGCATATCTTTGGCAGCGAATGGGTTGGGAATCTGTTTTGCGGTTAGCATGCTGTAAATACCACGCACTAACCAACTAACATGCCGTTAACACAGGACCAATTAAAGCTTTCTAAACAGGAGGTGCTAAGTACTTCTGTGCTAACTCCAGAGTATCGCATGCTAAGAGAACTTTTAACATAGGACCTGTAAAGAAAAATGCTGGGAAATGTCCCCAATGGTTGCCACATTAAAGGGTTCTTAATGCACGCCTAATGCAGTAAAAAAAGGAGTACCATGGAACATGCTCATACTTCATTAACTTTGTAATTTGTGTGTGCCAACCAAGCCCTTAATTTTTTTTGGGGGGGAGGGGTGTGCTAGGGGCAGAGAGTGGGCATTCCTGCGCTAACCAGTTAACATATCTACATTACAGCTTTGAACCCGCGGGCTCGCATTGCAGGGAAGGCGGCAGAGATCCAGGGCTCGGAGCAGAGAGGACATGGTGGAGAAAGCAGGGCTGGAAGATCGGGACTGGACAGGCTTCCATTATGTTGTTTACAGAAAGACCCCTCTCCCTCCCCCCCCCCCCCCCCCCCCGAGACTGACAGCTAAGATCAGGCATGGCTGGAAGATCGGGGCAGAGTGCAGGGCGGCAATGGAGCAGGAGAGTCGGCAGAGACGTGTGCGACTGGTCCCCAGCAGTCGCTTCTTCTCTTGATTGGCCAGCCCAATCGGCGTCCCAAATTTGTTTTGTGAATTGGGTCCCTGCTTAGTTTGCATGCCGTTCCCCTCATTTGCATGCGTGGATCGGAAGCGGATCACAGGAGAAGTGAGTGAATCGGGCCGGAGGGAAGTCGGGTCGCAAACCGATCTATACACGATCGGTTTGCTTTGTGAATCTAGCCCTAAGGGGAAAATTCATCAAGGGCACTAACTGATTTAGCATGTGCTAACTGATTTAATGCATGCTTATGATTACTGCACTCTAATGCTAAGAGGCCCACTATATTCCTATGAACTACAATGACTCAGAAACGGAAAGGACACAAATTGGATAGATTTGTGGACTTTAGTGCATTCTGGCCAATGTCTTAGCATTTAGCATGCACTAAATTGGTTAGTGTCCCTTGATGAATTCCTCCCTAACTGATTAGTGCAGGGATAATACAAGGGCCTTTAGCATCTACAGGGGTAGGGAACTCCGGTCATCAAGAGCCGTATTCCAGTTGGGTTTTCAGGATTTCCCCAATGAATCTGCATGAGATCTATTTGCATGTACTGCAATGCATATTCATTGGGGAAATCCTGAAAACCCGACTGGAATACGGCTCTTGAGGACCGGAGTTCCCTACCCCTGATCTACGAGATAGGTGGCAATAAGTTCTTCTGCATTCATTTTTTAAAATGACTGCACTAATGACAACATTAATACATGGCCATTAATGCAAAAAAAAAAAAAAAAAAGGGGGGGGGGGAGTTTATAGTTGCAGTAGAAATGGCCTTAGCATGTTGGAAAGATGTACATAAGGATGCGCTATGGCTCTACTCCAGTCATGGTACATGGGCTTGTCGTGCCACTGGGGCTTGCACACATCTGTGAGTCTGAAAGCTAGGCCGTCGGTAGTTCCACTGCCAGCAGGGCTTCCCAAGACAGACAGATTTCAGCGGAGATGTCAAATTAATGATGTACCACCCATCTGGGCAGGAGCAGATGAGCAGGGTGACGGGACTAAATCGCACGAGACAACGGCGCGCCAACAACTGAGCGCAGACAACTGAGTGCAAGGTTGACGGCGCGCCGAAGAAAAGCACTATTTTAAAGGGCTCCGACGGGGGGGGGGGGGGGGGAACCCCCCCACTTTACTTAACAGACATTGTGCTGGCATTGTGGGGGGTTTGGGGGGTTGTAACCCCCCACATTATACTTAAAACTTAACTTTTTCCCTAAAAAACAGGCAAAAAGTTCAGTTTCAAGTATAATGAGGGGGGTTACAACCCCCCAAACCCCCCACAATGCCAGCGCGATGTCTGTTAAGTAAAATAGGGGGGTTCCCCACCAACACCCCCTGTCGGAACCCTTTAAAATAGTGCTTTTCTTCGGCGCACCGTCAACCTTGCAGGACTGACAATTAATAGATGTCCCCTTTTGATGAAAAAAATAAATGGTCACGTTAGCCATAGCCCATTAAGTCTGCCCAATCTAATGACCTACCCCCCTCGACTTTACCCCCCCCTAGAGATCCCACATGCGTATCCCTTTAACTTTTAAAATCTGTCACGCTGCTGGCCTCAGTCACCTGCAGTGGAAGTTCATTCCAATGATCAACCACCCTTTCGGTGAAGAAATTCTTCCTGGTGTCGCCATGAAATTTCCCGCCCCTGATTTATAGCGGATGCCCTCTTGTGGCCGAGGCTCCTTTAAGAAAGAAGATATCATCGTGCACCTCAATATGGCCCGTGATATATTTAAACGTCTCAAACATGTCTCCTCTCTTTCTACGTTCCTCGAGTGAGTATAGATGCAATTTACTCAGCCTTTCCTCATATGGGAGATCCTTGAGTCCCGAGACCACCCTGGTGGCCATTCATTGAACCGACTCAACTCTCAGCACATCTTTTTGGTAATGTGGCCTCCAGAATTGTACTATATACTCATATAATCACAGCTATGATCCAATTAGAAATTTTTCCATTTATAATTGTGCAAAATACATTGTTTAAAATATTTGTGAAGTGCTCAGACCAAGAAACCCATATAATAGTGATGTCACTACAATGAGGTTTACAAGGGGACCATCATCGCCTTCACAAGTCCCCTGCCCTCCCTATATATTAAAGCTTATCAAAAGCCTATCTGGTAAGTACATCCAGCTTGTGGTACTTATCTGAATTGGGGAGGAATTAATGATGTTGACTCTCATTGGTGACTTATTGAAGTAAAAATACAAGTGCTTCAGTAAAATCCTAAAAGTTGTTTCTTATCTGATTAAATTCCCGTCCCTCCGACCCGGATTTCGTCTCTTCGTCAGGGAGGAACACAAGTGAAGGCTCGCTGAATACAGGAACAGCCCGTCCACTTTGACTGTTCCTGTATTCAGCGAGCCTTCACTTGTGTCCCTCCCTGACGAAGAGACGAAATCCGGGTCGGAGGGACGGGAATTTCTAATTGGATCATAGCTGTGATTATATGAGTATATAGTAATTATTGTCACAGATTACAAAGAAAGTTATCTCTCTATTTTGTAGTTACTCCAGAATTGTACACAATATTCCAGATGAGGTCTCACCATGGATCTGTACAACGGCATTATGACTACTTCGGGCTTCCAGCTGACGAAACTTCTGCGGATACAACCCAATATTTGTCTAGCCTTGGAAGAAGCCTTCTCCACTTGATTGGCAGTTTTCATATCTTCACTAATGATCACTCCTAAATTTTGTTCTGCTGTAGTCCTAGCTAAGGTCTCACCATTTAGGGTGTAAGTTCTGCACGGATTTCTGCTGCCAAGGTGCATGACCTTACATTTTTTAGCATTGAAGCTTAGCTGCCAAGTTGAGGACCAATATAGCCATAGAAACTGGAATATTAAGAAATTATTTGGCATTTTGAAAGGCTTTGACATTTTTCCTTCTTCAAAAATACTTAATGGTGAGTTTCCAAGCATCAAGTTTCCAAGTTTATTTATAATTTGATATACTGTCTCTAAACTGTCTAGATAATTATTGATAATCATAAATGAATAAAAACATGCAATAAAATAAAATCCACACACAGATAATGAAGATTTGCTATAGTAGGGAGATTGTCCTGTAAAACTGACTGACAGAAGGGAAAGAACATTAGGTATTGAAAAATACATCGAGATTTTTTTTAAAAAACAACTAAAAACTGGGAGAAGGGAAGGGATAGTATATGAAGGGTGGGATCGCTTTGAAAGAAGCATTTTGTTGAGAGAGCCAAGTCTTCAAAGGAGGAGACAGAGGGTCAAGTTTTGAAGGTGTTTTTAAAAGGGAAGGTTTTGATTTTGGACAAAAATTTTTCATTAGAGGGCTCTTGTTTAATGAAAAGGGGGAGAGCATTCCAGAGCGAAGGTGCCATCACGGAGAAGATAGCTTATCAGGTGGAATCATAGAGATTTCACGAGTGGAAGGGACTACTAACAGATTTTGATTATTGGAGTGCAGTGTTCTGGGTGTGGAATAGGGAATCAGGTGTTTGTCAATAAAGGATGGGACGTTGGAGTGTTTAGTTTTGTATGTGAGAAGGAGAATTTTGATTGTAATGCGATGGGCGATAGGAAGCCAGTGGGCGTTGATGGGGTTGGTGGGTAGGGGGGGGTGATGTGGTCAAATTTTTTTCGTATGGTAAATGAGTTTAGCTGCTATGTTTTGCAGAATTTGTAATCGTCAAATTTCTTTCGGTGTAATGCCCTGATACAGCGAGTTGCAGTAGTCAATGTGAGATATCACTAAAGAATGGATAAGAATGTTTATTGATGGGGGGTTGAGTAATGATGTGATTGAGTGAATGAGTTTTAATTTATAGAAGCATTTCCCACCGATCGAGCTGATTTGGTCATGAAAGGTTAGGTTTGGGTCCAAGATAATCCCTAGTATTTTAACCTTTGTGTCCATCTGAATGTCATCTTTTATTGTTCTAATGTTTGTCCAGGGATTATCTGGCTCTTTTACCCCCTTCCTTTACAAAGCCGCACTAGTGTTTTTAGCGCTGGCCACTGCAGTAACAGTTCCGACGCTCATAGAATTGCTATGTACGACCGAGCTGTTACCGCCATGGCTGGCACAAAAAACGCTAGCGCGGCTTTGCAAAGGAGGGGGTTAATTTTGTAATCCACATTGAACTCTACGGTATTTGCAGAATATAAGAGTATTTGTAATGCAATGCAATGTTTGGACTGCATTGTCATCATTGCAAAGGCTGAGCTGCGATGCCTCTGAGCAGCACAATTCCATGAGAGGTAATCAGTATATACTCAAGAAACAACAAATCTTTTTCCTCTAAATAAAGGGCACAACTATCTATTCTTTCAAAGATTAAAAAAAAAGAAGCCCTGTTTAAAGATGAGATACGAGTCTGGAAAATAAGAATGGAATCAGTATTCACACCTTACACTCATATTGATTCCTTTAGAGAGATGGAAAACCCAGAAAATTGTGGTGATAAGGTATTAGCCACATTGCCTCCAACACCAGAGGATTGGATTTCAGCCTGTGTTTTTCCAGGCAGCATGGCACAACATTCAAGCAAGAACTAAGCCCTGTAAGATCTGGGGCAGCGGGATCAGCACAGTATACCAGCTGCTTGTCATGTGCATAGTGGCATTCTCTGATCCCATATCTCTGGATTAACATGAGGATGCCAGAAAGATGTAAAATAATGTTGGTGCTGGAATACAGCCCCGAGGATTGCTGAATTCCAATGCATGGAATAGAGAAGTTCCAAAGCACTACTAAAGAGTGATCTAGCAGAAAAAAGGTAAACCATCTATGGGTTGTATTACAAATATGAGGGGGTGCTGAAAAGTTCTCAGCCCAACCAACCAACCATCTAAATTCCGAGCATTATTTTGGCACTGTGGCTGAAAAGAGTGCCAATTTGCAGAAACGAAATTCTTTGTTTTGACATTGTTTGAGATCATCGATTGAACCATAACCACGTCATTCTCTTCTTAGTTGGGCTGAGAACTTTTCAGCACCCCCTCGTACATAATTCAAACTAGCTGGATCTGGTAGATCGAATGCTGCACCCAAATTAAGCACTCATATTACCAACTAAGAAATTTTTCCGGCAATTTTGGCAGCATCCAGATTCAGAACTACTGGCATTTCTTTAATTAAGGCTTATCCCTTTGCTTTGCTTCACTGCAATGCAGTGGCATAGTTAGGGTGGCAGGTGCCCGGGGTGGTGGCACCCCCGCCTTCTTCTTCACCCCCCCCCCCCCGCTCTCTTGATGTGTGTTGCACCCCTTTAGCTTTGCCTGTGCTAGCAGCATCGCCAACCTGCTGCTGTGCTGGCCTTGGCTCTCCTTCTGATGTCACTCCTTGGTCCCGCGGCCAGAAAAATTTGATTAGTTCATATGGAAATTTAATTTGAAAAAATGATATAAATTTGTATGAAATATTATTATTATGATTCTTATTGTATTGATTGTATTGTATTGTATTATTCTATTGTATAGAGTAAGCTCTACCGGCGGGACGGACTACACCTGAGCACAGCGGGAACTAGACTACTGGCAGCCAATGTGAGGAAGGAGATCGAGAGGGCTTTAAACTGAGGAGAGGGGGAAAGCCGACAGCTGAACTGATATTGACGCTTCGGACAACAGTATCCAGAACAGATGCTGAACAGGCTGACTACAGGAAGGAAGTAGAGGGACCGGTGGATCTTGTGATCAGACAGCGAGGGAACCATCAGGTAAAGGGAGCTTGCTGGGAGGAGACTAAGGGGCATGAAGACACAGGGGGACTGGGTGGCACGAGGGCGAAAGCTGAGGGCAATATAGAGGTGCCACAAGGCGAGGGGGATCAAAAAGAGGTTCAAGGGATGATAGCCCAGGAGGGGGCCAGTAGGGCTAGAAAACCCAGAGGAAAAGCGGGGAAGTGGGGTGGCGGGAATATGGGGAAGCTGAAAGTTACGAGGGTACAGGCTGAGAGCAAAGCAGAAGCATAGGGAACGGGAGAACTGCCCGAAACTCAAGGGGAGGCGGCCCAGGTAAATGCAGAGGTAAATGCAGAGGTGGAGCAAAAACGACGGGACCTGCGGTGCTTATACGCAAATGCAAGAAGCCTCATGGCCAAGATGGGTGAACTAGAAGTCGTGGCCAAGGGGGAGGACCTGGATATAATTGGAATTACAGAAACCTGGTGGACAGAGGAAAATCAATGGGATGTGGCGCTGCCGGGGTACAAGCTCTACAGGAGGGACAGGACCCACAAGAAGGGGGGAGGCATAGCACTATATATAAAGGACTCTATCTACTCGGTCGGGATGGATATGGCGACAAAGGCAGAGGGGCTGGAATCGCTATGGGTCAAATTGCCGAGAAACAAGGGTGCAGACATAAAACTGGGGCTGTACTATCGCCCACCTGGTACACCAGAAGGAGTCGGACACGACTTGGAAGCTGAACTGAGACAGGAATGCAGGACTGGAAGTGTAACAGTGATGGGGGACTTCAACTACCCGGGGATAGACTGGAGTACGGGTCACTCCAACTGCACTAGGGAAACAGGATTTGTAGAAGCTGTGAGGGACTGCTTCATGGAGCAACTAGTCAAGGAACCGACGCGAGGGCGTGCTACTCTTGACCTCATCCTAAACGGATTAGGGGGGCCTGCAAGAGGGGTAGAAGTGGGAGGACCACTAGGCAACAGTGATCACAACGCGATCAGATTCACATTAGAAAGGGGGACACCCATAGTAAGGAGGACCGCAACAACTGCGCTCAACTTCAGGAAAGGGAACTATGTTGCTATGAGGGAAATGGTGAGGAGGAAGCTCAGAAACATCTTTAGGATGGAGACTGTAGGAAGCGCCTGGACCCTATTCAGGGACACCCTGCAGGAAGCACAAAGAATGTACGTCCCCAGTTTCAGGAAAGGCTGCAAGAACAAGCGGTCAAAGGACCCGGTTTGGATGTCAACTGAAGTAAAGAGGGCAATAAATGACAAAAAAGTATCCTTCCGGAGATGGAAAAAGGACCCAACGGAGGAAAATCACCAGGCGCACAGGAAATGCCAAAAGGAATGCCACCGAGAGGTTAGAAAAGCAAAAGGGGAATACGAGGAGGGGCTGGCCAGGGAGGCAAAAAACTTCAAGGCATTCTTCAGTTACGTAAAGGGGAAGCGACCAGCGAGAGAGAAGGTGGGGCCGTTGGATGATGGGGATAGGAAGGGAGTGATTAAGGAGGATAAAGAGGTAGCTGAGAGGTTGAACACGTTCTTCTCGTCGGTTTTCACGAGTGAAGACACATCTAATATACCGGACTCAGAGGAGCTCATGAGTGGGGAACAGGCTGAAAAATTGGAGCACATAGAGGTAAGTAAGGAGGATATCCTCAAACAGATAGACAGGTTAAAATGCGGCAAATCACCGGGCCCGGACGGGATCCACCCAAGGGTTCTGAAGGAATTAAGACAAGAAATAGCGGGCACAATCCAGCATGTTTACAACCTATCCTTGAAAACTGGAGAGGTACCAGAGGACTGGAAATTGGCGAATGTCACACCTATCTTCAAGAAGGGATCGAGGGGTGACCCCGGGAACTACAGGCCGGTGAGCCTGACTTCAATTATAGGGAAGATGGTGGAAGCTATGATCAAGGACGGCATTTGCGAACACATCGAGAGGAATGGCCTACTGAGAACTAGCCAGCACGGATTCTGTAAGGGAAGGTCGTGCCTAACGAACCTTCTGTACTTCTTTGAGGGAATAAGCAGTCGGGTGGACAATGGGGAACCCATAGACATCATTTACCTTGATTTTCAAAAGGCTTTCGACAAGGTGCCACTTGAAAGGCTGCTTAGGAAGCTGTGGAACCACGGGGTGGGAGGGGATGTGCACAGATGGATCAAGCACTGGTTGTCGGGTAGACTGCAGAGGGTCAGAGTAAAGGGCCAATATTCTGACTGGCGGGGAGTCACGAGCGGTGTGCCACAGGGATCGGTGCTGGGGCCGTTACTCTTCAACATATTTATCAATGACCTGGAAAAGGAGGCAAAGTGCGAGGTTATAAAATTTGCAGACAATACCAAACTGTGCGGCAGAGTTAGGTCCAGGGAGGAGTGTGAGGACCTGCAAAGGGACCTGAACAAGCTGGAAGACTGGGCAAACAAATGGCAAATGCGCTTTAACGTGGAAAAATGCAAGGTCATGCATATAGGGAAAAAGAACCCGTTGTTCAACTACAAATTGGGGGGGGGGCATTGTTGGGAGATAGCAGACTTGAGAGAGAATTGGGTGTGCTGGTGGATGCATCACTGAAGCCATCTGCACAGTGCGCAGCAGCCTCAAAAAAAGCCAACAGGATGCTGGGCATCATAAAGAGGGGCATAACAACCAGGACGCGGGAAGTCATCATGCCATTGTATCGAGCGATGGTGCGTCCACATCTGGAATACTGCGTTCAGTATTGGTCACCGCACCTCAAGAAAGACATGGCGGTACTTGAGAGAGTCCAAAGGAGAGCAACGAAACTGGTAAAAGGGCTGGAACACTGCCCATACGCCGAGAGGTTGGATAGGCTGGGGCTCTTCTCTCTGGAAAAAAGGAGGCTCAGGGGAGATATGTTAGAGACCTTCAAGATCATGAGGGGCATAGAGAGGGTGGATAGGGACAGATTCTTCAGACTGAGGGGGACAACAGGTACGAGGGGGCATTCGGAGAAACTGAAGGGAGATAGGTTCACAACAAATGCAAGGAAGTTTTTCTTCACCCAAAGGGTCGTGGACACTTGGAATGCGCTACCGGAGGAAGTGATCAGGCAGAGTACGGTACAGGGATTCAAACAGGGATTGGACGGATTCCTGAGGGATAAAGGGATCGTGAGATACTGAGAGAGGTGCTGGGATGTAACACAAGTATAGAAAGCTAACCAGGTAATAAGTATAGAAAGCCAACCAGGTCGTGCATGGGCAAGACTGGAGGGTGAGGACTTTGATGGGAAGATAGGACTTTAATGAGAAACCAAGGTGGCAAGGGGCCCCTTCTGGTGATTCGGACAGGTCGTGACCTGTTTGGGCCACCGCGGGAGCGGACTGCTGGGCAGGATGGACCTATGGTCTGACCCGGCGGAGGCACTGCTTATGTTCTTATGTTCTTATTGATTATTTGATTCCTTCAATAAAAATTGTTATAAAGTGAGGTAAAACAAGGTTAGTTTGTCCACCTTGTAATCTACATGCAGTGGCCGAAGGCACCACTACGATGCTTTCCTGCTGAGGGTGTGACATATATTTATAACAATATAGTAAACCAGCCTCAACGACTCAACAAGCATAGAGAGCAGGACAGCTGCCCAAATGAACTATGATTTTCTGGAGCACAGAAAACTATCACTAGGTGATGTTGCACAAAAAAAAGAGCACAACTAAAAACCCATTTTTTGTAAGGAAAAAATGGAGTGCTCTAAAAAACTGGCAGCACTATTTAAGTAGTTTATCAAAAGCAGTCACCCCCAGTGGTGTACCAAGGGGGGGCGGGGGGAGGGGGAGGTCCGCCCCGGGTGCAGGGCTTAGGGGGGTGCACAGCCGGCCAGGTCCGGGTCTTCCTGCCCTTCCTTTCCCCCAGCCGCGCCGCTACAATCCTACCTCCCTCCGCCGACAAGAAGTCTTTCCAACGTCAGTTCTGACGTCGGAGAGGACGTTCCGGACCAGCCAGGCATTGATTAGCTGGCCCGGAACGTCCTCTCCGACGTCAGAATTGACGTCGGAAAGACTTCTTGTCGGCGGGGAGGAGGTAAGTTTGCAGGCGCGGACCTGGGGAAAGGAAGGGGAGACGCACTTTTTTTTTTTTTTTTCCGCGGCAGGGAGGGCAGGATATAGGCAGGCAAGCTGACTGGCTTTAGTGCGGCAGGGAGAGAGGGAGATAGGTAGACAGGCAGGCTGGCTTTGGGGGTGGCCAAAATCTGGAAGGTAGTGGGGGGACATAAGAAGGAGGCACTGGGAGGACAAAGGACACTGGAAGGAGGCACTGGGGGCACTATGGACACAGGATGGAGGCACTGGGGGCACTATGGACACAGGACGGAGGCACTGGGGGCACCATGGACACAGGACGGAGGCACTGGGGGCACCATGGACACAGGAAGGAGGCACTGGGGACACTAAGGACACAAAACAGAGGCACTGGGGGCACTATGGACACAGGACGGAGGCACTGGGGGCACCATGGACACAGGACGGAGGCACTGGGGGCACCATGGACACAGGAAGGAGGCACTGGGGACACTAAGGACACAAAACAGAGGCACTGGGGGCACTATGGACACAAGATGGAGGCACTGCGGGCACTAAGGACACGGGAAGGGGGCACTAGGGGGCATTATGGACACAAGAAGGAGGCACTGGGGGCAACATGGACGCGGGACAAAGGCACTGGGGGCATTATGGATATGGGATGGAGGCACTGGGGGCACTATGAACACGGGAAGGAAGCACTGGGGGTACCATGGACACGGGAAGGAGGCACTGGGGGCACAATGGACATGGGACGGAGGCACTGGGGGCACCATGGACACAAGAAGGAGGCACTGGGGGCACTATGGACACGGGATGGAGGCACTGGGGGCACCATGGACACGGGACGGAGGCATAGGGGGCACTATGGGCACAGGAAGGAGGCACTGGGGGCACGATGGACACAGGACTGAGGCACTGTGGGCACTAAGGACATGGGAAGGAAGGAGGAAGGGAATAGAAAGGGACAGTTGTTGGGCCTGAGTGCAGAAAGAAAGAAATGAAAGAAAGGATACACAGTCAATTAATAGATGTCCCCTTTTGATGAAAAAAATAAATGGTCACGTTACCTCTGACTTACTTTCTCTGGTGCAGGGTCGGCAGCTGTGCTGAGGTACAGGAAGGTTCCGCGCTGACTCGTCTGCCGGCTCTGCTCTGGAAGAAGTAAGTTATGTCAGAAGGGGTGGACCCGGCAGACGCAGTCATTGCGGGACTTTGCCACAACTCCCTGCGTCTGCCGGATCCACGCCCTCCGACGTAACTTACTTCTTCTGGAGCAGAGTCAGCAGACGAGTCATCGCGGTACCTTCCAGCATGCGGCTGCTGAGTCCGCTCCAGAGCAAGTACATCGGAGTGGGGTGGATTGGCAACTGGCAGCTACAATCATCATGGGACCTTGCTGTATAAAGGGAGAGAAAGGAGCAGGATTGCTGGAATGGAAGAGTGGTGGAGGGAAAGAAAGGGGGCAGGGTGGTATGGAAGGGTGGTGCTGATAGAATTGATGTACAGAGAAAGGGGAGAGACATAAGGGGGAAGGATATTGGAGGGAGACAAATGGGGCAGATGCTGATTGAAGAGGGGTGGATGGTGAGAAAAAGGGCAGACATTGGATGGTAGTGGGGAGCCTATGCTGGATGGAAGTGCAGATGGGAGAGATAAGAGAGCAAATGCAGGAAGGAAATGGGAGGAGAAAAAGAGGGGAGTATACGCTGGATGGAAGTGGACAGAGAGAGGAGAAGGTACTAGATTGAAGGGTTGGAGAAAGAGGGTACATGATGGAAGGAGGGGATAAATAAAAGGAGAGCACATGATGGGGAGAAAAGGATTGAGTTAGGGAAACACTGGAGGGGTGAGGGAAAGAGGTGGCAAGCTTTAGATAGACAGTAAAAAAGGACATTGATGAGAGGGTAGTAAGAACGTAGTCTAGACAAATGCAGAAAATAAACTGAAAAGGAAAATGAGGAAAAAAAGGAAAAGGGATTGCAGAGGAGAGGTGTTGGAGAGGGAAAGAGAGGAGAGAGATGCCAGACCAATGGGGGTGAAAGGAGAGATGGAAGGGGGAGGCATACAGTTTCTGGAAGGGGCATAGAAGGAGAGAAGATGCCATATAGGGGCAGAGAGATGGCAGACAGTGGATGGAAGGAAGAGACTAACAAGTAGATGAGGAAAGCAGAAAGCACAGAAGACAAAGGTAGCAAAAAATTTTCTATTTATTTATTGCTTTAGGAGACATGTGTCACTGTTTCTGTGGTGCACTGTATGCAGAGTCCAACTTCTTACTGGTTCAATTTAACCTTTGTCTATGTATTTCTATTTTATCCCCCCTTTTACAAAACTGTGAAGCATTTTTTAGCGCCAGCCGTGGTGGTAGCAGCTCTGATGCTCAGAATTCTATGAGCGTCAGAGCTGTTACCACCATGGCTAAAATTCACACTACAGTTTTGTAAAAGGGGGAGAGGTAACCTGCTCAGAGCAACAGGTGCAAGTTTAACCATCTTATTGGGCAGACTAGATGGACCATGCAGTCTTTATCTGCCGTCATTTACTATGTTAGAACAGGGATAGTTGTTTAACCCATGAGAGATTGGCTGATTATGATTTATTACCCATGTAAGGTATACACTGCTCTGCTAGATAAATCACTTAGTATTAAGACTCCACTCTACTGAGTTTCTGTCTAAGTTTGAATATGAGGAGGTTAAGCAGTACTTGTACAGTCATACAGAAATTGGAGGAAGTAAAATTTGAAGCTGGATTACACTGCCAACCCGATATTTCTTCCATTTTGTTCTTTGAGGAGAATCCCTAGTGGGTGGCAGTAGCATTTCCAATTTACAACCTCGCACGCGCTCTGAACTTTCTATAAATAAAATACACAGAGAATTGCTGCAAATCAGGTCTCAGCTTTTAATCACTATAGTTATGAAGGGCTCCGAAGAGAAACTGATAAGTTCAGTGATTCCAGTGTAAATCTCAATTTAATGTTGCAAGACATATTACAGCAATAAAAAAGAGCAGATAAAAAAAGAGCACAGTGTGGATTTGTAGAACTCCAACGAGAGCAGCAGATTGCTCAATTAAGATTCACTCATGAATAGGCAAAATAACCAAAGCTGGAGAAAATTGCTACTGTAGATGCAATACAGGAGTCGAGTTTCTTTTGTTAATTCAGGCTCCGCTTTGTATCCGTTATCATGTGCCCAATACACGAGCACACATTTCTCTGTGCTTTTGCATATATACTAATGATATTCCCCTTACAGATCTAAGGAAGCGGATCCCTAGATGTGACTGAGATCAGACTGCTTTTAATTAAATTGGACAGTCTAGAAGCCTCAAAATAATGAACCTTTGAAATTTAAATAGACCTAGGTTGAGGATCAAGGTAGGATTGGTGGCAGGGCATGATTTATGCTCATTTGTCTTTGTGATTTCAACTTTATTCCAGGATCATAATCCCAGCTCTATAAATAATGTGTTTCTCCCCCATGTGTTAGATGCTTGAATTAGGAATTGGTATGAAAGGTCCATGAACAGACAGTAGTCAAAACTGGAGCCTTGATGATGCGTACCACTGCACTGGAGTTTCAAAAATTGTGCTAACTGTGAACCCCTTTTCATGTGCCTGGTATGTGCAGACATTTTTCTGTGAAAATGGTTAGAAACATAGGCGTATTTATGCATGCGTCAACACACAACGTGGGCCCAATTCTATAAATGACGCTTAAATGCTGCCCTAACTTCCAGGCACAGGGTTCAAGCTGGTTGGAGGCTTTTCAGGATTTTGTCAAGGTCCTTCCCTGTGGGTTAAAAGCGTTGCATATGTGATTTTTCTTCTTTCTCTTATGCCTCCGCATGTCGTCCTTTTCTGATATGGAACTGAATAATTAAAACTGTAAGTCCTGTTGCTTGAACGCGCTCTTCTGTATGCTGTTTCTGTCTGGCTCATACTGTTGTTGCCTGTTTTCTATTATTAAGTATCACAATCAGTAATGAAATAAAGTTCAAGGCTCTCGGGGGCTATACAAAGGTTTACCCGGTTCTGTCTGGCAGAACGAGAGAAGTTGCCAGGCAAAGCTTTCTCCGTCTATTACACAATGTTCTTTCATACCCAGTGAAAGGTCTAGCACTGCGAGCTTTTCTGTGTAATAGCTTTTAGCATGCAAAATCCAATATTTGCCTCAAAATGCTATATGGTATCTGAGAGGTTCTGTGATGTGCACAGACTCTCCATAATGGCACCACATAACTTACAGAAATATTTTTACCAAAATGCCTATGTATTGATGTATCCCCGAATTTTCTATAAAAACATAAACTGATACAAACAATTCTGATTTACTGGAATAAATCGGAGTAGCTTAAGGGTTAGTGCAGAAGCCTGAGAACTAAGGAAACCAGGTTGAATTCCTACTGCAGCTCCTTGTGACCATGGGCAAGTCACTTAACCCTACATTGTCCCAAATACAAAATAAGGACCAGTACAGTATCCTCTATAATAAAACTCTTACCCAAGCATGCGCAGTTGAAAAGGCGTAATCCCTGCCGCCGTGATTTCTGCTTCCGTGCCGTGTTCCATTTGCAGCATGTGGTGGCTTCCGGTACATGTGGCAGCTTGAGGCATGTGCGATGGCTTGCAGCGCGTGCAGCGATTTCAGCGGCGGTGGCAGTTTGACTCCTACGCTGCCACTGCCGGGACGCCTCTTCTCACCCCCGGACCAGCAAATGCAGCACATTTGCTAGGCTGGCCCACTTCGATAATGCGAGGTGGGCCGGCCTAGCAAAAGCCCCGAGGCTGCCTAGGATAGTGGATGCTGGACAGGGGCAGCAGGGAAAGGAGAAGGGGTATTACTGGACTGGGGGATCAGGTAAGGGGTGCTGCTGGACAGGGGGGGAAGTAAAAGGAAGGGAGAAGGCCTACTGCTGGACAGGGGGAGCAGGGAAGAGGTACTGCTGGACAGGGGGGAGGTAAAATGAAGGGAGAAGGGCTACTGCTGGACAGGGGGGAGCAGGCAAGGGGTGGTGGTGGACAGCCGAGGAAAGAGAGAGACAGAAAGAAAGACAGACAGACAGCAGCTAAGGAGAGAGAGAGAAAGAAAGAAAGAAAGACAGACACACACATCTATTCTAGCACCTGTTAATGTAATGGGCTTAAAGACTAGTATGATAAGAACATAAGAATAGCCTTACTGGGTCAGACCAATGGTCCATCAAGCCCAGTAGCCCATTCTCACAGTGGCCAATCCAGGGCAAGCAGTGGCTTCCCCCCTGTCTTTGTCAATAACAGACTGGATATTTCCTCCAGGAACTTGTCCAAACCTTTCTTAAAAGCACAGAAAGGGAATATCAAATCACATCTCAGTTTCCCTGACCATTTTTATTAGCTGCTCTTTCAGCAAGAAAAGGTTTATGTCCTGGTAATGCCTATCTGCTTAGGGTTACCATATGGCTCCCCATTGCTTTCAATGAAAGTAAAACCCAGATGCTTCAAACTGTCTTCCTTACTTCCATTGCTTTCAGTAGAAGTAAAACCCGGATGTCTCAATCCGTCCTCCTTTTTCTGGAGCCATATGGTAACCCTACATCTGCTTGTCTTTCTGTAAATCTCTGGGACTAGATTCTTAGGGGTGCTGTGCCATATTTATGATGGCAGCCAGAAATTCAGAGTAGACAGTGAAATTGAACTCGCACCTTTTTCAGAAGTAGCTGAAAGTGAGTTACATTCATGTTATCAGGATATCCATAGTGAATATGCATAAACTTGATTTGCATACACTGCCTCCATTATATGCAGATGTCTTTCATGCATATTCATTGTGGATATCCTGAAAACCTGACTGGCAAGGGGGTACTTCAGGACTGAGCTTACTGACCTCTAGCTGCCTCCATCCCTTTGATGTACTGTTGCTGCTTGTGCTTTCTGTTTTCTTGGTGCAGGCCACAGAGAGGGCCAGAAAGGCAGCATGAGGCATGCACATACAATGCTATATTGGAGGTCAGCACAGGGAGAGGATATCATCAGTCTTTCCATCAATGTGGCATGGAGGAAAAAAGGCTGTTTTCATCTGTACATCTCCCAGATTTAATTACACATTTTCCCCATTTGTTTTTTTTCTTAAGACTTGAGATTTTGGTTTTAATGGTTCTGTATGGCATATCGAATCACTCTCAGTCACTTATACAGTAGAGCAGTGGTTCCCAACCCTGTCCTGGAGGAACACCAGGCCAATTGGGTTTTCAGGCTAGCCCTAATGAATATGCATGAAGCAAATTTGCATGCCTATCACTTCCATCATATGCAAATCTCTCTCATGCATATTCATTAGGGCTAGCCTGAAAACCCGATTGGCCTGGTGTTCCTCCAGGACAGGGTTGGGAATCACTGCAGTAGAGTAATAAAGCTATTATTTATTGAGTTCCAGCAGTGTACATGGCACCATAAAAGATCAATCGCGTGCTTTCAAGCTCCCTTCTCCAAAGAGAAATTCAATCCATGTTTCAATATATGGAAGTTAAGTGATTTGCTAATGGTCACCTGGGGAGAGGTAGGAAGGGGAATGAAACTCAGATTTCTAAAAAATCATGAGTATGCATGATTTAACCTTTAAGATCCCTTGTCTATCTTTATTGGCTAGTGTAATATCTCACGGCTGTTCTTGTGGAAAAGGTGACAATCCAAATGGAGTCGTCTTATAGCTAGTAAAAACAGGATGAATGAACTAGATAACTTATTCTTATCATTGATATTCTTTAGCAGTGAAAAATACATGATAATATTGCTAAGTTAACAACAAGCAAGACAGATCTGGGAACAAGAATAAGTAACATATAGTAACATAATAAATGACAGCAGATAAAGACTTGAATGGACCATCCAGTCTGCCCAAACATACACTCTCTATAATTTAATGTTATAGTTAAGTTGTTCTTTTTCTTAGATATTTCTGGGCCAGAAACCCACAGCTCTGCCCGGTACTGTGCATCTACTGGAGTCTCTGTTGAAGCTCACTTCAGCTCATCTAAATCATCCCAGCCCATCCTCAACTGAATGGCCACTTACGGTTCACAGATCGTGAAAGTCTGCCCAGTACTGGCTTTAGTTTTTCAATATACAGTATAATCTTATTATAACGAACTTCAAGGGATCTGGAAAAACAGTCCATTATATCCAGAGTTCGTTATATCCAGAGTTGCATTTTTAAAAAACTTTATTTAGGTCAACTTGAAATAACGTACAATCAATAACCAACAGTCACTGCACAAGCATATCAGCAACATCAATAACAAAACTCAGCAAAATATTAATATGGCACGAAATGATTGCAAAACCAGAACACTAAAAGATGTTCTAAAGCATTATGTCATACTGTACTGGGCTGCATTTTGATACTATATCACCAGCATGCCATGCGCCTGTAGGCGGAGCCTGCATGTCCATTATAGCCGAACAAAACTACAGCTAAAAGCAGCTCTGGGGACCAAATTGATTGTCTGTTATATGCGAGTCCGCTATATGCGATGATTTTCTGCATGTTTATAAAGGCACACAGCCAGGACCAGTGGACCTCGTCCACTATAAGAACATAAGAATTGCCGCTGCAGGGTGAGACCAGTGGTCCATCCTGCCCAGCAATCCGCTCACTTCCGGCTCACCACACAATTGTTTCCCACGTTCTCACCTTTATAGGACCCCCAGGAACCCCTGAAGAAGACTTTTTGTCGAAACGCAGGCCATGTTGGGTCCTGTATCCCTAGTGGACTAGGTCCTTTAAGGCTCTTATGGATGATTTATTTTTATGTGGATGGAATTATTTTATGTGGATGATTTCAGTGTACCTTTGGAACTTTGACACTTTCAAATAAAGTCCATTTAGGAACATCATCACTCCACAGAGTTTTTTTGGTTTTCCCAGTCAGTTTTTAATCCACGTGAGTATTTCACCCTCAATTCCATGGTTCGCAATTTTCCGAAGTAGTCGTTCATGTGGAACCTTGTCAAACGCCTTCTGAAAATCCAGATGTACAATGTCGACCGGGTCGCCCTTGTCTATCCGACTCTTTACTCCCTCGAAGAAGTGCAGCAAGTTTGTCAGACAAGATCTGCCTTTGCTGAAACCGTGCTGGCTGGTCCTCTTCAGACCGTGTCCATCAAGGTGATCAATGATGCGGTCCTTTATCAGTGCTTCTACCATCTTTCCCGGTACCGAGGTCAGACTCACCGGTCTGTAGTTTCCCAGATCTCCCCTCAGACCCTTTTTGAAGATCGGCGTAACATATGCCACCTTCCAGTCTTCCGGAATCTTTCCCGATTTGATCAACAGGTTGGCTATTAGTTGAAGCAGTTCAGCTAGAGTCCCTTTCAGTTCGATGACCCTCGGATGGATGTCATCCGCTCCCGGGGATTAATCGCTCTTTAGCCTATCAATCTGGCTGCAGAATTCTTCTAGATTGACCATCAACCCTGTCTTCCTGTCTTCATTTCCTGTCTTCATTTCCAGCATATAGCCTGATGGGTTCCGGTATGCTGCGTATATCCTTTTCGGTAAATACAGATGCAAAAAATGTGTTCAGTTTGTCGGCGATTTCTTTATCTTCCTTTAGCACTCCTTTTATTCCATGGTCATCCTATGGTCCCACAGCTTCCTTCGCAGGTCGCTTCCCTTTAATGTATCGAAAGAATAGCTTGAAGTTTTTTGCCTCCTTGGCTATTTTTTCCTCATAGTCTCTTTTGCCCCCTTTTACCGCGTAATGGCACCTACGTTGATGTTGTTTGTGCTTATTCCAGTTTTTGTCCGTTTTTTACCTTTTCCATTCCTTAAACAAAGTTTTCTTGTCTCTGATCACTTCCTTCACCTCTACAGTGAGCCACACCAGTTCTTTGTTCGTTTTCCTCTTGGATCCTTTGTTGATATGCGCCTAAATGACTGTGTCTTTAAAAAGGGACCAAGCTTGCTCTAGCATTTTTACAGTGCTTATCCTCTTCTTAATCTTCTTCCCCACCATGAGTCTCATCCCTTCGTAATTTCCCTTTCAGAAGTTCAGTGCCGTGGCTGTCGTTCTGGACTAATATTTCTCCCCTGCATCCAGGTTGAATCGGATCATATTGTGATCGTGAGGTTCCGTTATAAGCGAATATGTTATAACAAGATTATACTATATACCATTATTTTCTGATTAGAGAAATCCTCTGTGTTCATCCCACACCCTTTTGAACTCTATCACCGTTTTCCTCTCCACCATCTCCTCGGGAGTGCATATAAACAGCCACTACAAATGTTAAATTATGTGTGACAAGTGGTCATTAATATATGTGAAAAGCTTTTAGATCTGGTTGCCGATAGAGGCTCGGTTCAGATTTAAATTTGGCTGTATTTGTTATGAGGTTTTAACTGGCCTGATACCCAACTACCTTATAGACTTGTATACATTTACTAATATTAAATACCCCAGAAGTTCATATGCACTATTCACCTTTCCATTGGTTAAAGGGTGCAAATAAAAAAAAGATATTGTCACCGTCTTTTGTCATACCAGGCAGCATCTTGGGCTACGGATTTAAGTCTTTTAATCGTGGCTTCTTGCACTTACCAACTTTTCAGGAGACATTTAAAAACGTAAACGTAAACTTCATATTCAATTGTATTATTTTTCTTTTGTAAACCGCATATAACTTAACAGTAATTGTGGTATAGAAGTAAGTTTTTAATGTTATGTTATACAGTTATGAGTAAGAATCCATTACCATGGGAAAGAAGTGGGCCCAAGAGACCTGGTGGCCCACTGATTGGTGTGTTCCAGGTGGAAAACAAAAAAGCACAAAGGCCTGGAATCTACAAAGGGTGCTGTTATCGGTGGCCACCTACAAAATGGCCACCAGTTGCATGTCAATCACGCAATGGTGCCATTTGTAGAATCGTGTCTATATGAAAGGTAGGTGTCGGAAATGTAGGTTAGGGTTTCAAAGGCCTACATTTCCGGTGACTACCTTCCATGAGAATTATATCTAAAGAAGCATCTAAGGATGCCTAAGGCCACTTCCAGCATTAACCACACCTACAGTGCCCTTAGGCATCTCTGTAGTCAGGACAAAGGTGCCACCAGTTGCATGTCAATCACGCAATGGTGCCATTTGTAGAATCGTGTCTATATGAAAGGTAGGTGTCGGAAATGTAGGTTAGGGTTTCAAAGGCCTACATTTCCGGTGACTACCTTCCATGAGAATTGTATCTAAAGAAGCATCTAAGGATGCTTAAGGCCACTTCCAGCATTAACCACACCTACAGTGCCCTTAGGCATCTCTGTAGTCAGGACAAAGGTGCCATTTTTGGAGGCATCTAAAGGCACTTTCATTTTTAAAATGATCTTTTATTTCGTTTTTGATCAGCACAGTCAATTATTGCATCAATTGAACCAATTAAAATGATTACACCCCTCCCCTCCTTTATGAAGCCTCATTAGGCTTTTTTATCGCCGGCTATGGCAATAAAAGCTCTACCGTTCATAGAATTCCTATGAGCATCAGAGCTAATACTGCTGCGGCTGGCGATAAAAAAAAAAAGCCTAACGTGGCTTTATAAAAGCACCTGCTGCCACCTAACTAATGGCGCCGTTTATAGAATTTGCTCCAAAGGGCCTTCAGTTCCAAGCCATCAATATGCATTTAATGTTAGACACAACAGCCCTGATTCTGCAAAGTGCGTCCCGATTTTAGGCAGCTGTAGGTGTCCTACAGCTGTCTAATCAGCCAATCGGGATGCACGTTTAAAAAAAAAATGCTCCCAGGCAGGCTGCCTATATTGAAGGCACCTCTGGGAGCCTAGGGAGGCCCGCAAGATGCCTAAGCTTGCCTAAAAGTCTTAGGTGAACCTAGGCGGCCCTATGCGTCTCCCTAGTAGAGGAAGAGATGCTTACAATGTAGGCCAGCAAAATGCTGGCCTACATTATAAGTAGACGTGGCCGCTATACTTATTGCGGCAAGGGATTTCCCTGCCACAATAAGTATAGCGGCCGCCTGTCCAATTACCAGCAGGATGGTGCCCAACCCCTCCTACCAGAAGGCAGCCCTTCCCCGACACTCCCGATCGCTGGTAGGACGGTGCCCAACCCCTCCTGCCGAAATGCCCCCCAAAACTCCCGATCGCCGGCAGGAGGGTGCCTAACCCCTCCTGCCGGAAAGCCTCACTCCCTACGGACCCCCCATGCTAATGACCCCCCCCGCGCTACCACCCCCTAACCTCCCCCCAACTAACCTCTAAAGTGTTGGCCGGCCGGCCGGGTCTTGCTGCCATCCAGCCGGCAGGCTCGCCTCATCAAAATGAGGGCGGGCCCGCCCCACCACCGGCCCATCCCCTCTAAGTCTAAGGCCTGATTGGCCCAGGCTCTAGGCGCCTGGGCCAATCAGGCCTTAAGGTTAGTGGGGATGGGCAGACCCGCTATGTCTACGGCCTGATTGATCCTTGCTTCTAGAGCCTGGGCTAATCAGGCCTTAGACTTAGCGGGGATGGGCCGGGAAGGGGCTGGCCCGCCTCATTTCGACGAGGCGGGCCTGCCAGCTGGACGGCAGCAAGACCCGGCTGGCCAGCCAACACTTTAGAGGTTAGTTGGGGGAGAGGTTAGGGGGTGGTAGCGCAGGGGGATCGTTAGCGTGGGGGGTCCGGAGGGGGTGCGGCTTTCCGGCAGGAGGGGTTGTACACCCTTCTGCCGGCGATCAAGAGTTTCGGGGGAGGCGGCGTTCCAGCAGGACGGGTTGGGCACCCTCCTGCCAGCGATCGGGAGTGTCGGGGGGAAGCCTTCTGGCAGGAGGGGTTCGATACCCTCCTGCTGGCGATCGGACAGGCGGCCACTATACTTATCGTGGCAGGGTGATCCCTTGTCACGATAAGTGTAGCGACCGCGTCTACTCTAACCCGATTCTCTAACCGGCGTCTGTAACATGGACGCTAGTTACAGAATCGGGGTTAATGTAGCCCCGATTCTGTATAGGCCACCCCTCCCGGGCATCCTATACAGAATCAGGGCCAACATCAGGGGTCTGTATAAAAATACACACAAAATACACATATATTTAGACAAATGATTGGTAAAAAAAAACCCAACAACCTCACCATAAATAAGTGAGATATACAATAAAAATGATATATTGTTTTTAAATAAGCATAATTCCATATACAATTGCATGCAAAGTGATACTGTGTCCAAAAGGTACCTGATATTAATGATAATATTAATAGAGAAAGGGATTAGGACTTGTATACAACCACACTCAAAGGTACTTCAAGCATTTTCCATATCTATCCCAATGGGCTCACAATCTGTCTAATGTACCTGGGGCAATGAAGAATTACGTGACTTGCCCAGGGTCACAGAGATCAGCATGGGGTTTGAACCCAGAACTTCAGGGTGCTGAGGCTGTAGCTCTAACCACTGCACCACACTCTCCTCCAGTATAATATCAGTGAACCAAGTTTAGAACAATGAAGCCATTGTGACATCACTGATGAGGTTGGCTCTTAGGCATTGGTGGAATGAGGCATTATGACATCAGGGAAAGAGATTGGGACTTGTATATTGCCTTTTAATAGTTATACAACCACACTCAAAGCAGATTAGATACAGGTACTTCAAGCATTTTCCCTATTTGTCCTGGTGGGCTCACAATCTATCTAATGTACCAGGGGCAGGGGAGGATTAAGTGACTTGCCCAGGGTCACAAGGAGCAGAACAGGATTTGAACCCACAACCAGTGGTGTAGTAAGGGGGGTGCAGTCCGCCCTGAGCATGATCCTCCTAAGGGCACCCCTCCTCCTCTCCTTGCTGTGCACGCGTGCCCCGTGCCTTTCCCATACCTTTTTTACTTCCCTGGTGTGAGGTTGCTGCCCGAGTCGGCATTGGTGCTTTCTCTGATGTCACTTCCAGGACCCACGCCTAGGAAGTGACATCAAAGGACAAGGCAATACTGACAAGGGCACGGGAAAAGGGAAGGGGGTGCGTGGCAGCAGGGGATATGGGGGAGGGGCACCACCACCCCAGGCGCCACTCACCCTTACTTCGCCACTGCTCAAAACTTCAGGGTGTTGAGGCTGTGGCTCTTACCGCTATGCCACACTCTCCTGTCAAATGCCTACCAAAAATGACAAAAACAATATTTTGTAATGGTAGATCTCACCTATAAAGAATATGAAATCAATACTTATTCAACACGAGCACAATAAAGTCCAAAACCTTTCAAAAGAATTAAGAATATATGTATGTGTATGTAGCACCATTTAAATCCAGATTGATATTTTAATATAATAACCTCTATTTAGAAAGTTATGTACTGCTAAATAAGATTATTTAAAAAAACCCAGAATATTACCCCCTCTTTTACTAAAGTGCGCTAACCGATTAGCGCATGCTAATTGAATTAGCGTGCACTAAATGCTAACGCATCCATAAACTAACATGCACATGTTAGCGTTGATCGCGCGCTAATTCGACCTTAGTAAAAGACGGCCTTATGCATACAAAAATGGTGAGAAATTGAAAACCGTGGAGTTTAGTGGATTGTTTTCAATTTGTAATTTATGAAAGTAGAAGGATCCAAGGAAGGTTTCTTCAGTATTGCAAGCTGCTTTATTTTAAGAACACTGGTGTCTAAGGATAAAATAGCCGATGTATTGGATAAATTGAAATGCCTAAAATAAGTACAGCAAAACACAATTAAATCCCAAACCCAAAATCTAAACAGCCAAACTCAGCATCACACAAAATAAATTCACCAAATTTTTAAACTGCCTATATATAAAAATAAAGTATATGAGCATCGCTTGCTCCTGTTGCCTGGAAGATTGGAAGTTGGCCCCATCCACAGTGTGGTCACATCATCAGTACCAGTGACACCCTGCAACTCAAAAGTGTACCTTCCCTGAGATCAATCTACTGCGCTTCGTCGTTTCACTTCCATCTATTGTGACTATTGCTGGGAAGCCCAGTGGTGCGACATTTGGCCCTGCGCACAATATGGTCACGTCATCAGTACCAGCAATCAAGTTTCAAGTTTATTAATTTTTAATATACCGACCATCAACTGGCATCTAGCCGGTTTACAGTAAAATGTTAAAAATAGAGATAAAAGGTTATATTTATAAAATAGGAGTTAATAGAAGTGTACATTAAAGACATGAACAGGACAAACTTGAGGGTGAGGATAAAGGGGAAAGGGAGGGGTAAAGTTACATAATTAGAAGAGGAAGAAAAAAAAAGAAATGTCCTACCACTCTCCCTGAGGCGCGCTGTTGAAGGGACATGCTTAAAGGAAATGTGGCATGTCCCTTTGTGGGCAACTTGGGGGCATTGTCAGGGTGGGTGACGTGGGCGACAAAGTGGCAGATGAACTTTAACATAAACAAATGTAAGGTGATGCATTTAGGAAGGAAAAACAAAGAACACGAGTATAAAATGTTGGGGGTGACATTAGCAAAATGCGAACAAGAAAGGGATTTGGGGGTACTGATTGACAGTTCCCTAAAGCCATCAGTACAATGTGCGGCGGCGGCGAAGAAAGCAAATAGGATGTTAGGCATAATTAAGAAGGGGATCACGAGAAGATCGCAAAATGTCATAATGCCACTTTATAGAACAATGGTCAGACCGCACTTGGAATACTGTGTCCAATACTGGTCGCCATACCTCAAGAAGGATATAACTCTGTTGGAGAAAGTGCAGAGGCGAGCCACGAAACTTGTCAAAGGAATGGAGCATTTGAGCTACAAAGAACGACTCAAGAAACTGGGATTGTTTACCCTCGAGAAGAGAAGATTGAGAGGGGATTTGATAGAGACTTTTAAAATATTAAAAGGATTTGATATAATAGACCAAGAAGCAGCATTGCTAACATTTTCTGATGTGACACGGACAAGAGGTCATAGCCTGAAACTGAGCGGCAGCAGGTTCAGGACAAATGTCAGGAAGTTCTGTTTCACACAACGAGTGGTGGGTGCTTGGAACGCACTCCCGGAGGAGGTTGTGGCAGAGACTACTGTACTGGGATTCAAGCGCAAGTTGGATGCACACCTTCTTGCATATCATATTGAGGGATACGGTAAAGTCGGGTCTCCAGAAAGGAGTACCTAAATGGGCCGCCGCGTGTGCGGAGAACCGGACTAGATGGACCTCGGTCTGATCCGGTGAGGGCATTTCTTATGTTCTTATGTATCTCTGGGGAAATGTTTGTTTCATTCTTATTTTTTTATGTATAGGTTTATACCAGACTGTGATTGTACCATGTACTGATCAGTATTTACATGCAAAGATTAATGGATATATGTACGAACACTGTATTTGGCAAAATACCAAGTTATTATGAAGCTAAAGAAACAGACACTGTGGTAAAGAAAAAAACAAAGAAACCATGAAAGGCACAGTTGATTGACGTTTTGGAATCAAGCAACTATTCCCTTCCAAGTATGGAGAAAGAAAAGATTTTCAGGTACCAGCCAATGCAAGAATCCAAACCACCGACCTGATTAAAAATAATTTCCAAGCAGGTATTGATATGTTGCCTGTGTATATTACACCTTGTGAGTTCCCGAAGGAGATTCTCTTGGGTATGATGCACATGCTGAGACAAGCATTAGCATCCGAGAGATTAAAATTATCTCCAACATTTTATGGATTAGGAATGAGGGTCTAATGGGGACATCACTCTCTAGATAGCAAATTTACTTTATTTTCTTTATAAAAAAAAATAAAGCACCAGGGAACATGTATGATTCAGTATCTGATCAGCTGTTTGAAGGAATTTTCTAAAGGTGTTTTGAGTCAACTTTTATGGCCCCCATGGAATGAAAATTCCAGTCATTACAAAATATCAAAATCTGTAAGGAGAATTCAGGATGCATGCACGCTTTGTTCTTAAATGTGTTGCTATCAGTGGACTCTTAGTGAAGACTGCCCCTCTGATGGCTGTGTTAGAGAAGGATGAGGATCGTAATTAACTGGAAAAAAATCTCTAACCATAACTGGTAGCTTAATACTCAACTTTGGGTTTCTCTATCATAAATGACCTTGACCCAGACTGGACAGATTCAAACTAGGGTGTGGGCTCTGATATAGCAGATGAGCTAATAAAATCTCTCCCTCTCAATAGATAGAGAAAACATTATATATACTGTATATATATATTTGTATTATGACAGGGTTAGGTACCTGTCATGTAAGTCAATTACCACAGGTGGGAGCTCAGCGTCCATGGATGGCTGGAAAAGGGATGTTATATATCATTGAGGCACTAGGGGGAGCTCTGAGGCCGGGAGAAGGACCTGGGAAGGCAAGACTGGAAATACAATTCCAATGAGGCTTAGGGACTGGGGCCAATCCTTTAGAGCTCGAGTGACATGGGGGAAAAAAACCCTGGGCTGGAATCCTGTAAACTAGGGGTGTGTCCCAAGGTGGAGTGCTCTAGAAGCTTCTCAAGCACTGTATAAAAGCAGGCTGGCTAGAAAAGGAAGAGGAAGGAGGATGTGGAAGGAATTGCCAGAGCCCGAGCTTAGAAGAAAGATGGAAGCCTGCCTGAAGACACTCAGAAGGTCCCTGAGAGAATACAGTTCTGCAAGCAGAAGTAAGTCTTGGCAGAACTAGGAATATGGACAGAGTTGTAAATAGCTGGTTGCAGTAAAAAGGCAGTAATGTTTTTGTTAGAATTTCCTTTTGATTATGAGTTGGGGGTGGAGGATGACATGGAAGCAAAGTGTTATGAAGACTTCTGTCATCCATTTTAGGAGAAGATTGCAAGAAGCTGAGTGGAAGTCAGTGGCAATCATTTGCATATGCTAATGAGGCTAAGTGGGCTATTTATATAAGTCTTGTTCTTCAGAGTGGAAAGGAGAACAAGTGAGCTAGTGAAGCTCATGGCAAAGCATCCTAAGAATAATAGAGACATTTGACAAGAAATAGTAGACTGCATTAAATTCACCCTGAATGCAAGGGTATGAGAAAATAGAGACCTCTGAATAAATCGACCAGTGTTAATCAAGTGTTCTCTGAGCTTCTTTCCTAGAAACAAAGAATTTCTCTCAAGGTAATAAGCTAGGTTACAGCATCTGGGAGTTAATCCTTGTTTAAAGGGGCTTGAAGACTTTCCTCTTCTTAAGACAGGTGCATGAACCAAGGTAGGGTCTGTGGTGTTATATTTCCAGTTTTAAAGAGCATCTGCAGACCTTGTGACAAAAACATATACATATTAGAGATAACAAAGATACAATATTAATAGAAAGAACATGAAAATAGCATTCTGAAAGCAGAATCGTTTTTGCGGGTTTTTTGCACTGAGAAAGAGCATGAATTTCTGCTTTGTTTAATGCAATACATTTCCCATCTTGTGTTAATAGTAAAACCATTGTTTAATATAAAACCATAACATAAACTAGTGTTTCTCAAACTGCGGTATGTGTACCCTAGGGGGTATGCGGGCCACCTTTTGGGGGTACGTAGGTTGACTGTCAATTCCTCCCTGCCACCCCCCGCTACTTGCCACCGCCACTTGCCAGCTCCATTTAATTATCCTCCACCGCTGCCGCAACTCCAGGCAGGGAAGAGCCAGGCGCATGTAGCGATTGCACGCTGCTGGTCCACAGGCCTTCCCCCTGAAGTCAATTTTGACATCGGAGAGAAGGTTCCAGGCCAGCCAATTGCTGGAAGGCAGTAAGATGGAAGGGGCACAAACTCGGGACACAGAAAGGAGGGAGCATTAATAAGGGCAATACAAAGAAATTGATGGAGAAATGACAGACAAGATTAAACGCAACTTCAAGGGATGCAACACAGTTATCGTGGGTGACTTCAATTATCCGGGGATAAACTGGAACCTAGGCACCTCTGGCTGCAGTAGGGAGACCAAGTTCCTGGATGTTGTAGGCGATTGCTTCCTGGAACAACTTTTCAAGGAAAATACGAGAGGAAATGCAATTCTGGACTTAATTCTAAATGGACTACGAGGACCAGCGCAAGGTGTAGAAGTAGAAGGGACGCTGGGAAGCAGTGATCACAATATGATTCACTTCAACCTGGACACGGGGGCAAAACATTGATCCAGAATGATGGCCATGGCACTGAACTTCTGAAAAGGAATTATGAAGGGATGAGACTCATGGTGGGGAAGAAGATTAAGAAGAGGATAAGCACTGTAAAAATGCTAGAGCAAGCATGGTCCCTTTTTAAGGACACACCGAGGTCACCGAGGCGCAAAATCTACATATACCGCGTATCAATAAGGGATCCAAGAGGAAAAAGAACAAGGAACCGGCGGGGCTCACTGTAGCGGTAAAGGAAGCGATCAGAGACAAGATGACTTTGTTTAAGGAATTGAAAAGGTCAAAAACAGATGAAAACTGGAAAAGCACAAACAACACCAAAGCAGGTGCCATAAGGCAGTAAGAGGAGCCAAAAGAGACTACGAGGAAAAAATAGCCAAGGAGGCAAAAAACTTCAAGCTGTTCTTTCGATATATTAAGAGGAAACGACCCACGAAGGAAGCGGTGGGGCCGTTGGATGACCATGGAATAAAGGGAGTGCTAAAGGAGGACAAAGCCATCACCAACAAACTGAACACATTTTTTGTGTCTGTATTTACCGAAGAGGATATACACAACATACCGGAAGCCGACAGGCTATACGCAGGAAACAAAGTCGGGAAACTGACAGGGTTGACGGTCAGTCTAGAAGAGGTATGCAGGCAGATTGATAGGCTTACAAACAATAAATCCCTGAGACCGGATGGCATCCATCTGAGGGTAATCAAGGAACTGAAAGGGGCTATAGCTGAACTGCTTCAACTAATAGCCAATCTGTCAATCAAATCGGGAAGGATTCTGGAAGACTGGAAAGTGGCGAATGTTATGCTGATCTTCAAGAAAGGTTCGAGGGGAGATCTGGGAAACTAGATGGTAGAGGCGCTGATAAAGGACTGCATCATTGATCACCTTGACGGACACGATCTGATGAGGATCATCCAGCACGGCTTCAGCAAAGGAAGGTCTTGCTTGACGAATTTGCTGCACTTCTTCGAGGGAGTAAACAGGCAGATAGACAAGGATGACCCAGTCGACATGTATCCTCAAGTCTGCTTATCTGCTATCCTGACCTCCTGACCGAATATGACCCGGGTGTTGCCAAAACAAAGAACTAAAGAACAGTAAAACCAGGTTAACCTGGTGTCGTAGTGAAGAAAGCTGGTTTCTGCAACAAGCCTGCTTATCTGCTATTCTGACCTCTTGACAACTGTGACCTGGGTGTTGCACTCTGCCTGTATAATTATGAACTCAGCAGTTTTCACCCTATATAAGAACCGGGACTTTTCCCCAGAATCAGAATCCATTGTTGCAACCAAGGGGAGCCCGTGGATTCTGCCAATCTATCAATCGAAAGGATTCCTGATTGTGAAGGGCGGCTATGACAGACATGGTGATGTTTTTCAATATATATATATAATCTGCTTTAACTGATGTTTATGCAATAAAATATCATATTCCTCTGATGCTTTCTTTGAGTGTTACTGTGCTCCCTTGTTAAACAGATACGTGGCAATACAACATTGTATATCTGGATTTTCAAGAGGCGTTTGACAAGGTTCCGCATGAACAACTACTTCGAAAAATTGCATGCCATGGAATCGAAGGTGAAATACTCACGTGGATTAAAACCTGGCTGGAAGATAGGAAACAGAGAGTGGGGATAAATGGACATTACTTGGACTGGAAAAGCGTCAAGAATAGAGTGCCGCAGGGTTCGGTGCTTAGACCCGTGCTTTTCAACATATTTATAAACAACTTGGAAATTAGTACGATGACTGAGGTGATTAAATTTGCAGATAATACACCCAGAGAGTGGTAGAAACCTGGAACGCTCTTCCGGAGGCTGTTATAAGGGAAAACACCCTCCAGGGATTCGACAAAGTTAGACAAGTTCCTGCTGAACCAGAACTTACACAGGTAAGAATAGTCTCAGTTAGGTCACTGGTCCTAAGGGCAACCGCGTGAGCAGACTGCTGGGCACGATGGACCACTGGTCTGACCCAGCAGCGGCAATTCTTATGTTCTTATTTTGATATGCCAACTGTATGGCTTCATACACAGAATCCTGTGACTGGGGCTCCTAGAAACACTGCTAGTCTTGTGTATGTGTACAGCAGAGTTACTTCTGAATAAGCTCTGTTTGTAACAGCAGCAACAATTAAAAAAAAAAAATCATTCATGAAACTGCCTGAGCAGAGTGATTAGGACAAAACGTGGTTAAAAGAAGGACTGTGAGTTGTTGACCCGTTCACAACAAAAACTAGATTTTCTTTGGGACTGACATGTGAACAATTGGCTCAGGGTCCTTGTAAAAACGTGTGAGTTGAAATGCTATTAGTCCTCAGGACACTGCTAGCTAGTTGTGTCTTCAGAATGCCTAATTTGCACAAGAAGATCTGCAATGCACTGCATCCCTTCTCTATATGGTGCTAAAATTTGGGCATGATCCTGAGATACGCAAGCAAATTAATTGGTTAACAAGCCAATTAATGTCAATGAGTGGATGCTAATAACCAATTATTGAAGTTCATTGTCGCTCATTAAAATTTGTGTGTGTATCTGGTTGCACACTATTCTATAAGGCAGTGTCTCAAACTTTTTTTAGCTCTGGCACACTAAATGGAACAAATGTTTTTCATGATATATTATGTTTAAATAGGGCGCCGGTCTTTAACCTAAGGGCCGCCGTGTGAGCGGACTGCTGGGCACGATGGACCACTGGTCTGACCCTGCAGTGGCAATTATTATGTTCTTATGTATTAATAGGGAGGCAGTGAGGGGGAGGGGGCACAAATTCAGGACACAGAAGGAAGGGAGGGGCATTAACGGGGCAGAAGGAAGGGAGGGGGCATTAATAGGGAAAACAGTAAATGTGGCCATTTTACACAAGGGAGGGGGGGGCACTAACACAGGAAGGTGGGAGGAAGGGGGCATTAACTTGGGACATAGGAAAGAGGGTGGGAGGGAATAGAAAGGGACAATTGTTGGCCCTGAGTGTGTGAGTGAGAGGGAACGAGATGGTGCACATGCGGAAAGGAAGAGGAAAATTGGGCATAGAGAAGAGTGAGGTAGAGATGCATGGGGAATAGAAGGATGAGAGGGAGAAATGTTGGATATGGTGGTGGAGAGGGAACAGAGGGATAGATTGTAGGGGATTCAAGTGGGAAGAATGTTGGGCTTGTGATGGAGAGAGAGATGTGGCATGGTATTGGAGGGGTGATAGAAGGAGAAATGGGATGAACTGGTGGACAGTGGTGAAAAATGTTGCACATGATCTGGGGAATGAGAGAGGAAGAAAAGTTGGACGCCTGGAGGGACAGAGAGCGATGTTGGTTGGGGAATGGAATGAGGTCTGGAGGAGAAGATGTGTGCAGGAGGCAGAAAGAAAGAAATATTGGATGCACAATCAGAAGGAAGTGCAACCAGAGACTCATGAAATCACCAGACAACAAAGGTAGGAAAAATGATTTTATTTTCAATTTAGTGATCAAAATGTCAGTTTTGAGAATCTATATCTGCTGTCTTTATTTTGCACTATATTTTTCTATAGTTGTTACTGAGGTGACATTGCATATTTTAAAGTCATCTGCCTTGACATCTTTGAAAAAACCCCGAATATAAATGATAATTAGCATTTTCTCTCTGTTTTTTTAATTTTGTTGTTATCATTATGTATTAATAAGATTATATTGTGTGTACAGTATATGAAAAATGGATAGAAGAAATTGCATTACAATTAGTATCATTTGTGGGCGAGTCTGGGGCGGAGTTTGGGAGGGTCTGGGGCGGTGTTTAGCTGGGGCTACTCGGTTGGTATTCGTTAGGCTTAGGGGGTACTTGGCTTGAAAAGGCTGAGAAACACTGACATAAACCATAGCCGTCATGCTCTAAAAGCACAGGCACAGGCACTAGAAAACATGTTATATTCTTAAAAAAAAAAAAAAATATATATATATATATATATATTCAGTCATTACAAGTTACAACACTTGTTCTAGTAATACAGAATAAATTCCAATATAAGAAAAAGCAAAAGAAAATTATTAAAGTAAAAAATAAGAATGACGTGTTATATTCTAAGGTATCTTTCTATACTCCTGTGTGTTTGTGATTTTTCCATCTGCTTCTCTCCTGTTCAGCATTATCATGTTAGAAACGGTAAGCACTGAGCAATGTACCGTCTCCCTTCAATAACATATTTTAATATGGATATTTGTAATCACTGTTCCCTCTAAGCCAGTGGTCTCAAACTCAAACCCTTTGCAGGACTACATTTTGGATTTGTAGGTAATTGGAAGGCCTCAGAAAAAAATAGTTAATGTCTTATTAAAGAAATGACAATTTTGCATGAGGTAAAAATCTTTATAGTTTATAAATCTTTCCTTTTGGCTAAGTCTTAATAATAATATTGTAATTTATAGATAAAGAGACATATAATCAAGAAACTGTTTTATTTTACTTTTGTGATTATGATAAACATACCGAGGGCCTGAAAATAGTCCCTGGCAGGCCGCATGAGGCCCCCCGGGCCGTGAGTTGGAGACCACTGCTCTAAGCTGCATTGCTGCCAGTAAGGGGCAGTGCTTGAATCAGTGTTTTCAATCACTAGGAGTAGGCCCAGTGGCGTAGCGAGAGTGAGTGGCGCCTGTGACAGTGGCACCTTTCCTTCTCCACTCCTTCCCGAAATCCCCCTGCCGCATGCACACCCACTTCCCTTCCCCCATATCTCTTTAATTTTCCCAGTGTGAGCAGCATTATGAACTTGCTGCCTGCGTCATGTTTGCTCTCCCTCAGATGTTGGTTCTTAGGCGTGGAACCCAGAAGTGACGTCAGAGAGAGCCAATAGCGATGAGGACAGCAAGCTTGTGATACTTCTTGCGCCACAAAAATTAAAGAGGTACGGGTGGGGGGGGGGGTTGGGAAGGAGCAGTGAGGTTGGAGAGGAAGATGGGTGTCAGTGCCCCTACCAAGATGGTGCCCGGGTCAGACCCTCCCACCTCCTCTTACTATGCCACTGGTCACGCCTGGCCATCACCATTGAAAATATGGGAATAAAACAGCATCCCTCATTGGCAGGACTATAGGTAGAGGACTCCTATCCAGGTTAGAGGGAACAGTGTTTGTAATAAATGTAGAAGTCACTGAACCCACCCAAGGCTAGGTGGCCATTTTGCGTAATATTTTGCTAGAGCTGCAAATGTGCACCCTGTGCAAAATTCTACTTGCATTGCTGTGGCTGGGAGCTTTGCGTATTCCTGAGTACTGTAAAATGCAAAAAAAAACCTCCAGCTCCAGCTCCACCCCAGCAGTGATCCATGGAGCATTCATGAGTCCCACCCCCTTTGCACAGTGGTGGCCTTCAAGGATCAGCTGTCATTTTTCAACATGGAACTAGTCACATAGGAGTAAACAGGAATCGCTTCTGCCTCCTTCAGGGTGTTGGAGACTATGGAGTGAGTCTTAGATGAAACAGGGGTCACATTTTGGGCTTTGCCCTTCCTATTTTGGCAGGAGAAGGAAATTTTAAGAGAGATGAGCCTCACTCCAGGATCTGACAGAAAAATTTGGGCCCACTACAGAATGGGACAATTCAGTCAGCCACTAGAGATTGGGGAGAGGGCCTTTCACATAGGCTGTGTGGTTCCTTTAACAGCTGGGTGCTACCATGTGAAATTATGCTCCCTGGGCTTCATGAAAGATAACTAAATCTAAGTGAGGTTTAATTATCTTTTTCTGTAAACAGAGACATTGAAGCTTTTTTGGGTGTCTTTTTCACAAAGCTCTACCTTTATGAGCTGCTGTACATGATTTTGCATCATGGCAGCTTATTAATGTGGCTTTTACATAAACCTTTACATTTGGAAGACTACACACAGAAATTTATTACTATGGTGCCCATTTCAGTGGGCTTAACATAGAAAATAGTATAAAGGGGGGAATTCTATAAGCTGTTATTTATATGCATCTGCCCCCAGATTCACTATAGGTCACCCATACTCGGATGCAAATCCCAGATCTAAATGTAAACTAATTAGTCAATTAAGTGCTAACAATTATTGGAGTTAAGAAGCATTTAATTGGTAGTAATTAGGAGTTCTGTGTGGATCTATCCTATTCCCTATTCTTAGAAACATAGAATATGACAGCAGGAAAGGGCTGTCGGCCCAACAGGTCTGCCCACTCAAAATAACCTTCCCCTTAAAAGAACACTCCACTAAGCAATTCCTCGAAGTGAACCCACATGTTTATCCCATCGTTTCTGGCCTCAACTACCTGGCGTGGAAGGCCATTCCAACGATCAACCACCCTTTCGGTGAAGAAGTACTTCCTAATGTCACCATGAAATCTCCCACCCTTGATTTTGAGCGGATGCCCTCATGTTGCCGTGGGACTCATAAGAAAAAGGATATCTTTCTCCACCTCGATACGGCCTGTAAGATATTTGAACGTCTCTATCATGTCTCCCCTCTCTCTGCGTTCTTCGAGAGAATATAGCTGCAGCCTGACGCTCTTCATATGGGAGATCCTTGAGTCCTGACACCATCTTAGTGACCATTCGCTGGACCGATTCCATTGTCTTCACGTCTTTTTGATAATGTGGCCTCCAAAACTGAACATAGTACTCTAGATGAGGTCTTACCATGGACCTGTACAACGGCATTATGACTTCAGGCTTTCGGCTGACAAAACTTCTTCGGATGCAACCCAGCATTCGTCTAGCCTTGGCCATCTTCATATGTTCGCTAATGATTACACCCAGGTCCCGTTCTTCGATAGTTCTTGTTAAGGTTTCCCCGTTCAGGGTGTATGTTCTGCTGGGGTTACTGCCACCAAGGTGCATAACCTTACACTTTTTGGCATTAAAGCTCAGTTGCCAAGTTTTAGACCATTGTTCCGGTAAAAGTAGGTCCTGCCTCATAGTGTCGGGCAAGGTTGCGCTATCAACCATGTTGCATAGCTTAGTGTCATCGGCGAATAGTGTAACTCTACCTTGAAGACCCTGAGGCAGGTCCCATACAAAGATATTAAACAGTATCGGACCGAAGACCGAGCCCTGCGGCACTCCACTGGTCACAGCTGACGTTTCTGAGGGGGTACCATTTACCACCACCCTCTGAAGTCTTTAACCCATGCAATCAAAGTTTCTCCTAATCCCATCGCTTTCATCTTGTTTAATAACCTACGGTGTGGGACACTATCAAAAGCCTTACTGAAGTCTAAATACACGATATCCAGAGATTCCCCTCTGTCCAGTGGTTTCGTTACCCAGTCAAAGAAGCTTATCAGATTGGATTGACAAGACCTTCCCTTCGTGAACCCATGCTGCTGAGGGTCCCTCAGCTTCTCGTCATCCAGAATTGTATCCAATCTGTTTGTAATCAACGTTTCCATAAGTTTACACACTATTAATGTGAGACTCACCGGTCTGTAATTTTCAGCCTCTGACCTGCATCCCTTTTTGTGGAGCGGAATGACGTTAGCAGTTTTCCAGTCTAAGGGGACTTTTCCCTTGTTTAGGGAAAGATTGAAAAGCGCAGATAACGGTTCTGCCAGGACATCTCTCAGTTCCCAAAGTACTCTGGGGTGCAGATTATCCGGCCCCATTGCTTTGTTCACTTTTAGCCTCGATAGCTCATGGTATACATTGTTCACGGTAAATTCAAAATCCCGGAACGCCTCACAGGTAAAGACCGAGCAGAAGTATCCATTGAGTAGTTTGGCTTTGTCTGAGCAGGGGCTACATAGTTACTGTCAGGTTTCTTTAGGCCCACAATCCCGTCTGTACTCCTTTTTCTGTCGCTAACATACCTGAAAAAGGATTTATCCCCTTTGTTTACATGCCTAGCTATATTCTCTTCCATCTGGAGTTTGGCATTCCTGACTGCTGTTTTAACAGTTCTAGATTTCACCAAATAGGCTTTTTTAGCTTCTTTAGCTTCCGGTCATTGTTTGTTATGGTTACCAGATTTCCTCTTTAAAAAAACAGAACACCTGGCATTGTCACGTTCCGCCCCCAACTCCAGCTCCAGCTCCACCCCAGCAGTGGTCCATGGAGCATTCATGAGTCCCACCCCCTTTGATCTGCACTTCCTCTTCCTGTTGTACAGTCAGGACTTGGGCGTGCTTGAGCAGGAGGCTCCACGGAGTGTTGGTGTGCATGTGCTTGCTGGGCACAGTCTTTTGCACAGGGTGCAGTTTATAGCTTTCTACAGCCCTGTCTGAATGCCATGACCTTCTTTATCCATTTGGCTGGTCACTTGTTAGATATCACAAAAACTACTAACACTTCAGTGGGGCAATGTTCAGCCAGTGCTGGCCAGAGTTCTTATAAACACTGGCTACTGTGGGCTTTTGATACCTGGATATTCATAGCCGGACAGCAGCATTGAATCTCTGGGTCTAGGACTTATCTCAAGATATCTAAATAACTACCCAGCTAAGGTTTGGACAGCATTTGATTATTACCCAATTCGCAGATTGAAAAGTATAACTAATGTGACCATTAATTTTTTCCCACAAAACGGGACCAAACCCTCCCCCGGATCCTCCTCACCCCCCTAGAACCCATTAAATATAATGCAAAATATAGACAGCAGATATAAATTCTCAAAACTGACACATTTTGATCAATAAATTGAAAATAAAATAATTTTTCCTACCTTTGTTGTCTGGTGATTTCATGAGTCTCTGGCTGCACTTCCTTCTGACTGTGCATCCTTTCTTTCTGTCTTTCTCTCTCCCTGCCCCCCTCTTCTTTCTGCCTTTCTCTCTCCCGGCTCCCCTCCTTTCTGTCTCTTTTTCTCTCTCCTGCCCCCCCTCTGTCTTTCATTCTCTTTCCCGGAACCCCCAACCACTGCCGCCACCGCCGCCTATTTGTCCAAGCCACTGCCGCACTAACATCATCTTCGTACAGCGACTGCACAAGACCCCCCCTTCCACAACTCGACGTTAATTCTGACGTTGGAGAGGAAGTTCCGTGCCTGGAACTTCCTCTCCGATGTCAGAATTGACGAGGGGGGGGGGGGAGGGGAAGGCTTATGCAGTCACTGCGCGAAGATGATGTTACTGCGGTAGTGGCTTGGACAAATAGGCCACAGCAGCCTGTTTTTAGCTCGCCTGTCCCGCTCCTTCTGAAAACGGGACATTTCGGCATCCCGAAGCTGTACGTGGGGACAACGGGACAGGCGAGCTAAAAACGGGACGGTCCCGTTCAGAACGAGACATATGGTCACCTTAAGCATAATGAACTGTGTCCTGGCAGTGGTGTAGTAAGGTGGGGCAGGGGGCAGATCGCCCCAGGCGTCATCTTTATGGGGGGTGCAGGCGCCTCCCCTCCTCTCTACTCAATGTGAACCTCTTGAAATGTTGGCTGGTAAAAGCGGCATAACAGGCCTCGGTTCCCGTCACATCCTGGTGACAGGGAGGTGCGGGGCAGGGGGGGGGGGAGGTGCGCGGTGAAGCCAGGCACTACCACTTCAAGCACCTTCCTTCACTACACCACTGGCTGCGGGGTAATCTGCTCAAATATTCAGCAATACCATCCAAGTATATGCTGCTGAATATCTGGATAAGCCCCGATGATTGTGATTTAACTGGGCAATTTTCTTTAAGCTAGTCGCCTTATTTTCTCTTGAATTCTTCTTATTCTATTTTATCTGTCTATATGTTCTGCCTCTGCTTACACCCTATGTTGTCTATTAATTGAAACATAAATGCATTACAGTGCATTGTATTGTGTTCACCTTGTATGTAGCATACTGTGCCATAATGTATACTGTTATTTCTTTTTTTTTTTTTTTCTGAAATTGCCTCTGGCCTATGTTCAGATTGTTCCAGCTGTACACCGCCTTGGATGAATTTCTTCAAAAAGGTGGTAAATAAATAAGTAAAGAACGAAAGAAAAAAAAACCCTGAACCACATCTTTCATGCATTTTATTAAACGTCTGCTTTTCTGGACACCCCACTAACAGGGGCATATCTATTAATCACCAACCTTTTACTCTCTTTTGACTTCATCTCTCAGACACTGAAAGAATTCTGATAGCTTTCATAAGGGACTCATTGGCAAGCACCCCTACGGAGGCCCAAGAAGCGTGGCTTGAAATGTAAGCCAAATTTCATTCTTTGCTCCAAAAGCTGCTTCAAACAGCTGTGCTATTCATCGTTTTCTGAAAACTAGTGACAGGGAATTCTGAACCAATCTTAATGTTCTCTCTCTGCTATTTGTAAAGTGAAGCTCCTTAAGCTGTCAACACAATCAGGTGAGCTTAAGAACATAAGAATAGCCTTCTGGGTCAGACCAATGGTCCATCAAGCCCAGTGGCCAACCCAGATCACTAGTACCTGGCCCAAACCCAAAGAGTAGCAACATTCCATTATCTCAGAGTAAGCAAGATTCCAGAATCCCAAATAGTAGCAACATTCCATGCTACCAATCCAGGGCAAGCAGTGGCTTCCCCCATGTCTGTCTCAATAACAGACTATGGACTTTTCCTCCAGGAACGTGTCCAAACTTTTCTTAAAACCAGCTACGCTATCCACATCCTCTGGCAACGCGTCCCAGAGCTTAACTATTCTCTGAGTGAAAAAAAAAATTCCTCCTATTGGTTTTAAAAAGTATTTCCCTGTAACTTCATCGAGCAGAGAGCACAGTGTATTCCATTATACAATACTAGTGTAACCTGATATCAGTGCACCGAACATTTAGGCACTTGCAGTCAGTGGCGTAGTAAGGAGGGTGCGGCCCGCCCCGGGCGCAGTCTTCCTAAGGGCGCGGCATCCCTTCTCTTCTCCGCCCCCACTCCTCTCCTTGCCGTGCATGCTCGTCCCTTGCCTTTTTCCGTACCTTTTTTACTTCCCCGGCACAAGGTTGCTGCCCATGTCGGCATCGGCGCTCTCTCTGACGTCACTTTTGAGACCAGCACCTAGGAGGTGACGTCAAAGGCTGAGCCGATACCAACGTGGGCATGCTGCTCACGCCAGAGAAGTTAAAAAGGCATGGGAAAGGGAAAGGGGCAGACACGTGGCAGTGGGGGGCTAGGAAGAGGGGCTAGTGGAGGGTTGCCACTGCCCCAGGCGCCACTCACCCTTACTTGCTTGCAGTTACACCGCCATAGAGCTGGTATAATTGCAAGCGCCTAAATGCATCCAGTATTTCTACTGTGTAGCAACCAGATAGGTGCTTCACGCCGCCTGGTTCTTTCTTTTGAAATTTACGTCAATGGTTGTTCTCCATATGGTTCTTGAGTAGTGAAGTACAGGACATCACAAACCCCTGAGGAAGGCGTGTTTTCCAAAACACGGACCATATTGGGTCCCGTCTTATTACAAATGAGAACCATTTCCTGCAAAACATTTTATTGACCATTTTGTGAAAAACATCTTACTGACCTAAATTAAAGTTCCTGAACCTTGACCATCATCACTGCAATCTTTCTTTAGGATTTGATGCTCTACTTTCACTGCAGACCCGTTGGGTTGTTCTTTGTTTTGCCAAGTACTTATATGCTGCAAGAGTGCAAGTAACTTACTGTATTCTCTGAGGTGTGTGTGTGTCTAAGTAGCAGCCACGGCCCTGTCCCTTTCAAACTCCACCCATGTTAATGCTCTCTTGCATTTACACACTATCTCCCTGCTTCTATATATGGCACCAAAATTTGGGTGCCGAAATGTTGGCATGGATTCAAGATGTGTGTGCAATCTGTTAATGATCAATTAATTGACCTTAGCAATTAACGACGTATCATTCTATGCACTATTCTATAACACTGGGTCCCTGGTTCTATAAACAGCATCTAAATGCCGATCGGCATGATTGACGATCAACCGCTAGGCGCCATTTGTAAGAACAGTACAGGCCAGAGCTTTGGATTCTTGCCCAGAAATAGCTAAGAAGAAGAAGAGAAAAAAAAACCCCCCGAACAAATTTTTAGATTGAATCAGGTTGGGCAGACTAGATGGACCATTCTGGTCTTTATCTGCCGTCATCTACTATTTATAGGCTTGCACCTAGCAGCGCCTAAGCATTCTTAGGTGCTGGTAGGTGTTAATTTCTTAGGTGCATTCCATCTAGGTCAGGGTTTTCTTGGCCTAAATGAGTGCATCTAAGGTATGAGCCTAGGTCAGGGGTAGGTAATTCGGGTCCTTGAGAACCGGAGCCAGGTCAGGTTTTCAGGATATCCACAATAAATATGCATGAGATAGATTTGCATCTCAAGGAGGCAGTGCATGCAAATCCATCTCATACATATTCATGGTGGAGATCCTGAAAACCTGACCTGTCTCCGGCTCTCGAGGACCGGAATTGCCTGCCCCTGGCCTAGGTCAAACCACATCCAAACTCCACCCCAAATCTACTCCTAATCCACCCCTAACCATGCCTATTTGTTGGTAGGTGCCTTGGTGTAGATGCCTACATCAGAGTGGTACAGGTCTACAAACGTAGGCGTCTACTGGAAAAATAATATTTTTAAATTGTTTTTTAATAGCACTTTCAATTATCAACGCCAGCTAAGCCAATTAAAACATTTTTAGGTTCCTAAATTGGCTAGGTGTGCAGATCGAGGCGCCTGACTGTAGGCCTCATTTATAGAATCTGGGCCTTGGTGCACATTACCCCGTACTATCAAAAACTCCACTGGTTGCCTTTGGAATCCAGAGTCTTGTTTAAGTTCTCATGCTTTTGTTATAAAGCCTTTGGTATGTTACCAGGTTATCTTATTCCACATTTTACCCTGAATTACACTAATAAGAGTACTTGAAGAGTTCATCTGTTTGCATAGCCCTCTATAAAAGCTTGCCACTAGAAGAGGTTCTTCGAAAGAACCTTCTTATTTCAAGCCGCCAAATTGAATACATGGCTTGCAAAAATTATGTTAGAAGTTTCCTCTTATCTTGATTTTAGAAATCAGCCAAAGACACTATTATTTGACTGGCTGGTATCTTAATGTATCGAGTTCTTAATTCATTCCTTTTATCCTATTTAAATTGTTGTATCTTACTTACTTTACATGCATTTATTTTGTTGATGTATTTTAATGGCTGTATTCATCCGTACTGTATGCATTATGCTTGTTTGTTGTGAACCGTCTAGAACTTTTGGTTTGGCGGTATATAAAAATAAATTATTATTATTATTAAATCCCACAGTGTACAACTCAAAAGGGGGCATAGCCAAGGCCAAGGAAGGGTTTGGATAGGTCAAAGGCATGCTGAATAGGTGTTATAGAGTAGCACCATTTATGTGCCAAAAGGCCATCAATTGGGCACCGGCTTTTACCCTGGATTTTTGAGTGCCATTTGTAGAATTTACTCTTATGTCACTGATATGCACTCTACAAAACATCAACCACCCAAGAATCAAGTGGAAATGTTCTGAAATACGAGAATCACAGATATATGAAGAAAAAAGATCTCACCCAGACACTAAGGGCTCCTTTTACAAAGCCACGCTAGGGCCTTAACGTGCGGTATAGCGCACGCTAAATTGCTGCGCGTGCTAGCCACTACCGCCTCCTTTTGAGCAGGCGGTAGATTTTCGGCTAGCGTGCGCTAATCCAGTGCGTGCACTAAAACCGCCAGCGTGGCTTTGTAAAAGGATCCCTAAACAGCGCAGTGTCTTTACTGGGGGCTCTCAGTTTTATCATTGGTCAAAAGAACTTCTTGTCATTTATTTTTTGTTTAAATCTTGTTTTACTTGCAATCCAAAACTTTAGGTTCAAACAATTTTTATTGATGCAAACAACAAGAACACAGTAGCAAGGCACCCCGAAGGTGCACAATACGAAACAAATATGCATCATATAATTAGGATAACTTACAAGGACAAGGACAAAACAAGAGAAATATCAACCAAACTCCCCCCCCCCCCGCCCGCACACACCACTAAGAGCGTGCAGGGGAAGGAGAGCGGAAAGGCACTCCGAGGCCCTGGACTCTGATAAACCCCGAAGATGCCACACCTCTCCCCCCCCCCCACTGAATCCCCTATATCCTGTCCTTAGCAAAAGCCCAGAACCTACCCATACCCCTCAAACCCACCCCCAAACCCCCCACCCTCCCAAAGGTACTCCCCACCAAAAACTCGCCAGTACCTCCCAGCCCAACTATCCGGGCACCCTCTTCAGGACACCCATCTCAATACTGCACTACCGCAATCATCTTCTGCAGACAAAATCCAACGAAGAAGCATGCTGCGCTGTGATCTTTCTCTGAATCTGAAAAAGAATGTCGTAACCGCTGCTGACAACAGTTGCGAAATGACAGGCGGTGTGCAGCTTAACCCCCGAGGGAGCCACAGTCGTAAAGCAGCTGGGTCACCATTGGGTGCAAGCTAAGCGTTTCACTGCTTTAATTTTCGGCATCTTGCATCCGTTAGAATGCTTTTCTGTGTCAAAAATTCAGCATAGAAGTAGCGCCTAAAGTTCAGTGCTATATATAGAATTCCCTTGATTATTTTTGTGAGCTGTAATTATGGATATTTTTTTAAAGTGTTTTGAAAGATTATGCATGTGATTTGTGCCTTTTTCTGGTCTTGTCTATGGTTCTTTTCGGAGAGCTAATTTTCTCCGATATTACTATTAATTATTTCTAGAGCGCTACCAGATGTACCCAGCACTGAACAGAGTCACAAAGGAGACAGTCCCTGCTCAAAAGAGCTTACAATCTAAAGCCTCCTTTTATCAAGCCGCATTATGGATTTTTATCACTGGCCACTGCGGTAAAAGTTCCATCGCTCATAGAAATTCTATGAGCGTCGGAGCTTTTATACCAACGACTGACAATAAAAAAGAAAACCCTACCACTGCTTGATAATAGGGGGGCCTAAACTTGTTTGGAGTTTTTTTTGACTGACCAAAATTGATGACAAAGAAATGGGTCTCTGGTATTAGAGTAAGTTTTCAAATGTGGTACCACCCTACAGAGCTTTGAGGTTTTATTTATTTAAGATTTTGGATATTTATGCACCCTTTACATACTCTTTCTTAGGGTTACCAGGTTTTCCGTTTGGAAAATCCGGATTCCTAGACCCGCCCTCCAGGCCCACCCAGTTCCACCCATTCCCGCCCCATCTAGCCCAAGCCCCGCCCCAATCCCCCCCACACACACTGCCTGCTCTCGTCAAGTAGGAGGGTATCCGCGCATGCGCGGATGCCTTTCTGCCTGACGCAATATGGAGGAAAGCTTTTCCAAACCTGGACAAAGTGCCGGGTTTTGAAAATCCATCTGGACCCTCGGACGTCTGGTAACCCTACTCTTTCATATATTGACAAACTAATGACTATATATATATATATATATATATATTTTTTTTTTTTTTAATATATGTTTATTGAAAGTGAGAAAGGTCACAACTAGACAAAATACAAACTCAGCAGCATAAAAGGTCCATATATCAGTATGAAACAACAAAGGCAGCAAACCCAGCCAGAAACCCAAAGGTAGAGCAGATCGAAAGAGCTTATTGCTTAGCAGCTGTGGAAACTCATCAGGACAGAGAGAGACATGTATCCGCACAAGGCCCAACAGCATTATATTACCCTGTGGGACTGCTTGCGAGATCTAGTGTCTTCTTGAGAGACTGGGGGGGGTTCTTTAATCTCTGGTATATATTTGTTTACAGTTTGTCCCTCTAGGCAATTGTTCACACCTAAATGCAGCCATTCCTGGCCCAATTCTTGGGGGACACCTAGTCTGACTGAGTGAAGGAGCAGTCTAAAGGTTAGAGCTGCAGGGTAGGAACTAAGGGCCCAAGTTCAAATCCCACAACTGCAACTTGCTGTCTTCAGCAAATCACTTTAAACCTCCACGCCTCAGGAGAGGCATGTGCCATGGCACGAAAACTGCAAGCAGGGAGTCCCTCATTGTATAGTCACTGGGAGTCATGTAGCCAGCTGTTGTAGTCTGCTATTGGATTTGCCACTGTTGAAAACGGGATACTGGGCTAGATGATGTTCTGGACTGACCCAGTAAGGTTATTTTTATGTTCTTCTGAATTTTCAGGATATCCGCAATGAGATAAATTTGCATATACTGCCTCAATTGATGCATGAATAATCATTGCGGATGTCCTGAAAATTCATAAGAACATAAAGACATAAGAAAATCCATACTGGGTCAGATTTGTCCATGTGCATGTCTTCATGTAATTAAGTACTAAACAAGATGCAAGCATCAGCTTTAGAATATTGCTTAGTACCCAGTTAGTACTTAACATTGCATAAGTACTAGTATTTCTATAACATTTGTGTGCAAATTGGGCTTATAATTAGGTGCTAAACTTATGGAATGGAGGGGAATGTAAACAGAGCAAATCTCAAACCTGTTTTCTCTCTGTAATTTTCTTTGGGCTTGAGACCTTTTCCATTAATACTCCAAAGTCGTCTTTTTTTTTTTTTTTTTTTCAGTTTGCTGACAGAAATGCATTCAAGCTAAACCCCATTTTCCTGCAAATTAATTCTAGCTCATGGGATTCAGAATGCAGCAGTTTCACTGTCACCGTCATAAGAAATAATGAATTGATGAAAATATATTGCACACCTCATTTTAATTTATAAGAGAAGGAGGGGGGAAGAATATTTCTGATAAAATCAGTGGAATACCACAAGACTCACTTGAAGACCCTGAGACATGTTTGTATTCTATTCATCCTATAGAAACACAGATTAGAAAAAAATAACTGGAGAAAATAACTGTGCTTCCAGATTAATTTCTTGTGCCTGAAACAAGCCAGCACCTGCTTCCCTGCACTCTAAGGAAGACTGATTTGACTTCATTAGATTTGCATTAATAAGTGTGAGCGAGACCCTGGCGCTGACAAATCTGAGCACCCAGCGCAGGGGAGAGGTTCTCCTATGCTAAGAGGCAAATGACAAGGAAGAGCTTGCTTTCCAAAATCCCTGGGGGCGAGCACGCTTGTTAAAGGCAGAGCATGGTTGGCAGGGAAAGCAGAGGGGGCCTGGCAAGCTTCTCCTCTTGTTGCCATGGCGGATATGTGCCCTTCGAGAGAAGTGGAGTCATGCTTTCAGCTGCCAGGGTTGGGCCTATGGAGGCTGCAGGTGAGGGGAGCGAGTAACCCCATAGAGCACCTCCAGAATTTGCTTTGTAGGGAAGAAATGAGCAACCTCCCTCCCCATGAGCTTAGCACAGTTTGTGTGGCTGTTTGTTTATGCCCCCTCTTGATTTAATTCATTTTATTAACATTTGTTATATCACCTAATCAAATTTCAAGGCGGTTTACAAAAGTAACATACCTACAGAATGCACCAAAAACAAGTACACATGATAAAATGTCATAAAAAAGAAGAAATATACTGTATATATATATATTTATATAGAAACAAGATAGACCTGATGTAACTCTCCCTGGTTATGATTGCCTTACGTGGCGTGAACTCCAGAAGCAAAAGCCCTTCATCATCCCAGAAGACAGTTGCCATGATTTTGCCTTCTGTCTTAAACTTTTTTGGAGTGGGGATGCCTTGTGCTTCTACCACACTGACTCCATTTTAGACCCAGAACCTCTGTGATAGACCCAAGTCTCATTTCCAGTCACCAAATGATGAAAAACATTCATTTGGTCTTCAAAGAACATCTCCAAATTCTCCTGACAGCACTGGAGCCTCGTGACCTTCTGATATGGCATCAACATTTTTGGAACACTTCTTGCACTAACCTTGGACATGCCCAACTTTTCATGAATTAATTTCCAAACTCTACCTGCCAAGATGCCAATTTCTTCATCTATTTAGAAAACCTTTATTCATTTGTCTGAGAAAATCAAATTCTCAACTTTATTGCACATTTCTGTGGAAGTTTCATGCATAGGCCGTCCAGTGTGAGGTCCATCTTCAATGGACGCTCCACCACACTTAAACTGCTTGCTCTAAAATTTTACTTTGTAGGATGAAGGGAAAGATTCACCGTAAGCTGCAGTCAAGTGTTCATGGATCTCCTTTGGCTTTTTCCCTTCTTTTGTGAGAAATCTTTATCATTGAACGATGCTCCAAATCTATCAGTTCCTTACTTGATTCACATGAGGACTCTCCTGACATCATGTCTCTTGGAATGTTAGACTCACACTGAACTCCAACTGTACCTGAGTAACCTTGAGACATGTCAACATGCACAGACTTGTTTCAACACGTTTGCTACTTTTTTTTTCATACTCAGGTAGATAAATTATTGAACGCCCCTCATATAGACTCTTAAATGCTAATGCGTCCATTATATTCTATGGACGTGCTAGCATTTAGCATGTGCTAAATCGGTTAGCGTGCGCTAAAATGGTTAGCGTGCACTAAATCGGTTAGCGCACCTTAGCAAAAGGACCCCTCAGTTTGTTAATGCATCTTAAAACTTTTAGCGCATGCAAAATTGATTTAGCACGCATTAAGCTACGACGTAATGTGTGTACAATTGATATGTTTGTGATCAAAAGTTTTAGCTTATAAAATATATTAAAATGAATAACTCCCCCCCCCCCCTTTTGTGAAGCTGCGTTAGGATTTTTTTATCGCATGGCCACGGAGATAAAAGCGCTGACCCTCAGAGGAATTCTATGAGCATCGGTGCTTTTACCGTCACACCCGGCGATAAAAAAAAGCCTAACGTTGCTTCATTAAAAAGTAGGGGGTATGTGAAATGAATGGGAAAAATCACCCCAAAACTCTGAAGCCAAATAAAGTAGAGAGATTTTTGGCATAATCATAGGAAACACCCATAAACTGTAACCTAAAATGTAAGACTCAAAGCCAGGCAGAGCTTCAGTACACAAATCCTCTGCAACTGCGAAGTCATCAGGAATAAGCCAGTGAGGAGAAAATGAATACAGATCTCTTTCTCAGTAAAGGATATATGCATGATCTATTTGCTGTGGGGGCAGAGAGGCTGGCATTATGGTGAATTGTTTCCTTTCCATCACATAGAGTAGCAGTAGGAAAAATGGAAAAGGGTGATAACTTGCACAGCTTAATTATTTATATGATGACATCAATCAGCAAAGGAGGATGATTTATTTATAAATCACTAGATCTTAAAACGAAGCTGTGAATTCCACTTATTCTCGTGCTCTTCAGCGAAGGGGCCAGGGAGGGCCTTGGCTATGGCTCACTTATCTTTTCTGTTTGCAAAACTTGTAAGAGGTCTCTGTGGGTAACGAGGTTTTGTAGGTGCTTCTGTCTTTCACAAGCTGCTCTTTCTTTAAAGGATTGCGAGAAGTGTTGCACGGGAAACGTCTCGTATAGGTTGTTGTATGGGCATTAAGCAATTGCAATACACCCAGAGCATTTTTCTTGCTTTAAATCATTTATTCAGATTTTTTTGTGCTTATACAAGAGGTTCCAGAAAGGTTTTGGTAGGTACACTTTGCTTTTTTGCATTGTTTTGTAGCTCTCTGTAATGAGGTCACAAGACTCTCATGCAAGCACTTTTAAAATCTAAAAATGGAATTTCCTGCCCTGGAAAAAAAAAAAAAGTGGATGAGCGGCATTTTGCTTTTTACTTGCCATAATGTTCAAAATCAATTGTTTAACATGCTTTTATTTTCTTTGCTGATCACAGAAAAGCAGGTTGCTTAGGAGGGTTCATAGACAACGGCGCGAAAGACAAAAGCGCGCACCAACAATTGAGCGCAGCGCGGAGGCGTGCGCCGCACAAAATTACAGTTTTTAGGGGCTCCGACGGGGAGTTTTGTTGGGCAACCCCCCCCAGTTTACTTAATAGACATCGCGCCGGCGTTATGGGGGTTGTGGGGGGTTGTAACCCTACACATTTTACTGTAAACTGAACTTTTTCCCTAAAAACAGGGAAAAAGTTAAGTTTTCAGTAAAATGTGGGGGGTTACAACCCCCCACATCCCCCACAACGCCCCCACAACGCGGCGCGATGTCTATTAAGTAAAGTGGGGGGGGTTCCCCCCACACACCCCCATCGGAGCCCTAAAAACAGTAATTTAGAGTGGCGCGCACCTCCGCGCTGCGCTCAATTGTCTGGGCGCGCCTTTTTCCCGACGCGCTTTTGACCTGACACCGCTTAGGAGCTTTTGTGGCTATCTGACGAATAGTTTCAGAACAGGTACGTAAACAGTTTAGAGAAAAACTCACATCAGTGCTCCAGTTTCATTGTACTTACATAAGAATTTCCATACTGGGACAGACCAAATATCCATCAAGCCCAGCATCCTGTTTCCAATAGTGGCCAACCCAGGTCCCAAGTACCAGGCAGAAATCCAAAAAGTAGCAACATTCCAGAGCTGAGATTGTGATGTCATAATGCCTCATTCCACCAATGCCTAGGAGCCAACCTCAGCAGTGATGTCACAATGGCTTCATTGTCCTTGACTTGGCTCAGTAAGAACTGCCATACGGAGACAGACCATCAAGCCCTGCATCCTGTTTCCAATAGTGGCCAACCCAGGTCCCAAGTACCAGGCAGAAATCCAAAAAGTAGCAACATTCCAGAGCTGAGATTGTGATGTCATAATGCCTCATTCCACCAATGCCTAGGAGCCAACCTCAGCAGTGATGTCACAATGGCTTCATTGTCCTTGACTTGGCTCAGTAAGAACTGCCATACGGAGGCAGACCATCAAGCCCTGCATCCTGTTTCCAATAGTGGCCAACCCAGGTCCCAAGTACCTAGCTAGAACCCATGCACTTCATGCACAAAACATACAAACTACTCCAGAAATCAGTTTTGAAGATAGCTTGGTGCATGGGTGTGCAATGGTAGCTTGAGAACATATGCTAGGAAAACCCCTAATTAGCCCTGTGTTTGAATCTTGATTAGGTTTGCTTGGAGAATAGTTGTCTATTCTCTTAATAACAGAGAAGAGGGACTAATGCAGGTATAAGTCAAAGCATTTCAAAGTTGCACAGCTGCCCATTGATAAAAACCTTTGATTAAACATAAAGGAGTTAAATGTTGTTTACACTTATAATGAGTGCATTTACACATGTATAAGTCATGATTTTAGAAAAAGAAACATAGAAACATGATGCCCTATAGAGGCCAAATGGCCCATCCACAGCATCCCTCCTCTCCCTAAGTGATCCCACGTGCCTGTCCCACGTTTTCTTAAACTCGGACACAGTCTGCCTCTACCACCTCTTTAATGTACCTCTTCCTCTGATGCCACTTCCTGGACCCATGCCTAGGAAGTGACATCAGAGGAACAGCCAGCGCTGGCGCAAGCAGCAGATTGGGGGTTGCTGCTCGCTCTGGGAACGTTAAAGAGGTACCAGGTAAGGGGTGTGCATGAGCACAGCAGGAGGGGGTGGGGAAGGAGTGGATGGGGGTGGAGGGACGCCTCTCACCCTTGCTACACCACTGTTTGTACCTGAGGCAATGGAGAGTAAAGTGATTTGCCCAAGATCACAAGGAACAGTAGTGGGATTTGGATCCTGGCTGTTTTGGTTCTCAGCTCTATCCTTTAGCTACTCCTCCCCTGTTCATGTGAACAATTTCATGAAAGTATTGCACATGATAGAACATCGGGGGCGGGGGGGGAGGAAGGGAATCTCCGGTGGCTGGAGGGAGTGGGCATCCCTTTTGCGGTCCTTTAATTCAGGGGTCTTTTTATTTTTGCGTGGGTATATTCTGCGCGTGTGCTGATCGCTATCGCTAGTGACTCATCACATCTAAATATAGCGACACTCCACAAACCTCATTTGCATGCGTGGGTTTTTCAGACTGATGCATCTTTTGCAGAACATTATGGGGCTCATAATCAAAAGAGGAAAACGTCCAAAAACTGGCCTAAGTTGGCACTTGGACGAACATTTCCCAAATACGTCCAAGTGCTGATAATAAAAATGGGTTCTGACGTATTTCTAAACGACCTAGGCCTTCATAGTGCCGCTGAATGACCAAAGCTAAACGGGGAGTTTCAGGAGGAGTGTCGAGGGCAGGAGTTGGGTGGGACGTGGGCCGGCTTAGACTTAGTCGTACAGCATGTATATCCGAAAGTTATGCAGCCCAGGATCGACGGAACTTGGTCTAAGTCACAAAAACCCACCTAAAGTCACCAGATAAGCACTGCAAACACATAAAACAAACCCCCACACACTACTCCAGTAATCACCAACCCCCACAAGCCCATAAAAATATTAATCACACCTTTAAAATTCAGCCTCCAGACCATCATCACCTGGCAGCCTGGCATAGGAAAGCCTAGTCGTCCAGCACAGAGGCGGCTTAAGCCGTCTTGGGAGTGGGTTAGGGACTCATGGAGAAGAGGACCCATGCCCATAAGCCCCTGTAATCACTGCATTGATACTTAAACATGTGCACTCCCCTATACACCCCCAAAACCCTTTTTTTACTGGCATATAAGTGGCTCCTGCAGCCATAAGAGCTATTAGGGTGGTAGATAAGTGGGTCTAGGGGATTCTGGAGGTGGTTTAGGGGGCTCACCATGATCTATAAGGGAGCTGTAGTGAGGAGAAGACATGGCACCCTTTTTCTGAAGTTCACAGCAGTGCCCTGTAAGGTACCCCACTATTTAGGTGCCATATCTGGGTATTCAGTCCATCACTTTGCAGACCCCTCCCATGCCCAACAGGGCTTGTTCTAGGCATTTTTGACTTGGATGAAAAGTTGGATGAAAATGTGGTATAAATATGGATGCTTTAGCGACTTGGACAATCAGATCCGCAGGACGTATAGTGAGACGATTTTTGAAAGAAAAAAAAATTTGGACGTATTTTTCAAAAATGTGTCCTGGGCTGTTTTCTACTTTGGACAACTTATGACTTATACGAAAACAGACTTAGACGTCCCTTTCGATTATGCCCCTCCACATTTATGGCCTGTCGGATTTTACTGCAAAGTTCTGAGAATCTTGATCCAAGCCATGCATCTCTGGGAAATAACTGCAAGATGCTCCATCAGGAACATGACTGAGGTGTTAGAAGGGAATGATGCAGGCAGACTGATAGCTGTTGTAAGAAGACTTTGATTTCAAGGTTTGTCTATCATGGGCGAAGGAGGGGGGGGGGCGGTCAAAGCTGCACAGATTGTACATGAGAAGAATGCCTTCTGGAATGATAAGACCAGATGGTGGTAGTCTTGAGTGAGACTGCATATAGCCACACAAGGAATGGATTATGGCTTGCTCTTATTTTCTGAGTTGGAGAAGAGGAAAAATAAGTTGATTGTGAGGCTTTGATGCCAACCTGCAGAGATCTTAGCACCTGGGAGAGTTTTTCTAGAGTAAAGGGCTGTCCTGAAGACTGTGCAAGGGAGGCAGCTGCACAGAGTGCAGCGGAGACAGGGGTGCACACATTGCTTTCCTAGCCATTGTCTCTTCTGTGGTAGTCATAGGGCAGTGGGTGGGTAGGGGCACTAGGGCGTGTGTTACACAGGTTGCTGTTCTAGCTCAGGACTCTGGCGTGAACATCTGACCTTCTACTAGCTGGTGCCAGTGTACTTCACCAGGCAGGCCGGCTATGTCTGTTTACAGCATGGGTGATATATCCTTACCAGAGGCCATCTTACTGCTCTATGGACTCTTACATAAAAACAGTCACTATGAGTGGTGTGGTAAGGGTAGGAGACGCCTGAGGCAGTGGTGCCCCTCCACACACCCCTGTGACCTCCTCTCTGTGTCCCTGCTCTTTCTGCACCCCCCGTGATCTCCCTTCCCCCCCCCCCCATACCTCAAAATCTTTGCCAGCATGAGTGGCTTCTCTATCATGCAACTTGTGTCAGTGTTGGATTTCCCTCTGACATCACTTCCTGGCCCTGGAAGTGATTCAGGGGGAAACAGTTTGGTGCGAGCAATAGGCAGGAGAAGTTACTCATGCTTGCGAAGATCTACAGAGGTCCGGGATGGGGGGAAGTATTGCATGAGTGTGGCATGGTGGGGTGGGGTAGAGAGGTGCCAGCCCCCACCGATATGGCACCTGGAGTAGTCTGCACATCCCCCTTATTACGCCACTGGTCACTATTGAATTTCCTTGCATGAGTTTGGTCTGCACTATTTATTCATTGCACAGAAATGCTGCTGGGAGGTTTACAAAAAAAATAAAAATTGAGATTTTTTTTTTTTTAAAGCAAAGGAGAGAGAGAAAAGAAAGAGGAGAGAAAGTAGAGCAATGTCTCATCACCAGAGGGGCAACAGGAAATACTGTAAAATTAAATAAGGACCTTAGACACATTGAAATAACCAGGTTCTGAGTTTCGCTTTGAGAAAGAAGGTTCGTTTCTGATGTCAAGCGGTGTGGTCTTGTGCTTTGACTGCCTGCTTCTCACCAGACCTCAGCCTTACTTCTGTCTTGCTCCTTGTCAGTGAGTGTTCTGCACTTGTGTTTCTGTTTGGATTCAGGTTCTGGATGCAGACACTGAAGACGAAACAGTCACCAGAACAAACCAAAGGAAAGATGGTTGCTACAAAAGGAAGGCCCTAAAGTACCATATCTTCCCCTGGATCTGGGAACCATACCCTGTGGGGAACCTGTCCAGGACCTGTCTCACTCACCACTCCTGAGTGGTCTCTACGGATGAGAATCATTACATCTGTATCCTATTTGCTGTCCACCAATGGAACCTTCTTTATGGACCTGCAAACACTGTACCCTCTAAGCTAAGCTGGAGTCTTTCAACTGTATTGCTACCAGTGGGGGTTGGTGCTTCAATATTGTGTTTTCAGTTTTTCAATCACTAAGGACAGGTAGGTTCCCTGGAGTCCTGCTGCGCTTGTCTATCCTTCACTGCTGAAAATGTTATAGTGAAACAACGCCCCCCTCCAAATGGGAGGACTTCAAATGGAGGACAATAGTATAACAGATGTCAAAATGATTGATATCTGTCAAGATAAGGATCGACCAATCAGCGTTCATTTCCGGGTCAAACCATGCCCACTCTCCACCCACACCACGCCCACTACTGAGGACTCCTGCTCAGCTTAGAGGGAACAGTGCCTCCAGGGGGCAAGAGCTCAGAACATTTTTGTCCTAGCTCTTAAGTCTGACAGATCTCATTACCGTTCTGGACTAGGATGTCTTGCTGAAAGTATCCAAGCAACATACAAAACTGTTATCAAGTTTCACCACTATAAATGAATTACAGGATTCGGGCCATAATACTCTTGCAGCGGTTATGATCAGAGCTGACATAGGAGATTCTCTCTGACCAGCCCTGAATGGCCCCAGGCTAGACCATATTTGGTAAAATTTTTGGTCTGGGCCTTTTTGTCTATATCCAGAACTGGTTCATTAAAGACCTTTTTAATTACAAGATCAGAAGGTAATTTGACAGGGTGGATCATCAATATCTCATGGAACAGTTATAAGTATGTGGGTTCAGACCATTTCAAGGGTCTCTGTGCCTTATGAACTCTTTTGCATAGTGCCTGAACAAGATAAATTGGTCTTTAGCAACTCCTCAAGCATTCAGGCAAACATTTGCCATGCTTGTCAAGGCAACTGTATGTGTTAGCCAGAGCATTGTTTTGGCAACTCCTTCTGCATGCAGCTCAGTGACCCTATTGCTGCAGCAGTGTGGCTTGAGGGTGGCTTTTATATACGATGTCCATATGCCTCATTGACTATGGAGGGAAACGGCCTGTCAGCAGGGCTATTCATCTGCATTCCTGACCAAAAATATTGCAACCAAAAGCTTCAGATTTCTGATGGGACTGTTACAAATTGATGGGTTTCCTATTTTTTTTTTTTATATATATCTTTATTCATTTTAAAGCCAAAAATAATTGCAACATATTATAGACATTTTACACTTTAACAGCACTTAAATTCTATCAAATTACATTTTATGACAAATACATATATCATCCCCCCCCCCTTTTTGCATATCCAACAATTGCACTCAAATTAAAAGTATTTCCCCACCCTGGACGTGTATGATCAAAGGGCAAAATCAATAATCACTCCTTACAGAATTTTGTCAATGGCTCCCAAACATCCATAAATTTCCTATAATATCCCTGTTGTATGGCCATCATATGTTCCATTTTAAAAGTGTGGCATAGAGATTCCCACCAGAAAGTATAATTTAACCGATCCCAGTTTTTCCAGTTCCTCAAAACAAGTTCTATAGCAACCCCTGTCGTAATAAAGAGAAGTTTATTATTATGGGAAGTTATTTGGCTTTTAGCCCTCATTAACGTGCCAAATAGCATGGTATTGTACGTCAATGCCACTGGTTTTTCTAATAATTTATTCACTTGACCCCCAAATGGTTCTCCAAAATTTAAGTATCAAGGGACAATAGAACAGTAGATGATCCAATGTCCTTATATTGAGATGACAGTGCCAGCATCTATTAGACTTAGAACTATCCAATTTCTGTAAACAAACAGGGGTTTAAAAAGATCTATGTAACAAGAAAAACCATGTTTGTCTCATAGATGCAGTCACCGTACATCTCGTCTTCCAAGTCCAAATTAATGGCCATTGAGACGCAGAAATCTGCTGCTTTATTTCAATGCTCCAAATGTCACGAAGACCAGTTTTTGGTTTCTTATTCAAAATTCAGATATTAATTTGTACCACTGAGTGGCCTGATGTCCCAGGAAATCTGTCTGGAAGCAAAGGACCAACAAATTATACTGAGTTTTAAGATTTTGCCAATCAGGGAACCCCTTCTGATTGGCTTGCTTCAACTGCAACCACCTATAATTTTGAGACTTAGCAATACCAAATGTTTGTTGCAGTCGTGAAAAGTCAAGCAGCTTTCCATCTGATACTACATCATCCAGAGTACGTATGCCCGCCTTCATCCAATGCTTCCAGATGACCTTAAATCCGCCAATTTGAATCTTGGAGTTCAAACAAAGGGACTGACAGGTGGAACCCCCGCGAATCTTGAAAAACTGAGAATACGGTTTTTCGTGGGGGGGAGACTGGAGAGGGCAGCAGGAGAGAGAAGCCGGAGTGCCGGCGAGTGAAGGAAATCACTTGCTGTATGATCTGACCGCTTCTTCCTGCACTAAAGTTGGGCTTTTACTAATCAGGAGCTGCATGTCAAAGCAGGGCAGTCGGAAAGGACCTGAGCGATTGGTCCCCACCAATCACTTCTTTTTGGATCGGCCAGCCCAGTCGGTGTTCCTGGAAAAGTTTAGTGAATTGCGTCCTTCCTACTTTATATGCCGTTTACCCTCATTTGCATGCAGAATCAGATCGGCCACGAGGTTAATGAATCGGGTGGGGGTCACAAACCGATTGGTACATGATCGGTTTACTTAGTGAATCTAGCCCTTAGTGTTCTGGGCAATCTCTGTACAAGAGACCAACAAAGAGTTTCCGAATGGCCAATGGTACTGAAGACCCTGAAAAGGAGACCTTCTTTAGTAACCCCACCCCTAAGGCATTGCTTATTTCTTTCATATTTAAATTTACCCCCCCCTTTCCAAAAATGGTGCCCAAAGACTACATGTGAAGAGCCTTCGGGCACCATTTTTAAAAAAGACAGGGTAAATTTAAATATGAAATAAATGTGTTATAATCAAACAATATTTGATCACAACAAATTAAAACACAAACAACGGCATAAGTAATCCATAGCGAGACTAAAACTACAATGATAATCATGTTCAAAAGCTTGCTTTAAATGGGGGGAGGGGGGAGCTCTTTCTGAGAATTCCTGCTTCCAAGGCCCTGTTAACTTTTAGAAACTGTTTTCTTTCCATGATAGAAATATTCAAGATACTGAAGGGAATAGACTTAGTAGATAAAGACAAGTTGTTCACCCTCTCCATGGTAGGGAGAACGAAAGGGCATTGATTCCGTACAAACGTAAGGAAGTTCTTCTTCACCCAGAGAGTGGTGGAAAACTGGAACGCTCTTCCGGAGGCTGTTATAGGGGAAAACACCCTCCAGGGATTCAAGACAAAGTCAGACAAGTTCCTGATGAACTGTAGCATATGCAGGTAAGGCTGGTCTCAGGGCACTGGCCTTTGACCTGAGGGCCACCGTGAGAGCGGACTGCTGGCACGATGGACCACTGGTCCGACCCAGCAGCGGCAAATTCTTATGTTCAATTGAAAAATGTGTGAGCCACATACGAGCGAACTGATAAAAGTCTGAATGCTTTTAATTTATTTGCTTAAATTGCTGTAATCTATGATAGCATTTTACTGTCAAAACTGTCAATTTAATGTCTGAATGTAAGACTAAGAATTCCCCATATCCTATTTTATAAACTTCATCCGCTACATTAATGTAAGCAAAATAATAACGAAAGGAAAGGATATGACAGGAAACAGAAGTTCTTCCAGCCTTTACTCTGGTGTTTTACCTAAACGCTACGTAAAGAGAGTAAATCTCAAACCAGTTTTCTCTCTGTAATTTCCTTTAGGTTTGAGCTGTCTTCAATACTAAAAGTTGGGGGAAGGGGGGGGGGGGTGTCAGTTTGCTGACAGAAAGGCATTCAAGCAAAATTCAATTTTCCTGCATAATTTTTATCCCAGCTCATAGGATTCCAAATGCGGTGGTTTTATGGAATAATGGATTAAGGAAACTATCACACACCTCATTTTCAGAAAAGGAGGGGGGGGGAGGAGAACATGTCTGCTAAAAAAAATCAGTGGACTACCATGATCCACTCTCGAACTTGCTCGCATACAATTCATCCTACGGAAACAGATTAGATGGTTAGAGAACCTCGATGACCGCGCTTCCGGGTTCATTTCTCTGCCCCGAAACAAGCCAGCGCCTGCTTCCCCTGCACTTAGATTTTGCAGAACTGGCGCTGCCAAGTCCGAGCATCCAGCGCAGGGGAGAGGCGCGCCGTGAGGTTCTCCTATGCTAAAAGGCAAACGACGAGCAAAGAGCTCGCTTCCTCCAAATCCCCGGCGGCGAGCACGGCTGGCAGGGAGAAAGCAGCTTCTCCTCCGGTTGCCATGGCGGACGCGTGCCCTTCCAGAGAAGTGGAGACTCATGCCTTCAGCTGCGCCCGGGGGAGGCTGCACGAGCCCGCGGGGGATCGGCGGAGCGGGCGTTGCGCGGAGACACGCGGCCGCCTCGGCTGGGAAGTAGCGATTCCCCCCCCCCCTCTCGATTTCATCCTCAAGGAGGGAGGGAGGGGGGGTCGCATTTAGCAGCGGCGTTTCCTCGTTGCGTGTCTTTGAGAGGGATAGCGAGGCGAGCCGGTTCAATCTGCAAGGTGCGCGAGGACCAGGGGCAGAGCTTACCTCGCGCGCGCGCGCGCCGTCTGCTTGACAGCTGTGAATGAGTCCCGCCAAAGGAGGGACGAAGGGGAGAGGCTGAGTGAAGACGGGAGGACAACTCCCAGCCCCGCGCGCCCCTCCCCTCCCCTCCCCCCTTCCTCTCTCGCCCAACCTGCACACATGGGGGCATCGGTCTTCGTGCCAGCCGAAGCCAGTGGCCGGGATTCTGGCAGATGCCCTGAGCGGATGAGGGGGCTGAGGTGAAACCGAGACGTCCCGGGAGGTTCCTCCGGCCGTTCTGCTCGGGACTTTGCACTTTCTCCGCCGCTTCCTCCGCGATGCTCGCCTCCGGCGCCGTTTCCTGCCTCTGCCAGGTTAGTAAAAAAAAAACAAACAAACCCCCAAAAGCATGCTCCTGTCACCATTAGTCTTCCTGGTCGACTCGTAAACAAAGAACCACGCTGCGGCTCCCAAATTGCACAAGGACAGCGGTGAACTTTATTCTGCACATGGAGGTGACCCATGACCGGTCAGTTTAGGCTCAGTACTATTAATCTGCCTTTTTGATGTTACCCCGAAAGCTGAATATGAGAACTTTATGTCTGACAGACCCAGTGGACAGTCTTAAATGAGGCTTTTTTTTGGGGGGGGGGGAGACAAGTGCACAGTATGTGGGAAACACGTTACCCTGTTTCAAGGGGTACTTCAGAATAAAGTTGATCATGCCAAACCCTAGCAGTCCGGCAATGTTCGGGCAAGATCCACATAGGGCTCCTTTTACTAAGGTGCGCTAGCGGTTTTGCTACAATACCGCACACGCTAAACGCTAACACCTCCATAGAGCTTGCGTTAGTATTTTTCGTTTAGCGCATGGTTGGCGCGCGCTGAAAACACTAGCGCACCTTAGTAATGTAATGTAATTTATTTCTTATATACCGCTAAACTCCGTTAGGATTCTAAGCGGTTTACAGAAAAAATAGACAATAGGGTGCATTAAAATTATAAGTGAAATAGGTACTTACTGTCCCGAAGGCTCACAATCTAACTAAAGTACCTAGAAAAATGACAATTAGTAAAGTAATGAAAAAATAAAATAGAGATAGATGAGAAAAAATAAGAAAATAAACATTCTAATAAGACTACAATGGTCTAAAGGACTTTGAAAGGTTGAAAAAGAGGGGAGATAGGAAATAGAAGCAGAAGGGAGAACCGTTGAAACTATAGAATTCTTGGGAATTTAAGTAAGAGAAGCCCTTAGTCTCGGAATCAGATGCAAAAAGGATCTTGACAATTCTGTGTCTCCGAGGAAGCACGCTGGTCAAATAGGGTCCCCTGCTGCTTCCAACTTAATGAACAGAATTATGTGGAGAAACCTGTTTGCTCCTGCCCCTTGAACCTATTACTGTTTCTGGCCAGAGCTGCAAAGATCCACTTCGGAACTGATTGCCTCCAAATGACAAACTTCTGCTGACACCTGCTTCTTGGCGGTGACCACCGGGATGACAGGAGTTTCAGTTTGTCAGCAAAGTAGATTAAGAAGGCAGGAAAGCCCTGGCTCGGGTTTGCAAGACCATCTGGTCCAGCTGTGCGGAGGGGGCACGTTTGCGCTGTGTTATTTTCAAGGGCTGTTAATTCAAGTTTTGCTTCTGTGGAGGTTTGAGGGAGAGGGTAGAACCCCCATCTGCTGTAGCCAAGATGTTAAAACTCCAAGAGCGAAAACACTCCATAGCAGTGATAGAAGCAGTGACAAGTTTGTTGACACCAAAAAGCCAAATTTTAAAAAGCAATAGGAAAGTGAACCCAGGACTTCCTTTCACGATAATGGAATATGCACAGTCTATTATTGTGTGCGTGTGTATGTTGGGGGGGCAGGTGGTGGTAGAGGCTAGCATTTACTCAATGGCTTCCTTTCCATTATAGATTAGTAGGAAAAATGGGAAAGTGTGAGAAGGTGCACAGCTTCATTATTTATACAGAGACATCTATCAGCAAATGTGGATGATTTATTTATAAATCACTAGAACTTTAAAATGAAGCAGCAACTTCTGCTTATTCTCTTGCGGGAAGGGGTAAAACGCGGACCTGATGGACCTCGCGGATCTAAACCCGCACGTCCTTAAAAATCTGAGGTCCGTGCCACTTGACAGACCTCGATGACAATACAGCGCTGACGGATCCGTCTCAGCATAGGGAGGGGAAAAGTATTAGGATCCGTCAGCGCTACAATGTCATCGAGGTCTGTCAGAGCGGCGGACCTCAGATTTTTAAATTTACTGGGGGCTGCAGGAAACCGGTTTAAAGGATTCGTTTTAGAGCCGCTCCAGCACTAGTCTCTGGGCTCTGACAGACCTTGATGACATTTTAGCGCCGACGGATCCTAATACTTTTCCCCTCCCTAGGCTGAGACGGATCCGTCGGCGCTAAATTGTCATCGATGTCTGTAATAGCCAGAAACTAGCTACAAGTGGCACGGACCTCAGATTTTTAAGGACGTGCGGTTTTAGATCCACGAGGTCCGTGAGGTCCGCATTTTACCCCTTCCCTTCTCTTGCTCTTCAGTGAAGTGGGCAATGGATGTCTGGACTTGGGCTCACTTACCGGTACCTGTTTTAAGTGCAAAACTTGGTATGAGGTATGCAGCCATGCCTTTGGCTTTATATATGCAAATGGAGAACGTCTCGGACTCCTATGCAGCGATGCCGTCTGCTCACATATTTAGAGCCTCCAAGACCCATGCCTAGAGATTGGGAGTTGTCTGGAACAGGTGGAGAGAGAGAGAGAGTGGAGATCCTGGTGACCTTTGGGAGCCAACGGATACAGAAGACTCTGAGACAGTAGCAGAGGGTGGTCGGTTAATTCCAGGCAGTGCCAAGGGAGGGAGGTGCAGGAGAGACGCTTGCTGGTCACAGCATTGTGTTAGAAGAGCTGCAACGGTGTCAGAAAAGCAGTTCAGCACACAGAGCCCGACGCTGTTCTGTCTTGACAAACAGGAATCCCAAACCGAGAGGATAGGCAAACGTCCTCTGATGAGCAGTGCTGGGGTGAAACTGGAGCCAGTAGGGGCAGAGCAGTGTGTTCCAGAATCCAATCCCTCCCTTCCTTCATTCATGGACAGAGAGGGGAGGGACTGAGGCTAGATCAGACTTGGCATGGCCATCTCTCCTTCCCCCTTAATTTCCCTGCTTTAGTCCCTCCTTTTCTGCCAATTGAGGAGGTACAGGAAAAAAGTATGGTTGGAATGGGGATCAGGGGGGTCTGTTAGTTCCAGGCCCCTCTACCTACCCATCTGTTCAGCTACAGTAGAGCAGTTCAATGCAATATTTTGAAAGCTTTGAGTTTCTTCATTTTTTTTTTTTTTTTCTCCTTTATTTTCTCTCTTGATCATTTTCAATTTCTTTCTTTTCATTATTACGTTGTTTTGCAGTTTTCTATTCTCTTTGTTCATTTTCTGTTTTAATTTTTTCCTTCTCTAAGTTCTCTTCGTTACCCAGTCCATTCTCTAAACCTTTCTACTAGATTCTTCCATCATGCTATCTTTTCCCTTTTGATTATTTCATACTTTAAGGAAAAAAAAAAATATTTATTTAGTTTTCAAAGCCAACAAAAAGTGCAAAACAATATACACATACAAATAATAATAATCATCAAATATGCGCTTATAATCAATCAGTATCAATATAAAAATACAACTCCTTCTTCCATCCAACATTTTCCGTCAGAGAATAATACAAAAAAAAATATATACCCCCTTCCCATAGAAAATGATAGCATAAAAAGACCCTACCACCTATCCAGTCCCTGAAACCTTTTCTTTCCCTCACAGATCACAGGATTTCCTATATCCTGATAGTTTTTCTTTCTATCACCTCAACTGGGAGGCAATTCCGCAGGTCTATTACTTTCAGAGAAAGAGAGCGCAGACTGATAAGCTCCTTCCTTCTCAGAGTTTAGACAGAGACAAAGGGCTCCTTTTATGAAGCCGCGTTAGCGGCTTTATCGCACGCATCTTTTTAACGCGCGCTAACCCCCGCGCTAGCCAAAAAACTACCACCTGCCCAAGAGGAGGCGGTAGCGGCTAGCGCAGCCGGCAAATTAGCGCACGCTATTACACATGTTAAACCGCTAATGCGGGTCCCAGAAGCGACATCAGAGAGAACTCCGATGCCGACATAGACGGCAACCTCATGCCAGGGAGGTAAAAAAGGTATGGGGGAAGGCAAGGGGTGCATGCGTGGCAAGAAGAGGAGGAGGGGTGCCGCACCCTCTGCAAAATGGTGCCCGGGGCGCCCCCCCCAGCCCCCCTTTACTGTGCCACTTGTCTAAGCCAGGCTGGAAGACTTGAACAGCGGGGCCAAAAGAATTGCCAGAATGGATGCTCTGTCCCACAGGCCTGGGCTAGAGACTCTGTTCTGTGAATTCAAATAACAGACATGAGGAAAAGCCATGTAATAATCAAATAGGTTGTATTAATATCTCCCATGTCTGGGCAGAGCCAATGCAAGCCATCATAATTTCAATGCTCTCCAAAGGGAGAAAGCAAGGACAAGCAGATTTATACCTTATGTGGTGACATCATTCGTAGTAATTATCATGCTTTAGAATACAATGGCACAGTTAATCACATGACTTCCTTTCCAAGAATGCCTTACATCAGTTTTACATTTAAATCCTTAATTTCTTTTCAAATTTGTTTATTGATTTTATGAACAAATTACAAGTGTCACAGGAACTTAATACAGCAACATTATTGAACAGCACTTAATTACTATTAAACACATAACCTATGCTCGTCCCCCCTACCTAATGTATTTTTATATCATAAATATAAAATGAAATCCCCTCACCCAAACATATAAATTCCATTGACCTTACTTTTCACTACCCTCCACCCCTCCAACCCAACCGCAGATGTGCATAAAACAAAGAAATTATCTAGGAATTGAAATTTCTTTAATTCAATGACTAATTGAGACTTAAATATTTTTAATGAACAACTCTATTGGACTCCAAATTTGTTTAAATTTCTGGGAATCACCTTTTTGTTCTGCAATAATTCTTTCATATCTATAATAAAGGCAAAGAGTTTCCCACCAAAAAGGGAAATTCAAACGGTCACAATTCTTCCAATTCCTCATAATAAGTTGCAATCCCACCACTGACATGATAAAGAAAAGCCTCTCCTTATATTCATCAAGCAGACTTCTAGGCAAAAAAGAAGTGCCAAATAAAACTGTCCCATATGATAAAGGCACATTAACACCAAGAATTAACCTAATTTTACTCCATATACTTTGCCAAAAAAACTTGAATCAACGGACAATGATACAATATATGATCTAAAGTACCTGGCTCTAACCTATAATGCCAACATTTACTAGATTTAGCACTGTCCAATTTTTGCAACCTTACTGGGGTCCAGAAAGTTCTATATAATAGAAAATACAAAGTCCTTAATTTAATATTAAGTCCATTCTAATGTTAAGTTTTTAAACCCAGCAGGTGGCAGTGTTTAACTTTTCCTTTCTAAATCACTTTTGATCTCTGACCTTTTCAGACACCAATCATGTCAGTAAAAGAAAGGCCTGTATCCTGTAGACACATCTTAACTTCTGTATGACCTCCCAGTTAGCATTGTATCTATAAGGAATAGATTCTCTCTGTAAAAACCCCAAGTTTCCTGCTCTTCTGAGAACCTTATCTTTAAACCCCATGGATGGATGTGAACAATGGTACATAAATTTACCTATGTCTTAAGAGTCATAAAGTTAACTTCTGAACTTCCTTAGTATAGCTAGAGTGCAGATACAGCAGTTGAAACATCAATCTTTAATTATAATGCCTCAGACTTTTTCACTAGAGCTCATTTTAATTTCCTAAACTTTAATATGTTTACTTAATTTTGATTCATTCACAACCTCAGTTTTCATATCATCTGTGATACCTATTACACCTGTAAATTTCTGGAAATCTTCAACACATTGGGTGCACCCTATTTATGCCAGGATTTTCTTGGCCTAAATGCATGTACCTAGGCCTAAGTCCAAAACAGGTGCCTACATGCAAAACATACCTCCGATCCACTTGCCTACTTTGTAATAGGTGCCTTGGACTAGGTGCCCACCTTGAAGTGGTAAGCACCTACCAAGTTAGGCAACTAATGTCCAATTAAGTGCAATTTGTTAATTATAATGTGCAAATAGTCAATTAAGTCTGTTAGTTAGATGCCTACATCAGCTAAGCACACTGAAGAAGGTGTCAAACTTTATAGAATCAGGGCCTTTGTGGCTAACTGGGCACAAGCATTTATGCTTGCCAATGGCTGATGCAAATGCTCATGCCTACTTAACGGCAACGGAGGAGTAGCCTAGTGGTTAGTGAAGCAGTCTGATAAACTCCAGAACCAGGTTTAACTCCAACTACAACTCCTTTTGACTCTGGGCAAAATCACTTAAATCACTCCATTGCCCCAGGTGCAAAATAAGTACCTTTAGTTAACTTTGTTTGTAACCACAGAAATAATAATAAATAATAATAATAACTATTTTTCTATACCGCCATAGTCAGGCGACTTCTAGGCGGTTCACATTGAAAGAAGGCTGGACAGTCAGCTAATAACGAGGAGCCTAAAATAGAAAAGTTACATAAACAAGTTCCATACTAATTTAAGTTCCATGGGTAAAGGATACATGAAAAATTGGAGCTTCCTGAGAGATTGAATAGCATTTATGGGGGTTTGTTTTAGTTTGAGGGTGGTCTGTTTTGGTCAATGAATTTGTCGAATAGGGCGGTTTTTATTGCTTTTCGGAATGCATTGTAAGTCAGTTTGGGTTCATTTATGCAGTTTCCGCAACCAGACTTGTTGTCTATTCACTTGGAACATGAAGGTTCTATCCAGGAAGGTGGTATATCAAGCCCCTTTCCCTTATGCAGGTATTCTATAGCACTGCACCTAAATTCTGGGAATCCATGGCCCTCCCTCTTTGGAGTTACACACAGTGGCGGTGCGAGGGTAAGAGGCTTTGCCACCCCCCACTTCATCTGCTCCTTCCAAGTTTATTTATCATTTGATATACACTTCTCCCTCTGTATTCGCAGTTTCGATTATTCGTTTTTTAGCTTGCTGGCTCCTCCCCCCCAAATTACTTCAGCTTGCTTAGAGAAATCGCTGATTCCAAGCATTTACAGAGAAAATCGCAGATTTCCAGCACTTTCTTCACCATGTTTTTGCCTCTCCTTCAGGAACAGGCCTGGTCTCCCACCATGTTATTTGCGGTTTCACCATATTCACGATGGTTTTTAATAAAAAAACAGCGAATAACATATGAAAAAGTTATTCACGGTTTTTCTGTATTCGCGGGTCTGTTAATCCCCTGTCACAGCGAATACGGAGGGAGAAGTGTACCATCTATCAAAGAATAGCTAAACGGTTTACAAAGAGAATTGTTTAAAATACAGCAAAAAAATATTAAAAAGGTAATAAAGGCACCCCATCCTGCCGTGCATGCCCCTTCAATTCCCCTGTACCTCTTTAACGTTTCCGGCGCAAGCAGCAACCCCAACCTGCTGCTCGCACCAGCGCTGGCTCTTCCTCTGACATCACTTTCTAGGTGCGGGTCCGGGAAATGATGTCAGAGAAAGAGCCGGCGCTGGCTCAAGCAGCAGGTTGGGATTGCTGCTCGCGCTGGGAACATTGACGAGGTACGGAGAAGGGAAGTGATGCACAGGCGCAGTAGTGGGAAGGGGCGGAGAGGAAGTCGGGTGCTGGTGCCCCCCAAGACGGCGCCCCCCCATTTACTACGCCACTGGTTACACACTATGAAAATTAGACCCACATGTTTTAGAATGGGAGTAGGGCAGAACCATGCATAATGCCTAATGACTGTCAATTAACTGCTTGCCTATGTGAAATATTGATTGTTATCCCAATGTAGCCAATTACTTTGTGCGTGGATCTTGGATCCATGTGCAAAACCGAGTGCCTAATTTTGGATGACCTGAATTCAAACACAGTCTTCGTTTCCATCATCTCCACCGGGAGCCTATTCCATTCACTTCCTATCCTATCCATAAAAAAGTATTTCCCTAGATTACACCTGAACCTATAAGCTCTTAACTTCATTTTATGCTCTTTTATTCTGGAGCTTTCTTTCATTTGAAAAGGGCTCACCTCTTATGCATTAAAGCAACAAAGGTATTTAAATGTCTCTTTCATGTCTCCTCTCTCCCACATTCTTTCCCAAATATACATATTGAGGTCTATAAGTCTGACCCCCCCATATACTTTATGACAGAGACTACTGACCAGTTTTGTGGCCACCCTCTGAGCCAACTCCATCCCGTGTAGATCTTTTTGAACATATGGTCTCCAGAATTGCCCACAATATCTTAAATGGGGCCTCACCCTCCAGGGATTCAAGACAAAGTTAGACAAGTTCCTGCTGAACCAGAACGTACGCAGGTAAGGCTAGTCTCAGTTGGGGCGTTGGTCTTTGACCTAAGGGCCGCCGCGGGAGCGGACTGCTGGGCACGAAGGACCACTGGTCTGACCCAGCGGCGGCAATTCTTATGTTATTATACAATAGAAGGGCACTATCACCTCTTTTTTTTTTTTCTTGCTGGACATTCCTCTCCCTATGCACCCAAGCATCCTTCTGGCTTTGATTGTTGCCTTTTCTACCAGTTTTGCCACCTTAAGATCTTCAGAGACTATCACCCCCCAGTCTCACTCTTCTTTTTTTAAACAGAAGTACCTCACCCCTATTCTGTACCATTTCCTTGGAGGTTATAAATGTAGTTAGTTATGATATCAAAGGAACTGTTGGAAAGCGGTAATATGAGTGTGGATTACTTCCCTGATGCAGCTTTTGTGAAACATAGCACTACGTAGTATTGTAAACCGATTAGGTAACCTTTGATAGACGGTATATCAAATATGTAATAAACTTGGAAATTTGGAGCCATAGCGCAGGAGGGTAGCACCTGGGGCAATGGTGCCTGGCATCATCGTACTGTGCACCCCTCCCCCCATGTACCCCTTGAAATGTTCACCGTGTGCAAGCAGCAACTTTCACCTGCAGCGCCTCGGCACCCTTCTGATGTCACGTCCTGGTCCCGCGACTAGAAGTGGCATCAGAAGAGCTGAGGCTGGCGTGAACGGTAGGTGGAAGATGCTGCTCGCACAGGCAAATTTTTTTAAGAGATTTAAAGGGGGGACGGAGAGGAAGAGAGGTGCTGGCATCCAGGACGATCTTCCCCTGCCCTCCCCCTTATTACACCATGGGTTAGAGCAGTGTTTCGCAAACTTTTTTGAACCGGGGCACACTAAACCTAGTGTCCCCGGCTCGAGATACCCAGAAGTGCGCTGGCATCAGCGTGATGCGCGTGACGTCAGCGCATGCGCAAAGGCCCTCCAGACGGGCCTTGCACCGAGATGAGAGAAGGGCCAGTAGAGAGAAGGAGAGAAGAGCCGGCGAGAAGAGAAAAGAGCTGGCGAGAAGGGCCGGCAGAGAGAAGAGGTGCCGGCGTCGAGAGATTGCTTACAAGACGTGCCTCTCTTCGCTGGCGCTGGGATCTCTCCTCTTCCCCTGTGTACCGCGGCACACCTGAAATTGTATGATTGTGAGGGCCACTAGGAATTAGCGATTGTCAGAGCTTGTAGTCTGCGCCCTTTTGCTATACCTACACCAGCTGATATTCAGCAGATACCATTTTTTTAAAAATGCTGACCATCACCAGCTAAATTAGCCGCAAATATTCAGTGCTGGGTCTAATTATGCAAGTAGCGATTGCTGAAGCTTTTGCGGATCCCGGTCTATATGCAGCTGGGGCATACATACTTTCCTTGTTTTACCCTTTTGAGCCCCCTACTGCCTCCCACCCAAAAAAGTCCCTCCTTCCATTCACTCTTTTGTAGCCTGTGACAGTAAGAACTCTTCCTTTCCCCTCCCCAGGTGCATTCCCCCAACACACTGGTCTCAATAGATCCCCCCCCAAGCCTATTCCATTCCTTGCTGGTTCAGTAGGGGTGATAGGGGCAGGAGCAAAATTCACTTCCTCCTGCCTCTTGCAGCTTTCTCAATAAAATAGTTATTGTGACCTCTTATGACAGCTCACAGTACTTGTGAAATGTTGTGAGGCTGCAACAAGAGATTGCAGTAGCCATTCTCTTGAGGCACCTTCTGTGGTCAAGAGTGAGTGGGCTTCTCTTCTCCCCATCACCCTCACTTGTTTACTAGGGAATGGAGGTAGGCCTGTTGAGGGGGCTGGAGGGATTTTCTGGGAAGGTGGTTCTTACTGTCATGGACTAGGGAAGGATGAATGGGAGGAGAGGGGCTGTTTCTGGAGGGGAGCAGGAGGGAGCTTGGAGGGGTAAATATGTGGGTCCCAGCCTATATTCAGTGCCGAGACCCACATAGCTGATTGGCCTCTTTAGGACAGTTTTTGAGTTTGGCCGAGTTAGCTATACATGGCCCCTCCTGCCAGGCCCACCCATTCCACCCAGCCCCGCCTCATTCTGCCCAAGTCACACCCCATCTGCCCCAGTCTCACCCCCAAGCCCCGCCCTCCTCAACATGTTCTCGTGCTCGGAGCTGCGTCAGCAGGGCATCTCCACATGCACAGGTGTGATGCGATGACCGCATGCATTCACACATGCATGCACGTGCATACGCAGATGCCCTCCCTTGGTAGTTCCAAGCTGGAAGCGTTTTAAAAACCGAACAAAGTGCCGGGTTTTGAAAAGCCGTCTGGTCGCCCGGACATGTTCACCAAAAAGAGGACATGTCCGGGTGAATCTGGACATCTGGTAATAATGCCGGCACCTGCCTAACTTCTGACTCCTCCCGAATACTATTACTTATCACTTACTAGCTGATGCCCCGGCGTTGCACAGGTATTTAATTATAGCAATAACACTGTAAATGGATTCAAATAAAGATACTTTATAGTGGTGAAAGAAATTATTTTTTTACAGCTTTATAAAAAGTACAATATTCAAATAAAAATGTGAAATATTTGACAAAATGAATACAATACAACTAACGCAAAACTTGATTATAAACAACATTTTTAGTTTCACCTCCAGGAGCAAGAACATATAAATTCTTGGGTGAACCCATCCTTGAGCAAGCAACATAGAGTTGTCCATGGGAAAAACAGGGGGATCTTAAATCCACTCCACAGTATGTAATAGTCTGTCCCTGTGATTTGTTGATTGTGATAGAGAATGCAAGTCTCACTGGAATTTGCAATCTCTTAAACTGAAAAGGAAGATCTGTTGGAATAAGTGGCATCCAAAAGTTTCAGTATTGATTTAAACAACTCAATATATGGAAACTCAGGTTGAAAAGAAACTCCATGCAGTTTTTTCCCGGTTCAGAATGGAACCTTTGTTCCTAGTTCAGCATATGTGAGTATTCATGTAATGTAATAACATTATGAACTGGGGTGCATGAAGGAAACAGTTACAAACACAGTTAGAACATACAAACTCTATATGTATGGTGTCCGTGGTAGAATAGAAACGATGTCCCTAGTGGTTATAGTGTCATAGAAAGTGTTTTATAGTTGGAATTACTGTGAGAATGGCAGCTTTTTACATTTTTTCCATTGACATGAATGGGTGAAATCTGATTTTCTGTTTGTAGCTCCGCCCATGTGTGCAGGTGGGCCGCAAGACCCCCAGAACATATCACCCCAGGTAGTGAGGGATCTGCATACCAAGTTTCGTTCAAATCGGTCAAGCCGTTTTTGAATTACTGTGAGAATGGCAGCTTTTTACATTTTTTCCATTGACATGAATGGGTGAAATCTGATTTTCTGTTTGTTGCTCCGCCCACGTATGCAGGTGGGCCGCGAGAACCCCAGAACATATCACCCCAGGTAGTGAGGGATCTGCATACCAAGTTTCGTTCAAATCGGTCAAGCCGTTTTTGAATTACTGTGAGAATGGCAGCTTTTTACATTTTTTCCATTGACATGAATGGGTGAAATCTGATTTTCTGTTTGTAGCTCTGCCCACGTGTGCAGGTGGGCTGCGAGACCCCCAGAACATATCACCCCAGGTAGTGAGGGATCTGCATACCAAGTTTCGTTAAAATCGGTCAAGCCGTTTTTGAATTACTGTGAGAATGGCAGCTTTTTACATTTTTTCCATTGACATGAATGGGTGAAATCTGATTTTCTGTTTGTAGCTCCGCCCATGTGTGCAGGTGGGCCACGAGACCCCCAGAACATATCACCCCAGGTAGTGAGGGATCTGTATACCAAGTTTCGTTCAAATCGGTCAAGCCGTTTTTGAATTACTGTGAGAATGGCAGCTTTTTACATTTTTTCCATTGACATGAATGGGTGAAATCTGATTTTCTGTTTGTAGCTCCGCCCACGTGTGCAGGTGGGCCGCGAGACCCCCCAGAACATATCACCCCAGGTAGTGAGGGATCTGCATACCAAGTTTCGTTCAAATCGGTCAAGCCGTTTTTGCGTGATCGCGGCACATACACACACACATACATACACACATACATACCTCCGATTTTATATATATAGATATAGCACTGAAAGGCATATGCAGCGCTGTACTTGTTGACATTTATAGATGGCCCCTGCTCAGAAGAGTTTACAATCTAAGTTGGTTCATAAAGAGACGCACATCTGAAATATAGCCCTTTTCGAAAAAGCAAGAAAGACAGTTTGCAGTTTTGAAAATGGACATGTTTAGTACTGGATTTTTGTTCATCTTCTGCAAAATGTCCAAACTCAGATTTGGACGTCATATCAAAAATGGCTTGTTTTGTGCATTTTTGTTATGGATTTTTTTTTTTTTTTTAAATGATTCAAAAAGATAGACGCATTGAGCACAAACACTTTCATTTAACCCCCCCCCCCCCCCCCAAAAAAAAAAAATCCCAGACGTTTTGCAGTTATGAAAATGCGCAGATTTGGTACTGGATTTTTTGTGCATGTTCCACAAAAACGTCTCAACTCGGGTTTAGACATCATATTGAACATGGTCCTCCATGTCACCAGTCTATTTTTCATCCTGTGCCTCTTGCTCCAGGTCAACTTGTATCGTCAGCCTATGATGCTAGCGCTGCCCCTGCCTACCTTCAAGCCCACAGAGGCTGATGGCACTTCTTGGTTTGTTTTCATCTGTGGTTGAAACCCCAAATGAGAATTTTATGACCCCCCTCCTTTCACTACACAAAGCATGCAGCACTATTAAATTGCAAATTTTTTTTACTTTTTTTTTTCAGCACCGAGTCCTTTATTTACTGCTGGCTGTAAGCACTTGTAATTGAACCCTACCATGTACTGTAAAATATACATTAATTGCACATAGAATTTGAAAAGATGCATTGACATCAGAAAAATTTGCATTTTGATAGAAAATTGATATTTTTAGGCCTTCAGTCTTCCTTCTCACAGAACAAGATATTTTTCTGAGATTCAATATGAAACATTTCTGAAGCATAAGAAAAATACCAATAAAAATCTCTATCCTTGAACTGAATAAATAACTTGGCAAGTTTATGGAACCTTTCAGTAACATTTTAAGAATCAATGCTAATTTGATGCATTAGCGCCCAGCATCCCTGCCTGTTTGCTGTCAGTTATCACGTTGGCTCTTTTCTTTCAATGTTTGCAGCCACAGGGCTTATAAATATGTATCCTTTTTTAAATTGTCCTGCTTTTCTTGAAGGTTTTAATTTGCAGAAGGTAAAACACAGACCAGTGGCTCTTTGCTTTTTATAAGAAGGAAACAATTCCTAATTGGAATGGAAAAAAAAAATCATCCTACTTATCTCTAAAATCTTCTTACATGAGTTAAAATGTTCCAAGAAATGAAAAAAAAAAATAAAAAGATGATATTGTGATAGGAAGGAAGTGAAAGGTTTATGGCTGGATCCAGATTCCAGGCAAAAGAAGTTACAAAGACAGTTACCTGCATTTATTAAATCTGGCAAAGAAAATTAAAAAAATGTTGCACTCCTTGAAACTTTGAAGAACATTTCTCTAGAGCCAGAAAATTCATTTCAGAAAGTAAAATAATCCATAAAACAATGAAATAAAAGATAAGGTGGGAATCTTAAGCAATAAAACAGATGTGCCTCAAGTCACATAAAAGGTTAGGATACCATGAATCTTTCTTACCAGTATGCTTTTGGAATTGAAAATGAGTTTCTTCATTTAGCTACATGCCCTTAAGTAAACATAGGCTTGTTTAGTTCCCAGCTTTCCTGATCGCAGAAATGCATTTTATAGAGTTCTAAACCTGTTTTGCCTGACTCCTGCAACAGTTGGCAGGAACTGAAACCACCTTTGTTCTTAAGGTTACAGAAGTAATGCAGACTGCTTAAACATTTCAGGTCTGTGAGCTATTCACAACCAGCCAGGAATTCCTTGGTGGTCATCTGCTCTGTACCCACAGAAACCTGGAACTTTTTAGTGACATCTGTTAAGTCAGATGTGAGGAAGCGCCTAAGCAAGTCCTATTTCCCCTTAAGAGCACTTCCTCACTGGGCCGCTTTAAGAATATGTTAGTCTGCCTAGCCAGGAGGGCGCGGCTCAGGTAGAAGTAGGAATTTAGAACTCCAGAGTGGAAGCAGAACAGGAAGACCCCCAAGGAAAGAATCCTTCAAGCTGGCTCTAGTATTAGGAAGGAGAATATTGGGAAGAGAGGAGTAGCCTCAAACTTAGGTCTCCACAGTCTATAGGTAAAAGACTGGTAAGGTAATGGAGGAGTAACCAAATGGTTAATGCAATGAACTGAGATCATGGGGAACTGGGTTCAGTTCCCACTGCAGTTCCTTGTGATCTTGGGTAAGTCACTTAACCCCCCTATTGCCCCATAGAGGGCGTCGGGGCTGTTGCTGCGTGCAAGCCGCTAGTGCGACTAGATTGTGACTCTACTAGGGACAGAGAAGTACCTACAGATAATGAGGCTTATATTCAGAGCAATTTAAGCAGGGCATAGAAGCTATAGCTCACTTAAATTGCAGATCGGTGGCCAACAGCTGATACTCAGCAGCACTACCTAGCTTAGTGCTGCTAAATATCGCCACTGACCAGACCCCCAAAAAGTGGGGTGGTGCTGAGGAGGATCCGGGGCCAATGTTCCCTCTAAGCCAGGGAAGCAGCTGTGCAAGTCATGATGTGTTCTGAACTGCATTTGGTCGGGACTGGACTGACATGTGGTGAGTGAGGATGGGGCAGCGTAAAGGCTAGCAACTTTTAAAAAATATTTATTTAGGCTAGCAATTTTTTAAAATTATGTCAAATTATATTAAAACATTGAGAAGTTAAATGATTTCTATTGAACTAAAAAGAAAATATTAAAAAAAAACTATACATAATGTTTTTTTGACACAAGAAAAAAGACAAAGCAACATGTGCCCCCCCTGTATTATGCAAAATACCATCCAGCCTCTGCCCCCTCTCTCCTCCCTGCTTCCTTAAAGCGAGGGCCAGTTTCAGCACTAGGCTCATAAATTGGACTCATAAATCTAGGCAAATAAGTGGCATGACTTTTACGCTCCTAAATTAAAATGAATTTTCAGCTGAAAAGTTATGCTCCTTATGTTTGGCTTAAAATAGGGACAAATTTAGGAGGCTAACTTTGGCCCTTTTTCACTAAGCCATGGTAGAGGTTTCTACCATGTCCCGGGGCACGAAATCCTCCGATGTTGCTCCGACGCTCATAGGAATTCTATGAGCATCAGAGCAGCGCTTCGGGCCACAGTAGAAACCTCTACTGTGCCTTAGTAAAAGGGTGTGTGTGTGTGGGAGGGAGGGGGTCAGGCATATAAATTAGGAGCTCAGCATTTTTTTCAATATTGGGTACTAAGGGCTCCTTTTACTAAGCTGCGCTAGTGGTTTTAGTGCGCGCTACACGCTAACGCCTCCATAAAGCTGTCGTTAGTGTTTTTTGTATAGCGCGGGGTTAGCGCGTGGTAATCTTTAGCGCACGCTAAAAATGCCAGCGCAGCTTCGTAAAAGGAGCCCCAAGTTTTTATCCCCCTTTTGCAAAGCCGCATTAGGCTTTTTTATCGCTTTTTTTAGCGCTGGCCTTGGCGGTATTAGCTTTCGACGCTCGTAGAATTCCTGTGAGCATCAGAGCTAATACCACCGCGGCTGGTGATAAAAAAAAAAAAAAGCCTAATGCGACTTCATAAAAGGGGTGGTATATTTGAGAATTATACAGTTTTAGTCTGTTTTACTTGGTGGCTTGGCTAGATGGCCTAAAGCAATGTGGGGATTTATTGTTAGGAATTCTTGCTTTATTGTTATCCAGCCTTGGGTGGAGTTTTATCAGAACTATTTTAGTTTATTTTCTTGTGGATTTGCAATATTTTTAATGTTTAAATTAGAATCTGTAATTCTAGGCTATTTTAATGCGTTTAAAAAAAAAATTCTATGTGTTGCTTTGATGAGTTTAATGTTAAGTTGCTGTAGTATTTGTTGAAACTCGCCATATGCACTCACACATAAAAAGGCTTGTGCTTAAGAAATCTGTTCTACTATAACATGCATGCCTCATTTCCATGTAGCAATTATTTAGTTGATTTTCCAGTTTAATCTGAATACATTGCAATGGTACTGTACAGTTTGATTTTATCCAACTACACTCTCGATCTGGTTCACAGCACAGTAACCATATAAAACATGAAAAACCAAAGGAACCGTAAAGAGGATACTTATTATTGCTGTGAGCACTGGAGCCACCATGTTGAATCCTGGAGCCGTATTGAGAGGCTGACCACTTTTACATCCTGAGGCAGCTTACAATTAGCGAAACGCTGGCTATCGTCGATGCGTGGTGTGCTTTTGTTTTCCATCTTTGCGGGGCATCGCTCTCTAATGCTGCTTTAAGCATTAGAAGCTAACCCAATTTTCTGGTGTTTTGAACGTTAAGCGGACACTTACTCACTTGCATTGCACAAGGCTTTTTCTTATAGTGAAACATTATATGAGGAGGTTTTTTTATGCCAATGACTTAAATGTACCCCGGTTAGCCTCCACTTATTTACAACCTGAGTTATTGGGTTTGGTGGAGGGGGGGATCTGAGGCTTTTTCCTACCTCAAGATAATTTTCAGAGTGAAAGCGTTTTGAGGTGATTGTAGAGGGTTGTCCACTTTTGGTTTCAATATCCATTGCTTACAGCAATAATAAGTATCCTCTTTACGGTTCCTTTGGCTTTTCATGTTTTATATGGTTACTGTGCTGTGAACCAGATCGAGAGTGTAGTTGGATAGTATTATTGGTTTTTCGAGTGGGCTTGTGTTGGATTAACTGTACAGTTTGAAACAACTGTCCTTATTTCAGCCAATAATTCATGTGCTATTAATTTTGGAGCCTCATGTATAATGATCTGCTTTTCTGTAAAGTGTTTTTTCTCTCCCTCCTTTACTCAGCCACAATTATACAATCACAATCTTTCACCTTTGCTTAGACTGAAAGGGTGGCAGCTGCTTTCACAAGTCACCCATGACAATGCAACTCCTTTTTTGTTGCCATGAAAAGCTGAGCTGTTTCTCTCCTCTCCGAGACTGAGGACGTCATCTTGTTGCTTTCAAACATAGATCTTCAAACTTAGCTGTGCTGTAGGGTCTCGGTATCATCTCATTAGCAATAGTAAACCACTTTCCTTGAAGAAAGTGGAGAGAAAATCCATTTCTGCTAGCCGGGAACATGAAATACCAGAGAGAGAAAATGGCAAACTCCTGTTGTGTTCGTTTCTCTTTTATTTCAGCATAGAATAAGATCATCATTATTAAACATTATGCATGCATGCTAGATTATAAGATTAATATTAATCTGCTTCTGAGCAGAGGTTATGAATCACAAAGCAAAATGTCAACCCCATTTTATCAAAAAGTTTATTCAGCCTCTCTTTTCTGTTAAGAGAAATTTGAACCAAGGCTTGTGTGGAGTCTTCTTTTTTTATTTATTTATTTTTTTAGATCAGCTTCTGTTATAATATCAGCAGATTCATCTATTTTTCATAAATATTACACAGACAATACAGTCACCATCATCTGATGCTGGCTAAATGGCCTATTTTTTCCCCCCACATACACTCGTAATCTGTTTGGCTTGTCACAGGAAGCAAGTCAGTGATATTTCAATCAGAGTCTTCCTATAACAGAGTCCATTCAAATTCAGCTGAAAGGGAGCCGAGGTTTCATGCTGCTGCTTTTAAAATGATATGCTAAAAAGCAGCTTCTCATGAGCTTGGCTGCAGTCCAGTGCTTTGCAATTTGTAGCTGTCCTTCCTGAGTCTGGCTTTGACCTTGGAACCTTAAAGCTGGATATATCTCCCAAGTTCATGCATTATCAGCTAAGTTTTCATGTTCAGAAATGCTGTCAAATTCTACCCTCCTGAGACAGAAGTACAGAGCTGAAAGTGACACATTAGGTATTTGATAGGACATCCTTTTTTTAATTTCCTTGAATTATGGCTAAATATGTAGGTCCTGGTATTTAAAGGCGTTTATTTGGTTTATGGCAGCCACTCTCCAGATAAACACCCTAGTTAGCATTATTTGTGGATTTGCAATGGCACTGTATAGGTAGTCTTTAGAGACCACCTCGGTAGTATGTGGAGCGAGGGCAGAGTATGGGCATTCTGCCCAAGTACACAGACAACGATTTTCAGTCCGCTATCAAGTTTCAAGATTATTTGGTCTTGATATACTGCTTGTAAATGCAAAGCGGTTTACAATTATACAGAGATTTAAAATATACAGAGATTTAAATATACAGAGATTTAAAATATACAGAGATTTTTAAAAATATAAAAAAATGGGAGGAAATAGTCTATATAAACCGTACAGACAACCATGCTACATAAGGGAAGTGGGTAGGATACATTGCATAAAACTAAAAAAAGAAAAGGGGAATGGGAAGAACAAAAGGGATAAAGGGAGCCTTTGTGTGGCCAATTGTCTGAGTCTCATGAGCGGTAAGTCCTTGGAATAGATCTCATAAGCATCTTTAAAGAGAAAGGTTTTAAGGCTAGATTTAAAGTTGTTGAGGTTGGTTTCCTGTCTCAGGGCCAAAGATAGGGTGTTCCACAATGTGGGGGCGACTACTGAGAAGATTGTTTTGCGTGTTGTATCGTAAAACAACTGACGGATAGAAGGGACTGCAAGAAGATATTGTTGAGAAGAGCATAGTGATCGCTGAGATTCGTAGGGGATCATCAATCTGTAGGGGTGTTTCCTTATTTGCACCTGAAGGTTAGGCCTCTCTGACATCATCAAGCCTGAACCATTGTATGCAAGAAATCATTCCAGCCTAAACCTTGCAAGAAAAGAAAGAAGAATACATCTTTGCTGTTTCTGCCTGATGCATTCTGGGTATGTACCAGAATTGTATTCTAATTGTATTCTAGTCAAGGACATTCAGCTTTGCCTCCATGCTTAGCCTGTGTGAATCTTGGGAGAGGAATTGCTCTTATACTTTTTATCTAACGAAGGCACCACTGTCTTACAGCCTGTACAAGACTCTATTCAGAAAGGCTATTTATCTAAGTTCTATTTCTGGATTGGTCCGGAGAAGTCATCTGACGAGAACCGAATAGAAGGTGCCTAATTATTAATTATTCTGTGTTGGGATGTGAGCACATCTTATAATAATTAAGACCTGAAAAGTTACCTCTTGTGACTCTCTGCCTGAGAGAGAGAACCAGACCTTTAAACAGATCTGGATTCCATCACATAAAGGAAACCTTTGCTGCCAACCTAAGTTACAGCTTCTCCAGTGGCTGACGAACTCTTGTTCCGGTACCAAAAGAATTCTTATCTTCAATGCTGAGTAGAGGACGTCTTCCCTTTCACCTGATTTTGTGCCAAGGCCTAATTGGATGGTGAGAATATGGAATTCTATTATCTTATTAGCTGGGGTTAGATAAATGAATCCTATTGTGGTTCGGGATAAGGAGAAGTGAAGCACCTTGGTGATAATCTGTAATAGTTTGCTGCTAATCAGGAATTATTATTATAAGGAATTATAGAGTGTAAGAATTAGTTTTACTTATTTATCTAGCAAGTGTGTTGTATTACATCTGGAACTGGAAGGTCCCATTTGTCCGTCCCCCACCCCCGCCCCCACCCTTCTCTTGAACCCCCCCAAAACCGTTTAATAACTAACAGACACTGATTTGATGGAAAAAATTAGGCCGCAGCCCTGTTTATTGAAATAAACAAGAAATAACAAACCAAAATTGTTATTGACATCCGAGCTACCGTATAACAATTCTACCTAAATCCCCAATTCCCCGCCATCCTCAGCTAGGGCCTGGGGGTGGCATGACCTTGATGCCCCAATAGCATGCCATTATCTGACGCTCACTCTCCCCGAGCTCGCGTCCTCTTACGGCTAATCGCCTGATGAGCCCACCCTCCAAAACTTTTGGTAGCTCGGGACACCGCCGCTGCGACATCCCTGAACTCCAATACCAACCGAACCACCCACGGAAGGGAGGGAAAAGCCGCCCGCTGAAGCCAAGAACCCCTTGACCCCGGAAGGTCCCAGCTTTTTATACCCCCCTCTCTCGAACCTTCCATGCCCCCAGCCAATTGGAAGCTCCGACCGGCAAAGGGCGGGAAAACTCTTTACTATTTGCTCCCTGCCTGCCTATTCTAATCTCGACGGGCGAACTCTGGGCCCTCCAGCCCAGTATTAAATTTCGCCCTTCAAGATCAGCTCTCAGTACATAATTATGTACTGAGTTTCATATATGTAATCGGATATTTTATGAACAATAATTAGTTATTGCTGCTGGCTTATGAATTATATTTTTCTATTTTCATAATAAAAGTATTTCTCATTAGCCTGGGTCTGGTGTCGTGTAAGTAGGCAAAGATAGTTGAACCTGGATAAGATATTATGGTCTTCCCTAGAAAACTAACAGGCACGTATTTGTTTATATAACTGATTAGTGCACCATAAATCTTACTACAAATCTGTCTATAAATGAGAGGATATGACTAGATTGAACTTTGAAAGCAAGAAGAAGAGTTTTGAAAGTAACCTTGTGGGAAATAGGTAACCAGTGAGCTTTTTTTTTTTTAGGAGAGGGGTGACACGATCAAATTTCTTAGCATTAAAGATAATTTATAAGGCAATATTTTGAATAACTTGTAGTCTCCTTATCTCTTTTTGAGTAATGCCCTGATAGAGAATTACAGTAGTCTAGGGTTGATTTTATCCAGATAAATTTTGGGCTGGCAAAAAAGAATGCACATAAATGCTGTTTTTCTAGTCATTTACCTTCGGATTCTATAAAGATCACCCAAATATGAGCGCCCAAAATTAGGCACAGATCCCAGATCAACACCCGGAATAATACATTAATGTGTTCCAATAGCACTAAGTATGATTTGGGTACCGATCTGGCTGTGTGCTATTCTGCAACAATGGATGCCTAATTGGATCACATAAAGCTCGAAAGGTGGAGTGGTCATGGGAGGGGAATAGGCGAGTCAGGGCATTCACAAAAGATGTACGCAGTGTTTCAGAATAGTACGAGGGATCTGTGTCCAGTTTGCATGCCAAGATTTACACCAGGTTTCCTGCCCCGATGTTCAGTGCCAAGAGTCGGCGCTCAATTCTATTTTATGAAGAGTGGTCATCCTCAAGTGCCCTTTGTAGAATAGCATTGAGTGCTCTAATTTTCAGGGCCATGTAAAGAATCTGGCCCTTCCGGCCTATGCAGACCTTTATGCAGTTACGCAGTATTCTGTAGGTGCATGCCTAGATACAGGTGGATGTGCTCAGATAGGCCCAGTTTGAGTGGATTTTGCTCAGGGTGCACGTTTACATGGGTAAATTATAAAATCTTATACTCTATTGCATTCGTTGCACTAGCTCTCTGGCTGGTGTAAACGTCCATGCCTGAAAAATAGGTGTGTGTAAGCAGTATTCTATAAAGAAATGTGGGCCCTTACTTTTCTTTATAGAATAGACTCCAAACAGGCACTTTCCAGGCACCTAAATTTAAGGGGCAATCTTGCCAACATGATATAGTAACCGCAAGCCATCTCTTAAGTGTGTTAACTCAGGTGTCTCATTTATGGGATTTGCTACTGTTGACAAACCAAAATAAAGTGAGTTTTTAAAATCTATCCTTGAAGTGTTGTAGAATCAATAATGTTATTAATTTTTAATGTTTAGTACCCAGTCTGAACAAGCAGGTCAAGGCGGTTTACAAAATTAGTAGTACGTGCCAGCTAAAATCTTTTTGGGTGGCCCTCAAAGCTTTCTTGTATTCACACTGTGACACTTTCCATCAAGAAGGTTGGAGACCACAGGAATAGCACTTAGAGCATGGAAATGGCGTGCTTTTTCTTTTGGGTTGAATTTCTGCATACAAGGTGTGCATAACACCTTTTCTAGAGAGTTAATACAGAGGGGCCACGTTCTTTTCTCTCTCCCTTCACTTTCCTTTCCTTTTTTTTCTTTGCTCTATCTTCTTTCCAATCACTACCCTATCATACTTCTCATACATGTTACGCTTTTGAACTTTTAAAAACCAAATTGTAGTTCCATCCCTTCTACCCTTTTGTATTAGTTTGTTTGTATGTCAAATTAGTTTACCCTATTTTATATTCAGTTCTTAAATTGTAATAGTACGCTTAATTGTGGGGGGGGGGGGGTGTAAAATGACTTTTTTTACTATTGCATTTCGCTTAATAAAACAAGATAAGCAATTATATCAAATTTTAATAAAAACTTGAAACTTGAAAAAACTTGTAGAATTGCCCTTTATACCTATTAATCTATTGATCGATTGATAGATAAAATGTCCTTATATCCAGCACTGTTCACTCTTTAGCTAGCAGCCAAAATTAAAACAATAAAATCTACTGATATTTAAATATTGACACACAGACCCCGATTCTATAAAAGATATCTAAAGTTAGGCACCTATGTTAGCCGATTTATTTATTCATTCAATTTTCTATACTGTTCTCCCAGGTGAGCTCAGAACGGTTTACATGAATTTATTCAGGTACTTATGCATTTCCCCTGTGTGTCCTGGTGGGCTGACAATCTATCTAATGTACCTGGGGCAATGAGGGGATTAAGTGACTTGCCCAGGGTCACAAGGAGCACCGTGGGTTTGAATCCATACCCTCAGGGTGCTGAGACTGTAGCTTTTAACCACTGCACCGCTATATTCTATGGACATGTTAGCATTTAGCACGCGCTAATATTTAACATGCGCTAAATCGTCTAATGTGCCTTATTAAAAGAGGGGGATAATTATTTCATCAGCACCATGAATTGAAAATTGCAATTAAAAAATCGACAATTACTTAGGCATCTATTCTAAGGCGCCTACCAGAAAGTAGGCGTGGTTAGGGGCAGATCTTGGGTGCATCTTGACTTAGATGCATTCATTTAGGCCAGGGGTGTCCAATGTCGGTCCTCGAGGGCCGCAGTCCAGTCAGGTTTTCAGGATTTCCCCAATGAATATGCATGAGATCTATTTGCATGCACTGCTTTCAATGCATATTCATTGGGGAAATCCTGAAAACCCGACTGGATTGCGGCCCTCGAGGACCGACATTGGACACCCCTGATTTAGGCCATGAAAACCCTGGCATAAATTGAGTGTCGAACTGCGACACTCCCCCCTCCCCCCCCCCGACAGCATCGGGGCAAGAGGGAGCTCAAGCCCTCTTGCCCCATCCAACCGCGAACCCCCTCCCCCCCTGACAACATCGGGGCAAGAGGGAGCTCAAGCCCTCTTACCCCGCTGACTCCCCGACGATATCGAGGCAAGAGGGAGCCCAAGCCTTCTTGCCCCGCTGATTAACATCGGGCCAGGAGAGAGCCCAAGCTCTCCTGGCCCCGGCGACCCCCTACTCCACACCCCCCACTACATTACGGGCATGAGGGATCCCAGGCCCTCCTGCCCTCGACGGAACCCCCCTCCCCCAATGATCGCCCCCCAGAACCCCCAATCGCCCCCCCCCCCGCTGACCCACGACCCCCCCCCGGCCGATCCTACGATCCCCTCACCCCCACCCCCCTTCCTCGTACCTTTTAAAGTTGGCCAGACGGACTGGTGCCAAACTGTCAACTTTATTCGTGCATGAGATTTATGTTACCGAAATGCACCTCCTCCTCTCTTAACTGCCCTGGACAATGGTATAATTTAATTGGATCATTATCTGAGATTAACCATGTTTCTGTTAAAAAAACAAAATCTGGATTGGTCTCTTGCAGCCAATCATGAACCATGTAAGCTTTATTTCTAAAGATTCAAGTAGCTCCCTTTTAAATTACAAAATCTAACACTAGACACCTGATAATCTAAATCAGTTATAAAATCAGGATGAGAAAAATGTTTCAAAAATCGTTGTCTTTTATATGCGATTTGGAATGCACGAGCCTGAGTCTATATAGTCATGAAAAAATCAATGAGTAACAGGAAACTCATAATCTTTTTGAACACGAACTTGAGAAAAACGAACCGGGTTAGGTTCAGAGTTAGTTAGCACACTAGCCTAACTTTTATAACATATAAGATAAATGATACCAACTAATAACCAAAAATTGTTCTTGAGCGCCATGGTATAAATACCATCAAAGGGCAGAGCAAGTTTGCACGCCCGGATGCATCCCCCTGAGGTCACAAATGCACTCTCACACTGTCTCCTATATCTACACCAAAGAGGAAATTCTATAAATGGCGTCTAAAAAGATAGGTGTCTATAATATAGGCACCTGTCTCTTGTCAATCACACTTACCTTTGGAAAGATGTTGAAAATTTGGATTTTTTTCATTAACATTCAATTTTATAAATCATTAAGGCCCAAATTCTGTAACCAGCGCCTAAAGTTAAACACCTATTTCGGAGGCGCCCAACTAGATAGGCGCCTATCTAAATTGAAGAACAAGCTCAATTAAGCTTTTTAATCGGCAATGATTGAAACATAGGCGCCTATCAAGAAAGCGCAATTCTATAACAAGGCACCTCTAAAAATTTAGGCGGCCTTCAAAAAAATAGGCGCTATGCCCGTTAGGCATGGGCGTGGCTACATTAGGCGCCTTGTTGCAGAATCATTTCTCTTAAGTGTGCTTATGTGCTCAGCTAGACGTGTGGAGGGGCATAGTCGAAAGGGACGTCTAATTCCGTTTACGTCCATCTCGCAAGTCGTCCAAAGTTAAAAAGAGCCTAAGACGCATTTTCGAAAGAGACGTCCAACTTTTTTTTTACTTTTGAAAATCACCTAATTATACGTCCTGCCGATCTGATCGTCCAAGCCGCTAAATCGTCCATCTTTATACCACATTTCCGTCCAACTTTCCGTCCAAGTCCAAAATGCCTAGAACAAGCCCTGTTGGACGTGGGAGGGGTCTGCAAAGTGATGGATTGAACACCCAGACATGCCACCTAAATAGTGGGGTACCTTACAGGGCACTGCTGTGAACTTCACAAAAAGGGTGCCATGGCTTCTCCTCCCTTATAGATCATGGTAAGCCCCCCAAACCACCTCCAGAATCCCCTAGACCCACTTATCTACCACCCCAATAGCCCTTATGGCTGCAGGAGCCACTTACCGTATTTTCACGTAGATAACGCGCATCCGTGTAAAATGCGCACACGGGTATAGCGCGCGGGAAACCGAAATATATGTAAAAAAATTTTTGTATAACGCGCATGCTGCCCGACTCTCCTTTCACCCGCCCGACTCTCCTCTGGTCACACCGACTCTCCTTTCGCCCGCCCCGACTCTCCTCTCCCCCTTGAAGTCCTGTCCCCACCCTGAAAGCCTGATGCCCTCCCCGACGTCCGATTCACCCCCCCCGCAGGACCGCTCGCACGCACTCCCACCCGCACCCGCAACCCCACCCTGAAGGACCGCTCGCACCCCCACAGCCTCCCGACCCCCCCCCATCATGTAGAAGCTCCTACCGGTGTCCTGCTGCTTCCTCTTGGCGGTCCCGACTCCCCGACACGATCGGGGCAAGAGGGAGCTCAAGCCCTCTTGCCCCCGGCCAACCGCGGCACCCCCGACACGGTCGGGGCAAGAGGGAGCTCAAGCCCTCTTGCCCCCCCGATTCCCCGACACGATCAGGCAAAAGGGAGCCCAAGCCCTCTTGCCCCGCCGAATCCCCAACTCCCCGACAATATCGAGCCAGGAGGGAGCCCAAGTCCTCCTGGCCCTGGCGACCCCCTTCCCGCTAGTTGTTCAGGCCAGGAGGGAGCCCAAGTCCTCCTGGCCCTGGCGACCCCCCCCCCCCGCTAGTTTGGGCCTGGAGGGAGCCCAAACCCCCCTGGCCACGGTGACCCCCTACCCCCACCCCGCACTACATTACGGGCAGGAGGGATTCCAGGCCCTCCTGCCCTCGACGCAATCCCCCCTCCCCCCAACGACCGCCCCCCCCAAGAACCTCCGACCGCCCCCCCAGCCGACCCACGAGCCCCCTGGCCGACCCCCCACGACACCCCCACCCCCATTCCCTTTACCTTTGTGTAGTTGGCTGGACAGACGGGAGCCAAACCCGCCTGTCCGGCAGGCAGCCAACGACGGAATGAGGCCGGATTGGCCCATCCGTCCCAAAGCTCCGCCTACTGGTGGGGCCTAAGGCGCCTGGGCCAATCAGAATAGGCCCGGGAGCCTTAGGTCCCTCCTGGGGGCGGGGCCTTGGGCACATGGTCGGGTTGGGCCCATGTGCCTCAGGCCCCGCCCCCAGGTGGGACCTAAGGCTCCCGGGCCTATTCTGATTGGCCCAGGCGCCTTAGGCCCCACCAGTAGGCGGAGCTTTGGGACGGATGGGCCAATCCGGCCTCATTCCGTCGTTGGCTGCCTGCCGGACAGGCGAGTTTGGCTCCCGTCTGTCCGGCCAACTACACAAAGGTACGGGGAAGGGGGGGTGGGGGTGTTGTGGGGGTCGGCCAGGGGGGTCGCGTGTCGGCTGGGGGGGCGGTCAGAGGTTCTTGGGGGGGCAGTCGTTGGGGGGAGGGGGGTTTGCGTTGAGGGCAGGAGGGCCTGGGATCCCTCCTGCCCATAATGTAGTGCGGGGTGGGGGTAGGGGCTCGCCGTGGCAAGGAGGGTTTGGGCTCCCTCCTGGCCCGAACAACTAGCGGGGGGGGGGTTGCCAGGGCCAGGAGGACTTGGGCTCCCTCCTGGCCCGATATTGTCGGGGAGTTGGGGAGTCGGCGGGGCAAGAGGGCTTGGCCTCCCTTTTGCCCCGATCGTGTCGGGGAGTCGGGGGGCAAGAGGGCTTGTGCTCCCTCTTGCCCTGATCGTGTCGGGGGTGCTGCGGTTGGCTGGGGCAAGAGGGCTTGAGCTCCCTCTTGCCCCGATCGTGTTGGGGAGTCGGGACCGCCAAGAAGAAGCAGCAGGACACCGGTAGGAGCTTCTACATGATGGGGGGGGGGTCGGGAGGCTGTGGGGGTGCGAGCGGTCCTTCAGGGTGGGGGTGCGGGTGTGGGTGGGAGTGCGTGCGAGCGGTCCTTCGGGGTGGGGATGCGGGTGCGTGCGAGCGGGTCCTTCGGGGTGGGGGTGCAAGCGGTCCTGCGGGGGGGGGGGGTGAATCGGACGTCGGGGGGGAACTATGTAAAAAAAATTTTGTACAATGCGCTCACGCGAATAACGTGCAAGGTTATGCGTGGTTTGTAAAAATCGTGTATAACGCGCGCGTTATATGCGTGAAAATACGGTATATGCCATTAAAAAAGGTTTTGGGGGTGTATAAGGCAGTGCACATGTTTAAGTATCAATGAAGTGATTACAGGGGCTTATGGCCATGGGTCCTCCTCTCTATGGGTCTCTAACCCACCCCCAAGACGACTTCAGCTGCCTCTTGGCTGAACGACTAGGCTTTTCTATGCCAGGCGGCCAGGTGATGATGGTCTGGAGGCTGAAATTTAAAGTTGTGAATAAAATTTTTATGGGGGGGGGTTGGTGATCACTGGGGTAGTGGATGTGGGTCTGTATTATGTGTTTGCAGTGCTTATAGATCCTGGGCTGTATAACTTTCAGTTATATATGCTGTACGACTAAGTCTAAGCCAGCCCATGTCCCGCCCAACTCCCGCCCTCGACATGCCTCCTGAAACGCCCCGTTTAGCTTTGGAAGTTGAGCGGCACTATGAAGGCCTAGGTCGTTGTGAAATATGTCCAAAGCCCGTTTTTATTTTCGGTGCTTGGACGTTTTTGAGAAATGTTTGTCCAAGTGCCGACTTAGGCCGGTTTTTGGACGTTTTCTTGGGTGTCTCCAAAATAGGTTCCACTCAGAGTGATTCATTAAACAGCACCCAATTTTACTTGAATCGCGCTGAACAGTGCCTAATTAGGCACCTAACCTTTGGGCGCTTCTTATATAATTTGCCCTTAAGTTTTTATTAGGGATCTTATTATTGTTTAATTCTGCAATTTGTCCATAAACAGCTTTAATTAAATGTAAACCACTCTTCAACCTAATGTATAAGGTGGTACATAAAGTACACAAAAAGAATAGAATTGAACTTAAGCGCCTCTTACAGAATCGTTCATAACTTAAAACTTAGGTGCCTGTAACGTAGGCCACAGTTTTAAAGGCCTACATTGTAGGCACTTAAACCCTTTAGAGAATTGCGCCTAGTGGCACATAAGCCCTTCTCTACCCCTAAACACGCCCACTTTGGAGTTAGGTGCCTATCTTTTTGTAAAATTGCGCTCTACCCGGTACTGTGCTTGGGTTCCAACTGCCGAAATCTCTGTTAAGATTTACTCCAGCCCATCTACACCCTCCCAGCCATTGAAGCCCTCCCCAGCCCATCCTCCACCAAACGGCCTTATACAGACACAGACCGTGCAAGTCTGCCCAGTACTGGCCTTAGTTCAATATTTAATATTATTTTCTGATTCTAAAAAAAGAAATTGGGTTGAATTGCACTGATTCTATTGAGTGAGTTAGATATTGTGTTGGTACCTTTTATTAACATAACATATTTCCACCAATGTCCACAGGAAATTTGAACGTCTTAGCAATTCTGTGCAATTTACAGGCACATCAAAAAATAAAAATGTGAATCTTGCAAGAGAATGATGTTTTATAATGAGTTAATTGATGATGATCAGGACATGGATGATTTTAACAACCAGGAAACAGGACTCTAATATCGGGTAGAATGTTAGATGAGCCATTTACCAGCTTTATTGCTCTTTATAATTAAAGATTCCAAAGATAACTACTTTTCCTTTACATGCTCGTTTTGGGGGATCAATGTTAGAAATCAGAGACAGAGCAACTTGGAGATTTTTCGAGGTTTTCTGGCATTGCCAGGCACAGCAGTGGTACCGAATGCAAAGTAGGATAGCATTAGCCAGAAATAAGACAGCATAATAATATTTTAAGAGAATGATGTTACATTATTGCTGTTCCCCGCGGCAGAGGGAACGTGCTGCGGAGGCTGATGGCAGCCTGCTAGGTTCGCTACAGCACCGGCTATCCTTTGCAGGCTGCCATAATTAGCGTTGAAGGTGAGACCAGGAAGCTAGGGGGGAAGCCGGAGGACACTAAAGAAAAGGGGGAAACATGCAGGTCTTCGGCAAATCGGGCAGCACTATGCAGCGCTGGCGCCGTACCATGTGGGCAAGTCAGCTGGCAGGCGCCTCTCTTCCTCCTTAGTGTGCCCCGGCACACTTGGAATCTCAGGCGGCACACTAGTGTGGTGTGGCACACAGTTTGCGATACACTACCTAAATCCCTCCAGTGGTCAGCTGCTCACTCAGGGCTCCTTTTCATATCTTGGATGTGATTGAAACAGGTTTAACTTAGGATGGTCTTTTTTTTTTTTTACTTGGACATTTCTTCCTGTTTAATCCTCACTGTGGGGCTTTCTAAATTTGGGACCTCCTAAACATGCCCCCAACACACCCACAAACTGGACAAACTGCAGTATATGCATTAGGCAGATTTGCATGCCCGTCACCTCCATTATTTGCAAATCTCTCTCATGCATATTCATTAGGGCTGTCCTGTAAACCCGATTGGCTGGTGGTCCTCCAGGACAGGATTGGGATGCACTGGTTTAGATAAAACTGCCCCAGAATTGTTGCAGAAATCACAACTAAAATAAAGTTACAACAACCGCCCGACTCCTAAAATGTTTCATATGTCTTTCATAATCCACCCAATTCCTAAGGGTGCTTTTATGCAAAGAGCTTTGCTAGTTAGTAAAAAGTTAATCCTCTTACACTGGTTAGATTCTGAAATACCCTTCTTGGCTCTTTGGTGAGCAATAATGTTACATCAATTAAGGACTGAACTCGGGGAAGTGTTGGATATGAACTCAGCAAAAGGCTTACAGTTGCAACTTATATGGGAATTCTTTTGGTCATCCTTGACAACACACACTCATAGCTACTTGCTTAATTTATGACCAGGGCATGAAACATTCAGTTCTTGTTAAGTGTCATATTGCAATTCATTCCTTTTCATTTTTCTTGCTTGGGGGGGGGGGGACCAATTAGTTCGGCTGGTGTGATATTCAACACAACCAGCTATAGGACACCACATAAAGATATGCAGTCTCATTTATGTGGCTAACCTGACCAATTAAGTGCTGAATATCAGCACTTAGCCATCCAAGTGCCAACCCCACCCCTCAGAATGCCCCCAAACTAGCCAGTTTGCAGTTCAGTATTAACCGGTTATTTTCAGCAGGACTCACCGGTTAAGTGCTGCTGAAAATTAGCAGTTAGGCCTGAAAAGGCGATTTTACCAGATAGGTGCCATTTCTGGCTGGTTAAATCGCTTCAAATAATGACTTCCAAGATGATATTTAAAAAAAAAAAAAGAACCAGAAAATCCAATGTCTTTAGTGCTTAAATCCACATTGACTCCCCTCATCCTTGTTCTGATACACCAGAGGCATGAATTGGTAAATAGGAGAACCAGAGCTCCAAATCCACAAATGCAGCACTGGCCTTGCCGGCCCCCAAATTTTGGGTGGGCCTATAGCCAAAATGAGTGGGCACAATGTCCTCACCACAGCCCACCTCCCAGCTCTCCAAATACCCACCCCCAACTCAAATATTTAATACCTGAGCTGGCGGAGACCCCCCCACCCCCAAGTCCTGCCATGCAGAAGATGCCTGCAAAAGCACGCTGAACTCTCTTCAGGGCATTTCAGTCAACAACAGCTTTACTGGTCTACCTCTGATGCCGGCACCCAGCATATACTTAGTTTTTGTGCGCGCATGAAGACCGAGTATGCAGTGAACACTGACATCAGGGGTGGCTCACTAATGTTGCCACTGATGGAGGTGCACTGGAGAGAGGTCAGGATATCTTTGCAGATGTCTTTGGCTGGGTGGGACCCAGGATCAGATAAAGCTTGTTCAACTGATCTGGGATGAGTTGATAACCCTTTCTGTAGGGAGTGAAAACTTGGAACGATCTCTCAGAAACAACTGGAATGGAGCCTTATTCTGGAAGAAACTGAAAACCCTTTTCTTTGATACCTGATCTTTACATGAGTCTCTCAGTATACCCTTCCTGCAAGTCAGTTACCTTCACTTAATTCTCTCTATTTTCCCCCTGCCTCCCTGCCTCTGCCCTGCTCCTATTTCTACCTTTCTTCTCTCTGTGATTCGCCTTGAGCCTGCATAGGTATGCATGACACACAAATAGAAGACCAGATCAGATGATGTGTGTTTTTAACTCCTTCCCCTAATTTTTCCTGAAAACGTCTTCTTTGAGATTAAAATAGAAATATTCTGAAAAGACAATAAAAATAAAAATGACTATGAAGCTTGCAGATCTTTCTTTGTATCTTGCAACCAAGGGAAAAAAGTAATAAAAATGAAAATTTCAGTCCAGTCTATAGAAAATCTTCATTGAAAATCTATTTTAAGCGAGAGGAAAATGACTATATATATTTTTTTTTCCATATAAGGCTCCTCTCAGAGCTCTCCTGAGGTATGCGCTGTGATACAGTTCATAGAATTCGAAAATTTCAAAGTATCAAAGGTGATTAAAGAGAAAGTGGCATGCTGCAACACAACCATCAAAATACAGCACCTAGAGACTACTCCAAAATTGAAAGCTACTACCTGCTCCCTCTGCTCATCAGCAGAGAGAACTGAAGAACAAATAATTTCTGTCGTTCATGTATTTTCTCATTTCTTTTGTGAGCTATTAGTTGGAAACCAGAAACAGCATTAATCCTCTTGCCAAGAAAGTTCCAGATACTGGACACTTTCTATGCTTGAATACCCAGTTGTGTACTTGAAAGGGGGAAGGAGGCATTGGGACACTCCAGAGTCAATGCTGACCTGAGATGCTTCATTTAAATATGTATGTTCCATACCGATTTAATAAATGTACAGGGCAATTTTATAAAAGAGGCAGCTATCTAGAGCAGTGGTTCCCAACCCTATCCTGGAGGACCCCCCCCCCACCCACCAGGCCAGTCGGGTTTTCAGGATAGCCCTAATGAATATGCATGAGAGAGATCTTCATATAATGGAGGTGCCAGGCATGCAAATCAGCTCCATGCATATTTATTAGGGCTATCCTGAAAACCCATCTGGCCTGGGGGTCCTCCAGGACAGGGTTGGGAACCACTGATCTAGAGCTTAATCTAAAGTAAAGTGAGCACCTGCTTTCCTTTATAGCAGTGAATCGCAAACTGTGTGCTGCGGCGAGATTTTGGGTGTACCACTAAGGATTGAGTCTCTTCCAGCGTCGGTGCCTCTCCTCCCCACATGAACCTCATCTTGTTTTCCCTGAGCTCGGGGCCATGTCTGGAGGGCATCCGAGCATGTGAGGACATCGATGTAATGATGCACGCATGCGTGCAATGTTACCATGTTGACATCTGCGCATGCTCGGAGGTCCTCCAGACACAGACCTGAGCTCAGGGAAAACAAGATGAGGTTTTGTGTGGGGCAGGGCTGGGGGTGGGGGTGGGGTGGAGCAGGGCGGGGCTAGGGATTGTGGGTATGCCAAAGAAAAACATTTGCTCCTTTAATGTTGCCAGAGCAAAAAAACCCCCACAATTTGTGGGACACTGCTTTTTAAAATGCATAGATATGCATGTATTATTTAGATGTGACCATCTGCACTAGCCATAGAGCGATGAAAATGCTCACACCTAGACTCATAAGAAACACGTGTAATATATAAGTACTCTATAATTTGCATGCACAACTGGGTACCCTGACAACACTCACTCTGCCCAGATTCCGTCCATGTGTACACCTATCTTCCAACTATACGTCATTGCATTTAGGCACCAGTATATAGAATAGAGGGTAGCTGGAATATTGGCATTTACCTGCATAACTCTTAGTTTCTTGGGTACATGTCAGGCTGGTTGCTTTTATATATTTTTCAATTTGTAGGGAAGTCAGGACTGGGACCTACCAGAGCCGGGAGGCTGATTGACGCATTAATTTACTCAGCATTCTCCACACTCTCAATAAGGAAAAAGTTCAAAACTAAGGGCTCCTTTTACAAAGCCATGCTAGGACCTTAACGGGTGGAATAGCGCGTGCTAAATTGCCGCACGCACTAGCCACTACCGCCTCCTTTTCAGCAGGTGGTAGATTTCTGGCTAGCGCACGCTAATCCAGTGCGTGCGATAAAACTGCTAGCACGGTTTTGTAAAAGCCCTAAAACTTTTACAATAACTTGAATTATTCATGCAAAACTATGGACACTGCTCAATAGCAACTATGTACTGGAAAAAATTGTTTCAACTAGGGCTGTACCAAATGTTCACATTTGATTTGATTTGGCCTTGAATAGTGCCCCGAATACATTATTCATATTTAGCCAAAGAGTGATTTAAATTTGAATACAAATAATCGGGGGTTTTTGAAGTGTTAAATTCTACTAAAATAAACACTTGATCTCTGATTTCACATTTATTATTTGTTATGTCAAAGCTCAACATCCGTTATTTGTATTCAGTATTCGTATTCAGCCAAATAATATTTTTCATTATAGCACTTGTGTTCGGCCAAATAGTAAAATGGGCTATTTGGTATGCTATTCCCCTATGTCAGTCCCCTCACCATACAGACTCTGACCCCTAATTCAAATTGTAAAGACCCAATGACAAGACTCAACACCCCCATCAATGTCCCCAACTTTATTCCCAACACCCTCATCAATGCCCCAATACTTTAGCAGTGTTCCTGATGCCCCCAACAATGTCCACGATTTTCCCCATCAAGATTGACACCCCATCAATGCCCCCCAGTACCCCCAGCAATGTCTCCTACACTTCAGTCATGTTCCTCGATACCACCATCCAGTTCCCTGACACCTCACCAATGTTTCTGACACCCCCACCAATGTCCCTGCCACCTTTCCTGACATCTCATTCATGTTCAGACAAACACCAAAAAGTCCAACAGGACAAAAAACCCAGGGGTTCAAAAACACACAAAAGACAGTGAGAACGGACAATGAACACTCCACTGAAGATCACTGATGTAAAAAGATCTTGCATTAAAGGACACATACACAAACTGTGGACCCGACGCAGCGCTGTGTTTCGGCGACTAAACTAAATCTTAAGTTTGTTTACTGCATCATCTCTACATTTGCAAAGCTCGACACGGTTAACAGGAGTTAGGGTAGAAAGGAACTTCAGAGGAGGGAAGGATGAGGAAGAAATTTAGAGGACTAGAATAATCAGAGAGGGAGGAAGAGTTACATTTTTGAGAATAACCAGGTTTTCAGATGTTTACGGAAGAGTTGGAGGGAGCTCAGATTCCTAAGAGGGGAGGTAAGGTTGTTCTAGAGCTCAGTGATTCTAAAAGGGAGGGAGGAACATAGTTTTCCTACAAGGGAGACGCCTTTTAGAGAGGGAAAGGAGAGTTTCAGTTTTTGGGTGAATCTGGTAGAATTGGGATTAGAGGAATTCCAAGAAAGAGGAATTAAAGGGGGGGAGGATTCCGTGTAGGATCTTGAAAGTAAGGCCAGCACATTTGAAGTGGACTCTGGAGATTATCGGAAGCTAGTGGAGCTTGGACAAAAGCGGTGAGACGTGGTCGAATTTGCTTTTTGCGAAGATAAACTTAGCAGCGGCATTCTGAATCCGCTGTAGTCTTTGAAGGTTTTTCTTTGTTAGGCTTAGGTAGACAGAGTTGCAATAGTCCAGTCTGGAAAGGATGGTGGATTGGATAAGGACGGTAAAGTGTTTTTGATGGAAACAGGTTCTCACTTTCCTCAGCATGTGAAGGCTGAAGAAACATTTTTTTATTAGGGAGTTGAGGTGATCATTGAAGGAAAGTGTAGAGTCAATGATGACTCCCAGAATTTTACTTGAGTATTCAAGATGCAGAGTGGGGCCAGAGGACAGAGGGATGGAGGTAGGCAGTTGGCCCAATTTTGGGCCGAGCCAGAGAAGTTTTGTTTTGGATTCGTTCAGTTTCATCTGCACAGTATGGGCCCAGGATTGAAGGTTCAATATACATGAGGATATGTTCGCAGAGAGGTTGGTGAGGTTCCGGTTGGTCTCAAGGAGGACAAAGATGTCATCTGCATAAGTGTAAAGTGTTTCAAGAGGGGAGAGATGGAGGAGTTTAAGGGAGGACATATAAATGTTGAAAATGATAGGGGAGAGAGGTGAGCCTTGTGGGACTCCACAGATCGGGTTCCAGGGGGAGGAAGAAGTGCCCTTCATGTTGACTGTGTAGGAGCGGGAGCATAAGAACTTCGAGAACCAAGTCAAGGACTGTGGAATTAATGCCTATCTCGGTGAGTTGGTAAAGTAGGATATCATGATGGACGACAACAAAAGCTGCAGAGAGGTCGAATTGAAGAAGGACGGCGAACTTGTTGCGAGAATGGAGATGTTGAACTTTTGAGATTAAGGAGGTCAGAAGGGATTCGGTGCTGAAGTTGGAATGGAAGCCATATTGGTAGGGTAGCAGAATGGTGAATTTTTCAAGGTAGGAAGATAGTTGAGTAGATATGATGGATTCTAGCATCTTGGTAAGGAGAGGAATGCTTGCTATTGGACGGTAGCTGGATGGTGTAGAGGGGTCTAGATCAGGTTTTTCAGTAGTGGGGTTAAGGAGATATGGCCCATTTCTGGGGAGAATAGACCCGAATGGAGGGCGGAGTTTATGAGAATGGTGAGAGATGTGATGGCCTGAGGGGGAGTGTTCTCGTAAAGGTAGGCGGGGAATGGATCCAAGGTACAATTGAATGATTTCAATTTGAGGCAGAGATTACGGACCAGGGATTCAGAAACAAGTTCGAAGTAAGACCAGGATCTGTCAGCTGGGATAGGATAGGAGTGGGAACGGACAATGAACACTCCACTGAAGATCACTGATGTAAAAAAGATCTTGTTTATTGCATTAAAGGACACATGCACAAGCTGTGGACCCGACACAGCGCTGTGTTTCGGCGACTAAGCGCGCCTGCATCAGGGGTCACTGTAACGTTGTGATTCACGAATAGCCCAGCCTTGTTTTAACAAAGGACCTGCTATTCGTGAATCACAACGTTACAGTGACCCCTGATGCAGGCGCGCTTAGTCACCGAAACACAGCGCTGCGTCGGGTCCACAGCTTGTGCATGTGTCCTTTAATGCAATAAACAAGATCTTTTTTACATCAGTGATCTTCAGTGGAGTGTTCATTGTCCGTTCCCACTGTCTTTTGTGTGTATCTCATTCATGTTCGCCAGTTCTCTCAGTGCACTTTTCCAACCTCTCAACAACTTCCCCAACACCACCAATAAATGTCCACAACCCCACAATCACTGTCAGCAACATGCCAAAAGACATTCCCAACCTCCCCAATAACACTTTCCCTCTGTTAGAAATTCCCAACATCTGTCACATTAAACCTCCTCTCCCCTCGCTGACCTGATCCTCCCAGGTCAGTGAGGGGAGTCTGACAAGCAGCTGGGCTTCAACGCAAAGAAGTGTAAGGTGATGCATCTCGGCAGCAGAAATCCATGCAGAATATACACCTTGAATGGAGAAACACTAGCCACGACCTCAGAAGAACGGGACTTGGGAGTAATCATCAGTGCAGACAAGAAGGCTGCCAAACAAGTAGAGAAGGCCTCATCCAAGGCAAGGCGGATGATGGGATGTATCAATAGAAGCTTTGTCAGCCGTAAACCTGAAGTCATAATGCCACAGTACAGAGCCATGGTAAGACCTCATCTGGAGTACTGTGTGCAATTCTGGAGGCCACATTACCGTAAAGATGTACTTCGAGCTGAGTCAGTCCAGCGAATGGCCACTAGGATGGTCTCCGGACTCAAGGGTCTCTCATACGAGGAAAGACTGGGCAAGTTGCAGCTCTACTCTCTAGAGGAGCGCAGGGAGAGGGATGACATGATTGAGACGTTTAAGTACGTCACAGGTCGTGTCGAGGTGGAAAACGACATATTCTTTCCTAAGGGACCTTCAGTCACAAGAGGGCACCCGCTCAAACTCAGCGGAGGGAGATTTGGTGGTGACACCAGGAAGCATTTCTTTACAGAAAGGGTGGTGGATCACTGGAACAAACTACCGGTGCAGGTGATCAAGGCCACTAGCGTGCTCGACTTTAAGAATAAATGGGACATCCACGTGGGATCTCTACGTGGGTCGAGCAGCACTCTGACTTAATGGGGTGGGACAGTAGAGTGGGCAGACTTGATGGGCTATAGCCCTTTTCTGCCGTCATCTTTCTATGTTTCTATGTTTCTACTCGGGGGGTCTGACAAGCTATAAGTGCACACACCTCTAAAATGGCACCTGCTCCCTAGTGGCAGTCTGGTGGGGAACTTGATGGGGGTGTCGGGGAACATGACTGAATTAGCTGGACTAGAAGGTCATTATCAGCTGTCATATATGCTATGTTTCTATGTGAAAGAAGAAAATAGAAAGCCATTCTATGTGTGCAGGAATGCAACACATTTTCCATTCAAATAAGTGATTAATCAAAACCCGTTTAGATATTTCTTTTATTTAGACATCACCTTTGACCACAGTACAATTAACAAAAACAGAAGGTAAAAACATAATCAGTCAGGGGGAGTTTGCAATCTGATGTATGAGTGGTGCAACAACCAGCAGGAGAAGGCAGTTATTAATTTAAGAAAATGAAATGGAAAAAAAAAAAAAAAAAGATGATTAATGAGGGAAGATTTGAAAGGAAATAAACAAGCAAAGGAAAAAGAGGATGGAAGAGAATTGCACAGGCTGAGCAAAGGGATAAAGGAAAGAAAAAGAGAGAAGGCTTTGAGGCCAATCATCACCATTTTGGACAGGAGAAAGTCACCTTGGTGCTAGTCTCGGTTCCACTGGCACAATTTTTCCTTACTGAACAGTAGGACAAGAGAAATGAAGAATTGTTCCTGTCACATAAAAAGTCTTAGATGAGGTAAGATATTGGGGAAAGGGTGGGAAGATCTGGAGAGGGTCTGGGGAAATTATTTTACAATGAGATATTATGGTTATTATTATTTTTTTTTTTACTTTTAAAAATGAAAGAAACATAACTGTAAATTTCACCGAAATGTTCTGTTTCATTCCCAATTATAGCACATTCCCAGTGGATATACAGTGATGACAGACTGGAGTTGATAGTGCTGAGATATAAGATGAAAATAGTTAAACGTGCAGGAGAACCAGCAGTGGTGTGTAGGAGAACGGCAGTATGTGAAAAATGAGAAGGAAGGAAGGATGAGGTGAGCTGCAGAGTTTAAGATGAGTTTGATCAGTTAAGAAATAGAGAGAGATGGAAGCCTCAGGGCAAGAAACTGTAATAATCTAGTTTTAAAATAATAAAACCCTAGCATAAAAAGTTTGGTGGAACAAAAGAAGAGGAATGAATGCATGTGGTAAATGTCAAGAAATTGGAAGCAGACTGTGCTGGCAGGGTGAGTGATGCAGATGAAAAAGGAGATGCAAAAGTCAAAGATGGCAGGTTAGGAGTAGAAGAGAAAAAAGATTAAAGCACTGATCAGAGAGAAGGGGCAAGAGGTGGGAAGAGAATAAGGAAAAGAGATACACAGATCTTCCTATCTGGAGAAATCATGAAAGGCAATTCTATAAATGATGGCTAAATATAGGCTACCCTAGACAAACACACCAAAGTTCATAAGGATGATCAAAATCCAAATATACAAGTCCCTTATATCAAAATAACACACTCCATAGACAATAGAATTAACTAGAGCATCATTGTCACATGGTGATGGGTCAAAAGCGCATGAGGACAAAGGCGCGCCGACAACCGAGCGCGGACAACTGAGCGCAGGGCTTAATCGCACTGAAGAAAACCCGTATTTTAAAGGGCTCTGACGAGGGTGTGGGGGGAACCACACCACTCTACTTAATAGGGATCGCGCTACCTCACGCTGCCATGTTGGGGGGGTGTAACCCCCCACATTATACTGAAAACTTAACTTTTTCCCTAAAAAACAGGAAAAAAGTTGTTTCCAGTATAATGAGGGGGGTTACAACCCCCCAAAACCCCCACAACGCCAGCACGATCTCTTATTAAGTAAAGTGGGGGGTTCCCCACCAACACCCCCCGTCGGAGCCCTTTAAAATACGGTTTTTCTTCGGCGCGATAAAGTCCTGCGCTCAGTTGTCCGCGCTCGGTTGTCGGTGAGCCTTTGTCCTCAAGTACTTTAGACTATGAACATTGTCATATATTACTCATGTAACAAACTGTTATACTGGTCTCTGACAGTGCAAATGCTTAAAGATGTATTAATCACCCAGAAGGAAGGAAAAATGTGTGATCTTCTCATCATAAGGCATATGGGGACAGACTTAAAGATCTCAATCTGTCTACTTTGGAGGAAAGGCGGGAGAGGGGAGATATGTGCAAGGAAACTGCAATGAGAAGGCATAGGATGAAGTTAATAATAATAATAATAACTTTATTCTTATATACCGCCAACAATCTTGCGACTTCTAGGCGGTTTACAATAAAGAGAAACTGTAAATACAATAAAGAGAAACTGTACATACAGCGAATTAACGGGTATAACATTGTACATCTGGTAATTCCAACATTAATAATATTAACAACAGTTTGTGTGCTGCAAGACCAGGAAGTGCCATGCTGCTAACACAAAATTTAGAAATATTCCATGAATTGAATGGTGTGTTCATGGTTAGTGATTAGGGTTGGGGTTTACAATTTACAGGGTTGGGTATGTGGTGGTATTATGAGGGGGGCTGATGTTCTGGTTCGCTACCTAGGTATTTCAAGAACAGGTAGGTTTTTAGGTGTTTCCTGAATTCGCCATAGTTGTTTGTGTGTGCAATTAGTTTTTCTAAGTCTTTACCCCATGTGGCTGCCTGGTACGATGGCAGTTGTTGATGGTATCTCTTATATTTACACCCTCTAGCCAGAGGGGAGACAAATTTCAGGTGTGTTTTTCTTTTATGTCTGTTGGTTGGGAATGAGAAGAGGTCTGTAATATATTTAGGGGCTAGACCGTTTAATACCTTGAAGCAGAGACATCCTAGCTTGAACTTCGTGCGTGCCTTCATCGGCAGCCAGTGTAGGAGTCTGTAGGAAGGGGTTATATGGTCGGACTTCTTCAACCCGAGAATCATCCTGACTGCTGCGTTTTGTATCAGTTGTAGTCTTTGCATTTGCTTCTGGGGGATTGTCAGATGGGTGATGTTGCAATAATCTAGGTGGCTTAGTATTAGGGATTGTACTAGGATTCTGAAGGCTGAAGTGTGGAAGTACGCCTTAATGGACCTAAGTTTCCAGAGAGTGAAAAACCCTCTTTTGATTAGGGAGTCTATATGGTCTTTCATGGTTAGTTCTTGGTCTAGTATTACTCCTAGAATCTTCATCGTTGGTTGAATAGGGTAGTTAAGATTGTTAATGTGTAGTGATTTTGTCGTGTTATGTACGTGTGGCGAGGCTATAAAGAATTTAGTTTTCTCTGCATTGAGCTTTAGTTTGAAATCTGTGGTCCATTGTTCCATCATGTTTAGCGCTTCAGTTGCTGTGGGGGTGACTTCGGAGGGCGAGGTAGTAAACAGGATAATGATTGTGAAGTCGTCTGCATAACTAAATACTTTTACGCCTCGCTGTGTCAGCTGCGTACCCAGTGAAGCTATGTAGACGTTGAAGAGGAGTGGGGATAGTGGGGACCCCTGTGGTACGCCTGATGGGTTTCTCCATATTTTGGAGAGGTTACAATTGAAGCGTACTTGATAGGTGCGGGTCGTAAGGAATCATCGAAACCAGTCCAGCACCTCGCCTCCGATGCCGAATGCGTCTAAGCATTGTAGTAATTTTTTGTGATCCACCAAGTCGAAGGCCGAGCTCATGTCGAATTGCATGGTCGAATTAAGAGGTGATAGGCTCCAGAGTAATCTAAGGAAATACTTTTTTACAGAAAGGGTGGTAGATGCACAGAATAATCTCCCAGAAGAGGTGGTGGAGACAGAGACTATGGCTGAATTCAAGAAAGCGAGGGATAGGCACGTGGGATCTCTTAGAGGAAGAGATAATGGTTACCGCAGATAGGCAGACTAGATGGGCCATTTGGCCTTTATCTGCCATCAAGTTTCTAGAACCTCTCCCACACCAACCGTAGATGAGAAAAGTGTGAGAATTCCAAACCGGGGTAAATTACCTCATGGGCATAAAAAAACCTCCTTAACTGGGCAACATCGGAAAAAAAGCCTTTGCAATGCAGAGAACAGTAATCACAATACTTATATATTCATCCAGTAAAATTAAATCAATGGAGTACTTATCCCCAGTGCTACAAACAGCGGGCATGATGAAAAGCAGCAAGCCGATGCAGTTCCTTCAAAAGCTTTATTGCACGGTCAACATAGAGCTTGACCCAACACGGCTCATGTTGGATCAAGCTCTTTATGTTGACTGTGCAATAATGCCCCAAGTGCTAAGCACAATTCTATAAAAATTAGTTGCACTGTACAGAATCATGCTTAGCCCTGCCTAAGCGTCCTTAGGTGCCCTAACTTTTAGGTGCATCATATTTAGGACAGGGTTTTCTGTGCCTAAGTTAGGTGCACAGTGGTGCTTAAGTCAAAAACGGGCACCTACCGTATTTTCGCGGATATAACGCGCGCGTTATACGCGATTTTACCTACCGCGCATACCCCTCGCGCGTTATATGCCTGAGCGCGGTATAGAAAAGTTTTTAAACATAGTTCCCACCCCGCCCGACGCCCGATTCACCCCCCCAGCAGGACCGCTCGCACCCCCACCCCGAACGACCGCTCGCACGCGCTCCCACCCACACCCGCATCCACGATCGGAGCAAGAGGGAGCCCAAGCCCTCTTGCCCGGCCGACTCCCCGACGTCCGATACATCCCCCCCCCCCCCGAAGGACCGCCGACTTCCCGACAATATCGGGCCAGGAGGGAGCCCAAACCCTCCTGGCCACGGCGACCCCCTACCCCCACCCCGCACTACATTACGGGCAGGAGGGATCCCAGGCCCTCCTGCCCTCGACGCAAACCCCCCTCCCTCCAACGACCGCCCCCCCCAAGAACCTCCGACCGCCCCCCCAGCCGACCCGCGACCCCCCTGGCCGACCCCCACGACCCCCCCACCCCCCTTCCCCGTACCTTTGGAAGTTGGCCGGACAGACGGGAGCCAAACCCGCCTGTCCGGCAGGCAGCCAACGAAGGAATGAGGCCGGATTGGCCCATCCGTCCTAAAGCTCCGCCTACTGGTGGGGCCTAAGGCGCGTGGGCCAATCAGAATAGGCCCTGGAGCCTTAGGTCCCACCTGGGGGCGCGGCCTGAGACACATGGTCGGGTTTGGCCCATGTGCCTCAGGCCGCGCCCCCAGGTGGGACCTAAGGCTCCAGGGCCTATTCTGATTGGCCCACGCGCCTTAGGCCCCACCAGTAGGCGGAGCTTTAGGACGGATGGGCCAATCCGGCCTCATTCCTTCGTTGGCTGCCTGCCGGACAGGCGGGTTTGGCTCCCGTCTGTCCGGCCAACTTCCAAAGGTACGGGGAAGGGGGGTGGGGGGGTCGTGGGGGTCGGCCAGGGGGGTCGCGGGTCGGCTGGGGGACGGGCGGAGGTTCTTGGGGGGGGGGGCGGTCGGTGGGGGGGGGGGGGGTTTGCGTCGAGGGCAGGAGGGCCTGGGATCCCTCCTGCCCGTAATGTAGTGCGGGGTGGGGTTAGGGGGTCGCCGTGGCCAGGAGGGTTTGGGCTCCCTCCTGGCCCGATATTGTTGGGGAGTCGGCGGTCCTTTGGGGTGAGGGTGCGAGTGGTCCTGCCGGGGGGGGGGATGTATCGGACGTCGGGGGGGGGGCATCAGGCTTTCAGGATGGGGACAGACCTTCAAGGGGGGACAGGACTTCAAGGGGGGACAGTGCACGGAAGTCAGGGGGGGTGAACGGAGAGTCGGGACAGCGCACGGAAAGTCAGGGCGGGCGAAAGGAGCGTCGGGCATCATGCGCGTTATATGCCTGAGCGCGGTATAGAAAAGTTTTGGTACATATCATCGTGATTTCTGCGCGCTATACCCCTGTGCGCGTTTTACACAGGTGCGCGTTATATCCGCGAAAATACGGTAATTCGAAAACATGCCCACAATTCACCCCTAACTATGCGCTTTGGACCGGGCACCTACTTTTTATAGAATCACGTTTTTTTGAGTTAGGCACCTAACTTTCAAGTAAGTCCAATTAACTGCAATTATGAGGTGTTAAGTGTCAATTATCAGCGCCGATTGGGGCTATTAAGTTAGGCTCCTACATTAACTAGGCATGCCCATGTAGGCAACTAACTTTAGGCAGGCTTTGTGGAATTTGACAGTCAAGCTTTAGAAGGAACTCCATCGGCTTACTGCTTTTCATCATCAGTGCTGTTGATTGTATCCTTACTTGATGTGTTTTGTACCAAAATTTAGGCACCAAGGCCCTGATTCTGTAAACAACACTAAAACATAGGTACTGAGGAATGCAGCGCAAAGTGCATATCAATCTTAAGTTAGGCGTTGTTTATAAAATCGTGCCTGGTGGTACCTAAAGTGGACATATCCTATACATTCCTGTAATTTCATGTATTATATTACATTTGGTTGCTGATATTTGCAATGTGCTTGTATAATTTTCTTTTCTGTTTTGTGTATCTTCTAAAAAAAATCTAATAAAATTTTATGGGAAAAAAATATTCAGCACTAAACAGTTAGGAGCTTAGTGGTAAAAGATAAGCCACATAAATAGCAGGCCTATTTTAATCACTAAAATAACCGGTGTGGTGCTAAATGTCCATGCCTAACTGGCTGGTTAGTGGCTAGAATTCTGCAGTAGATACCGTATTTTTTGCTCCATAAGACGCACATCACTATAAGATGCACCCCAGATTTAGAGAAGGAAAAAAAGAAAAAAACCATTCTGAATCAAATTGTATACTAATATATATCCGACACCTTTAAATCCCTTCCCAGCCCCCCCCCCCCAATCAATCATCACTTTTACATACTCCCAGCACCTTTAAATTCTGTCCCAGCCCCCTGGCAGTACCTTTAAATTGTGGAGGTCGGTGGATGATTGCCTGCTGCCTGTCAGGGCCGGCGGTGCACAAGCACGCTAATGTCTGGGCCTGCGACACTTCCTAATTGTGCTTGTCGCTGGTGCTTCGCAGGGCGGCTGCCTGATGATTACTAGCACATCGGGGCCAGCGGTGCACAAGCGCGCTGCTGCGTGGGTGCGCACCACTTCTGAATGGCTGCCTCAGTTCTCGCCTCACGGTAATCAGCAGGCAGCCGCTCTGCGAAGCACCAGTGACCGGCCACTATTAGGAAGTGTTGGGGGCCCAGGCATTAGCGCACTTGTGCGCTGTGGGCCCCAACAAGCAGAAGGCAGCCGTCCACTAACCTCCAAAATTTAAAGGTACCACCGGAGGGTGGGGGTGGTATTTTCGTTTCATAAGATGCACCCTTATTTTGGGGAAAAAAGTGCATCTTATGGAAAGAAAAATACGGGTAAATGGTTATTTCCCACTGAATATCCGTGCTTAGGCACTAAAACACTATTTAACTGACCGGGAGTTTTTACTGGCCAGTTAAATAGTTTTGAATATCGGCCAGAAACCCCCTTCCCTTCCCCTGTACCTCTAGTGAGCAAAAACTTAAACGTGTTCCTCGCAACCATGTCGGCTCTTCCGCCGATGTCACTTCTGGGTGCTGCGCATAGGAAGTGACATCGGACGGAGAGCTGAGGAGCATGTTGAGGTTGTTGCTCGGGGCGGTGAACAAGTAGAGGGAAGAGGAAGGGATGGGGGGTTTCGCATGCAGCGGGGGGATTGGGGAAGGAGCAGGGGGTGGAGATGAGAGCAGGAGAGGGGCGCCTCTCACCGTAACTACACCATTGGATGCAGGTTGCATACAAGCAGGTGCATGCTTTTTGGGAACTAGGACTGTAGAGAGCTAGTGTATGTATGGCCAGTGTGGCCTCAAAGGACGCAAGAGAGATGGGGGAGGGGACGCAAAAAATTGTGTCTTGTCCGTTGACTTGCCTGCTTGGCTATGACACAGTGAGCGGATAGGGGCTCTAGGGGGCATGTCACATGGGGTGCATTTCCGGCTTGGGAAAGAGCTGCCAGGAACATACTTTTCACATATATATGTGCAGTACATTTTTCTAAAAGCTTTTTTCTGCATGCAAACATGAGTAAAATGTGTTAAAAGGACCGCCATTCAGAGGTCAGAAACAGACTTAGGTACCAGCTACACTATTAGCACAGTTTGCCATTGATTCAGATAGGGAATGGATGTTAAAAATATTCTTCAAATATAAAGATATTCCCTTTTTGTCTAACATTATAAGAATGTACCCAGATGTTTCACGTCCGACACAGAGGAGAAGGAAACAGTTACTTCTTTTTTTTTTAATTATTTATTAATTTTCAAGCTTTGACAGTGTATTACAATTAATATAATTTTAACAGATTGCATAAAATACACCATATTACACACATTATTAAAGAAAACATCCATTTCCCCCTCCTCCCAATTATTAATATATTAAATCATACTATTTATTACAATATTATATTTAAATATTTTTAAACTCTTCCAAATACTATCCCCTCCCCTCCCCCCCCCCACCCTGGATGTGTAAGGAAATCTAAGAAATAAAAGATTCTTATGTTCCCTTTTTGTCTAACATTATAAGAATGTACCCAGATGTTTCACGTCCAATACAGAGGAGAAGGAAACAGTTTCTCATACTGAGACCTAAGGTGGTTCAGTTGGGGGCGACCTTTGTTCTGAGGTACCCCTTTTAAATGTGTAATGATTTATAAAGAGAACAGATATGTTTTTTATGAACTGCAGCAGTTATCTAAATTTATTACTTCTCAGGATAGTAAGTAATAATTAATCCTGATTCTCAGATCGTTTATAAGGAATGTTCCATGGCAGTAGAGCCTCCTTTTGGTTTTCCCGGTCACATAAATTGTTTGTTAATTTTCAGCAATTTCAGCACCGTCTCCATCTGATTGTGGACTAACTATATCGGTGGTCTCAAACTTGTGGCCCGGGGGCCACATGCGGCCCGCCAGGTACTATTTTGAGGCCCTCGGTATGTCTTATCATAATCACAAAAGTAAAATAAAACATTTTCTTGATCATATGTCTCTTTAGCTATAAATGACAATATTATTAAGACTTAGCCAAAAAGGAAAGATTTATAAAGTATAAAGAATTTTACCTCATGCAAAATTGTCATTTCTTTAATAAGACATTAACTATTTTTTTCTGAGGCCCTCCAAGTCCCTACAAATCCAAAATGTGGCCCTGCAAAGGGTAGGAGTTTGAGACCACTGAATTATATTGTGTAATCAAAAATTTTCCTTGATTTATGTGGATTTAATGATATTTCTAATTTCATGATATTTTTTTCTTATGTTTTGATTTTGATTGTCAAAATTATAAAACTAATAAAGAAATAAAATAAAAAAGGACCGCCATTCAGTTTAAAATACAATAATATAATAGTATAACAAATGACAGATGGAGGGAATTGCACGCTGTCTTGGTTGTATAGCAACTTGCTAGGTCATTTTTTGTTTCTTATCAGAAAGTTTGCTAATTAGGAGGTGTGAAATTGAAATATTATCTTCTTACCCAAGCTTTGGGGCGATGTCGCAGTCTGTGCATCCTTGGTACATCTTATATATCCCCCCCCCCCTTCATCTTTGTTTTATAGGGAACATATGTTGCCTAAGCAACTTTCCATATCTGGAAAGGAATAATGTGATTATGCATACTGTAAGCAGGGAGTTAATACATTCTTGGGCTCAAAAATGCTTCACGGTTTGTTCAAATCAACCAATTTGCCTCCCACATAGCCTCTGCTCCAGCCTGGAAAAGCTTTTTATTTCGATTTGCTGCCCTTCCCAAATAACCACTCACCACGGCTTCCTTTTCAGCCTCAGACTGGGTGAATGAAGGCTATTGAATTCTCCACAGCACCGACGATGCAGCTGAATGTTGAATCATTTGTAAGCTCTCACCCCTCCCCCCCAAATCCCTCAGATCAGAGGGGTTTGGAGTTTAGCATGCTGATGAAGTCCAAACTTGAATGTTCAGATACAGATCACAGCAGAGAGGGGAACAACGTGCAAATGCATATTGCAGAAAAGAGGACCTGACAGAGCAGAGTTAGATTGTAATTATGAAATAGAAAGACAGAGAACACTGAGAACAAAGAGGAAATACTCGCAACAAATCTACTACTACTGCTACTTATCATTTCTATAGTTCTTAAAGGCTGTACATTTAACATTCAACAGACAGTCCCTGCTCAGAAGAGTTTATAATCTAATATAATCTTGGACATACAGACAGGACATCTCAGGGTTGGGAAGTTTCTAGAAGACGGAATGATACAGTGGGTATAGGTATCTGATGATGAGTGGGAGTTAAGAGTTGAAAGCAGCTTAAAATAAAAGTGGGCTTTTTGCATGGATCTGAATACTTCTAGAGATGGAGTATGACGTATTGATTCAGGCAGCCTGTTCCAGGCATTCAACATGGCAAGAAAGAAGGGACGGAGTCTGGAGTTGGCGGTGGAGGAGAAGGGTACAGATATGAGGGACTAACCTGATGAATGGAGTTCGGGGGGGGGGGGGTAAGTTGGTTGGGAGCATAGGGGAGATAACTGAAGAGAGATATTGGGGGGGCTTCAGAATGATTGCACATTTAAGTCAGTAAGAGGAGTTTGAACTGTATTCAGAGATGGATGGGGAGCCAGTTAAGTGACTTTGAGGAGAGGGGTGATGTGAGTGTGGCGACTCTCGTGGAATATGGTGCTCCGTGCTTCGAACTAATAGCAATAACATTCAATATGCTTTGAGTACAGCCTTAGGTAAATAGAGGAAAACTGTAATTAACATATGCCTCTGCATCCATCTGTGGAGACAGCAGCAAAATCACAGATGACAGACAGGAAAAACAGAAAGTAGTATTACTGGAACTTAGCTATGCTTTCAATTGATTCTGGTTTTTAGAGGTCGATGTTTTCTGTATTCTTTCTTCAGCATCCTTAGATTTTTGCAAACTGTTACTTTTTTATTACTTTAGAAAAGCAATAAAAACATACTTCTTCACCTAACCCCCTGCCCTTGACCCATGGACTACAAAGAAATATATATTGGTACCAGAACCAGTATGTGTCACGTAAGGAAAACTTACATTGTAAAATCTTGCAAATCTAACCTGTAAACTGTCCATATGTGTCAAATTAGGATAAAACGTGTACTGTAAGGATAATTATGACAAATCGTAACTGGTAAACTGTATATTATGTATATTAATATCAGACCCCTAGTATGTACCAAGTTAGGATAAAAACTTGTATCATAAATGGTGACCCATCAAAAGCACGCAGACCGACAAATGTGCACACAAGCTGGTGTGCATAAGGTATATGCGAACGGCAATTTCTCTTGTGGCACTCATTTGTCCTGTACGCATTTGTCCTGCATACATTTGTCGGTGCGTGTTTATCTTGCGCGTATTAGACGGTGTACCATCGTAAACTTGTACTGAAATTATGTATGTTTAACCTGTAACCCTTTCTGAGCTCTTTGGGGGCAACAGGAGAGAAAATGAATTCAATAAATAAATATTACAAAAGAACATAAGAATAACTCACCAATGGTCCATCTAGCCCCGTACCCTGTTTCCAGCAGTGGCCAATCCAGGTCACAAATACCTGGATTATCATCAATGTATTTACCTGTATCCAGTATATCACACCATGCACCTGGGCTTCTTGCAATGTATGTTACAGACCCTTTGACCAGTCTTTATATAGGGCCCGAGTCTGCTCTCTGCAATTGTGGTGTCTTCTTCTCTTTCCTCTTTCTTAGCTTGTTTACCAGCTTGCTGTGCTCCCCGTGAAAGGCCGATATATGAAATAAAATAAACCATGAAATAAACCTCAGAAAGTGTAGCCACTCACTAGGCAAAGCTTTTGTAAAACTTTGCATGGCGTTGTAGGCAGGGTCTGTTTCTGCACATTCTAAAGCTACTTACAGATCTTCTCCCTAAGCTCCATCATTAACCGGTTTCAAGATTGTAGCAAATATTCATATGAAAAGTTGTTTATGGTTTAGTTATTTATATCCCAGCCTTACCCAGGGCGGGTTGCAAAAATATTACAACACACACTACTTACAACAAACTAGGTGGGGCGACCAGCACTCCACTTTCAGTACGTGCTTCAAAATCATGCTCCATATTTTATCTGACAAAAAAAGATGCCGTTTAAGTAATCGCTTAAAACTTTCCAAATTCTGCTTGGTTCCCTCCCCCCCCCCCCCCAATCCTCATTTCTCCCACCCTCCCTTTTCTAAAACTGTAGCACAGTTTTTTGCACTGGCCACAGCGGTAACATCTCCAACACTCATAGAATTCCTATGAGCGTCAGAGCCGTTACCGCCGCGGCCAGTGCTAAAAACCACGCTACAGTTTTGTAAAAGGGGGGTGTTTGCTAGCCTTTCTTTGCCACAGAATGGGATTATTGTCAGCACCCTCTTTTGTCTATGTGCGAGTAAAGCTTGCATGGCTATAGCTCATGCCAAGAAATACAGGGCCTCATATTCTACCACGGCAGGCAGTGGTTAAGAATACCACTGCTTACCATGGCTAAGAGAGAACCAGATATTCACAATCGGTATGTAGAGACTGGCCAGCATTGACTATCCGAATTCAGCAACAGCCTGGAATTTGCAATCTTCCCTCTAAGCCAGGGGTGTCAAAGTCCCTCCTCGAGGGCCGCAATCCAGTCGGGTTTTCAGGATTTCCCCAATGAATATGCATGAGATCTATTTGCATGCACTGCTTTCATTGTATGCTAATACATCTCATGCATATTCATTGGGGAAATCCTGAAAACCTGACTGGATTGCGGCCCTCGAGGAGGGACTTTGACACCCCTGCTCTAAGCTGAGCAGGAGTCCTCCACCTACAGACCTGTCAGTGGGTGGTGCTGATTCGCTATCATCTTTTAAATAGTGAGGGGCAGGGTTGCCAGACATCCGGATTTCCCCTTTTGAGGACATGTCTGGGGGTCCACTTTGACCGGGTTTGAAAAGCTTAGAACAAATCACTGTCGGGCATGAGGCATCCGCCCATGTGCGGATGCCACTTGATGATGTCACGCACAAGCGGATGCCCTTTTGCCCGACAAGAGCAGGCGGCGGTGGGCGGGGGCGGGAATGGGGGCAGGACTGGAGTGTAACGTGCGGGGGTGGGTAGAATTGGGCATGCCTGGGGGGGCAGGTCTAGGGGGTTCAGATTTTCCAAACAGAAAATATGGTAACCCTAGTGAGGAGCAGGCAAGCTCTGCAGGAATCCAGGGAACCTGCCTGTCTGTAGCGATTGAAAATGCAATATTGAAGCATCCCCCCCCTCCCCCCACTGGCAGCAATGCAACTGGAGGACTCCCACCCAGCTTAGAGGGAACAGTGTCTGGAAGTGTTATACAGTGAGGAATAATATTTATGCTATCTGGCTAATGAAATCAGGACTATCTTTCGGTTCATAGACAGTGGCGCACAAGACGCCAGCGCGCTGCCAATCCAGCGCCGACAATTCGGCGCAAGACAGAAGCGCACGGGGGAAAAAGTAATTTTTAAAAAGGTCCAATGGAGAGTTTGGGGTGGCAACCCTCCTCCCCACTTTATTGGTTAGTGTTCGCACTGCTGTTGGAGGGGGGTTCGGGGGGTTGGAAACCTCCATTATAGCGAAAACGAAACTTTTTCTGATTTTTTTGGCAGAAAAGTTCCATTTTCTCTATAATGTGGGGGGTTTCACCCCCCCCACCCCCCCACAATGTCAGCGCAAACACTAACCAATAAAGGGGGGTGGGGGTTTGCCACCCCAAACCCCCAGTCGGAGCGCTTTAAAAATTACTTTTTCCCCCGCGCGCTTCTGTCATGTGCCGAATTGTCGGCGCTGGATTGTCGGCGCGCTGGCATCTGGCGCGCGATTATCCCGTCACCCTATCTACCTGCTGTTCTAACTGTATGTAGTTAGTAATCCAGTTAGCAGTCTGACTATGACTGCTAACCAAAGAAACTTCAGCTTGGCCCAAGCTCTGCCCATAGGACCCCCCCCCCCCCCGGACATTATTTGGATAGAGCCAAATTAGTTAGAGGGAATAATCAATGGACCTATCCAGTTAGTAAAAACCAAAGACAAAAATCAGTGCAGAGTTGCAAGGGGGACCAAACGAAAGAGGTGGCAAAATCATAGGCAAAACCACAAGTCCAAATATTTTAATTTATTTATTTACAATATTTCTATGCCGCTTATATCAATGCGGCTCACAAACCAACAATTATAATTTTAAAAACATGACCAAATGACAGATACTTCAGACCTGGTCACTGATTCTGGACCCAGCAGTTTTGTCCAAAGAGGGAGTTGGTGGGAACAGGCTGTTTTGACAGATTTAGCACTCAAAATGAATACTCAGAATCAGTTTATTCACTCTCTCTTTTGCATCAGTGCACAAAAGGTTCATCAAAAGTTTTCCCAATTCAAACAAAAATACCAGATTCTCTCTTAAGCAAACGTGAGCATTCCATCTCAAACAAAGCAGTTCCGGTTAGTTCCACTGAGTATCCTGCTTGCTGGCCCTTTTCTGGTTAGCAGCACCTGTTAATTAGATGAGTGTCTTTGGTTGTCACCTTTACACGGTGTCTACAAATCATCCTCACTTTTACACATTTAGGAATATATTGTGGCAAATTATACTCTTCTCTTTCTCCTCCTAACGTGGCTTGCATGTCTCCTCTTGCCTCTAGCATATGCTTGACGGTGCAATCAAATCGTTACGCGCAACACAAACGACTCGACCTCTTTTGTAATCACACGCGCACTTAATTGACACGTAAGAGCTCAGATCACTCCGGTGCATGCTGCAAAATGGCTTCAGCTCATTTTTTTTTTTTTTTTTTTAACTTTAAAGGTCAATAAGAATATTTTTCTTTAATTTTACAGGCACACGAGAAATAATGTGAGACTCGTTTATGGTCAAGTAATGCACAAAGAAATCCATAAATCACGCTAAGGGGGATATTAGATCATGCTCATATCTGAACCCATCTGGCTTTGCTCACGGAAGAATCAATAAGAAAAGAGAGAGAGAGAGAGAACTCAGTACAACCAGTGATTTATGCCTTGGTATCCAAGGGGAGATACATTTGCAATTATTTTAAGTCACTACTTCTTATCCTAAAACAATAACGGTATGAAGAAGACAGAGCCTGTATAAGGCTATTAAAGTACATACATTACATAGGCAATCTGACAACAGGGGTTTTCTACTGCAGAAAGGATGATGCTCATTTATCTTCACAAGCTGGCATATTTCGATATTTTCCTTTAGAGGGTTTTGAACAAATTAGTGCAGCAGACTCATTGAAGAATGGTGTGAGCCTGATTTACAGGCGAGTTTAAAGTCCCTGTCCTAACCTCTCAGAATAATGTCAGATTCCTAGATACATTTAATTTTCTCTTATGTTCAATTTATTTCTCAAATCGCCAGACCCGGAAGACTGAGAGTCTAAATTTAGACCTATTCTCTCTCCTAGCACACAGCAGTGCTATTGATCACTCCATTAAATGGACAGGAGTTGTTCAAGGCATTATCGTCTATTGGGTGCCTCTCCAGTTGCTGAACAAAATCTCCCACAAGCCTTATGCTTGGCTCACCCCAAGAGACAATGTGAAAATTGCCAGAGAACTTTGTGCACTAATGTGTGAAACAAATCCAAACATTTCCAAAACTTGGCAAAACCCAGAAGATGATCTACTACTACTATTAATTAGTTCTATAGCGCTACCAGACATACGCAGTGCTGTAGAGTCACAAAGAAAACAATACCTGCTCAAAAGAGCTTACAATCTAGACAGACAAACAGGATGTCATGGATATAGTTAAGGGGAATGGTTAATCAGCTGGCTGGGTTGGAGGGCAGAAGGGAGTACAGGACAATCAAGCCATTGTGACATCACTGATAAGTTTGGCTCTTATTGGTGGAATGAGGCATTATGACATCACAATCTCAGCTCTGCTTCCCAAAGACTGAAACTCTTCACACTACTACTACTATGAATTATTTCTATAGCGCTACCAGACATACGCCGTGCTGTACAGAGTCACAAAGAAGACAGTCCCTGTTCTAAAGAGCTTACAATCTAAACAGACAAATGGGATGTCATAGATACATTTAAAAGGAACGGTTAATCTGCTGTCTGGGTTGGAGGTCAGTGGGGAGTAGTGCTATGGGTTGAAGGCAATATCAAAAAGGTGGGTTTCCAGTCTGCTTTTAAACAAGATAAGGGAAGGGTTTTGGCAGACAAACTCGGGTAATTTATTCAGTGTCATCACCCTTTAGTAAGGGCAAAGGGCTGTTAATTTTATGTTCAAGTATATTTCATTATTTTTATTGGTTATATAAAAAATATTAGAGCTGTCCTTATTAGAGCTTGAGAACTTAGTTTCAAATCATTGAAAGGCAGAATAGCAGAGGAATTGAGAGCATGGTGATTCACAGGTAAATAAATAATAAAGGCCCCCTTTTATGAAGCTGCGTTAAGCTTTTTTAGCGCTGGCCACGGCGGTATTAGCTATGATGCTCATAGAAATTCTATGAGCATTGGAGCTTTTACCACCATAGCTGGTAATAAAAAAGCCTAATGCGAGTTCATAAAAAAAGGGGGGGGGGTGCAAAATAAATAAGCTCCCCTCCCACATTCCTTTATTTTGTGATATTTGTTTTCCTTAAATATGAGAAACGAAATCTAATTTCCTTTAAGATGAGATGTCCTTTTCCCAGTCTTATGGTAATGAATGCCAACGAGCTAAAGATGTCTTTTAAAAAAGTGCAGTGAAATTTGGGTTTAACGTGCTGTAACCTGAAACTTTCATATTAGCATGCAAAACCTGCAAAAAAACGAATGTGGGAGTTTTTACCACCTCCTGTTTAGAAGGCGTGAGTTGCTCCTGTATTAACTCTGCACTATCCAGTTAGCGCACGCTAATCGTAACACACTAACTGGTTAACATGGACATGCCCACTCTCTGCCCATACAATACAAAGTGATCTTATATTCCTCATATACTGTGAGGTTCAATGCGGATCACATAAAAGATCATCCGAACATTCAGTGGAGATATCATTATCATTTATTCTACTAGTGCAATCACTAGTACTTTCTACACTGGATTATTGCAATATCATTTGCATGGGTATACCAAAAAAAACAGTGAGGAAACTTAGAATTGTTCAGAACATAGCAGTCCGTTTGATATTTGGATTGAAAAAAAAGTGACCACGTCAGCCCCTTCTGCAGACTACTGCACTGGCTGCCAGTCGAGGCACGAATAATATTCAAGTTCTCTTGCATATGCTTCAAGCTAGTTTGGGGACTAGCTCCTACATACTTGTTATCACACTTCATATTATACAGTCCCATGAGGCAAACCATAAATTGCAATCTATTTGCATATCCAAGCATTACCGGCTGTAAATACAAAACCTTTCTGCATAGAACTTTTATGTACCAAGAAAACAAACAACACTGGCTGGACAACTACATTAATGGAGCTAGACTGACCTACCTCGCCTTTAGAAAAGTCATAAAGACTGCCTTATTCGACAGATGTATCACCTAAATATTAACTACACCAAACACTAATTTCCATTTCTTTTTTCCTAATATGTCCCCCCTGAAAACCTTAACAAATTGTATTATGCAATTCACCACTTTTTCTAAAAGGGCCCTTCTGAAATTCTAAACTAACTGTATATTGTAATTTGCTGCAATTTTAAGATTCTGTATACTGTAATTTCACTGACTATCTGCATATTATAACTCGCTGATTGTCCAGCTCTGTTCAGTTGTGAACCGCCTAGAAGTTGCACGATTATGGCGGTATAGAAGAATAAAGTTATTATTATTATATGATTTAATCTGTCGTATCTCTAAAGGAATTGAGTTCTGGCTATATGTAACTTGATAAAACAAAGAGTACATTACCTTTTTTTGATAAAAACATTCTAGGATGGGGTGGGGGGATTGGTTAAGAGTATACAAGTTTTTCGAGCAGGCTTACGATACAAGAAACATCATTACAAAATACAATAGAGTTTAAATAACAAGGTGCTAGCCCATACATTCCAAAATAGCTGCTTTAAATTCTAATTGCGCTATAATCGGTAACCAATGTAGAGCATGCAACAGAGAGGTAGTTCTGTGAGAATAGTGGACATGACACGCCTCCTCCAGAAGAATGTTAAAAAAAAGGTAATGTGGGTATTGTGTGCAGTAACCTGTTCTTGTACATTAACCTAGGGTTCATAGGCAGTAACGTGGAAGACAAAGGCGTGCGCCAACAACTGAGTGCAAGACGGAGGCATGCGCCGAAGAAAAAGACTGTTTTTAGGGGCTGCGATGGGGGGTTTTGTTGGGGAGCCCCCCCACTTTACTTAATACAGATCGCGGCGCGTTGTGGGGGCGTTGTGGGGTTATGGGGGGGTTGTAACCCCCCACATTTTAGTGAAAACGTAACTTTTTCCCTAAAAACAGGGGAAAAGTTAAGTTTTCAGTAAAATGTGGGGGGTTACAACCCCCCAAACCCCCACAACGCGGCGTGATCTGTATAAAGTAAAGTGGGGGGTTCCCCCCCACACCCCCTGTCGTAGCCCCTAAAAACAGTCTTTTTCTTCGGCGCACGCCTCCACGCTACGCTCAGTTGTCTGCTCGCGCCTTTGTCCCGGTGCGCTTTTGACCTGACACCTTAACCTAGGGTTACCAGATTTTCCTGAAGGACAATCCAGACCCATGGCCACGCCTGCCCAGTTCCGCCCCATTCTGCCTGTGTCATGCCCCATTCTTCCCCTCAGCCCCATCCCCAGATGGCATCCATGCATGCACGGATGCGATGCAATGACATCACCACATTACTCCAGCGCATTCGCAGATGCTCCTTCCCTATGCGATTTTGACAGGAAGCTTTTCAAAACCCGGACAAAGTGCCTGGTTTTGAAAAGCCAGTTATCTAGTAACCCTACATTAATCCCATTTTAGGGGTTTACTGACATGAAGATCCATATCCGATAGGTCACTTCCGGTTGGCGATCGAGCAATATAGCAGCGTGAGCTGTGTGCTCCCTCTTCCTGATACAGATCATCGAGCTAGGACTGTCTTCTCTCACAAATTTTTCTCATTTCTGAGCTTCTGTTCTTCAGCTACTTGCCTTTGTTTATCACGATGGCGACTAAGAAATCCAAAGTGGACCCACTACCCGCCAATAAAAGACTCAAATCGGCGCCACCTTCGCCGGAAAAAGCAAACAGATCGGAAGACCACGAGGCGGATGACAATCCTATCTTGGCTGAGCTCCGGAGCCTCAAAACCCTGATGAAAACCCACCTAGATATCTCCAAGGATATGCGAGTGGAGCTCGAATCTATCCATGCACAAATTGCCACGTCTCAGCAACATTTTGAGCAGTTGTCACAGCGCCTATGTACCGTGGAAAAAGACATGCCGACTGTTCGCGCCAATGCGGCCGCCATACAAAAACTCACCACGGATCTTGAAGATATGGTGAACTGCAGCCGTAGATGTAATCTACGTATTCTTGGGATGCCCGAAGGGGCCAAAGGTAATGACACCCTGACTTTTATGGCTTCGTGGCCTATCGTGGTTAAAGTCCTCCGGTTCCAACATACCCTACAGATCCTAACGGCTTCCAAGGGAAAGACTTCTATGCTACACCAAGGCCGCAAAATCATTATTGTCCCCGATTTGGCGCCCTCCACTGCAGCTAAACGAAAGGCCTTTTTGGCTCTACGCCAGGATCTTAAAGACCTCGGCGCTCAATACGGGCTGTTCTACCCGGCGAGGTTCCGTGTCACCTACCGCAACCAGACTGACACCTATTCAGACCCGGATCTTCTTCGCAGATGGATTCAACAATCTAAAATGGGGTGACAGTTCCATATTTGCTAGCCACATGCTCCCCTTCGCTGTACTCAACTATTCCTATTGCCTGGATTTTTGAACTGCATTCTCTGCTTTTTCTGATATACCATTTTCATACCTGACTGTTCTTGTGTACTCCATCCGAGGCTTGATGAAGATTCTCTTCCATATTCCGATATGCAATTCTGCTCCGTTTATTTATTATACCTTCTCGACTTTAAATATGTGATCCTGAGATTCATTGGATACGCATGAACCTTTTCTCCCCCAGCGATTTCTTCGGACCTGTGTTTCCATTATAGCTGATTAATTTTTTTTTTTTGTACTCTCCATGACTTTTTAGCTGTACCATATGTTTTTATATGAACTTATTTATTTACTATATGCCCTGACTACTCCAAAGTGAACTCTTCAATTAATTATATTTCTTTCTTTGATGTCTCCCCTCTTTAATGATTATTGCTTGCTTTTCAATTTCACCTCTGTCTCTTATTTAAGTACGTCTCTTACCTCTGTATTCCTTTCCTGATCTACCCCTTTGTTTTTTCAGGTATTCGTATCTCGTCCTCTTTTTTCTTTCTCTCCCCCTAGTCTGCTCGCCTCGTCTTAATGGTTCAGGCTTTTGTATGTTGTTTGTACCCTCTTTTCTTCTGTCTCTACCTTTTCCTTTTTCCCCGGTTTGTTACTGTCACTTCTTCTGGTTTATGTTATTTTTTCTAGTCCTACGTCTCTCCCCTTGTATCCATCATACTCCTCACATTTTCCTTGGGCTCATGTTTCTCTATATGTATACATTGCTATGAACTGAATGATATGCATCTATTTTGCCCTCCTGTCGCTTCCTGATTTGATTAATTATCTTTCTCTCCTATGATTACCCCCATGCTTGGCCCTTATGTCTGCTGTTATTGACTTGCTATATTGATTGCGGTTTCTGATCTTTTTTCTTAACATTTTAATATATTTATTTAATGTATCAACTGATTAATTGATTGTACTTCCTTTCCTCCTCTTTATTGCCTATACACATTATTTATTCCCCAGTATTTGATTTCTTGATGTTACAGATAATTCTCACCTTGATGTTTTTTGCTTTTCTATAATATCTAAATGAATTTTATTCTCCTCTCTCGGTAGGGCGCATCTTTATATCTGGATTTTATTTATAGACCTTTTTTGACTTTCCCTCTTTCTCTATATTTGTGCCCATATGTTATGTTTATTTTATGAATCTGGTTACTTCTTGTTTTCTTTCTTTAGTTATAGGTGGAACATACTATCTATTCAGCATATATCAAATTGCTCCTATATGTAATCCTAATATTCTTATCCTTAGGATATCGATTAGACCACTTCTTCTAATAGTTACATCTAATATACTGGTCTATGGACAACACAGTATGGGTTTGCATGTTTGACTTCTCCATGTTTTTCAAAATTGTCACCCTTGTTAATGATATGTTTTCCTTAAGCTTTTGGAACTGTACGTTGTCTCCTATCTGCAATGCATACTGGATTGTAGTGGATCCTCTGATCTCTTGGGTCATATATACCCTATGTGTGACTATAGCGATTATTCTAAATGTTATCTCTATTTTGTGAGTCACATGCTGTTATGATTGTTTGGCGGGAATGTTGATTTCAACTGTAATGGTTGCACTGATTTTCCTCATTTCTACATTTTGACTTTTACATTGTTAATATGCTCTTTTCAAAGGCTCTATGAGATTCTCTCACTGTTATGCATATTCTGAGCATTGTTTATGATGTTAACCTTTTATATTGACATTACTCTTTTGATTACTTGGGAGACGGATCTGTATGGCTCCATTGTCATATGCTTGACAAACTGGTCTGTCCTCTTTTCTCCTCCTCTTCCTGGAGAGGATTCCCTCATATCTCTTTCTTCTCTGATATGGACACCTCTCGCTTATCTGATGTAACTTCTAGCAGGACGAGCATCCTTCAGCACGAAATTTGTCTTATCTCTTTTTTCTTGTATTCTTATGACGTCCCTTAAATTTGCTTCATGGAATGTCAACGGTATTAACCAATCACATAAATGCAAAAAAATTATGGACTATCTTAGATTAAAAGATTATGATATTTTATTATTACAAGAGACCCATCTTAATTCTAGAGATTGCTCTCTTCTTAAGATACCGAGGTATGATGTACATTTATTTCCCCCTGCTGTGCACAAGAAGAGAGGTGTCTCTCCTGTTTAAGAACTCCATGAACGTCCAAATTATCCATCAATCTTCTGATTTGGAAGGCAGATGGATAGTTGCTAAGGTTATATTGGGCTCATTATTGCTTTCCATTGTGAATGTCTATGCCCCGAACATTGATTTGCCCTCTTTCATGACTTCCCTACGAAAAACTCTTCTAGATGTTTCTAATAGTCCCCTTTTGATTGGGGGACACTTCAATCTTCCACTTGATAGTCTTAAGGATTGACATTCCCTTTCGTCGTTCTGTATCTCGAAAATGTGGTCTGAACTTCATCATGTTATCCAAGATTTGGGCCTTTGTGACCCTTGGAGACTTCTGCACCCAGAGGAGCGATCCTTTACCTTTTACTCTGCCCCTCATCGATCCTATTCCAGAATCGACTTTTTTCTTATTTCAAAATCACTACTTCCCATGGTTCGGGCTTCATTAATTCATTCTGTTATTCTATCGGATCACGCTCCTATCGGTCTACACCTAGAATCTCAACATACTTGTCCCAAATGTCATTGGAGATTAAACGCGTCCCTTCTCTCTGACGATGTCCTTCTGGATAAGATTCGTAGCTTCATTTCTGACTTTTTTCACATTAACATTAAGTCTGTATCCTCTTTTAATACTATTTGGGAAGTTTTCAAAGTGAGCCTTCGGGGAGAAATTCTTAGCTAAGTGTCCTGGAAAAGGAAGGCCGATTCCTCCATCTTGAATACCTTGGAACGGGACATCTCTATTTTGGAATCCCAGCAAATCCAATCACACTCATTGCATTCTTCTCCTGTTTTAATACAAAAAAGAGTTGAATATAATCTTTTATCTCGGACAAAAGCTCAACAGGATTTTTTGATTTCCAAATCTGATGCTTATATGTCTGCCAATAAATCTGGTCGTTATCTTGCCAGATATCTAGCTAACTGTAAACAATGTTCCAGAATTGCGGCACTTGTTGGGAAGGATGGTATTTCCGTTACCGATGATGCTTCTATATCTACACTCTTTGCAACTTTCTAAGAGAAACTTTATGCATCCTCTTCTTCTTCATCCTTTACTTTCATCCCTGAATTTTTTCGGAACCTTCCCCATCCTTCTTTATCTCTCTCTCAAACTGATAAACTTGGTGCTCCTATTACAGAATCCGAAATCATGGAAGCAATTCAATCTTTGTCATCTCAAAAATCTCCCAGACCTGATGGTTACCCCATAGAACTTTATAAAATATTCTCCACTGAACTTGTTCCTTTTTTGAAACTTCTCTATAATTATCTTTTCTCTTTCCCAGACGACCAGGATTCCTTTGCGGAGGCTCACATTATTGTAATTCTCAAACCCGGAAGGGATGAAACCAATGTAGCAAACTATAGACCCATCTCGCTTCTCAACACGGATTGCAAAATTTTAGCTAAAATTCTTTCCTCCAGATTAGATAAAGTTTTAGGCTTTCTTATACATCCAGATCAAGTCGGGTGTATGAAGAACTGCTTTATTGGAGACAACACCCGCACTTTCAATGCAGTCATAGATGTTGCGCACGCTTCCTCCTCTCCGATGGTAGCTATTTCTTTAGATGCGGATAAGGCTTTTGACATGGTGGAATGGTCCCACTTGTTCACCACTCTTCAATGGTTCGGGTGTGGCTCGGACTTTATACAATGGGTCTGACTTTATACAATGGGTCTGACTGCTATATACGAAACCCTTTTCTAGGTTACGTATTAATGATTCTCTCTCCACGCCTATCATTCTTCATAGGGGAACTCGTCAGGATTGTCCACTGTCTCCTCTTCTTTTTAATTTACCCTTGAACCACTTCTTTTAGCTATTCGTCACCATCAGGACATCACGGGCATTCCTGTCGGTCCTTTGCAAATTAAAACTCTGGCATATGCCGATGAGCTACTTATATTCCTTTCTAAGCCTGCTTCTTCCATCCCTTCTTTGCTCTAAGTAGTCTCCGGGTTTTCGTCTCACTCTGGCTACTGTATCAATTGGGATAAATCAGAAATTATGCCTTTGAATAATGACACCTCTATGTCTGATTGCGGCTCTGTCTCCTTCCGCTGGGCTCACTCCTCCCTAAAATATCTCGGGACCCTTTTTCATCAGGATAGAGATGTTAGGATGTTGCTTAATCTCACTGCCATAACTACCAAAGTGGATACTCTTTTGAGACGTTGGTCCCCCCTTTCTCTATCGTGGTGAGGACGTATGGAGGCTATAAAGATGACCATAGTCCCTATTGTTAACTATTATCTCTCTATGCTTCCCAAACTGGCTCCAAGGGAATTCTACAAGACCATAGAAAATAAATTGTCTACTTATCTCTGGTGTAAAAAAACCCTCGTATTGCCCTTAAAATACTTAAATCTGCTAAAGCTGATGGGGGGATGTGTTTTCCTGATTTCTTCCTTTATCATCTTGCTTCCTTCCTTCGATACAGCTCCTTCTGGATACATACTCCTGACACGGACAACCATTACTCCGCTTGGTTCTATATAGAACAACATTTGGTCCATCCTATTCCGTTATCTTGCCTACCTATGCTCCTACTCATGTATTCTCCAATATTTACGACTCTATCCGTGCCATTATCCATGCAATTAACCACTTCGATTCCATATCTCATAAAAATCAATGGCATACCACTTCATCTCCTCTCTGGTACAATTCCAATCTTCTGATTGAAAAATGTCCTATTCACTGGTGTATATCGATGGATAAAGGGGTCTGGACACTCAATCAAGTTTTGGAAAATAAATCCCTCCTCTCTTTCTCCCAAATTATGGACAAATTTGCCATTCCCCCTTCTGAATGCTTTCGTTGGCTCCAACTCTCCCACTGCTTGAAAAAATGTTCACCTTCTATCTTCGATTACTCGCTGACATCCACATTTTCGACGCTTTCTCATCTGAGTGTAGTACTGGGCCACTCTATGTGCAGTTTTTATAAGGAACTAAGATCCCACCTGTTCCCAAGATCTAAGAAGTCTACTGACATCTGGTCTGCGGACACGACATGGAGTGGTATGGACAAAGACTGGGAACACTATTTCAACAAAATTCTTCGTCCTACGGCTTCTTCTAGTATTTCTCAGTCCTTGTATTTTCTATCGTATAAGATCTTTTGGACTCCTAACAAAATGTTCCGTGCAGGCCTGAGGGACTCGAACCTCTGCTGGCATTGTCTTTCAGAGATGGGAGACCTTCGACACATGATATTTGCCTGCCCCATTCTTATCGCTTTTTGGTCCCAAGTTTGGCGTACCATTAAACTAATTCTACCTATCCACTCAGTTTTCTCAATGGATATCCTCATCTTCAGAGCTATAGCTATTGATGAAAATCTTACCTCTTGCCAAAATTCCCTACTTAATATCCTGATCGCTATCACGATACAAATGATTTTACATAATTGGAAATCTGCGGATTCCCTTAATATCACTTTTTGATGGAATACTGTACTACTGATACACTCCTACGAAGTGAAAGCGGCTGAATTCTCTAATAGACAACTTATCGTATCTAAGATCTGGGACCCAATAAAACAATCCTCCATATAACTGTTGATATCTCCATCGTTTCTATTTCTTGCTTCACGCACTTTGTGACTTTGACAATACATCTTTGTTCTGTCATTTAGGATGCTCGCCCTATTCCTGTCTCCTTCTAGTGCCTCTTTTTTTTGGATGACTGATTTTTTTCTGCATCTGAGAGACTCTCCCCTCCCTTTGTTTTCTCTTTTTCTTCTCTTTTCTTTCCTCTCCAAGTTGCCATTTTGCCCCTGATGGGACTGCCAGATACGACTACCTGAACCGAGATACTTTTTGTTGATTACTGTACTATATCATGCCTTTGGCTAGTCCTGTTTTGGCTTTGTTACATTTGAATTGTTATTACTCTCTTTCAGTTGTATTTGATAAAACTCCAATAAAAAAATTTTTGAAATCAAAACCATATCCGATAGGACTTTTCCCATAAGATGCCCAAATATCAGGTGGAAGAAATTGCCATTTTTGAACCCACAAGTTGTTTAACCATTTTTTTTTTTTGCCCAGTTAGACATTTTTGTCTAGCCAGACATCTAATTTTTTATGTCTCACTAGAAACAATACTAACAATAACAATCTTAAATAAATTACTGCAGCAAAAAAATTGTTGCAAAAATGTTATAAGCCAAGTGGTGGAACTATCCTTTGAAAAACCATTTAAGTAAAGTGAAGAAAAAAGCTTCAACTAATTTTATATGCAGACGGCAACCCAATGAGTTTTCTGATCTGGACATCGGTTCCTTGTCTTCACTTCAATGCCGGAAATGTGACTGCAGTAAGATCATTGCGTCTTTGGATCGCGATTTGGGCTTACATCAACAGCTGTGAAGATGTGAAGGTTCTTTTTCCTGTTCCCTGTGCACAGTGGTGAAATATTTTCCTATTTTGAAAGATTTCATTTAGAGAAGTAGTGGAGTTTTTTTTGCCTATGATACGGCTAAAAAACTCATATAAAATTAGTTGAGGCTTTTTTCTCCACTTTACTTAAATGGTTTTTCAAAGGATAGTTCCACCACTTGGCTTATAACATTTTTGCAACAATTTTTTGCTGCAGTAATTTATCTAATTTTTTATGCCATTTAGCAAAAAAAAAAAAGTCCAAATTAAAAATGTTCAAAAGAAGTCAGTCGCATGTAGGAGGGGGGCCAGCATTTTTAATGCACTGACCACACAGATATGCCAGCAGAGCAATGGAACACTCTAGGAGCACTGCTGTGAACTTCACATTAAGTGTGCCAGGTAAATATCTCATTATAACCCCTATACATTATATGGTGAGCCCTCCAAAACTTCCTCAAAACCTACTGTACCCACTTGTCTACCACCCCAATAGCCCTTATGCCTTCAGGTGTCACCTATCTAGCAGTACAGTAGGGTTTTGGTAGGCTCACACTTTCTACCACAAGCGTACTAGTTAGGGTGGCATATGGACCTGGGTCCTCTTCTCTGCAGTCCTCTGTGATGTCCAGCAGGCTATTCTCGAGACCTGCTTTCAGCGTTACTAGAACTGGCCATAGCATCTGCAGCTGTCATAGAGACAGAGATGTATTGTTTTATGCAAATCTTTGGAGGGGTGGGCAGAGGCCATTGACCACTGGGGAAGTGTGTGGAGGCCATATTTTCATCCCTCCAGTGGTCATCTAGTCAGTCTGGGTAGTTTTTCAGCCCTTATTCATTGTGCCCTGAATGTTTTATATAATATTTTTTTATTGCTGTAAAACGTCCATGTGCTAAGCCCGCCACAATCCTATCCAAAATACTCTTCTAACATGCCCCCTTAAGATTTAGGCACACTGGAGACAAAATGACCAGAAAGACATCCAGAAACTCAGTTTTGAAAATGCCCACTTGGACATTTTGACTAGTCATCCAAGAACCAGTTTATGCCCTCTTTTGGACATCTATCTTTTTTGAAAATGAGCCCCATATTCTATATATGACAACTAAAAAATTGTTGCTGACTAGAACAGCACTTAAAACAAGTCTATAAAATGCCTCCAAAGTTATGTGTAGGTTGTAGAATCACGCACAGCGCCCGTATGCATGACTGACGTTGAAGCACAGCTATTTAGACCAATGAGAACCAGGCCTAAATACCTGCATCTAAGTTGTGTACAGATCGGGCATATACACACCTCTTCACCTATACTAAGTCGTCATGCAAGGATAATTGAATATTTTACTAGACTTCCTGGATGAAACTTGTGAGTAAGACAATGTAAAAACAGGTATAAGTGCCAAAAAGGTAGCCAAAGTAACCAGAAAACCACTGCAGAGACAAAGTAAAGACCCATACACACTCCCCCAGTGTTCACTGACCCCCTCATATACTCACAAAAATTGGAATAAAAATGTCTCCAGAACCTGGTATAGGAAAGCCTAGTAGAGCTGCACACAGGTCTCTTAAATATCATGGGGGGGAGGGGGGGAGGGGCTAGTGAACCAGAGAGAGGAGGACCCAGGCACATAAACCACTCTAACCACTACATGTGGGTGGAATATGTGCGCCCCCCAAAAAAAAAAATCAACCCAAACCCTACTGTATGCCATATAGGTGAAACCTGCAACCATAAGGGCTACTGGGGTTGTAGACTGGTTGGTATAGTGGGTTTTGGGGGGCTCACCATAACCTATAAGGGAGTTCTGGTGAGATGTTTATGTGGCATCCTTTTTGTGAAGTTCACATCAGTGCCCTGTAAGGTACCTCACTGCTCTGTTGTCATGACTAGGTGGCCAGTCCATCATAATGCTGGCTCCCTCCCACGTCCAAAAGGTCTTGTTCTGGGCATTTGGGACTTGGACGAAATTTTGGTTGAAAATGTGATATAAAGATAGACGACCTGGCATCTTTTGGTTATCCTCTCCAAGTATATTAATATTAGACCCCTAGTATGTGTCAAGTTAGGATAAAACCTTGTACAGTATAATCCCGTTATACTGGAGTCGCTTATAACGGACCCTCACATATAGCGGATGAGGTCTGCTGGTCCTGGCCGAGCACCATTATAAACATACAGAAAATCATCTGATATAGCGGACTCGTATATAATGAACTTTCGGATATATCGGACAACTATTTTGGTCCCCAGAGGCACATTTAGCTGTAGTTTTATTCGGCTATAACAGACATGCAGGCTCTGCCTACAAGGCACTTGGCATGCCGGTGATATAGTATCAAAATGCAATCCAAGAAAAAAAATGACAGAGTATTTTCTTTCCAATACAGTGTTCTAGTTTGCAATCATTTCATGCCATACCGATATTTTGCTGAGTTTTGTTATTGATGTTGCTGATATGCTTGTGCAGTGACTGTTGTTCATCGATTTACGTTGTTTCACGTTGCCCTAAAGTTTTTTAAAAATGCAACTCTGGCTATAACGGACTCTGGATATAACGGACTGTTTTTCCAGGTCCCTTGAAGTCTGTTATAACAGGATTATATTGTATCATATACTTGTACTGAAATTATGGCAAATCTAGTGCAAATCGTAACCTATTAACTGTATACTAGGGGGCTCATAATTGAAAAAGAAAAACGTCTAAAAAACGGCCTAAGTCGGCACTTGGACGAACATTGTCCAAATACGTCCAAGTGTCGATATTAAAAACGGGTTTTGGACGTATTTCTAAATGACCTAGGCCATCATTGTGCCGCTGAACGACCAAAGCATTTCAGGAGGAGTGTCGAGGGCGGGAGTTGGGCAGGACGTGGGCCAGCTTAGACTTAGTTGTATAGCATGTATAACCGAAAGTTATACAGCCGAGGATCGACAGAACTGGGACCATATAAAACATGGTCTTAGTCACAAAAACCCACCTAAAGACATCAGATAAGCACTGCAAACACATAAAACAGACCCCTACATACTACCCTAGTGATCACCGACCCTCCCCCCACTCCCATAAAAATATTAATCACACCTTTAAAATTCAGCCTCCAGACCATCATCACCTGGCAGCCTGGCATAGGAAAGTCTAGTCTTCTAGCACAGAGGCGGCTGAAGTCATCTTGGGGGTGGGTTAGGGACGCATAGAGAGGAGGACCCATGCCCATAAGCCCCTGTAATCACTGCATTGAAACTTAAACATGTGTACTCCCCTATACACCCTAAAACCTTTTTTTACTGGCATATAAGTGGCTCCTGCAGCCATAAGGGCTATGGGGTTGTAGATAAGTGGGTCTAGGGGATTCTGGAGGTGTTTTGGGGGGCTCACCATGACCTAAAAGGGAGCTATAGTGAGGTGAAGCCATGGCACCCTTTTTGTGAAGTTCACAGCAATGCCCTGTAAGGTACCCCACTATTTAGGTGCCATGTCTGGATGTTCAGTCCATCACTTTGCAGACCCCTCCCACATCCAACAGGGCTTGTTCTAGGCATTTTTGACTTGGACGAAAAGTTGGACGAAAATGTGGTATAAAGATGGACGATTTAGCGACTTGGACGATCAGATCTGCAGGATGTATAATTAGACAATTTTCAAAAGAAAAAATTTTGGATGTATTTTTCGAAAATGTGTCATAGGCTGTTTTTTACTTTGGACGACTTGCGAGTTAGACGAAAACGGACTTAGACATTCCTTTTGATTATGCTCCTCCATGTATGTAACCCGTTCAGAGCTCTTTGTGGACACTGGGATAAAAAACAAAATAAATAACAATGCGCGTAACTTTTAGGAATGCCCAATATCTGCCCATGGTCGTCGCCCCCCCCATGAGCAGTGCGCACTTGAATTTACATGCAGCACTTTATAGAATAGTGTGGCGGGGCCAGGAGTAAGCCTAGCGCTGGCAACCCGGCTCCCGCCCCAGGCGTAGGACGGAGCGCTCCCAGGAGGACTCCCACTGGATAACCAGTAGAATAATTAGTTGACTGCTTTTTGGGTAAAGTTCAGCTTTTATCTTTATTACCCCCAGTTCAAAGCACTGGGGTTCCAGTAGTCCCTCTGGCTGAGTGGACTTAAAACAAATCATACATTCACAAGGCTTCTTCCTTATAATATAGTCCAGCCTGCTGCTCAGGCAAAAAGCCAAAAATAAACCAAAAACGTTTTCTCTTTAGTTTTACTACTTTTGTCTGCAGATACTTCAGGAAGCTTTTCTACCTGACCCACCTGAAGTCCAATGCCCCCACTACCCCTAGGCTCCTGGGTAGGGGCTAGGGAACTTTATATAACCCAACCTTTTATGACTGGTGTAAGTCCCCTCCCAAAAGTTCCCTGCTTCAGGGTTACGTGAAGTCAGGTCTCTGAGTTCCGTTCAAGCCGTTCAAGCTTCTCGGGAAAGTTAATTATGGTTCTCACCTCCTTCCCTTTATCTACAAGGCCTCTCTCTCAGGCTCTAATTGATTCATTCACACATGCTTACAGTTCTGCCTAAGGGAGAAAGAACGCTATACAAAATACATTCACTTTCATTCCCTTCCCCCATTCATACCTCATTGACTGTGATTCTACAGGAGATCCCAGGCTGCTAGATCGCACTCCATTTCACTGCTTCCAGATAGCTCTCCCTCTAATTCCATTAGGGACTCTCCGCTTTCTGAGACTGGGTAAGAACTCCCTTCAGGGGCAGCTAACGGCCAGCCCTGCCCTGGAAGCCTTTCTCCTCCCTTGAACTTCTGCTTAGGAGCCAGAAGTCTGTTTGCTCGGGAGGGTTGTAAGACAGCCTGTGCTTTAGCTCTGGTCTGAGACAGAGAACTCCTAGCAGGCTCCTTCCTGCTCAGCACGGCACTTCTTGTTCTAGCAGTTCCTGAATTCCCTCCTGAATTCTCTCCTGCATTCCTCCCTGCATTCTCTGCCTTCTCCTGAGTGTTCCCAGCTGTGCTGATTTTATGCTGCAGGCTTGTTCCCACTCTCCCTCTGGGTTCGTCCTGCCTGTCAGCCCCACCCCTCTCATTAACCATGCCTGTGCTGGTTTTCTTTACTAGAGGTTTTGTTGGAGAACTGCCCAAGGAGTTATAAAAGGGATTATAGTGCCCTAAACCAGATGTTGTGGTTTCTGCCCTTCTCTCTTTGCCTTGCCCTGCCTGTTGGCTCTTGGTGATAGGAACAGGGTTACTGGGCAGCTTCCTGGGCTTAGGAATAGGGGCAGCCCTTTGCAAGGCAGGGTTTAAAACCGGGTTTAAACTGCTGACAGGCGCTTCCCTGTCACAATAGCCTTAGCAAGTTCCGTGTTCAAATTCTAATTGGTGCTAATTAGTGTCACTATTTAAGTATTAATTGGCAATTATCAGTGCTGATTGGACATATACAGAATATAGAGGTTAGTGCCGTTTAGAAAAAGGGTCCCTAAAGGAATCTGACGCTAGTTACAAATAATGCGCTGTGGGATGGTGCTTTACTGAGCAGGAAGAGTGGGAATGCTCTGTGTGCTTCTCATTAGCAACCAGTGAAGATTACCTTGAAAATAAATCCTGTTGATTCATCAGCGGATAGGTGAGTTCCCTGTATGAAATATATATCTGCCCCCTGCTGATTTAAGAAGTTGAGTGGGTTTTTTTTCCTCTTAATGGGATGGTTAAGTCCATTGACATTCAATGAAAATATTTTTAACGCCATTTATAGTGATTGATATGAATTCTTAGATCAACCCTATATTTCCCTGTGAGCATAAACATAAATAATACCTCCTCGCACATCCATAACCCAACCCCTAACCCCCCCTTCCCTCCCCATCCCCAACCCAACTCAACTCAACACGACAGCTTGTAAGCACACCCTTATGCCACACTTATGGTTGCCTCACAGCAAGGGAATTAAGGATGTTTGGGAACCATTGACAAAATTTTGTAAGGAGTGATTATTGATTTTTTTCCCTTTCAGTATGCACGTCCAGGGTGGGAGGGGGATGGGAATATATCTTTAATATCATTTATTATTTGATTGCAATTTATGTAAGATCATTTATATTCTTTCTTGAAAGTTTCTAAGTGACATAAAAGGGTGGAAGGGATATATATACCTTATGAAAAATGGTTTTATTGTATTAAGTGCTGTTTGAAATGTAAAATGTTTGGTTAATGTGTTGCACTTATTGTTGGCTTTGAAATGAATAAAGTTTTTTTTGTTTTTTTTTTTAAACGGAAATGAATCCTGTTCATGGCGCTCCTTTACTATGCCAAAACTCCAAAAGGCCTTGTCTGTTTTCCCCTTCTAGTAGGAAATGTGATGAGTCATAACAGTTTTATCAAGTGCTTTACAGACACAAATGTTTTGGTACGTGGGTAACAGATGCATCCTATCTTATGTTAAGCATTACAATAATAAGTGCTATTATTTCAGTGCTGATCTGCTATTAATAGTGGCATGATTTTCTTCACACGTTATTTCTGATACCGAGCTTGTTGTAAATGTAGTAATACATTTTTAACCATGCCTTAACTTTGTATTGTCATTACCTCTGAATATTTCTTGCCTAATGGAAACTGTGTAGACAAGGCTATCACGTCACTTGGACACTCAGCAGTCACACCTTGGATTCACTAGCCTCTGGCCTAAATTTCACTTAGCAGAGAACAGCACTCTGCGTGTGCTCTAGCGCCTTTCATCCTCGGCAGTATGCAGGGAACAGGAAGGGAGAGGCTGGAAGGTCCAATGTTTTCTCTAAGTTGTGCTGAAGTCCTCCACCTACATTCCTGCCAGTGGTGGTGCTGTTTCAATATCATATATTTTCAATAGAGAGTAACAGGCAAATTCTGCAGGAATGAGGCTGGAGGACTCTCACATAACTTAAAGGCAACATTGGCTAGAACTGAGGAAGGTGTAGAAGCCCTGGAATTCAGTTAGAGAAGAGAGAAATAAAGCTCTGGAGAACAAGCTAATGGGGGAGGAGCTAGAAGAGGTAGATAAAACATCGACAGGAGAGGGTAGAAAGGAGAGAATTCACACCTGCATAAGGAAGGGTGAAAATGAGAGCCATCACCTGCAGAAGGAATGTAGAGAATGGAGGAGCAAAATTTAGAAGGAAGGAAGAAGGGGAGGAAACAATGTAAGGTGAGAAAAAAGTATAAGAGTTTTGTCTAAGAAACTTTTAAAACGACAGGCTTTCAGAGTGGGGTACATAAACATATCCAAGTTTCTTGTATTCTTATTTGATGAGAATAATTTTAGTTGGGTGGATAAGTATGAAGAGTGCTCTATAGTAAATGCAGCCGAATTTAAAAATAACTCTAGTTTCGAAAGGGAGTCAATGAAGTTGCACGTAAAAAGGGCTTACATGGTCAAACTTTTTTAATCCAAAGATCAGACGAACAACCACATTGTGAACCAGGCGAAGTCCTAGCAATATTCTCTTGGTTGACCCTAGGTATGTGATATTACAATAGTCTAAGGTAGATAGGATGGTGGATTGAACTAGTATCCTAAAGGACTCCATGTCAAAATATTTTTTTATGGTTCTTAGTTTCCATAAAATAGTGAAGCATTTTTTAGTCAGTTGGTCAGTGTGTTTCTCAAACGTTAGGTGTTGGTCTAGAGTAACTCCCAAGATTTTGATGTGATTTGCTATCTTGAAATTTTGACCATTGAGTTGAATGGAGGTTTCCATGAGTTTATCGTTGGGGCTAGCAAGAAAGATCTTAGTTTTCTCAGGGTTGAGTTTCAGTTTTGACTGCAACATCAATTGTTCTGTTTTTCCCAAAATATTTGAGATTAGGATACTTAGTTCTGTTGAGAATGATTGTAGTGGTATTAGTATAGTGATATCATCACTATACATGTAGAATATCACATTGAGACTTTGTAGTAAATTAGCCAAACGGACTAAATATATATTCAACAGTGTTGTTGATAGTGGAGAGCCTTGCGGGACTCCACAGGAATTTGTCCATAGGGGAGAGTATTTACCTGCACTTTATACATGATAACCTCTGTTTTTCAGGAAACCCTGGAACCATTTGTGTACATTACCCGTGATTCCAATTGAATTCAAGCAGCCCAACAATAGATCATGATCTACTAGATCGAAGGCACTGCTTAGATCTAGTTGGAGAATCAGGGCACTGGTACCTAAGCTAAATGGGTTGTTTAGTTGATTAATTAATGATGCTAGTATGGTTTCTGTACTGTGACCTGAATGAAATCCAGATTGGCAGTTGTGTAGGATATTAAATTTTTCTACGTATTTGACCAATTCGTCATTTACTAATCCTTCTAATATTTTAGTAAAGAGCGGGATGCTGGCTACTGGTCTGTAATTTTTTGCACATGTAATGGGATCTTTCGGGTTTTTTTATAATGGGTGTGACAATAATTTGTCCTAGTTCCTGCCCAAATCGACCTTCTTGCAATTGGAAAATGATCCATTTGAAAAGGTTTGCTCTGAAGGAAAAGATACATTGCTAGGGCAGTTGTCTAATCGACAGTGCTTTTTCGTGTATTTAGAAAACAGTTTGTGAAAAAAGTTCCAATCAGGGGTGGCGAATTGGTCCCAGATGATATTTACTCTAATATCATCTACTGGTCTAGTTAAATTCAGCATGTCGTTAGTCTGGCCCTCAAAATTGGCTCATAGTGTGCTAACTTTGTTTTTGAAAAAGTCTGCCAGTTTATCAACAGTTGGGGGCATTCCATATTTGTTCGTTTTTTGGAATTAACTTCAAACAGAGTATTGAACAGGTATTTACTGTTGGTTTTTATTTTCGCCAATTGTTTGCATGTAGTATTTACTTCATTTCTCCGTGATATTAGTTTTATATTCTTTAACCTTTGCTCTCCATTTGATCTTGTCTTCATCCTTACTGGATTTAATCCAGACTTTTTCCATTTTTCGTAGTACCCTTTTTAGTTCCGTTAATTCCTTGTCATACCAGATATTAACTGGTCTATCTTTCTTAGAAAATGCTCTTTTAGGTGCTAAAGGGGTCCTTTTATTAAGCTGCGCTAGCGGGGTTAGCGCGTCGGACATTTCATCACGCGCTAACCCCCATGGCCAGCTAAAAAACTCACACCTGCTCAATGCAGGCGTTAGCAGCTAGCGCAGCAGGTGGTTTAACACGCAGTATTACACGCGTTAAATCCTTACCGCAGATTGATAAAAGGACCCCATAGTGTCTAGAATATGATCACTGAGATTGTTCCAATCATTTAAAAAAAAATTTTCTGGTCCTTCGTTAGCTTTTAATTCGTAATGTGACCAGAATTCCATTGGGTTTACCTTACCTCTGCTAATAGTACTAGTCCTGTCAGGGATCTGGCTAAAGTTATTTAATTTCTGAATTAATGATATGGAAAAGGGAACAGTGAGTGAAATGGCCAATGTAAAGGTGACTCCAAAATGTTCAGTGTAGTCAAAACCCAATCCATTTAGGAAAAAATAATCCCAACTATACTCATAGATGTATCCTGTGCCTGCTGTACACCATTTCAGGTTCATCTTTTCTTAAAGGTCAAATTATTATATGGGGCTATCTTCTGCTATTCAGTGGCATTTAATCGGATAGTTAACACTGATATTAACACAATCTCCTAAGCCAAAACCAGCTATTCAGTGGGTGATTCAGGAGCAGAATCAATCACTTACCCAGTTAAATGTTGATATTAAGCATTTATTTATTTTTATTTTTTTAAATCTTTATTCATTTTTAAACTTATAATAAGTGTGATAACATATCCATACAAATAACCATAAATATATCACTTAATAATCAACAATGATACATATAATATTCTCTTATCTCCCCCCCTCCCCATCCTTATCTATCATATAATTGGGAGCCATTAACAAAGTATTGTAATGATTAGAAAAATCTTGTTTCCCTTAAATTTACAAGTTCAATTATGGGGTGGGAGGGAGGGTATTTTTATTGTTACATGTTGTATAAGTATTGATTATATGATATTAAGCATTTAACCAATTAAATTAGCTAGCCAAATAAGACTGCATAAATAATAGTTGTATTCATGGTCAGTTTAACTTAATCTGTAAAGGCTGAATATTAGCACTTAATCAGTTTAGTGCCAGCTGTCCAGACACAAGAAGGTGGTTTGAAAAGTTTGGTAAAAAAGCAAGTTAAACAGGGGGAGGAAGTGACATCACCGGAGAAGACGGGAACTTGAATTGTGAGCTCTGATCTGAGCCTGAGCAAATCCCCCCAAATCATTGATTAAGCAGGGGCAGATTGCACCATCCTTCTCGGGAGGAGCAGTGGGATCAGAGACAATCCTATGATGAGCAAATTAAAAAAAGAAACTGATGGAGATAAAATGGCTCCCTGTCCTGGAGAAAAAAAAACATCAGGCAGGGCACCAAGTGGCATGGGATTGGTGGAGGATGTGAACAGAGGCTGATGGCAGGACCAATGGGAACGGAAAGCCTGGAGCCAGCTCATATGACAGCAGAGGCCAAGCAAGGTGTTTCAACTATCTGCCGCTCTTTAACTATCCCTAACATGGCCAGCTAACCTCTTATTAAAATCTGCCAAGAACTGCAAGGTTAAGGCGGAATAAAAGTCACTAAATGTAATGTAAAATGTAACAGTGCTACATTTAAATAAAATTCTTTGCAAACATAAGCAAATGAGTATTTTTGTTCTTCAATGCTATTTTAACAATGAAAAATCAAAATAGATTTCTGTTAATTAACCACTTCTTTATAGTATAGGGAAAAGTTGTGTGTGCAACTATAGAACAAGATCAGTTGGACATGTAAATTAATTTGATAACAAGCTAAAAATTGGTATTAAGAAGCAATAATAGGCTACAAATGGCCTTAATTGGTGCTGATAGACCTCAATTAGCAGTTAGGTATGCAACTGCCCTTAGGATCCTGGCAGGTCCGATGAATTCTGCAAACAACAATATGCAGCGGGAGGCGTTTTGGGGCAGGCAGATTGGGGCAGCGGGAGGCGTTCAGGGTAGGCAAATCAGGGCTGCAGGAGCCATTCGGGGCTGACAGGGCAGAGAGCAGGGCTTCAATAGAGCAGGAGAGTCGGAAAGATGTTTTCGACTAGTCCACAGCAGTCGCTTCTTGCGTTGTTCGGCCAGCACAAAATTTCTTTGGTGAATCGCGTCCCTGTCTACTTTGCATGCGTTTCCCTTCATTTGCATGCACGGATTGGAAGCGGATGGCAGGAGAGGTAAGTGAATCAGGCCGGAGGGGAATTGGGCCGTAAAGGGGTCGCAAACCGATCGGCACACGATTGGTTTGCTTTGTGAATCTAGCCCTTAGTATTCTATACAATGTGTTCAGATTCTGGTGCCATGGGAGGGGCATGAGTGGGTCAGAGATGTGTCTGCCATTTTTCTGCACATGTTGTAGAATACTGTACTATTATTGATGAGCAATTAGCTACACCAGTCTTTGACATTGTATAAGTGCTTGTGCCTAAACTTAGGTATGTAAATTCAAATTTACAGTAGTATTCTGTAGCAGTAAATATACTGTATGTGCATTTCTACTTAGCGTGCTGTATCCTGAAGCTGTATCCTGTTTTTTTGTTTGGTTTTGTTTTTTAATTGGGTTATAATAAAGATGCACTCTTTCTTGAACCTACTCCACAATGCATCAAGATGTTAAGTAGAGTTATCAAAAGTATATTTTTATTCCCATTCTTTTTTGTATGCGTGTATATGTGTCTGTGTTTTTATTTTTGCTGTTGATTTCTTTATGCATATTTTCTCATTTCTTCAATTTTTTAACTGGAGTTTTTTTTTTTTTTTAAATTCATCGTTTCAGATCTATTTATTCTTGGGACACTTGGATTTTGACTAATCCTTAATACTACCGACCAACTGATAAAGATTCCTGGAGTTTTGTATTCCCTACTTTTTACTCAAGATATCAAAGATTCTGTAGCATATGGTATACTGTTTATAGCGTGATCAGCTCTGAAATGTGTAATTTCTCCACAGAATCTTTCTCCCTCTGAGGGCAACATTGCATTCAGATATTAACCTGTAGCATATGCCTGAGCCTGCCTTTGTATAAACATACAGCACGGATGTGCAAACAGAATTAGGGAAGTGCAGTGTCAGATACCAAAATAACTGGTGCAAACAGAAATTCACACACTTTATCATCTTGTGTTCTCAGTATTTGATTATTCTCTTACTGCAAGCATTGTTTGCTGATTTTCCTTTTGTGCAACAATTAAGCATCTGTAAGATATGGAGATTTTATGGACAAATTCCACGAGCAGATCTTGCTGTAGGTAATTGCTTAGTTTAATGAGGAACCTTTTGCAGTATTTTTAATTATTGCTTTTCATACCTTATTTAGCTTCCTTCCCTTTTACAAAGCCACACGGCAAAAGCCCAGAAACCCTTTAAATCCGTATGGGCTTCAGGGCAGTTACCGCAGCAGCCCATGCTATCGGGCTTTGTAAAAGAGGGGGGTTAATTATTTGCTGATGACTTTAGTAGCCAAAAGCAAGGAAAAATTTGCTGTTCCCCCCTCCTACCCCTTCTTTTACTAAGGTGCGCTAATCAAATTAGCGCATGCTAAACATTAATGCATGCATGTTAGTCTATGGACACGTTAGCGTTTAGCGTGTGCTAATTCGATTAGCACGTGCTAATCAGTTTGTGCACCTTAGTAAAAGAGGGCCCTAGTTCTTGTTGTAAATTTTAATTGAAAATCAAGGTAAGGATGTTGCCGTCTCTATAATGATACTGAAAAATGATCTACAGTACTTCTTCACAGACATCGAGAAAGACACCAGGAAAGCAAGTGCTAAATTTTGTAGCGTAAAGCACCCTCATCAAGTCATGGTGACATTTTATCTTCAGAGAATAAACATCTCTATGAGCCCCCTCTGTGGCTCAGATCTCCTATCCAATAAGACTGACAAGGGCTGGGGTGGACGGATAAGCAACGTGCAGTTGTCTTTTTCCTCACAGCGGTAGAGCCCCCTCCTCTCCCGCCCCCCCCAAAAAAAAACTATCTAAGAAAATTTTCTTCACAGGAAATCAGGTCCATGAAAGAAACTCCCAAAGTGACAAAGGACCTTGCTAACAGTGAGTTTGGTAGGAAGCATGAATGACAGTGGCAGTCTGAAAGACATAAGCCTAGAGATGCTGACAGGGCAGTATTAACCAATAGGCCAAGTAGGCACGTGCCTAGGGCCGAAAATGGTCAAGGGGGCCCAATAAAGGAGGGCATCAACATTGTTTTTTCCAAACGGCGATGGGCCTCTCCAGCATCGATCGGCAACACAGGTCCCCCCCCCCCCCGATTGGCAACACGTGACCCACCCCGATCGGCAACGCGCCCCACCCCCCATTGACAGAAAATAATACAAGCAAGCAATGTGGGTAAGAAAGGCAACGAGAACTGTAATTGTGCAAGCAGTGCTGCTAGCCCAAAGCTTCCCTCTGACGCAGCTTCCTGTTTCTGCCTGGGAGCATGGTGGGGTGGGGCGGGGCAGGGGGCCCAGTGTACTTGTGTGCCTAGGGACCCTCGACGAATTAATCCTGCCCTGGATGCTGATATTTTTATATCTAAGACATATAAATAATTAAATAAGAGAAGTGGTGTTAATAAAAGAGAGTTCCAGAACAGATACTTGACTGGATCTAATATGGCCCTGGGTACCCTTCTAATTCCTCATCTTATTCTGTCACAAGAATATTAATTACTAGTTTTTAAGCCCGTTACATTAACCAGTGCTAGAATAGATGTGTGTGTGTTTCTTTCTTTCTCTTTCTCTCTCCTTGGCCGCTTTCTGTCTGTCTGTTTTTCTTTCTTTCTGTTAGTCTCTTTCCTCGGCTGTCCACCACCACCCCTTGCCTGATCCCCCTGTCCAGCAGTAGCCCTTCTTCCTTTGTTTTACGTCTCCCCCTGTCCAGCAGCACCCCTTCACTGCTCCCCCTGTTCAACAGCAGCCCTTCTTCCTTCGTTTTACCTCCCCCCCCTGTCTAACAGCACCTCTTCCTTGTTCCCCCTGTCTAGCAGTAGGACTGCTCCCTTCCTTTTACCTCCCCCCCTGTCTAACAGCACCTCTTCCCTGTTCCCCCTGTCCAGCAGCACACCTTACCTGTTCTCCCTATCCAGCATCTGGCTTTCTGATCGTTCGGGTCTGCCCTTCTCTTCAAAAAAGCTTGCTGAGGATCGCAGCCGGCTGTAGCGAACCTCGCAGGCCCTATGCACCTCGGTATCACATTCCCTCTGACGCGATCCGTTGCGTCAGAGGGAATGTGCTACCGAGGTAGCAGAGCAGCCTGCGAGGTTCGCTACAACCAGCCGCAATCCTCAGCAGGCTTTTTTGAAGAGGAGGGCAGACAGAAGAGCCGCTTCGGTGGACTGGATGGAGGACTGCCGCTTCGATGCCTGGAGGAACTAGAGAGCAGAGAGGCCTGCGCTTTACAATTTCTGTGCTGGCCATTGGCACAGCTAAGCGGGCATTCACACTCCTGCCGGCCACGGACATACAGATCACGGATCACGCAGGTAGGAGTGCGCATGTGCGCTTAGCGTTTTATTATAGTAGATGGCTCAGGTCTTTTATCAAACAAGGCTGAGAGGGGCTGAAGGTGATAAAGACAATTATGTAAAGGACACCTGAATTTAACCACCAATTGTACACACTAATTTGTAGAATAAGCGCACTTATGCGCATGAATTGGTCAGTGCTCTCTGCCATAAAGTGTATTGAGCTTAAATCATGCTATACATATGTAAAGATTAGCTCAGAGACATGGAGGGGCTTTATCAGAAGGTAAAAACCCCCTATTTTGCCACCTCACCACCCAATCATTGCTGAATCTTTCATACTTTAAAGCATTAAATAGTGCCAAATTTGTGCCAAATTCTTACCAAATAAATATTGGAAAATATTAGAAAATCAAAAAATTGCTTAACTTAAAGCTTGGTTTCAAAAAAACAAGCTTTAAGTTAGGCAATTTTTTGATTTTCTAATATTTTCCAGTGATGGAGTTGAGGGAAGGACTTGATAAAAGTGGGAAATATCTTATGGTCTCGCTTGACGTATCGGGGGCATTTGATACAATAAACCTGGACATATTGTTGGTGAAATTGAAGAAATTGGGAATAGTAGAGGGAGTTTTGCAATGGTTTACCTCCTATTTAGAAGGTAGATCTTTCAGAGTTAGAAGTGGAGGTTAAAAAGAGTGTTCTCCAAGGTTCTGCACTTTCGGCCATTCTTTTTTTTTTGTTTGTTTCAACTTTGTTTAAATCTTTATTGATTTTCAAACTTTGATAGTGCAATACAATTGGTAAATCATAAAATACTGCATAGAACGTATTAATAACTATACAATTATTACATTAAACATTTATTTACTCCCATCCTCATCTTAATTATTAATACAATAAAACATATGATGTAATTTCAATATTATAATTAAATAATTGAACTCCTCAAAGTACATTTCCCTCCCCCCACCCATCTAATGAAATCTAATGAAAAGGGAAGAAACATGACCCTTACTGTAATGCATCAAAAGTAGTCAATGGACTCCATACATCATTAAAGGACTTACTAGTCCCCAAACGTTCCGCCATTATTCTTTCATACTTATATGTGGTACACACATTTACCCACCAAAAAGTGTAATTAATCCTGTCATGGTTCTTCCAATTATGTGTGATCAGTTGAACAGCTATTCCCGTCATGATCAGGAAAAGGCGACTTTTATACTTATCTAAAGTAGACTTAACATGTAGTAACGTACCACAAATTACAGCTTCATAGGTTAAGGGAATAGATGACTCAAGAATAAGATTTATTTGTCCCCACATTGACTTCCAGACACTAAGTATCAATGGACAAAAATATAACAGATGATCCAAAGTCCCTATATTAATATGACAATGCCAGCATCTATTAGATTTAGAATTATTTATTTTTTGTGATCAAACTGGGGGGCCATTCTTTTTAATGTATAAATGTCTTCTTTGGGGGCAGTGTTTCAAACATTGAGGGTTGTCACAGTCCTTACCCCTGGATAGCGCAGCGGGCCCTGTGCCTAACGAATACTGAGCTGCCGTGGTCCCCACTGACTTAGGGAACCCTTCAGGTTTAAAGTCTGTTGTCTGTTGCCCGCAATAGTGCTGCAGGTGAGTATTCCCTTTCCTTCTGAGAGAATAAGGACTCAGACAACAAAGCAGGTTTCCAGCTTTTATTCTGGCCAAAAGCCAGATTGTGGTTAAAGATCACCACTATCTTGCAATGCAAAAATACTTCAAAATAATTTCCAGAAAAAAACGAGAAGCACAAAAGAACAATAGCCAATAAACACAGGCTCTCAGTAAAAGTCAGAATAATAGAAAGCTCATTTGCTGGTTTAAGTTATAGTCCTCTTCACCAGGACAGCCTTGTGTACAGGTTAATTAAGTAACTTGTAAGTCCCACAGAAAAAGTTTCAAAATGGAGTTCTTTCCACAAGCAGCATAAGTAATTGTCACAAACAGTTTTGCATTCAACATGTCCTGAATTCTCCCAAAGACCTCAGAGCAGGATTACTATCCCCAGAACTCAGAGCACTTAAGAACATAAGTAATGCCTCTGCTGGGTCAGACCAGAGATGCATCATGCCCAGCAGACTGCTCACGCGGCGGCCCATCAGGTCCAGGACCTGTATAGTAATCCTCTATCTATACCCTTCTATCCCCTTTTCCTTTAGGAAATCATCCAATCCCTTCTTGAAACCCAAAAACCGTACTCTGTCCTATCACACCCTCTGGAAGCGCATTCCAGGTGTCCACCACCCTCTGGGTGAAGAAGAACTTCCTAGCATTGGTTCTGAATCATAGAAACATAGAGAATGACGGCAGAAAAGGGCCGATGGCCCAACAAGTCTGCCCACTCAAAAACCCTCCCTCCTTGAGAATCCATCTTTTAAGTATTCCTCTGGAGCCACCACCAGACGGTCCCATCGTCCCTTGAAGTCGAGCATGGTACTGGCCTCAACTACCTGACATGGAAGACCATTCCATCGATCAAGTACCCTTTCGGTGAAGAAGTATTACCTGGTGTCTCCATGTAATCTTCCCCCCCTGAGTTTTAGCGGGTATCCTCTTGTCACTGTGGGACCCATAGGATAAAAGATTTCTTCCTCCACCTCAATGCGGCCCATGACGTATTTGAATGTTCCTATCATGTCCCCCCTTTCTCTGCGCTCTTCGAGAGAATATAAACGCAGCCTGTTCAGACGTTCTTTGTATATGAGATCTTTGAGTCCTGAAACCATCCTAGTGGCCATTCGCTGAATCGACTCCATTCTCTTTACATCCTTTTGATAATGTGGCCTCCAAAACTGAACACAGTACTCCAGGTGAGGTCTCACCATGGATCTGTATAACGGCAGTATAACTTCAGGCTTTCGGCTGATAAAGCTTCTTCTAATGCATCCCAGCATTTGTCTAGCCTTTGCTAACGCTTTCTCCACCTGATGGGCAACTAGATATTGGGGAGTCCCTGGACATCGTGTACCTGGACTTTAGCAAAGCATTTGATAGCGTACCACACCGCAGGTTGCTGAGCAAGATGAGTTCTATAGGATTAGGTGACACATTGACGAAATGGGTTGGGAACTGGCTTGGAAGTAGGCTTCAAAGGGTGGTGGTGAACGGCACACCCTCTGAAATGACGGAGGTGATCAGTGGAGTGCCACAGGGCTCGGTCTTGGGCCCAATCCTATTCAACATCTTTATAAGGGACTTGGCAGAAGGGCTTAGGGGTAAAATAACATTATTCGCTGATGACGCCAAACTAAGTAATGTAGTGGGCAAATGCACAATAGATGATGTTTCAATGCCCGACAACATGATGCACGACCTACTCCTACTGGAGTGCTGGTCTAGGTCCTGGCAACTCAGCTTCAATGCCAAAAAATGCAAAGTTATGCACCTGGGCAGCCAAAATCCATGCAAGACTTACACCCTAAATGGCGAGATCCTAACAAGAACTGAAGCAGAACGTGACCTAGGGGTGATCGTCAGTGAGGACATGAAGGCTGCCAATCAAGTGGAGCAAGCTTCATACAAAGCAAGACAAGTCATAGGTTGCATACGCAGAGGCTTTGTCAGCCGAAAGCCGGAAGTCATTATGCCATTGTATAGATCCATGGTGAGGCCCCACCTGGAATACTGTGTGCAATTCTGGAGACCGCATTATCGCAAGGATGTGCTGAGACTGGAGTCGGTTCAGAGAATGGCCACTCGGATGGTCTCAGGACTCAAGGATCTCCCATACGAGGAACGGTTAAACAAATTGCAGCTATACTCACTCGAGGAGCGCAGAGAGAGGGGGGACATGATCGAGACGTTCAAGTATCTCTCGGGCCGCATAGAGACGGAGGAAGATATCTTCCTCTTCAAGGGTCCCACGACAACAAGAGGGCATCCGTGGAAAATTAGGGGAGGGAAACTACGAGCTGACACCAGGAAATTCTTTTTCACAGAAAGGGTGGTTGATCGCTGGAATAGTCTTCCACTACATGTGATCGAGGCCAGCAGCGTGCCTGATTTTAAGGCCAGATGGGATCGTCACGTGGGATCTATTCACAGGGCAAAGGAAGAGGAGGGATCTATTCACAGGGCAATGGTAGGGGAGGGACATTAGGGTGGGCAGACTGGATGGGCCTTGGCCCTTATCTGCCGTCTATTTCTATGTTTCTATATGTTTCTATGATTACTCCCAAGTTCCATTCTGCTGTAGTTCTTGTTAGATTTTCACCATTCAGGGTGTTCTGCATGGATTTCCGTTACCAAGGTGCATTACCTTACATTTTTTGGCATTAAAATTCAGTTGCAAATATAATCAAAATAAAGAATCCCCTACAGAAAAAACATTCTTGTTATAACCAAATACAAAATTGGTGTAATGCAATTAAATAAATTAATTTATAAATAATTTGAACATTTTATTAATTTCATTCTTTTCATCAAAACGCATACATATAGAGAGACTAAACAAACAATAAGCTAAAACACATAAATAAGTGCAAAACCCAGGACAGCTGGAGAGATTCACACTGTTCATGAAATAAATGTTCAAAAAATCACTTAGCCTGAAGACAGTAGATCAAGGCAGCAGGTGAGCACCCAGGCCATCCAAGAGTCAGGTGAAACAAGTTCAAATCAAATCCAAGTCCAAAACATAATAAAGTACTGAAGTGCAGGTGGAGGTGCAAATACGATGAAAAAGCAACAGTATATAAATGTAGTGCAAAAGCAGGTTTAGTAGAAAATCCACAATGTTTCCCAAGCATGAGTTAAAAACCGGAAGGGCAACCGATCTTCTCACTCTTCCTCGACACAGGCTGTGTTTCGATAATATCTTTGTCAAGAGGAAGAACTGAACGGGCAAAAAGTCAAAGCCGGATATCCCCAAAGCAACGCTTGACTTGCAAACGCCTTGCTTAGGGAAAGATTAAAAAGCTCGGCTATCGGTTCTGCTAGGATATCTCTCAATTCCCGAAGTACTCTGGGTTGTAGATTATCTGGGCCCATAGCTATGTTCACTTTTAGCTTTGATAGCTCGTGGTAGAAATTGCCTGCAGTAAATGCAAAGTCCCCTTTTAATTTTTCCGAATGCCCTCTCACTCTTATAGTTTTATAAAGTTTGACGAATCTGTCCCTCTCCACTTTCTTTATGCCCTTCATGATCTTGTAAGTCTCTATCATATCCCCTCTGAGTCTTCACTTCTCCAAGGAAAAGAGCTCCAGTCTTTCAGCATATGAAAGGTTTTCCATACCTTTTATCAAGAGTGTCGCTCTCTTCTAAACCCTCTCGAGTATCGCCTTATCCTTCTGTAGGTACGGCGACCAATATTGGACGCAGTACTCCAGATGCGGGTGCACCATTGCCCGATACAACGGCAGGATAACTTCTTTCGTTCTGGTTGTAATACCTTTCTTGATTATACCTAGCATTCTATTCGCCTTCTTAGCGGCCGCTGCGCACTGTGCCGACGGTTTCATTGTCTTGTTCACTATTACCCCCAAGTCCCTTTCTTGGGTACTCTCACCCAATAACAGCCCTCCCATCATATAGCTGTACTTCGGGTTTCTGTTTCCTACATGCAAGACTTTACATTTCTCTACATTGAACTTCATCTGCCATCTTGTCGCCCACTCCCCTAGTTTGTTCAGGTCCCTTTGTAAATCTTTGCAGTCCTTTTTAGTCCTAGCCCCACTAAATAGTTTGGTGTCGTCTGCGAATTTTGTTACTTCGCACTTCGTCCCTGTTTCTAGATCATTTATAAATACATTGAACAGCAGCGGTCCAAGCAACGACCCCTGCGGAACACCACTCATGACCCTCCTCCAGTCCAAGTAGTGGCACTTCACTCCTACCCTCTGCTTCCTACCTGCCAACCAATTCTTGATCTATCTGTGTATGTCTCCTCCCAACCCATGGTTCTTCAGTTTCCGAAGTAGGCATTCATGGGGTACCTTGTCAAAGGCTTTTTGGAAGTCTAAGTATACAATGTGTATGGGGTCCTCTTTGTTCATCCGTTTGTTAATTCCTTCGAAGAAGTGCAATAAGTTCATCAGGCTTGATCTTCCCTTGCAGAAGCCATGTTGGCTTGTTATCATAAGTGTATTCCTTTCTAGATGCTCCTCGATGCTATCTTTTATCAGTGCTTCCACCATTTTCCCCGGAACCGAGGTCAGACTTACCAGTCTATAGTCACCTGGGTCACATGTCGATCCCTTTTTAAAGATGGGCGTAACATTGGCTATCTTCCAATCCTCCGGGATCACGCCTGTTTTCAGGGATAGATTACAGACTTGCTGTAGTAGTTCTGCTATTTCCTCCATTAGTTCTTTCAGTACCTTAGGGTGGATTCTGTCCGGGCCTGGTGATTTGTCAGTTTTTAATTTTTCTATCTGCCTGTGTATGTCTTCGACGCTTACTTCCATGGATGTTAATTTTTTTGCTTGGTCTCCTTTGAAGATTTGTTCAGGTTCCGGTATATTAGATGTGTCCTCTTTTGTAAATACTGACGAAAAGAACATGTGTAGTCTTTCCGCCACTTCTTTCTCCTCCTTTACCACTCCCCTCAGTATGAACTGTGCCGTTCTAAACAAGCAGCCTTTCTTCAGCTGTTGCCAAGCCAACAACTTCTCAGCTGGTTCAGCTCAGAACGTAATGCAGTGCAATCCCAGGAAAAATATACTTCAGGGCTTTTCTCTTATGCAGTTTAAACAGCCTCCAAGTTCCATTACTGGTTTTAACTGAAACACTCTCCTAGAAGGCAATTTTCCACAGCAGCAATTTTCAAACACAAAAATTCAAAACCTACATTAGCCCAAACACTGGCAGCTTCAAAATCCTCACAACTCATTTTTACAGCAACTTATGTCCATGGCCTCAGCATAAGTTCCTGGGTCTATTGCCCTGACTGGAGTATTCACAAACTCCATGGGTTCAAGCTGCTGCTCCACTGGAAAGGAAGGGCTTTCTTTCATCTCCCAATCTCCATTGCTGCTGCTGCTTGCACAGCTGCTGCCCTGCCTGCTTCTCCCCCTGTTCTCTCCCTCTCTGCTCTTAGGAGCTCATAGCTCCACCCCCTCAGCCTTGATAGGGGGATGGGACTGCTCTATCTCCTCAGCTGTGTGTGTTTCTCTCAGGGACAGTGTTTGTCTGTCTCTGCCTAACAGGAGCAGAGTGTACACTGGGATTTAACCCTTTAACTGGATTGGCAAAAGCTCTAGGCTGAACAAAGTCTTTCTGCATGTCATGTTGACTCACTCTGGCTGCACTGTTGGTAGTCAGCGATATCAGGTTCTAGCTTGCTGATCTGGTCAGCTCTTCTGCATAAGGGCAAGACATTCCTATCCCCTTTCTTAGGGACAATCATTTATTAGCAGTTGATTTGTCACAGGGTGCAGTATCGGGTATTTGCCGATGATATTTTGTTTTTTTTTCCCCAGTGTGCAATGTTCAGAGTGCTGAGCAGTGTTTACAAGAATATATGGAAGGAATTGTGAGATGGATGGATGAACATGACCTAAAATTAAACATGAACAAAACAGAGGTGATGATTGTGGAAACCAACGGGATAGTTTTGAGATAGAAAATGTCACTGTGATGGGGGAATATTTGGTAGTTAAAAAGGAGACAAATGTGTTAGGGGTGTGTCTGGACTAGTGCTGCCCGATTCAGGGGAAAAAATTTCAATTCCATTCGATTCAATTCAGCCTATTGAATTGGTTTTTCGATTGGATTTTCCTGCCCAATTGGGTGTTTTTTCAAACATCCTGGTGGGTTTATTTTATAGCCTCTTCACCCGCTTTGCCTTCTCCTAACCACATTGGCGCTGTGTTGTAAACAAAAGAAAAAAGAAAAAAGACTTTGCCTCTCTCTGTTAAATCCTAGCTCACGTTTGCGGTCTAACACAAGCTCTGGCAGGATACCCGTTTCAAATCTGACATGTAGTCACAAAATAGAAAATAAAATTAGTTTTTCTACCTTTTGTTGTCTGGTCATTATTCAAATCTTGTTGGTCCCAGGCTCTGGTTGGCTTCTGATAACTTGCTTGCCAGGATCTCCTTCTTTCTTCTGTCTTCTTTCTCCGTGCTAACCATCCATATGCAATCTCTGTCCTCCCCTTCTGTTTCCCTTCCCTCCCCAGGAGGTCTGGCATCTTTCCTTTTTTTCGTCTCCCTTCCCAGATCCATCTTTTCTTAGCTACCCTTTCATCCATGATCTCTTCCTCCTTACCCATCACCCCAGGGTCCACCATCTCTCCCTTTCTTTTCCCAACTACCCTCCTATCCAGTATCTCTATCCCCCCTCCATACCATCCCTTGTGTCCAACTTCTCTCCCTTTCTGTTCCTTCACTCCCCAAATCCCATTGTCTACCATCTCTCTCCCTCTCCTCTGTTTTTAGACCCATTATTTCTTCCCCTCCAAAGTCCAGCATATGCACGTCTCTTTGAAACCCCCCTTCCCTCCCTCCATGTACTTCTACACCAGGGCCTCCCTCCCCTGAAGGTCTGTTCCCCCTCCAAAGGCCTACACCTCCCCCTGAAGGCCTGCACCCCACCCCTGAAGGCCTGTCTCCCCCCTTGAAGGCCTGTCTCCCCCCTTGAAGGCCTGTCTCCCCCCTTGAAGGCCTGTCTCCCCCCTTTAAGGCTTGTCATCCCCCCTTAAAGGCCTGCATCTCACTGCTGAAGGCCTGCCTGCCTGTCTCCCATGAAGGCCTGCCTGCCTGTCCCCTCTGAAGGCCTGCCCCACCCTCCACCCCAAAAGACTGCTCCCCCCTCCCTCCCAGGGAAGGCCTGCGTGTTCCCCCTGGCCTCCCACTGGTGTCCGGTTCCCCCCTGGCCTCCCTGCGCTATTTACCTTAAAGAAGCAGCCTGCAGACAAGATCGCAATGCCAGCGATCTTTGCAAACTGCTTCAGAGCTGTTTCCTCTGCCATGGTCCCGCCCCTTCTCTGATGTCAGAGGCAGGATCGCGGCAGAGGAAACAGCTTAGAAGCAGTTTGAAAAGATCGCTAGCACCGCAATCTTGTCCTCAAAGGTAAACAGTGCTGGGAGGCCAGGGGGGAAAGCGGGAGGCCAGGGGGGGAAGCAGAAGGCCATCAATAAAAATTGTTTCAATTAAAAATAAAAGAATATAAAAATCTGATTAAAGAGAAACGTCTAGCTTTTTACACTCAAAAGATAGGTAACCCATCTATTAATAATAGAAGCCTTTTTAAACTGGTGAATGACTTATATGATATAGAGATATTCACCGGTTCCACGGAAGAATCCACTCTCTCTGCAGATGATATGGCAGATTTTTTTTAATAACAAAGTACATAAATTGAGGACTACTCTTGCAGCTTCTACCAACAATTATCTGAGTTTCCCTGTTTTTCAGAGTTTAGAGGACTCTAGAGTTGATATGTGCTGGGATAAGTTTGCAGTTCCTAACTGACAAACTTTCTGTAAGTTTTACAACAAGTATGCAAACTCTTTATGTAGACTGGACAGCTGTCCCCCAAACATCATGAAAGATGCTACTTTCACTATCAAGGTTAAACTCTTCAACTGGGTTATCTCCTTCCTGTCTAATGGGACTTTCCGGAAGAGTTAGGTCAGATATTGATTGCACCAATTGTCAAAAATACCAAGGAATCTATTACCTTAGCTTCTAATTATAGGCCTATTGCTAGCATTCCTTTGTTTACTAAATTGCTGGATGGTCTGGTTAACTTGGAACTGACTAACTATTTAGATAAGTTTAATTTATTAAGAACATAAGAAGTTGCCTCCACTGGGTCAGACCAGAGGTCCATCGCGCCCAGTGGCCCGCTCCCACGGCGGCCCATCAGGTCCGTGACCTGTGAAGTGGTTTCTGTCTAATCCTATAACCTACCTCTACTTCTTTCTGTACCCCTCAATCCCCTTATCTTTTAGGAACCTATCTAGACCTTCCTTGAACCCCTGTAGCGTGCTCTGGCCTATTACAGCCTCCGGGAGCGTGTTCCATGTGTCCACCACCCTCTGAGTGAAAAAGAACCTCCTAGCATTTGTTCTAAACCTGTCCTTTTTCAATTTCTCCGAGTGCCCCCTTGTGCTTGTGGCTCCCCACAGCCTGAAGAATTTGTCCCTGTCTACCTTCTCTATACCCTTCATGATTTTGAAGGTTTCTATCATGTCTCCTCTAAGTCTCCGCTTTTCCAGGGAGAATAGCCCCAGCATTTCCAATCTGTCAGCATATGAGAAGTTTTCCATACCCTTTATCAACTTTGTCACTCTTCTCTGGACTCCCTCAAGTACTGCCATGTCCTTTTTGAGGTACGGCGACCAGTACTGGACACAGTACTCCAGATGTGGGCGCACCATCGCCCGATATAGCGGCAAAATGACTTCCTTCGTCCTGGTCGTGATACCCAACATTCTGTTCGCTTTCTTTGAAGCTGTTGCACACTGTGCTGATGCTTTCAATGTTGTGTCCACCATCACCCCCAGGTCTCTTTCAAGTTTGCTCATCCCCAGCAACGATCCCCCCATTTTATAGTTGAACATCGGGTTCTTTTTCCCTACATGCATGACTTTGCATTTCTCAGTGTTAAAACTCATTTGCCATTTTCTTGCCCAGTCTTCCAATCTCGTTAAGTCCCTTTGCAGGTTTTCACAGTCTTCCTTGGTTCTAACCCTGCTGTAGAGTTTAGTGTCGTCCGCAAATTTAATGACCTCACAGCTTGTCCCTGTCTCCAAGTCGTTAATAAATATATTGAACAGGAGTGGTCCCAGCACTGACCCCTGTGGGACTTCACTCATGACCCATTGCCATTCTGAGTAATGGCCCTTTACTCCAACCCTTTGTTTCCTGCCTGCCAACCAGTGTTTGATCCATCGGTGGATATCCCCTTGCACCCCGTGGTTCCACAGCTTCTTAAGCAGCCGTTCGTGGGGTACCTTGTCGAAGGCTTTTTGGAAGTCAAGGTAAATGATGTCAATGGATTCCCCTTTATCCATCTGTCTGTTTATTCCCTCAAAGAAGTACAGCAAGTTCGTGAGGCATGACCTTCCCTTGCAGAAGCCGTGCTGGCTTGCCTTCAGCTGCCATTGTTTTCTATGTGGCCGCAGATGGTGTCCTTAATCAGCGCTTCCATCATCTTTCCCGGAACCGAGGTCAAACTCACTGGCCTGTAGTTTCCGGAGTCACCCCTTGATCCTTTCTTGAAGATGGGCGTGACATTTGCTATTTTCCAGTCCTCTGGGATCTCCCCTGTTTCTAAGAAAAGGTTACATATTTTGTGAAAAGTTTTTACTTGATAACCAGTCAGGTTTTCAGTCCCTGTTAGATTATCTCTACACATTATTTAGTCAGGGTACAAGTGCATTGATTTTGCAACTTGATTTAAGTAGCGCTTTTGATCTGGTCGACCATACTATTTTAACTGACTGCTTAGAATTTATTGGTATTTCGGGAAATGTCCTGAATCGTGAATTGGGCAGCACTAGTCTGGACTGCTGCCTGACCATGGAAAAGCAAATAATGAAAACAATCCAGGCAGGGTATGTGCAGTTGAAAATGTTATACAGATTAAAACCAATGTTACCAACTTATGATTTTTGCAGTGTTGTGCAGGCGCTGATTTTGAGTAGGGTTGATTATTGCAATGCATTATACCTAGGAGTTTCTAAAGTGAAAACGACAGTACTGAAGATGTCAATTAACTTTGCAGCAAGATGCGTTACAGGTATCCCAAGAATGTCTCATATAACTCCGGTTTTAAAACGGTTGCACTGGTAACTGTCACAACCCTAGCCCTAAAGCTCGGCTTGTGCCAGGTAAGGCTTTGGATAAACCTAGCCCAGCCATTAAAAGAGCTAATCAGTGTGACAGGCTAGAGTCTAGGAATAGGGAAAACTTTGCATTCCCCTTTAAATCCCAGATTACAGATCCCTGGGGAGAAGAGGACTATGAGGGTAACAGCCTGGAACAGCCACTGAATCCTCCTACTCTCTCAGCTAACTCCCAGCTGCAGGAGGTAATTAGAAGTCCTAGGAAAGCTAGGCAGAAGCTGCAGGCTGTCCCTCCCCCTCAGAGAACAGGGCGTGGTCGCCTCAATGCACTAGAGGCTGCTCTGAGGAGAAAGCAGGCAGTCTGCCCTGGGTCAGCCCAGGAAGGAGGTTGGCAGGATAGCTCTCCTGAACCTCAACTTTGCCAGGACATTGAGATGGTGGATCCAGCCCCTGACCCTGAAGCTAACCAGCTAGCAGAACCAGAGCTCATGGACTGCCTTGAAACTGCCAACATTACAGAAGCTTGCCCTATGGAGGAAAGTTAAGTTTAATTGCTGGTTGTGTTCTGTTTGTGTGCTCATGCTAGCAATCGTTTAGGCTTCTTGCTGGGGAATGCTGTGCACCTGTAAGAAGTAAGGGAGCAGTGCTGAGCTCCTTACTAGGTGCCTGGAAGTGAAAACCTTTTTGGTTAGGTTTTCAGTGTGCTGGACTGTTTGAGTTTATGTTTTTCTTTTGAAAGCAAGAAAAGTTTCAATTTTTGATTGTGTGCCTGAGGAAGTAGTTTGGGGAAGAATCCACACAATATCCTAGGTTGGGTTTGTGGGGCCATTTGTGGCATTCTGTTTCTTACAGAGTATAATTAGTGGATTCGGCTACTCCCCTCCCCCACCAACTACTGTTAAGTTGGCTGGGGCCAAGCCAGCTTCAATCTAGGCTTGGACACAACACTGTCTTTATTGATAAAGGAAGTGTGACAGTTTGTTACTGCCTGTTTGCAAAGGCAGAACGATTAAGACTGCACTCGGTTACTTACCTGAGACACCGGCAAGAAAGGTGTGAGTTGTTTGTTTTTCCAACTCAATTTTACTTTTTCCTGTTTTCTTATGTTTATGGAAAAGAATGAACTGAACCCTGTTCAAAATTGATTTCCACAATAAAGTGGGACTTTATTTTCATTTGAAATTGACTGTTTTGAATCTTTTTGATTCTTCATTGAACTGTGTGCCCAGCAGGACTTCCAGCTTTTCTGGAAGCACGTAGGACGCAGGCTATTCTGAGCGCTGACCGGAGCCAAGCGTATCCACGGGCACCGACAATGCCACATTTGGTATCAGGATTGGGATATAGCGCCTCCTGCTGGACATTTGTAGAAACTTTTGAAAAAAAAAAAAAAAGTTGGACTTTTTGAATTTTTTTTTTTTTTGGTTTGTTGTTTTAGTTTGTTTGTTTGTTCCTGTCTTGGAGACTGGTTCCAGATTTTGCGGTTCGGGTTACCGGTCGGAGCGAAGGCACTGAGGAGGATATCCTGGTGGCTGAACAGAAGCAGTGTGAAGCACGCAGTCGGAGAATCCTCGCCTTCCCTACGGTGGACCAGAGTCCGAGGGTGTCCAGGAAGGACCAAACCAGTATTGTGAGGACAGAAACGCAGACAAGCGACTGGAGGCCAAGGAGGCCTACTAACCAAGGCACAGACTCACCAATCTTTCCGGTAAGAGTACCTCAGCAAAGGGGGTTGGTGAGGGAGAGAGTGGTGCTAGTGTGAAGTACCGCACATGGAGTGTTTTCTCTGTTTGTTCCTGTTCCAGGCACGGAAGCAAGATGGATCAGCAGCAGCTGATGGCTTTCCTAGCTGGTGAAGGACAGAAACACAGTGAAGACCTGCAAGCAGTTCTAAAGACCAACCAGGACTTGTGGTATCGGTCACAGGAACTGTCTAGGAGACAGCATGATGAGATGGTATTGGCGATGGGAGAACAGACTAAGGTACTGTCTCAACTTTTACAGAGGCCCTCGCCAGCCACAGGCAGTGAGCCAGGACTGAGCTTTACTCAACCAACTGCAGGAGCAGCTAACCCGCTCGCAATGTTAAATCTATGTAAGATAACACCGGCAGATGCTCCAGATGAGTTCTTATCTGCCTTCGAGAGGGTAGCTACTGCTGCTGGTTGGCCACAGGGTTAGTGGGCTATTAGGCTTCTGCCCTGCTTAGCAGGGGAAACATTATCCGCTTTTCAGACCTTATCCCCTGAACTGGCCAATGACTATCAGGCTGTCAAAAGCCATATTTTAGAGTACCTGGGGTATACTCCTGAACATTATCGGCAGAAATTCAGATCTACCATAATGCAGGAGAAAGAGAGACCTAAGGCTTTAGTCCAAAAACTATCTAAGCTTGCTGAGAGATGGTTATATCTTTGGTTAGGAGACCCCAGGGCTTTAATGCTAGAAATTATTAGGGAACAGTTCCTGGAATCAGCCCCCCAAAATTTGAGAGGGTGGGTCCGGAGGCAAGGATGTAAAACCCTGGTCCAGACTCTGGAGGTTGCTGAGGCGTATTTAGACGCCCAGGGCGCGGCCGAAGAGGAGCGGGCAACCTCTGCTCAGAGTGCGGAGAAGGGAAGGACCCCCGTAGGCCAAGGAAAAGCTGGTAGAACTCTGGGGTATGTTAAACCTAAAGAGCCTGTTCCGGGTAAAGCAATCACATGCTATCGGTGTAGGAAGGTTGGACATACCCAGAGGTTTTGCGGAGTTAAGAAAGATTTTGTAATCACACGAGAAATAAGTACCCGGATCCCGGAGGCATACCTCGCGGTTGTTTCAGTCGCAGGTAGAGAGGTATCTGCCCTAGTGGACACCGGGGCGGACCAGTCCATGATATCTTCCCAGTGTTTTCAACATCTATTTCCTGGTGAGGCAGTATCAGGGAAGGGAGACTCAGTCACGATAAAATGTGTGCATGGAGATAGAGTAAGATATCCTCGCCGTCCCACGACTATTCTGAGTGGGGACAGAGTTTATAAAGTTAAACTGGCGATAGTACCCGGAGCTCCCTGTGACCTGATACTGAGCCGAGACTGGGAAGGGTTGGAGGAATGTCTCAAACCCAGACAGGGACTGGTCGGCACTCGTTCCCAAGGTCCTGGGACCCCTCAGGAAGAAGAGGAACTAGGGAGAATATTTCCCTTCAAGGGGGAGGTGATAGGAAGACGTTCCCAAGGACCTAGTCCACGGTCCCGGGCCCAGAACCGTAGGCAGAAACTTCAGAGAAGGCAAGCCCTTGAAAAGGCCAGTTCCTCTAAGGAGATTCCCTGGCTCCCTAGGGAGGTAGTACAGGTATTTCCCACCTTCCTGGCGGACAGAAGGCCGACGCTTCCCTGCAGGAAGCCTGGAGGCAAGCATCTATACCCACTAATAACCCGGTGACCTTCAAAGTAAAACAGGGATTATTATATAGATACACAGCAGGAAAGGGGAAAGAACCTGTTAAGAAACAACTGGTTATCCCACAGGGATTTCGCAAAATCATTTTACAAGTGGCTCATGACCATCCGCTCTCAGGGCATAAAGGCACAGAAGCCACAGGGGCGCAAATAGCCAATAGGTTTTTCTGGCCAGGGATGAGTCAGGATATAGCAGCCTTCTGCAGTTCATGTCCAACCTGCCAGAAGCTCTCCTTGAGTAAACCAGCTAGGGCCCCGCTTATACCAATACCTAGGATAGGCGAGCCGTTAGCGCGTTTAGCTATGGATATTGTAGGCCCATTAGAGAAAACCCCACGCGGGCATAGTTTCATCTTGGTCATCGTGGATGTGGCCACTAGGTTTCCTTGGGCTTTTCCCCTTCGCAGAACCACTTCGGTGGCCTTAATGAAGGAGATGATGGGACTCTTTTGTGTAGTCGGGTTCCCTCGGGAAGTATTGACTGACCGGGGAACTAATTTTCTATCTAAAGAAATGCAGGATTTTTGGCAGGGATTTGGCATTCGACACCTTAAAACATCTGCATACCATCCACAGGCCAATGGTTTGGTAGAACGATTTAACCAATCATTGAAACAGATGTTAAAAAAAGTAGGGAGCGGGGAAAAACGAGACTGTGATCTCCTTGTCCCGTTAGTATTATTTGCGGCTCGGGAGAAAATTCAAGATTCTTTAGGTATAAGTCCCTATGAAATGTTGTTCGGGAGGACCCCTAGGGGAATATTGGATGTAGTTAGGGATCAGTGGGGCTCACAAGAGAGTGAAGAGACCAACGTGATCTCCTATTTGACCCAGTTGAGGAAAAGACTAGAGCAAATCGCCCAACTGGGCAAACAGAATCTTGAATGGAGTCAGCTTAAACAAAAAAAGTACTATGATAAGAAAACCCAAGCTCGTCACTTAAAGGTGGGAGATAAACTGCTAATATTGGTACCTACGGATCCGCATAAATTTTTAGCGGAGTGGAAAGGCCCTGCTACTATTGTAGAAAAGTTAAACCCTGTAGACTATCGAGTCAAGGATGAAAGAAATAGAATTCAAACGTATCATGTTAACCTCTTAAAGGTATGGCGGGATCGTGAAATTCTAACCATGATCTCAGAGCAGAAACCGGAGGATGACTTTGGCCCTCAAATAACGGAGATGAGTCAGGTTGAAGGGGTTAATATAGGAACTGAGTTAGCCGATGACCAAGCGGGGCAGTTGGAAGCCTTAGTTCAGGATTTCAATGATGTGTTCTCTCCAATACCGGGGCGAACAGAGGTAGTGACTCATGAAATAGTAACTACCCCAGGGAAGGTGGTCCGGGTGAAACCCTATAGGTTAACAGAAGGGAAAAAGGAATTAGTACAGAGTCTGGTGCAGGAGATGCTATCACTAGGGGTTATTGAACCTTCACAGAGCCCCTGGTGTAGCCCCATCGTCATCGTTACCAAAGCTGATGGCACGCCCAGATTCTGTATTGATTTCCGTCAGCTCAATGAAGTTTCCCAATTTGACGCCTTCCCTATGCCCCGGGTGGATGATCTGTTGGATCGTGTAGGACAGGCCCACTTCCTCTCGACCCTTGATTTAACTAAGGGTTATTGGCAGATTCCTCTGGCTCAGAGCGCTAGGCCAAAGACAGCCTTTAGCACACCGCATGGGCTGTATCAGTTCACACGCATGCCCTTCGGACTTCATGGTGCTGCTGCTAATTGTCAAAGAGGGATCACGGAGGTCTTAAGGAGACATCATCAGTATGCTGAAGCATATTTGGATGATATTGTGATCTTCTCTGCTGACTGGACGCAGCACCTGAAGCACGTAAGGGCAGTGTTGGAGTCTCTTAGGAAGGCTGGTTTCACAGTCAACCCTAAGAAGTGCTATTTGGGGCAACGGGAGGTGAAGTATTTGGGATACATAGTGGGCCGAGGTCAGGTCAGACCCTTAGTGGACAAGGTACGCTGTATGAGAGAGTTTCCTTTGCCCACATCTAAGAAACAGTTAAGGGAGTTTTTAGGGCTTCTGGGCTATTATCGGCGATTTATTCCGGAGTTCTCTACAAGAGCTGCAGTCCTCACTGACATGCTTAAAAAAAAATAGAGCGGATAACCTCCGGTGGGAAGAGGAGGGTCAACAGGCTGTACAGGACCTGAAGGAGGCCCTATGTACTAACCCAGTGCTCACAGCTATTGACTTTAGAAAACCCTTGATTCTGCAGACGGATGCCTCAGGAACAGGATTGGGGGCAATACTAAGCCAAGAGGTTCAGGGAGTGGAGCACCCAATTCTGTTCCTCAGCCGTAAACTTCATCCCAACGAGCGTAACTACGCCACTGTAGAGTTGGAATGTTTGGCAGCCAAGTGGGCCATGCAATCCCTAGAACACTATCTGCAGGAGCGCGAATTCACCCTGGTTACCGACCATGCGGCATTAAAATGGCTAAACACCATGAGGAACAATAATGCTAGGTTAACCAGGTGGTATTTGGCCCTGCAGACCTTCAGGTTTAAGGTGGTGCATCATCCGGGTAAACTCAGTGCCAACGTTGACACGCTATCCAGAATTCAGGAGGATGTGGCGGACACTCCGCAGACTAGGGATGGGCGGACATTAAGGGTGAGGGTATGTCACAACCCTAGCCCTAAAGCTCGGCTTGTGCCAGGTAAGGCTTTGGATAAACCTAGCCCAGCCATTAAAAGAGCTAATCAGTGTAACAGGCTAGAGTCCAGGAATAGGGAAAACTTTGCATTCCCCTTTAAATCCCAGATTACAGATCCCTGGGGAGAAGAGGACTATGAGGGTAACAGCCTGGAACAGCCACTGAATCCTCCTACTCTCTCAGCTAACTCCCAGCTGCAGGAGCTAATTAGAAGTCCTAGAAAAGCTAGGCAGAAGCTGCAGGCTGTCCCTCCCCCTCAGAGAACAGGGCGTGGTCGCCTCAATGCACTAGAGGCTGCTCTGAGGAGGAAGCAGGCAGTCTGCCCTGGGTCAGCCCAGGAAGGAGGTTGGCAGGATAGCTCTCCTGAACCTCAACTTTGCCAGGACATTGAGATGGTGGATCCAGCCCCTGACCCTGAAGCTAACCAGCTAGCAGAACCAGAGCTCATGGACTGCCTTGAAACTGCCAACATTACAGAAGCTTGCCCTATGGAGGAAAGTTAAGTTTAATTGCTGGTTGTGTTCTGTTTGTGTGCTCATGCTAGCAATCGTTTAGGCTTCTTGCTGGGGAATGCTGTGCACCTGTAAGAAGTAAGGGAGCAGTGCTGAGCTCCTTACTAGGTGCCTGGAAGTGAAAACCTTTTTGGTTAGGTTTCAGTGTGCTGGACTGTTTGAGTTTATGTTTTTCTTTTGAAAGCAAGAAAAGTTTCAATTTTTGATTGTGTGCCTGAGGAAGTAGTTTGGGGAAGAATCCACACAATATCCTAGGTTGGGTTTGTGGGGCCATTTGTGGCATTCTGTTTCTTACAGAGTATAATTAGTGGATTCGGCTACTCCCCTCCCCCACCAACTACTGTTAAGTTGGCTGGGGCCAAGCCAGCTTCAATCTAGGCTTGGACACAACACTGTCTTTATTGATAAAGGAAGTGTGACAGTTTGTTACTGCCTGTTTGCAAAGGCAGAACGATTAAGACTGCACTCGGTTACTTACCTGAGACACCGGCAAGAAAGGTGTGAGTTGTTTGTTTTTCCAACTCAATTTTACTTTTTCCTGTTTTCTTATGTTTATGGAAAAGAATGAACTGAACCCTGTTCAAAATTGATTTCCACAATAAAGTGGGACTTTATTTTCATTTGAAATTGACTGTTTTGAATCCTTTTTGATTCTTCATTGAACTGTGTGCCCAGCAGGACTTCCAGCCTTCTCTGGAAGCGCGTCGGACGCAGGCCGTTCTGAGCGCTATCGGGAGCCCAGCATATACACGGGCACCGGCAACGCCACATTACCAATGAAGCATTTTAAAGTCTTGTCAATAATACTTCAGATTTTGTACCTTGTATCTCCTGCTGTTTTGAAAGGATTTTTTGAAATCTATCAGCCAAGGAGGAATTTGAAGTCGTAAAACAACATGAAAGCATGTGTGGGTGGGAGGATGGTAATCTCTCATTCGAGGATCGGTGCTGCCATGTTATCGGTGGGAGATGCAAAACTTTGGAATGCTCTGCCAGGTGCCCTGCGATTTTGCACTGCCAGATTGGGTTTTAAGAAAATGTTGAAGACACAATTCTTTGTAGGTGCTTTTTTGAACTGAGATTTGTAAGTACCATATTACCTGATTAATGATCAAATTTTATAGTATGATTTTTGTAACAATGTAAAATATTTGCTTGCCTTTTCCCTTCTGTCTAATGATCCGTCGGGTGGGTGTTGCCACTTCATAGAGTTGACTGTTTACTTTTCACTTTATTTGTTGATTATTGGAGTTCAGCTTGTTCTCTGGATGTGCTCACATATAAATGTTCCGGTTATTTTCACCTGACTCCTCAGCTTGCAGATTTGAAATCACTCCTCCTAATGAAAGAGTGCTTAGGTTGGTTTTCATCAGCATATATGGAGCTGCAGGAATATTTTCTCATCATTGCCTATATCTCCGGCTAATTTGGGATTGTGTGATCTCGCTAACGAGCTAAACTGCAGATTGTGTAGAAGTTTAGCAATTACTGGGTAAGGGTTTGTGGCTGGCCACGGCACTATGTTTTTTGTGCTGTATATCTTATATGCTTGTGAAAGGTCACTTTGGGCAGCCACAAAACTTAGAGACTTGAAGAAAGCACAGATGTTTATTCAGCATATGCGGAACCCTGAGCCCCAAGCTGGCTTCAGAAGTCCCGAAACCAGGAAGTTACAGAAATATTTATACATTCTTCTGGCTATACAACTGAATTCTAGAAAAAACTTTTCACGTGTTACTTTTCTTAACAATCATTGGTCCTAAGCTCACACTAGCAGGTTGCTAGCAGGTCACTTATCTAAGCCCTGCAGTCTTTCTGTTACATGTCATTTATGCTGAGATAGCCATAAGAAGCTAGAATGCCCAAGCTAACACATCCAGTGCAGGCAGGCTAGAACATCAGATAAATTAGGTTGCAGCTAAACATAATTCAGCATTTTATTAAAGAGAAAACTTAGTTCAACACTTAGGAAAACCAGTCCCAGACTCCTTCACTTGTTTAGTTGCAAGTTTATTTAAATGTTGTGGTTTGATACAGACTTGCTAGTTATGAAAAGGGAATAAAGAAAACTGGAAAGATAGTTCCTTTTTTCTTTGTCTTACCTCTTCTTTCTTCTTTTTCTCCTTTCTTGTTGATCATTTTTGGGGCTTTCTTATTTTATTATTTTTCGCTCTTTGGGGAAGGGGGTTATTTATCTTCTTGTTTGGATCACTGTACTACCTGGTCCACTACACCTTTTGCGGCCTGCTGGCTTTTCCAGGGCTCATAAGAATCCAGGGTCTTGGAATTTATCTTCCTTTTCTCTTCCTATGGTTGAGCGAGTGGGACCCATTTGTGTCGGTTTTCACTGCTGCTACCCAGGTGACCGGGAACCTGTTATACATCACTTTTTCTCATTTGTTTTGAGGGTGCTGCCATGTTATCGGTGGGAGATGCAAAACTTTGGAATGCTCTGCCAGGTGCCCTGCGATTTTGCACTGCCAGATTGGGTTTTAAGAAAATGTTGAAGACACAATTCTTTGTAGGTGCTTTTTTGAACTGAGATTTGTAAGTACCTGCTAATATATTACCTGATTAATGATCAAATTTTATAGTATGATTTTTGTACCAATGTAAAATATTTGCTTGCCTTTTCCCTTCTGTCTAATGATCCGTCGGGTGGGTGTTGCCACTTCATAGAGTTGACTGTTTACTTTTCACTTTATTTGTTGATTATTGGAGTTCAGCTTGTTCTCTGGATGTGCTCACATATAAATGTTCCGGTTATTTTCACCTGACTCCTCAGCTTGCAGATTTGAAATCACTCCTCCTAATGAAAGAGTGCTTAGGTTGGTTTTCATCAGCATATATGGAGCTGCAGGAATATTTTCTCATCATTGCCTATATCTCCGGCTAATTTGGGATTGTGTGATCTCGCTAACGAGCTAAACTGCAGATTGTGTAGAAGTTTAGCAATTACTGGGTAAGGGTTTGTGGCTGGCCACGGCACTATGTTTTTTGTGCTGTATATCTTATATGCTTGTGAAAGGTCACTTTGGGCAGCCACAAAACTTAGAGACTTGAAGAAAGCACAGATGTTTATTCAGCATATGCGGAACCCTGAGCCCCAAGCTGGCTTCAGAAGTCCCGAAACCAGGAAGTTACAGAAATATTTATACATTCTTCTGGCTATACAACTGAATTCTAGAAAAAACTTTTCACGTGTTACTTTTCTTAACAATCATTGGTCCTAAGCTCACACTAGCAGGTTGCTAGCAGGTCACTTATCTAAGCCCTGCAGTCTTTCTGTTACATGTCATTTATGCTGAGATAGCCATAAGAAGCTAGAATGCCCAAGCTAACACATCCAGTGCAGGCAGGCTAGAACATCAGATAAATTAGGTTGCAGCTAAACATAATTCAGCATTTTATTAAAGAGAAAACTTAGTTCAACACTTAGGAAAACCAGTCCCAGACTCCTTCACTTGTTGTTTAGTTGCAAGTTTATTTAAATGTTGTGGTTTGATACAGACTTGCTAGTTATGAAAAGGGAATAAAGAAAACTGGAAAGATAGTTCCTTTTTTCTTTGTCTTACCTCTTCTTTCTTTTTTTTCTCCTTTCTTGTTGATCATTTTTGGGGCTTTCTTATTTTATTATTTTTCGCTCTTTGGGGAAGGGGGTTATTTATCTTCTTGTTTGGATCACTGTACTACCTGGTCCACTACACCTTTTGCGGCCTGCTGGCTTTTCCAGGGCTCATAAGAATCCAGGGTCTTGGAATTTATCTTCCTTTTCTCTTCCTATGGTTGAGCGAGTGGGACCCATTTGTGTCGGTTTTCACTGCTGCTACCCAGGTGACCGGGAACCTGTTATACATCACTTTTTCTCATTTGTTTTGAGGGTGCTGCCATGTTATCGGTGGGAGATGCAAAACTTTGGAATGCTCTGCCAGGTGCCCTGCGATTTTGCACTGCCAGATTGGGTTTTAAGAAAATGTTGAAGACACAATTCTTTGTAGGTGCTTTTTTGAACTGAGATTTGTAAGTACCATATTACCTGATTAATGATCAAATTTTATAGTATGATTTTTGTACCAATGTAAAATATTTGCTTGCCTTTTCCCTTCTGTCTAATGATCCGTCGGGTGGGTGTTGCCACTTCATAGAGTTGACTGTTTACTTTTCACTTTATTTGTTGATTATTGGAGTTCAGCTTGTTCTCTGGATGTGCTCACATATAAATGTTCCGGTTATTTTCACCTGACTCCTCAGCTTGCAGATTTGAAATCACTCCTCCTAATGAAAGAGTGCTTAGGTTGGTTTTCATCAGCATATATGGAGCTGCAGGAATATTTTCTCATCATTGCCTATATCTCCGGCTAATTTGGGATTGTGTGATCTCGCTAACGAGCTAAACTGCAGATTGTGTAGAAGTTTAGCAATTACTGGGTAAGGGTTTGTGGCTGGCCACGGCACTATGTTTTTTGTGCTGTATATCTTATATGCTTGTGAAAGGTCACTTTGGGCAGCCACAAAACTTAGAGACTTAAAGAAAGCACAGATGTTTATTCAGCATATGCGGAACCCTGAGCCCCAAGCTGGCTTCAGAAGTCCCGAAACCAGGAAGTTACAGAAATATTTATACATTCTTCTGGCTATACAACTGAATTCTAGAAATAACTTTTCACGTGTTACTTTTCTTAACAATCATTGGTCCTAAGCTCACACTAGCAGGTTGCTAGCAGGTCACTTATCTAAGCCCTGCAGTCTTTCTGTTACATGTCATTTATGCTGAGATAGCCATAAGAAGCTAGAATGCCCAAGCTAACACATCCAGTGCAGGCAGGCTAGAACATCAGATAAATTAGGTTGCAGCTAAACATAATTCAGCATTTTATTAAAGAGAAAACTTAGTTCAACACTTAGGAAAACCAGTCCCAGACTCCTTCACTTGTTGTTTAGTTGCAAGTTTATTTAAATGTTGTGGTTTGATACAGACTTGCTAGTTATGAAAAGGGAATAAAGAAAACTGGAAAGATAGTTCTTTTTTTCTTTGTCTTACCTCTTCTTTCTTTTTTTTCTCCTTTCTTGTTGATCATTTTTGGGGCTTTCTTATTTTATTATTTTTCGCTCTTTGGGGGAGGAGGTTATTTATCTTCTTGTTTGGACCACTGTACTACCTGGTCCACTACACCTTTTGCGGCCTGCTGGCTTTTCCAGGGCTCATAAGAATCCAGGGTCTTGGAATTTATCTTCCTTTTCTCTTCCTATGGTTGAGCGAGTGGGACCCATTTGTGTCGGTTTTCACTGCTGCTACCCAGGTGACCGGGAACCTGTTATACATCACTTTTTCTCATTTGTTTTGAGGGTGCTGCCATGTTATCGGTGGGAGATGCAAAACTTTGGAATGCTCTGCCAGGTGCCCTGCGATTTTGCACTGCCAGATTGGGTTTTAAGAAAATGTTGAAGACACAATTCTTTGTAGGTGCTTTTTTGAACTGAGATTTGTAAGTACCATATTACCTGATTAATGATCAAATTTTATAGTATGATTTTTGTAACAATGTAAAATATTTGCTTGCCTTTTCCCTTCTGTCTAATGATCCGTCGGGTGGGTGTTGCCACTTCATAGAGTTGACTGTTTACTTTTCACTTTATTTGTTGATTATTGGAGTTCAGCTTGTTCTCTGGATGTGCTCACATATAAATGTTCCGGTTATTTTCACCTGACTCCTCAGCTTGCAGATTTGAAATCACTCCTCCTAATGAAAGAGTGCTTAGGTTGGTTTTCATCAGCATATATGGAGCTGCAGGAATATTTTCTCATCATTGCCTATATCTCCGGCTAATTTGGGATTGTGTGATCTCGCTAACGAGCTAAACTGCAGATTGTGTAGAAGTTTAGCAATTACTGGGTAAGGGTTTGTGGCTGGCCACGGCACTATGTTTTTTGTGCTGTATATCTTATATGCTTGTGAAAGGTCACTTTGGGCAGCCACAAAACTTAGAGACTTGAAGAAAGCACAGATGTTTATTCAGCATATGCGGAACCCTGAGCCCCAAGCTGGCTTCAGAAGTCCCGAAACCAGGAAGTTACAGAAATATTTATACATTCTTCTGGCTATACAACTGAATTCTAGAAAAAACTTTTCACGTGTTACTTTTCTTAACAATCATTGGTCCTAAGCTCACACTAGCAGGTTGCTAGCAGGTCACTTATCTAAGCCCTGCAGTCTTTCTGTTACATGTCATTTATGCTGAGATAGCCATAAGAAGCTAGAATGCCCAAGCTAACACATCCAGTGCAGGCAGGCTAGAACATCAGATAAATTAGGTTGCAGCTAAACATAATTCAGCATTTTATTAAAGAGAAAACTTAGTTCAACACTTAGGAAAACCAGTCCCAGACTCCTTCACTTGTTGTTTAGTTGCAAGTTTATTTAAATGTTGTGGTTTGATACAGACTTGCTAGTTATGAAAAGGGAATAAAGAAAACTGGAAAGATAGTTCCTTTTTTCTTTGTCTTACCTCTTCTTTCTTTTTTTTCTCCTTTCTTGTTGATCATTTTTGGGGCTTTCTTATTTTATTATTTTTCGCTCTTTGGGGAAGGGGGTTATTTATCTTCTTGTTTGGATCACTGTACTACCTGGTCCACTACACCTTTTGCGGCCTGCTGGCTTTTCCAGGGCTCATAAGAATCCAGGGTCTTGGAATTTATCTTCCTTTTCTCTTCCTATGGTTGAGCGAGTGGGACCCATTTGTGTCGGTTTTCACTGCTGCTACCCAGGTGACCGGGAACCTGTTATACATCACTTTTTCTCATTTGTTTTGAGGGTGCTGCCATGTTATCGGTGGGAGATGCAAAACTTTGGAATGCTCTGCCAGGTGCCCTGCGATTTTGCACTGCCAGATTGGGTTTTAAGAAAATGTTGAAGACACAATTCTTTGTAGGTGCTTTTTTGAACTGAGATTTGTAAGTACAGTACCTGCTAATATATTACCTGATTAATGATCAAATTTTATAGTATGATTTTTGTAACAATGTAAAATATTTGCTTGCCTTTTCCCTTCTGTCTAATGATCCGTCGGGTGGGTGTTGCCACTTCATAGAGTTGACTGTTTACTTTTCACTTTATTTGTTGATTATTGGAGTTCAGCTTGTTCTCTGGATGTGTTCACATATAAATGTTCCGGTTATTTTCACCTGATTCCTCAGCTTGCAGATTTGAAATCACTCCTCCTAATGAAAGAGTGCTTAGGTTGGTTTTCATCAGCATATATGGAGCTGCAGGAATATTTTCTCATCATTGCCTATATCTCCGGCTAATTTGGGATTGTGTGATCTCGCTAACGAGCTAAACTGCAGATTGTGTAGAAGTTTAGCAATTACTGGGTAAGGGTTTGTGGCTGGCCACGGCACTATGTTTTTTGTGCTGTATATCTTATATGCTTGTGAAAGGTCACTTTGGGCAGCCACAAAACTTAGAGACTTGAAGAAAGCACAGATGTTTATTCAGCATATGCGGAACCCTGAGCCCCAAGCTGGCTTCAGAAGTCCCGAAACCAGGAAGTTACAGAAATATTTATACATTCTTCTGGCTATACAACTGAATTCTAGAAATAACTTTTCACGTGTTACTTTTCTTAACAATCATTGGTTCTAAGCTCACACTAGCAGGTTGCTAGCAGGTCACTTATCTAAGCCCTGCAGTCTTTCTGTTACATGTCATTTATGCTGAGATAGCCATAAGAAGCTAGAATGCCCAAGCTAACACATCCAGTGCAGGCAGGCTAGAACATCAGATAAATTAGGTTGCAGCTAAACATAATTCAGCATTTTATTAAAGAGAAAACTTAGTTCAACACTTAGGAAAACCAGTCCCAGACTCCTTCACTTGTTTAGTTGCAAGTTTATTTAAATGTTGTGGTTTGATACAGACTTGCTAGTTATGAAAAGGGAATAAAGAAAACTGGAAAGATAGTTCCTTTTTTCTTTGTCTTACCTCTTCTTTCTTCTTTTTCTCCTTTCTTGTTGATCATTTTTGGGGCTTTCTTATTTTATTATTTTTCGCTCTTTGGGGGAGGAGGTTATTTATCTTCTTGTTTGGACCACTGTACTACCTGGTCCACTACACCTTTTGCGGCCTGCTGGCTTTTCCAGGGCTCATAAGAATCCAGGGTCTTGGAATTTATCTTCCTTTTCTCTTCCTATGGTTGAGCGAGTGGGACCCATTTGTGTCGGTTTTCACTGCTGCTACCCAGGTGACCGGGAACCTGTTATACATCACTTTTTCTCATTTGTTTTGAGGGTGCTGCCATGTTATCGGTGGGAGATGCAAAACTTTGGAATGCTCTGCCAGGTGCCCTGCGATTTTGCACTGCCAGATTGGGTTTTAAGAAAATGTTGAAGACACAATTCTTTGTAGGTGCTTTTTTGAACTGAGATTTGTAAGTACCTGCTAATATATTACCTGATTAATGATCAAATTTTATAGTATGATTTTTGTACCAATGTAAAATATTTGCTTGCCTTTTCCCTTCTGTCTAATGACCCGTCGGATGGGTGTTGCCACTTCATAGAGTTGACTGTTTACTTTTCACTTTATTTGTTTTATTATTGGAGTTCAGCTTGTTCTCTGGATGTGCTCACATATAAAGTTCCGGTTATTTTCACCTGACTCCTCAGCTTGCAGATTTGAAATCACTCCTCCTACTGAAACAGTGCTTAGGTTGGTTTTCATCAGCATATATAGAGCTGCAGGAAAATTTTCTCATCATTGCCTATTTCTCCGGCTAATTTGGGACTGTGTGATCTCGCTAACGAGCTAAACTGACCATTGTGTAGAAGTTTAGCAACTACTGGGTAAGGGTTTATGGCTGGCCACGGCACTATGTTTTTTGTGCTGTATATCTTAAATACTTGTTGTTTAGTTCCAAGTTTATTTAAATGTTGTGGTTTGATACAGACTTGCTAGTTATGAAAAGGGAATTAAGAAAACTGGAAAGATAGTTCCTTTTTCTTTGTCTTACCTCTTCTTTTTCTCCTTTCTTGTTGATCATTTTCGGGGCTTTCTTATTTTATTATTTTTCGCTCTTTGGGGGAGGGGGGTTATTTATATTCCTGTTTGGACCACTGTACTACCCGGTCCACTACACCTTTTGTGGCCTTCTGGCTTTTCCAGGACTCATAGGAATCCAAGGTCTTGGAATTTATCTTCCATTTCTCTTCCTGTTTTCACTGCTGCTACCCAGGTGACCGGGAACCTGTTATACATCACTTTTTCTCATTTGTTTTGAGGGTGTCTTTGGGGTATTTCTGGTTATAGCCAGGAACTTGGTTTGCTTTGGTTTGTTGCCTTTTGTTTCATTTTATCTGGGAGGGGGGTGGGGGAAATGGATGATGAGTTTTGTATTATGTTGATTGTTGTTCTTGCTGTTTTCTATGATGTCATCAATAAAATATTGTTTCAATTAAAAATAAAAGAATATAAAATCTGATTAAAGAGAAACGTCTAGCTTTTTACACTCAAAAGATAGGTAACCCATCTATTAATAATAGAAGCCTTTTTAAACTGTGAATGATATGGAGATATTCACCGGTTCCACGGAAGAATCCACTCTCTCTGCAGATGTTATGGCAGATTTTTTTTAATAACAAAGCAAAGTAATGTAATGTAATGTAATTTATTTCTTATATACCGATACATCCGTTAGGTTCTAAGCGGTTTACAGAAAATATACATTAAGATTAGAAATAAGAAAGGTACTTGAAAAATTCCCTTACTGTCCCGAAGGCTCACAATCTAACTAGAGTACCTGGAGGGTAATAGAGAAGTGAAAAGTAGAGTTAGAGGAAAAATAAAAATAAAATAAACATTTTAACAAGACAGCATTGATCTAAATACTTTGGAAGGTAGAAGAGAGGAGAGAAAGGAATAGAAGCAGAAGGGGGAGCCGTTGAACAGTAGAATTCTGGAGAAATTTAAATGATAGAAATAGAACAAAACAAAGACAAAAGGCAAAACAATAGATAAGATTAAAGATAAATCATAAGCTGGAAAGAAAAATAAAATAAAACTTTGTCTTCAATCCACGGTTTCAGCGTCAGTGATGAAGTGGAGCAAGTAAGTTTAGGAGGAGCGATTGACGTTTCCAGAAAGGGCTTCTTCAGGGAAGAGACTTGGCAGACAGTCCCAGGATGCCTATGTCTCCTCCCCTGCGATGTTATAAAGTACATAAATTGAGGACTACTCTAGCAGCTTCTACCAACAATTATCTGAGTTTCCCTGTTTTTCAGAGTTTAGATATGTGCTGGGATAAGTTTGCAGCTCCTAACTGGCAAACTTTCTGTAAATTTTACAACAAGTATGCAAACTCTTTATGTAGATTGGACAGCTGTCCCCCAAACGTCATGATAGATGCTATTTTCACTATCAAGGTTAAACTCTTCAACTGGGTTATCTCCTTACTATCTAATGCGACTTTTCTGGAGGAGTTAGGTCCAAGGAATCTATTAACTTAGCTTCTAATTATAGACCTATTGCTAGCATTCCTTTGTTTACTAAATTGCTGGATGGTCTGGTTAACTTGGAACTGACTACCTATTTAGATAAGTTTAATTTATTACTTGATAACCAGTCAGGTTTTCAGTCCCTGTTAGATTATCTCCACACATTATTTAGTCAGGGTACAAGTGCTTTGATTTTGCAACTTGATTTAAGTAGCGCTTTTGATCTGGTAGACCATACTATTTTAACTGACTGCTTAGAATTTATTGGTATTTCGGGAAATGTCCTGAACTGGTTCTGAGGTTTCCTGGGCAGTAGATCGTACCAAGTGTTCAAGGACGATAAACTCTCTTATCGTTGGGTAAACATATGCGAGGTTCCTCAAGGCTCACCTTTATCTCTAACCCTGTTTAATATTTACCTTGCATCTTTGGGAAACTTCTTGCAAAGTTAAAATCGTAGGTTTTATATTTATTCTGACGACATCACTATAGTCATCCCCCTAACGTGTCTGACAGTAGAGATAACAAATTTTATAGCAACTAATCTGAAACAGATTGAATTCTGGATGATTGATTTCAAATTGAATCTGAACCCTGAAAAAACTAAAAAAAATTTCTTGCAAGTTCTAGTGATAAGATTAAAGAATCAATGATACAGCTGAATGGTTTTCACTATCCTATAGAACAGTTCATAAAAATATTGGGAGTGACTTTAGATCGACATCTTACCTTAGAACAACACACATGTTTGTTACTCAGGAAATGTTTCGCAGTTCTTTGGAAACTCTGAACCATTAAGAAATATTGTGATACAACTTCCTTTCGTTTTAGTTCAGTCATTGATACTGAGTATCCTTGATTATTGTAATGTAATCTACCTGGGTGCTTATAATTTTCAGTCTGAAAAAAATGGGAGCATGTTACTCCTTATTACCAAAAATTACACTGGCTACTCATTGAGGCTAGAGTTTTATTCAAATTCGCATGTATGTGCTTCAAATCAATCTTCGGTATGTCCCCAGGTTACCTTATTTCCCATTTCTCTTTAAATCACTCCAATAAGCCCACACATAGAGTCCAGTTATTCACATATCCTACTGTCAAATTGTATAGTTTGAAGAGATTTATCGAGAGAACTCTCTCTTTCCAGGCAGTCAAAATGAACGCCTAGTTTGGAAAAATCATGCCAGGAGTCTCATCCTATTATTTTTTTTAGAAAACTATTAAAGACAACTAATTGACATATTTGTAACCCAAGCTTCCTAATGCTTTTTAAATATAACATGTATTGTGTACATTCTAGAAATTGATGTATCTTTTTGAATTGTATATTTGCTGGATGTTCAGCCTTATCTGCTTTGAACCACCTAGAACCATTCATGGTCTGGCGGTATATGAGAATAAATTATTATTATTATTATCCCGCCTTTTCAAAGTTTCAAAACGGTTAACATTCTTAATACATTTGAATAGGGTAAAGACAATTAAGATAGAATAACAAAATGACATAAAATATTAAAATAACATCAAAGTTTTAAAAAACAATAATAACAAAAAAACAGACAAATAAAAACTTTAAAACAGACAAATATACTGTCACAAAAAGGAGGGAGGAAACTACAATATTTTTGAAAGGAAAGAACAAAAATGGAAAAAACAAAAGGTAGGGTGGACACTATCTTGACTCCTGCTGTTTGCTGGCATTACATTAACTAATTGAGCTGGAAGATGTTTGCATGTGCCAATGCTTGTGTGAATCTATTGTGGAGTCGGGGTAGACGAGTGCTTAGACTTCACCCTGCTACTGTTGTGACTCTCTTAGCTATTCTGTTTGCTGGCTCATTGTTTTGTTTATAGGCAATTTGTTGATTACTTAACCTGTCCAGAAATGGCAGCCTGTGATAAGCTACTTGGCGACTCATTGGTGGCAAGTCAAATGTGCACAAGACAAAAGCATGCGGACAAATGCGCGAAGACAAGTGAGCACAAGACATTTGAGTACAATGACAATTGAGCGCAATGATAATTGCGTGCAAGACAATTCATCGCAATGATAATTGCGTGCAATACAATTGAGCGCAACAACAATTGAGTGCGAAGACAATTACGCGCAAGACAAATGAACGGAAGGACAAATCAGTGCAGTGACAATCACACACACGTTCACATTACTATGGTTATGTTTTCTCGTTTTATATGTGCTCAGAACAGCCCGCCCTCCTTTCGCTAGCATCGTTGTGATTGGTTACGTTTTCTCCTTTTATACTTGCTCAGAACACTCCACCTTTCTTTCGCTGCCTGACTGTGTCCATTATAGGTCTGGTCTAGAACTTGCTCTCTAACAGATATTTCTCTTGCTCAGATTTCACTCACCTTTGGTGAGAGCGACACTACTTCCAAATTTCATTTCCAAATTTCTTCATTTGCAAGGTATGTTTATATTTTCATTTGCTAACTTTTTAAACGTTGAAAGCTATATAAGATGCACGCAACAGAATTGCTAGATAAGTGAGGGTATAAGAAAACGCTGTGTAGCTCAAGTTTCGCTCAAAGTTTTGACGTTAGTGCACCTTCATAATTTCGACTCCCTTGTGGTTTCTATGCTAACGGTTTAAGCTATATAAGATGTGTGCTAGTGAATTACAAGATAAACGAGTGTAGCAATGATAGGCTGCTGTAGAAAAGTGCTAATGAAACCCTGAACACACACTTATTTATATATAATAATGGAACGCTGAACACATGCTTATTTATATATAATAATGGAACGCTGAACACATGCTTATTTATATATAATAATGGAACGCTGAACACACGCTTATTTATATATAATAATGGAACGATAAGCGTGTATGCGCAGATCAAACTTTTGACGTTAGTGCACCTGTATAATTTGGACTCCCTTGGGGTGCTTGTAAGATGCGCGCTACTGAATTGCAAGATAAACGAGTGTAGCAAGTAATAGGGCGCTGTAGAAAAGTGCAGATCTAGGAGGGGCAAGGGGGAAGAGGGGAGGGAGGGTAGAAGGAGAAGGGAAGAGGGGTGGGAATTTTTTTTTCTTTTTTTTGTATTTTTTCTAGGAGATGGAAGAAAAGGGGGAAGAGGGGAGGGAGTATATTCTTCTACGCTAACTTGTCTGCTCCCATTTGTCCACGCGCTTATGTCTTGCGTGCATCTGACTATGAACCGACTCATTTGCCTTTCATTTTTGTCTGCTCCCAATACATTGAAATGCAAACGTCATCCTATGCAGTCAAGCCAGAAAGGAAATTGAATGGTAGTGAATCACAAATAGTATGTGTGAGCTTGTAAGGCAGGCTAGCTCAATTGAGCTTTGGAATGTGTTGTGGTGCTAACTAGGAGATAGTCATCAGTAAGACAGTAATGGCTGTTTACATGAGGAATACATTCACCTTGTTAGTCAGCCAACCTGAAACTTGGATTTCACAGAGCGTTATACCTTCGCATCCCAGCTCAGTATTATTCCGCAAAGGTAAACACTCATAAGTGAGCAGTGAAGGAGACTAGCCCAACTATAATGCAGATCAAGCTTCATTCATTCTAGGTGAAGTCAAGCATACATACAGAGAAGTTAGCGAGTCCTAAATATGAAAGGGCATGAAGTGGGAAGTGTTTACGTTCTACTTCATTCTGATATTTTACTGTTAGGCGATTATAGTAATCAAATTGGCTGTTCTGCGATACACTTCCATTGTAATCAATTCCTAACTTTACTACTGTTGCATGCTATACTTTTTTTAAATCTTTAATCTAAAACAGTGTCATCATACAAATGATCAAAACAATAGGTATTACATACATTACACTAATATCTGTACAGGTAACATATATATCTTTCAAGATTGCATGCTATACTGATAATTACTAGTTTAGTTAGTATTCGATATCCTTATTCAGATCATGCTGAGAGAGGTAAATTGAATCTAATAGCTGTACAGCTTCTCTGGGGATCCTCGGTCTCCTGCAGGTTCCACGGTCATTGCAAGCAGCTGTGGCATGTTCTTTCTGCTCGATTCATACATTACTATCGTATGTCTTTCTTGCTAGCATCAAGCTGTACAAATATATTCACTGCATTACGTATATGCCTGGGTGTTTCTCTCCTTGCCTGTTGGTGCTTTAGGTTATGGACAGACAACAACTGATTGATGCCACTTTTTCCTTCTGTACTCGCTGATCGGAGAGCACCAGCAGCAGCAGCTGAAACCGGTGGAGCAGGCAGAAGGAGGAGGGGAGACTTGCAGAGCGAGGCAGGAGGCAGAAGGCAAGAGCAGGAAGGAGACAGAGCTAGGGGTAGCGGCGAGAGTTAGCTCCGCCCACCCCCACCGCGTCGGCGAGGTCAGAGCCCAAACTCCCCCTTAAAAGGGGCGGAGCCAACGGCGCCCAGCCGTTCGGCGCGCGGCGAAGGCGAGCGGTAAAGGCGCTCGCCTTAGCGAGAGCGCCTTTGCGAAGGGCCTTGCAAGGGACGAGTATCTACTATCAAGAACACCGAGGAGGACTGAACGGTAAGGAAGCGACAAACACAAAAGGTAAGGAAGAGACAGACGCCAAGGGAACAAACCCACACATACAATCAAGGTGAGGTAGAGCGGAGACAGCACACACAAAAGAGACAGCAAGGCAAGCAACATAAGGAAGCAGCAGGCAAGGGACACAAGCACACACAAGGGAAGCAAGAAATGGAAGCCCAAGGAAGTCAGAAGGTGAGCTTTCCGGTCTTCTGTATCGGCTGCAATATGTATGACTACCTCCCTTCGGGGATCCAGGCATACATTTGCAATCGATGCATGGAGATGGATAGCTTGAAATGTCAGGTAAGACTATTGGAAGGAACAGTGATGGAACTCGAAGACAGAATCCGAGCACAGGAGAAGATTCTAGTGGAGTACAGCCCAAACGAAGAGGTCAAGGAACTAGAAATGTTCATAGAGGAAGCTCATCAGCACCACGTAGAGATCTCAGGGCTGGAAAACTGTACTCAGGAAACCGATGTGAGGAGAGAAGACACCCATGCAAACATAGAAGAAACCGAAGACGAGGTAGGAGACAACCGCACATCAGGAGGAATAGTGAGAACACAGGAAGACATCGCCCCATCCAAAGAACAGGAAACAATTTCAAGAGCATCATTGGAGGAAGAAGACTGGCCCTACTCCAAGGACGTGGACCTACGCCCCCCAAGGAACTCCCGAATAAAGAAGATGGGGATCATCGTAGGCGACTCCATTATACGACATGTGGACAGCCACACCGCAGGAGGAAGAAAGGACAGAGTCGTCACCTGTCTGCCTGGAGCAAGAGTGAAGGATGTGACCAACAGGATCTCCAGGATCATAGATGGCGCAGGGGGAGAGGACACCGCTGTGCTTATCCACGTGGGAACAAATGATGTGAGCGGGCGGAAGTATGACAGGGAAGAGCTGAAGGGCCAGCTCCGCTCACTCGGAAGACAACTGAAGATCAGGGAGGTGAAGGTGGCCTTCTCTGAGATCCTCCCAGTACCAAGAGCGGATGGAAAGAGACAAGGGGAATTGCAAGTAATCAACGCCTGGATGAGACGATGGTGCGAAGAAGAAGGCTTCGACTTCGTGCGCAACTGGACGGCGTTCTGGGGAAAAAGCAAGTACTACAGAAGGGACGGACTACACCTCAACAAGGAAGGAGCAAGAGTTTTGGCAGGCAACATGAAGAAGGCAATCGAGAAGGCTTTAAACTGAAAGATAGGGGAAAGCCGACAGTCGACCACCGGTCGATGGCACGGATAGCAGGATGCCCCAACGAAGAAGCCAAGGAAAACTACTCCTACACAAGAGAAGACGACCTCACAGCCAACAAGGGAGAAAAAGCAGGAAGGGACAACTCAGACACAGGAGGGGACGACCACACAGCAAACAAAGGTGATAACACAGGAGCAGTAAAGGATATCGTAATTGAAACTACAGGGACGGCCAAGAGTAGAAGGTCCAAAAAGGTAACACGAAGGGAACTTAGATGTATGTATACGAATGCTAGAAGTCTAGGTAACAAAATGGGGGAACTAGAGACAATAGCAAGACATGACATATTGGATATCATTGGCATAACAGAAACATGGTGGAATGAAGAAAACAAATGGGACATAGTACTACAGGGATACAAACTGTATAGAAGAGATCGAGTAGGGCAGAAAGGTGGAGGTATTGCTCTATATGTTAAGGAGGGAATAGATTCTGTTGAAATAGTTACAACAGAAATGAAAGAGAAGCTTGAGTCACTCTGGATCAAAATTCCTGGTCAATATGGCGCAGATACGAAAATTGGCCTTTACTATCGTCCCCCAGGACAGGCGGAGGAAACTGACTCAGAAATGATGGAGGAAATCAAACAAGAATGCAAGACAGGCAATATAATTATATTGGGAGACTTCAATTTCCCAGGGATAGACTGGAAACTAGCAACCTCCAACTGCGGCAAGGAGGCCAAGTTCCTGGAGGTGCTAGGGGATTGCTTCCTGGAACAAATGGTAAAAGAGCCGACAAGAGGCAACGCCACCTTGGACTTGGTCCTAAATGGCCTCACGGGACCGATAACAGAAGTGGAAGTCATGGTTCCACTGGGAACGAGTGATCACAATGTAATCAACTTTAAACTTGACATCGGGAAAGGGAAACATGCCAAAACCTTAACCACCACCTTGAACTTTAAAAAGGGTAAATACGATCGCATGAGAGCCATGGTAGAAAAACGACTCGAGAAGATGGTGGACAAACTCGAAACGGTAGATCAGGCATGGTCCCTACTGAAAAATACTATCACAGAAGCACAAGATCTCTACATTCCGAGGATTTCCAAAGATCGGAGAACAAAGAGCAAAAGAGAACCGGCATGGCTTACCATAAAGGAAGCCATAAAAGAAAAGAAGGACTCTTTCAAAAAATGGAAATGCATAAAGACAACCGAAGCCTGGAACAAACATAAAGATGATCAGAAGAAATGTCACAAGGCGGTGAGGGATGCAAAACAGGAATATGAGGAAAAAATAGCCCAGGAGGCCAAAAACTTCAAGCCCTTCTTTAGATACGTGAAAGGGAAAAAACCTGCAAAAGAGGCAGTGGGACCCCTGGACGACCAGGGAAGAAAAGGGTACATCAAGGAAGATAAACAAATCGCAGACAAACTAAATTCCTTCTTTGCGTCCGTCTTTACGAAGGAGGACACCTCAACAATACCTGAAGCGGAGAAAGTGTTTGCAGGAGAAATAGAAGACAGCCTCACCACAGTTGAAGTGGACTTAGACCAGATATACTATCAGATCGACAAACTTAAAAGTGACAAATCCCCTGGACCGGATGGAATTCACCCGAGAGTCTTAAAGGAATTGAAGGTTGAAATCGGAGAGTTATTGCAAAAACTTGCAAACCTGACAATCAGAACTGGACAGATACCGGACGACTGGAGGATAGCGAACGTCACCCCAATTTTCAAAAAAGGATCGAGAGGGGAACCGGGCAACTATAGACCTGTGAGTCTTACGTCTGTCCCCGGCAAGATGGTTGAAGCACTGATCAAGGATAGCATAGTCCGGCACTTGGACGCACACGACTTGATGAAACCCAGTCAACATGGATTCAGGAAAGGGAAATCATGTTTGACGAATTTACTCCAATTTTTTGAGACCGTGAACGAGCAAATTGATAGTGGGAAGCCGGTGGACATAATATACTTGGACTTCCAGAAAGCGTTCGACAAAGTTCCACACGAAAGACTTCTCAGGAAACTGCAAAGCCATGGCATAGAGGGGGATATACAAAGATGGATAGGCAAATGGCTGGAAAACCGAAAGCAGAGAGTGGGCATAAATGGGAAGTTCTCCGACTGGGAGAAAGTGACTAGTGGTGTACCCCAGGGCTCGGTACTTGGGCCGATCCTTTTTAATATTTATATCAATGACCTGGAGGAAGGAACATCCAGTGAGATCATCAAGTTTGCAGATGATACAAAACTATGCCGGGCGATCAGATCGCAGGAGGATAGAGAGAAACTCCAGAGTGACTTGTGTCGGTTAGAAACATGGGCGGAGAAATGGCAGATGAAGTTCAATGTGGAGAAATGCAAGGTAATGCATTTAGGCAATAAGAATAAGGAATACGAGTATACAATGTCAGGTGCAACTCTGGGGAAGAGTGAACAAGAAAAGGACCTGGGTGTACTGATAGATAGGACCCTGAAGCCGTCGGCACAATGCGCGGCAGCGGCAAAGAAGGCAAATAGAATGTTGGGCATGATAAAGAAAGGAATCTCGAGTAGATCGGAGAAAGTTATAATGCCGCTTTATAGGGCAATGGTCAGACCACACTTGGAATACTGCGTCCAACATTGGTCTCCTTACCTAAAGAAGGATATAAAACTGCTGGAGAGGGTGCAGAGACGAGCAACAAAACTGGTGAAGGGTATGGAGAAACTGGAATACGAGGACAGACTTATAACACTAGGATTGTTCTCCCTTGAGAAAAGGAGACTGCATGGGGATATGATCGAGACCTTCAAAATACTGAAAGGAATCGACAAAATAGAGCAGAGAAGATTATTTACATTGTCCAATTTGACACGGACTAGAGGACATGTAATGAAGCTATGGGGGGGACAGGTTCAGGACTAATGTCAGGAAGTTCTGCTTCACTCAGAGAGTGGTTGACACCTGGAATGCCCTCCCAGAGGAGATTATTGCGGAATCAACCGTCCTAGGCTTCAAGAGCAAACTAGATGCATATCTCCTTAAGAGAGGCATATAAGGATATGGTGGACTATAAATTACGCCAGGTGTACACCTGGCAGGGCCTCCGCGTGTGCGGATCGCCGGATTTGATGGACCGAAGGTCTGATCCGGAGATGGCAGTTCTTATGTTCTTATGTTCTTACTCGCTATTTCACTGAACATAGTAGAACTGTATTAGGTCTATTGCATTTAATACAAGCTTGCAGTTGTTATCTTTAACATATTATCATTGTTCCTGTAGCTAATGGCTTTTTATGCGCATTTGTTTCATATCAATACAATTAACACCCTTATATTTCATCCATTGCATTACAACAATTTTATAAGCAATTATACACATCGGAGTGCTCTCTCCCGGATAGAGTGGATTTTTTTTGGCTGACAACCCGCATCCCAGTCTTACTGTGAAGGATAATATGTTGCTGTCCTCGCCCATATCACCGGAGGATATTCGACTGGTCTTAAAGGAAATAGCAAAAAGAAAGGCTCCAGGTACGGATGGACTCGCTTCTGAATTTTATACGGAGTTCCAGGACTTGCTGATACCTCAACTTATTCTGCTATTCACACACTTCATCCAGACTGGGCAGATAAAGGGTACATTTACAGAAGCCAGTATAATTGTTCTTCCTAAACCTGATAAGGATCCCTTACTCATTCCCAACTATAGGCCACTTTCGTTTATTAACATGGATGTTAAGGTGTATGCAAAAGTCTTGGCATCCAGACTACAGTGGCTGTTACCCAAGCTAATTGGAATGGAACAAAATGGATTTATGATGGAACGCCTATCCAGTGACAACTCCAGGATGTTTGCAAATGTGATTCAACATGCTGTGACAAATCATCTCTAATAAACGATTTGTCCCTAAGAAAAGGGATAGGAATATCTTGCCCTTATGCAGAAGAGCTAACCAGATCAGCAAGTTAGAACCTGATATCGCTGACTACCACCAGTGCAACCAGAGTGAGTCAGTACATGACATGCAGGAAGACTTTGTTCAGCCTAGAGCTTTTGCCAATCCAGTCAAAGGATTAAATCCCAGATTGCACTCTGCTCCTGTAAGGCAGAGACAGAGAAATACTGTCCCTGAGAAACACACACAGCTGAGGAGATAGAGCAGTCCCATCCCCCTATCAAGGCTGAGGGGGTGGGGCTATGAGCTCCATAAAGAGCAGAGAGTGAGAGAACAGGGGGAGAAGCAGGCAGGGCAGCAGCTGTGCAAGCAGTAACCTGAGCCCTTACCCCTGCCAGACAGCAGCAGCAGCAATGGAGATTGGGATATGGAAGAAAGCCCTTCCTTTCCAGTGGAACAGCAGCTTGAACCCATGGAGTTTGTGAATACTCTAGTCCAGGCAACAGAGCTAGGAACTTATGCTGAGGCCATGGACATAAGTTGCTGTAAAAGTGAGTTGTGAGGATTTTGAAGCTGCCAGTGTTCGTGCTAATGTGGGTTTTGAAGTTTGTGTTTGAAAATTGTTGCTGTGGAAAATTGCCTGCTAGGAGAGTGTTTCAAAGTTAGAAAAGTTCCTGCTGAACCAGAATGTACGCAGGTAGGGCTAGTCTCAGTTAGGGTGCTGGTCTTTGACCAAGGGCCGCCGCGTGAGCTGACTAATGGGCATGATAGACCATTGGTCTAACCCAACAGTGACAATTCTTATGTTCAATTAAAACCAGTAATGGAACTTGGAGGCTGTTTAAACTGCATAAGAGAAAAGCCCTGAAGTATATTTTTCCTATGATTGCACTGCATTACGTTCTGAGCTGAACCAGCTGAGAAATGGTTGGCTTGGCAACAGCTGAAGAAAGGCTGCTTGTTTAGAACTGCACAGTTCTTACTGAAGTGCTCTGAGCTCTGGGGATAGTAATCCTGCTCTGAGGTCTATGGGAGACTTCAGGGCATGTTGAATGCAAAACTGTTTGTGACAATTACTTATGCTGCTTGTGGGAAGAACTCCATTTTGAAACCTTTTCTGTGGGACTTACAAGTTACTTAATTAACCTGTACACAAGGCTGTCCTGGTGAAGAGGACTATAACTTAAACCAGCAAATGAACTTTCTATTATTCTGACTTTTACTGAGAGCCTGTGTTTATTGGCTATTGTTCTTTTGTGCTTTTCCGTTTTTTCTGGAAATTATTTTGAAGTATTTTTGCATTGCAAGATAGTGGTGATCTTTAACCACAATCTGGCTTTTGGCCAGAATAAAAGCTAGAAACCTGCTTTGTTGTCTGAATCCTTATTCTCTCAGAAGGAAAGGGAATACTCACCTGCAGCCCTATTGCGGGCAACAGACAACAGACTTTAAACCTGAAGGGCTCCCTAAGTCAGTGGGGACCACGGCAGCTCAGTATTCGTTAGTCACAGGGCCCACTGCGCTATCCAGGAGTAAGGACTGTGACAATGGTAACCACACTGCTTCTCCACTTTTGGCTTTAGCATTGGATGCCGAAAAAGCATTCGACATTGGAATTACATCTTTGCTTCGTTATCTTGGTTTTGGTTTGATACTGCCTCTATTAATATGATTAAAATATTCTATACTGCCCCTTCTACTAATATTAGAATAAATGGTATCACGTCCCCGTCTTTTCATCCCACCAGAGGAACGAGGCAGGGGTGTCCTCTGTCTCCACTCCTGTTCAACCTTCCACTAGAACCACTCCTTATTGCAATTCGTAATAACTCTAACATCAAAGGTGTTCAATGTGGGAGCTCTGAAGTCAAGTTTTCAGCCTATGCCAACAAAGTGCTTATCTATACGTCCCCAGATTCTATACCGGAGCTGATGGCCGTGATTTCAGCATATTCAAGACTATCTGGCTACATGCTTAATGCAACCAAGACAGAATTGATGTCCCTGAATAAATTTACTTATAGATCGGATGTCAGTGCCCATGACTTTCAATGGGCTGCAGACAAATTAAAATATTTAGGTATAAATTTTGGTAACACTATTGAATCAACAGTGGAGTATTGTTCCTCTCACATATTGCAAATCATCAATGATCAAGTTTCTAAATGGTCTCCATTATAGCTCTCCTGGTGGGGCCAATTGGAATCTATTAAAATGGTTATTGCACCTAGAATCATCTACACCTTAAGCATACTGCCATCGCATGTTTCCCCCTTCACTATACAAGAAAATTGACACTGCCCTAATGCACTTTCTATGGAATAATAGCACCCTTAGGCTTACACTTAAGAAATTGAAATGTGCCAAAGAGAAAGGGAGAGTTAATTTTTCTGACTTCTATGATTATCACTGTGCATTTATCATCATCCAAGGTGTTCGATGGTTATTGTGTGACGGATCCCAGAGCACTGATTGTATCTGGCTCAAATTCGAAATGGAATGCAACTGCCTGTCCTCTCTGCAGTGTTTGCCCTTTATGGCACCCTCTAAAAATGTCAACGGTAACGACCTAATGCAATCATCAATGAGAAAGGTAATTAAAGAGCTCGAGAATTTGTTGGATACTCCATGGCTATAAACACGCCACTTGCCGATCTGGAGGAATGACTCTATTAAGATCCATAACAATGTGATTGACTGGAAATTATTGCAAACAAGCTGGCATTTGGCAAATGAATCATTTGCTTGACAAGGATGGTTGGGCTACATTTGAATCACTTTGCGATCGCTTTGGTTTGCCGTCACGTTGCCATTATCAGTGGTTGCAACTCAGACATGCTGTGGAAGCGTTCTTACGTTCCACAACTATACTGGACAAAACTCCAGACCTTATGACTCTCTGTGCCATAGTATCATTCAAGAAAAAGGAGGCATCCCAGGGGTATAAGGTTTTTCGGCTGGAAAGGGATCAGAGACCACATGCTATTGAGTCTCAATGGAATGAAGAGCTGCAGCTTGACATTTCTGAAGATACCTGGAAAGTATTATAGTCTCTTACATCTCAAATTTGTAAATCGGCATCTTTTCTACAGATTTCATTTTTCTTATTGCATAGATCCTATTGGACTTAGTCGATTGGCAAAGCTAAACCCGAAAGCGGACGCTAGTTGCTGGTTCTGTAAACACTCAACAAGCACGTTGCGTCATATGATCTTTGAATGTCATATTCATGATTACTGGGAGTAAGTATGGATGGACATCTGTGCCCTTCTACAGATAAACTGTCCTCTGTCTTATGCAGTCCTTATTACTGGGGGTGTTGAGGCCAGGATACCTCTCATTGAAGAGAATAATAATTTATTACATATATTGATCCTCATTGCAATTAAAATTATTCTATCCGACTGGAAGAATTTGGCAACAGCTGAATACAATGCCTGGTGGAACATGGTTTGTTTGGTAGCCAAATATGAACGCATCACTTCAGAACAGTTGTGGTCAGTGAAAAAGCTCCGCTTTTGGAATACTCCACTCCGCCTCATCATTTCTCGGGTTGATTCCTTGGTTTATACAAATGAGTTGATTGGAAATTACTTTCATTGTCAATATCATACTTTTATACCGCTGTGCTTTCCCTGTGCTGTGTTTTATTCTTGTACTGAGTCATATGTTAATGAGTGACATCCAGACAATACTCTTTATTTTTTTTCTTTTTACTGACCATGTCATATACCCCCCTCTTCTACAAAGTCATGCTATCAGCTGCCGTGCGGTAACGGCCCCAAAGCCCATAGAGATTTAAAGGGCTTCGGGGCTGTTGCCGCACGGCTTTGTAGAAGAGGGGGATAGTATTTCTTTTATTATTGTACTGATTGTATTGTGGTGCTATTTTCTGTAATGTACGGTCTGCACCATATGTTTTGTTTTGATTGTTGTGGTTTTATAAAACTTAATAAAACATTTTTGAACTAAAAAAAAAAAAAACAAAATCCAGTTTCATCCAAAGTGTGGCAGTTTTACAAAGTTCAGTCCAGCAGGTAAGAAGAAAAATAAAAAACACCCCACATAATTTCATTCAAAAAACAAAACTTTGCCACTCTTAGTTGTAATCCTCCAAACTGGTTTCTAAAACATTCATAGATCACCCTTAGCTGGTAATCAGTTTTCCTTTTTGTGTTCAGCATTGCTTTACAACAATTCCAGTAACCAGGAAAAAGAAAAAAGGCAAAAAGAAAACAATGCCAATGTCCAAACAAACAGGTAATTTTCTCTTCACAGAATGATCTTGGCTGTTCCAAGCCACAGTTCAGGGCCCAAGCTCTCAGTGAGCATTAACACTTAGCTCACTATCTTGAAATATTCTTTCTTTCAGAATTCCCCCCCCCCCCCCAAAAAAAAAAAAAAAGAAAAAACAAACACCAAACAAAAAAACAACCTTTCAAGCAAGGGGAAACAGGTTCACTCTTTCAAAGTACTATGAACCCACCTCCATGTTGTCTGCTGGCTCTGGTAATTCCACAGGCACTTCTGAGATATTCATTTCCTCTACCTTAGGGGTGTCAAAGTCCCTCCTTGAGGACCGCAATCCAGTCAGGTTTTCAGAATTTCCCCAATGAATATGCATGAGATCTATTTGCATGCACTGCTTTCATTGTATGCTAATAGATCTCATGCATATTCATTGGGAAAAACCTGAAAACCCGACTGGATTACAGCCCTCGAGGAGGGACTTTGACACCCCTGCTCTACCTCCTCTAAATTTGCAGCAGCTTGAAGCAGGGTCTGTTCACCCTCTTCTACCATCTCCATCTCACTGCCTTGCCTAGCCTCGTGGACTGCTCAACTCCTTATTCTCCTGTTTCTCTTCCTGGCTCAGAGCTTTTGGCCTATGTTCCACAGCACCAAGGTGATCCCTCCAAAACTCCCCCCAAACCTATTATACCCACCTTTCTCCCACCCCAATAGCCCTTATGGCTGTAGGTGGCACTTATATAGCAATATAGTATAGTAAGGTTCTGGTGGACACACCCTCCCTCCCAAAAAATATGAATAAAACAGTACATACCTGTCTGTAGAAAAGCTGCATCTGAAAAGGTTAATAGAGCATCACACAAGTAGCCCGGTGGATGGGGTAATGAGACATAGAGAGGAGGACCCAGGCCCATAAGACACTCTGTTTATTATATTATTGGTGGAAAGTGTGAGTCTACCAAAACCTATCAAAATCCTACTAAACTGCCATATAAGTGCCACCTGCTGCCATAAGAGCTATTGGTATAGGAGACAGGTACGTATAGTAGGTTGTGGAGGAGTTTTGGAGGGATCCCCATAAATTAGAAGGGAGTTTTAGTCATCTGGTCAGTTTGGGTGCCTGTTTTGGTACGTAGATGTTTCTAAAACTGGTCTAGCTCGGAACGTCTAAGTTCAATCTAGGATATCCTGTAAAAGATTTGATTATCGCCGCAAAACCTCCAAGTCTAACCCGGCCCAAAGCCTGTCCAAATCGCTCCCAAAACACACCCCTTTCTGAGTTTTACATTTTGGAGAGCGACCATCCTGCGAAATGTCTTTCTTTGCTTCGATTATCAGCACTTGGATGTTTTGCTGAGAAAAACATCCAAGTGCCGATTTTTGGACATTTTTGTGTTTTGAAAATGCTCCTAATAGTCTTGCATAGTCCATGAAAGCATCTATAAAAGCTAATCACTGGAATCCGAACTGCAGTAAATATGTGGATTTTGTCAAGTAACTTCAGTTATAAAAAAAATACCTGTATGTTATTCAGTTTTAAAAAAAGAGATTAAATGGTTAACTATTTGCCATTGCAAATAATAATAGCTATTCCCCACACATATTATTACATACTGTTATTAATCTTTGTAGTTAATCATTTCTTGAAAAGGAAATTAAACACTTCAGGCTCTGTCCGGGATTTTTGTTCTCCTGTGATTTTCTTCACTTTAAGACGGATGAACTGTGGATATTATATTCTATAACACATTTTCCAAAACATGCAGTTTGCATATTCATGGTCATAGAAACATAGAAGATGACGGCAGAAAAGGGCTACAGCCCATCAAGTCTGCCCACTCTGCTTACCCACCCCCTGTCTATGCCCTAATGACCCAATTTCCTTATCTTGACCCTCGTAGGGATCCCACATGGGTATCCCATTTATTTTTAAAGTCTGGCACGCTGTCTGCCTCGATCACCTGCACTGGAAGCTTGTTCCAATGATCAACCACTCTCTGTGAAGAAATACTTTCTGGTGTCGTCTATGCTGATGTTTTTGTTTCAGCTACTGGGGTATACTAAAGTGCAGCCACTCCGAAAAAAAAAAATTCTCGCCCAGCACTCACTCCTGCGACTTGAAATGCCACTGTTTCCTTACCTGCTTGTGGCGCTTCACTAGACTTGAAACTGGGACACATAAGCAATGTGTTATTTCTGTATTGTCCCTTTCAGCTGGTCCCTTCACTCCCATACCAAACACAGCGAGCACCTGTGAGACAAACTACAGTTAAAAAACCAGCCATAAATACTACTAGTTGCTCTATGACATCAGGACGCTGTAGTGCAATCTGTCAAAACAGAAGTGGGAATGGAAGAAATGTCAAACTGCCTTGAGATACTACTTTGGGGAAGAAGGCAAAGCAGATATTAACCATGGCATGTTTCTAGCCAGGGTTACAGTTAGTAGATTTGATTGTGCACGGTCGAATTTGAAGAAAAGCTTATTTTTGCACAGCACAGTCAGTAAGTTCTTCAAGAATAACTGAACCATTTGCAAATGCAGACTGCAGTTGGGTATACAGGCAGTCCCCGAGTTACAGACGCCTGACATAAGTACGACTCATACTTAAGGACGTGGTTGCGGCTTCATTTGATTTCACTGAGCAGTATTTCCAGTGGCATAGACTCCTACACTTCTTCACAGATTCAGGAATGATGTATGGCCACATTAAGAATAGTGTGTGGTTGTACATGCTGTAACAGCGGAAACACTGGTAGGGGCAGATGGCCTTTTTGTTAGGTGGGAGCAGAGGTAAGCAGCAAGAATCTTTAAGTCTACAACTTCTGCGTTATGTACAAATCTGGCTTAAGAACAGCTTTAAAAATGTAACTTGTTTTTAACCCGGGGACTGCCTGTATTAAAACTGTCAGGGCACTGTGTTATCTGACTTTATGAAAGAAATATTTATGCAAATCTTCTAAAAAATATTTAAAATCTCTTGAACCCAGTGCCAACTTGTACTACTGGCATGCATGACCCTTAGAGGGGATTTGCATGCCAGAAAAGGCCTGACCAACTTGGTATTCTCCAACCGTGCAAATTTGTCTGGGAAAGAGATAAAAATTCTAAATGTCTTGATCTGATGATACATGAGTAAAAATTGCACATTCTGCCCATCTTCAGTGTATCTTCGGATATTTTAAATTACAGCAAATTATTCAAGTACAGTGGCAACTGGAGTTCTTATACCACCACAAGAAAATTTGTACAGAGATGGTGCAAGGGGATGACAGAAAGTTCTAAAAGTTATGTACTGTGACCGGGCACAGCCAAGCTGGGCTCAACAAGTGGCCTTACCCAGTGCACACAGAACCTCAGCCGAGCGGTTACGTGAGGTTCTATTGGTATCTTGGTATTGGAATAATTAAAAAAAAACAGGTTCAATGACAGAGACCCAATTTCCTGGTATACTTTATTGATCAAAAATCAAAACAAACTTTCAAACAGGCTTCTTCAGGTTTGTATCACCTGCAGCCTTCAAAACAAAAATAATTGTCAGTTCCAAGTCAACCAGCTCAAAAAAGAAAAAAACTTGTCTTAACTGTAAAGTTTTCTTAAAATAAAAAATTTCAGCCTTCTCTTAATCTAGTACACAGTCCAAATTTTATCCCAGCTCTCTTTAACAGGAAAAGATTAGCTTATTTCCATTCCTTCTATAATGGGCAACTGTTTCCTCTATCTCCATATTATAAGCAAGGTCCTCATCAGCCATCTCAGTGTCTTGCCCAAACACAGACTCACTGTTCTCTGTGGCTTCTATCTCACCAATCTCTGCCTGGGCAGGTAGCTAGGAGGTAGACTGTGGCTTCCTGATTCTCTGGGCTGGTAATCTGTGGCTTGCAACCTGCTCTGTCTTGCTGAGTCGAGAGCAGGTGTGTACTCTGAGGCTGGCTCTCCAGTTCCTTCTGGGTCTGTCTTCCCTACTTTGAGAAAACTACTCCCTTTCTTTTCCTGCAGTAGTGCTGCCCGATTCAGGAAAAAAAATTTCAATTCGATTTGATTCGATTCGATTTTCCTGCCCTATTGGGTGTTTTTTTCAAACATCCTGGTGGGTTTATTTTATAGTCTCTTCACCCCCTTTGCCTTCTAACCACACAGGCACTGTGGTGTAAACAAAATAAACAAACAAAAAAGACTTTTCCTCTCTCTGTTAAATCCTAGCTCACGTTTGCGGTCTAACACCAGCTCTGGCAGGATACACGTTTCAAAACTGGCATATTGTAATCAGAAAATGGAAAATAAAATTAGTTTTTCTACCTTTTGTTGTCTGATCATTATTCAAATCTTGTTGGTCCCAGGCTCTGGCTGTTTTATGATAACTTGCTTACCAGGGTCTCCTTCTTTCTTCTTTCTCCGTTCTAACCATCCATCTGCCATCTCTGTCCTCCCCTTCCATTTCCCTTCCCTCCCCAGGAGGTCTGGCATCTTTCCTTTTTTACGTCTCCCTCCACAGATCCACCTTTTCTTAACTACCCTTTCATTCAGCATCTCTCCCTCCTTCCCCACCACCCCAGGGTTCACCATCTCTCCCTTTCTTTTCCCAACAACACTCTTATCCAGCATCTTTATCCCCCCTCCACACCATCCCTTGTGTCTAACTTCTCTCCCTTTCTGTTCCTTCACTCCCTAAATCCCATTGTCCATCATCTCTCTCCCTCTCCTCTATTTTTAGACCCATTATTTCTTCCCCCTCAAAGTCTGTCAAATGCATGTCTCTTTGAACCCCCCCTTCCCTCCCTCCCTCTGTGTACTTCTACACCATGGCCCCCCGAAGGTCTGTCCTCCCCTGAAGGTGAGAGAAGTTAGGCGTTGAAAGCACATTCAAAGAGGTGGGCTTTTAAACGGGCCTTGAACACTGCCAGAGACAGAGCCCGCTGTAGGGATTTGGGCAGCTTGTTCCAAGCATACGGCACTGCAAGGTAAAAGGGACGGAGTCTGGAGTTGGTAGAGGAAGAGAAGGGCTCAGATAGGAGGGATTTACCAGCTGAGCTGAGCTCATGGGAGGGGATAGTAAGGGGCAGCTGAGTGAATGCATTTGTAGCTCAGTAAGAGGAGCTTGAATTGTATTTGGATTTAAGATTTAAAGGTTGTCCTTCTGAAGTGCTGGACACACTTTCTTCTCATCATGTCGACCACATATGGGTAAAGAAAGGCATTATTTTATTATATCTGTAGGATACATGAAGTACAGTAATGCCTCATCCTGTTAACCTTGACATTTTGCACCTGTCTAGGTGATCACCTAGTCTTATCTAATAGTTGGGCCAGCCCTGTGCACAGGACCAATGTAACAATACACAAATCTACTGTTGGATCACAAAATCTATTTCAGTTAATCACGGTTCAGTAATTCAACAAGCTACAGGACCCAAATCCTCCAGAAAATCATAAAAAATAGCAGCTTGATTACATATTGACTGAGCGTTATACCATCTATATATATAAAATCGGATGTATGTATGTATGTGCCGCGATCACGCAAAAACGGCTTGACCGATTTGAACGAAACTTGGTATGCAGATCCCTCACTACCCGGGATGATATGTTCTGGGGGTCTCGCGGCCCACCTGCACACGTGGACGGAGCTACAAACAGATAATCGTATTTCACCCATTCATGTCAATGGAAAAAATGTAAAGAGCTGCCAACGCAAAAACGGCTTGCCCGATTTGAACGAAACTTGGTATGCCGATCCCTCACTACCTGGGTTGATATGTTCTGGGGTTCTCACGGCCCACCTGCACATGTGGGCGGAGCTACAAACATAAAATCAGATTACACCCATTCATGTCAATGGAAAAAATGTAAAACAGCTGCCAACGCAAAAACGGCTTGCCCGATTTGAACAAAACTTGGTATGCAGATCCCTCACTACCTGGGGTGATATGTTCTGGGGGTATCGCGGCCAACCTGCACACCTGGGCGGAGCTACAAACAGAAAATCAGATTTCACCCATTCATGTCAATGGAAAAAATGTAAAAACTGCCTCTGCAAAACTGGCTTGCCCGATTTGAACGAAACTTGGTATGCGGATCCCTCACTACCCGGGATGATATGTTCTGGGGGTCTCGCGGCCCAACTGCACACGTGGGCGGAGCTACAAACATAACTTAAGATTTCACCCATTCAAGTCAATGGGAAAAATGTAAAAAGCTGTGGGACCGATTTGAACTAAACTTGGTATGCTGATCCCTCACTACCTGGGGTGATATGTTCTGGGGGTCTCGCGGCCCACCTGCACACGTGGGCGGAGCTACAAACAGAACATCAGATTTCACCCATTCATGTCAATGGAAAAAATGTAAAAAGCTGCCATTCTCACAGTAATTCACAAACGGCTTGACCCATTTGAACGAAACTTGGTATACAGATCCCTCACTACCTGGGGTGATATGTTCTGGGGGTCTCGCGGCCCTCCTGCACATGTGGGCGGAGCTACAAACAGAAAATCACATTTCACCCATTCATGTCAATGGAAAAAATGTAAAAAGCTGCCATTCTCACAGTAATTCAAAAACGTCTTGACCAATTTGAACGAAACTTGGTATGCAGATCCCTCACTACCCGGGGTGATATGTTCTTGGGGTCTCGCGACCCCCCTGCACACGTGGGCGGAGCTACAAACAGAAAATCGGATTTCACCCATTCATGTCAATGGAAAAAATGTAAAAAGCTGCCATTCTCACAGTAATTCACAAATGGCTTGACCGATTTGAACGAAACTTGGTATGCAGATCCCTCACTACCTGGGATGATATGTTCTTGGGGTCTAGCGGCCCACCTGCACATGTGGGCGGAGCTACAAACAGAAAATCAGATTTCACCCATTCATGTCAATGGAAAAAATGTAAAAAGCTGCCATTCTCACAGTAATTCGCAAACGGCTTGACCGATTTGAACGAAACTTGGTATGAAGATCCCTCACTAACTGGGGTGATATGTTCTGGGGGTCTCGCGGCACTCCTGCACACGTGGGCGGAGCTACAAACAGAAAATCAGATTTCACCCATTCAAGTCAATTGGAAAAAATGTAAAAAGCTGTGGGACCGATTTGAACGAAACTTGGTATGCAGATCCTCACTACCTGGGGTGATATGTTCTGGGGGTCTCGCGGCCCACCTGCACACGTGAGCGGAGCTACAAACAGAAAATCTGATTTCACCCATTCAAGTCAATGGGAAAAATGTAAAAAGCTGTGGGACCGATTTGAACGAAACTTGATATGCAGATCCATCACTACCTGGGGTGATATGTTCTGGGGGTCTCGCTGCCCACCTGCACACGTGGGTGGAGCTACAAACAGAAAATCTGATTTCACCCATTCATGTCAATGGAAAAAATGTAAAGAGCTGCCATTCTCACAGTAATTCAAAAACGGCTTGACCGATTTGACCGAAACTTGGTATGCAGATCCCTCACTACCTGGGGTGATATGTCCTGGGGGTCTCGCGGCCCACCTGAAAACGTGGGCGGAGCTACAAACAGAACATCAGATTTCACCCATTCATGTCAATGGAAAAAATGTAAACAGCTGCCATTCTCACAGTAAATCTAAAACGGCTTGACCGATTTGAACGAAACTTGGTATGCAGATCCCTCACTAACTGGGGTGATATGTTCTGGGGGTCTCTTCACCCAAGAATTTATATGTTCTTGCTCCTGGAGGTGAAACTAAAAATGTTGTTTATAATCAAGTTTTGTGTTAGTTGTATTGTATTCATTTTGTCAAATATTTCACATTATAATTTGAATATTGTACTTTTTATAAAGCTGTAAAAAAATAATTTCATTCACCATTATAAAGTATCTTTATTTGAATCCATTTACAGTGTTATTGCTATAATTAAATACCCGTGCAACGCCGGGGCATCAGCTAGTGTGAGATAAATATTGAGTCGGTGGCAGACTGGAGTTTTTGGCCAGCGGCAGCATTATCCCCAGATATTCAATATTGGGGCCATCTCTAGGCACGGGCACTGAAAATATGGGCAAATAGAGCTGACTAACACTTATAGTATGTGGTTAAGTGCAATATTCAGCAGGTGATGGCAAAAGGTGAACTACACAAAGATAGGACTGCATTTTATGTGGTCCTATTTACATGGTAAACTTATGCAGTTAAATGCACCAGAGCAGGGATTCCCTCAGCTCAAGACCCCCTAGCTGAGGCCCATCCCTCACAAAATGCAAGGCCCCACTCTCACCCCTTACAAGGCCATAACTTTACAGGGTCTGCCTTTGGAAGAACTGGTGGTCCAAGGGAGTCCAGTGCCATTTGTAAAATGGCATTCCTAGTGATATGTCTTTTGGGATCCCATTGAGGGGGAATAATATTGGTAGCAATAAGATTAGTAACTCTTCTATCATTGTATATCATTTGCTAATTTCATACTAATCCTCTCTCTTTTATAATATTGAATTGCCTCTTATAGTGGACCTGAGCTGGTAATTTTCCTTGATTTTCTCATTTGATGGGAGAGTATTTTATTTTGTTTTCCACTTTAGCGTTCTGTACAAGATTTTCCTGAATATTCTTTTTTTTATATATGTATAAATAAAAGATTTTTTTAAAAGAAAAAAGACTCGGCATGTAAAAAAAAAAAAAAAAAAATCGGTATCAGATTTTTCATATAGGGGGTAATTTGATAATCGAGCATGTGTAAATAATATGCCTTCTTTTTCCTTTATGGGTGCTGTTGAAATCTCAAAACTAAAGCATACTTCCACTTAGAAAAGTTGCCCTGAGGAATTTATGTGCTTACAGTAACACCTGCTTTTTGGCATGTATAAATTTTCTAGGTTAATTTACATGCATATTTTCTAAATTATGCATAAAAAATGCAAACCCTTACCTACCCTGCCCTTGGGCATACCTCTAATTGGCTTGGATAAAGTTACTTGTGTATATGATGCACTATTTCCATATATAATGTAATGCTTTTATAATTGTCCTCATGAAAAGGATGAGCATTACAGCAACTGTCAAATAAAACAGGGAAGCAGATCTCTAGAACTTCAGACACGAAAAGACGAACAGTGGAGAAGTACCAAGGTCTAGGTGTGCAACTTTATTTCAAAACTTTATAAGTGCGATGGCTCGACACGCACGAGTTTCAGCCTATCAGGCCTACCTCAGGAGCCTTATCAGTAACCTTCACCACTATGTAAGGTAGCACACATCAAAAGCAATTATAATGAGCTCTAATCACTGTGTAGGACAGCTTGTATCGTGACTGCACTCACGGTAATCACTTCCAGAAGAATGGTTTACAGATTTGCCTTAATCAAACCAGAAAAACAAGCATTCCCGGAAATGACATGGGAAAAATCTCAAATGTACAAACAGAAGAGTACTGCAGAGTAGATGTTTGTGATGCCGGATTTATTAAATCACATAACAAATAGTAGTTCTCTGTATCCATATAGTTTGAAAAGGTACGGACCCAATAAGGGCCGTGTTTCAACCCAATCATCTTCCTCAGGGGTCCTAAGATAGAGCATATATCATTTAAATGTTATAGGGAAAGAGTGTGAAATTGAAGATTTGAACTTGGGTAAATGTGGAGATGACAGTGTACCATGTTTTCAAATTGAATAGATAGTGAATAAGTATGAATGTGTGTTACACGTAAAAGTTCGACATGTGTTACACGTAAAAGTAAAATGATACTGGTGTAAAATAGTACGAAACTGTAAGTGTGAGATGAAGGTGATATAAAGTGTATTTAAAAATTTAATTTAAAACCAAAATAAAAGTTAAAAATTTTGCCTTAAGAATATAGTAACATAGTAGATGATGGCAGATAAAGACCCAAATGGTTCATCCACTATGCCCAACCTGAGTCAATTAATTTTTTTTTTTTTCCTAGCTATTTCTGGGCAAGAATCCAAAGCTCTACCCGGTACAGTGCTTGGGTTCCAACTGCCGAAATCTTTATCAAAACTCAGTCCAGCCCATCTACACCCTTCCAGCTACTGAAGCCCTCCCCAGCCCATCCTCCCCCAAACGGCCATGTACCGACACAGACCGTGCAAGTCTGCCTAGTATTGGCCTTAGTTCAATATTTACTATTATTTTGTGATTCTACATCCTCTATGTTCATCCCACACTTCTTTGAACTCCGTCACTGTTTTCCTCTCCACCACCTCTCTCTGGAGCGCATTCCAGGCATCCACCACCCTCTCCGTAAAGTAAAATTTCCTAATATTGCTCTTGAATCTACCACCCCTCAACCTCAAATTATGGCCTCTGGTTTTACCATTTTTCTTTCTCTGGAAAAGATTTTATTCTACGTTAATACCCTTCAAGTATTTGAACATCTGAATCATATCTCCCCTGTCCCTCCTTTCCTCGTCTAGGGTATACATATTCAGGGCTTCCAGTCTCTCCTCATAAGTCTTCTGGCGCAAACTTCCTATCATTTTCGTCGCCCTCCTCTGGACCGCTTCAAGTCTTCTTACATCCTTCGCCAGATACAGTCTCCAAAATTGAACACAATACTCCAAGTGGGGCCTCACCAATGACCTGTACATGGGCATCAACACCTTCTTCCTTCTATTGGCTATGCCTCTCTTTATACAGCCCAGCATCCTTCTGTCAGCAGCCACCGCCTTGTCACACTGTTTTTTCGCCTTTAGATCTTCAGACACTATCACCCCAAGGTCCCTCTCCCCGTCCATGCATATCAGCTTCTCACCTCCCAGCATATACGGTTCCTTCTGATTATTAATACCCAAATGCATTACTCTGCATTTCTTTGCATTGAACCTCAACCATGCAAGTTATATAATTAGAAATGTATTTCATCTGCATCTGGCAGATTCTCTGTGTTGTAAACTGCTCTGAACTGTTAAGATATAGCGGGTTATAAATAAAACTAGTGTTTAAGCCCGTTACATTAACGGGTTCTAGAATATATGTCTGTCTGTCTTAGTTTATTTATGTCTCTCTCCCTGTTCTTGTCTCTTTCTTCCTTTCTTTCTGTCTCTCTCCCTCCTGCTATTTTTCTCTCTCTCTCTCCCTGGCACCTTTTGTCTGTCTGTATTTCTTTCTGTCTCTCTCTCCCTGCCCCTATGACTGTCTGTCTTTCTGTCTCTCTCCCTCTCGCTGTGTCTGTCTCTCTCCCTGGCCACCTTTCTCTGTCTGTCTTTCTGTCCCTCTCCCTGCCCCTGTGTCTTTCTTCCTTTCTTTCTGTCTCCCTCCCTCCCGTTGTCTGTCATTATTTCCCTCCTTTTCCCTATGCAGCAGCATGTTCACCCCATTTCCCTGTGCAGCAGCAACAGCATTTCCCTCCTCCCCCCCACCCACTTTCCTTTGCAGAAGCAGCAGCAGTATTTCCCTTCCCCTCCAGTCCCTGTGAAGTAGAAGCAGCATTTTCTCCCACCCCCCATTCCCTTCTCTCCCCCCCCCCCCACTTTCCTTTGCAGAAGCAGCAGCGGTATTTCCCTTCCCCTCCAGGTCCCTGTGAAGCAGTAGCAGCATTTTTCCCCACCCCATTCCCTTCTCTTACCGCCAGCTGTCCGGCTCCATTTGGCCCCTCCCTTCTCTTAACGATCTGGCCTGCTCCATACAGCCCCTCCCCCTTCCCGCAGTGTTGCCTTCGTCCTGTTCTTTTTTGGGCCCCCCTTCCCTTCCCGCGGGCTGGTCTACTGTGGCCGAAGGTTTTTTTTTAAGTTTAAAAGTGGCTCCTCTCACGATCCCCGCCAGCGTCGGAAGCCTTCTCCGACGCTGATACAGGCTCGTGAGAGGAGCCGACACCGCAGCTTGAGAGGTGGAGAGCATGGAGTCCAGCACTGCCATCCAGTTTGACGGAGTGAGGGACCCTTGTATGCGCGCATGCACACTCTGCCGACCACGGAACTACAGATCAGGCATGCGCGCTTAGCGTTTTATTATATTATACTAGCTGATGCTCCGGCGTTGCACGGGTATTTAATTATAGCAATAACACTGTAAATGGATTCAAATAAAGATACTTTATAATGGTGAATGAAATTATTTTTTTACAACTTTATAAAAAGTACAATATTCAAATTATAATGTGAAATATTTGACAAAATGAATACAATACAACTAACACAAAACTTGATTATAAACAACATTTTTAGTTTCACCTCCAGGAGCAAGAACATATAAATTCTTGGGTGTAGAGACCCCCAGAACATATCACCCCAGTTAGTGAGGGATCTGCATACCAAGTTTCGTTCAAATCGGTCAAGCCGTTTTAGATTTACTGTGAGAATGGCAGCTGTTTACATTATTTCCATTGACATGAATGGGTGAAATCTGATGTTCTGTTTGTAGCTCCGCCCACGTGTGCAGGTGGGCCGCGAGACCCCCAGGACATATCACCCCACGTAGTGAGGGATCTGCATACCAAGTTTCGGTCAAATCGGTCAAGCCGTTTTTGAATTACTGTGAGAATGGCAGCTCTTTACATTTTTTTCCATTGACATGAATGGGTGAAATCAGATTTTCTGTTTGTAGCTCCACCCACGTGTGCAGGTGGGCAGCGAGACCCCCAGAACATATCACCCCAGGTAGTGATGGATCTGCATATCAAGTTTCGTTCAAATCGGTCCCACAGCTTTTTACATTTTTCCCATTGACTTGAATGGGTGAAATCAGATTTTCTATTTGTAGCTCCACTCACGTGTGCAGGTGGGCCGCGAGACCCCCAGAACATATCACCCCAGGTAGTGAGGATCTGCATACCAAGTTTCGTTCAAATCGGTCCCACAGCTTTTTACATTTTTTCCATTGAATGGGTGAAATCTGAGTTTCTGTTTGTAGCTCCGCCCACGTGTGCAGGTGGGCCGCGAGACCCCCAGAACATATCACCCCAGGTAGTGAGGGATCTGCATACCAAGTTTCGTTCAAATCGGTCAAGCCGTTTGTGAATTACTGTGAGAATGGCAGCTTTTTACATTTTTTCCATTGACATGAATGGGTGAAATCTGATTTTCTGTTTGTAGCTCCGCCCACATGTGCAGGAGGGCCGCGAGACCCCCAGAACATATCACCCCAGGTAGTGAGGGATCTGAATACCAAGTTTCGTTCAAATCGGTCAAGCCGTTTGTGAATTACTGTGAGAATGGCAGCTTTTTACATTTTTTCCATTGACATGAATGGGTGAAATCTGATTTTCTGTTTGTAGCTCCGCCCACGTGTGCAGGTGGGCCGCGAGACCCCCAGAACATATCACCCCAGGTAGTGAGGGATCTGCATACCAAGTTTCGTCCAAATTGGTCACAGTGAGAATGGCAGCTTTTTACATTTTTTCCATTGACATGAATGGGTGAAATCTGATTTTCTGTTTGTAGCTCCGCCCACGTGTGCAGGTGGGCCGCGAGACCCCCAGAACATATCACCCCAGGTAGTGAGGGATCAGCATACCAAGTTTAGTTCAAATCGGTTCCACAGCTTTTTACATTTTTCCCATTGACTTGAATGGGTGAAATCTGAAGTTATGTTTGTAGCTCCGCCCACGTGTGCAGTTGGGCCGCGAGACCCCCAGAACATATCATCACTGGTAGTGAGGGATCCGCATACCAAGTTTCGTTCAAATCGGGCAAGCCGGTTTTGCGGAGGCAGTTTTTACATTTTTTCCATTGACATGAATGGGTGAAATCTGATTTTCTGTTTGTAGCTCCGCCCAGGTGTGCAGGTTGGCCGTGATACCCCCAGAACATATCACCCCAGGTAGTGAGGGATCTGCATACCAAGTTTCGTTCAAATCGGGCAAGCCGTTTTTGCGTTGGCAGCTGTTTTACATTTTTTCCATTGACATGAATGGGTGAAATCTGATTTTATGTTTGTAGCTCCGCCCATATGTGCAGGTGGGCTGTGAGACCCCCAGAACATATCACCCCAGGTAATGAGGGATCGGCATACCAAGTTTCGTTCAAATCGGGCAAGCCGTTTTTGCGTTGGCAGCTCTTTACATTTTTTCCATTGACATGAATGGGTGAAATACGATTATCTGTTTGTAGCTCCGCCCACGTGTGCAGGTGGGCCGCGAGACCCCCAGAACATATCATCCCGGGTAGTGAGGGATCTGCATACCAAGTTTCGTTCAAATCGGTCAAGCCGTTTTTGCGTGATCGCGGCACATACATACATACATCCGATTTTATATATATAGATTATTATTATTATTATTCCGAATACGATAAAAGTGCACATGTGCAGACAGCTATTCATCATGTTGGAACAGATAGGGGGAACAGAAAAGCACATCAGATATTTTGGTGTAACTAAAAACACATACCTAAGGATGGATGTTGAGCTAGGATGCAATTGTGAATATAATCTATATAATAAAACCGTAGGCGGCGCATGCGCACTCTTATCCGCGTGCTTCCATGATCCGTATGTCCGTGGCCACCAAGAGTGCAGCATTCCCCGCTCTTACTACGGCCCCACGCAAAGCTGACAAATTTAACAACGCGGCACTTCCCTCCATTTTCGCAACGGCGCTTTCCCCAGATAGGGGAAGCCGAACAGCTCACTCCCGCCTTCACGCCTCTGCTCGGCACGGCACTTTCCCCAGATAGGGGAAGGCGAACAACTCACTCCCGCCACCGTAACACGTTCCTCTGCCGCGGTCCCATATGTCAGAGAAGGGGCGGGACCAAGGCAGAGGGGAAAGTGCTACGGCAGTGGCAGGGCTCCGATTTCGATGCGGCTGCTTTTAACATTGGTGGAGCTGCACTGCACCTGATGGAGGGAGGGAAGGAAAGGTGGTTGTGCGCTGTTGAGCCCCTCTGCACGGGCCCAAACCAAAAAAGGAGCCAGGACTCTTCTCCACTCGGCGCCGCCAGACCCAACAAAACGGCCCTACACTCACAGACCCGCGAGCAGGGTTGCCATGGAAACCTAACCGGAATTACATGCAGTCGCGCAAGGGTCAGTGAGAGGGGATCAGGAGCTAAAGAGAGATTGAAAAAAAACAAACAAACAAACAACAGTGCACAAGTAGAGAGAGACACACAGACAGTCACAGAAGGACAGGGGGCTAAAGACACAGATTGAAAAAAATAACAAAACACAGAGGACAAGGAGAGAGAGAGACACAGACACTCACAGAAGGACAGGGGGCTAAAGAGACAGATTGAAAAAATAACAAAACACAGAGGACAAGGAGAGAGAGACACAGGAAAATAAAATGACAAACAGACATACAGCAGCCAAGGAGACAGACATACTTACATACAGCGTCCAAGTAGACAGACAGAGAGACAGCAAAAAAATACAAACAGCCAAGGAGACAAACAGAAAAAAATAAGAAATACAATGCCCAAGGATAAATTCAGGAAAAAAAACCTTCCAGACATACAGTGGCCAAGGAATTAGACTGAAAAAAAGGCATACAGACATACAGCAGCCAATGAGACAGACAGACTGACAGCGACCAAGTAGACAATCAGCAAAAAAACACAAACAAACACACAAAGCAAAAAAAGAGAAACATACAGCGCCCAAGGAGACAGGCATGCAACAAATAGGAAAAATAAAAAAACTTTAAATAAATCAACCATACATGAAGAAGGAATTAAAAAAAAAAGGAAAAGACACCTACAGGGAAACACAGGATCAAGAGCATACAGAGAAAACAGAAGTTTGCAGGAATCAGGAACATATAGAGAAAGGAGAGCAGAGACCCCTGCAAGAAGAGAAAAATAGCAAAGAGATGGGGATGAGAAAGAGAGCAGAGATGCTTGCAGGGAGAAAAAGCTAAGCAGTAATGTTACAGCTTGAGAGTGCAGACTGAGGAAGAAAGCAGAGACAGCGCTACACAGGGAAATGGAGGGAGGAAAGAGACAGAAAGAAAAATACAGACAGACATAAATTCTAGCACCCGTTAATGTAACGGGCTTAACGACTAGTGAAATATAAATCTAGAGATTTAAAAAATGAATAATGAATGAAAAATAAAAAATAAACAACAGAAATAAAAAGTGAAAGTTACATGCCATTACATAAAAGCTAAAATCTGTGAGAAACCAAGTTAAAATCATAAAGTTAAACAAATTTTAATCAGTGATTAACACATATAAAAGCTGCATTTATTAAAACTTGTAAGCTAATGAATTAGAAATGGAAGACAACAAGTCTAACTCTTAAAGGTAAATTTAAACCCAAAAAGATATTTCAGAACAAAATTAATGAATAGTTGAATAACCAAGAGCAACAAATAACTAACTCTGTAAAAAAAATTTAAAACCAAAATAAAAGTTAAAAACAAGATTAAATATAAAATTTAATTGGTGGATTGATACTGATGAAAACCCAAAAGACCAAAAAACACAAATGGAGGAGCCTTGTAATTAAATCAGTAAGGGTAATAATCAGTGGGAAGGGAGCCAGTAACAACAAATGGAGGAGTCTTATAATTAAAATGGTAGGAGTAATAGTAGGTAATAAGGGAGCCAGTAAGGGACATAAAGCTGGGAAACCTTGTAGTTGAATAGGGGAAGGCAGAGGGGGAAAAGGAAGAAATGGATGTGGAGGGGGCAAAATGGGGAGAGGGAGAGATAGATTTGGTTGAGGGGGCAAGATGGGGAAAAGGAAAAAATTCAGGGGAGGGGGCAGAAGGGGGATGGAGAGGGACTACTTGGAGTGAGCAGCGGAGGGAGAGAAGACATGGATAGGGAAAGGCGGAGGGGATATGGACTAGGGACCGGGAGGGGTGAGAGATGTCATACTTGGGAGGAGGGAGTGGAAGGGCAGAAAAGAGAGATGTTGGATTTGGAGGGAGAGAGAATGTAAATGCTGGGTTACAAGGGTGGAGTGAGCAACAAGGAGGGGAGAGTGGTGAATCCATGTGTGAGAGTTGTCAAGGAGATGAGTAAGCAGAATAATGAGTATACAAGGGTAGAAATGTGGTAATGGGAAGCAGATAAAAGGGAATAGGGGATGAGAAATGTTAAAGCTAGGGGATGAGAGAAGGAGATTCTATTTGTCTGTCTTGTCTGTTTAGATTATGAGCTCTTTTGAGCAGGGACTGTGTTCTTTATGATTCTGTACAGCACTGAGTAATAATAATAATAATTTTTTTTTTATATACCGCCCAACCAATAGTTATGGGCGGTTCACATCAAGAGAACTGTTACATTTTAGTGAAAATACAGAGTCAGAGAATACATTTAATGAAAATTAAAAAGTCAGAAAATATAACAATGAAGTTAGCGTACAAATATTCAAACAGGTAAGTTTTCATTGACTTTCTAAATGCATAATAAGATTGTGTTTGAGCAACCAAAGAACTCATCCAAGATTTCATTTTTCCAACTTGAAAAGCAAGTGTCTTTTCCAAAAAACTCTTGAAACGACAAGCTTTTGGAGTGGGGTACATAAACATACCAGAATTTCTTGTATTCATACTTGACATGTATAATTTAAATTGAGAGGATAGGTATGTTGGTATTAAACCAAAGAGTGCTTTAAAACAAATGCAACCAAATTTAAAGATGACTCTGGCTTCAAACGGAAGCCAGTGGAGCTGCAAATAAAAAGGACTCATGTGATCATATTTTTTCAAGTCAAAAATCAAACATACTGGTAGTGCTATAGAAATAATTAATAGTAATAGTAGAGATAAATAGCTCATTAGATAAAAAGTCAAAAGGAATAAAGCAATGTTACCTCTAAGCTGCATGGCCTCACATCTTTTAGTAGCAGGTCACGCAACCAGCATACCAGGAACTCTGGCCATACTCCGCTGCTGCTGCCTGTGGTTTTGTGAAGAAAGAAGTGCAGCTGGAAAGAAGGAGGAGGAGCCCTTCTTGGATGGTTTGGAGCCATCCAGAACACAGGTACACACTCTTGGGAGGGGGCATGAACTTGGGAGGGGGCATAAACAGAAGGGAGGGAGGGAGAGAGGCACATTGGGTCATAGGAGGGATTGTAACCGGGACTGTGGTCAAATCGGGACTCACCAGCACCCCTCAGTGGTTACATCAAAGAATAGCACTAGCGTGTGACCCGGACTGGAGTCACCCTGCAGGCTTGGACTGACACCAATAGAAAATCAAAAACCACAATCTTCAAAAATGTTCTAAATCAGAATGCTCCAGTTTTATTCTTTCCAAACATAAAAATCAGGAAAATCAGGAATCCAAACACACAGGTAAGTAAACCATAAATCTTCCAGCAGTCCAAACTCAAAAAAGAGAGCAATAAACAGTTCCAAGAATAAAGTTCCAACGGTTTTTCTTTCCCTGAGGTTAGGTTCACCTCAGCGCTCACTGCAACCTGCTCCCAAACAGGTTGTACAGTTTAGTACCAACATAAAGTTCAAGGCACTGGATTCACTATCCACAGTGCTCCTAAAGTGAAGCCTCTGGCAGCCCTACACTAAACTGCTAGGCAAAGAGAGTGTCACAGGTTTGCTTTCTATCTTAGCTAACAATAGCCTCAAAATGCCCTCCCAGGTAACAGCAAACCTCTCCCAAAAACTGACACTTTCAGCTTCAAAAAAACCAAAAGAAAAGCAAAGCAAAATCCCAAAAGGTCCAATTTCAGCACACAGTCACTTTCAAAGGGAGCTGAAAACAAACTCACTGTTCTTGCCAATTAGGATCTGCAGCTGGTGGAAAGACCAACCTCCATGGCTTCCTCACAAGGACTCACTTCCTCAGGCAGGTTGTCAAGTTCCATGGGAAGATCAGCATCAGAGAGAACTTCCTCCAGCATTTCACCAGCCTCCTGTACCTCCATGGGTGAGGCTGTATCGTCCCTGCTTGGCCCGAGGAGACTCTCAGGGAAGAGAGGTCTGAACCTTCTCCCTAGCCTGCCTCTCTGCTTGCTCTCAGCTGCTGGCTTTTGTACTGCAGGGGCACGCCCTAATCTACCTGAGTCAGCAGACCTGCCTGGGGCTCTTGGGCTCCTCCTGTGGTGACCTAGATAGTGCTCATCCAGGAGATCCTGGGAGATTTCAGGCTCCCCCTGGTGGTTAACCTGACAATCATCCCTAGCACAATCCTTGTCCATTCCCTTCCGGGTTTTCTTTTGTGTCTTAGGAGGAACTTTAACTGGAACCAGGTCAGGCACGATGTCTGTCTGGTTACAGGATTGAGAGTGTTGGGACATGGGAGGGAGGGGTGCATTGAGACAAGGAAGGAAGGGTGCGTGAACGTGGGAGAAAGGGAGGAAGGAGGGAGGGGGCATGAATTTGGGACACAGGAGGGAGGGGGGAACATGAACTTTTAAGTTATCGTAGTCTCTAGAAGAAATAGTTAAAGGAGGAATTGAGTTAGAGGGGGTAGAGAGGAGACAGGTGGTAGAGATAAAGTAGTGATCTGACCAAGGTATATGCCAAAAAGATATCCGCCGATTACAATTGATACAAAACACTGCCATAAAAATTATTACTAACAGGAAGAAATTTGACCATGTTACTCCTCTGCTGAAAAGTGTGCATTGGCTACCAATCCCACATTGAATTTTATATAAAATAGCTATTCTTTCCTTCAAGTCCCAAAATACTAATGAACCATCCTTTAGTCACAAGCTCCTTATTCCACATGAACCTTCAAGAGTCCTAAGACCTTCATCTCAACATCTTCTTTATACACCATCCTTGAAAATCATCAGCATGCGTCGGGTCGCTTCATTCGCAATTACGGCCCCTACAATAAGGAATTCCCTGCCACTTCATATCAGGGCGTAAAAAAATTTAGAAAAATTTGAGTTAAATCTAAAGAGCTATCTCTTCCGAGATGCTTACAACTGCTGAATAGACTTGGAAATAGCCAAGGTTATCTAATAATGTTTACTCCCTAGCTTCCTATTGTTGTTTACCCATCATGTTTTCTTTACTATTAAATTGTAGTTCTCCCCAATTTCCTATCATTTCATGTTTGTGATGTATTGTTTAGTGTTTTCCCCTTATTTTAATACAATTTGTAAAATGCTTAGAAATCTTGATTTGTGTTTTATCAAAATTTTAATAAACTTGGAAACTTGGAGGTGGGGAGGGAATAGAAAGGGATAATTGTTGAACATGGGTATAAGTGAAAGAAAAAAGAGATGGTGTACATGAGGAAAGGAAGAAAGAGGAGAAATGTTGGGCATAGGGAGGTAGAGAATTGTTGGACATGGTGATGGGAGAGGAGTGAGGGAGAAATGTTGGATGTGGTGGCGAGGAAACAGTGGTGATGGAGGGAATGGAGGAAGAGATGTGGCATGGAGCTGGAGAGGGGTGATAGAAGGAGAAATGTTGGGCATGGGGCTGGTGGTCAGGGGCGAAAGATGTTGCACACAGGCTGGGGGATAAGACAGAGAGAAATGTTTCATGTGGCAGTAGAGGGAGTTGAAGAGACACCCTGGATTCTTCTCTCTCTCCCTACTCCCTTTGCAGCATGGAAGGGAATGAGAGGGGGGAGAGATGGTGGACAGTGAGGGAGACGTTTGCACATGGGGATGGAGTAGAGAGGAAAAAATGCTGTGCAGTGGTGGGGAGGGAAAAAAAGAGTGTGCTTTGTGTACTTTAATTTTGTGGTGACAAGTGTGTATTGTTAATAAGATTATATTGTGTGTATATGAAAACGAATGGAAGAAATGGCATTTACAATTAGTACTATTATTATAGGGGCAGAATTTGGGGTGGAGCTTGGGCAGGTCTGGGGTGGGGTCTAAGGCAGAGCTTTTAGCCCCTCCCCTAAACAAAAAAAAAGCATTCCCCTGACTATGGTTGAAACAATGTGCATAAAAAAGAACCAGTTAAAAAACTAAAATGAACAAAAGGTAAATAGCTGACCGTGGAATTATTACCGATCTCCCTAATTGATACTTTGTGACTAGGTGTAGATCAACACAAGACATATTGTTTTGTGTCTTTAGCTATATTTGGTGCATTCGATTCGGTTGACCTGAATAAATTGTTGGAATAAACAATGTTGTTGTCAATTGGTCTAAAACAGTGGTTCCCAACCCTGTCCTGGAGGACCACTAGCCAGTCAGGTTTTCAGGATAGTCCTAATGAATATGCATTAAACAGATTTGCACGTGATGAAGATGATAGGAATGCATATCTGCCCCATGCATTTTCATTAGGGATATCCCAAAAACCCAACTGGCTGTTGGTCCTCCAGGACAGGGTAGGGGACCACTGGTCTAAAACATACCTCTTAGGACGTTCTTTCCAAGTAAGAAATGGAAGTAAAATTTCAAATGAATATTTAGCCAGGACTGGACTTATTTATTTTTAAAATTTATATAACATTTTATTGTTAGTTATATACATAAAATATTATAAAATTCAGAACAAGTTTAAAATAAAACAAACAGATTCAATCTTTACATTTTGGATCTTGTGATCTTGTTATTTGTCTTTGTTATGAAAAATTTACTAAAAAATTTTTGAACTCATAAAATCAATTTCTCAAAGAAATGCATCTACAAATAATTGTGTTTTCAGCATTTTCCTAAAATGAGCTCTTATCTCTACATTTTCAGATTTCACCAACCAGGCCATTTCACAACTTAACCCCTGCACATGTAAAAATCATGGCATCCGTTTCCACATATTTAGGATTAGCCTTCGTTTTCAGCAATGCTGAACTTTCAGAGCGCAATGATCTTAATGGTTGATACTCAGACATCAAACCTTTAAAAAATTCAGGGATCGTGCCATATAGAAATGGGTTATTCCTCCAAAGATAGCAACACCTTCAACTATCTTGGTGTACCCTCATGCATATATATTATTATACCGTTCTAAAGGATCCTCAGCGGCACCACTTATGGCTCAATTCAATCTCATTGCCCAAAGCTTTACGTGTTAAATCTTCATCGGGTCCTAACTTAACTTAAATATATCATTTTTATGTATGTCATTTTTACTTATGTTTTGATTTAATCTATTTGATCTACTTTTCAAAAAGCAACACTTAGCTTAGTAACTTGTGGTCTCTGGCCCAGGGATTGTCATACCGACATGTTTCGCTATTAGCTTTATCAAGGAACTTCCCCTGGAGAACAACAAAAGTATATATTAAGTAGTGTACATTATTATAGCCCTCTAAGTGCCCCAAGTGTATTTAAAAGACACAAAAATAGCAATACGTATTTTACCAGATATTCAATCGCCAGCAACCCGACCACTCTACCTAAAGAGATGGCGGCGGCGTTCTAAACTGCAGTTAAATAATGCAGAGCCCGAGTACACTGAACACCCGTGATTACGTGGCAACAGCGTCACGAGCCGGCCTGCCGGTTTTAAAGAGATAGTAACACTTTTACTGGAATAGTCAATTCTGTATTATAGGAGCCTCCCACCCAGAAGGTTAGATCAAGGAACTCCACTCCAATTCTGCATTCAGACCAAGAGGACTCACTGTGTTTAAGGAATATATCCATCTCTGTTCTCTATAATTCAGTAATTCATCATAGTTACCCACCTCCCTCCCCATCTCCACCTTATCGATAACTCTCCAGCGGGTGTTCAGTGTACTCGGGCTCGGCATTATTTAACTGCAGTTTAGAACGCCGCCGCCATCTCTTTAGGTAGAGTGGTCGGGTTGCTGGCGATTGAATATCAAGTCCGCTGGAGAGTTATCGATAAGGTGGAGATGGGGAGGGAGGTGGGTAACTATGATGAATTACTGAATTATAGAGAACAGAGATGGATATATTCCTTAAACACAGTGAGTCCTCTTGGTCTGAATGCAGAATTGGAGTGGAGTTCCTTGATCTAACCTTCTGGGTGGGAGGCTCCTATAATACAGAATTGACTATTCCAGTAAAAGTGTTACTATCTCTTTAAAACCGGCAGGCCGGCTCGTGACGCTGTTGCCACGTAATCACGGGTGTTCAGTGTACTCGGGCTCGGCATTATTTAACTGCAGTTTAGAACGCCGCCGCCATCTCTTTAGGTAGAGTGGTCGGGTTGCTGGCGATTGAATATCTGGTAAAATACGTATTGCTATTTTTGTGTCTTTTAAATACACTTGGGGCACTTAGAGGGCTATAATAATGTACACTACTTAATATATACTTTTGTTGTTCTCCAGGGGAAGTTCCTTGATAAAGCTAATAGCGAAACATGTCGGTATGACAATCCCTGGGCCAGAGACCACAAGTTACTAAGCTAAGTGTTGCTTTTTGAAAAGTAGATCAAATAGATTAAATCAAAACATAAGTAAAAATGACATATATAAAAATGATATATTTAAGTTAAGTTAGGACCCGATGAAGATTTGACACGTAAAGCTTTGGGCAATGAGATTGAATTGAGCCCTAAGTGGTGCCGCTGAGGATCCTTTAGAACGGTATAATAATATATATGCATGAGGGTACACCAAGATAGTTGAAGGTGTTGCTATCTTTGGAGGAATAAGTCATTGATTTGAATCCCTTGTGAAAAGTTACTGTTGTGCTATTGTGAAAATTCCATATAGAAATGGGTGACATATCATCATTGCTTTGTATTGAATTCTGAATGCAACTGGCAGCCAATGCATTTGTCGGAGATATGGAGTAATATGCTCATATCTTGATGTTCCAGTTATCAATCTAGCCGCAGCATTCTGTGCCACCTGCAAAGCCCTGCACCTGGTCTTAGTTATTCCCAGATATAGGACAGGGCTCAGCGCTTTCTGCTCTATTATTTAACATTTATATGGCTGCTATAGGCAAACTTTTTGAATCCCTAGGAGCTGAATATTGAATATATGCAGACAACATCATATTTTTTTTCCAGTGGGTAGATTTGATAAAAAAAATTTTGAAGAATCTCTGAGTTATTATATGTGCAAAATTGAGGAGTGGATGGGAGATCAAAGTTTAAAATTAAATGTAGATAAAACAGAAATAATGTTTGTAGGAAAACAGGATCAACAGTGGCCTACAGAAGTGAAAGTCATTGATGATTTTCTTCCTGTACATGAGTTTATGGCTATCTTAGGTGTTAGGCTTGATTCTGGCCTCACAATGAAGTTGCAACTAATTAAGATTGTACAAGCATGTTTTGCACAAATGCATTTGTTACATCGATTGAAACCAATGCTTGCACCATATGATTTTCGTACTGTAGTTCAGGCTACGTTTCTGTCGAGACTTGATTATTGTAATGCCCTGTACCTTGGAATAGCAAAAGCAAAGAGAAGGGCATTGCAGGTTATACAAAACACAGCAGCAAGACTGATAATGGGACTGTCTAAATACGATCACATTTCGCCATATCTGCAGCAATTGCATTGGCCACCAGTCGCCTTCAGAACACAATAGAAAACAGTAATAATCTGCCATCAGTTCTTGTACGGAAACATTCCAGAATTGTTTAAAACTAATATGCTTAGTTATACAACAAACAGATCATTATGTTCTGAAAATCTAGCCTTACTGAAGGCAAATGTGAACCCAAGGCTTGTTGAGACTGGTAAAATGACTTCCTGCTGCACAGGAGTTAAAATAGGGAACTCCCTTGTGACCAAATACAAAACTGTCGTGAAAAGGGCACGTTTAGGAAACTACTCAAGATGCAACTTTTTGTAGATGCCTTTTTTTTAAGTTAATAATTGCCCTCCTTGACAAAGCTGATGAACTGTTCACGACCTTCCTTAACATGGTTTTAGTTTTTAGATATGATTTTTGAGGGTTATTTGTATGTCTATGGGCTCCTTTTACAAAGGTGTGTTAAGGCTTTAATGCGTGGAATAGTGCGTGCTGAATTGCCCCGCGCGCTAGACCTTAATGCCAGCACTGAGCTGGCGTTAGTTCTAGAAGCATAGCGTGGTTTTAGTGCGCGGTAATTTTGTGTGTGCGCTAATTTCTTTAATGCACCTTAGTAAAAGGAGCCCTATGTTATGATGATTTTGTTTTTAAATTATGTATGTAATTCTGTAAACCGTTTAGCTTTAAATCAGCGGTCTCAAACATGCGGCCCACGGGCCGCATGTGGCTCTCCAAGTTTTATTTGCGGCCCGCAGTCTGGAGGCATCATTCTCTTCCTTTTGGAGCAGCAGCCGGCTTGTTCGTTCAAAGCTGCGGGTTGGCGGCTCCTTGCGCTATCCATTCCTGCATCGGAAGCCTCTCTGATGTCACAACATCAGAGAGGCTTCAGACGCAGGCACGGATCTCACAAGGAGCCGCCACCAGCGGCTTTGAACGAATGAGCCGGCCAGACACGCTGCTGCTCCAGTGGCGTACCAAGGGGGGGGGCGGTCCACTTTCTCCCTAGAGTGCGACTCGCGGCTCATCTAGAGCAGTGGTGCCCAACCTGCTTCCCTTCCCTTCTCACTGCTGCCATTGGGGATCAGGCCGGCACCGTGTTCTTTGATCTCCCTGCTTCTCTTCCCTGCGGGGCCGACCAACTCTCGCGGCCCGACGTCAATTCTGACGTCGAGAGGACGTTCTGGCTAGCTAATCGCTGCCTGGCTGCCCAGAACGTCCTTTCCGACGTTAGAATTGACGTCGGGCAGTGAGAGTTGGTTGGCCCCGTGCAGAAGAGAAGCAGGGAGATCTCAGCCTGTTCCCAATAGCGGCAGCGGCAGCAGCCTATTCTGCGGTGGCGGTGGCATGGGGGAGGGCAGGAAGGAAGGAAGAAAGAAAGAAAGAAGGTGGGGTGGGGACAGGTAGCCAGAAAAAAAAGCAAAAAATGGGGCACGGAGGAAGGAAGGAAGAAAGAAAGGAGGGGGGACAGGGAACCAGAAACAAAGCAAAAAAATGGGTAACGGAATCAGCGAAAGACAGACATAGAGAAAGAAAGAAAAAGTTGGGGGAGGGAATGAGGTCTGGAGGAGAGGAAGCATACAGGAGGCTGAAAGAAGGGAAGAAGTATTGGATGCACAGTCAGAAGAATAAAGTGCAACCAGAGACTGATGAAATTACCAAACAAAGGTAGGAAAATGATTTTATTTTCAATTTAGTAATTGAAATGTGCCAGTTTTGAGAAAGAAAAGATAGTGAACTTTAAATGTGAGTGCTGCAGAAAAAAATAGAGTACTTGGAGGGCCGCAGAAAAAATAGTTAATGTCTTATTAAAAAGAAATGACAATTTTTCATGAGGTAAAACTCTTTATAGTTTATATATCTTTCCTTTTAACTGTTAAAGGAAAGTTTTATAAACTATAAAGAGTCTTACCTCATGCAAAATTGTCATTTCTTTAATAAGACATTAACTGTTTTTTCTGCGGCCCTCCAAGTACCTACAAATCCAAAATGTGGCCCCGCAAAGAGTTTGAGTTTGAGACCACTGCTTTAAATGGTATAGAAATATTTATAATAAAAAATAAATAAATAAGCAAAGCTGTAACTGAAGCCAAACAAAAAAGGACTGTAAAAAAAAAAGAGACTGAAAGGCATGCGAGCCAAGCCGGAACGCTCTAACAAACGCTCATTGCACACCCCTAATTGAGAGAGGACTCCTCAGTGGGGTTAGTGTCAAAGAAGATGCCAGTCCCCAGTTTATAGAAATGAAGCCATGGCCGGGACAGAGTCTTTCACATGTTATTGAAGCAATTGTCAAGAAGGAGAAAGATGGTCTTAAGTTTCCTGGGCTGAAGAGTGGAAAATCAAAAGGGAAAACAGTCAGAATTTCATGTTTTGCTATAGGGAGTACTTAAGCAGTCTGAGTGTAGAAGATTACACATTTTCTGAATTTTCCTACTGTATCTGTTGTCTTATGATTTTGGCCAGTAAACTTTCTTGGTTTGAAACAAACCCTGGACTGGTTCCAATAACATGCTTTGCGATAACAGCATCAGTGACTTATGGCTGCAGTCTCCAAAGGTGAAGCCCTTAACCTCTCTCTGGGGTAATAGTCAACCTTAGAAAAAGAGATTACAGTGATACTTTTGTAAACCTCATTAGCAGACAGAGATGCGATTCACTGTGGAATTTTTCAGTGAGCGCAGAGTGAACCCTTCAAGGTACCACTCGTTTTGATGTATGGCCCCTGCACCCTGAAGATTTATGCATTGGAAAAGGCCCATATCCGTCAATCAGATTGGAGAGCAGATCCTCCCATGTCAGTAATAAATGCTGGTCCCTGGGACTTGAACTGAGTCTCTTTAGATAGAGAATGTGGTGTCAAATTCGTAAACAAGGTAGAACAGGAGTGAAAATTGAAACAGCCTTCAGAATATCAAAAAGATAAGTAGGTACACACATTGCATTATAAAGTACATTTCTGTGATTGAGAAAAAAAAATATCTGGTTGACAGCGCTATAAATGAAAAGTCCGCCATAAATCTAGGAAACATGTACAAAGTAGATATTTTTTAAGCTGGAAGATGTAGCCCACAATCAAAATAAGACAGGCAACTAAACAAAAATGGTGGCTAAAATCCAAATCAGGAGTAAGTAGGAAGGACTGAAAAGCCAAATAATAATGTATGATAAATAAAATAAATCTGAAAAAATATTTTATGTAATTTTGGGAATCTTTTTTGCTAAACGGCAGTAAAATCTGTAGTAACTGCAGCTTAAAGCAGGAATATGCCAGGCGGTAGCTGCTTATTTTACATGGCAACCAGTGAAAGTAAAACCAGCTTGTACCATGTTTGTTAAAGTACCAATTAGCGCATGGTGCCTTGTTGCACTTGGGCCCCTTATTGCAAGGCGATTATTGTGGCGGGCCACTGTAATTGCTCCAGTGCCCATAGGAATTCAGTGGGCATCAGAGCATGCCTTTGTAAAACGGGGATGGGGGGATGAGGGGGGAGTAATGTAGAAACACTTAGGCCCAAATTCTGCAACCAGCGCCTAAAGTTAGGCACCTATTTCGGAGGCGCCTATCTAAATTGAATAACGAGCTCAATTAGGCTTTATAATCAGCACTGATTGAAACATAGGCGCCTATCAAGAAAGTGTGATTCTGTAACAAGGCGCCTCTAAAAATTTAGGCGGCCTTCAAAAAAGTAGACGCTATGGTGCTCATAATCGAAAAAGAAAAATGTCCAAAAACCGGCCTAAGTCGGCACTTGGACGAACATTTCTCAAAAACGTCCAAGCACCGATAATAAAACCGGGTTTTGGATGTATTTCTAAACGACCTAGGCCTTCATAGTGCCGCTCAACGTCCAAAGCTAAACGGGGCGTTTCGGGAGGTGTGTCGAGGATGGGAGTTGGGTGGGACGTGGGCCGGCTTAGACTTAGTCGTACAGCATTTATAACCAAAAGTTTTGCAACAGAGCCTAGACGGAACTTGGACGTTGTGACTTAGACCATGTAAAACATGGTTTAAGTCACAAAAACCCACCTAAACTCACCAGATAAGCACTGCAAATACATAACACAGACCCCCACACAGTACCCCAGTGATCACCAAGCCCCCCACCCCATAAAAATTTTATTCACAACTTTAAATTTCAGCCTCCAGACCGTCATCACCTGGCCACCTGGCATAGGAAAGCCTAGTTTTCCAGCCCAGAGGCAGCTTAAGTCGTCTTGGGAGTGGGTTAGGGACTACCCAAAAAAATCTCAGGAAGGACATACAAAACTCCTAAAACTAATGAATTATGCCCTATTGGAAACCATAGGAGGGACACTACCAGATCTACCCACTGCACTCATACAAAGACCCACTCATTCACTTAACACACAAAAAACAAGAAAAAAAGGGGGGGGGGGAAATGGAGAAAAAGCCTCAGTTCATCTTCATATGGCAAAAAAACTCCACATATGGACCATTAAGCAAGGTCCAAAATGTATCAGTTCACTCAGCAGTGAGAAACACTATAGTAGCCCTCGTAAGAACCACCTCAAAAAAAATCTAGACGCCAAATAACAAAACTTCAAAAAATGTGAGTAAAGCAAGCAGCACATATGAGTCTCAAACACAGTCAATGGTAAGCAGGAAAAAACAAACACTTAGCTGCAGACGGTGTCCAGGCTGTCTTCCATGCATCCAAAAAGTGTAAGCCTGCCTGGCCCCGCAGCCACTCTTTTTCCAACGGGGAAACCTCCGTTTCGCTGAGCTGCGTCAGGGGAATGATTCCATCCTACTCCACCAGCAACTGTAGAGGCTCCAACTGCTCACATTCACACACATAGAAAGTAGAAAAAAGTTGGACGTATCTTTTGAAAATGTGTCTTAGGCTCTTTTTAACTTTGGACGACTTTCGAGATGGACATAAACGGACTTAGATGTCCCTTTCGATTATGCCCCTCCACGCATGTTAGGCACGGGCATGGCTATGTGTTAGGCGCCTTCTTACAGAATCGCTGCTCTTAAGAGTGCTGAAGCGCTCGCATGGGCGCCCAACTTTTAAGTGTGCCTAGAGCTGGCCTATTTATTGGGCGCCTCCAAAATAAGTGCCCAAATAGGTGCTGCTCAGCGCGATTCACTAAACAGCACCCAATTATACTTGAATCACGCTGAAGAGTGCCTAAGTAGGCGCCTAACTTTTGAGCGCTTCTTATAGAATTTGCCCTTTAGGGCCAGATTCTATAAAAGGTGCCTAGATAAGGTGCCATTAGATGCCCTAATTGGGGATGCCTAGCCGAGTTCTGCATGGAACTCAAGATTGAAAAATGAGCTTAATTGGCTTGGTAATTGACCATGCCATTAAAAGCTCATCAAAAAATATTTTTTAAAAACAAACAATTAAGATTACTACATGGAACTTGAAGCAGCGCCTACTGGCACCTACTGATGGCTACCTCAAAAGTGGGTGTGGATAGGGGACAGAGAATAGGTGCGCTACGACTTAGGATTTATTCTGTGTCTGTGTTAGGCACTGGTAAATTACATCAGGAAAAACCTGGCCTAATATACCGGCACCTAACTAGACGCCTAGCAAAACCTAAGTCAAGTTAGGCGCTGGTAGGCGTGAGTCTGTAAATAGCATCTAGCAGTTGATTGACAACAGTGCCAAGGGCCTAGGAGTTAGGTGCCATTAGTTTCAAGTTTTATTTAAAATTTGATTAATCGCTTAATCTTACTTCTAAGTGATGTACAAAAAAATAAAAGTTTAAAACATTCAAGGAGGTACCATATATAAGACATGGTATTAACATACAAGACTTACAGTGCCAATGGAGAAGGGAGGTGAGAAATACAATATGAGATAGGAAAGAAACAAATATGGGAAAAACATAAGATAGGGTTTTGAGAAAAGAAGAGGAGAAACAACAAAGAAGAAGAAGAAAAAGGTTATAGAATAGAGATAAGAGAGTTTCTTGTAAATGTTGCTCCTCCTTCAAGTATTATTGTGGGCTAACAAACAGTTTTACGATTTACTTTTATTCCTATTTTTTTTATTGCCTATTTACTATTATTGTAGATACTGTTGATTTCGAAATGATTTTTGTTATCATGAAGAATAGAGATACAATTAATTGGAAGCTTGTCCTTGCTTAAGGAATCAGAGATCGAAGGTTTTAAGCGTATCCTAGCTCAAAGAGTCAAAGATCGAACTCATCCTTAAAAAGAAAGCATTTTAGATTGCTCTTGAACCTGTCAAGAAAACGTTCCTCTCTTAAATAATTGGGAAGGGAGTTCCATGTTTGAGGTGCAGTGACTGAAAAACTATATTGCCGTCTTGTGTTAATGATTTTAAGAGAGGGGACTGTTAATAAATGTTGATCATTTGATTTGAGCTTTCAAATAGGGGCATAGGGTATCAGAAGTCTGTGAATGAAGGATGGGGCCTTGGAGTAAAGTGTTTTAAAAGTTAATAAACATATTTTATATGTTATCCGATGGGATACTGAAATGGGATTTCGTAAGAAGTGGCGAGACATGATCAAGTTTCTTAGCTTTCATGAGTTTAATAGCTATGTTTTGAATAATTTGTAAGTGCCTTATTTCTTTTTGGGTAATTCCCTTGCATAGAGAGTTGCAAAAGTCGATTTTGGAAATCACTAAAGAATGTATTAATATGTTGAGTGATTTGGTTTCTAGAAATTTTGAGACTGAATGAATCTGGTGTAATCTGTAGAAGGTGGATTTGACTATGCTGCTAATACGTTCGTGGTATGAAAGTTTTTGATCAAAGATAATCCCTAAAATGTTAATTCTGGTAATGGTCTGAAGAATATTGCCTTTAAGTGTGATGGGGGAATCTAGTTTCAGTCCGTCTTTCCATGGAAAGAGCATTAGGCACTATTTATAGACTCTGCTTTCCATTTAGCAGGCGCTAAGCACTTCCAGATTAACCCCTAATTCTATGTATGGTGCTCAAAAATTGTGTGCAAATCTGAGTGCACACCCAATTTGCATACACAATTTAATTGCATAATGAGCCAATTAGATCCAATGATTGGGCACAAATAGGCAGGTCAGGAGCATTCCTAGAATTTGCGCCCAGTTTTATAGAATAAGGCAGATCTGTGTCTCTTTTAGGCATGATAATTTAGACTAGGTTTCAGTTGGTGTAAATCCTTGCACTCCTAACTAAGCATGGATACTAGCACGACCAGAGTGCTGTTGATAGAGTAGCACTTAGCACTTATTTTTTTCAGTGCCAGATACAGAACCTATGCTATACCAGTTAGTGAACAGTGAGTGTAATGCATTTTCTGGCTATATATCTACTTTGTGCCAGCACAGCAGTGATGTGGCTGGTGGGGATCCCCAAGACCCACCAGCTGAAGACTCCTGGCATCTCTCCTTCCCCTCCCCCGACAGTGGGGGAGATCTCTTAACTGCACTTCTCTCCTTCCTGGTACCTCTTTAATCCTTCTATTCTTTGCCAGCAGCAAGCAGAGACTCCTCCCTGCTGCGAGCCCTTGCTCTGACATAACTTTGTGTTCTTTCATGGGGCCAGGAAGTTACATCAGGGGGAATCAATGGGTAGGAGTCCCTACTTGTTGCCAGTAAAGAACAGAAGGATTTAAAAGGTACCATGGCAGATAAGAAACCCCCTCCCCCATCGCTGGGGAGGGAGAATGCCAGGCATCATCTTCCTTCTGACCCAGGCTCGTCTTCCCTTACTATGCTACAAGGCGAGGTGCATGTTTATGCATGTGAATTACAAAATACTGTTATCTACATGAGTTCTTTAATCTACTTGCAAGCATTTACGCCTGCTGTATGGCTGTAATAAATGATCACACATAAAATATAGGGCTTTTTTTAACCTCTTTGCTAGCATTCACATATAAAGAAAAGGGTTCTTAACTCCTAAAAACAGGAGCCCCACTAAGAATTAGGTTCTAATGAGATAATTCTATAATTAGAGACCAAACATTTAAACTCAAAGAATGCAGATAAATGACCAGAATACTGGTATGTACACATATGTACCATTCCATAGGTGGGCCCATAAATGCGATGGCGCATGGTCTGAAGGTGGGTGCACACATGGACAGAATCTGGGCACATTGTGGGTGGGAAGCCCAGTTTTGCACATACATTATATTTCTATGGCTGCTGTAAATGGTTATACCTAAATTATATGTACATAGCTTATCTATCACACTAGTATTCTGTAAAGGAAAGTCGATGCTTACTTTCTTTTATAGAGTAGATGTATGATAGGTGCCCTCTGGGAACTTAAATATAGGCCCCGGTCCCCTCTGTAAAATTTGCTCTCTATACGCCCAAATTATCAAACGCTAACTGCAAGGCCTGTTTTTTAACATCTGCTCTTGCAGTTACCACCAAGACAGGATACTGGGCTGGATGGACCATAATAGACAGTATGGAAGACCATTCAGATAACATAGATATAATAAGATATCAGCGTAATACCAATGAAACACCTAGTAGGCATGCATTTACGCACATGTGGCTACTTACAAGTGTATATTGTCATAGGGAAGTCCATGTGAGCTCTGGTAGGAACTTAGAGAAGCCAGATTCTAGTAGCAACTGTTTTCTGGCCAAAATAAACCCACACCACAGCCAAGACAAAGGCAGAGAAAAGGGGCACCATTGGAAAGCACCCTAGAAAACACACATAAGCAGACAGTTTCCTATTTATCTTTTCCTAGTCCAGTGTCCAGTAGGAGAAAGTCAGGAGAAAGGAAATTAGGGTCAAGCAGGTTATACGGTGCCACAAACAAAAATCAGGTTTTAACCAGCACACTAGACTCAGGACCTCTCAGCCAATTAGGGAAAAACTCTCACCTGTGACAAGCTTTAGTTCTCCAGGCAGAGCCCAGCAGCAAAGCTTAGAGCCTGAAGCTACACCACGTTTGATTGCCCAGAAAGAGAAACAAGATGGACAGGTAGAAAATTCTAAGTTTAGTCTGCAAGATGAAGGTTTGTCAGTTGACTCTGAGCATATGATGGCAGTAAATGAGGAGAAACCCATGGAACTTACCCCCTCCTGTACAAAGCTACACTAGCGTTTTTAGCGCCGGCTGCAGCAGTAACAACTCAGGCGCTCGTAGGAATTCTGTGAGCATTGGAGTTGTTACTGCAGCAGCCTGCGCTAAAAACGCTAGCCCGGCTTTGTAAAGGAGGGGGGGTTAGTGAGGGCTACTCAGCTGGTTCACCTTTTGAAAATATGATGGAAATTGACAATGCTTAAGAGACTAGAGGTTTATTATCCAGAGCGATAACCTATTAGTATAAAAGCTGTGCCAAGGAGTGTGAATGTTTAAAGGACTCAGAGTGCATGACTTTGAAGAATGCTCTAGCAAAGGTAAAAGCTATGTTTTACTGCCTAAGGTGAAGCCATTCTTTAAGCAAGGCAAAAAACTGAGTCAGTGTTTCGGTGAATGAGTGAAGAATTGGGATAATGGTTTTATGGTCATATCAATCCTTACTACCGAATGCTGCACTGGCTGCCAGTAGAAGCACGAGTTTGCTTGTATTTGCTTTAAGCTGGTTTGGAGATTGGCACTAGAGAATGACACAGTGACAAAATTCATCACCGTTCCCGTCCCCGCGGATAACCGCGGGAAATAAACCCATGTCATTTTCTAGTGTCTATTTCAGCCTTAGTCCTTCTACACCAGCATTATTCAAAGCAAAGCTTGCGGGTCACTGGTTGTGGCTCGGTCTTGGGCCCGATCCTATTCAACATCCTATTCAACATCTTCATAAGGGACTTGGCTGAGGGACTTCAAGGTAAAATAGCGCTATTCGCCGATGACGCCAAACTATGCAATGTAGTAGGCAGGAACACGTCAGACCAAAGCACAGGGCCAGACGGAAACTCAATGCCTGACTGTATGGTGTACGACCTACTCCTACTGGAGCACTGGTCCAGAACCTGGCAACTCAGTTTCAATACCGGAAAATGTAAAGTCATGCACCTGGGCAGCCAAAATCCATGCAAGACGTACATCTTTAATGGTAAAATCCTACAAAGGACTGTAGCAGAACGTGACTTAGGGGTGATCTCAGTGAGAACATGAAGACTGCCAAGCAAGTGGAGAAAGCTTCATCTAAGGCTAGACAAATCATAGGTTGTATACGTAGGTGTTTCGTCAGCCGGAAGCCCGAAGTCATTATGCCATTGTACAGATCCATGGTGAGACCCCATCTGGAGTACTGTGTACAATTTTGGAGGCCGCATTACCGCAAAGATGTGCTGAGACTTGAGTTGGTCCAGCGTATGGCCACCCGGATGGTCTCGGGGCTCAAGGATCTCCCGTATGAGGAAAGGCTGAAAAATTGCAGCTATACTCACTCGAGGAATGCAGAGAGAGGGGGGACATGATCGAGACGTTCAAATATCTCACGGGCCGTATAGAGGTGGAGGAGGATATCTTCTTTTTCAAAGGCCCCATGGCAACAAGAGGGCATCCGTGGAAAATCAGGGGCAGGAAACTACTACACGGTGACATCAGGAAATACTTCTTCACCGAGAGGGTGGTTGATCACTGGAATAATCTTCCACTGCAGGTGGTCGAGGCCAGGAGCGTGCCTGATTTTAAGTCAAAATGGGATCGCCACGTGGGATCTCTTCACAGAGAAAGGTAGGGGAGGGTTATTGGGGTGGGCAGACTTGGTGGGCCGTGGCCCTTATCTGCCGTCTATTTCTATGTTTCTATGTTTCATACTCTGATTCTTCCCTCTTTCCTTAAAGTATGACATGAAGATGGTTTCCCGCGGTTATCCGCGGGGACAGGAACGGTGATGAATTTTGTCACCGTGTCATTCTCTAATTGGCACCTACCTACCTTCTATCTTATTTCGTGCTATACAGCCCTACGAGGATAACCAGGAATTGCAATTTATTTGCCTACCCAAAGATCACTGGCTGTAGATACAGGTCTTTTTTGGATAGGATGCTTGCATTTCAAGCAAGTAAACAACAGTCCTGGATGGGTAATTATATTAGTGGAGCCATGCTGTCTTATGGCGCATTTCGAAAAGAAATTAAGACTGTACTATTTGATAAATTCATTTCTTAACTGAAGTTTTATTCATAACAAAAATTTTACATTGTCTATACTCTAGGTAACATGTTGTGCTTTTACTACTAATATTTTGTATTTCGCTGATTGTCCAGTTCTCTTCTGTGTAAACCGCCTAGAAATCGTTTGATTGTGGTGGTATCTACTATAATAAAACCCTAAGCGCGCATGCGCACTCTTACTGGCGTGTTCCGTGATCCCTGATCTGTAGGTCCGTGGCCGGCAAGAGTGCGCATGCGCGCTAGAAGACACCAGGACTCCTCCTCCCGAGCACCACCCATGCTGACCGGCTTTGGCCCCGCGGGCCTCTCATGGAGCCCACCTCCCCACCCAGCATATATGGCGGCGGTGGCAGCGATGCCGGGAACGGGCCAGTACCAGGGCGACTTGAGGCGGCTTTTGGATTGAGGCATGCGCAGCGGCTGTTGGCATGTGCAGGCTGTGGCATCTTGAGGCAGCTGTCGGCGCTTGCAGGCAGTTGAGCTGTGGCGAAGTCAGATGCTGGACAGGAGGAGCAGGTAAGGGGTACTACTGGACAGGGAAAGCATGAAAGAGGTGCTGCTGGACAGGGAAGAAGGAAACAGGAAGGGAGGCCTACTTCTGGACAAGGGGAGCAGGGAAGAGGTGCTGCTGGACAGGGGGGATGTAACAAGAAGGGAGGCCTGCTGCTGGACTGGGGGAGCAGGGAGGAGGTGCTGCTGGACAGGGGGGGTAAAAGAAAGGGAGAAGGCCTACTGCTGAACAGGGGGAGCAGGGAAGAGGTGCTGCTGGATGGGGGAGTTAAACGAAGGGAGAAGGGCTACTGCTGGACAGGGGGAGCAGGGAAGGGGTGCTGCTGGACAGGGGGGAGGTAAAACGAAGGGAGAAGGGCTGCTGATGGACAGGGGGTGCAGGCAAGGGGTGGTGGTGGACAGCCGAGGAAAGAGAGAGACAGAAAGAAAGACAGACAGCAGTAGGGAGAGAGACAGAAAGAAAGAAAGACAGACAGACATATATTCTAGCACTCATTAATGTAACGGGCTATAAGACTAGTAGAAGAATAAAGTTATGTTATGTTATGTTATGTTATGAAGTTATGAAAATGCCCAAACAAGAGAATGCTTTAGATCAGTGGTCTCAAACTCAAACCCTTTGCAGGGCCACAGTATTTGTAGGTACTTGGAGGGCCTCAGAAAAAAATAGTTAATGTGTTATTAAAGAAATGACAATTTTGCATGAGGTAAAACTCTTTATAGTTTATAAATCTTTCCTTTTGGCTAAGTCTTAATAATAATATTGTAATTTATAGCTAAAGAGACATATGATCAAGAAACTGTTTTATTTTACTTTGTGATTATGATAAACATACCGAGATCCTCAAAATAGTACCTGGCAGGCCGCATTTGGCCTCCCAGGCCGCGAGTTTGAAACTGCTGCTTTAGAGTATGGAGAAGAAATGTGCATGTGTCGAGTCTGCAATAGTGACTGTAATAATTAATGCAAAGCGACTTGAGATACTAAGAACCCGAACTGGGATTCATTTTTGTGTTTCTGTTGGGATGGGGATCAAAACAGCTGATCGCAGAGGGAGGTTGATCCCATGCCTTTGAGCTTGGCTATCCAGGATAAAAGCTCAAGACTAATACAGGTTCGTGGGTTTGCATAAATTGCAGGGCTTAAAGAATGGCATAGGACTGAGGAGCCTGTTCATTGCCCTTTCTTGATGGAGTTTACTGGTCTGGCCTAATTGGAATTGAACCAGACCAAAACCTGCCAAAGGGTAGGAACAGGGGGCAGAGAAGAAGTGTGTATGTGGGAGGGGGGAGGGGGGATTCCCTTCTTTTTGCTTATGAACTGAAAAGTGTTTGAATTGAAAATTGAACTGCTGGCTAGTGTGTCTGTGGACCATACATGGGAAAAGGGTCCTATTTTGTTCCTGTAAAGCCACTTTTAACTTTGAAAATATAGTAAATGCTTCAATAAAAGCACTGGTTCCAGTAGTAGTTTTAGAACAGTGGAACTTTTAAAAGGAAAATATTTTGGTGCAGTCTCCTAGTTTCTACCAACCCCAAAATACACTCGGTCAGGTCAGTGTGCTGAGTGGTCCGAGGGCTCGACTCACTCAGTCACGTCCATGCCCATGCCCATGCCCGGCCACAATATGACCTCTTATAGAATACTACCTAGTGAAAAATTGTGCACTGTGTTTTGATGGAAGGCATGCACATGGCAGAGTTTGGGCACAGCATGGACAGAGCATGCAAATATGTGCATAACTTACAGGATCCTATAATTTAGGCATGTTCTGGTTAACAATGGGCATGAAAACCAACAAAATGATTGTGGAATTGAAGATCAAATGTACCAGTTTGTAGTGTAATAAGTGTCCGAATAACTTAAAAACAATAATCATAAAACAATCCACAAGGGTGTATACACAGTCACAAGCGATCCACAGGATAGAAATCAAATAATGCATAAAATAAAAATGACCCAACACAGACCATGTTTTGGCAAAATAAAAATGCCTTCCTCAGGGGTCTTATAGGGTCCTTGGCTGTCTTAAATATAAAAGTAACAAAAAACCCAAGTAGTTAAGAGGCTACAAACAAGCAGCACAGCTCACAAGACTACAATTAGGCATGGGCGTTTACACTAGCTAGTGATCATGCAGTAAATGTGTGTTTTCTGTCTCATGTGCTAATTTTCTATAAAAATAAGGCACTTGGTTTTCTTTATATGATAGGCCTGAAATAAGTATCTGCTTACTGATTATCCTAGGTTCCTTGTTAAGGAATTAACCTCCATGTGCATGAGTCAGCATGCGCTGTCAGGCCAACACAACAACTATTATCGTGGTTAAACACTGTTACTACACATTAACACACATGGAAACTGCTTATTTGAAAAAGAGCAGTGTTCTTCAACCACCGGTCCATGGACCAGTGCTGGTCCACAGAAATTTCCTGCCGGTCCACAGGACCAGCACGTGCATCAGGCCCAAAACAGTGTTCTTCAACCGCCGGTCCACGGTGCGATCGATGCGGTGTTATCTTAGAGCCAGCTCCCTCTTTCTAACTGATTCAGTGCACAAAGCCAAGGGCAGTGGCTCCTACGGGTATCCTGCGCCTGAACCGGAAGCCTTCTCTCTGACGTTGCAACGTCAGAGGGAAGGCTTCCAGATGAGGCACTGGAAGTGCAAGGTGCAATTAGTAATATTATGGGAGTGGGGTCTGGGGTAGAGATTGGGTAGAGATGGGTCTGGCCCACGACTTAGCCCAGTGTTCTTCAACCGTCGGTCCACGGACCGATGCCAGTCCACAGAATAATTATTTTATTTCTGCCAGTCCATAGCTCTAAAAAGGTTGAAAAATACTGTCTTAGAGCACTGGCTTAGGCACGAGGGGGGGGTGAGGGGGGGGCTTGGAGCTCCCTCCCACCCCACACACACACTTTGCGCTTAGGCTCCTTCCACAACTGTAGCATCCGTTAAATGCCTAAGCCCCACCATATCGTAAGTGTTCGAAGCTTGTACGGTTAAGGTAGAGCTTACAGGAATTGGACAGGGACAGGAACAGCGACAAAACTCGCGGGGACGGGATGGGGAAATCGAGTTCCTGCGGGGACGGGGAGAAATTTGTCCCCGTGTCATTCTCTAATTCACTGCCCAAGCTGCCTCCATGCTGCCTCAGCAGTGAGGAAATCGACAGCTGGTTTTCCATCCTCCAACACCAACGCTCCCCGCCAGGCTTAGTTCACGGCAACACAGGAGACAGGTTGGGCAGCGATTCTCTTTGGTTGGCAGGGCTTGGACATCCCTACCAGCAAAGGTATGATTTTTAATGCTGGGCCCCACAGCCCTGCCCTAGGCCTCCCCCCAAATTGGCTAAGCCCCTATTTTAGAAAAATGAAAATTCTCTCACCTCTGAAGTTGTGCAGTTCTGCTTCCAAGGGTGTCAAGCATCTTTATTTCTTGATATACAGCAAACTGCACTGACATCTAGGCGATATCTCAAGAGGTAGTCACTCACACATGCCTTTTGTAATTTTTGTATTGGTAAGCTGAGCAATTACAAACATTTCCTTTAATATTTTCTCTGTATTTTGCCCATATAAGTTTATGGAAAGTACTATGTACCATATTAATCTAGCAAAAAGACAGCTGTGATATCTATGAAAACATGCTAAATGCCTGACTGCTTCCCAGTACCTGGAGTGCATTGAAAAGCATTTGGATTTCATGAACAACTTTGTCAACCACACAAGAGGAAAGCATGAATCGTAATGCTTTATCCAGCTCTATGGAAGCAGCTTTGACCAAATACAATATACATCCCACCATATCGAGAAGATAGTCTGATCGTCTGATGTTTGTGCGTTTTCCTCGGGCTGGAGGGCAAGAGTGTATACTATTTGCAAATAGTGTTGAGGAAGCATGTCTTCACATAAAGATAATTAAGAATTGTGCTTGCAAAAGAAGTAAATGAGCCACTGTAGGAATCAGAGTCCACTTAAACGTTAATAATTACTTGTGTATCATTTCATGCAGAGTTATAGCTCATCAGAAGCTGCAGATCAGTCACCCTGGATGATCATGCCAAACCATTTGCCCCCAGATTCTATATAGATTACCGTTACCCACAGTCTAGCCCGCAGAACGCTCCTTCACACGCCGTTTAACATAACGGAGCCTCGGCCCACGAGGGAGGTCTGTAGGCTGCTACTGCGCGCACGGCCCGCCCTGACGTCACTCCCCAGCCATGCACTTCTCCCAGCCAGTTCGTAGCTTCTTGTCTTCTGCGCATTTTAACATCACAGCGGAGACCCGCCAAAAAGGTAGGCTCGTTCTCTCCAGTTTGAAAGGGGTGGGTGGGTTACATTCTCTCCATAAGATGCACCCCCTTTTTCGGGGTGGAAAAAGTACGTCTTATGGAGCGAAAAATACTATTCTATATACTATTCTATAATGCTGCACACCCAGTTCAGAACACAAAAAGGGGTGTAGCCATAGAAGGATCATGGGCAGGTTAGGGGCATTCCAAACTTTTAGGTGCAGTGTTATAGAATTCGTGGGTTGCGCATCCAACTTATGTGCCAGGATAGGCTTGGGGACACCTTGTTTAGGTTGATGTGGTCTTAGTCCCAAAATTGAGTCCCAGCAAAAGGGTGTGTGGGGGGGAAGCGGTCTGTCTTGACTAGATTCTATATCAACCAAAAACACTTCCCTTAAATGTGATATATTATCATTTGAATAAAGCAGGTTATTTCAGAGTTTTTAAGAAGATTTTTCACTTTCAACTGACAAATATATATATACTGTATATATAAAAATTTAAAAAAAGCTTTAAAAAGTGTGGAGGATGAAGCAATGATTGGGTGGTGAGGTGGCCCTTATCTGCCGTCTATTTCTATGTTTCTATGTGGGGGTGGGGATTCATCCCCTGTTATGACCCCTCCGTGTCTCTGAGCTAATCCTAACATATGTAATAGCTTTATTCAAATGATAATGTATCACATTTAAGGGAAGTGTTTTTGGTTGATATATATTTGATTTTTCACTTCCGTATTGATATATCCTTGTGGTATGTTTCACATTCCCTATTGTTTTTTTGACTGGGCCTTGACTAGATTGTATGCATGACATTATCATATGGGGCTAGTGTGAGGCATCTTCTATATATTTTTACGTGGAACCTGGCATGGTGATCCAAAATACTATAATTCAGCACATTATTATGCAAACTGCATGGCTCCCACACCAATCAAGCGAAGAGTCTGTGATTAGAGATGGGACAAAAATCCCAGTACTTAGATAGAATGAGAAATACAACACTGGATTTTCATTTTATAACATAGCAATAAATCTCAAATTGATATCAACTCTTGGACTGTTGAAAGGATAAAAAAAAAAAAGTTAGTGAGATCAACATAATCCATGCCATGTGTTTCTTCGCTTGCTACAAAGTAAGACAGATGGCCTCCATTGTTTTCTAATTATATGAAACGCATGGTTAGGACACAGGTCTCCGCAGATGTGTTTAACCCAATTCACAAAGTTTTGGAGCTGTTCTTTTAATTATCATTAAAAGCTTCAGTGGAAGCTCAGTTGAGGGTACATATTCTGGATGAGCAGCTAATTTGTTAAGCCTTGGCTGGGTACTTTTCAGATCGTCTTGTTTTCCTCAAATGCGAGGCTTTATCATCAGAAGAAGAATACAATTACCAGCCTTCAAGGATTTTTTGCTGCAATGAAATTGAGCGTGCAAATGCTCTTCCATCATAATCAGCCAGACTGTGTAAGGTAATTCATAACAGAGCCAGAAATATGTTGAAGCTCAATATTGCTTTAGTGCAAATCGATATTAATAATTGCTTGCATTTTTTAAACCGTGATTTTCTGTTGAAGAATGCACAAAGATCAACCTGTTGTTACTAGCACATTGCATTTTCCTATTAAAAACTTAATGGTAGAGCCCCTTTCATAACTTAAAATATTTTCTTTATATATATATATATAGAAAATAGAAAGCATTGATCTGTAAAATAGCTATTTATTATTTATAACACAACATTAGAACATGTTTTAATTATAGATGAGCTAAAAGGTCAGGAACCATATTATTTCTAAATTCCACGATTTTAAAATTGAATAGCTTAATAAGCCTGTTTGAAATGCGTAGCCCTCGGTTTGCTGACCAATTAGTTCTGCCTGTGCCCCTACATAGGTGCATGTAGATCAAATCTAATTAGAAGAAGACAATCAAGACAGATCTTTCTAATCAGTTGCAGTGGGATTGTCATTATTCTTTTCAGATATGAAATGTTTAGCATCAATGGAGCTCAATGAGTGGTTTTCTACATTGTCAAAAAGGTATAAAAGCCACCCATCTCTCATTTCAAAATGCATAAAGAGCTTTCTGTTCTGAGAGAGGTCAAGACACCTTCCAGTCAGTTTGTCAAATTAAAATCTATTCTTGGTTTTGTGATCAAGCTACCTGATATATTTTTTCTAAACCTGTCTAAGAACCTGCATCTATTTTAGGACCCTGGGCCAATGCAGATGTCCAACAATACAATATACCCCCGTGACTTTGCAGTTTGCGAATCGCAGACTCGGTTTTTCGAGGTATTTTCTGACCGCCTCTTCTGGGAACTAAAGTCAGGCTACACCAATCAGGAGCTGCTTTGACATGCCAGATAGCGTGTCAGAGCAGCTCCTGATTGGTGTAGCCTGACTTTAATTCCCAGAAGAGGTGATCAGAAAATGCTAAGAATGATCCTGCACCCGATTTTCAGCAGCCATCCCCTGCCTCCGATCTGCTCCTAAACCGCATTTGTGGTTTTTTGAAATTTGCGGATGCTCCTGGAATGGAACCCCTGCAAATTCCGGGGAAGTACTGTATACCTCTCCCTAATCATTCTATTTATTAAGAAATAAAGAAGTCAATTTGATTATAGACTGCTTGATTATATGGGGAAAGGCTCAGATCCCTGCACGCCACCATAGCGGATCCAGTGGCAGTGCTAGAAAGGGATGTTACTTCATAGGCTTAAAACCCCTTGAGAATGTTACTCCTTGAATTTTAGCAAAAATATGTGCTGTGAAAAATCCTTAATTGAATGTATTTTCAAGAAAAAACAGTAGACCAGTGAACTTATCTGCCCGGGCAAAAGGGAGACTGTGTAACATACACGGACCACAGCAGTGTGTACCCAGCAGCATAGCAGCTAGATAAGTTCACTGGTTTACTGGCTTTTCTTGAAAATACATTAAGTTAAGGATTTTTCACAGCGCTTATTTTTGCTAAAATTCAAGGAGTAACATTCTCAATGGGTTTTAAGCCTATGAAATAATGTCCCTTTCTAGTACTGCCACAAGATCCGTTCTGGTGGCGTGCGGGGATCTGAGGCTTTCCCCCATATAATCAAGCAGTCTCTAATCAAATTGATTTCTTTATTACTTAATAAATAGAGTGATTAGAGAGAGGCCTATTGTTGGATTCAGATTTTTCTCTTCCATTAAGGCCTGTTTAAAGTAAGGCCAACGCAAATGTCCCCCACCTTCCCTTTCTCTCCAAGAGACTTGAATCGGTTGCTAGATAAATGTGACCTCTCTCAGCATCCCAGTGAACTTCTTTTCCTACCCTATTTATGTTTTTCCATTAATTGCACAAAGCTTGAATTCAATAGAAAAATCTTCTAACTTATCTACTAAGCTGCATTAGTAATGTGACCATAGGTCCTGTTTTGAATGGGACCATCCCATTTTTAGATCATCTGTCCTGTTGTCACCATGCACAGCTTCGGAACACCGAAATGTCCCATTTTCAGAAAGAGCTTCCCGAAGCTGTGTGTGGGGACAACGGGACAGGCGATTGTGGAGGCCGGGATTTCTCCCTGCTTCCCCAACGCCAACTCAGCAACAGATAAGGTGCATGCAGTGCATGCACAAGCCTCCCCCCCACCCCAACATCAATTCTGACGTCAGAGAGGAAGTTCTGGGCCAGCCAATCGCTGCCTGGCTGTCCTGGAACTTTCTCTCCAACGTCAGAATTGACATCAGGGGGGAAGGCTTGTGCAGTCATTGCATGCACCTGGCCTGTTCTGGGGTGGCAGCGGCTTGGAGAAATCGGCAGCGGCAGCTTGAAGGGGCAGGGAGAGAGAAAGACATACAGAAAGAAAGAAAGAAAAGGAGACAGAAAGAAAGGCAGAAAGAAAGAAAGGGGGGCAGGGAGAGAGAGAGAGAAAGACAGAAAGAAAGAAATGAAAGAAAGAAAGAAAGAAAGGATGCACAGTCAGAAGAAAGTGCAACCAAAGACTCATAAAATCAACAGACAACAAAGGTAGGAAAAATGATTTTATTTTCAATTTAGTTATCAAAATGTGTCAGTTTTGAGAATTTATATCTGCTGTCTATATTTTGCACTATATATAACAGGATTAGGGGGGGAGAAGGATCCGGGGGGGGGGGGGGGGGCTGTCCCGTCCGTTTTGAGGGAAAAAAATAAATGGTCATGTTATGCATTAGCCTAATTGTACATATTATTGACCAATTGATGCATGTCATTTGCTGACTCACAGTAATTGGGAGTAATACACATTATTCTGCATTAATGCAGCATTTATTTATTGGGATTTATTATCCACCTTTATGAAGAGATTCACCCAAAGTGGTTTACAACAGGTACAGTTTAACATAAAACTTACAATTTTGTTAACAGCATAGCAATAGTAAAATGACCAAATATGAACATAAATGAAAACATTCCTGTGGTTTGCAAAGTTAAACTACAAAACCTATAAAACCACTAAAACATGGAATAGAGTTGTAAGAATAATCTTTATAAATATTCTTGGGTGCGATTTTTTTTTTTTTGTATTATTTAATTAATTACTATTCTTAAAGGAGTGGCTGTTGGGAATCGGCAGACAAGTTGTGCACTGCCTTTAGAAGACTCCGTTGCAGCTAAATCCCTGACGCAACAGGAGCACAGACAGCCCCGCGAAATGCAGGCCGCGTCGGATCCAAGTAAAAATAAAATATAAGCTAGCAAACTTTTGAATATCAGCAACGGCTTCTTATCCAGCAGTAATCAGCGGTGTATATGAAGTGCTGAAGAAATAAGCCAGCAAAATAAGTACCGCTTTATCAAACGAACATTGCAAGTAATCTTGCATTTGCACCATCTGCCGATCTCAAGTTTGAAATATCTGTATTGTGCTGAAGATTGTAAATGAAGGGCGAGTCAGTATAGTGATTTACAGGAAGCATGAGGCAATATCCCTGTCTGTCTTTTTAGAAAAAAAACTGGGTTTTTTTTGCAAATTTGTTTAATAATGGAAAAGTATTTAAATATGTTAGAACAATGTAGTTAGGAGGGGGGTTGAATGCCTATGATGTCAGCAGGAGCAGATGTAATTGGGAGCAAAAGAAAGTTTTTACATCAAATAAGCCTTAAATAGGGTGTATGGCTCCATCTCCTGAGGCAAGTCACCCCTTTAATAATAGTAATTAATTAAATAATTTTAAAAAACAATTTAAAAAATTGTACCCAAGAATATATACAATATACCAGAAGCTGATAGGCTATATGCAGGAAACGAAGAAAGGAAACTGACAGGGTTGACGGTCAGTCTAGAAGAGGTATGCAGGCAGATTGATAGGCTTAAAAATGATAAATCCAGGGGACCAGACAGCATCCATCCGAGGGTAATCAAGGAACTGAAAGGGGTTATATCTGAACTGCTCCAACTAATAGCCAGTCTATCGATCAAATCAGGAAGGATTCCAGAAGACTGGAAAGTGGCGAATGTTATGCCGATCTTCAAGAACGGTTCGAGAGGAGATCCAGGAAACTACAGACCGGTGAGTCTGACCTCGGTACCGGGAAAGATGGTTGAGGCGCTGATAAAGGAACGCATCATTGATCCCCTTGACGGAGGGAGTGAACAGGCGGATAGGGTGACAGGTGGATAGGGTGACTCGGTCGACATTGTATATCTGAATTTTCAGAAGGCGTTCGACAAGGTCCCGCATGAATGACTACTTCAAAAAATTGCGAACCATGAAATCGAGGGTGAAATACTCATGTGGATTTAAACTTGTTGGCGGATAGGAAACAGAGAGTGGGGGTAAATGGACAATACTAGGACTGGAAAAGCATTACGAGTGGAGTGCTGCAGGGTTCGGTGCTTGGGCTCATGCTCTTCAACATATTTATAAACGACCTGGAAATTGGTACAATGAGCAAGGTGATTAAATTTGCAGACGATAGAAAGTTATTCAGAGTAGTAAAGACGCAGAAGGATTGCGAAGACCTGCAACGTGACATAAACACGCTCAAAAAATGGGCTGCGACATGGCAAATGAGGTTTAAGTGTAAGGTGATGCATGTTGATAACAAAAATCTTATACAGGATGTCTGGTGCAGTACTTGGAAAGACCCCCCAGGAAAGAGACTTAAGAGTACTGGTAGCAAAGTCAATGAAGCCGTCTGCGCTATGTGCAGCGGCGGCAAAAAGGGCAAACAGAATGCTAGGAATGGTCAAGAAGGGGATCACAAACAGATCAGAGAAAGTTATCATGCCGCTGTACTGGGCCATGGTACTCCCCCCACCTGGAATACTGCATCCAAAACTGGTCTACATGAAGAAGGACATAGTATTACTTGAAAAGATCCAGAGAAGAGCAACTAAAATGATTAAGGGGCTGGAGGAGTTGCCATACAGTGAGAGATTAGAGAAACTGGACCTCTTCTCCCATGAAAAGAGGATACTGAGAGGGGGCATTATCGAAACGTTCAAGATAATGAAGGGAATAGACTTAGTAGAAAGAGACAGGTTGTTTACCCTCTTTCACATGGCTGAGCTCTATGTTTTAAAGAAACTGCCAGTTACAAAAATCCCTTCCCCCATCCGCAATCCTATTTGTGAAATCCTTTGTTGGCTACTGATTTAGGCCATGTCCTTTCCTAGCATTTCCACACACTATATAAAAGCAGTGTAAATTCTCCATGAAGTCTTATCCATCTGTAAAAATAAATAAATAAATAAAAGTAGCTGCCTTTCTTTAAAGCCAGCTCTGACCACCGACGCCTCGTTCAAGGTCTCCGATGCCGGACCTCGAGGATATTCCAGTTTCGATTGCCTCGTCCAAGTCACCAGGTTCCTTTGATGCTGAAGCTTCATCTTCGACTCATGCTGCTTCGACATCCTCGAGTCCTTCTCGAGGCAATGCATTGGCAGACCAGCTATCTTTCTCGTCTTTCCTTCGTCAGATGGCTGTGGACTTGAATCTTCAATTAGATACTGGCTCAAAATACTATCTAGAAGTCATGCATCTTCCTCAATCTCCGGCAGAATCTCTTAAGCTTCCACTTCATAAGCTTTTGAATCAGACTTTTGGTTGATGCATGGAGACACCTTTTTCCATACCAGCTTTTCCAGGAAAATTGGACTCTAGGTATAAAACTGTGCATTGCAAAGGATTTGACAACACTCAATTATCTCATCAATCCCTCCTTGTCGGGTCCTCCTTAAAGAGGTCCCATCCTTCCAAGGTTTATGCCACCATTCCTCCTGGAAGGGAAGGGAAGACTATGGACAAATTTGGACATCACATCTATCAAAATACTATGATGTCCTCTAAAGTCCTCAATTATAATTTTCAATTCATCTCTTTTTTTGTTGAATTTCTGATTTCTTTATTGCCGAAGTTCTTGCATTATTTGGATACTCAAATGCACTTTGAATTTCAAGAAGTTATTGCTTCTTTGTCTCAACTCCGGTTGCATCTCCTCCAGTCATCTTATGATGCATTCGAGTTGTCTGCTCGAGCAGCTGCTTGCTCTGTGGCTATGCATCGTCTTGCCTGGCTTCATACCATCGATATGGACCCTAATCTTCAAGACCACTTAGCTAACATTCCTTGTGAGGGCAATGACCTCTTTGATGAATCTATAGAGGCAGCCACCAAGAAATTGTCGGACCATGAGAAATCTTTTGCTTCAATTGTCAGTCCTAAGCCAAAGCCAGCTCCTGCCAAGCCTGCACATCCTGCTCTTATCTACCAACGGCGTTATGCTCCAAAGCCGGCTCCATACACTCATCCTCCTCTTAAGAAGCAGCAATCTCTGAAGCAGCAAAACCCCCAACCTTTTGCTGCACCTAAGGCTTCTCAGCCTGTTTGACTGTTTAAAACAGAGCATAACCTCCACCGTTCTAACTCTGTCTCATTTTCCCCCTATAGGAGGTCGTCTTCATCATTTTTACGACTGATGGATGTTAATTACCTCTGACTTCTGGGTACTTACCATCCTCAGAGAAGGATACTCTCTTCATTTCACTCAGGTTCCACCAGAGCTTCCTCCAAGAGAGTATCCTTCTAATCCATCCCAGACCGCCCTTCTTCTTCAGGAAGCTCAAGCTCTGCTTCGTCTCCATGCCATCGAACCAGTTCCCTTGGAGCAGCAAAACAGGGGGTTTTCCTCCCGTTACTTCCATGTTCCGAAGAAGACAGGCGATCTGTGACCCATTTTCGATCTCAGGGCTCTCAACAAATTTCTAATCAAAGAAAAGTTTTGAATGTTGTCCCTGGCATCCCTTTATCCCCTTCTCAAGCAGAATGACTGGTTATGCTCTCTAGATCTCAAGGAGGCCTACACTCATATTCCTATTCATCCGGCCTCCCGTCAGTACCTCAGATTTCGGGTGTGAAATCTGCATTATCAATACAGAGTACTAACGTTCGGCCTGGCCTCATCTCCCAGATGTTCACCAAGTGCCTGGTAGTGGTAGCAGCAGCTCTAAGGAATCATGGTCTTCAGGTATTTCCCTACCTCGACGACTGGATCATCAAAGATTCCATGTCTCAAGGGGTTATTGTAGCGACCCAACAGACTACCTGGTTCCTCCAAAGTTTGGGATTTGAAATCAATTTTCCCAAATCTCAGCTTCAACCCTCACAGACTCTACAATTCATTGGAGCTGTTCTGGACATTGTCCAACTCAGAGCATTCCTTCCACAGCAACGTCTGGAAACTCTACTTCAACTCTGTCATACAGTGTCTTCCCGATCTTTCATCTCAGCGAGACACATGATGGTACTCCTAGGTCACATGGCCTCCACAGTATACGTGACTCCTTTTGCCAGACTTCACCTCAGAATTCCTCAGTGGACCCTGGCATCTCAATGGACGCAGGTTTGCGATCCTCTTTCTTGACACATCAAAGTCACTCCTTCTTTGACGCAATCTCTCCGTTGGTGGATGCTCTCTTCCAATCTTTCCAGAGGCTTGCTTTTTCAAACGCCCCTTCATCAGAAGGTCCTCATGACAGACTCTTCGACCTACACTTGGGCACTCATCTCAATGGTCTCCGTACTCAAGGCCTCTGGACCAGTACGGATCGTCAGTGTCATATCAATCAGTTGGAACTCAGAGCGATCCTCAAAGCTCTCCATGCTTTTCAACATCTACTTCGCGTCCTCGTTCGGATGAACAACCAAGTCGCCATGTATTATGTCAACAAACAGGGAGGGACAGGGTCTGCCTCCCTTTGTCAAGAAGCTCTGGAGGTTTGGGACTGGGCAATCCGCCACAACACCTTCCTCAAAGCTGTCTACATTCAAGGGGCAAAGAATTGCTTGGCGGACAACTTGAGTCGTCTACTGCAACCTCACGAATGGACTCTCCATTCCTCGCCTCTTCATCACATTTTTTCACAGTGGGGATAGACCTCGTTGCAGCTCCTCACAACTACATACTGCCTGAGGTCTGCTCCAGGATATACTCTCCTCACCGCCTCGAGGCAGATGCTTTTCTTCTGGAATGGATGAAACTTTTCCTCTACGCATTTCCTCTATTCCCTCTCATTCTCAAGACTCTGGTCAAATTGAAGAACAATCATGCCACCATGATTCTAATCACTCCTCGGTGGCCGAGACAACTCTGGTACTCCCTTCTACTTCAACTCAGCAGAAGGGAGCCATACCTTCTACCAGTTTTTCCTTCTCTGCTTACACAAAGTCAAGGATCTCTGCTTCATCCCAACCTGCAGTCTCTACACCTGACAGCCTGGTACCTCTCAACATAACCCCTCTTCAGTTTTCTCAATCTGTAAGAGACGTTTTAGAAGCTTCTATAAAGCTTACCACTAGACAATGCTATCACCAAAAATGGACTAGATTTTCTACATGGTGTTTTTCTCATCATAAAGTGCTTCAGCATTCCTCCTTATCTTCTGTTTTGGACTATCTTTTGCACTTATCCAATTCTGGCCTGAAGTCTACATCTATACGAGTCCATCTCAGTGCAATTGCGGCTTTCCATCAGCCTATTGAAGGGAAACCCCTCTCTGCTCATCCGGTGGTTTCCAGATTCATGAAAGGACTTTTTAATGTCAAACCTCCTCTCAAACCGCGTCCTGTGGTTTGGGACCTCAATGTTGTCCTTACTGAACTCATGAGGCCTCCATTTGAACCAATTGATAAGGCTCATCTGAAGTATCTCACTTGGAAAGTGGTGTTTTTCATTGCCCTCACTTCTGCTCGACGAGTCAGTGAGCTGCAAGCTTTAGTTACTGACCCATTATTCACGGTGTTCCATCATGACAAAGTTGTTCTTCGTACTTATCCAAAATTCCTACCTAAAGTGGTCTCAGAATTTCATCTCAACCAATCCATCGTACTTCCAGTGTTTTTTCCAAAGCCTCATTCTCACTCTGGAGAATCCGCTCTTCATACTCTGGTCTGTAAATGTGCTTTGGCCTTCTACTTGGAACGCACCAAATCACACAGAACTGCTCCTCAACTTTTTGTTTCCTTCTACCCAAATAAGTTGGGATATCCTATTTCTAAGCATACAATCTCCAATTGGATGGCGGCTTGTATCTCTTTCTGCTATGACCAGGCTGGATTACCCCTTCACAGTAAAGTCACAGCCATAAAGTCAGAGCTATGGCAGCTTCGGTAGCTTTCCTCAGATCTACACCTATTGAGGAAATTTGCAAGGCTGCTACTTGATCCTCGGTTCATACCTTCACTTCTCATTATTGTCTGGAAACTTTCTCCAGACGGGATGGACAGTTTGGCCAAACAGTATTACAAAATTTATTCTCCTAAATTTCCAACACTCCCACCATCCCATTCTGGTTAGCTCGGAGGTCACCCATATGTGAGAATGCTTGTCCTGGGATAAAGCACAGTTATTTACAGTAACAGGTGTTATCCAGGGACAGCAGGCAGCTATTCTCACAACCCACCCACCTCCCCTGGTTGGCTTCTCTGCTAGCTATCTGAACTGAGGAGACGCGCCCTGTGCTGGGCGGGAAGGCACTCGCGCATGCGTGGTGCGGGCGACTCAAAACTTCGAGTTTCTTCAAGCAAGTCTGCTTGTGAGGCGTCCGCATCCGGGCTCTGTCGATGACGTCACCCATATGTGAGAATAGTTGCCTGCTGTCCCTGGATAACACCTGTTACGGTAAGTAACTGTGCTTTTAGTTGGTATATATAGTCATGCCTAAATTTAGTTGTGGTCCCAGCACTAAGCACTATTCTTTAAACTGAGCCTAACTTTAGGCATGATTTATGGAAAAGTGCTAAGCAGGGTTTTTTTTCCCCATGCTGATTTTTTGAGTGCCGTATATAGAATTTTCCCCTAAGTGCTTAATGCACTTTAATAAAAGAGTCTCATACTAAAGATAATGGAGTTGATATCCAAAATGATTTATAAAGCCCGGAGCCATTTAAATTGTTTGTTCAGGTCTAACCTCATTTTAAGCAGCACTTAACTGGACAGTGCTTTTGAATAAGCCTGGTTAGAGCCTAAAGTGAAACCAGCTATTTTATGGGTGGTCTGGGAGTGGAGTCGACCCTTATAATAGGAGTGCAAAAATCTGACTATAAAGCCAGCAGCAGCCAAAAAAAATGCTGACTGCTACCGGCTAAATATCTTCCCTAATAAGACATTTTGATGATGTAATATTAGTGATATAATGTGGTATGTAGATAAGAAATGCCAAGAAAGAGAAGATGCAGAACAGACTGTAGTAATTTAGATCACTTTAGACTGCAGTACAATTGTTCAAGCATATTCAGACTTGAACTGAACTTTTTTTCCTTGCAAAAAAAGTTGTAACCTATTCAAATTGAGAGAAGCAGTTTAAGTGAATTTAAAGCTAATTTTCTCTGTGTGAAATGCCAGTGCAATCCATTCTGTAAATCACTATTCTATCAAGCTCACAAAAGATGTGTGACTAGAGCGTACAAAAGAAAGTCTAGAAAAATGTAACCAAAATGCCAGCTCAAGAATCATATTGTACAATGATTGTGAGGAAGACAAAGGAGCAATTAGAATCCTCAGACATGCGGATGTCTCTATATGGGGGGAGACAGAATATATTCAGCGAAAAGACGTATGAGCTGATTTGGTCCATGTTTTTATAGTCCTCCAAAGTTGAGGCCTGTTAAGCAAGTAAAGCTGCAAGAAACAGGAACGTTCACAGACTGCCACAAAGGTTAGGCTCTGTTCAGTGTGCCACCAGCGACATTGTAAGACACTGAGGCAGGGATCGAGACGAGGCCACACTGAAAGTTCATGATGACAAGATTGAAAGCTTGGCTTAGACCAAAAAACCTCCTAAGAAAAAAGTTAGAAATACAAATAAAAAACACTTGAGTGGCACAGTGGCAGCTTTACTTCGTTATAATAAACTAGCTGAAGGCCCGGCGTTGCACGGGTATTTAATTATAGCAATAACACTGTAAATGGATGCAAAAAAAGATACTTTATAGTGGTGAATGAAATTATTTTTTTACAGCTGTATAAAAAGTACAATATTCAAATTATAATGTGAAATATTTGACAAAATGAATACAATACAACTAACGCAAAACGTGATTATAAACAATATTTTTAGTTTCACCTCCAGGAGCAAGAACATATAAATTGTTGGGGGAACCCACCCTTGAGCAAGCAACATAGAGTTGTGGGCCGAGAGACCCCCAGAACATATCACCCCAGGTAGTGAGGGACCTGCATACAAAGTTTTGTTCAAATCGGTCAAGCCGTTTTTGAATTACAGTGAGAATGGCAGCTTTTAACATTTTTTCCATTGACATGAATGGGTAAAATCTGATTTTCTGTTTGTAGCTCCGCCCACGTGTGCAGGTGGGCCATGAGACCCCCAGAACATATCACCCCAGGTAGTGAGGGATCTGCATACCAAGGTTCATTAAAATCGGTCACGCCGTTTTTGAATTACAGTGAGAATGGCAGCTTTTTTCATTTTTTTCCATTGACATGAATGGGTGAAATCTGATTTTCTGTTTGTAGCTCCGCCCACGTGTGCAGGTGGGCCGCGAGACCCCCAGAACATATCACCCCAGGTAGTGAGGGATCTGCATACCAAGGTTCGTTAAAATCGGTCAAGCCGTTTTTGAATTACAGTGAGAATGGCAGCTTTTTTCATTTTTTCCATTGACATGAATGGGTGAAATCTGATTTTCTGTTTGTAGCTCCGCCCACGTGTGCAGGTGGGCCGCGAGACCCCCAGAACATATCACCCCAGGTAGTGAGGGATCTGCATACCAAGGTTCGTTAAAATCGGTCAAGCCGTTTTTGAATTACTGTGAGAATGGCAGCTTTTTACATTTTTTCCATTGACATGAATGGGTGAAATCTGATTTTCTGTTTGTAGCTCCGCCCACGTGTGCAGGTGGGCCGCAAGACCCCCAGAACATATCACCCCAGGTAGTGAGGGATCTGCATACCAAGTTTCGTTCAAATAGGTCAAGCCGTTTTTGCGTGATCGCGGCACATACACACATACATACACATACATACCTCCGATTTTATATATATAGATCACGAGATCCCTGCTAAAGAGTAAATATGTGTAAAATGATTGAAAGCGTGGGGGTAATACACACTGAAATAATTTTGCTTGCTAACTCATAGGCCTAAAGTTCATGCGACTTTTAACAGCTGTATTTATGTGAAAATAAACTTGTATATCAGAATCCCTTCTTTTGATATTCAAAAGCAAAAAAGAAACAAATCACACCTCAGCTGTTTTCAATCTTAATTTGATCTTTGGGAAGCAATTTTGTTTTTCACATATGAATCGAAGACATTTCAAGTTTCATTCAATATTTGGATTTCTATATCGTGAAAATCTACAGATTATTTATTACATATTTATGGTATTTTTAATTTGCTCTTTTAAAACATAGTATAAAATTAAATCAGCATTGAGAACTATAGACAAATCTCTTGGGTAGAAGGAATTCTTCATCCCCTTTACATTTTTCACATTCTGGATCAAAAATACAAAATAAAATCAATGATCTACACAACAGAAAAAAAAATCTACTCCTCTTTATGGCAACTCGCTGCAAATGCTGCTAACAAACCTTCCATTCATTTATGAATCAGTTTTAATACTCATAGCTATACAATCCATAACCACAGTCTATGGGGCAGATATTCAAGGTGATTTGAAGCATGTTCACTGGGCCAAACTCAGATATTCAGCAAATTTTATGAACTGGGCGCTAACAAAGATGCACCTATTGTTTATGTAAAAAAACATAAGAACATAAGACTTGCCGCTGCTGGGTTAGACCAGTGGTCCATCGTGCCCAGCAGTCCACTCCCGCAGTGGCCCTTGGGTCAAAGACCAGTGCCCTAACTGAGACTAGCCTTACCTGCGTACGTTCTGGTTCAGCAGGAACTTGTCTAACTTTGTCTTGAATCCCTGGAGGGTGTTTCCCCCTATAACAGCCTCTGGAACAGCGTTCCAGATTTCTATCACTCTCTGGGTGAAGAAGAAATTCTTTACGTTTGTACAGAATTTATCCCCTTTTAACTTTAGAGAGTGCCCTCTCGTTCTCTCTACCTTGGAGAGGGTGAACAGTATAGGATGAACCTGTAGAAACAATCAATTTGCTCAAATTCACTTTGATAACACGTCAAAATTTCTTCGGGGACCTCAGCAATGTCACCCACAAGTGAATTAAACTTCCTTATTCTCTTCACCAATCCCACTAGTAAACTTTCATATATTGTATATCGACACTCAGATTTTTAGGAGAGCTAACTGCTCATATATTTGCTTCAAAAAGGCAGTGCACAAACACGTGGAGGGGCATAATCAAAAGGAACGTCTAAGTCCGTTTACATCCATCTCGCAAGTCGTCCAAAGTTAAAAAGAGCTTAAGACACATCTTTAAAAGATACGTCCAACTTTTTTTTACTTTCGAAAATCGTCTAATTATACGTCCTGCCAATCTGATCGTTCAAGCCACTCCATCATCTATCTTTATACTACATTTTTGTCCAACTTTCCGTCCAAGTCCAAAACGTCTAGAACAAGCCCTGTTGGACGTGGGAGGGGTCTGCAAAGTGATGGACTGCACACCCAGACATGCCACCTAAATAGTGGGGTACCTTACAGAGCACTGCTGTGAACTTCACTAAAAGGGTGCTATGGCTTCTCCTCCCTACAGCTCCCTTATAGGTTACGGTGAGCCCCCCAAACCACCTCCAGAATCCCTTAGACCCACTTACCTACCACCCAAATAGCCCTTATGGCTGCAGGAGCCACTTATATGCCAGTTCAAAAGGGTTTTGGGGGTGTATAGGGGAGTGCATATGTTTCAATATCAATGCAGTGATTACAGGGGCTTATGGGCATGGGTCCATCTCTCTATGGGTCGCTAACTCACCCCCAAGATGACTTAAGCCACTTCTGTGCTGGACGACTAGGCTTTCCTATGCCAGGCGGCCAGGTGATGATGGTCTGGAGGCAGAATTTTAAAGTTATGAATAAAATTTTTATGGGGTTGGGGGGGATTGGTGATCACTGAGGTAGTGTGTGGGGGTCTGTTTTATGTGTTTGCAGTGCTTATCTGGTGACTTTAGGTGGCTTTTTGTGACTTAGACCATGTTTTACATGGTCTAAGTCATAACGTCCAAGTTCCGTCGATGTTGGGCTGTATAACTTTCGGTTATACATGCTGTACGACTAAGTCTAAGCCGGCCCACGTCCCGCCCAACTCCCACCCTCGACACGCCCCCGAAACGCCCCGTTTAGCTTTGGTTGTTCAGCGGCACTATGAAGGCCTAGGTCGTTTAGAAATACGTCCAAAACCCATTTTTAGTATCGGCACTTTGACGTTTTTGAGAAATGTTCGTCCAAGTGCCGACTTAGCCGGTTTTTGGATGTTTTTCTCTTTCGATTAAGAGCCCCTTAAAGTTTAGCTTAAAAATTAGATTTGTTCTTGGCTTTGTCGGATTGGGGACGGTCTACGAGTGAATGAGGAAGTTTGATTTGCTTATGGGTGACATCGCTGTGGTCCCCGAAGAAATTTTGATGTGTTTTCAAAGTGCATTTGAGTAAGTTGACTGTTTCTACAGGTTTATACCATATTTACTTCCTTGCTCAATACAAATATATGTATTGTTTAGTGGCCGATCTAGTTGGATTACAGTATAGAATGAACATAAGCAAACAAAGTATGGTGGGAACAAAACAAGCATGCGAATGTAATATAATGAAACCAGCTGTTTATTGTAGAAAAACACAAGCATGACTCAATACAGTCTGCATTTCGGCAGAAGCCTTTGCAGCATGAGATGATTAATTTTTGCTGAATTTAGCAATTACAAATTATTGCTTGAAATAAAGTTGGTTTTTCTGATCTGGCCTTTGAGAAACCCCAGGCCATCTGCCTTCAGCATGAAACCAAAAGGTGTTAAGTACCCCCTTCAGTGAATACAAAAGACAGCTAGGTTTAGTATCACTGTTAAACAGACTTTACTCTGCAAGATATGCTCCATAAAAGAAGATGTAATTGAGTTAAACTGAATTCCATTCTCCAAGCTATGGACATCAAACAGAGGCTGAAGTAGAACAAAAGACACAGAGCCTAAGGCATTCAAAGCTGAGATAAGTCTAAAGGACCTGAAATTCCCCAGAAAAAAACACTATTAAAATCCAATCAAGGAACTGTCCTTCTAGTAGTCAAATGAATATCCAAATCAGATGACATCATCCAGCCCAGAAACAAGTTTGAATTGAACTCCTGTGTTGTGATTGGCCACTATGCCTGAATTATGGCTGACTAATAATCCTGAGCTCCTGCCAAGGTGAATGGACTGGCCTTCAATCCCCTATAGTCCATAAAAAGGGGAGATTCACCTAAGCTTGTTTCTCTTTGGATCTTTGCAGGACATCCTTTCTGTAATCTCTCCTCTACATGTGCTCCCAGCTAATCTGAAACTTAAGTATTTTTCTTCCAGCAAGGCCCTTCCTCATAGTGAGTTACTTTTAATCCATCTTAGACTAATCATTCTATTTCTCTAACAATATTTTATCTTGTGGAACATTTCCCTTGTTTAAAGATCCCTAAATTGTAACTGCATTGCCTGCATAATCCTGCATGGCATTTCATTGCCTGCTTAATCTTGTAATTAAACTTTGCTCTGTAAAAATAAACTTCTGGTTCCTCTCAAATGCTCTAAGTTTCTGTTTTTAAATATTACACAGAGCTATGTTTTAAACAGGTAGTACATTCCCTAAATTAACATCTATTTATATTCCTCTTTTCAAGTGTTATACCTTCATCAGGAGTACAGGAATGCTATTTTCATCAAAGCCAGTTACCTCATACGAAGGGGTGCTGAAAAGTTCTCAGCCCAACCAAGAAGAGATTGATGTGAATATAGTTCAATCAATGATCTGAAACAATGTCAAGGCACAGACTTGTTTCTGCAAATTGGCACTTAATGAAATAAGATAACACTCTCTTCAGCTACAGTGGCAAAATAATGCTCAGGATTTAGGAAGTTGAACCTTTCAGCACCCCCTCGTACATAAGTGTGCACTTGCTAGCATGCTGCAAAGTGTTATTCGCTAAATATGCAACTATCTTGTGTAATGCGTATCTGCAAGGGGGTACACATGTGTGCAGAGCATAGGTGGGACACTTGTGCAAGTCAAGTAGAGCAGTGATTCCCAACCCTGTCCTGGAGGAACACCAGGCCAATCGGGTTTTCAGGCTAGCCCTAATGAATATGCATGAGAGAGATTTGCATATGATGGAAGTGATAGGCATGCAAATTTGCTTCATGCATATTCATTAGGGCTAGCCTGAAAACCCAATTGGCCTGGTGTTCCTCCAGGACAGGGTTGGGAACCACTGAAGTAGAGAATACTGTAAGTTACACACTCCCCTATGGCTGGTATAAGCACAGGTGGCAAAATGCTAGACACTAGAATTCCTGATAGCTCTAGCATTCTATAATGGAATCTAGGTACCTAAGTGTCATTATAGAATAGACTAAAGTAGAAAAAACCTGATGGTTACCTATCAATTAAATACAATATATAGAACCACCAAAATATACCAAAATGACACTGGAGGTAATTCTTTTCTCTTTTTTCTATCTATTTATAAACGGGAACAAGCTTCAGAATATCGAGTGTTAAGTTTTCACCCATACAGGGTTCTTTCAAAGAGTTTTCTTACTCACATTCACATCGCTGGCTTGAGCCCATCCTCCCTACCATCTTTCTAACATTAAGTATAATTCTTTATTTCTTCAATGATTTACATTAAAACTACTATTTAATACTAAAGGGACTATGTAGTTCATTAATACTAAAAACTAGTTAGACCTCACAGATCATTTCAGAAACTCTGAACCGACAGAAAGTGCACTAGGGCAAAGTGTACTAGTGCTTTAAAGCGCCATTTCAAAAAGTGCATATGTGCTGTAAACTCTTAAACCTCATAGAGCTTAAAGTACTTAGCTTTGTTCTTATGCTCTTTAAGAACCAGAACCGTTGCGTGCTACTCCGAGTCCAAAGTGGCCTACGTTTCGCGGGATCAAATTACATCCCCACTGCGTCAGGGAAGAGCCTTTTTGCAACGCTTATCTGGGCTACAGGCGAACTCCTGCTGGTTCAGAGTTGCTCCGGGCACAACTAAAAGCCAGGTGGCTATGTGAGTGCTTAAGCACGTTTAAGAGCAGAGATTCTGTAACAAAGCGCCTAACACGAAACCACGCCCAGGCCTAACATGCATAGCGCCTATTTTTTTGAAGGCCGACCAGATTTTTAGAGGCGCCTTGTTACAGAATCGCTCTTTCTTGATAGGTGCCTAAGTTTCAATTATTGCTGATTTAAAAAGCGTAATTGAGCTTGTTATTCAATTTAGATAGGCGCTTATCTAGTTGGGTACCTCCAAAATAGGTGCCTAACATTAGGCGCTGGTTAGAGAATTTGGGCCCTAATGCTTATGTGGGCATTTTTATGGGCAGAGCGTGACTTAGACGCTGCTAAGCACAATTCTTCAAAATTTTAGATGCCTGACATGTAGTCCTTTAAAATAGAGAATGACACGGTGACAAAATTCATCACCGTTCCCGTCCCCGCAGATAACCGCGGGAAATCATCTTCATGTCATTCTTTAAGGAGAGAGGGAAGAATCAGAGTATAATTGGGCACAACCACTGACCCACAAGCTTTGCTCTGAAGAATGCTGGTGTAGAAGGACTGAGATTGAAACAGACACTACAGAATGACAGTCTCTGGTATCCAGAGCAGATATTGTGATGTCATAATGCCTCATTCCACCAGTGCCTAAGAGCCAATCACATCAGTGATGTCACAATGGCTTCATTATCCTTGGCTCACATAAGAATCAGAGTATGAATGGCCACAACCACTGACCCGCAAGCTTTGCTCTGAAGAATGCTGGTGTAGAAGGACTGAGGTTGAAAGAGACACTAGAAAATAACATGGGATTATTTCCTGCGGTTATCCGCGGGGACGGGGACGGTGATGAATTTTGTCACCGTGTCATTCTCTACTTTAAAACCCTGGCCTACATTTCTGATGCCTAAGTTTTGAGAAGCAAAAAGAAAACTGCAGACTAGTATGTACAAGATGCAGGCTGTGTTTATTATACCAAATATTTAATGCAGTTGCCACCTTATTACAAGCCAAGAGACCCGACACGGTCCATGTTTCGGAGAACACGCCTTCTTCAGGGGTCCATGGTTGACAAGGTTTGTAAAAAAACCCGCATAAAATGGTATAAAACAATTGCCTGTTTAAAAGAAGGTCACCGACCAGCAGTGCAGCGCTAAATAAAACTAAAGCAAAAACAGCACCTAAACATGATTGGCACGCATCTTGCACCATATGTCTAAGTGCTAGTCAATTTTGGCACCGTTTACAGAATCCAGGCCATAGTGCTTAGCTGGCTAACTGCCAGTATTTGGCGGGAGATCATAAAATATAACATTTTAATATCTGAGGTTTAGGCAGTTTTGTAAATCAGCTTCCTACGCTTGCTCTCTTTATAGCATCAGATCAGATTAAGGGCAAGAAGCCCTGAATGCTGCACCCACATATCAGTCACCACACTGGCTCATTTTAATATATCAAAAGCCACCAACACACCCCACCACCATGAAAATCAATTAGAGATAATGAAGGGGGAAAATATACATATTTCTTCCTGTCATTATGAGCATAGATTTTTCTTCAGGAGTTTGGAAAGGTTCTGATACATGCAACGCCGCAAGAAAGAAAGAAAACATTTTGTCTCCTTTCATATCCTGTATCTTGTCCTCTTTGGCTTAACTAGGAATGCGTCACCTCAAAGAGGAACAGCTCCTTTGTAAAGAAATGTCTGCGTTTCACTCCACTGACGTTTCAGCTCCTCACCCAGGATGTGTTAATAGCTCAAAATAATGTAGCACAGGAAAAGTAGGGAGTGATGAAAGTGATACTCATGTGCCCACCGTAAAGAAACTATACTTAGCCTTCAAGATTCTGCAAACTGAAAACCAGACATTTCAAAAGTGCAGAACACACATCAGATGGCTCTCGCGTCTGAAGAACTGCAGCCAAGCAGCCCTCCATAGAGGGGAAAAGGGATAGTGAGTTCTTATTCGAGGGGGGTGCTGAAAAGTTCTCAGCCCAACCAACCAACTTCCGAAATTCTGAGCATTATTTTGCCACTTTAGCGGAAAAGAGTGTTGCCTTATTTCATTAAATGACAATTTGCAGAAACGAAATTCTCTATTTTGATATTGTTTGAGATCATTGATTGAACCATATCCACGTCATTCTCTTCTTGGTTGGGCTGAGAATTTTTTAACACCCCCTCATAGTGTGAAGCGTTTTAGCGTCTGGTAACCAGAGCTGAGATTGTGATGTCATAGTACCTCATTCCACCAATAAGAGCCAACCTCATCAGTGATGTCACAATGGCTTGATTGTCCTATACTTGGCTCACTTTTATTACATATGAAGGGGGTGCTGAAAAGTTCTCAGCCCAACCAACCAACTTCCTAAATTCTGAATGTTATTTTGCCACTGTTGCTGAAAAGGGTGTTATCTTATTTCGTTCAGTGCCAATTTGAAGGAACAAAATTCTATGTTTTGACATTGTTTCAGATCATTGATTGAACCATATCCACATCATTCTCTTCTTGGTTGGGCTGATAACTTTTCAGCGCCTCCACGTAATATTGTGAAGGCCTTTTGTTTGCATTTACATTTTACATGTCATGTATTCCAGAGTGCTTGGCAGAACAAATAGGAGCGATGAGCTATAAATATGCTGTATGTGCTGTGTGAAGTAGGGGAGTGAGTTATGTATCCATTAAATTGCACAATAGAAAATAGCTTCTATGGAAAGGTGCTGTCTGGTTCATTAGGTAGTTACAATGAGACACCCTTTCTAATACATCATCCACATAACCGTGTGCGCTTTTTGATTTCCCTACACTCTTAAAGATTCATTGAACTGTGGAAGTGTGATGCAGAAGATTTGAAGTGTATCTGTGACACTGATTTCAATCACGAGAAAGTGTGTGAAGTGATAGTGTAGATGGAGTAGGTGTGAGAAAGAGGGTGTAAATTTGTGAATAAAAGAGATTTAAATCAGGTTATACAAGACGGCATGAATAAAGTAGGTGTAGTATGAGGAGAGTCCAAAACAGATTTTAAGAGATAAATGCTGCCACTTAAAACACTGTGAGAATGGCAATCCAAAATTCTGTGGCAGAGCATGAAAGGATAAGAAGTGCCCCTGACACATCGCATCCTGCAAGATTCTAAAGCTGGTTCATAGACAACGGCGCGAAAGACAAAGGCACGCCCGGACAATTGAGCGAAGCGCGGAGGCGCGCGCCGCTCAAAATTACTGTTTTTAGGGGCTCCGACGGGGGTTTTTGTTGGGGAACCCCCCCACTTTACTTAATAGACATCGCGCCGGCGATATGGGGGGCTTGGGGGGTTGTAACCATCCACATTTTACTGTAAACTTAACTTTTTCCCTAAAAACAGGGAAAAAGTGAAGTTTTCAGTAAAATGTGGGGGTTACAACCCCCAAACCCCCCACAACGCCCCCACAATGCGGCGCGATGTCTATTAAGCAAAGTGGGGGGGTTCCCCCCACACACACCCCCGTCGGAGCCCTAAAAACAGTAATTTTGAGCAGCGCATGCCTCCGCGCTGCGCTCAATTGTCTGGGCGCGCCTTTGTCCCGGCGCGCTTTTGACCTGACACCTCTAAAGCCTACTTGTAGCCAGGTTTTCCATAGCACTTTAGAATAGAGAATGATACAGGGACAAATTTTGCCCTGTTCCCACGGGAACTCATTTTCCCATCCCGGCGAGTTCTTTCTCTGACCCATTCCTGCAAGCTCTGTCCTTATCTGCACAAGCCTCAAACACTTTAAAAATCATAAGTGTTCAAGGCTTGTGCGGTTAAAGCCGAGCTTACAGGAATGGGGCAGGGACAGCGACAGTTCCTACGGGGACGGGGAAAAATTTGTCCCCGTGTCATTCTCTACACTACACCACTCTAGAAGTCAAAATGTAGTAAATGTGAGCCAAATAAAGGACAATCAAGCCATTGTGACATCACTGATAAGGTTGGCTCTTAGGCATTGGTGGAATGAGGCATTATGATGTCATAATACCAGCTCTGGTCTGATAACAGAGACTGAAACTTTTCACACTATTTATTTATTCATTTTTGCTTCATTTGAGGAATCCAGAAACTAAGTCTAAGTCACAAAAAACCACTTAAAGTCACCATATAAGCACTGCAAACACATAAAACAGACTCCCATACACTACCCCAGTGATCACCAACCCCCCACCCCCATAAAAGTTTTAATCATAACTTTAAAATTCTGCCTCCAGACCATCATCACCTGGCCGCCTGGCATAGGAAAGCCTAGTTTTGCTGCACAGAGGCGTCTTAAACCATCTTGGGGGTGGGTTAGGGACCCATGGAGAGGAGGACCCATGCCCATAAGCCCCTGAAATCACTGCATTGATATTGAAACATGTGCACTCCCCTATACACCCCAAAACCCTTTTTTATGGCATATAAGTGGCTCCTGCTGCCATAAGGGCTATTGGGGTGGTAGATAAGTGGGTCTAGGGGATTCTGGAGGTGGTTTTGGGGGCTCACCGTAACCCATAAGGGAGCTGTAGGGAGGAGAAGCCATGGCACCCTTTTTGTGAAGTTCACAGCAGTGCCCTGTAAGATACCCCAGTCTGGGCATGTCTGGGTGTGCAGTCCATCACTTTGCAGACCCCTTCCACGTCTAACAGGGCTTGTTCTAGGCATTTTGACTTAAACGGAAAGTTGGACGAAAATGTGGTATAAAGATGGACGATTTAGTGGCTTGGATGATCAGATCGGCAGGACATATAATTAGATGATTTTCGAAACGAAAAAAAAGTTGGATGTATCTTTTGAAAATGTGTCTTAAGCTCTTTTTAACTTTGGACGATTTGCGAGATATATGTAAACGGACTTAGATGTCCCTTTCAATTATACCCCTCCATGTATCCTGGAAACCAGGACTGTTTTTGCAGTTCTTAAGGTAGGGTTAAATGGTCATTTTTTTCAATGAAGAAGAGTAAACAGTGGAGTGCCACAGGGATCTGTACTGGGACTGGTGCTATTTAACTTATTTATAAATGATCTGGAAACTGGAATGACGAGTAAGGTGATGAAATTTGCAGATGACATTAAACTGTTCAAGGTTGTTAAAACGCATGTGGATTGTGAAAAATTACAGGCAGACCTTAGGAAATTGGAAGGCTGGGTGTCCAAGTGGCTGATGAAATTTAATGTGGACAAATGCAAAGTGATGCACATTGAGAAGCATAATCTGAATCACAGTTACCAGATGCTAGGATCCACCTTGGGGGTTAGCGCCCAACAAAAGGATCTGGGTTACATTGTAGACAATACGATGAAACCTTCCGCCTAATGTGCGGTGGCAGCCAAAAAAGCAAACCTGCGGGATGCTGGGAATTATTAAAAATGGGATGATTAATAAGACTAAGAATGTCATAATGCCCCATTATCGCTCCATGGTGTGACCTCATTTGGAGTATTGCGTTCAATTCTGTTCTCCTTATCTCAAGAACGATATAGTGGCGCTAGAAAAGGTTCAAAGAAGAGCAACCAAGATTGGTAAAGGGGTTGGAACTCCTCTCGTTTGAGGAAAGACTAAAACAGTTATGGCTCTTCAGCTTGGAAAAGAGACAGCTGAGGGGAGATATGATTGAAGTCTACAAAATCCAGAGTGGAGTAGAATGGGTACAAGTAGATCGATTTTTCGCTCCATCAAAAATTGCAAAAACTAGGGGACGTACTTTTAAAACCAATAGGAGGAAATTTTTTTTCACTCAGAGAATAGTTAAGCTCTGGAACGCGTTGCCAGAGGATGTGGTAAGAGCGGATAGCGTAGCTGGTTTTAAGAAAGGTTTGGACAAGTTCCTGGAGGAAAGGTCCATAGTCTGTTATTGAGAAAGACATGGGGGAAGACACTGCTTGCCCTGGATTGATAGCATGGAATATTGCTACACCTTGGGTTTTGGCCAGGTACTAGTGACCCGGATTGGCCACCGTGAGAATGAGCTATTGGTCTGACCCAGTAAGGCTATTCTTATGTTCTTAGTTGTTGATATCCATGACTCAAAACCCTTGCACTCTGCAATTGTTATAGAATGTACTGTAGTTATGAAAGTGCCTGATGTTTTAAGTATGCATGTTTGTTTATTAGGATTTGTTAATTGCCTTTTTGAAGAAATTTATCTAAGGTGGTATATGCTAGGCATAAAATTTACAATTTTATTAACAATAGTGAAATGATAAAACATAAGCATAAATATAATCAGTAAACTTGGAGAAAGTATATTGAATCTTAGACAAAAATGACATAGAGGGGCATTTTCATTATGAAGTCTAATTTCAAGTTTGGATGATTTGCAGAAAATATCCGAAAAAACCAGTAGCGAATAGGACCATTTCCATAACAAAAAAAATCTATTTTTTTTGTTTCAAAAATGGCCATTTCTTAGATAAACTTGCTTCCTGCATCGTGTCGGCTCTCCCTCTGATGTCACTTTCTAGGTTCGGGACCTGGAAGTGACCTCAGAGAGAGCCGACGCCGATGCGGGCAGCAAGTTTGTGATGCTGCTCGTGCCGGGAAAATTAAAGAGGTACGAGGGAAAGGAAAAGGGGGCATGAAAGAGTGGGGGGGGGGGGTAGAGAGGAGGATGGGTACTGGCACCCCTTCTGACGGCACCTGGGGCGGACTGCCCCATGCCCCTCCCCCCCTTTACTATGCCACTGAAACTGAGCCCTGCACTTGTATTGAATGAGCTGGAGGAATATACAGTGTTCCCCGGTCATTCGCAGTTCGTGGTTCGCGGTCCAGTCATTCACGGTATTCTCCGACCGGGACTTTCTGTGCTAAAGTCAGGCTTCACCAATCAGGAGCTGCGTGTCAAACAGCTCCTGATTGGTGAAGGCCTGACTTTAGTGTAGGAAGAGGCGGTCAGAGCATACCGCGAGTGATTTCCTTCATTCGCCTGTGCTTCAGCTGCCCTCTCCTGCCTCCCCAGGCGAAAAACAATATTCGTGGTTTTTCGATATTTGTGGAGGTTCCTGGAATGGAACCCCCGCGAATATCGGGGGAGTACTGTATATTATTAATACATGAAGTCCTATATCAGGAAACCCAAAAAGCATAGCTTCCAACAAAGAAGGCAAGGAGAGAGCCTAGACCACCACCTCATGAATCATAAGTCCTAGGAGAAGAGTAAGCAGAGTACTGTAGTTATTTGGTAAACACTGTGCTAGCATTGTATCTTCAACTTCTCGAAGCCGTTTCAGTAAGAAAAACAAGAAATGTGGACGAGATTCCAAAATATCTTGAACAAGTAAGGTTTTTGATCGAATTGCCCTACAGTTTGGAAGCAAAAAAAGAATTCATGTATGAGAATTCATAGAAAAAATTCCAATATAAGTAAAACAATCAGTTAAAGTAGTCTAATCTAATCTAATCCTTAGGTTTGTATACCGCATCATCTCCACGTTCGTAGAGCTCGACGTGGTTTACAGTAGGAGAAATAAGAAGGAACTACAACAGAGGGTTAGAGGTAGAAGTGTGAAGAAAATTTACAGGACTTGGGATGCCAAGATATAAGAGTTTCCTTGATTCCTAAGTTGGAGGGAGACTTACATTTTTTGAGAAAAGCCAGGTTTTCAGATGTTTGTGGAAAACTTGGAGAGAGCTCAAGTTCCGAAGAGGGGAGGTAAGGTTGTTCCAGAGCTCAGTGATTTTGAAGTGGAGGGAGGTCCCTAGATTTCCTGTGTGGGAAATGCCTTTTAGCGAGGGGAAGGATAGTTTTAATTTGTGGGAGGATCTGGTGGTATTAGGGTTTGAGGAATTCCAAGAAAGAGGGATAAAGGGAAAGTGATTAAGAAACTAAGGAATTTTGTGTCACATTAAGCGGTATACATGGAACAAGAATCCGCAATCTAACAGAGATAGGAGTATAAGGTAAACACTACCTATAAATTACTGGAATAGAAGACATACCAGAAACACCAAAAGTAACTGCCAATAAAGATATGTAAAAAGTCGTCAGAAAACTCCAACAAAACATAAGAAAACTATGGAATATCATACTAACACTTAAAGAATTAGGTTGCTCAAAGGAGGTCAAGTTTCAAGTTTATTAAAAATTTGTTATCCCGCCTTTTCAAAATTACAAAGCGGCTTTACAATAAAAAGCAAAAACAGGGTAATGCAGACATGTTAAAATTAAAAGCTGCTGGTGAGGTAGAAAAAATAGGCAGGATAGCCCACGTCAACTCCACAAATCACTTACTTGCTTTGGAATGCTGCCCCAAGCCACTTAAGAGAAATCATGGTCCTAGATAAATTTAAATCCAGTTTAAAAAACATTTCTCTTTAAAGATGCGTTTGAATCATAATCGTCCTTTAAAGGATATTTTAAGTCTACGGTAGTCCAGCCTTTTTGGTTGAACTCATTGTTCCACCCTCCTTCTGTTTTTTATCTTTCTTGGGGCTAGATTCATTAAGCCCATCAATCAGGTTCCGATTACTTAGTGACCCCTATATGACACGATTTCCCTCTGACCCAATTCACTAACCTCTGTCTCGATCATCCTCCGATCCACGCATGCAAATGAGGAGGAACGGCACTCAAATGTAGGCAGGAAGAGAGTCACAAAAAAAAAAATGAGGGACACCGACTAAGCTGACCGATTCAAAAATATGTGACTGCTGAGGACCAGTCGCTCAGGTCTTTTCCGACTGGCCTGCCTTTTGCCGTCCTGCTCTCTACCCTACTTTTCTGATCTCTGCCCCGATCTCCTGCTCTCGGCCCCATCTGCTCTCGGCCCCATTTCCTGCTCTCTACCCCATCTGCTCTCTTCCCCGCAGTGCAGTGCAAGGTTTAAAGCAGGTTAAAATCACGGGTTTGCGAAAAAAAAGTTTTTAAAAAAAGGTAAAAAGCTCTGCAGGGCACGGAGGGCCAGCGCATGCGCAGACCATCTACGGATGGTCTGCGCATGCGTCGGAATCGCTATTCAGCGATCCCTGCAGTTGGTTGAGGGCGTGATTCCTATCGCCCTCATTTGCATGAGGGCAATTCATGAATCAGCCCCTCGGACTCGGATCGGATCCCTCACGAATTGGATCCGATCCGTGCCCTTAGTGAATCTAGCCCATTGTAGTTCTTCCCCGTCTCCTTTCGTTCCAGTTGGTCACCGTCTGCCTGTCGATATGCTGCCCTTTGGTTTTGGTGTTGTTTTGTTGTCCCCTTCTTTTCTTTTCTTAATTATTAACTGGGTAAAACCGCTTTGATTTTGGATAAGGCGGTATATGAAATTTTAATAAACATAAAACATGAAAAGCAAGAAGCAGAAGGAGTCCGTTGGAAGGTGGGAGGGGAGTCAGTGACCACTGGAGAGTAACATAGTCATCTGGTCAGTTTGGGCATCTCTTTGGCACATATTTTTATTGCACCAGGTCTAGCCTCTAACATCCTACTTTTGCCCTGAACATTTTCTACAATGTTCCATTATTGCAGACAGTGATGCAGTAAGGAGGGTGCGGGGAGAGGAGGCAGTCTGCCTCAGGCATGGTCTTCCTAAAGGTGCGGCACCTCCTCCTCCTCCTCTCCGCCCTCCTGCTCCTCTCCTTGCCACGGGCGCGCCCCTTATCTTCCCCAACGTACCTTTTTTACCTCCCCGGAGTGAGTTTGCTGCCCACATTGGCATCGGCGTTCTCTCTGACATCACTTCCGGGACCCGTGCCTAGGAAGTGACGTCAAAGGGCGAGTCGACACCCACATGGGCATGCTGCTCATGCCGAAGAAGTTAAAAAGGGAAAGGGCAGGGAGCACACGTGCGGCGGGGGGGTGGGGGGAGGGAAGGGTATAGCGGGGAGGGGTGCCACCCCCCCGGGCGCCACTCATCCTTACTACACCATCGATTGCAGAATATCATCCAAATCATAAGCCAGCCCTAGTCCCACCCGAAACGTACTCCAACTCACCCTCTTGAGATTTAGATGTATTGCAGATGAACAGCATAGGAAACCATCTACAAAACAGGTTTTGAAAATAGTGATTTGGACGTTTTGGCAAAAAACAAAACAACCCCCCCCTCCATCCATCTGTCCCTATATGCCACTCTTTGGACATTTTTCTGATTTGAAAATGAGCCCCATAGTATGAGAAATTCACAATTTTACAACACAGCAGAGCAATCATATAACTAAAATACGATACATGACGGTAGAGTCCAAATGATAAGTTATAATAGGCAGCCTGGAAAGCACAATGTCAGTATAACACAAATGAAACACCTGAACAGGCACACATTAAGACATTTAAATGACACTGATAGTGTCTGCACAGTGGAAATGGCTCACCTGTATAGGCATTCATCAATACAATCAAATAACAGATATGATGCTTATGACAAGCAGCTGAGGCGGTAAGTGGAGTTGAGACATATAATTGGACAGGCTGGTTAAGACAAATGCATCTGGATAAGAAGATGAGTGGCTCATAAAAGCAAATTCACCCCCAGCTACACCCACTCCCACCCCAATATTGCCTCTGCTAGCTGTGCATAAGGGTAGGTGGAGGCAGGATGGGCACATTCTTTTATCCATGGACAAAAGCTCATTTCTGCAGCTAAAACACTTACCCACAGAAATGGCTTTGAAAATTACCCACCATAATTCAGTTCTAACATACTTAAGTGATTCCTGGAATAGCAGAAAGCTTCACATACAGGAAAGGGTGGAGGAAGAGGACAAAACAAATTAAATTCTTACTTTCACGTATTGGAATCTGATTACGAGATTGGTTACTGTTTCCTGCCGGGTTGCGAAGGTCACTCGGAATGTCATTGCCAGTGATGCATCCTTAGCAAGGTACCCTGAAGTATCAGATAGCTCAGCGTCTACAGCAAGAAAAACTGAATTAAATTTAGAGACAAACAGGGACAAAGCAAAGGTCACTGTCCTGACGTAATGGAACAAAATGTACCAGCTTAATAATGTATTTGTCACCGGAAATGTAAACACATGTTGTGACATTAAACAAGCCAGCAAGAAGAAACAACCTTTTAACATAACTAATTCTAAAATAATTTTTGGACATGCTGACATTTTCACCTCAAGCACCAAAAGTTGCCCCATCTCTTAATGTGATGATTTGCTTTCTCTCAAGTCAGGAAGTATCGCAGAGTACAGGAATATCATTCCAGGAGGCATTAGGGTCCAGATTCTATAAAAGATGCCTAACATTCAATGCCTAAACTGGCACGTCTAGATGATTTAGGCATTTAACTCCCCCACCCCCTTTTTTATTAAGTCACAATAGAGGTTTCCACCACCGCCTGGAGCGCTAAATACTCCCATGCTCATATAATTCTATGAGCGTTGGAGCATTTAGCGCCATGGGCCTCAGTAGAAACCTCTACCGTGGCTTAGTAAAAGAGGGCCTTAATTATTTAATTAACTTAATTGGTGCTGATAAGCTTACTTGGCTCAATAATTAGCTTAAATTAAAATTAATTACTAGTTAGGCACAGGAATTGGTAGGTCCCTACCAATTTTGGGTAGGCGCCTGGCCCGAGGTTCCTACCAGAAAGTGGGCGTGGTTAAGGGCTAATCTGGGCGGATCTTGGGCATCTAAGTTGGACTTAAGCATTTAAATGGGACTTAGGCATCTAACTTGGATCTTATGCATCTGTTAGATTTAGGCATCTAAGTTGGATCTTGGGCATCTAAGTTGGATCTTAGGCATCTAAGTTGGACTTAGGCGCTGGTATTTAGGCCCAAAAAACCACTGGCATAAATAGGGGGCACCTGAGATTTTGATGCCAATTTAGGTGCCACTAGGTGCGATTCTATAAACGGCATCTAACTGAAGATTGACAACCGCTATGCGCTGCATTCCTTGTCACCTCTATTTTAGGTGCCATTTACAGAACCAGGGCCTTAGTTATTTTGCCATTTATCGCATTCTGCACTATCAAAGCGTTGTACCTCATAAACCGTTTAGTACAATACATATTCATCAAATTAAGGAGCCCTTTCACTAAAGCTTAGTGTATGCTAATTCCATTAGCACCGTGTCACGCAAACTTTCTCGAGCTGTGGCACACTAAAGGTAGTGGCTGCCGCTCGAGGCACCCGGAAGTGTGCGGACATCACCATGACGACGTCATGCGCTTGCGTGATATTATCACGTCGACATCCGTGCATGTGTGAACAACCTTCAGATGGGCCCTGAGATGCCGTTTGGGGGGGGGTGTGCAAGCAGGGACCGGAGCTGGAGAGACACTGGCGCTGGCTGATTGCCTAAAGGATGTGCCTCTCCCGTAGGCAGTTAGCTGGCGCCAGCACCTCTCCTTCTATCCAGTGTGCCGCAGCACACCTGAAATGTCAGGAGTCACACTAGTGTGCGATACATTGCATTAGCATATGCTAAGCTTTAGTAAGAGGGCTCTCAAATCAATAAACAATTAGACCCATGGTCTATAAAGGGTGCACTGAGTTAGGTGCTGGTTGGCACCCGGCGCCTAACTTAAGTTGAAAGTGCTGTTAAAAAAAAATAAAAAAGCACTTTAAAAGGAAAAATGTAGGTACCTTAAAAATGGTACCTGCATTGCGCCTATGGAGGTACTTTATGTTGCCTAACACCACTGTAGATGTGGCTAACACCAGAAGCGTCTTCAAGCATCATAAAGCACCTCCACAGCTGCGATTCGTCTAAAAGGTAGCCACTGGAAATGTAGGCCTTGAAAACCCTGGTCTACATTTCCGGCGCCTGCCTTTTCTGAAGCTGGGATTCTATAAACGGTGCTGTTGCGTGATCAACACGTGATCGGCGGCCGTTTTTATGGTGGCCGCTGACAAAGGCACCATTTATGGAATCCGGGCCTTAATTCTTAAACACTTACCAAATATTCAAAGGATATACGCATTCCTAACTTTGAAAGCAATACTGTTAAATTGGCCTCTGACAAAATTTACTCGGGGTGAGTGCATAGCTTTATAATCATAATTTCACGATCGGGTTGATATCCAGTGATTTAACTGGCCGACCTCATGAAAACGTAAGAGATGCCATCCTGGTACAGACCAAAGGTCCATCAAGCCTAGTATCCTGTTTCCAAAAGTGACCAACCCAAGTCCCAAGTCCCTAGCTAGATTCCAAGTAATAAAACAGATTTGATGCTGCTTATCCTAGTGTATTTTCCCATCTAATAATAGCTTATGAACTTTTAGGAAATTATCCAATCTTTTTAAAACCCTGCTAAACTAACTGCTTTCACCACTTTCTCTAGCAACTAAATGACTCGTTTGGGGCTATCAGCTAATTTTCAGTGGCACTTAACTGGTTATTGCCACTGATAATTAGCAGTTAGCACCTAAGTGAAAGCCAGCTTTTGTGGGGGCAATCTGGGAGCGGAAACGGCGCTTGGCCAGTTAAGTGCTAATATTCAGCACTTAACTGGCCAGGTTAACTGCATAAATAGGACCGCAAAAAAGTCAGTCCTGTCTTTATATGGTAACTCATAGCCACTAAATATTAACTTAGCCTGGACATAGCCCGTTATTGAATATCTAGGAATAACACAAGTGGTGGTTAGAAAAATGCTTACCATTGCCAGCTGAATGTTTATCCCTAAATTTCAAAATTTAGGCACATAACATATGGGTGGAACCAGGAAAAAGGTTTTTCAGCACTAGGCTCATAAATTAGAGTAATCTAGGTAAATGAATGGCATGCCTAAATTTATAAGCATACCAGTCAATATTTGGCCAGTGGCGGTCAAATGTTGGTCTTTGTCCAGGCACTGGCATTGAATTTTCTAGGCTGGCCTGCAAGAATTTGCCCCCTTGATAGTGCCTCCGAATATGCCATTCAGTCAGGGCTGGCTCAAGGGACTGGCTCAAGGGACTGAATATGCCATTCAGTCAAGGGGCTCAATATTACAGCAGACCCTACCCTGGACTGTGCCCCCCGAAATGCTTCCCCCAGGATCACAGTGATAAAAGGGTTAATTTTCTGACCCAACAACTGGGGCTTCTGGGTATATGGCAGTTGTTACATCTGACAGAATGTACTTATAACTTTTTCTCTAACCCACATAACCTCTACTCGCGTCTAGATTATCTCCTGCTGTCTCCCTTCCTATTGCCTGTGGTGGACACTGTGGATATTTTGGAGGTCATGTTGTCGAATCATTCTCCAGTGTTGCTTTCTCTTCAGATCACATCAGACCCCTCATGTATTTGGTGTTTCCCTTGCTATTTGTACAAAGATCTGGATTTCCATAAATATTTGCGGGATCAATGGCTGGATTATTATGGTACTAATTTTGCACCTGACCTCAACCCAGGCCTCTTTTGGGAAGCCTCAAAAGTGGTCCTACGGGGCTTTATCATAGCTTATATCGCAAGAAGGAAGAAGAAACAGGAGGCAGAGCTGCAGGTGCTGTCTGGGGAGCTGCAACAATTACATAGACATCACCAAGATAGTTTGACGACCGCGGATCGATCTCGCCTGCGTGAGCTTAGGAAACAGGTTGATGCAATTCTTACGGCCTGGGCTGAACGGGACATTTATTTTCACTTCTATAGACTTTATAGATGGGGGAGAAAGTGGCTAGACTCGTCTGTCCATATCGTAAGCGCCAGGTGATTACGTCCATCACTGACTCGCATGGTCATACAACCATACAACAGATACCCATATTCACCAGCAATTCGTGACTTATTATAAAGAGTTGTATGCCCATAAGCCCTATGCAGAGATGGATAGGGATACGTTTTTCCAGGACATCATACTTTCTAAGCTTTCGCAAGATCAGATTCAGAGCTTAAATGCCCCCATTACCTGCCAGGAGGTGGAGACTGGTATTAAAGGGCTTAAGCTTACCAAATCCCTGGGACCGGATGGCTACAGGCCTGAATATTACAAGATCCTTTCGGACATCATCTCACCTTCCCTGAGTGCGGCTTACAACAATCTGCACTCTCAGAGAGGCCTGGACCGCTATAATATGGCTCATGTTGTACTACTCCCTAAACTGGGCAAGGACGCCTCTCAGGTGGGGTCCTACAGGCCCATATCGCTCCTTAATCAAGATGCAAAGTTATTGGCAGCACTGTTCGCAAAGCGCTTGAATGCCTTTCTGCCCTCACCATCCATGAGGACCAGGTGGGCTTTGTCCCTGGCAGATATGCTTCTATGAATGTAACTCGAGCCTTGATGGCTATATACTCGAGGAGAGGGGGTGCTGGCAGGGCAGCTATAGTGGACCTGGACATGGAAAAGGCTTTTGATAATATATCATGGTCATCCCTTTTCTGGGTCATGGGGCAATATGGGTGGAGGGTACTTTCTTGGAGTGGGTGTGTAGTCTCTATTTTTCTCCCCAGGCTAGGCTTCTTGTTCCTCTGGGATGTGGCACATGTCACGGTTGCCCGTTGTCACCGCTCCTCTTTCTCCTCACTATCGAATTGCTGGCAGTCAAGATTAGATCAGATCCTATTATTCTGGGCATCAAGATAGGTTCTCGGGAGAGACGCATCAATCTATTCGCTGACAATATCCTCTTATATTTAGAACAAGCCCCTTTGCATCTACCCCGGGATCTCGATATTGTGAAGGCCTTTGGGATAATATCAAGCCTCCGCGTTAACTGTGCCAAATCTGAACTGCTCCCCTTGACCTCTGAGCAGTACGAGCACTGGCATGATGACTACCTAAACTTATGTATCAATACAATGTTCTTCACCATCTTGAGGCTATCCGGCATCTCTGATCAAATGGAAGGACCTACCACTTTCTCTTTGGGGCTGGGTGGCTATGATTAAGATGGTCCTCTTGCCTAAACTCTTATATCCTATGCAGACTATCCCCCTCTGGATCCCCCTCAAAGATGAGCGGGCATTTAATTCTATTGTCGTTTCCTTTATATGGTGTAATAAAGCAGCCTGAATCAGTTCTGCCACTTTAAAGTTAGACAAGTGGTTGAGTGGATTGAACCTCCCGGACATTTGCTTGTACAATGTCGCTTCGCTGCTACGGTTTGTACATGAGGAGATTACTGGTAGTTATACATTTTTGCCCAGTGGGTGGATGACTGCGTGGTGCGCTCCACACTCTTTTTTATCTTTATTGCATGTGTCACCAAAGGCTGTGTCCTCGATTCCAAATTTTGAGACCTTTCCATCTAGCATGGCGGTGGTGGTGGCGGAAATGGCAACGGCATTCACCTCAGATATCCCCTTTCCTCCCTTTGATGGGGAATGTGTCCTTTCCTCCGGGGATGGGCCTCTCAAGGTTCCAGTTGTGGGAGTCCCAGGGCTATGTCAGTCTGTGGCATCTTGCCGATGGGGGCATAGAGGTTTTCCCCACTTTCTCTCAATTACAGGCCAGATGGGAGCTCTCAGCTACACAATTTTGGGCATATTTACAAATACAACATTATTATTTATCCCTGGTACACAAATGGGGAAACAGTGGTCCCTTGGCAGCTTAGACGCACAATTGGTGCTGGTTCCCTCCCAAATGAACAAGTTGGTCACGTGGTACAGAATTCTTAATCTTGCCCCCAAGGCCTTATATCTAGAATGAGTGGTTGGTCACAGTGGCGTACCTAGCATATGTAACACCCGGGGCCCATCATTTTTTGACACCCCCCCCATCTGTATGAAAAACATGATTTTTAGTAACAAGCCACAAGTCACACATAAGTACCTAGGAAAAGGCAGCATCTTACATACTGCAGTGAGCAGTACAACATCAATACACCCATTGTAAAACTAAACAAGCCAGACTAGTACAGATCAATCCTGCAGTCAATCCTAACAAAAAACCATGCCTTTCGAACACACAGAACACAGAAAACACCTTCACCTAGTATGGAATAAGTCATCACAAAATAACAAGTTTCAAGTTTCAAGTTTATTATAAAATTTGATTAATCGCCTATTCAAAGTTCTAGGCGATGTACGTCAGTAATTACAAAATTATATAAATTTATAGTAATTTAACATACGTTAAAGTATCCGAAGTATACATGACATAACGATACAAACTTGAAAACAATGGGTAAGATGAGGTATAGAAATACATTTTAATATAATAGAGACATTTAAGGATAAAAACAATGGGGAAGGTAGATGAATTTAAAATGATTAAAAAAGTTAAAATATAAAAATTAATTAATCGCTGAAAGCATCTTTAAAAAGAAATCCTTTAAGATTACTCTTAAATTTATCTAAAATTCTTTCTTCTCTCAAATAAATCGGCAAAGAGTTCCAGGCTAGAGGGGCTGTAACAGAAAAAATGGTCTGTCGTCGTGTGCCTATAACTTTTAATGATGGGACAACTAATAAATGTTGATCAGTTGATCGTAATACTCTTGAAGTTTTATAGGGAATTAAGAATTTATAAATAAAAGCTGGAGTTTTTGATGTTATTGATTTAAAGGTAAGCAGGTTTAATTTATATATAATTCGATATGCAACTGGCAACCAATGAGCTTTCCGGAGTAATGGTGTAACATGATCATATTTCTTAGCGTTTTCAATCAGTTTAATCGAGGTATTTTGAACGATCTGCAGGCGCTTGATTTCTTTTTGTGCTATTCCGTTAAATAAGGCATTACAATAGTCTATCTTTGAAATTACTAAAGAATGTATCAAAATATTCAGAGATTTTGGACAAAGAAATTTTTTCATTGAACGTATTTGGCGGAGACTGTAGAAAGTAGATTTCACGACTTGACTGATATGATCATGATACGTTAGTTTATCATCTAAAATTACACCGAGAATTCTAATTCTACGAATGAGTTTCAGAGAAATACCTTTGATAGTAATTGGATTAATAAGAGTGGGAGTATCTTTCCAAGGGAATAGTAAAACATTTGTTTTATCAATGTTTAGGGCAAGTCTATTTGTTTCCAACCAGTGATGGATCTGGTTGAGTTTGGAGTTAATATGTGCTATTTCAGTAGAATTATTAGGATCCAAAGAGTGTAAAAGTTGTATATCATCCGCATATGCGAATACTGTAAAACCTATGGATTGACAGAGAGTCATGAGAGGTGCAAGAAAGATATTAAATAAAAGAGGAGAGAGGATAGAACCTTGTGGAATTCCATATGGCACTGAAATACCTTCTGAGGTGGTATTATTAAACTTAACTGTAGAACAACGATTGTCAAAGTAAGAATGGAACCAAGTAAGTACCTGATCGGAGATGCCAATAGATTTGAGTCTATTAAGCAAAAGAGCATGATCAATGGTGTCGAAAGCTGATGAAAGGTCGATTGATATCAGAAGGACAGATGAGTGATGGTCAAGGTAATATAATATGGCAGAGGTCATGCCAATCAAAGAGTGTTCAGTGGAGTGGTGCTGTCTGAAGCCTGTTTGGTTGGGATGTAAGATATTTGTCATTTCTACAAATTCCGAAATCTGATTATATACTATCGTTTCTGTTAGTTTTGCAATATAGGGAATGTTGGCTATAGGCCTATAGTTTGATATTTCGTTTGTAGTGTGGATTTTAGCCACGGTGGTAACAGCTCTGACACTCATAGAATTCTGAGCATCAGAGCTGCTACCACCATGGCTGGCGCTAAAAAACGCTCCACAGTTTTGTAAAAGGGGAGATAAAATAGAAATACATAGACAAAGGTTAAATTGAACCAGTAAGAAGCTGGACTCTGCATACAGTGCACCATAGAAACAGTGACACATGTCTCCTATAGCAATAAATAAATAGAAATTTTTTTTCTACCTTTGTCTTCTGTGGTTTCTGCTTTCCTCATCTTCTTGTAACTCTTTTCCTTCCATCCACTGTCTGCTGTCTCTCTTCCCCTATATGGCATCTTCTCTCCTTCTATGCCCCTTCCAGAAACTGTATGCCTCCCCCTTCCATCTCTCCTTTCACCCCCATTGGTCTGGCATCTCTCTCCTCCTTCCCTCTCCCACACCTCTCCTCTGCAATCCCTTTCCCTTTTTTCCCTCATTTTCCTTTTCAATTTATTTTCTGCATCTGTCAAAATGACGTTCTTACTACCCTCTCATCAATGTCCTTTTTTACTGTCTACCTAAAGCTTGCCACCTCTTTCCCTCACCCCTCCAGTGTTTCCCTAACGCAATCCTTTTCTCCCCATCATGTGCCCTTCTTTTATTTATTCCCTCCTTCCATCATGTACCCTCTTTCTCCAACCCTTCCATCTAGTTCCTTCTCCTCTCTCTGTCCACTACCATCCAGCGTCTGCTCCCCTCTTTCTCTCCTCCCATTTCCTTCCTGCATTTGCTCCCTTATCTCTCCCATCTGCACTTCCATCCAGCATAGGCTCCCCTCTACCATCCAATGTCTGCCCTTTCTCTCACACATCCACCCCTCTTCAATCAGCATCTGTCCCCTTTCTTTCCCTCCAATATCCTTCCTCCTTATGTCTCTCTCCTTTCTCTGTACATCAGTTCCATCAGCACCACCCTTCCATACCACCATACCCTTTCTTTCCCTCCACCACTCTTCCATTCCAGAAATCCTGCTCATTTCTCTCCCTTCATGCAGCAAGGTCTCACGATGACTGTAGCTGCCGGCTGCCAGTCCACCCCACTCCAACGTACTTGCTCTGGAGTGGACTCAGCAGCCGCATGCTGGAAGGTCTCGCGATGACTCATCTGCTGGCTCTGCTCCGGAAGAAGTAAGTTATGTCGGAGGGGGTGGACCCGGAAGACGCAGGGAGTTGTGGCAAAGTCCCGCAATGACTGCGTCCGCCTGGTCCACCCCCTCTGACGTAACTTACTTTTTCCGGAGCAGAGCCAGCAGACGAGTCATCACGGGACCTTCCTGCATCTCAGTGCAGCTGCCGACTCTGCTGCAGAGAAAGTAAGTCAGAGGTAACGTGGCCATTTATTTTTTTCATCAAAAGGGGACATCTATTAATTGACTGTGTATCCTTTCTTTCATTTCTTTCTTTCTGCACTCAGGCCCAACAATTGTCCCTTTCTATTCCCTCCCTCCTTCCTTCCCATGTCCTTAGTGCCCCCAGTGCCCCCGCCCTGTGTCCTTAGTGCCCACAGTGCCTCCGTCCTGTGTCCATAGTGCCCCCAGTGCCCCTGTCCTGTGTCCTTAGTGCCCCAGTGCCCCTGTCTTGTGTCCTTAGTACCCCCAGTGCCTCCTTCCCATGTCCATAGTGCCCCCAGTGCCTCCTTCCCATGTCCATGTGCACCCGGGGCGGACTGCCCCCCCACTCCCCCCTTGGTACGCCACTGGTTGATCAGTGATCCCAGGACCTGGCAGTTAACTTCACCAGAGCTCAATTTCTGGAGCTCTTTGCTAATCTCTCTCTCTTAGTGGTCTCTATAGACCTTGGAGAAACACAATTTAAAATCCTGCATCGTGCTTACATCTCTGGAACCTGGGGCAAGGCTATGGGTCTATGGGAAGATGCCAGCTGCTCACACTGCCAGAAGGCGGCGGGTACCCTGTTCCACATGTTTTTGGAATGCCCTCATGTGACTCTTTGGCTTCAGGTCCTTCCCTTTCTAGATGACCTGGTAGGGCTCCAGGTGGCACGGGAATATGGCCTGCTGCTGTTGGGTGATCAGAGGAAATTGCTAGACGGTGGATTTACTCTCCCACTCTGGAAGTTTTTGTATATGGCACTTCTGTTGGTGAAAAAGCTCTTGCTCAGGCATTGGGTGGAGCCGACACTGGCCTCCTTTCCACAGTGGCTGCACATGATGAAGGAGGTGCCTGCTTTTGAAATACATTCCTACTGGACCGTATTCTCTCTTGATAAATGCCTTTATGTTTCTTTGTGGAAGGCGTTCCAGAGAGCGGCTGAAGGAGCTGCCCCCGCGGACCGATCGTGATCTTGATTGGCTGGATCTCAGGGGCACCATACCTTCTACCTACTCTCAAGCTGGGGTGTTTGGTGTGTATATGGCTGGTGTATGTGGGGGGATGTGTGGGGATTACGTCGGGTGGCTAGTATGGTTTGCCTGGCTGGTTGTTGCCTGGATATGAGTGTGTGTGTGTGGGGGGGGGTCTGTTCTTTCTATTACAAAATTGTTATTGCAGCCTTGGTTAGCTCAACAGGGGGGTATCAGCCTTATCGTTAGTTGTTCCATAGAGTCTGCTACTAGAACTGCTATTATACTCTTGTTTTTTTGTGGGTATTCTGCTGGTGGGCATGACCTTGCTGATTCATCTTGATTGTTTACTGTTCCCTTTCCTGGATTGTTTGCACTGTACTTTTAAAACCCTATATTACGATTTTTGTTTCTTGGTGTGACTTTGGCTGCATTATTAATAAAAATTATTTCAAAAAAAGAACAAAGGCCATACATTCATATATAAAAGCAGATCTGGGAATGCAAAAGTTATGTTCAGTCTCAAATCCTCATAGATCAGAGTTCTAGGTGGGTTACAAGCAGCATAATGTCTGTATCAGGTTAAACATGTTACATGGAGTTATATATATTACACAAAGTTATCAACTCATACAAGCAGAATAGGGTGTTATTCCTTAAGAGTTAAGTGAATGGTAATTAAGATGGCAGTGCATACAGTATCTTGGTTGCATGGTTCCCATAGTTACTGGATTAAATTCAGTAGATTTTTAGAAAGGTTAATTATTTTATGACGATAAATTCTGCTGCAACTTTCACAGAACAGTTAAGAATGCAAACCTTAATTTATTCTTCTTTTCTCTTCCTTGTTTCATGATGGAACATGTTCTGGTTTCTATCAGAATATTATCCCTGACAACGGCTATCAGTGACAATGGTAACCATTTTAGCCTGCAAAGTTTACCTCACCTCTTTCTGGGAAGGAGAATATTTAGGGAAGATGCCTTGTACGTCTTAGGCAGAGGTACCAGTGTGGTCAGTTTACTAGGGGTGTTGCCAGATAGCTTGCTTTTTTCTGTTTTTCCCCTGGAATATTCCCCCCCCCCCAAAAAAAAAAAAAAAAAAAAAAAAAAAATGGTTCTTACAGATGGACGTGTTCAGCAAAACATCTCAATTCAGATTTAGACCATATCAAAAATAGCCCTACATGTGTCTTTATAAAATACCACCAAAATAGGCACCTTCCTGTCACTTCAGCCTAGGCACCCTGTAATAAAATTACCCTCACAAATAATCAGTTGTGATCAGTGGCGTAGTTGTTGGTTTTTTTTTTCTCCTCTTATACTCAGCTTCTAGAAATCGATATGAGGACAAATCAATGTAATATTTGATTCTGCAATTCCATTGTCATATGAGATGGTTATATGTGGTACCTTATTGTATGTTAAACCCCCATTTGACCGGTATAAAGGCAGGCTTTTCATTACCATGACCGGGACTGCCATGCAAATGTTACCCATAATTGGAAAAATTGGGATCGGCTTAGTTTTACCTTTTGGTGGGCGAATTTATGTTTGTGTTATAAGTATGAGAAATTAATGCTGACATGTTGGGGCATAATAATTTATTCAGATTTGTTTGGGGTCCATTGCCAACTTTTATTACTTCGGTATTGTTGTCTTTTACCTTTAATTTCCTTTAGATTTATACATACATCTAGGAATGACGATAGACAGATGCTGTACCATGCAACCACAAATCAACAAAACAATACAAAAATCATTCGTGGACATGAGAAACTTAAGGCAAGTTCGAAAATTCTTAGATAGAACACAATTCCAGCTCTTGGTCCAGTCCCTAGTCCTAGGTCTTCTAGACTACTCTATCTCCCCTGCCCCGCAACCATGATAAAACAACTACAAACAGTTCAAAACACAGCGCTAAGATTTATCTATTCACTGAGGAAACATGACCACATCACGGCGGCATACCTCGACTCACACTGGCTCCCAATACAAGCAAGAATACTATTCAAATTCTACTGCCTACTATTTAAAACCATAAATGGAGACAGCCCAGCCTACCTAAACAACCGCCTAATCCAAACTACCTCAACCAGACAAAGGAGAACCCACAAACTGTTCACGTATCCCCCAATCAGAGACATCAAATGAAAAAAAAAACTGTACAATGGCCTTCTAGCCACATAAGCAGCAAAACTGGACTACCAACTCTCCAATTTACTGATAACGACCCCAGACTACAAATCGTTCAGAAAAGAAATAAAAACCATGCTATTCAAGAAATCCTTGAAGACAAACTAACACCGCAAGACTCGTCCCAATTCTCTGAAACAACCCACTCTACTCTTCAATTCCTCTGGAAATGGCCAGATAACTCCTTTTGTAATCCGCCTTGAACCACAAGGTAATGGCGGTATAGAAATCACTAATGTAATGTAATGTAACATCCAGGGAAGGGTGGGAAGTAATTCATTTTGTATTGTTACTGATGGATTGTAAGTGCTGATTCTGATTATTAATGTATGTATAATTTTTTGCACTTTGCATTAGCCTTGAAAATTTAATAAAGATTTTTTTTAAAAAGAGGACTGTCTGGGTGCCCAGGTGGATTTCCAAAACCCAGCAGTTTGTCCAGATGTTGGAAGGCCCTGAACTCTGGGCTGAGTCCAGAGGGTTTCTGTGCATGCAGGGCCATTGATGTGATTATGTCCCACACATGCATGTGTGCATGTGTGTGATGTCATTGTATCGATGTCCACCCATGCGCAGATGCCCTCCAGACGCGGCCCCGAGCTCAGGGAAGGAGACATGAGATTCATGTGAGGGTGGGCTAGGTGTCCTCCCTTTTTAAAGAGGAAATCTGGTAACCCTAATCAGAAGTATAAGACTTGCTTCTGCAAAACGCACGATGGTCTACTTAATTTTTCACAAATTAAAGTGCTGCAGACTTTACCAAACTTGGCAATACTTAGAATGATCTCCTGTTATCAGCTAGCATCTTAATAATTATTTATGTGTGAAATCAGCCAAATAAATGTTAAAAAAAATAAAAAATCTTGGCAAAAAACAAAAGAGAACTATGTTTGACAAATCCTGAATGGTACATGTGGTTTCTGTCTCTTGTAGGTGGTACTCTAACAGACTGCCAACTGAGAAGATGAGATCATGAGTGAAGAGACTGTCTCACAGATGGCACACATTTGATTTTATGTGGACAACTCTAGATTTTATTTAAGAATAATAAGTATGAGGCTGACGTATATATTCTCCTTCATCTTGCTGTTTGGAGCAGCTATGCTTGTTCTCTTCATTCATCTGCAGAATCCCGCAGAATTAGATCAACAACAGATTCCAGGTTAGATTTCAGCTTTCTTTCTAAAGGTTCTTAACCCTCACCATCCAATCTCCCAGTTTGATTTTTACTCCTTGAATCCTTGATTGTCACTTGTGGCTTACATGGTACAAATTTCTGTAGGAAATATTTGCTTTGCTGATGCTAAGTATGCAGATGAAGACCTGAATGCAAATGCCCACAATGCATTGCTAAGGGCCAAAACCAAGCTTGGTTGAGAGTGACAGGATCATTACCTTGTTCTGAATTTATGTTATTCTTTGTGGAAGGGCTGTTGTTGATTTCTGCCCATGAAGAGAGTAATTTTACCTAGGCATCAGGGGCTCCTTTTACGAAGCCGCGCTGGCGGCTTTAGCGCGCGTGACTTTTAATCACGCGCTACCCCCACGCTAGCTGAAAAACTACTGCCTGCTCAAGAGGAGGCTAGCGCATCTGGCAGTTTAGCGCGCATTATTACACGCGTTAAACCTTAAAAGGAGCCCTAAATGTTTGGATCAATGTTTGGCTACATACTTAGTCCAGTAATTTTCCACTTTTTTCGTTCTGTATTTTTCCAAGGGAACGAAAAAAGTGGAAAATCACTGGACTACATAGCTCTCGATAGAGACTGCTCCAACTTTGTTGGTTAACAGAAAACTTTTTGGTGGCCCCTCGTATGATGGAGCATTTAAGGCGTCTGTTACAAATAAAATAACAGTGGACTAGCATTGGTGATCTTTCGATAAATTTTCACATTTTTATCTTTTGACTTCCTGGTGCCATCTTTTTGTTTCTGTTATAAGGTTCCTGTGCCACTCGTAATCTTACCATTTTTTTTGTTGTTGTTGTTGCATCAAACATAGAGAGATTTTTCTCCTTCTTTTGTTTCTACCTGAATGTTATGTGCATTTATACTAAAGTAGGCATCTAGGACCTGATTCTATAAACAGTGCCTAATCAAGCAACCATTAGGTGTCCTTTATAGAATCACGCCTAGCGGCACCTAAGCAAACTTAGGCATCGCTAGGCGTCCTAGAGATAGTTGCTGGTATATTAGGCCAGGTTTTACCTGGCCTCATTTACCAGTGCCTAACTACAATGCCTAGTCAACCACGCCTATTCTCCACCTCTAACCATGTCTTTTTTTCAGGTAGGCATCGTTAGACATCGAAGACTTAAGCATTACTAGGCGCCATGTGGATATCCACGTGCAACCTAAATTAGCAATTTAAAAAATGTTTTTAACGGGTGTTTAATGGTGTGGTCAATTACCATGCCTTTGAACCCATTAACAAACAATTGTAAAAGTAGGCATGGTTAGGGGTGAAGAATAGGCGTGGTTGACTTAGGCGTCAATAGGCGTTGTAGTTAGACATTGGTAAATGAGGCCAGGTAAAACCTGGCCTAATATACCGGCAACTATCTCTAGGACGCCTAGCGATGCCTAAGTTTGCTTAGGTGCTGCTAGGAGTGATTCTATAAATTTGCATGCAAATTTTAGTTAGGCATCACTAGGCATCCATGTTTAGGTCACCTTTACAGAATAGGCTCCAATATTGTGCCCTTAGGGTGTTTAAGGGGATGCCAAACTAAAGAATTGCCCCCTAAATGTTCTCCCTGGACTGAAATGAATGTTATGCCAATATGATCAATTCCTGACCATTAGTTTGTTTAATATAATTTTGCAATGCTCTCAGATGCAATATTTTGACAGTTGCAAAGGGGTCTGCTACTGCGCAACTCTGAATTTGCATTACTGTCTTCGTTGTCTACATTTATTAAGCGGTAGATCTTAATTACTTATCTATGCACCAAACTAGTTTCTTTTACACCTAAAGCATAAAATGGTCCTGCTCATTAAAAAGGATTCACTTAAGTTGAGCTGGCAAAATAATCATCCACATATTATCAAGTCGAAGTTTGATCCTAGCTTTTACAGTCTCTCCATCTGCTTTGTTTACCATACGAGGTGATAGTCACTAGCTGTACCAGCCTAGCATTTCCTTTCCAAACCACAATTTTGACTTCCAGCCCAGTTAATTACAAGATAGCAAAACCACATTGAATCAGTAGCTCAGCTTTATAGATTTATAAGCTTGCCAGATAACTGGGCACAAAATGACTGGGTTCACATTGGTTTTCTTTTCCAGGGGGGGCCACACTCCCTTCTATAGATTTCCAATTGTGCACTGCTTTTACTGATCAAGCTCCAGTGTAGTCATTAATGTAATGGGTTAATTCCATGTATGCAATCACTTATCTTTTGATTGTGGACCCAACAACTCACATTTGGATCGTACTCTTCCATAGATGCTTCACTCCATAATTCTATAAGCCTTTGACATCTGTGCAGCAGGAACTTTAAATCAATTTTTTTTATTTAAATGTTTTTTTGGACTGTTACGAGTTTCTATAAAGTCATAAAACGGTAGATAAAGAAGACTGTATATGGTTCACTTTTGTAATTACACAACTTGGCCACAATAAGTAATTGAACAGCAGCTCAATGCACGCCATGAAAGACTTCTAACAATGTACGCTGTGATTTTAGAAAGCCACTAGTGTCACATGGAGATTCACACTACACAAGGAGCCAATGTGGAAAGGCTCACAGCAGAGCCGTGAGCACCTCTTTAGGACGCCAATCTCGGCGGACGCTGATCACGTGGCAATCACACATCGACGTCCTAAAGAGAATTGCGTCTACATTGCTGAATAGACACCTTAAATGTGGGCCAACATTTTGCAGGCCTACATTTAAGGCATCGGTTTAACGCCTGTGGAGATACGAAGGGATGCTTAAGCACACCCAAGGTCACTTCCAGGTGAAACATAACATAACATAAATCTTTATTTATATACTGCGAAAGCCTTTCGGTTGGAGGTGGTTTACAGGAAAATAGATGAGGAGAGTCAGCGAAAGTGCAACAAATTGAGAGGGTAATGAAAAATTGTATAGAACACAAGGAGGGAGGTTAAGCAGGGTTTTATAAGGAGGGAGATGAAGGATAAATAATAATGATTATAGTCTTAGAGCAGCAATTTGAATAGAGAATCTGTTGATTAACCTTAATAGTCCTGTTTGAGAAAGAGGTGCATTTTTAGGAGCTTAAGCGTTCCTACATGTCTCCGTAGATGCACTTCAGATGCATACAATCTAGGCATCCATTGCACCATTAAAAAAAAAAAAATAAAAAAAGTGCATCCCGATTGGCTGCCAGATGGCAGTAGAACGCCTACCGCCGCTTGCAATCAGGACTCACGTTTTGAGAATCAGTCCCCATTGGTTTCTACCATGAGTAGTAATGTTTTTTAATAGAAAGCTAAATATATGCAGATTTTATGTATGGAAAACTTGCATCTAATTGGGGAGTGGGGGGAGTGTTCTGGACACATGCACATGTGTGAATAAGAACATAAGAATTGCCACTACTGAGTCAGACCAGTGGTCCATCATGCCCAGCAGTCCGCTCACGCGGCGGCCCTCTGGTCTAAGACCAGCACCCTAACTGAGACTAGCCCTACCAGTGCAAGTTCTTGTTCAGCAGAAACTTGTCTAACTTTGTCTTGAATCTTTGGAGGGTGTTCCAGCTTTCTACCACTCTCTGGGTGAAGAAGAACTTCCTTACATTTGTACGGAATCTATCCCCTTTCAACTTTAGAGAGTGCCCTCTTGTTCTCCCTACCTTGGAGAGGGTGAACAACCTGTCCTTATCTACTAAGCCTATCCCCTTCAGTATCTTGAATGTTTTGATCATGTCCCCTCTCAATCTCCTCTGTTTGAGGGAGAAGAGGCCCAGTTTCTCTAATCTTTCGCTGCACGGCAGCTCCTCCAGCCCCTTAACCATCTTAGTCGCTCTTCTCTGGACCCTTTCGATTAGTACCATGTCCTTCTTCATGTACGGCGACCAGTGCTGGACGCAGTACTCCAGGTGAGGGCGTACCATGGCCCGGTACAGCGGCATGATAACCTTCTCTGATCTGTTCGTGATCCCCTTCTTTATCATTCCTAGCATTCTGTTTGCCCTTTTTGCTGCCGCTGCACATTGTGTGGACGGCTTCATCGACTTGTCGCTCAGAACTCCCAAGTCTCTTTCCTGGGAGATCTCTCCAAGTACCGCCCCGGACATCCTGTATTTGTGCATGAGATTTTTGTTACCGACATGCATCACTTTACACTTATCCACGTTGAACCTCATCTGCCATGTCGATGCCCATTCCTCGAGCTTGATTATGTTACGTTGCAGATCTTTGCAATCCTCCTGCGTCTTTACTACTCTGAATAACTTCGTATCATCCACAAATTTAATCACCTCGCTCGTCGTATCTATGTCCAGATCATTTATAAAGATGTTAAAGATCATGGGTCCAAGCACCGAGCCCTGCGGCACCCCACTGGTGACACTTTTCCAGTCTAAGTATTGTCCATTTACTCCCACTCTCTGTTTCCTATGCTCCAGCCAGTTTTTAATCCACGTGAGTATTTCATCCTCAATTCCATGGCTTGCAATTTTCCGAAGTAGTCGTTCATTCGGAACCTTGTTGAACGCCTTCTGAAAATCCAGATATACAATGTCGACCGGATCGCCCTTGTCTATCTGTCTGTTTACTCCCTCAAAGAAGTGCAGCAAGTTCGTCAAACACGATTTGCCTTTGCTAAAACCGTGCTGACTGGTCCTCATCAGCCCGTATCCATCAAGGTGATCAATGATGCTATCTTTTATCAGTTACTCTACCATCTTTCCCGGTACTGTAGTTCCCCGGAACTCCCCTCGAATCTTTCTTGAAGATCAGTGTAACATTCGCCACCTTCCAATCTTCCGGAATCTTTCCCGATTTGATCAACAGATTGGCTATTAGTTGAAGCAGTTTAGATATGGTCCCTTTCAGTTCCTTGATGACCCTCGGATGGATGCCATCCGGTCCCGGGGATTTATCGCTCTTAAGCCTATCAATCTGCCTACATACCTCCTCTAGATTGACCGTCAATCCTGTCAGCTTTCCGTCTTCGTTTCCAGCATATAGCCTGATGGGTTCCGGTATGCTGTGTACATCTTCTTTGGTAAATACAGATGCAAAAAATGTGTTCAGTTTGTCAGCGATTGCTTTGTCCTCCTTTAGCGCTCCCTTTATTCCATGGTCATCCAAAAGTCCCACCACTTCCTTTGCGGGTCGTTTCCCCTTAATATATCGAAAGAACGGCTTGAAGTTCTTCGCCTCCTTGGCTATTTTTTCCTCATTGTCTCTTTTGGCCCCTTTTACCGCCTTATGGCACCTGCGTTGATGTTTGTCTTGTTCCAGTTTTCATCCGTTTTTGACCTTTTCCATTCCTTAAATGAAGTTTTCTTGTCTCTGATCGCTTCCTTCACATCTACAGTGAGCCATGCTGGTTCTTTGTTCTTTTTCCTCATGGATCCCTTGTTGATACGCGGTATATATAGATTTTGCACCTCGGTGACTGTGTCCTTAAAAAGGGACCAAGCTTGCTCTAGCATTTTTACAGTGCTTATCCTCTTCTTAATCTTCTTCCCTACCATGAGTCTCATCCCTTCGTAATTCCCTTTTCGGAAGTTCAGTGCCGTGGCTGTCGTTTTGGACCGATGTTTCTCCCCTGCGTCCAGATCAAAGCGGATCATATTGTGATCGCTGCTTCCCAGCGTCCCTTCTACTTCTACATCTTGTGCTGGTCCTCGCAGGCCATTTAGAATTAAGTCCAGAATTGCATTTCCTCTAGTATTTTCCTTGACAAGTTGTTCCAGGAAGCAATCGCCTACAGCATCCAAGAACTTGGTCTCTCTAATGCAGCTGGAGGTGCCTAGGTTCCAGTCTATTCCCGGATAGTTGAAGTCACCCATGATAACTGTGTTGCCTCCCTTGCAGTTGCGTTTAATCTCATCTGTCATTTCTCCATCAATTTCTTTGGACTGCCCTGGGGGTCGGTAGTAGATGCCAATCTTCATTTCCAGGACATTTGTTCCTAGAATTTTGACCCATAGAGACTCTAACTTATCTGTCAGTTGTGGCATGTTCTCTCCAGCAGATTCAATTTCCTCTTTGACGTATATGTCAACACCTCCACCTTTTTGAGCTACTCTGTCTCTGCGGTATAGCTTGTATCCCGGTAGCACAGTGTCCCAGACGTTTTCCTCAGTCCACCATGTTTCCGTGATGCCTATGATGTCAACGTTATCTTTTTTGTGCTATGGCTTCTAATTCACCCATCTTATTTGTAAGGCTCCTTGCGTTTGTGTACATATACTTGAGTTTGCAGCTTTTTCCTTTCTTGCATTTCCTTCCTTCTTGTGTCCTTTTTGATCTCTCTTGCCTGTAATCCGGTGAGTCTTTCCCTCTATCTTCTTGCACGGTATCATCTGGGTATACCGATTCCCGAACCATCGACTCTCTCTCTCTGTTGACTGTCGGCTTTCCCTTTCTTCCTAGTTTATAAACTTGTCCACTTCTCTCTTGATGTTGCTTTCAAGTAGCCTCGTTCCGTCTCTGCTGAGGTGGAGTCCATCTTTCCTGTAGAGCTTGCTCTTCCCCCAGAACGTTGTCCAGTTGCGCACGAAGTGAAATCCTTCTTCCTCACACCAGCACCACATCCACGCGTTGCCTGCTTGCAGCTCCATCTGCCTCTTCTCATCTGTCCTGGGTACCGGCAGGATCTCCGAGAATGCTATCCTCTGCGTTCTGGTCTTCAGCTTCCTTCCTAACATCCGGAACTGGTCCTTCAGTACTTCCCTGTTGTAGTTCCTATTGCTTACGTTGGTCATCCCCACATGGATCACCATCGCCGTATCTTCTTCCACACTGTTGAGGATCCTGTCGATGCGGCTCACTATGTCTTCTACCTTGGCTCCCGGTAGGCAGGTCACCAGCCGATCAAGTCTTCCTCCCGCTATGTGGCTGTCAACTTGTCTGATGATGGAGTCGCCCACGACGATTGCTGTCCTCTCTATCTTCTCCTGATTCTCCAGCCTCAGGTCCGTGTCCCTGGTGTATGTCCATCTCTCCTGCCGCAGGTCCGTATCCTTCGTTCTCGCCACTGTATCACCCATTTTTTCCTGGTGGTTGTCTGTCGGGTGGTCCACACTCTCTGTAGGTGTCTTTTGGCAGTTCCACTGTTGCTGGTGATTTTCCACGGCCTCCCTGTATACCTCCTCTATGAACTTCTCCAGCTCTCGGACTTCTTCCTCGATAGTGTCTTCTGACTTGTTCTCTGCTTCCTCTGTCTGGACATTCTCTGCATCTCTGTCTCACTCCTCCCCTGCTTGAAGTGCCTTCAGTTCCAATATTCTGCCCTCCAGGAGTCTGACTTGTCTCTTCAGGCTCTCCAGTGTGAGCAGTGGTATCAACATCTTTTTTTTGCATATGAATATGAGCCTCGTTAAAATGTATGGGCAACACATTTCTGCAAGGCTTATATTTAGGCGAGTGGAGTAGAACGGGTACAAGTGGATTGATTTTTCGCTCCGTCAAAAATGACAAAAGACTAGGGGACACTCGATGAAGTTACACGGAAATACTTTTAAAACCAATAGGAGGAAAATTTTTTTCACTCAGAGAATAGTTAAGCTCTGGAACGCATTGCCAGAGGATGTGGTAAGAGTGGATAGCGTAGCTGGTTTTAAGAAAATTTTGGACAAGTTCCAGGAGGAAAAGTCCGTAGTCTGTTATTGAGAAAGACATGGGGGAAGCCACTGCTTGCGCTGTATTGGTAGCATGGAATATTGCTACACCTTAGGTTTTGGCCAGGTACTAGTGACCTGAATTGGCCACTGTGAGAACAGGCTATTGGTCTGCCCCAGTAAGGCTATTCTTATGTTCTTATAATGTGGGCTTTCACTTTTGGTTTTGTTCAAACATGTACATACGTCTGTTACCTCCCATCTGGCTTAAGTGCTCCTGCATAAGTATAAGCATAATATTATAGAATTATCCCCCAAAATGTGAAGGTTTACAAAATCCACTGCTTATCAGTCTATGTGATGTTACATACATGTGAAAAAATGCTATAGTACTTTTGTTTTCTTGAACATAAGATTTTATAAATGGCTTCTCCGCTGTCCTGGTAAATGGACAGTATTCAATGAACTTGTTATAAAATACTATTCAAGGTTTACATGCATGGACCTAAGCATCCATATTTCAGATTAGACACTCTGTACCAAGTTATCCTCCTTATCATGTGCTCAGGTACCAAACAATCAAACACTTTGGAAACAAGCTAAGGGGTCTTTTTACTAAGGTGCACTAATGGATCTATCACGCGCTAATGATTAGTATATGTGCTAAATGCCTTGTAGCTCGCTAGGAGCTAGATTCACTAAGTAAACCGATTGTGTACCGATCGGTTTGCACTCACTTTCCGACTCCGGCTCGATTCACTAACCTTCCTCCAGACCACATCCGATCTGCACATGCAAATGAGTAAAAAGGCATGTAAATTTCTTAACGCGTCGATTCATGAAACCATTTAGTCCAAACTGACTGGCCTTTCCTGTCCAAAAAGTTATGACTGCTGAGGACCACTCGTTTACATCCTCGCTGACTATTTCTGCCTAGCAACTGTCGCGTGCATGTTAAGAACCCCATTAAAAATATATATCTATCCCTCCAAAAATCCAAAATATACTTTTAAATATATGTACACTTTCATGTACATAAGCGTTAGAAATATTTTTTTTATTTTTTTGGACTGCGCATAGCGAGCGTGGGAGTGAATCTCAGATTTGTAATGTGCATGGCGAGAAAATCGTGAATTAGCCCGGTGCTCTCCTGCGCATTGTACATTTCAAATATCAAAGCCAAATAACAAAAAAAAAATACAAAATCAAATATAACTTTTAAGGGCCAGCTATCCCTCCCCCCTTCCTTCCAGCTAGATTGTCACGTCCTAAAGAGCTAGCGCATGCGTTATGTGCTTCAAAACCAACAAGGATACAGTGCGCACGCGCGTTGATTGATGTTTCTGCGCTAATAGCGGCGTGTTTACGATTGGATCATTTGCATGGACAAGCTTTACTGAATCGATCGGCTACAATGACTTGGAAACGGATAGGACACGAATCGGATAGATTTCGGGACTTTAGTGAATCCTGCCCTATATTCCTATAGGTAGTATGGCATTTACACCCCTCTCCTCTTTACAAAGCCATAGCATGGTTTTTAGCACCAGCTGTGGCAGTAACAGCTCTAATGCTCATTCCTATGAGCATCGGTGCTGTTACCACCATGGCCGGCGCTAAAAACTGCACTACGGTTTTGTAAAAGGGAGGGAGGGGGAGGGAGAGTTAATGTGCACTAATTGTTAGCATGCTCTAAATATGATACCACACCTTAATGAAAGAACCCCAAAGCATTTACTTTAAACAGAACACTCTCACTATGAGCGGATTAACTCTTTTTTTTTTTTTTTTTTTTTACATATACAGATTAATATAAAAAGAGGCGCATGCTTTGCATCCATGATTTTATCTGTTTCTTTGGAGAACTGCACTTTGCTGCGTTTCAGTTCTGTCATTTATGATGACTGGGAGGAGGGAGGGGAAGAAAAATACACGCCTGGCTTCAACCTGAATAAAATCTACACTTATAAAACTTTAAGTAATGCGTACGTTCCTCTTATTCAGCAAAGCAGCCTTGACAGTGGCTGTTTGTGTTGATTTGTTAGCGTTCATTAATTCTTCCCCTCGTGCTTCACGTTGCAGCCTAATTGTGATGCTGCACTGAAAAAGCAATATCAAAGTAATTTTCCAGAACATTAGTTACAATTTTCTTCTGATCCTTCAAGTGAAACAATCCCATCCTGTTGGCTTCTGTGAGCATATAAGCCTTGATTACATTTATCTGTGGGAAACCACTGCTTGCACAATGTTTTTGTCATGCGTAGGAAGGGGAAATAAATTTTCCTTAAAATTTTTTTTCATTAGAGGGATCTTTTTAGTCTATTGATACATTTTCTCTTTTCTCCCCGTATGCTGGTATTTATTTCACCAAGCGATCCACAGCATAATGAAAACTTAATATTGTCTTTTGGCAAAGATGATGATGAAGAGAGAAAATACAACTGCTTTTACTAGGGGTGAGGTTCTCCTATATCTAGGCCCTTTTGCACACTTTGCAAACAGATATACAGTATTTTTAAATAAGTTTACAGGCACTAGAAAGAACTGTGCTAAATTTATAGAATACTATTTTAGCGTGGCTTCACGCCTAATTTTGAGCATCAAAATTTATACGTCAAAACCTGACATAAATATTGACGCTTAATTTTTGGCAGTTGGGGGGGCCTGGCTGGACCTGCGGGAAATGGCGGCTTGATTACAGAGCTCCTGCACCCGGTCCCGAAATCAAATCACCACGCACGAATCGAGCACTTCAACTGTTGGTGAACTTAACGGTTTTGCTACTGTTTTCCCTACTGATTCAATTTTACGGTATCTGTCAGTGAGAATGGCTGAAAAAAAACTTAACAAGCGACACAAACCTGAACCGGCATCGCCGTCGATAAGTCCCTTGCCTGCAATCGACGGCGAATGCAGCAAAGAAATCCTGGAACTAAAGGAGCTCAAGGAGTTGGTCTCAGATACCAAATCTGCCACGACGGAAATAAATGAAAAGCTTTCCAGCCTGACTGCAGATCTCACCCACCTACAAACTAGAGTCACCACGCTGGAGGACAAGATGGATGCCGCCACTCACAATATGGCTGACCTCCGTAAGCATACACAACGTATATCGACGCTTGAGAGAGAACTTGAGGACAGTAATAACCGTTCTCGTAGGTGCAATGTCCGTTTGCTGGGCTTACCGGAGGGTTCACATGACTGCGACCTGGTCAAATATTTAGAGGAGCTGATTCCCAAATTACTAGACCTCATCTTCACCAGGGATTTTGAAATTGAAAGAGCACACCGTGTTCCTTCTTACCAAAGTGGCAATGCTCGCTACCCCAGACCGGTAGTACTGAAGCTTTTGCGATATCAGCACGTCCTGGATATAATGCAACACGCAAAAATCAAGGCACCGGTGAAACATAAGGGCACCACCATCTTATTTGTACCCGATCTTAGCAAGACGACGGCTCATCGCCTTAAACACCGGCTCGCCTATCTTCCCCAGCTCAAACAACTCAACGCCAAGTTTGGTATGCTATACCCGGCTAGAATGAGAGTAACTCTGCGCAATCAGACGAAGGATTACAACTCGCCGGAAGATCTTGCTGCCTTTATTGAACAGCAGTCTCCCACTCCTATACATCAGGTTTGACTCCTGTGTTCAGCTGATAGCCATCTCTCCCCCTCAGGGACTGTTTTTGACATCTCAATGTGTTAGCTTATTTTTGCACTGCTGTTTTTTGCATATCTAACACTGTTATAGTGCGTGTGATTACACGATATGTTCATGACCCAGTTGTGGTATATTGGACTTTGGTCCACTGTTCAGTATTACATGTTATGAAGGTGCTTTGTTCTCTTGTCTGCTATTCTAGTTCTCCTTGCTACTCTCACAAGGTTTTCTTCGTGACGCTATGTCACTTTTTCTCTCCATTTTAGGTGTACATGCTAGCTTATTGACTGTATATGTATGTGAGGTGTTCTTTGCAATTTCAGCACATGGTTGGCATGTTAGACCGATATGCGTGGGTGTTTATTCACTGTTCTTGCATTTTGTGATATTACTTTTACCAGTATCTTTTTCTTATTACTATGTCACTTAAAATTGTATCTTTAAATACAAAAGGGCTTAATAATGTGGTTAAATTTAAGAAAACTCTGACTTATTTGGAACAGCATTATCCTGACGTCATTATGTTGCAGGAGACACACTTGGATGCTGCTTCCTCTGGAAAAGTTTATCTTCCTTGGGCATGACACTTTACTACTCACCAACCATTGATAAGAAAGGGGGGGGTGTTGACCTTAATTAGGAAAAAATCCGATCTCACAGTGCTTAGCTCCTCTGCTGACCTCAATGGTCGATGGGTAAAGGTTGCACTGAACTTTGCTAATAGAAACATCACTGTATTAAATGTATATGGTCCCAACACTGATAGGCCTGATTTCTTTGAAGCAATCATTCATTCAGTTATGTCAGATGCAGATTCTCAACTTATAATGGGGGGAGACTTTAATATTGTCCTTGATCCAACCCAAGACAGACAATCCCAGTATAAATATAGGAAATCAAAATTGTGGTATGCCTTGCATAATCTTATTGACACCATTCGTCTGACTGACATATGGAGATGCAAGCATGACTCTGAAAGGGCTTTCACTTTCTGTTTCAGTCCACATCTTTCTTATTCCCGTATTGACTATTTTCTACTCAGTAATCCGATATGTTCCTTTGTCACGGAGGCTAACATACTTCCTATTACCATATCAGACCATGCTGCCATTACCTTACAGCTTACTTTTCAGCCAACCTCATTTCAGCATAAGCAATGGCGCTTTAACTCTTCTTACCTTTAAGATCCTTCCTTCAAAGATCATGTCAGAAAGGCAATACGGGAATATTTTTTACATAATACTCCTGATCATACTTCTTGGGTTTGCTGCTGGGATGCATTTAAAGCCTTCATAAGAGGAATCATCATTTCATATGCAGCTCACAGTCGCAAACTGCTGCATGAGAAATTAAATCTTTTGGAGTCTGAGATTCAAGAGGTGGAGACCAGGCATCAACAAAACCCAACGGATATACAAATTCTACATAAACTAACTAAATTGCGGTTTCAATATAACTCTACACTAAATCACCAAGCGTCTCACACGATTTTTCAACAATCTGCTTCCTATTTCTCCGAGAATAATAAATGTAGTCACTTGCTGGCCACATATTTGAAAAAACGCACAGATAAACATAATATCACTAATATCATAAGTGATGATGGAGTATCTTTAACTGACCTAGCAGACATTTCTCGAGCCTTTATGGACTTCTATGGCAAGCTATACACTTCCGAACTCGATCACACGCGGACTGGATCCACCTTTCTGGAGGAGCTGCCACATGCCACACTGAACTCTGAGGACAACGCTGCGCTGGATCTCCCTATATCAACCATTGAACTCTCTAAGATTATTAACTCCATGGCAACCAACAAAGCTCCAGGACCAGATGGACTCACTGTAGAGTTTTATAAAGAGTTTCAGGGTGTTTTGCTACTACCATATTTGCAGTTTTTAGAATACCTGAGCTCTACGGGACAGGTTTCTGGCTCCTTCACTAAAGCTACCATCATTGTTCTGCCTAAGCCTGGAAAAGACCCGCGCTTCATATCCAATTACAGACCATTATCGCTGATAAATGTGAATGTGAAGATATATGCTAAACTTCTTTCCCTGAGGCTACAATTGGTGATTTCGAAATTAATTTCTTCGGATCAATGTGGTTTCATCAAGGGTCGCTTCGCCAATGATAACACGAGAACGTTTTCTAACATCATCGCCCAGGCTCAACACTGTGAACAGGATCTGATTGTGGTTGGGCTTGATGACAAAAAGGCCTTTGATCGTGTGGAGTGGCCTTTCCTGTTTCAGACTTTGCGTTGGTATGGATTCTCCGCTGACTTCATTCGGAAAATCAAGCTTCTATATCTCTCCCCTACTACGAGAACCCACATTAATGGTTCTTTGTCTTCTTCCTTCAGGCCCTCTAGGGGCACCAGACAGAGATGCCCGCTGTCTCCCTTGCTCTTTAACCTTGCCTTGGAACCCCTTATTATTGCTATACGCCATGACCCAGCAATTTCAGGCTTTAAATTTTGGGGCCAGGAAATAAGGGTGTCTGCTTATGCTGATGATATTTTGCTTTACTTGTCTCCGTCTTCTATACCCCAGCTGTTGAAGATCATTGGCCGATATTCAAGCGTATCAGGCTATAAACTTAATACTAGTAAAACCAAAGTCATGCCTATCAACTTCTCTGGAGTCCAAACTGAAATCCAATCGTATGGTGTTCAGTGGTCTGCTGTCAAGATGGGAATCTTCTTTGGTCCTACTGTGGATGAAACGATCCAGTACAATATTGATTACATTCTTAATATTGTTAAGTCTACCACAAGTACTTAGTCCCCATTGAACTTATCATGGTGGGGGTGTCTAGAAACCATTAGGATGATGATATCTCCAAAAATCAACTACGTCCTGAATATGGTGCCATTTTATATGCCTGTCTCCTTCTATAAGAGTGTTGACTCCTTATTGTCCAACTTCTTATAGGAACAAGAAACAACCTCACATTGCATTGACTAAATTGAAGGCTTGTAGATCTAAGGGAAGCTTAAATTTTCCAGATTTTTACCAATATCATAGTGCTTTTCTTGTAAGCCAATGGGCCCAGGGACATCAGGGACATAGGAACCTTAACTTACCTGCCTGGCTTCATCTTGAGCGTGCTGTATATGATTCAATGCGTATGAAACTTCTGGCTGGATCTTCTTTACCTCCTGCTGATAAGTATGATGTCATCCTTTCATCTTACAAAAAAGCCTTATCTGAAGTTGAATCCTCGCTAAATGTCAAATGGGAATGCTCTCGTCTTCGACCTCTATGAGAGAACTCATGTTTCAAAATTCAAGATGTTCCCATATCGTGGATGATCTGGAAACATAGTGGCATTTGGATGGTTCAAGATTTGATGGTTGACGATAGGTGGATGTCTTTTCCGGAACTATCACAAAAATGGGGATTACCTAACAACCAACAATTTCAATGGATGCAGCTCCTACACTGTCTGAAGAAGTCCATACCTGATATCACGTCACACAAAGCTCATCCGAGTTTACATTGGGTTTTGATTAAATTTTCCACCTTGGACCATAGGGCATCCCTCTGGTATAAACTGATTCAGGATGCTAAATACCAGTCTCCTGTCATGATGGAAATCAAATGGCAAAAAGATCTGAACTTGCCTTCAGACGCTATAGACTGGGAAGCAGTATGGTCCATCTTTTTTAAGTCAATCAAATCGGCCTCTTTACTGCAATCCATTTTCTTTCTGTTACATAGAGCTGTTTGGACACTGATATTAGCTAATAAGATTGACTCTTCTACCTCAGCTAATTACTGGTCCTGTCAACAAGAACCAGGCATGCTGATACACTCATTGTTTTCCTGTAAACAACTTACCTTGTACTGGGAATAAGTATGGTCCATCATATGCAACGTTCTGAATGTCACTGAACCGCTTACTTTACCAATAGTCATTCTAATGTCACAAGGTTTGTCTACCCCTTTGGACGCTCAGAAAGGGAAACTCTTGACTATAATGTTATCATTGGTGATTCAAAATGTATTATATTGTTGGAAAGATCTCTCTAAAATTGAATTCCATGCGTGGTGGAATAATCTGTGTTTGATTAGTACATATGAAAAGGTGTTAGCTGAAAAAACTGCGGCCCTTAGTAAATATGAATGTATTTGGTCTCCCTTAGCTAGATATTGTCTCACTAACTAACATCGAGTCCCATGCTATTTAGTTCTGACCTTATTTTCTTTGACTGTCTTTACTGTGTAATGGATATTTGTGTACCATGGTTGATTCACCTCATTGTAATTCTTTCCATGACATGTACCCTGTGTTGCTGATGTACTTCTTTGCTCTTGTTTTGAAAATTCAATAAAACTTTTGAACTAAAAAAAATAAATATTTTTTTGGCAGTTGGAAGCGCAAATGACAGCATTCTATAGCATCACACCTAACTTCTGGGGACACTCCCTAATCCTCTTGTGGCCACGCCCCTTTTTAGCTGCATGCTACGAAAGTCAGGCATGCATGTTACAGAATAGCTCCTAGAGTAGATGCACCTGTAACTCCTAATTTTTGCCAATGAACATCAATTATTGATTGTTAATGGCTCATTAACTAATTACGTGGCTTGCATGCTGATCTGGGATCCATAACCAAATCTGAGCACTCTACTTTGGCAACCTATAGATTTTTTTTTTTTTTATGTGGGGTAGAGTCTGTATGCCAAATAGGAACAATTGCTAATAACATTGTATAACTAGGGATTGGTCCAGTAGCTCAGAGAGGAAAAGCTCTTTTTTCTTGCTTAGGCCTTCAGCCACCACTAAGAATAAGGTGGAGAAGAGTACCATAACACAAGGCAACGATAGCATCTAATAGATGGATTTAGGGCTTATGATTTGAGCTCTGGTGTAGAGTCTCCAGTCCAAGGCCATCACTGCAATGGCTTGACTTAAGGTAATTGGGAAGGAGTATTAAATAGTGAGGAAATGAAGTTACAGGGAAGGTCATTTTATAAGGAGACACCTAGATAAAAGGCACCTATGTGAAGCCTATTTTACAAGAACATAAGAATTGCCATACTGGAACATACCGAAGGTCCATCAAGCCCAGTATCCTGTTTCCAACAGTGGCCAACCTAGGTTCCAAGTACCTAGCTAGATTCCAAGTAGTAAAAAGATTTTATGCTGCTTATCCTAGGAATAAGCAGTGGAATTCCCCAAGCCATCTCAATAATGGCCTATGGACTTCTCTTTTTGGAAATTATTCAAATCCTTTTTAAACCCTGCTAAGCTAACTGATTTCACCACATTCTCTGGCAACAAATTCCAGAGTTTAATTACATGTTGTGTGAAAAAATATTTTCTCCAGTTTGTTTTAAATCTACTTCTTAGTAGCTTTATTGCATGCCCTCTAGTCCTAGTATTTTTGGAAAGAGTAAACAAGCGATTCACATTTACCCTTTCCACTCCACTCAGTATTTTATAGATCTCTATCATATCTCCCTTGTCCCATTTATAAACTGATGAGCCCTAACTGCTTTAGCCTCTCCTCATAGGGAAGTCGTCCCAAACCTTTTATCATTTTTGTTGACCTTCTCTATACCTTTTCTAATTCCGCTATATCTTCTTCTTCTTTTTTTTTTTTTTTTTTGATACAGTGACCAGAATTGCACACAGTATTTGAGCCGCAGCTGTACCATAGAGCTATACAAGGGCATTATAACATTTTAATCTTTGTTTTCCATTCCTTTGTTAATAATGCCTAACATTTTATTTACATTCTTAGCCGCCACCAGAGTAAGTGGCAGGTGTAGAGTTATGTGGTCCATCCATGCTCTGTCCAAATTCTATCCTTGTGCACTACTATCAGCAAAATACATGTCATCCATTCAAAAAGTATACTTTTGTACATATAGACTAAAATATTTCCAAAATGGATTGCTTAAACTGTGCCCCCTCCCTCCCACACACACACCCCTTATAAAATTATCATCATGATGTTTTATCACAGCTCTAGTTCTGGCTGAGTTAGAAGTCCAATGATGTAAGAAAAAAAGGTTAGGTCAATAGCAGATTGTGCACAGCACAATAAAATAAGCTTACAAATATCTGAGAGCCTGAATGTTAGGTGCCTGTTTACTAAAATGTGCTAAAGCAGTGTTTTTCAACCTTTTTACACCTATGGACCGGTGGAAATAAAATAATTATTTTGTGGACCGGCAGATCTGCCCTTGTAAACTTATATATATTGGGCACACCTCACAAAGTTTTAAAACTAGGATTTTTGAGCACTGATCTAATATCTCAAATAAAAAAGAAGTAGACTTATTAGCTAGACACTGTATTAAAGAACAACATTTGTTTGCAGAGTTTAAATGTGTGGTGTTTGAACATATTCCTTTTTCTGAGAGACTTGGGAATATTAGAAGGAAGCTACATCAAATGTGAGCAAAGGTGGATTTTTTTTTTTCAGAATGCGATATGGCCGTTAGGATTAAATCAGAAAATAGAATGGTGTACTTTCTACTAACAGATGATGTCATACCAGAAATGAGGTTCCCGGAAGTGCGTCTGGCGCCTGCTATTTCAGTAGTCTGGTTCTCCTGTGCCGTTGCGCATGTTATGCTGATGGAAGCCGGATTTGAGAATCCCTGAAGAAAACCAAAAATGAATGTTGAAACGAGTGATTGTTGGAGTCTTTTAGCTCTGTCGTTGATTTGGAAGCTTACTGTGAGAAGTCTTTTGAATGCCTTTGAAAAGAGGAACCTCTACCAGTAGCAGCGTTCTCTGGCGCCAGAGCTATGTGTTTTTTGCTTCTGCTTTTTTCAGCTTGTATTTCAATGTTTTATAACTTTAAAACTATTTATACAAAAAGATTTAAAAGAATGAAAAAATATATATATAAACTGATTTATTTACTGTGCATAGTAGTGGGGTTTTCCCTCTATAGATCTTCAAACATTGTGTTGCGGGTGTGAGTTTTTTTTTGCCAATGATCTCACGAGACTACAACAGGGAGTTCCTGTTGTAGTCTCGTGAGACCACGGGAACTCAGCAGTACGGCTCTGCACGGGGCAGGAGTGTAGGAAGATCGCTCCTGCCTCGCGTCACTGCAAGACCGCCAGGTAAGGTCTGGGGGTGGGTCAGAGCCAGCCAAAAGTTATTCGCAATTTTTCCCTATTCGCGGGCCGACTCTGCTTCTAACCCCAGCGAATAGGGAGGGAGACGTTTATAAGATAGGCCCTAAGGTCTTTATCTGCCATCATTTTTCTCTGTTTCCCTGTTTTGTTTCCTTAGATTTTTAAAAAAGAAATAAAAACAACATGTTGGTTCATTTTCATTTTGTTTCATTTTAAGCGTTCAAGTTCCATTCTCGACATGTAAAAAATAAAACAGCATTTTATCGCATTTTCAATCTGCAAGGGGTGCTGGTGTGATCTTCAGTTGTCCCTAACTTGCTGGTATAGTATGATTAACTGATATCTGAAGATTTCTCCAGCCTCTCTAACAGGATATTGATGACATGTAATGTTAGAGCAGGCCGCAGCAGCCGGGGAGGAATGACAAGCCTAGGGACTTTTTCATAATTCTGATGACATATTTTGTTTTTATTGCATGCTTTTGTAAAGTAAAACAAAATGAAAAAAATGCACCCCCCCAAAAAAAAAAAAATGAAAGAAAGAAAATGAAATGACAGTAAAATGATTTAAAATTTTAAAAATCTGCATACCTTCAGTGAAAAGAAAAAGCTCAGGCAGAGCAGAATATAAATGCTCACATCTAACAGTTGGATGCCATCTTGCTTTCTGCTACAGTTCTGATTTCTTGACATATGTTTTTATGCATGCAGTGGTAAAACTAGTTATTTAGGATTGGGGAGAAAATAATATTTGTAACTAGAGAAATTAGGTCACTGCATGAATCATAATTTGGCATAAAAAAGAGATGATCTTAAGATAAATTTTAGTAGAAAAGAGTTCTCCAGACTCAGCCCTCAAGATGCTAGAACAGGTCTGGTGTTTTGGATAACTAAAATATGGAAATTAAATCCATTTTGAGACCAGATGAATGTAAATATTCCTCATGAATATTCATTGTGGCTTTCCTAATTGTAGGTCCTCAGGACCAAAGTTATTTGCTTCAGAAGAATGCATAATGAGAAATATTTAGTGTAAAGTCATAGGGCCCCCCCCCCCTTTATAAAGCTGTGCTAGCGTTTTAGCTTGCACTTAGTGTGCGCTAAATTGCCTCGCATGCTAGACGCTAACGCCAGCATTGAGCTGGCATTAGTTTTAGCCGCATAGTGCGGGTTTAGCGTGTACTACAATTCTGCGTGCGCTAAAAATGCTATCGCAGCTTAGTAAAAGGAGCCCCTAATGTAAAGTCTGAAAAGTAGGAAATAGGACTTCTCAACTTCAAGAAACATTTTTTTAACTATTTAACATTTTTTAAGTTAGAAAGTAGAGAAAACGAAAGCAGCATGCTATTTCATCTTTAGTTATGTTAGTTATTATAAAAGACAACCTTTAATGTGTTCAGCGCTTTCAGGTTGTTTTCATGTCCAGTGTCTGCTGCAGGTATTCATCCTCTGTTCCTAGGTATTCATTCAAATTAGAGTAGAAATGCCATTGCTATCTTCATTTTTTTTCTTAAAAACCTGAACCGTCTGAGACTTGTAGTGAGAAAGTAACAAGGGCTCAGAATATAGATTAAGGCAATTATACACTTGGAATTTTTTTTTTTAATTAACATTCAAAATATTGTGACCATCCAGGCGTTATTCCTGCCAAGGTCCCAGTTAGGTCTGAAGGCAAGGTACAAAGGAAAGGCAGGAAAGGAGTGGGCAAAGTTCATTCTGTTTCTGAATGTGACAATTTTCCTATTAACCACCAGAGGGAGCCCGATCTGTCTGGAAATGAGTTAGGTGATAAGTATCCAGGTCACCACTGGAGGAGCCCAAGAGACACATTTAGTCCTGCTGACACAGCTAGTTTAGGGCGTGTCCCTAAGATACAAAAACCCACAGTGAAGAACAGACAGGCAGGCCGGCTAGGGAGGAGGTTCAAACCTGCTCTCCCTGAGATTCTCCCTGGGTCAAGCAGGTGCACTAAGCCTACACCGATGGAAGTGGAGGAGACTGGACAAGCTGAAGAACTGTCTTCGCTGGAAGCTGAATGTCCGATGGAAGTCCAAGAAAGCTTTGTGGAAGCTGATGCAAACTTACCTAAGGCCATGAAAGTTGGCTTGATTACCCGCTGCAAACAGTGAGTTTTTTTTTCAAGAAACTGTTTGTCTTTTGGGACTACAGTGGTACCTTGGATTACGAGCTTAATCCGTTCCAGGAGCATGCTCGTAATCCAAAATGCTCGTATATCAAAGCAAGTTTCCCCATAGGAAGTAAGGGAAACTTGCTTTGATATGTTCCCACCCCCCACCTTCCCCCCCCCGAGGCCAGCAGCTCTGCTCCCCCCCACGAGAACCGGCATTGCTCCCCCCGAAGGCCCCCCTCATGAACCGGCACCCTCCCCCCCCGCGATCCGGCACCCCCCCGCCGCCATTGTGCACCCCCCCCCCCCCCCCCGCTGCCATCAGGCACCCCCCTCCGCCGCCACCGGCACCCCCCCCCCCCCGCCACGACCTGAGGTCCCCCAACCCACCCGAACCCTCTTCTTACTTCCAGTGTAGCCTCCGCATCGGCACCGGTACCAGCATGTCCTGTGCCCGAAAATCTGCTTCCTGTGCCGGGCCTTGAGCATGCGCGTATGCTCAAGGCCCGGCACAGGAAGCAGATTTTCGGGCACAGGACATGCTGGTGCCGGTGCCGGTGCCGATGCGGAGGCTACACTGGAAGTAAGAAGAGGGTTCGGGTGGGTTGGAGGATCTCAGGTTGCGGCGGGGGGGGGTGCCCGATGGCGGCGGGGGGTGCCGGATCATGGGGGGGAAGGTGCCAGTTCGCGGGAGGGGGCACTCGTACAGCGAGGCAAGCTCGGTTTACGAGGCACCAAGTTTGCGAATGTTTTGCTCGTCTTGCAAAACACTCGCAAACCGGTGCACTCGTAAACCGAGGTACCACTGTATTTAATTTTGGGGAGCTGATTGTTAGAGCTCAGAATTTTTGGTTTTCCTGTAAAGCTGGGAGTGTTATTTGGGGAGAGGTTTTGCTGAAACCCAGGGAGGGAAATTGTGAAAGCCAATACTAGTGCTTTTTCTGTGCAAAACCTGGGACACTCTCCTTTGCCCGGCAGTAGCATATAGGCTGCCGGAGGCTTTATTTTTAGGACTGTAAAGTGTGAGAACATGTGCAAAGAACTTTATTTTTGTATTGTGAATAATCCTGCTTGGGAGCAGGAAGTGCAAGCTCTGAGGAGAGCTAAACCTCAGAGGCAGTTTGGACTGAGTTAATAACAAGTAAAAGTTTTGGACTTTATTTTGGAGCTGTTTTATGTTGCCATCATTTTGGTATTTTGCTTTGCTGGAAGTTTTCCTTCAGCCATTTTCATCCTTGTTTTATGGATTGCTGACCTTTATGTTTGGGGAAGTAAAAGGGAAATACCTTCAGTTAAAACTTCTTTTTGTGTGGTTTATGTTTTGTGTTCCTGAGTGTGTCAGTTCAGTCCTGCAGGGTGACTCCAGTCCAGGTCACACGCTGGTGTATTTTTTTCGTGTAACCACTTGTAGCGCTGTGGACTCCTGATTGGACCACAGTGGGGGGTTACAATATGCAGAACTATAATACATTATACAAAGAAAATACATCTTACAAAGTTAATTACAATAGATAATACATCAAATACCCCACTAAAGCCATTGCCCACATTATAGAAGCCTGAATGACATTTAGGCCCTCTTTTACTAAACCTCATCCAATGTAAACTGTACTTTTAGGCCCTGATTCTATAAAGGGAGCCTAAGTCATGGCTAAAGTTAGGCGTGCCCAATCTAAGTAGTTAACGAGCCAATTAAGGGTCTTAACAAGCGATAATTGGTACTTAGGCGTCCAAAGGACATAGACACCATTTTGTAGACGCAGCCACAATTTCATGGACGCCCATGTTTAAAACTCATGCCTACGCCCATTCCACACCCACGCCTATTGAGTTAGTTTGGGCAATGACTCCATTTAGGCGTCCTTTGATTCATTTACATAACACTGAGCGATCTAGGGCATCCATATGACTCCTATATTGTAGGCAAATAAAAACCAGGTCTACTTTTGAACTTAGTTTGGACTTCAAATATATCTGAGTTCTATGGATGGAACTTAGGCACTCTTTGGATGTTCTTAATGTGATCTGCTAAATAGCTCTCTGGGGTTTATTTTTGCTTTATTAAGCTCAAAATACATTTAATATGGCACCACATCAAAAGAGATATATTGCATGCAAAACCTTCAATTTTTGTGGACAAACGGCAATGCTATTTGCTAATTAGAGGAAAAGATCCATTAACTGAAGCACAGCACATGAAAAACATAGCTTTAGTTTTCTTGCTAAAAAGCTTTCCTTTTTTCTGACTAAACAGTGTTCCAATCAGCTCATTCTTGAAAGCAAAGAAAGCACATGACAAAAATATATAGATTGCATACATAATTTCATTTGCAAAAGCTTAAAAACAGAAAAAAAACCATATACAGACCTTAGCATGGTTTCTACTTCATTGCAAATGGAGGTTTGCAGCCGCACAATGGTGACCTCAGTGTGAGATCATCAAGGTGCACCTGCAAGGTAGAATGCCACAATTAAAATGTGTGCTGGGGGAGCTGGTTGGGATTTGAACTTATAACCTCTGAAAGAGGAGCACAGGGCTTTTACTTATTGAGCTATAGCAGCTTCCCTGTGATATGATAGCTTAGCAGATCTCTAATACACTTCATAGCTAACCATAGATGCTTCTGGTTGCAAACTTCTGAATCAACTGCAGCATCTTTGTCACTTTTTGGGGATCTCCATTCACAGTGAGTTAAAATGACCAAGATGACTTGCAACATTTTTGAGGTGATCTACTGTATATATGATGGATGGTCTCACCACCTCATAAGAACATATGAGCAACCATACTGGGTCTGACCAATGGTCCATCTAGCCCAGTTTCCTATTTCTACCAGTGGCTAATCCAGGACACAGTACCTGGCAGAAACCCAAACAGTAGCAAGATTCCAATACTACCAATCCAGGGCAAGCATTGGCTTCTCCCCCATCCGTCCAAATCTTTCATAAACCCAGCTACACTAAGCACTGTAACCATCTCCTCTGACAATGAGTTTCAGAGCTTAACTATTCTTTGAGTAAAAAAAAATATTTCCTCCTATTTGTTTTAAAAGTATTTCCATGTAATTTCATTGAGTGTCCCCTGGTCTTTGTACTTTTTGAAGGGTGAAAAATCGATTTTGTACACCTCAACCATATCTCCCCTTCATCTGTCTCCTTCCAAACTGAAGAGTCCCAACCTCTTTAGATTTTCCTCATGCAAGAGGAGTTGGTTTTCTTTGAACTTTTTTGGTGACCAGAACTGTGCATAATACTCAACGTGGGGAAGCACCATGGAGCGATATCTGAGGCTGAAATGTTAAGACAGAATGAAAATTCATCCCTATATTTCTAACTTCCAAAGCTGGTAAAGAAGGCCCCAGTTGTAACACCTCTGTTTTGCTTCCATTCAGCTTCGGCTTATTTAGAGCCATCCATGATGCAATAGCATCCAAGCTTTTATTTGCAATTGTTTTCTCATAATCCTGGAAACAAGTGTTGGACTTCTGTGTAGAAAAAAAAAATGCAAATAGCATTAATGGAGGACAGAAGTAGTCATGATACTCTAGTCTACAACATCAATCAATGAAAGTAACAGATGAAAGAAGACCAAATCACAATGCAGGAAATTACTTTCAGGTATCACATGAAAACAATGCATAATGTGGTAAAAACAAGGCAGATGAGGTAATTGACAAGGTAATGCGTTTCTTAAACAGGGTTGTGTGAGGCATTAAAGCATTGTAACAGTTTTTCTTTATAAATTATTTCCTTGACCCTGTCATTCACCAACCACATTGTTTCCGCTTGCATAGCTTTGTTGCATAAATCAAATTATTTATTCATTCAAATCTAACTGTACTTTATCATTTTCTCTAAAGGCATTAGATTCATTTCTTAATTGATACCCAGTGGAGACAAGATCACCATAATTTAATGAACCACAGAGCAAAGCTAACCTTTGGCTGCATGAAGTAACAAATCACTCCAGTCAGCCTCCTGTGTTTCCTTTCATCTGATGAAACATGCAACAGAAATGTCCCCTGAAATTACATTGGGAAAAGCTGGAAACACCTTATTATTTATATAGGCTGGAATTTAAATTAAAGTTTTCATAAATTCCCAAAGGGGGCCACAGTGCATAAATTTACTTTAATTTTTAATGACATCTAAGGCTTGAAATGCTGTACCTTTGTGTCAACATGTGTGACTACTGACACTCTTATCTCTACTAGATAACCTCTGGCCATCCAACAGTTTAAATTGTGCAGTCCCCCAAATTCTGCGGAAATGGTCAGCCCCAGGAAGTTTATACCCCAGCATGGCTGGTGGGAGAAAAGTTCTGTCTTGCATCTTGGAACATGAATACATATGTTTGTCTAAGAGCAGACATGCTATTTAGTCTCTATTAAAATCCAAAGTTGTAGAAGCTGCTGTGATCTTGAAGAAAACTATTGTTTATAGATTGTAATAATGTGTGGAGGATGAGCAAAAAGATTATCCAGTGCCATGGGTAAACATGATCTTTTAAGGCCACAGTGTCTCCCTTCTCAAAATATGTATATAGAAAGATATAGATATGAACATATGAGATAATAGATGCAGAGCTAGGAACTTCCAAAACCTAGACAAACTGCTGGGCTTTCAAAATCTGTCTGGACACCCAGACAGTCCTCTAAAAAAAGGACATGTGCCCGTAAATTCTGACATATTATAACCATAGTTTTTTACATTCAGATACGCTAATGCCCAGATTCTATAAATGTTGCCATCGTCTTTGGCCGCCGATCACATGTCAATCACGCAACGGTTTACTGTGACGAACTTTTAGTGCACATTTGGCGATTCTTTGGCGTGCTACCAAACGCTACTTTCCCAGTTTTTTTTGTGAACAATTTTTCTTTTTTCCTGTATCACTATGGACCCCTGATGAAGGTTGTTCGAAACACGGACCGTGTTGGGTCCTTTGTCTGGTAAAAGGTTTTTAATTAAGATTTATTTGTCAAAATAAAATTTTGCCTGCACCGTGTACAAGCCTGCAGTTTTGGTTTGTTTGCTCTAATCACGCAACGGTGCCATTTATAGAATCATAGCTTCATGAAAGGAAGGCACCAGAAATGTAGGTCAGGGTTTTTAAGGAGGTTTTTTTTAATGCCGACGAGAAGAAGAAACAGCCTTAGAGTACTATTTGTATGGTGCTGTCGGCTAAGTATTCTGGTTTTTTTCTCCACTTTATATATGAGTGTTACTGAGTCTTGAATGAACTGCCCTCCATTTGATATCATAAAACAATAAGATTTATCATATTTATTTTTAGGATATTGTTACCATTAGAAGTGTGTTTTGTTTCAATCTTTATTGATTTTCAAACTTTGATAGTGCAATACAATTGGTAAATCATAAAATACTGCATAGAACGCACTAATAACTATACAATTATTACATTAAACAGTCATTTACTCCCATACTCATTGTAATTATTAATTCATAATAATTAAGATGAGGATAGAAGTGTGTTTTGAAAATTAGCAAGATAAACATCTGGAAAATGAGCATCTACATACGATATCATTGTTCACCTATAAACTTCACTATCTGTCAAAAATATTCCACAAAAAAAGTCTGCTTTATTACTGGGTATTGAGAACATCAACAATGACATGAATATAGTACCGTGGTGCCAAAACGATGTTCCCGCAGCATGCTTAACATGAAAATATATAATGCTACATGTGGAGAAACATTTCTTTGTGGGAGTTAGGAGTTACAGAGAGGAGGAGAGGTAGTGGAGGTAGAGGAGAGAGAGCAAGAGAGAGTAGGACTGTGTGAGAGAGTATGAGAGGAGAGAGAGAAAGAGGGAGAGAGAACATAAGAACATAAGATTTGCTGCTGCTGGGTCAGACCAGTGATCCATCGTGCCCAGCAGTCCGCTCATGCGGTGGCCCTTAGGTCAAAGACCAGTGCCCTACAAGAGTCTAGCCTTACCTGCGTATGTTCTGGTCCAACAGGAACTTATCTAACCTTGTCTTGAATCCCTGGAGGGTATTTTCCCCTATAACAGCCTCTGGAAGAGCGTTTCAGAATTCTACCACTCTGAGTTAAGAAGAACTTCCTTATGTTTGTATGGAATCTATCCCTTTTTAACTTTAGAGAGTGCCCTCTCGTTCTCTTCACCTTGGAGAGGGTGAACAGTCTCTCTTTCTCTACTAAGTCAATTCCCTTCAATATCTTGAATGTTTCGATCATGTCCCCTCTCAGTCTCCTCAAAGGAGAAGAGGCCCAGTTTCTCTAGCCTCTCATTTTACAGCAACTCTTCCAGTCCCTTAACCATTTTTGTCACTCTTCTCTGGACCAATAAGAAAAATTTAACCCCTTCCACTCATATACATCATATTCTGCTTTCCAAAATATATGAAGAGTCCTTTCCTTCTGCAGAAACACAAACACTAATGTTTTCATCTTGATGACTTCTCCAAAATTCCCAGCAAGTCAGAACTCCCACAGGGCAGAACTCCCACCAGCCGTTGAGAATGGTCTTCTCCTCCCAGTTGGTAAATAATATACTTTAAAAATTGAGAAGGGGGGATGCTGAAAAATTCAAAACATTCTAAAAATATCTGTAAAAAATTCCTTAATAATTAGGAATGTTTAATAGCTTCAGGTTAGCTGTTTAATAAAATGTCCTAAATGTTCTAGTTTCTTATGCATTGTCCTAAATTATCATTGCTTCCACGGCTTTGGCTTGACATCTCTTCTATCTTCTGAGCCTGGAAAGCAAGCTAAACCTGAAAAATTTGGAACCTTTGTGATTTCTGAATAGACAGTTTGACAAATGTTGAATAAAGCTGGGAGATGACGGCCATAGCAATCCAGACATTTCAGATGGTTTGCCAATGGGGTGTAACCCTTATAGAGAAACTGCACTCTCCTCACCACTTCAAGCTTTAAATGCACCTGCTGACCTCTCCTCTCTTTCCCACAGAAACTCCTCCTCGACCCCTTTTATCCCCAGTAGTTTCCATGAAACCTATTGTAAGGCTGCTCAGGGAAGCTCCTTCGTCAATACTGCACCACTGTAGTTCTTCCCCCTCATGCCATAGTATTTCTCCATTGGTTGTTTCACATTCTACTGAAAGAATAGTTGGTCCCAATGAACCTAACAGTACATAACTCTGCCAGCAGAATGTCTTCCCTGAGTCCTGCTCAATGGGAGTGAAATTAATTATAGATGCTTTCATAGCCCCTAATCTTACCCTTCCACGTAATTGTCAAAGTTTCAGTCATCATTATATGGAATATTCTAAGAGAAGAACTGGCAAACAGAGAGCATTCTCATAGCTGTCTTATTCCAATACCATTTTGGATCCCTTCTAGTCCTATTGCATAGTCTTTATTTCCATAATATAATTTAAGAAGTCTCAGGAGTCCCCTTCCAGCACAGTTAACTGGTAACTAACCAAATTATTTGTGGGTGTGAAAAGACTGTAGAGAGCAGAGATTCACGCCATCTGTAGTACAAAATTTGGCTTTATGCTAAATCCTGACCCTAGGACTGTCTAGGAATGGAACTCAATGCAGAGTTATAGATTATCTCTGAGACCACTCTTGCACCTTCCAAGTCATCTAAAAAAGAGCATAAGAATTGCCTTACTGGGTCAGACCAATGGTCCATCAAGCCCAGTAGCCTGTTCTCACGGTGGCCAATCCAGGTACCTGGCCAAAACCCACAGAGTAGAAACATTACAGCATCTCAAAGAATAGCAAGATTCCAGAACCCCAATGAGAGCAACATTCCAGAATGATATCATAAAGCCTCATTCCAGTAGCGTACCAAGGGGGGGGGGGCAGTCTGCCCCGGGTACAAACCATGAGGGGGGTTTTACCGGCCTTGGAGTCATGGTCCGGGAACTTCTCTTCTCACGGCCCGGTCCCAAGGCTCTGGGAAGTCCCCATGGCTCAGCACGTTCCCAGCCTTCTCTCCTGTCTGATGGCCCTTTACCTTCCGTGAAGCTCAAAAAAACTGCCGGCCTCGGCAGTGATTCAGCTACGTCGCCTGTGGCTCCCCTTCCTGCTTTCTGCATCTGCCAATGACGTAACTTCCTGTTTCCGCCCGGGTGGATTGCAGCAGAGGCAGACACGGAAAGCAGGAAGGGGAGCCACGGGCGACATAGCTGAATCACTGCCAAGGCCGGCGGTTTTTTCAGCTTCATGGAAGGTAAAGGGCCATCGGACAGGAGAGAAGGCTGGGAACATGCTAGGCCACGGGGACTATCCAGAGCCTTGGCACCGGGCTGTGAGAAGGGAAGTTCCCGGACCATTACTCCCAGAACAGGAACATCCCCCTCATGGCTTGCACCTGGGGGAACATTGCTAAAAATATTTTTTTACATTGGGGGGGGGGGGGGGTGTCAAAAATGATGGCAGGGTTGTCAAAAAACAATGGGCCCTGGGTGTCACATACCCTAGGTACACCTCTGCCTCTTTCCACAGTGCCTCAGAGCCAGTATCATCAGTGATGTTACAATGGCTTAATAGTCCTATACTTAAGAACATAAGAATTGTCGCTGCTGGGTCAGACCAGTGGTCCATCCTGCCCAGCAGTCCGCTCACGCGGTGGCCCCTAGGTCAAGACCAGTGCTCCAAATGGGTCCAGTCTCACCAGTTTAGCATGAACTTGTCCAACTTTGTCTTGAAACCCTGGAGGGTGTTTTCCCCTATACCAGACTCTGGAAGAGCGTTCCAGTTTTCTACCACTCTCTGGGTGAAGAAGAATTTCCTTACGTTTGTACGGAATCTATCCCCTTTCAACTTTAGAGAGTGTCCTCTCGTTCTCCCTACCTTGGAGAGGGTGAACAATCTGTCTTTCTCTACTAAGTCTATTCCCTTCAGTATTTTGAATGATTCGATCATGTCCTCTCGCAGTCTCCTCTTTTCAAGAGAGAAGAGGCCCAGCTTCTCAATCTCTCACTGTACAGCAACTCCTCCAGCCCCTTAACCATTTTAGTCACTCTTCTCTGGACCCTTTCGAGTAGTACCGTGTCCTTCTTCATGAACGGCGACCAGTGCTGGATGCAGTACTCCAGGTGAGGGCGCACCATGGCCCGGTACAGAAGCATGATAACCTTCTCTGATCTGTTCGTGATCCCCTTCTTGATCATTCCTAGCATTCTGTTCGCCCTTTTCGCCGCCACAGCACATTGTGCAGATGGCTTCATGGACTTGGCTCACATAAGAACAGCCATACTGGGTCAGACCAATGTTCCATCAAGCTCAGTAGCTCGTTCTCATGGTGGCCAATCCAAGTCCCTAGTACCTGGCCAAAACCAAAGGAGTAAGTATTGTATATTATACTCCTCTTACTGACCTCAGCTACTCCTCACTATCTCTCTTCACTTATCTTCCCCTATAGCCCCCCCCACCCCATGAGCTCCACTCAGCTGGTAAGTCCCTCCCATGAGCTCCACTCAGCTGATAAGTCCTTTCAACTGCCAACTCCAGACTCCGTCCCATCTACCTTGCTGCGCCGTATGCTTGGAACAAATTGCCCGAATCCCTACGACAGGCTCAGTCTCTGGCAGTGTTCAAGGCCCAGCTAAAAGCCCACCTCTGTGAGAGTGCATTCAACTCCTAACTCCTCTCACCTTGGGTTCTGCATCCCAACCCTACATGTCTGTCTGTTCAAGTTAGATTGTAAGCTCTTCTGAGCAGGGACCATGAAAATGTACAGCGCTGCATACGCCTTTCAGCGCTATATAAGTAGTAGCAGTAATAGTACTGAGTATTCTATTTACAGAAGAAAACAATATGTCCTTACAAATGTGACTGGAAACAAAGGAAACCTGACACACTGCATTAACAAAGATCAATATAAGCACTAAAGATATATGTGTTCTGGATGCTCTGTCCGAATAAGACAGTAGCGAACAACGTAGACAAAGTTTTCTACCAAATGCTTTCTGTTATAAATTATAGTGTTGGAATACCTTCTCTCAAAAACTAATAATGCCCACTGGGAGGCTTTGCAGAATGTCTACTTTGCAGGTTAATCCAGTAGCTGTCGCTTTTCTGGAATGGCCAAGATTACAAGAACGCTCTCTGCCTGTTGGCCTGACCTTGTACTGAGATGGGTATAGACAAATAGGTGCCATATATTCCGACTCACAGACAACTAATGGCATGAGAATTTAGCTCAGACAGGTCACTATATTTATAGCAGTTCTTCCTTTTTTTTTTCTATGTTAGTTTGTGGGATAAGTCAAACCACTTTGGCAAACAAAATGGTTTAAAAGCACCAGAAAATATGATTCTGTGTTTTAATGATTAGGATTTTTTATGCAAACCAATAAGGGAAAAAAGAGTTGATGGCATGAAATAAACTCAATTTACAAACATTGCCTAATTATCCCCCCTCCCCCCCCCCTTTTACAAAGCCATGCTAGGTTTTTTTTATCGCTGGCCGCTGTGGCATTAGCTCCGATGCCCATAGGAATTCTATGAGTGTCGGAGCTAATACCCCTGTGGCCGATGATTTTTTTTTTAAAAAGCCTAACACGGCTTTGTAAAGGAGCCCATTGCAATGAACTTTTCCTAATATTTCAGTGGAGCAATTGGTGACTTCATCGAAACAACATTTTAATTAGGCTCTGACTCATCAAGAATTTGTTTTTGTCTGAAACTGTAGACCAACCTTGGCAGATCAAGGTTCAAGTCTTTGTTTAATATGTTTCACAAGCTTATTACTGTAGATAGTAAAAAAACAAAAAAAAAACTACAATTAAGAATATAAGAATTGCTATACTGGGTCAGACTGAAAGTCTGTCTCTAGTTCCAAGAATGGCCAATTCAGGTCACAAGATCCCAGAGAGCAATAAAAGTCCATCCTGCAACTTTAGGGCTAAGTAGTGGTTTTCCCCATGTCTATCTTAATAGCAGAAATATAAATAATCTTTCTCATAAATTGTGTTCAAATTAATTATCTCATTGTAACTTTATATTGTTGTTCTATGGAGACGAGCTACGTCGTGGAGCTCACACTCCATTCATTGCATATGACTAATATGTTAAATATTTTTCTATATTAATGCAAAAGATACGTCTTTAAAAAACTATTATACTCAGGAGATATAAGCAATGGCTTATCTCGAATACGGTAATAGGTTCGGGGGGGGGAGGGGGGTCCCGACGTGGCTCCGTTTCAATTTCTTCCTCAGGGGACCCGAGATAGAGATAGATTCAGTCACTTAGGAGCAGAATGGCAGTGAACCAAAATCTCAAAATATCTCCGTCTCTAGTGTGTTTTATCTGTCGTACGGATTCTTAAGAATTCGAAAGCGTTCTTCAGCGATTCCTGCTTTGAGCATTTGTCTTTCTTTATCTTTTTGAACATTATACCCTGGTTATATTATTTATCTTAAGAGTAGAGCAGTTTATAAACTTTTCCTTCAGGAACGGGTCGAATTGTTTTTTAAACCCATATACACTAATTGCTTTTACCAAATCCTCCAGCAATGCGTTCCAGAACTTAAAGGCTTGTGCAGATGAGGACAGATCTTGCAGGAATGGGGCAGGGACAAGAAAAGAACTTGACAGGATGGGAAAATGAGTTTCCATGGGAACAGGGAAAAATTTGTCCCCATGTCATTCTCTATTCTACACCACTCATAATCTTTTAGAGCTCTATCATATCCCCTCTCAGCTGTCTCTTCAAGCAGATGAGCCTTTCCTCTTCTCCAAGCAGATAAGCCTTTCCTCATATGGGAGCAGTTCCATCCCCTTAAACACTTGGTTTACCTTTGAACATTTCTAATTCCAATTTTTGAGATATGTCAACCAGAACTGCATACAGTAGTCAAGGTGCGGTAGCTCCGTACAGAGGCTTTGTTTTATTTTCTATTCTAGTTCTAATTATTTTCCTAATTCCTCTTTACATAAGAAAGGTCATACCCAACTTGGCTTAGGAGTGAAGTTTATTCCTGCCATGGTATGTACAAAATAGACCTATTTGGAGAAACTTATCTCAAGATATTTTAATACTGAACTCATATGAGATTATGCTGTGCAGAAGGTACAGTGTGAGTCTCCATATATCTTGTTTTGGAAATGCATTTGAAACTAGCTTTAAATCTTGTTATTTTCTTTGCGGTTTCTTCTCAATTTTAAGTAAAGTCTGTGATGTTTGAAGATAATTCAGACTTTAAAAACTGGTTTTCAACTTTATTAATGGTAAGCTTGGAATAATTATGCAACAAACAGCAGGCTCTGCTTCTCATGGGTGGGAATGTTACATGAAGTCCTGGCTGTAGCTGTTACGATAGTCTCATTGTCCTTTTGCAGGTTACTGAGGAATCTGTTCTCTCCTGAAAAACAGGAGTATGATATGCAACAGGCTAGGAATGAAAAGCACCTATGATACAATGGAAAAAACACTGGTGCCATTTCTTTTTGTTTTGTTGAATGATGTAACATTTAAAAGCAGTAAGACTACTGAAACAATCCATTATCTGATAAAATTTAATTAAAATAGCTAATCTCCAGTACAAAGAAAAATACTGACCTAATATCAACGAAGAATTGATTAGCTATCAGCAAAATTGATGCAAATATTTCCCAAGTTTCGATTACTGCTAGAAGGTAGCAACACCAGTGGCAGATTAGATCAGTCCCTGAATCTCAAAGACAGCATTGGCCTCTGTTTTGCAGAAGTAGACGCACCTAGTTTTCTGTGGTTGTATGCTCATAGCAAACAGTAAACAAATGGCTGTAGAACTGGTATTCAGGTCTCATTTGAAAACCCCGCACTATATGCTAGAAAAACGCTGTTCTTGCCTTTGGGATCCTTTCCCTAAGTTGCGGTAAGCACTAATGCATGCTTACTGCAGCTTAAAAAAAGGTTTATCATGGGACGCGCTGAGGCATCCCGTGGTTGATTTGGCAATTTGTTTTTTTCTGGAAAGGGGGCATGTTTGGTGTGGGGAGTGCACATGACAGCACAAATCAGTTAGCACATGGGGCATTGCCACACGCTAACCGATTAGCACAGGGTTAGCGTGAGGAGCCCTTACCGCCTTCAAAATAGGTGGCAGTAAGGGCTCGCATGGTAATATTTTTAATGGCCACCCACAAAGGGCTACAGCCTACAAATGGCGCCGGTATCTGCGGCTTTCTACAAAACGACTGCCGATCGTACGGTCAATCATGCACCAGCGCCGTTTGTAGCATCGCGGCTTTGTGAAAGGTAGGCGCCGGAAATGTAGGGCAGGGTTTTCAAGACCCACGTTTCCGGCGCCTACCTCTCACCTGAATCGCGGCGGCAGAGGAGCCTTATGACAACTATCACCGCTTCTGGCATTAGCCACGTCTACAGTGGCATTAGGCATCGTAAAGCGTCTCCGAAGCCGCAATGCAGGTGCCTTTTTTTAGACGCTAATAGATGCCTACATTTTTTTTTAATTTTAAATGCAGCAATTTTTTTAAAATGGCATTTTGCTTTTAAGTTAGGCGCCTAACTTAAGGTGCTGTTTATAGAATATGGGCCTAATTGTGCAATTAGCACATGGCCATTAATTCCAAAACTAGGAAAATTAGCCTATTAGAGGCACGAGGGACGGTAAGGGGCACATGCGTGCGGTGGGGGTGGGGTGGAGAGGAGGACGGGAGCCTGTGCCCTTTACAAAGACCGCGCCCAGGACCCTCCTTACTATGCCAGTGCCTAATGCTATTTCCAGCATTAGCCATGCGCAAATCACCTCCATAGGCGCAATTCCAGCGCCATTTTTTAGATGTATTGAATTTTGTTTTAAGACTGCTTTTAAATGGCATTGTGCCGTTAACTTAGGTGCCAGGAGGGCAACTACCATTGCCTAAGTTAAGATGCTGTTTATAAAATATGGACCCTAATGTGTATGGGTGGGGAAGAGAGAGAAGGTGATGTGTTATGGGATGTCCTAATCCTAAAGTGCCGTTCTTCAACAATCTTGTTCCTTTTCGTATCTTTAGACACAAGTTTATTAAAGTTTCAAGTTGTATTAAATTTTTGATGTATCGCAATATCATGAATTCAAAACGATTTACAATTAAAAACAGGGTCTTAGTTATTAACTACAATAAACACCCGAACATTACCGACTGATGCATAAGGGAAGTAGGGAGAACTACAATGAGCATAGTAAAGAAAACATGAAAGGTAAGTACAAGGGGAGGGTAAAATATTAAAATTATAATTATATATTTAAAAGGAAATTAATAGTTGTTTAAAAAAAAATAAAATTTCTCGAAACCTAAGACAGAGGAAACGCGAGTTTTTGCAGTGAACGGGGTCAAAAGAAAATCCGACAATTAGGTCTCAAAGGCATCCTTGTACGGTGTCAGGTCAAAAGCGCGCAGGGACAAAGGCGCGCCCAGACAATTGAGCGCAGCGCGGAGGCGCAAGCCGCTCAAAATTAATGTTTTTAGGGCTCCGATGGGGGGCATGGGGGGAACCCCCCCACTTTACTTAATAGACATCGCGCCGCATTGTGGGGGCATTGTGGGGGTGTGGGGGGTTGTAACCCCCACATTTTACTAAAAACTTCACTTTTTCCCTGTTTTTACGGAAAAAGTTAAGTTTACAGAGGCAGTGGGACCCCTGGACGACAAGGGAAGAAAAGGGTACATCAAGGAAGATAAACAGATCGCAGACAAACTAAATTCCTTCTTTGCGTCCGTCTTTACGAAGGAGGACACCTCAACAATACCTGAAGCGGAGAAACTGTTTACAGGAGAAATAGAGGACAGCCTCACCACAGTTGAAGTGAACTTAGATCAGATATACTACCAGATCGACAAACTTAAAAGTGACAAATCCCCTGGACCGGATGAAATTCACCCAAGAGTCTTGAAGGAATTGAAGGTTGAAATCGGAGAGTTATTGCAAAAACTTGCAAACCTGTCAATCAGAACTGGTCAGATACCAGACGACTGGAAGAAAGCGAACGTCACGCCAATTTTCAAAAAAGGATCGAGAGGAGAACCGGGCAATTATAGACCTGTGAGTCTTACATCTGTCCCAGGCAAGATGATTGAATCACTGATCAAGGATAGCATAGTTCAGCACTTGGACACACACGACTTGATGAAACCCAGTCAACATGGATTCAGGAAAGGGAAATCGTGTTTGACGAATTTACTCCAATTCTTTGAGACCGTGAACGAGCAAATTGATAGTGGAAAGCCGGTGGACATAATATACTTGGACTTCCAGAAAGCGTTCGACAAAGTTCCACACGAAAGACTTCTCAGGAAACTACAAAGCCATGGCATAGAGGGAGATATACAAAGATGGATAGGCAAATGGCTGGATAACAGGAAGCAGAGAGTGGGCATTAATGGGAAGTTCTCCGACTGGGAGATAGTGACTAGTGGTGTACCCCAGGGCTCAGTACTTGGACCGATCCTTTTTAATATTTATATCAATGACTTGGAAAACGGAACATCCAGTGAGATCATCAAGTTTGCAGATGACACAAAACTCTGCCGGGCAATCAGATCGCAGGAGGATAGTGAGGAACTCCAGAGCGATTTGTGTCGGTTAGAAAAATGGGCGGAGAAATGGCAGATGAAGTTCAACGTGGAGAAATGCAAGGTAATGCATTTAGGCAGTAAGAATAAGGAATACGAGTACAGAATGTCAGGTGCAAGTCTGGGAAAAAGTGTACAAGAAAGGGATCTGGGTGTACTGATAGATAGGACCCTGAAGCCGTCAGCACAATGCGCGGCAGCGGCAAAGAAGGCAAATAGAATGTTGGGCATGATAAAGAAAGGAATCTCGAGTAGATCGGAGAAAGTTATAATGCCGCTTTATAGGGCAATGGTCAGACCCCACTTGGAATACTGCGTCCAACATTGGTCTCCCTACCTAAAGAAGGATATAAAACTGCTGGAGAGGGTGCAGAGACGAGCAACCAAACTAGTGAAGGGTATGGAGAAACTGGTATATGAGGATCGACTTAAAACACTGGGATTGTTCTCCCTTGAGAAAAGGAGACTGCGTGGGGATATGATCGAGACCTTCAAAATACTGAAAGGAATCGACAAAATAGAGCAGAGAAGATTATTTACATTGTCCAATTTGACACGGACAAGAGGACATGAAATGAAGCTAAGGGGGGACAAGTTCAGGACTAATGTCAGAAAGTTCTGCTTCACACAGAGAGTGGTTGGCATCTGGAATACTCTCCCAGGGGAGATTATTGCAGAATCGACAGTCCTAGGCTTCAAAAGCAAACTAGATGCATATCTCCTTGAGAGAGGCATATAAAGTATGGTTGGCTATAAAATAAACCAGGTGTATACCTGGCAGGGCCTCCGCGTGTGCGGATCGCCGGACTTGATGGACCGAAGGTCTGATCCGGAGATGGCGCTTCTTATGTTCTTATGTTCTTATGTACAGTAAAATGTGGAGGGTTACAACCCCCCCAAACCCCCCATAACACCGGCGCGATGTCTATTAAGTAAAGTGGTGGGGTTCCCCAACAAAACCCCCCGTCGGATCCCCTAAACACAGTAATTTTGAGCGGCGCGCGCTGTGCTCAATTGTCCGGGCACGCCTTTGTCTTTCACGCCGTTGTCTATGAACCCCTTGTACAACCAGCATTTTAACCAGTCCTTTAAATTTACTTAGGGTACCTTTTACTAAGCTGCATTAGTGGTTTTAGCATGCGCACTAGACGCTAACGCCACCATTGAGCTTGCATTAGTTCTAGCCATGTAGCGTGGGGTTAGCATGCGCTAATATTCTGCATGCACTAAAAACGCTTAGTAAAAGAAGTCCTTAGTGATTTTTCTTCTTTAATAAATGATGGTAAGGAGTTCCATATTCTGGGCGCTGTAACTGCAAAGATCGTATCTTGTCTTGTATTTATTATACTAAGCAGTTATGCCTTGTTGAAGGCTGGTGTAAATTCTCACACTTGACTGTCATTTATGCACAGGGCAAGATAAGCAGGCGAAAGTTAAAAAAAAAACCAAAACAGGGACTGCCTTGAAAAAGCCAGTACGGCGAAACATGTCGGCAGAGGTCCCCAGCCGACAAGTTTGAATCTTATGATAAAGGTTTAAAAGATAAGTGATTCAGCTTAAAAACTTTTATGAAAAATATATGTATATTTATAAAAATAACAAAAAAAAGTACAAAATAAAAATACAAAAATGCACAAGCAGAAGGCGAATGACAATCTAGCCGATCTTCATAAATCTTTGTTGAAGATTGCTGCACCATTCCAAAGATCCTTAAAATAAACTGCTTTAACTGTATGTTTAGACTGCAGACGTGTCCAACCTTTGGGCTTCCCTGGGCTGTACTGGATGAAAAAAAAATGTTTCTGGGGCCGCACAAATGCGCAAACGCTGCAGCAAGACAGAGGAGGGAGCCGGCAAGACGGTAAACACCTGGGACCAGCAGAGGAAAACACTGCAACGCCCTCGACCAGGGCCGCACAAAATACTTCACGGGGCCGCAGGTTGGACATCCCATGGATCCCCTTTTCCTTCATGAACTCATCCAATCCCCTTTTGAACCCCAAAGTCGTGCTCTGCTCTACCACCTCCTCTGGAAGCGTATTCCAGGCGTTCACCACCCTCTGCGTGAAGAAGAACTTTAGGGCACAATTAGAGGGTTACTATACAGTACAGAAGGCTGTAAAGTAATAGAGTAGTAGAGAAATAGATCACTACAGGTCATTGACCTGGGGGGCCACCGCGGGAGCTGACTGCTGGGCGTGATGGACCTATGGTCTGACTCAGCAGAGGCAATGCTTATTAGAGAATATAAGTATTGCACAATAAGTAAAGTGGGTCTGGTTGATATTCGGTGCAATTCAAAACTAGTGCATGCCACGCTTTGGAACTCATAAAGAAAGTCGAGCAGCTCATGAGAGCAAATGCACTCATTTGACTGCTGGATTTGACTTGATCTGTGGTTATTCCATTAAAAGAGGTAATAAAGTTAAATAATTAAATCACCCCAGAAAGTATATCATTAGTGGCTTGCAATGGACCTTTAAGAATTGTAACATTATTGTCAATTTAGAAGATTATAAAAGGGCACAAAGTGGAAAGTTAGGTATTACATCTATAATTTCACAGAGTATGTGAACTGGTGCTTAGTGACTGGAATGCAGAATTAGTTATCACGATAGTGTCTGATACATGAAGCCATAAAGAGACGTTCAGTTCATGTCAAAACAAGGAAAGGAGGAGACCAGATGTTGAGCTGGGTCTGTGGAAGTACAGCAGACAGAAAGAGGCAGACTGGGTGAACCAGTCGAACAATTTCTTCTGTTTTAATTAAAATACCAATTATAGAGATCAAGAGTTCTAAAGAAGTAGATATTCAGCAAAATGTGAATTACTAGTGATCTCTTAAAAGAATATTAAGACAATCAGATGAAGTTCACTGTACCTTCATATAAAGGAGCTTATGGGCCATCCTTGCATATATTACAATAATGACACAAAACTGATAGTAATTACAATTCAGAGAATAATAATACATACATAGGATTTAGAATATATAGAGGGAAATAATCAAAGTTTATTTTTAAGAGCAGCCTGCATGACTCATATTCCGGGAAAGCCGCATTACTCACATTACTCCTCTCCTAAAGTCACTTCATTGGCTTCCCATCCGTTTCCAAATACTGTTCAAACTCCTCTTACTGACCTACAAATGCACTCACTCGCCTGCCCCTCACTATCTCTCTTCACTTATCTCCCCCTATGATTCCATCCCCCCCCCCCCCCCCCCCCAGAGCTCCGCTCAGCTGGTAAGTTCCTCCTATCTGTGCCCTTCTCTTCCTCTGCCAACTCCAGACTCTGCCCCTTCTATCTTGCTGCACTGTATGCTTGGAACAAGCTGCCCGAATCCCTACAGCGGGCTCCGTCTCTGGCAGTGTTCAAGGCCCAGTTAAAAGCCTACCTCTGTGAGAATGCTTTTGACTCCTAACTCCTCTCACCTTGCATTCTGCATCCCCAACCCTATATGCCATGTCTGTCTGTCCAAGTTAGATTGTAAGCTCTTCTGAGCAGGGACCGTCTATAAATGTCTAAATGTACAGCGCTGCGTACGCCTTTCAGCGTGATAAGTGATAAGTAGGAGTAGTAGTAGCCTATGAGTGGGTAAATATCCATGCATACAGCAAAAATGTGCTGCCTTTTGCCTGCAGCTTTAGGTGGTGTTCCCAAGAAAAGGGTTAAGCCGGGTACAGGGCACCTACCTGTAGTTCAAAAAAATCATAACTATGGAACTGATATTTTAAAAAGATTTGTCGGGTCGGCATTGGCACCTAATGCAAAAATCCTTTAAAAAATATTGCCCCAATTCTATGCATAAAACATACTTGGATCTGGAGAAGGGGTTTGGGGTAGACCAGTGTGGGAGTGAAAAGTTGGACACAGAAGGCCAGATTTTGTAATTGTGGCCTAAAACATAACATAATTTATTTCTATACCGCAATGCCACTAAGTTCTATGCGGTTTACAAAATAGAATCAAAAAACAAAACAAAACTGCACATATCCAGTTGAATGTAATACATTAATTTCCTAGGAATCTTATAAACAAATACATTTTTCATTGTCTCCTATAATGTTGATATGAGCACGAGGTCGCTATTAGAGAATTCAGAACTTTGTCCCATGTTGCAGCTTGAAACGACAGAAGACGTTGATGATATTTTTTTTATATTGACCAAACTTCGACTGAAGGAGAGGTAAATGCAGCATCCGTGCGTTGAGAGTGCTTTGTATTAACAAAATGTGAACGAATCCACAAAAAAAAAAAAAAAAGGCACCTAAAGTTAGGCACCTATCACACTTAGGCGCCCATTACAGAATCGTGCTTAGCGGCGCCTAACAAAACTTAGGTGCCTGTAATATGGTGACTTGTCAAAAGCGCGCAGGGCATTGGCGCACCGATAATCCCACCCTGACATTTGTGCGCAGGGACAAATGCGCGCTGCCCTATTTCCTTCCCATGTGCGATCTGACGGGGGGGTTGGGGGGAAAACCCCAATACACTCCCGCTCTCATTGAGGGGTGTGAGGAGACCCCCCTCCCACTACACTTACAACTCACGCGAACTCCAAACTTTCCCTTTTCTGCTCTGAGGGGGCGGGGGGATGCCGACATGCACCATCGCCGCAAACAGCCCCCCCCCCCCCAATCCATTTACAATTTTGCTCCGAACGGAAGGAAATAGGGCAGCCTGCATTTGTTCTGTGCGCAAATTTTGGGGAAGGATTGTTGGCACGCCAATGTCCTGCTCGCAATTGACGGTGTACCTTGTAATATAGGCTGGGGTTTTAAAGGCCTACATTATAAACAGTGGTGTAGTAAGGGGAGATGCGGGGGGAGGTCCTCCCTGGGTGCATTCTTCCTATGGGTGCGGCACCCTTCCTCCTCTCAGCCCCCCCCCCGCCACCGTTTCTCTCTTTGCTGCGCACACGTGCCCCTTGCGTTCCCCATACCTTTTTTATTTTCCCATGCCCGTGTCAGCATCGGCGCTCTCTCTGATGTCTCTTAGGGGACCCTCACCTAGGAAGTGACATTGAAGGGTGAACCGACGTGGGCATGCTACTCACACCAGAGAAATTAAAAAGGTACGGGAAAAGGGAAGGGGTTGCGCAAGTGGCAAGGGGGCAGGGAGGGTCATCACCGCCCTGGGTGCCACTCACCCTTATTATGCCATTGATTATGAGCACCCAAGTTCTTTAATGAATCACGCCTAGCGGCACCTAACTCTTTCTCCACCGCTAAAAACGCCTACTTTGGTGGAAGATGCCACTCGGCGCCATGCAATAGGCTCCTACCATTTTGTAGAATCGTGCCTAAGAAGATAGGCACCTTTATGAGCTTGTTAAATCTCATTATTGAAGCCAATTTACTAATTAAGACCCCCCCCCTTTTATTAAGCTGCATTAGGGTTTTTTATTGCCGGATGCTGCTGTAAAATTTGCAACGCCCATATGAATTCTATGAACGTCAGAGCTTTTACCGCAGTGGCCAGCTCTTCCTTTGACATCACTTCCAGGAAGTGATGCCAGGAAAAGAGCCGACGCTGGTGCGAGCAGCAGGTTGGAGTTGCTTCTCATGCCGTGAATGTTAAAAATGGTACGGGGGAAGGGAAGTGGTGAGCATGCGAGGTAGTGTGGGGGGCAGCGAGGAGGATGGGTCCTGGTGCTCCCATCAAGAAGTCGCCTGGGACGGATTGTCCCCACCCCTCTCACTAGGTGTCATATTGGTGTCTACGTTAGGAGGGAAATACTGCTTTAGACAGTATTTAAGTTAAAATTCAAAGCACCTACCATTGCCTAAACAAACGGTGCCAGAATTGCACCTCTGGAGGTGTCTATTGGTGCCTAACGCCACTATAGGCATGGCTAATGCTGGAAGTGGAGTTAGGCGCCAGAGGCGTGATTCACATCAAAGGTAGGCACCTGGAAAACCCTGGCCTACGTTTCTGGTGCCTATCTTTGCTGGAGACACAATTCTCTAAACAGTGCCGTCATGTGATTGACACGCAATAGGCAGACGCTTTTAAGGCGGTCACTGATAATGGCACCAAATTAAAGGATCCGGGCCTTACTGCATAGCACTTTTTTTTAAAAAAAATTATTTTTGGTGCTCAGATTTGGACACCATCAACAGAATCCTGTTCTCTGTTTGTAACTTTTTTTAATTTTTTTTTTCTTATTTATAGAATTATACAAATAATCATTCAAGCTAATAATAACAATACTAATATAACTAATAACAATAATAATATAGAAAAACTGGGAATTGAAAAAAAAAAGAAATAATGATTTCAACAAGAAAAATCTAGTGACAAAATATTCTAAACCTACCCCCCCCCCCCAATATTATACCCTGCTCTACTCCACAAGGAAGGATACAAGTGAACAATAGAGATAAAGCAAGAAAATATGGTATGTTTAACTTTATTTGTATGTTCAGTGATGCCCTTTAAACAGTTGTCTCTACAGATAATACAAATGATGTAAAGTATCACAGCTGACACTTTGGTTTATCCAATGGCTGTGGCTTTGGCTGCTGACTATCAGGCCCCCCCTAAATAGTATCTACATAAAAAAGCAGATAAAAATCTGTATGAGTGGTTTTTGAAGAAGTAATACCCAAAGAGAAAGTACACACATTGTCTCTGACTATAGTGGCAAATCCCATGGATAAAATCTACCTGCTGGATGTCCCCTATCCAGAGTAATTAGATGATCTTCCTCTAAGTAATTAGATTCTCTTCTTCATATCATATTATTTGAATACCCCCCTTCCCCTTTTTACAAAACCACAAAAGTACTTTTTAGCACTGGCTGGCACGCTGAATACTAGGCGCTGCTATGACGTTCATAGGAACTCTATGAGCGTCAGAGCAGCGCACAGCATTCAGCGCACCAGCTGGTGCTAAAAACCACTTTTCATGGTTTTGTAAAAGGGGGGGAGGAGTGTTCCCATGAGCGTCAGGAGCAGCGCAGAGCATTTAGTGCACCGGCCGTCGCTAAAAACTGCTTTCATGGTTTTGTAAAAAGGGGGGGGGGGTTAATATTGCTGTGGGAAACCCCCAAATGGCTAAAGTTGAGAGGGACAGATTCTTCAAACTTTCAAAAAATAAAAGAACAAGAGGGCATTCGGAAAAGTTGAAAGGGGACAGATTCAAAACAAATGTTAGGAAGTTCTTCTTTACCCAACGTGTGGTGGACACCTGGAATGTGCTTCCAGGGGGCGTAATAGGGCAGAGTACGGTACTGGGGTTCAAGAAAGGATTGGACAATTTCCTGCTGGAAAAGGGGATAGAAAGGTATAGATAGAGGATTACTGCACAGGTCCAGGACCTGTTGGGCCGCCGCGTGAGCGGACTGCTGGGCACGATGGACCTCAGGTCTGACCCAGCAGAGGCATTGCTTATGTTCTTATGAAATCTACCAGTGCCCTCCCTTATTTTTTGTATCAGTAGTTCCCTGTTTCTGGTCCCAAGCAAATTCGCAGCAACCGCTGGGCAAAAATCTACACCACAATCAGAGCATTACTGGAGCTCCAAAGATATGAAGATGATGATGTTTGTTCAAATGGCAATATGGATTTTGAAAAATGCAAATCATATTGACAGAACATAAGAACATAAAAATAGCCTTACTGGGTCAGACCAATGGTCCATCAAGCCCAGTAGCCCGTTCTCACAGTGGCCAATCCAGGTCCCTAGTACCTGGCCAAAACCCAAGGAGTAGCAATATTCCATGCTTCCGCTCCAGGGCAAGCAGTGGCTTCCCCATGTCTTTCTCAATAACAGACTATGGACTTTTCCTCCAGGAATTTGCCCAAACCTTTCTTAAAATCAGCTACGCTATCACTCTTACCACACCTTCTGGCAACCCTTTCCAGAGCTTAACTATTCTCTGAGTGAAAAAATATTTTCTCCTACTGGTTTTAAAAGTATTTCCTTGTAACTTCATTGAGTGTCCCCTAGTCTTTGTAATTTTTGACGGAGTGCAAAATTGATCCACTTGTACCTGTTCTATTCCACTCAGGATTTTGTAGACTTCAATCATATCTCCCTTCAGAGAGATGTCCTATACAACCAGAGTATAACTTTAATTGAAAATAAAATCCCAACAAAGATCCAAGTTTCGCCGAGCACCACGCTGTTTTTGTCAGTCTCCTGACTTTACTGACGTTCATCCTGTTTTGGGGGTTTCTTCAACTGAATGTCCCCTGATGAAGGCATCTTAGATGCTGAAACTTGGTTCTTTGTTGGGATTTTATTTACAATTAAAGTTATACTTTGGTTGTATAGGACATATCTCTTGCATTTTCGTTTTTTTTTTTTTTTTTTGGGGGGGGGGTTGGCTGTTCTCCACAAGGCAAGAACTCTCTGTTTGTCTGAATCATATTGACAGATGCTGGACGGCTACAACACGTTCTCTCTCACAAGCACATGACCACGTTTCTGTGACTTTAGTTAGAATACATTCTTAGCTGTTTGTCTGGGGAGACTGGGAGGCCAAAGGTGGAGAATTGTGCACCAACCGTAGAGCAGAAATTTGGCATGGTCACGATACATGTGTACTATATCCAGGGCTGTCTCAAGAGATTATGGTGCCCAGATCTACCCCCTGGCCAGTTCCTTCAACCCTCCCTCCTCTGACACTACTGCCCAGTCCTGGCAGGCTGTGGCTTCATAGGGTGGGGGTAGGGAGGGTGGTTGAATACCCCTAACTTTCCTGCAGTTCCAGGCTGGTGACTTGAAGAAAACAGCAAAGTCAGCCACACTTCAGCAATTCATTTCAGTGCCTCAGTTCCTTTCTCTCCAAATGCAATCATTCATTCCGCTGGTATTAGTATTTTCCCTTTTTTAACTCAGAATTATTACCATGGATTACAACCTTCTGAAGCTGACCTTTTAACCAATGCTTTGCTCATTTCCAAACTGTATATTTATGACCCATTTTCTTATTTTATACAGTAATTTTTCATGCTGCACCATACTAGATGCCATTGCAAATTTCAAATAAATTATATTCATCTAATTTCTCACATTCATATTTTAATTCACTACTTTGGAGGAAATGAGCAAACCAGTGTGGTAAAACATGCTAGCTTCTAAAAGTCATTATTCAAAAGGGTTTAACAAGGCTGGAAAGCCTCCTGCCTGGTTAAATCCCAACTTAGTCAGTGAGTCAATCCGTTAACTAGCAAAACAGTTATCCTCACTTCATGTGGTGAGTTAACAAGACACTGGCCTGAATATTAGCTGGTGCCCAAGTAACTTTGGGGTCATCAGTCATCTACGTTCCCTATAAGCCAGTGGTCTCAAACTCAAACCCTTTGCAGGGCCACATTTTGAATTTGTAGGTACATGGAGGGCCGCAGAAAAAATAGTTAATGTCTTATTAAAGAAATAACAGTTTTGCATGAGATAAAACTCTTTATAGTTTATAAATCTTTCCTTTTGGCTAATCTTAATAATAATATTGTAATTTATAGCTAAAGAGACATATGATCAAGAAACTGTTTTATTTTACTTTTGTGATTACGATAAATATACTGAGAGCCTCAAAATAGTACCTTGGAGGCCGCGAGTTTGAGACCACTGCTCTAAGCTGAGCACATGATCAATCGCTTATACATTGTAGGAACGTCGCTCAGAGATTTTACACGGTTACTCACAAAAATACTTGCAAATCTGGAAAATTGTTAAGTCTTAGAATTTGTTGCTCACACAAAATGTTTTTTTTTTTTTTTTAGAACTTGTTGCTCACATGGAAAAAAATAAAAGTGCACGCACCTGGCCAGTCCTTAGAGGGAGCATTGGCGGTCATGCCCAGATAATGCCGGAAACCGTGCATGTCCCAACATTGAATATCTGGGGTTAAGTCAACCCGCAGCTGGATGTGATTGCAAGTTGCTTACCACTGTGGGTTGAATATTAACCCCTTTGATTCTTCTGACTTCCCATTTGTCTGTTGTCAGAATCCGGAATCACTTCTCTCTGTGATTAACTTTATCTTCTTTTGGCAAAAAAGGTAGTTTATCTTCATGTACTTGAAGTATATTTTGCAGGTTGAAATATGGAGCTGCCCTACACAGCTGCAGGAGGAACATTCTGCTCCACAGCAGGGCCAACCAATGAGGAGGTCTAATCTGAGAATGCAGTCCAATAGAACCACAATGCACCCGCCATTCAGAAAAAAAAATCGAACAAACCCAAATAGAGCTGAAAATTTCTGGCCTGTATACAGCCCTAGATACTAGTGTTAAGGCAGTGAATGCAATAAAATACATAAAGGCCAATTTTACATAAAATGTAGAGATCAGAATCGAGACATTTGGGTAGGGGTATGCTCAAGTTCCAGTAATATGTAGGAGAAGGCAAAAGCCATTTCTTAAATACCTTCAATAGCGCTTGTGCAGCAGGAGCAGCCATAATTATCTGTTATTTATTTATTTATTTAAAAGTTTCCTAGTATACCTCATTTATTTTAGTTATACTTATATTTAGTTATTTTGCTATTTTATGCTGCTAACAAAGCTGTAAGTTGTATGTTAAACTGTATCTGCTGTGCACCACCTTGGGTGAATCTCTTTATTTCTTTTTAATTTTATAGTATTATTAAGTCACTTACAGGTATAGTAGGTATTTCCCTGGCCAAAAGCATTCAAGATCTTTTTTTTATTATTATTAAAATTTTTTTAATAATATATTTCAAAATGTGTAGAAGGTAATCCATCAACATCAGTGATTAACAACATACGAAACAATAGAGACCAAATGAAAGGGTGAGTTAGCCCACATCTGGAGGAGCTCAAGAACATCAAACCACCTGCCCATCACATATTTCTACTTCAGCAACATTTGATTCATGAGATTTTCCAGATAAACTTTTCCTAATTCTGTGAGTCAAAGAAAATAAGTTGATTGCCCTGCAAGGTCACTAGACACATATAGAAACCACAAAAAGAAGGTACCTGCCCCCTCCCCAATCAAAAACCTTAGGCCTCAGGGCAAGAAAAAATGCATTTCTCATCTGAATAGCTCAAGCCTTATGTGGAAAAGCTTGAATCTTTTGTCCACAGAAGAGAAGATTTTTTTATTTTTTTAAAATAAGTCTTCAATATCATCATTTTATCTTTCTCACTGGTGAACCTGACCGACAGGATACCTCCTGTTGAAATAACATCAAAAGAACTCTCCAGGAACCCCATTAAGTCAAGGCTCCTTTCAGCAGCTAAACTATCAAAGCCCTCTTCAACCTCATTCACCGCTCTTGTTTTCATAGAAATATAATAACACTGTGGAATTCTTAACTCCTGGCTTAGGGATATTTAGGATCTCTTTGAAATAATCCATCAAGAGTATCTTGGCTGAAAGTAATCTAGTACAGGGAAAATGTAGAAATCAAAGTTTGTTTGTTTTTTTGCTTTAAGAAATTTTTCAAACCCTCATATCTTCAAATGGATGGAATGACTATTCTTAATAACTAAGCCACTTATTGTAAAGGAGACAATTGTGGTTCCATTACCTGAGCATGCTTCTATAACTAAGTAAATTTAGACTCCAGGCCATCAACAAGACACAGCCTCCTGGGTGAAGGCACAAAGCTGACTAACAGTGTAGACTCAGTCCTCATTAGTAAGTTCCAGATGTTCCACAAGGAAATATCATGAGATTCAGAAACAACTTCTGGAATAGCAAACAAAGGAACTACTTTTGGCATTGTGGCACTCAGGACTCCATTGGTCCAATGCCTGCCCTAGCCCTCCCATCATAAAGAGAAGAGAAACAAATTCCATAAAACTCCCAGGTGGGCAAGTACAGGAGGAGTCCTCTTGGTGAAGCTCATTGATGCTCTCTCAGGAGACTGATGGTAGAACCAACACATCAGTGGTTATGCTCAGCACTATTGCCTTCATTCTGTAACAAGGCATCTAGACTTAGGCATCTTTTGTGTGCTTATATTTGTAGAATACTGCCATCCATGTGTTCTAAGTGTACACTTATGAGCATACATTTTACCTAAGCGGTAAAATGGCTTAATGAGTAATTCTCGGAGTGGTGTTCACAGGAGAGGAGCATGGGCGGGTCTTGGGCAGGGCCATGAAACTATGTGTCATTATAGAATAGGCTAACTGTCACTGCCCATGTTATTGGGGTCTAGTTATGGAATTGCCTCCTATATGTTTGTCCATAGAACCTTTTCCAACTGGGGTAGAAGCAACCTCTCCCTTAGGTTTGGTTTTCTGTTTACCCATATCAAAAAATGATGACAATGAGAGAGCAGTATTTTACAGATCCAGGCCATCCGCTAAAAATGATGTCACTGATAGCCCCATTCGCCTGCCTGAATGATTTTCTCCAGAGGCACTCATAACAGAGCCAGCCCTCAGATGGAGATTATGTAGCACCAGTCCTAATACAGCACTGGTCCTCTCCACCACTGATGCCACTGATTCTTTCTCCCTGAGATCAAAGTCAATGGAGAGTGAGTGACTTTGCCCGAGGTGTATCATTGTGAGGTCAAATTCAGTCCCAGATGTATCATCATTTTCAATGAAGTTAGGCTTGTTAGGATACTTCATGTTGAAATTTTGAGTACGACAGAAAACAAGAGGGCAAAGAATAAGGAAGATAGATGCATTTCATAGGTTTATGCAGACATATTAGATTCACTGAATACATAAATACACTACTATGTAAATGAAAGAATACAGCTGTGAAACACTGTAAATGTAAAATATCCAGCTTTAGAATACTTTTTCTCAGTTCAAAATTTTTATTAAGATTTTGTAATACAAACACAAAGAAATACATAATAAGATACAGATAATTCCATACCTTGGACATCTTGAAGAATGATTATCTTGACAACAATCTCTATAATAAAACCCTAAGCGGCGCATGCGCACTTCTACTTGCGTGTTCCGTATGTCCGTGGCCGGAAGAAGTGCGCATGCGAGCCTAAAACTGCCCCACACTCGCGGCCCTGTTTGCTGTTCCGAACTGCTGAGGACTCTCCCGAAGGCCATGGCGGAGGGTCGGGCGCTGCTCCTGCGCGGGACTGGCGAGATGAAGGTGTTCGCCGCCGTGGCTGTCGGCGGCTGCCGGCGGCTATAGGTCCCCTGCCCACCCACCCCACTGCAAGGCCAACGCACCTTTCTGGAGTCCCCTTCTGCTGACCCCCCCTCACAAAATCCGGTGCTTGCTCACCATTCTCGCAATGCTGCTGCTTTAACTCTTCAGCCATAGGCAGCATGAGTGAAGTAACCAAACTGCCTTCGGTGACCCAGAAGCTTTTCCTATGCTACTGCTTCCTGCCCCCACATAGGCGGAAAACAGTAGCAGAGAGAAAGCTTCCAGGTCACCAGAGGCGGCGTGTTTACTTCACTCATGCTGCCTACGACCAAAGAGTTAGAGCAGCACCGCAAGGAGATCGGTGAGGAAGCAGTGAGGGATGGGGATGGATCACGCAGTGAGGGATGGGGAGGAATAGCATGGTGAGGGTAAGAGATGCTGGACCTCAGGGATGGTGAGAAAAGTAAAGTAAAGGACCAGACCTGCTAGGGAAGAAAGGGAAGGGGCAGATAGAGATGCCAGACCATGGGAGGAAGAGGAAGGAAAGGGGATGTTAAGACTACTGGATGGGAAAGGGGGTGGGGGTGGGGAAGGGAGAGAGGTCAGACCAGGGAAAGGAAGGAGGGGGAAGAGGTTCAAGACTAAGGCAGGGGGAGGGGAAGGGAAAGACAGAGATGCCAGAACAAAAAGGGGGGAAGAGAAAGAGGGGAGAGAGATGCCAGACTGGTAAGTAAAGACCCTGTCGGGTGATAAATGCAATGGAGGATCTATGAGGGCCAAAAGGGTACAAAGGAAATGGTGAAAGGTAAGGTGGTGGGGCTGGGATCAGTGGAAGGCAGGGTCTGGGCATGATAGGGGCGGGGTATGGGTGGGGTCTGAGTCAGGGTATAGGTGGGGCAATTCTAGCACCCGTTACTGTAATGAATTTAACGGGCTAAAACACTAGTTAAGTAATAAATCTCAGAATCTCGGAGAGAACGGGAACCCGAAGGCCTTGAACATGTGCAGATGCTCAAGGCCCAGCGCGAAAGAGGCAGATCTTCGGGCACCGGCACCAGCATGTCCTGTGCGTTGGTGCCGGTGTCGGTGCCAAACGGGGGTAAGAAATGTGAACGGGTGGGTGGGTGGATGCCTGGGGGATGCCGGATCGTGGCGGGGAGGGGGGTGCGACGCGAGCGGAGGGTGCCGGATCGCGGGGGGGGGGGCCGGATCGTGGGGGGGGGGGGGTGTGCTCGTAAATCGAAGCACGCTCGGTTTCCGAGGTGCCGATTTTGCAAATGTTTTGCTCGTCTTGCAAAACACTCGCAAACCGGTGCACTCACAAACCGAGATACCACTGTACATACTTTTGAACTCCACCCCTGTACACACCTACCAGCAATGCATGTTCAGGCATGTCATCATATAGTCAGAATTTATACCAGTACCCATATGCTTATATGGCCACATATGCACGACAATGACTTTATAAGATGATCTCTCGTAGGAATAATTTTACCAACCATGTTCCTTATGCAAAGTATTCTTATATGCAGAAAATGAATCATAATAAAATTATGCAATCAAATATACTTTGATAGGAGCTGACAAGATTGTACACATTAACACCTTTTTTAGCATATGAAAATTCTTGTGAGAGAATTTAGATATTATTTGGGATAATTCTGAAAGCCTATTTTATAAAAGCACATATTGTTTTTAGAAAATGGGTATAAAATAGATGCTTTGTTATACTCCTTGAGAAGAAATTACCCTAGAGGACACATGACTGAAAGGTGCTATGATTACTCTGTGCAAATATCTGAAAGGTCAAGGCAGGGATTTGTTGGATATTATGTTTATCTTTGGTAAAACGGAAAAGACTAGATGACATTTGGAGTTTTAGAAAGCACAATTAAATTTTTCTTTTCTGTTAGTGATCAGATTATAGAATCAGCTCTTAGCTAGCAAGGTAGTGAGTACAATGTCCTTGGATGATAACTTCACAGAGGAGGTATTAATTGTTATCTCAAGGCAACACAGTCACTTTCAGCATAGGGCTGAGCTGCAGGTTACTCTCAAGTCAGCCATGTTCATGTGGCCTCATGTCACTGGCTTTTACAGGACCGTTCTTGCAGTGGCACGAGGCGAGTCAAAACAGAATTCCCTTCTCTGTTGACAATCAACAAATGAATAATTAAATTGTTGGTTGCATTGGACAATCAAACGTTAACATCCATCACCATGTCAGACAGAGAGAGGGACACTTTTTGGTCCACTATGTAGATATTTTGTGCATGTGTGTTTTTTCTAGAGAATGCTAAATACAGTATCTAGACCAGTGGTTCTTAACCTTGTTGGAGGTACTGAACCCCACCAGTTTCATATGCGTGTTCACCGAACCCTTCTTTATTGGAAAAATAAAATATGATTTTTACAAATTCAAAACATAGGTATACAGTGAGGGAAAAAATAATATCAATTTTGAAAGCAAAAAAGTTCTCCTATATTTTGAATAATAATAACATAATAATGAAACTTATTGCAAATCAGTGTGACTTCTGCTGTTGCCTCTCAGAGACCAGTTCAGAAATGCGCGGCTTAACCTTGGCAAGTGCCACTCTCATGTCATTTTCGCAACAAAGTCTGTTCCTTTTCTTCATTTTTATGTCCAGCATCCTCGAAAAGGATTGTGCGCTATATGAGTCGGAGGTGTGTTTTGACCTCCGCCGAACCCGCGAGACTGACTCACCGAACCCCTGGGGTTCGGTCGAACCCAGGTTAAGAACCACTGATCTAGACAAACAGAGATACAATAGGTAGAGGTATGATTCTATGAGCAACTCAATGTAGCTGTATGAGAAACTGTGGAATCGATGCTCTTGATGTAAAAGTTTAATGAAGGACTTCACAATAAAAACAATGTAATTCAATAAAAGTCTGCACAAATAATGCAATGCAATAAAAGTCTTTGCAAGTAAAAATGATATAAATGTTTGTAAATCCGTACGATGCCCAGCAATAAGTGCGGTACTGCTGTGCGTCATATGGATTTACAAACTGATTTGCATCGTTTTTACTTGCGAAGACTTTTATGGCATTCTTTTATTTTTGCAGACTTTTATTGAATTACACAGTTTTTTTATTGTGAAGTCCATCATTAAACATTTACATCAAGAGCATCGATTCCACCGTTTCTCTTATTGCCTGGTGACTCCGTTTTCACATGGAATATTTGGTGGCTTTCGTTTTGGGGCTGTTTAATACCTGTTATTTAATATGGAAAAAAAGTATTATAGAATGAATGTTAAATTAGTCATGTAACGCTCTCCTAATTTTTCTAATTGTGTAACCTCTAGAATATTAAGGCTTTCACCTCCACTTTAGGGTTGCCTACATGACCCTTCCTGTACAAAACAGCTATCGGAGAAATTTTCCCCCTCTACACCCTCATTCCTTCTAAGGAACACAGGAGTCCTTCATGTTTCCTCTCTGGGGGAGGGAGGACATCAAATTTGAAACTACGGTGTTGCACACACCGTAGGGTCAGTTTATTTAATGATTTGATGCTATTTGACCTTAACAAAGCAACAGAACCAAAAGGAAAAGGGGGGGGGGGTCCAACCTTGTCTGCAGTGAAAAAACCAACCAGGAGCAAACAAACCAAAACTGCAGATATATACAATGATGTAGGCAAAATTTATTGTGACAACCAAAATGTAATTAAAAACCTTTTTACCAAACAAGGGACCCAACACGGTCCGTGTTTCGGACAACCTTCATCAGGGGTCCATGGTAGAAAAGGGAAAAAAACATATGTCACAAAAAAATGCAGTGAAACATACAGTAGAAACAAACAGATCTTAAGCGTTACATATTATCTGTTTGTTTCTACTGTATGTTTCACTGCATTTTTTTGTGACATATGTTTTTTTTCCCTTTTCTACCATGAACCCCTGATGAAGGATGTCTGAAACACGGACCGTGTTGGGTCCCTTGTTTGGTAAAAAGGTTTTTAATTACATTTTGGTTGTCACAATAAATTTTGCCTACATCATTGTACATATCTGCAGTTTTGGTTTATTTGACCTTAACAACCATTTATTGGCTATAATTGATAATGATTTGCACTAATTCACAATTATGCTTGTAACTCTTGTAGGTCAGTATTCTTCATGGTGTCCAGTAAAAAAAAAACAGGACCTCTTACATAGTTTCAAAATACGTTGTAATTGTTCCAAACATTTAGTATGACTTTTGAAAAATCAGTAGCATAAAGGGATGTTTTCTTAGTTAATTTACAATTTGTGTTGACAGTGCCTTCCTTCAACCTTGACATATTCACAAAGTCTTCAACGCTACTGACTGATAGTTTCCTAATTAAGTTTGTCCCAGGCATCCAATATTCATTGGTGTATGTCTAGGTGCATTTTCTCTTTCATTGAGCATCAGAGTTTTGGCCCCTTTTTATCAAGCTGTGTTAGGGATTTTTTTTGTCACTGTCCACTGCGGTAAAAGTTTCAACGCTCATAGAATTTCTGTGAGCGTCGGAGCTTTTACTGCAGTGGACAGCAACAAAAGAATCCTAACACTGCTTGATAAAAGGGGGCCTTTGTAATTAATTGGGTTTAGATCTGGCCTGTTCGGAGGCCAAGCTGTTTGCTCAATTAATTCTAGGTTTCATTAATTACAAGCTCAACTGTTGAAAAATAAAGTATTCAGAAATGTAGACACAATTGTATTGACTGTTCACTGCAGATGCAACATTAGAGAGTTTTTCATCAGTGAACCAAATGAAATTCACCAAGTTTGATGGGTAATGTTTTAATTCAAAGTCTCATGCACTCTTGTAATTTTCCCTTCAAAGTCTCAATCATTTAAACAGCACCCTAAATTGTAATTTTCCTGGAAATGGCAAGCTATCTTCTTTTGTAATCCACCTAGAACTGCAAGGTACTGGCGGAATAGAAGTCACTAATGTAATATAATAACAATCTATGGCAGGGGTGCCTTAGTAATTTCCACTTTTTTCATTCCATATTTTTCTGACAGAATGAAAAAAAAAAAAGTGGAAAATCACTGGACTAAGTGTATAGCCCTCAATGGAGACTGCCCCAACTTTGTTGGCTGGGTTGAGAACACTAAACACCATTTTGCTATAACAGATCTTAATGGCCATGTCCTAAATGCCATTTTGAAAACAGGAATCATCCAGTTATTAAAGCATCTTCCAGTAACAACTGTCAATAATAGTAATAATTTTTTAAATTATAGTACATTTGTTTTGGGAAAAAAAAGTTGGAAGTCCTGAGGGTTTTTTTTTTCAGATATTGAGTTTAAGTTGCTCTGCAAGGGGAGTATGGACCTGGGAGGGGCATAGGCAGGTCAGGGATATGTAGGTAGATTGTGAGCCCATGGGGCAGACAGAGAAAAATGCTTGAATACCTGAACTAAATTCATGTAAACCATTCTGAGCTCCCCTGGGCGAACAGCATAGAAAATTGAATAAATAATGTGAAAAGTTTTAGCTTCTGAACCAGAGCTGGTATTGTGACATCATAATGCCTCATTCCACCAATGCCTAAGAGCCAACCTCATCAGTGATGTCACAATGGCTTGACTGTCCTATTGGCTGCATTTTGATTTCTGGAGTGGCGCAGAGGTTAACACTACAACCTTAGCACCCTGAAGTTGTGGGTTCAAAGCCATGCTGCTCCTTGTTACTCTGGTCAAGTCACTTAATCCCCCATTGCCCTAGATAGATTGTGAGCCCACCGGAACACACAGGGAAAAATGCTTGAGTACCTGAATAAATTCATGTAAACTGTTCTGAGCTCCCTGGGAAGACGGTATAGAAAATTAAATAAATAAATATGTGCCAAAATTCCACCTAAGTGCTATTCTGTAAATTTGTGCATCTCTTATATAGTATGTATTTTATCAGTAGACATGCATAAAGGTGGAATCAGGGCAGCGTGTGTATGGGACTCACACACACATTAACACAGAATACCATAAGTTACATACATATTACAGGAACTGTGACTGGCATAAGTGCTTGTACCTAACTTCAATGCATAGTTTCACATTTAAGCTAATATTCTATAAAGGAAAGTGGCACCTATGTTTCTTCATAGAACAGCTCAATTATATACCTAATTATGCCTAAAATCAGTAGGGCTTCTCCTCCATGCTGTTCCTGAGGTTCTGTGAATGCTGCCTTCATAATATGTCTAGTCCTGCAAAAAAGAAGCAGAATCTAGAACCTAGAACTCAAAATATTTAAATTGGGAATAATGATTGAAACATGTGTACCAGCATGCATTTCAGAGTATGTTTTAGTATTCTTCACACAACGTATAATTAAACTCTCTGGAATTTGTTGCCGGAGAATGTGTTGAAATCAGTTAGCTTAGCAGGGTTTAAAAAAAGATTTGACTAATTTCCTAAAAGAGAAGTCCATAGGCCATTATTGAGATGGCTTGGGGAAATCCACTACTTATTCCTAGGATAAGCAGCATAAAATCTGTTTTACTACTTGGGATCTGGCTATGTACTTGATACCTGGGTTGGCCACTGTTGGAAACAGGATACTGGGCTTGATGGACCTTTGGTCTGTCCCAGTATGGCAATTCTTATATTCGTATGCTGTCCCAATGGTTGACGTTGCTCATCCTTTGAGCAGATGCCCAAAACATACTCAATTCACACCTGTTGAATGTATTTGTGTGGCACAGCAAAGTTAAATTCCGTTAAGAGCTCAGAATATAGAAGGACCCCCCAGGCTACATTTTCTGTCATCATTTGATAGACAAAATTATTTTCCTTGGTATAATCTTGTTGATAGTAAGTAGTGTGTGTTTACTCACTGTAGACTATTTTCTTTTCTAAGTTCTCTTTAATGCATTAATGCATCTTCCTTCTGTTTCTTTGGGCTTCCAGCTCAGTTTGAATTGGGTCTTCGGTGAGTTTGTGATACCAAAAGTTTTCATTCATAGCTAGACAGAGGTTCCCCCCCCCACCCCCTCACTCACCCTTCCCCTTCTCTATGACTTAGCCTTCACAGTAGCAGTCATTGGTTATGTGGCATCAACTGCAGCTCCCTTTAGAGTATAATATATATCTATGCACCCTGAATGTTATCCTTAAATGTCCTTGATATTCTCCTTCCAGGGCATCCTCAGTCTCTCTGAACCTGCTAATCAGAAGCTGAGTCCCCCAGTCAGATAGCAATATGTCTTTTCTATAAGTATGCATTCTATATGGCTGACTAAAGATGGATCCTTTAGACCAGGGGTGTCAAACTCATAAGGGGCCGAAATCTAAAACATAGTCTAAGTCATGGGCCGAATTTTTAATTAACATACTTTATTAAGGTACGCTTACCAATTCAGAGCATGCTAAATGCGCACCTTAATAAAAGGACCTTAATAAAAGGACTTTGATGGGAAGATAGGACTTCGATGAGAAACCTAGGGGGCCCCTTCTGGTGATTCAGGTAGGTTATGACCTGTTGGGCCGCCGCGGGGGCGGACTGCTGTGCGGGATGGACCTGTGGTCTGACCCGGCAGAGGCACTGCTTATGTTCTTAGTCTTAGTAGAAGTATAGGGTTACAACCTCTCCAACCCCACGTCGGCTCTGTGATATAAGCAAAATAAATAAAAAAAACTTTACCTCTCTCTTTTAGCTCCTAGCTCACATTTGTGGTCTAACACCAGCTCTGGCAGGATGCACATTTCAAATTTGTAATCACAAAACAGAAAATAAAATTATTTTTACTACCTTTTGTTGTCTGGTCATTATTCAAATCATGTTGGTCCCAGGCTCTGGTTGTCTTCTGATAACTCGCTTGCCAGGGTCTCCTTCTTTCTCCGTGCTAATCATCCACCTTCCATCTCTGTCCTCCCCTCCGTTTCCCTTCCCTCCCCTGGAGGTCTGGCATCTTTCCTTTTGGCCTGAGATTTGGCCTTCTGTTCCTTCCCTCCCTTCATCCCGGCTCGCATTAAAGCAGCATGCAGAGGGTTGCTAGTCGGCTGTAGCAGTTCTAGCAGGCTGCCATCGGCCTGCGCAGCACGTTCCCCCTGCTGCGGTCCTGCCCCTCATCTGATGTACAGGACCATGTTGGAGGGAACGTGCTGCTGAGGCTACGGTAGCCTTCTAGGATCGCTACAGCCGACTGGCGATCCTCTGCAGGCTGCTTTAATGTGAGACCAGGAAGCCGGGATGAAGGGAGGGAAGGAAAAGAGGGCCAAATCAAATTACGTGCTGGACAAATTTGGCCCACAGGCCTGAATTTGACACTCCTGCTCTAGACTGACATAGCTTGGAATTCTATGGAGACATGGGTGTCTCCATAGAATTGCAAGCTATGCCGATCTAGGCCTTCTGGTTACTGAGTATTGTGATCCTGGGAAAAACAAAACTCATCCCCTTTCACATTGTCAGTTGGCTTGAAAGTGCGCCTTTCAGTCAGTGAGTAGAGTCATACCTTCTCCACCTAGGACAGTGAATCATAGCACAAAAGTTATGAAGCCAAAAATCTGGCCTTCACAAGCTCTGTACTCTATGTTCATTCAAGTTTGTAAAGAGAAATAAGCTCTTCTTGAACATTCGTATATTGTCTTTATTTCATCTTTGAACCAACTTTGAGCTGCAACATTGCAACATTTCGCCTACATACCATATACCAGGAAAGCAATCATGTTTTCTAGACATAGTGCAAAGTTCACCAGTACCCGAGTGGTAAAATTTCACCTTGATTTTTTTCTCAGCATCAGTAAAATTTTTCCAAAAGATCATAAATTTTGTAGCCCCAAAACTTATAATCCAAGCAATTGTTACTTGAAAAATTCAAATGGTCTTTTTAACCAAACAGGTGAAGTTAATATATATTGACTGCATTAACAATTCATAAATGCACAAAGGAGACATAAATAGGTTGATATCATTGTAGCATCTTTGAAGAATTGATTAAACTTTGTAGATTCAGGTCTCCTACTCTGGCAGCTATTCAATAAGCTTGGTGTTTGGCTGTCAGGACCTTTTGTCATTGCTCTGACTATCCCATGCCTGCTCACGTTGGCAGCTATTTCGAAAAATGAGCTGTCACCATGGAATAATCAATTAATCAAGCGTGGATTGCTTGACCGAGCCCTTTAATGAATGTTAACATAAAAACACTTGTCAAACATTTGCAGGCTATCATGCCTACCACCCATTTGTTCTATGTGTGCTGTGGCTGAATGGCAGTGAGGCAAATGAACATGGACTGCGATTATTTGTCTCAATAAAATGTTAGTATTTATGTATCGTCTAATTTTTTGAGCAAATGGTGAAGGTTTAATGTTGAGATACATTACTCATGAAATATTCCTGGTATTCTGAGAAAGTAGAGCCGCAGGACCCGCTGCAACAATTCAAGTGTCATCTGCTATTTTCTATCTAAACCAAAATGGATTGGCTGGCTGAAAATTTTACCTGGCCTTTTTTTTTAAAATCTGGGTGTTATTATTTTACAGTGGCAAATTATATGGAATGAGACGTTAATGAATGGAATGGCATAATGATTTCTGTCTGATTCAGGTTAAGAAACAGCATTGGTCACCACCATATCACTGATTAACTTGTCAAGAGGGTTTATTGTCAAGAGCAAAGTAATCTATCTCTTTTCATATTCAAAGAATGAAAAAAAAATGTGTCCTTTCAACTCTAAAGGCAAAAGCTGCTTCACTGACTACAGCAGGGGTGTCAAAGTCCCTCCTTGAGGGCCACAATCCAGTCGGGGGTTTCAGGATTTCCCCCATGAATATGCATGAGATCTATTAGCATACAATGAAAGCGTTGCATGCAAATAGATCTCTTTTTTTAACATGAAATTTTATTGAAAATTTTATCAAAATACAAAAGGAATAACAAACAATAACATTATCAACATCGTGTTCAAGAATCAATAGAATGGAGTAAGGACGAGGATTCTGTCACAACAAAGAAAAAATAAATGCATATATTAATACCGTGTTCTGGGTTGTTGTGATAGATATCAGGAGAGTACCAGAAAAACAGGGAAAGAGGGGGGGGGGGGAGAGAAAGAAAAGGAAAAAGTAAGGAAAGAAGAAAGGGAGGGAGGGGGAAGCTAAAGAGGGGAAAGGGAAGAAATAATAGTAAAGCAAAGGGACGGGAAGAAGAAAAGAGAGTCCCCTAGAGCAGTGTTCTTCAACCACTGGTCCGTGGACCGGTGCCGGTCCACAGAGATTTCCTGCCGGTCCACAGGGCCGGCACGTGCATCAGGCCCAAAACAGTGTTCTTCAACCGCCGGTCCACGGTGCGATCGATGCGGCGTTATCTTCGAGCCAGCTCCCTCTTCCTCACTGATTCGGTGCACAAAGCCATGGGCAGTGGCTCCTACGCGCGTCTTGTGCCTGAACCGGAAGCCTTCTTTCTGACGTCGCAACGTCAGAGGGAAGGCTTCCAGATGAGGCGCAGTATGCGTAAGGAGCCACTGCCCACAGCTTTGTGCATTGCATCAGTGAGAAAGAGGAAGCCAGCCTGAAGATAACACCGGGGGCGGCATAAAATGGCCAGGCGGGAGCAGGCCAGAAGGTAAGGCATAGCATAGAGGGAGGGAGACAACAAAGGTGGGGGGAATGATTTTATTTTTGAATTTTGCGATTGAATTATGTCAATTTTGAGAATTTACATCGGCTGTCAGTGTGCTTTGTGTAGTTTAATTTTGTGGTTAACCATTATGTGTTGTTAATAAGATTATATTGTGTATCTGTGAAAAATGAATGGAAAAAAATAGTGTTACAATTAGTACTATTATGGGGGCGGGGTCTGGGGTGGAGATTGGGTAGAAATGGGCGGGGTCTGGCCCACGACTTAGCCCAGTGTTCTTCAACTGCCAGTCCGCGGACCGATGCCGGTCCACAAAATAATTCTTTTATTTCTGCCGGTCCATAGGTGTAAAAAGGTTGAAGAACACTGCCCTAGAGGCCAGAGAAAGGAAGAAGAGGAGAAGTAAGAGAGAGAGAAAGAGCAAGTGGATGGTATCAAGAGTACTAGTAGTAAGGCTTTAAAGCAGGGGTGTCAAAGTCCCTCCTCGAGGGCCGCAATCCAGTCGGGTTTTCAATATTTTCCCAATGAATATGCATGAGATCTATTTGCATGCACTGCTTTCATTGTATGCTAATAGATCTCATGCATATTCATTGAGGAAATACTGAAAACCCGACTGGATTGCGGCCCTCGAGGAGGGACTTTGACACCCCTGCTTTAAAGAGAGTCCAAGTAATCTTTAAAGTTCGCCCATTTAGTATGGACTTTAGTGGCTAGAGGCACAGTAGTAGAGATCAGCATCTCACTTTTGTGTTGTAACAGAACAGCTTGATACCAGAAATGGACGTTTAGAGAGTCAAATGATTTCCAGTTAGATAGTATAATTTGCAAGGCAACAATAAGAAGTGTATTAAGTAAAGCATGTTGAGATGCTGGTAAGTTGAACAAAGGTGCCTCTGATTTTAAAATAACTATTGTAGAGGAGAAATTTAAGTTAAATTTGAAGATTGTCTGGATAATAGACCAAACATCAGCCCAAACATTTTGTCGACAGGGACATTCAATGAGCATATGCAATAAAGTGCCTGGAAGCGTTTTACAATTCCAACATTTATTGGAAGGTAGGAGGCCCGAGACATGGAGTTTTTGAGGCGTCCAAGTGGCTTTGTGGTGTAGGAAGAACATGGATTGCATTGAATTAGCTGAGGTGATGGTTCGGATGGTTTTAGACCAAAAAGCTTCCCATTTTCGGCAGCTTAAGTCTAGTTTCCATGATTTTTGCAGGGGGATGTAAGCATCAAATCGGGACTTAATTAATACTTTGTAGATGTGAGACACAACATGACCTGTGGTTGTCTCCTTCAGTAGCTCAGTTGGTAGAGTGGAGGACTGTAGAAGCCGTTCACAGCGCTGGCATGCAAATAGATCTCATGCATATTCATTGTGGAAATCCTGAAAACTCAACTAGATTGCAGCCCTCGAGGAGGTACTTTGACACCTCTGGTCTATAGTGTATAATGAAGAAACTTCTTATGATGGCTTAATACATTTTGCTGTCGTTTCCACACATATTATTTCTCCTGAAAGAATTGCATTTAAATATATTATTTCAATTCTTGCAACTGGCTAAAAAAAGAACATATTCTATAGAAATGTGAATAAATGAGAGTGGTTTGAAAAGTTTGGTTTAAAAAAAAAAAAATCAAGTGAAACAACATAGTCTCCATCAAGCCCACAGTTTTTTGATATCATAGGGAAAATAGCTTATGCAAAAATGGAAACTCACTGGACTAACCCCCACCCCCCACCCCCATTTACAAAACCGTAGCATGGTTTTTCGCGCCAGACACAGCGGCAATGGATCTATGAGCATCAGAGCTGTTACCGCCAAAAACTGCGCTGCAGTTTTGTTAAAGGGGGTAAGTGTATAGCCCTCAATGGAGACTACGCTGTTTCACTTGCTTTTATACCAAACTTTTCAAACCACACTCGTAGCTGTGTGCTAATTAAGTAGTCAATGCATTTTTAAAGAACAGTGTCTGAAAAAGGACAGATTACTGAAGTCCAACTAGTTTCATCTAATAAGGATTTTGCTTAATTTCTGTTGATATTTCTGCTTCCTGATTGTTCTAGGCTCTCCCCCTTCATTTGGTGGCCTCATTTTGGGGGGGGGGGGGAGGGGAGGCAGGTGATTTTTTTTTCCCCATGATTATTTTTTATTATGTTATTTTCTGTACTTCAAATTGTTGCTGTATTTTAAAAAAATTTGCGGTGTAGCTATCAAGGTGTAGTACCTTAATTTACCATGGAAGCCACCAAACTGCAGTATCCCAGTAGTGTAGGTTGCTGAATCTTTTTTAAAATGAACGATACTGCTTGTGAACCACTGTGCAAGCAGTGTTATTCCATCCTCCCGGGAGCATTGGGTTACCAAGCCATGGCCTAATCCTCCTAGGCTGCATTTGAAGGGGACTGGCAACATCATAAAATATCTGGTCCCAGAGTGCCCCCTTCCTAAGCACAAAACCGCCTGTGAACACTCTCAATATTGCCCAATTAAACACCCCCCCCAAAAAAAACACACACACACAGACTTATAGGACCCTCAAGTGTTGAACCTCCAATTAGAAATTATCCTACCTCATGGAACATCCCCAAGCTGCCAATACTCCACCACCTCTGTTGGAGGTAGATGACCGGATGCGGCATAGGAATGGAACGTGTGTCAAAGGGCTTCTAAGAGCGTGCTAGCTTAAAGACCCCGATGATAATTTTCTCTTCTCTTGCCGCTGCTAAATCTTGACCTTCAGTAGTGTGGGACCCCGGATCAATCAACAGTGATGGGGAGGGTGCCGCTGAGCACCAGCTTAGAGGTACAGAGAGAGACTCGCATACAGACAGAGGTGGATACTAGGCCAGCAGAAAGGAGAAAGGGGTAGCATGGCAGTCAGGAGGAGGAGGAGGCTGAGCAAGGGAAGATGAGTGTGAGAGGGGATGTAAGGGATATGAAAGAGTGTGGTAGGATGCTATCTAGGTGGAGGGAAAGAAGGTGGTGGTTGGAGGAAGGGAGTGGGTTAAAGAGGTGGTGCAACTTTCCTTGCACTGAAGAGGGAGGGGGGGGAGTATACTACAAAAACAAAGGCTTCCAATATCCTTCAGTGTAACATATCAGAGCTGGTGATCAGACACCTGCTGTGAGCTTTGCAAAGCAGTACATAGGAGGTTTCTCAGTCTACTCTAGAGGAATATCTGCATGTGGGTGGACAATGCTAATTCCTAACTCACTGATAAGTTAAAAATAACATATTACTATACAAATACTGTAAGCAGTAATAGAAAGAGACAGCTGTTAGGAAGAGCAAGACAAGGCATTTAGAAATGATTCACCAAGCAAGAAAACACTCACCCCCAAACAACCGGTCTATGGTTGAAAACCCTGGGCAGCTGGGCTTCAAAAACAAAAAAAAGAAAGGTAAGGTCAGGCAAGAGGGAAAGGTTTGTGGGCTCGCTTTGCATACTGTGGCTTTGATTTCAGCTTTGTGACTTAAGCTCCGTGTGTTTTCCCAGAACCTTGATATCTCAGAGTCAGAGGATGGCCCTGCATCCCCTCCCCACCTTCTCACAGCCACTACTACATCAAGGTTTAAAGGGCAGGTGTGACAACCCCACCCCTTTTCCTAGAGGTCTAACAGTCCAAAGGTGACATAAATTTAGGCTGGAAGTAATCAAATCCAGCCAGGGTAGGCTGGGGCTAGAGACAAATTTTTCCCCGTCCCTATGGGAACTCATTTTCCCGTCCTGTCCCCGCAAATTCTTTGCCTGTCTCTGCCCCATTCCTGCAAGCCCTGCCCTCATCTGCACAAGCCTCGCACACTTTAAAATCATAAGTGTTTGAGGCTTCTGCGGTTAAAGCAGAGCTTACAGGAATGGGGGCGGGGACGGGACAGGGAAATTGAGCTCCTGCAGGGACGGGGGAAAAATGAGTCCCCATTTCATTCTCTAGCTGGAATTATGTCGCTGCTGTGGACTACACAGAAACCTCCCTTGGGCTCTATTTTTCTTGTCTGGCTGTGCTTTTATTCTTCTCTGTGCTCCTCCATCCTGCGTTGGACAGATGATAGAGTAGTCCTCTTCTCTGCAGCGCATTTCAGCTCCCGCTGTCTTCACAGATTTTATCAACAAGTCCTTGAACCGTACTTTCAGCTGTTAAGAGATGCTGTGACACGTTCTGCCACCATTCAAGCACGGATCCTATACCTGCTCAGCAGGCTTCAGCCATGTCTGTTATTAAAGGTAATCTCTGAAATGTTACCCTAACACTTGTAATCATCAGCTCAAAGAAGCCTTTCCCCACTTGCTCTCCATTTACTCAGTTTTTAACCTGTGCGCTTTACCGCCAACCTGTGTTTCATCACATCAGAATTTGACATTATTGATAGTATTCCATATAGCCTTTTCATACTTAAATATATTCATATTTATCAACTGCTCAAGCATAGGCTTTTATAATTTTTGTGTTTTGAAGGTTAGCTTAAGAATATGAGCTCCTCAGTGTTCCTTTCTATTTGGATAAAGGCTTAACTCTCTCACCTGTGAAAATGGAGGTATATCTCAAAAGGTCACCTACTACTGTTAATTATTTCTAGAGACTGAAGCTCAAAAATCCATCTTTGCTCTTTATAGCTCTATAAGCTCCTTACTTATAGATCTATATGCTCTTTGCCCTTTTTGCTCTATAAGCATTGGTCAATTTTGCAACTTTATGAAGATTAGCAGTTCCCCCGATCTTTGAATAAATTATGACAGGTGTACACCTGGCAGGGCCTCCGCGTGTGCAGATCGCCGGACTTGATGGACCGAAGGTCTGATCCGGAGATGGCATTTCTTATGTTCTTATGAATATCACAAAGGTACAAAGAATAGGAGAAATACTTACATATAAGAGATTTACTATCAAATAGACCACACTGCATTGATGGGACACGCTAAATGCGAGTCTTGTCAGTGGTGCGAGTCTGCAATAGAGGGGATAAAGTGGAAGGCCCTGGGTTCTGATTGGGTTATATACTCTAGGATGAATACTTCTTGCATTTCAAAAGGGTTATTTACGCAATAGTCTGCCCATGTGATAAGTTGTATGTGGGGAGATCCATGCGTTCGATAAAAACAAGACTTACGGAGTGTAGCCACATGGTTGGGGAGGGGGGGACTGGAAGGAAGAGAGAGAGGGTGCTAGTGTTGGCCACATGGGGTAAGGGGCTGGAGGGAAGGGATAGAGAGGGTGCTGGCCACATGGGGTGGAGAGAAGGGAGAGAGGCATTGGATTGGGAGCTGGAGAGGAAGGGAGAGAGGGTGTTGGACCCTTGGAGGCTGCTGACTCTTGGAGGGTGCTGAATCTGCAGGAAGGAGGAGAGAGAAGGGAAGGAACAGAGATAGAAGATGAATTGTGAGTACAGAGAAAGAAGAAAATGTCAAATGGACAGGAGACCCTGGCGAGCAAGTTAACAGAAGACAAGCAGAAACCAGAGCCTGGGACCAACATGATTTGAATAATAAAATAACCAGACAACAAAAGGTAGAAAATAATTTTATTTTCTATTTTGTGATTGCAATACATCAGATTTGAAATGTATATCCTGCCAGAGCTGATGTTAGACAGCGAGCACACGCTAGGACCTAACAGAGAGAGGAAAAGTCCTCTTTTTTTCTTTTTGTTTGTGTATACTTGACAACACCAGTGTGGGTATGGAGAGAGCAAAAGTGAGTGGGGGGGGGGTGTGTGTGAAGAAGCTGAAAACGAGCCCACAAGGAAGGGAAAAGCTTGCAGTTGACAAGGGGTAGCTGGGGGCAGAGAAGGGCATGATGTAATTCATGTAATCCATTTTTCTAGCTAATTTTAAAGCTGTGTCACAGAAAGCGAACTGAATAGTATTGAATCGAAAAATCAAAATCAATTGGCAAAATCTAATCAAAAAATGATTTCCCTGAATTGGACAGATCTACCTTTCACTCATTCTAGAATACTATTTCACTATTAGTGATAGACCTGTAATATTTCTGGTGAAAAGTTGTGTTTGAGGAGCAGGGGTTTATATCGTTATATTAGCTAATATTGGTTCAGTTGTAGCTCAAGGTGAGTTACATTTGTGTACAGTAGGCTCTTCAGGAAAATATTTCTTCTTTTGCTTCTGACCAAGACACAAAGTTAAGAATATTAGATCTATGCATATCTCAATTACAGTTTTGTCATGTGACGCTGATGAAGAATAATGTGAGAAAACATTAAGAATTCCAGCAGATGACTGTTTGAGGTCTTCCATGATGTTTCCTAGGGATAAGCAGAAAAATAATCTTTTGAAGGTCCTAAGAATGCCCAAAAGGTTTTATTATATACAGCTCAGCAAAAGAGATATTCTATGAAGAGGCTTCCCCAGTAGGTTGTCTTTCAGTGGACAGCAAGATCTCAGCTGTGCCTTAGAAATGTCTTTGGATCAGTAAATTATCAGAGGAACCCTTGATTATATCTTGGAACTTTCCCAAGAGTAGACCTTGAAACTTTTTTGTGACATACCCGTCCCCCCCCCCCCTTTTTTACTAAACCGCGATAGCGATTATTAGCACAGGGAGCCGCGCTGAATGCTCCATGATGCTCCTGACGCTCATAGAATTCCTATGAGTATTGGGAGCAGTGTGGAGCATTCAGCGCAGCTCCCTGCGCTAATAATCGCTATCGCGGTTTAGTAAAAGGGGGGTTAATTTATTTTTCTTGAAAAGTTAGTAAGCATCTGGCCATTAAGATTTATGCAGCCATTGCACAAATAAATGTTTAGAATATAAATATATATGCGATTCCCACTGAGAATTTACTGCCAATATTAAGAGCACAATATCTTACCATCAAATCTAAACCAATTAGTTCTACTCCAACTGGCAAAACTGAAACTGCTGGAGGTGAAGTGGATTTGACAAACATGTTGGAAAATTCTCTGGAAGTGATAGAGATTTAATTCTTAGAACTTATTTCAGACATAAATGCTCAATTTATGGGTTCAACAATAGGCATTTCTCATGAAATCTCACAGGCGTCACAAAGGAGAAGAAGGGACTTTTTGGCTTATAGGTCTAGGATCCTGTCCATAGGTGCCACATTTATTTTGAAATTTCTGGCAAATTGGTGTCTTACTTATGGTGGTAAATATTTTCTTTTTTTTTTTAATATCCCAAACAATTGTTGGAATTTATCGTGGCTAAAGAAGGTGGTGGGGTTACAATTGGTCCTATAGCCCTTCCAATAGAGTAATGTGAACTGGCTGCTGGGTTTTTGCTTCCTTATCGTCCCCAAGAGTTCAAGTTTCAAGTTTTTACTAACATTTGATCATCGCCTATCCAAATCCTAAGCAATGTACATAGAATTATTTGTTAAAAAAGGTAATTATAATAATTCATAAATATATTAACTCAAGACACAACTGACAGGACAAAAGTTCCCTTCATCTGAGAAATGGATTTCTGTCTTCAAAACATCAATTCTCATAAAATTGGTTAGTCTATAAGGTGCTACCAGCTTCTTTGTTAATTTTGTTCCATGTGTTTTCTGCATTGTCCAGAATATCTCCGGAAGACTTTCCAACTAAATCCAGCTAGGTTATTGTCTTGTTTTTAGCTTTGATTTTACATAAATAGTGATAGTTTTCATATTCATATTCAGAAAACCAAAAACAAATTACACTTCTACTTAGTCCAAAAAAAGGAAGAAAACACTCACAGGTAATCAAATGTGAACACTATGATACAAAAATACAGTAAAACCTTGGATTGCAAGTAACTTGCAATTTTATTAAATTTTAACTTGATATACAAGCAATGTCTTGCAATACAAGTATATACAGTATACACATATCACAACTGAGCTGATGGTTCTTCTCTCTCTGACACTGCAGGAGTGTAGTGACTGTTCTAAATGAGCGAAGTCTTGCAATACGAGTACGAGTACGTATAGTATTTTGTATTAAAGTTTTGGAGTTATGGAACGAATCATCTGAGTTTCCATTATTTCTTATGGGGAAATTCGCTTTGATATACGAGTGCTTTGGATTACAAGCATGCTTCTGGAACAAATTATGCTTGCAAACCAAGGTTTTACTGTACACTGCAAAGTATTGTAGTATCAAACATGTTTCAAGTATCTGTCACCAATAACAGAATAATTGGAATGAAAAAGCCTCAGATTCCCACCTCCACCCTTCATGCCATAAATTCACCGTGTTTCCAAAATTCTAGTATATGTGAACTGTGAGCCTCCATAATGGCTGACCCTCATTAAGTTTGTCCTTTTTAAGCTAGTACACATAATCTGATGCTCTTAATAATGCAAAAACATATTCAATAGGCATTACTTCCTAAAGTCTCAAGTTAAGCAACTGGTGATAGAAAAGATAAGTCTCAGTTCTCCCTTCCATCAAAAATAGTTTCAGATAGTCTTGATTATTCTGCTGTGTCTGAGACCCTTCTTATGTCATCTTCTAAAGCAGTGTTCGTCAACCTTTTTACACCTATGGATCAGCGGAAATAAAAGAATTATTTTGTGGACCAGCAAACCACTAAGACTGAAATTTAATAAAACGTCTCCGCCCCGTCCCTGCGAGCTTGGTCACCGTTAACCATCTGATCCCATCCGCACAAGCCTCAAATAGTTATGATTTTATATTGAACGTATTTTATTAAAGTATAAAAAGAAACAATATTCTGTACAATTGTCATTTTATAAATACAAATAATACAGAGCAAGGATCAACAGAACCCCTGTCTCCCCTCCCCTTCACATATATCCCCTCTACTATCAAGAAAACTGAATAAGCCAAATTGTTACAGAATGCTACACAGAAATATCATGCTAACAGAATACCGCAATCACACATGACAGGAATAGTGTTAGGGGAGTGCAACTAGGGAAACTGCCCCCCTGGTCAGAGAGAGCCCTAAGCCAGCTGGAAGCTAAAGAAGCACTGCCTGGGCTTTGAAGTCTCCAGTTATGTCTAACACCAGCTCTAGCAGGATACATATTTCAAATCTGATATATTCTAATCATTATATTCTACCTTTTGATGTCTCTGGTTTCTGCTTTCATCTTCTTTTCACTCTCTTCCTTTCAGCATCTGCCCTCTCTGTCTCTTCAATCCAGCATCTGCCCCTTTCATCTACTGTCTGCCCTCTCCCCCTTCCATATGGTATCTGCCTTCTTTCTATGCCCCTTTCCATCCAGCTTGCATCCCCTTTCTCCTTTCCAGCTTCACTGCTTTCTTCATTTTTATCTCTCTACACCAGTTCTAGCATCTGTGTCCCTCTCTCCTTATTTCTCTGCTGACCCCCTTCCCAGCATCAATTTCTCTCAACTTTCTCATTCCTCTGTCTCTCCCCTTTCCCTCATCTGATCTCTCCATTCCATCCTTACCCCCTTCCCCTCCTCTAATCTCTCTGCCAACTGTCTCCTTCCATTTTTCCTCCTCCCCTCCCAGCAGCATCTCTCCTTCTCCCTCCTTTCAAGTCCTATAGCAGCTCTCCTTTTATCCAAGAGCTTCCCAGCATCCAACAGTGGCTTCCTCCCCTTCCCTCTGCTCCCCTCAGTACTTGCCTGCAACAGCGCCAATAGCATCAGCACAGCGATCCACTTTAGCAGCCTTGGGGCTTTTGCTGAATCACAGCCCACCTCTGATGATGCAACTTCCTCTTTCCTCAGAGGCGGCGTGACCCTCAAAGGACCCAAGGCTGCCTAAGCGAATCACTGCACTGATGGTATTGGCGCTGTTGCAGGCAAGTATTGAGAGCTAGGAAGCAAAACATCAGAGCTTCCCTGATCTTGCCGGCCCTGTGCGGACCGGCAGAAAATTTCTGCGGACCGACAGTTGAAGAACACTGTTCTTAAGTACTGTTAGGATTTCTGAACAGAGGTTGGGTAGCCATTTGTTGCCAGGAACAGTTCCTGTTTCCATATAGCTCCTATATTGACCCTGACCACTCACCTTGCTTCGGATATAGGATTACCAAATTATCTGATGGAGTTTTTATCGCTGTGGATCCAACTTTGTAGACAGTATTGCTCTTACCTGGTCAAACCTGGTTCATATCACACTGCTCTTTTTTCTATCTTAAGTTTGGACAATTTGCACGAGAACTAAAGATGGACTATGTTAAAGAATATATTTCTCTTTTTTCTTTATATTCTGTATTCAATTGTTATCTGACGAATTGAAGAGATATTTCAGTATTTCCTGTACAATAGTGTATATAATTATTTGAAATGATAAATAATTAAAAAAAAAAAAAGAAGAATATTTCAGATTTGAAATATATATCCTATTAGAGCTGGTATTAGACTTAACTGGGGACCGCAAAGCCCAGGCTGTGCTTCTTTAGCTTCCAGCTGGCTTAGTGCTCTCTGACCAGGGGGCAGTTGCCCTAGTTGCATTCCCCTAACACCATTCCTGCCATGTATGACTGAAGTATTCTCTTAGCTTGATTTTTCTGTGTAGCATTCTGTAGTAATTTGGTTTGTTCAGTTTTCACAATAGTGGAGGGGAGTATTTATGAAAGGGAGGGGAGACAAGTGTTTTGTTGATCCTTGCTCTGTATTATTTGTGTTTATAAAATGACAATTGTACATAATATTGTCTCTTTTTATACTTTAATAAAATAAGTTCAGTATAAAATCATAACTATTCGAGGCTTGTGCGGATGGGATCTGACAGTTTGCAGGGTGGGGACGGGAACAGAGCTCACAGGGGTGGGGCAGGAACGGGGACTGAGCTCGCAGGGGTGGGGCAGGAATGGGGACTGAGCTCGCGGGGACGGGGCAGGGACGGTGATAAATTTTTTTCCCCGTGTCATTCTCTAGTCTGGTTATTTGGTTAGTGGACTGAATATCATCGCTTACCACCCTTGCTCTGCCCACAGATAGTGCCAGGGTGATCTGCAATGATGATCAGTGACACTATCAAGAAAATGCTGTTGCAAATCAGTGAACAGCCCGGTCTTGCTTATCCAGGTAGCAGGTGTAGTTACCCAGAGACATGCCTTAAATATTGGTCCAATTGTTTCCATTTGATCTGCTAGATAGCAACAGCAGTGTAGGAAATCCTAATAAACCATAAATTCTTTTCTGTAGTGAAACATAAAACTCGGCAAAAACACAGCTATTGCAATTTGTGCAGTGCTTTGCAATCCTCTATCCCTTTTCTATGTTAAATACCCTCACAAAACCTCTGAAAATTGCACACTTTGTTTATGCTTTTTCACTTTTAAAAGCCCATGGCAAATATTTATGAATCCAAAATGTCTGTGAATATTGTGCATAAGCAGTCATGAACAATTCACTTTTTGCACACATTTACAGCAAACTGCCAATTTCTCTGTTTGTTCTTGTTATTTTTTTTTTTCCTACAAATTTAAAAGAACATAAAGAACACATAATGCTGTCAAGCCTTGTAGGATCCTGAAGTCTGTGGCAGCATTTCCTGCCCACGCACCACCCCTTAATTCTAGCAAACTGCCAGGATTCCATTTGCATTCAGTTTGGCTGTTTCAAATTGACCAGCACTGGCGAACAAAATAAGTCTGTTCAGTGCCCTACTGTACCTTTTAAACAGCTTCTTTTTTTTTTTTTTTTTTTTTTTTTTTCAGATTAGATGCAAGAGTCTTGTTGGAATTCATATGCCATTGGCTAAAATTACATGGTTGGATGATCCAACATGCTTGTTATAAATCAGGGGTTTTGTAGCCTTTCTGGTTTACTTGAGGTGTAATTGCATGGCCTTTCTCTGTTGCAAATGACTAAAAGATACCGCTGAAAAACTAAGAACATAAGAATTGCCGCTGCTGGCTCAGACCAGTGGTCCATCCTGCCCAGCAGTCCGCTCTTGCGGTGGCCCCCAGGTCAAAGACCAGTGCCCTGAGACCAGCCCTACCTGCATATGCTACAGTTCCATCAGGAACTTGTCTAACTTTGTCTTAAATCCCTGGAGGGTGTATTCCCCTATAACAGCCTCCGGAAGAGCATTCCAGGTGTCTACCACTCTCTGGGTGAAGAAGAACTTCCTTACGTTCATACGGAATCTATCTCCTTTCAGTTTTAGAGAGTGCCCTCTCGTTCTTCCTACCTTGGAGAAGGTGAACAATCTGTTTTTATCTACTAAGTCTATTCCCTTCAGTATCTTGAACGTTTCGATCATGTCCTTTCTCAGTCTCCTCTTTCCAAGGGAGAAGAGGCCCAGTTTCTCCAACCTCTCACTGTAAGGCAACTCCTCCAGCCCCTTAAATAAAACTTGGAATAAACATTTATCCCAGGACAAGCAGGCATGATATTCTCACATGTGAGTTCACATGTGGGTGACGTCATCTACGGAGCCCCGATGCGGAAGCATTTTCAAGCAAACTTGATTGAAGATTTAAGTTTGCTCTGCTGCTCCACGCATGCGTGCCTTCCTGTTCCACTAGGGGGCGCATCCCCTCGTGGTCTCCAGTTCAAAATTTTCCGCTGAGCCTAGAAGTCGTGTTTTTTCAGGCTCTGCCCCAACTGCCTTCTAGCACCGCGATTTTTTCTTGTTTTTCTCGATTAAGTCGCTGTGCGCGAATTTTTTCTTGTTTCAACTTGTTCCTGCTTCATTTTGACCGACCCGGAGCCTTCCGGGTCCCCGTGGCCGCGTGGCTACTCGAGCCGCGGCCAGTTTCGATTCTATGTCCTGGCCTTTGACCGGCTTTAAAAAGTGCACCCGGTGCGAGCGGCTTCTTTCCATCACAGACCCGCATCGCCGGTGCATCCTCTGCCTGGGGGCCGCTCATCCGACCGACTCCTGCCCCCAGTGCGCTACTTTCCAGAACCGGGCCCTCCGTCGAAGAAAAGCCCGCATGGCGGATCTTTTCGCCCCAGACCAACCCTCTACCTCGGCCTCGAGGTTGGCCCCGGCCTCGGCCCCGGCCTTGACCTCGGCCCCGAATACCTCGGCATCGCCCCGAGACCCGAATCCGAAGTCCTCGGGACAACAGAAAGCCTCGGCCCAGGGTAAGTCCCCTTTTCCCTCTTCAGGTTCCGTAACAACGAAGAAGCCAGCCTCAGGGACACCGGTGACTCATGGCGGAAGTCCCATGCTTACAGCCCCGGCGAAGCCCTCCAAGCCTTCGGGCCGTGCCTCCACCACATGGGAATACTCTGATACGAGGTCGCCCCCGGTGGAGTGCACCGAGGCAGTGGACATGCCTTCGATGCTGTCCTTGCCCGTCTTCCAGGATCTACTCCGAGCGATGATCTCGTCGGAGCTGTCCGCTGCAATGGCCCAGCTACAACCGGCCTCGACCTCGACCCCGCATGTGCCAGACCAGCCTGAGCTTCGCGTCGAGCCACCTCGGGGAAAAGTGCGCAAGCTTCGCCGCATCCCATCCTCCTCGGACTCCTCGCCGAGGTGCCCGAGGCGTTCTCCCTCCACAGACCGCCGCGGGGCAAAACGTCGTGCTAAAACGACAGAAACCTCGAACCGCCGTACCTCCAAGAAGGCCCAGGGTTCCCCCACTCTACGAGGCCGTTCACCTACACCTCGTACGGGACCACTGAGGGTGGCAGAGTTATCACTCTCCAACCCGTGCATCCTCCGAACACCCCCTCGGACCGGGGCGCCGATCCGAGGTTTCGGGCTTTCACCGAGGGAGTCCGGGTCGAGGTCACCGATTCGACATCGATCGGTACCCCGAACCCCGGCGTCGTCTCCGAGGGGCTCCTTGACACATCGGAGATCCACGACCCCGGAACACTTTCACAGTGCTTCCCTGGTCTCGGAGCGTGGATCGGAGCAGGAACCTCGATACTCGAGGGAAGCCTCCCCTTCCTTCTCCACCCGACGGAGGTCTCATTCACCGACCCCGCACAGGGCCTCGGGAACATCCCGCCCATCCTTCTCTCGCTTTGTCCAGGACATGGGCCACGCTTTGAATTTAGACCTCCAGTCCGACTCCAGATACTCTAAAGAGTACCTAGCGGAACTGGATATGCCATCACTGCCCAGAGAGTCCCTACGCTTACCGCCTAACCCGGTACTCCAACAGGCTCTCTTCAGGAACCTGGAGACCCCCTATATGGTCACAGCCATGCCTTCCAAAATGGAAGCCAAGTACCGTACGGTACCCTTCCCGGGATTTGAACAACCACAGCTTTCCCACCAGTCGCTGTTAGTAGAATCCTCCTTAAAAAAGGCTCACCCCTCTCGGGTCTCAGCGGCGGTCCCCCCAGGCCGAGAAGGCCGAACCCTAGATAAGTTCGGCAGGAGACTATATCAAAATGCGATGATGGCCTCTAGGGTGCAAAGTTACACTTTCACCTTCACATCCTACCTCAAACACCTCATTGGACTACTGAGAGCTTTTGAGACTGACCTACCGGTCCCACGCCAAGGAGCGTTTAGCCTGCTTTTAGAGTCTCTCTCCAACCTACGCCTCCATCTATTCCACGCGGCCTACGATGGCTTCGAACTCTCCTCCAGAGAGGCAGCCTTTGCTATCGCCATGCGCCGACTAGCTTGGCTGCGCCTGGTCGACATGGACCCCAACTTACAGGACCGGTTGGCTAACCTCCCCTGCATGGGAAAAGAACTGTTCGATGACACTATCGAGGCGGCTACAAAACGCCTCTCCGAACACGAACGCTCGTTTGCCTCCCTCGTCCGGCAAAAGCCTAAACCGCCCGCGTCCAGGCCGTTCAGGGCCCCTCCGCGCCGCTACCCACAAAAATCCACTCCTGCCTTCTCGCGGCCCCCACCCAGGTGCCCGCAAGCCCACCATCGGGCTCTGCCCAAGTCCCAACCGCCTGCGACTAACAAACCATCCCCGTCCTTTTGACGGGATACGCGGAAGGGGGCGGGCCCCCTCCGCCATAGTCCCAGGCCTCCTTCCCATCGGGGGTCGCCTCAAAGCCTTCTACCCTCACTGGGAACAAGTCACGTCGGACACATGGGTCCTTGGCGTGATCTCATCAGGATACTCTCTCAACTTTCGGGCCATCCCTCCAGACAACCCCCCAAGGAATTGCCCTCCCAACCGGACGCAGCTACCCCTACTCCTCTCCGAAGCTCGAGACCTGCTTCGCCTGAGAGCAGTGGAGGAGGTTCCCCCCGGCCAACGGGGGAAGGGCTTCTACTCCCATTACTTCCTGGTACCGAAAAAAACGGGAGACCTACAGCCAATACTAGACTTGAGACGCCTCAACAAATTTCTGGTACGGGAAAATTTTCGGATGCTTTCCCTACCGACCCTCTACCCCCTGATCAACGAGGGCGACTGGCTCTGCTCCCTCGATCTGAAGGAGGCGTACACACATGTCCCAGTACACCCCGCTCACCGCAAGTTCCTGCGTTTTCAGGTAGGGGACTGGCACCTACAATACCGCATCCTCCCCTTCGGCCTAGCATCATCACCTCGGGTCTTCACCAAGTGCCTCGTGGTGGTCGCAGCTACCTTACGCTCCCAGGGCCTTCAGGTATTCCCCTACCTGGACGACTGGCTGATCAAGGCCCCGTCCAGGGAAGGGGTTATCTCAGCGACCCAACAGACTATTATCTACCTACAGAGTCTGGGGTTCGAGATAAACTTACCGAAATCCCAACTACGCCCCTCGCAGTCCCTACAGTTCATCGGGGCCACGCTGGACACAGTTCGCCTCCGTTCCTTCCTCCCCCCTCCGCGCCTAGAGGCGTTAGTAAGTCTGAGTCGAAGGATCTCCCGGCTGACCTCGGTATCAGCTCGACAGATGATGACTCTCCTGGGCCACATGGCCTCCACCGTCCATGTCACACCCTTCACCCGCCTCCATCTGAGAATCCCTCAATGGACCCTGACCTCTCAATGGCGTCAAGACCGGGACCCGATCGATCGTCCCGTGACAGTGACTCCTTCCTTGCAATGATCGCTCCGCTGGTGGGCCGACTCTTCAAATCTTTCCAAAGGTTTGCTCTTCCTCGCCCCACCTCACAGCAAGGTACTCACCACGGACTCATCGGAGTACGCTTGGGGAGCCCATCTGGACGGCCTACGCACTCAAGGGACGTGGTCAGCAGAGGACCGTCACTGCCACATCAACGTGCTAGAGCTTCGGGCCATCTATCTCGCAGCTGTAGCGTTTCAACATCTGCTCCACGACCGGGTGGTTCTTATCCGAACCGACAACCAGGTAGCAATGTACTACGTAAACAAACAAGGGGGAACAGGGTCTTGGTCCCTTTGTCGGGAAGCCCTGCGCCTCTGGAAATGGGCAATCTCCAACAACACCTTCCTTCGAGCGGTGTACATACAAGGAGAACAAAACTGTCTGGCGGACAGACTCAGCCACCTCCTCCAGCCACACGAGTGGTCACTGCACTCTCAGACCCTACGACAGGTGTTCAAAAAGTGGGGGACGCCTCAAATAGATCTGTTCACATCCCCCCACAACCACAAGCTGCCTCTCTTCTGCTCCCGGATGTACTCCCCGTACTGGCTCGAGGCCGACGCCTTCCTCCTCGACTGAGAGGGAAGGTTTCTGTACGCGTTCCCGCCGTTTCCTCTGATCCTGCGGACGCTGGTCCACCTGAAAACGGTGCAAGCCACCCTGATCCTGATTGCTCCTCGCTGGCCACGCCAGCCTTGGTTTTCCCTTCTACTTCAACTCAGTGTCAGAGATCCACTACCTCTGCCTCGGTTTCCCTCTCTACTATCACAGGGTCAGGGTTCGCTGTTACATCCCAATCTTGTGACAAACCCAGCACCAGCACTAGTCCGGTCCCTGATAGGATCGGATGCAGAAGAGCAGACCAGATCGATTCTGGCACTCACCTTGAGGCTGACCTCCCTTGCCCCCATAACCAAAGAGATAGTGAACTGGAACAGAGGCAGGCAGATTGGCAACATCAGCCTCCTGTCTCTAGAGCAGCTAGAGAAGCCACGAGGAAGGTAGCTGCAGTAGAAAAACCTAGGCAGAGAAAAACTGCTGTAGAGCCAAAACCCATCCCCCGCTACAGGCTGAAGGGGATTGGCTCTGATCTGTTTAAAAGCAGGTTGAGTCAAGGAGGGAGAGGAGGAGCGAGTGACCAGGGCGAGTCACTCCCACAGCTCAAGGCAGGTGAAGAGCTGTGGAACAGAGCAGGAGAGGAAAACGTGCTGGATTATTCCATGCAGGATTTGGAGGAAATCCTGCCTACTTCAAACTACCAGGTTCTAGATTGTGTGGAAGGCATGGAGATAGAACTGGCTGGCCCTATGTTAGAAAGCCAGACGGAAGGTATGGAAGTTGCATGAAAGAATGCAGCAACTGAGAAACCATTAGTGGTTTGTGTTTCTTTCTTTCTTTTGCTGATGTTTGGTTTGTTTCTGTTGTGCAAACTATGCCTGCAGAAGTTAAGATATGTTTGAACTTTATAAGTATTTTGAGAGTAAGAATAATACTTGCTTCAAACTGAGGAATGGATTTAAAAGCAAGTTTATGAACCTGAAGCTCCAACTGACATAGTTAAGTTTGGTTTTTGGAACTTTAGAAATCCTGCTGTGACTCCCGTTCTTGAAGCTAATTAGATTATCTGTCTCAGCTGTGTGATTTTGCCTGCATGTGTGAGCTGAGAGAAAAGCTGAACTGTTACCAGAGTTTGCTGTGGCTATGTTTGCCTAAGGAGTTTTGATTTATTTTGAATTTGCAGTAAAGCTTTATTTTTGCAAATCTACTATTTTTGTTGAATGACCTGCAAAAGTGATGTTTGTTTTCTGTTGCATACTTTTGACCTGTGGGTCAGAATAAACAACTTATTCTTTCCTAAAGAACTTGTTTTGGCTGGTGATATGGTGAAACCTTTTTACTTACCTTGCATCTCTTAGGCCCAGGCAATTGCCCAGGGCCACCTGAAAAAGTCCTGAAGGTACCCCTGGTTGGAGGGGACACGCCAGAATCCCTGTGTTTGTCACCCGACAGCCCTACTCTGCGGAGGGTTGGTGACAATCTTCAATCTCTTCATCTGAATGCTTGGTTTCTTTCCCCCTGACTTCTCTCCCCGTGTCTCAATCAGTCAAGGAGATACTGGAGGCCTTTAGAAACACCTCGACGAGAACCTGCTACTCCCAAAAGTGGACCAGATTCTCAGCCTGGTGCTCTGGTCCTTGACTATTTACTTCAATTATCTCACTCTGGCCTAAAGACCAACTCCATTCGAGTACACCTCAGTGCGATTGCGGCCTTTCATCAGCCCCTGGAAGGGAAAGCCCTCTTGCTCCATCCCTTAGTCTCTCGCTTCATGAAGGGTATTCTGAATGTCCACCCTCCTCTCAAACCTTCTCCGGTGGTTTGGGACCTTAACGTGGTTCTGGCTCAACTAATGAAACCCCCATTTGAGCCCCTAGACAAATGCCATCCAAAATTCCTCACTTGGAAGGTGATTTTCCTGCTTGCGCTCACTTCCGCTCGGCGGGTTAGTGAGCTACAGGCTCTGGTAGCGGACCCACCCTTCACTGTATTCCATCATGACAAGGTGGTACTCCGCACTCATCCAAAGTTCTTGCCTAAAGTAGTGTCTGATTTTCATCTCAATCAGTCCATTGTCTTACCTGTGTTTTTCCCAAAGCCCCACTCTCACCCCAGAGAGGTGGCGCTCCACACTCTTGACTGCAAGAGAGCGTTGGCCTTTTACCTCCAACGCACTCAACCACACCGAAAAGTCCCACAATTGTTTTTGTCCTTCGACCCAAACCGGTTAGGTCACCCAGTTTCCAAGCGCACCTTGTCCAACTGGTTGGCCGATTGCATCTCCTTTTGCTACGCTCAGGCTGGTCTCGCGCTGCATGGTCGAGTAACGGGACACAAAGTCTGAGCGATGGCAGCCTCCGTAGCGTTCCTCAGGTCCACACCTATTGAGGAAATCTGCAAGGCTGCCACGTGGTCTTCGGTTCATACTTTCACCTCCCACTACTGTCTGGACTCACTGTCCAGGAGCGATGGCCGGTTCGGCCAATCGGTCTTGCGAAATCTATTTGCTTAAATTGCCAACTTCCCTCCATCCCTTTTCAGTTAGCTTAGAGGTCACCCACATGTGAGAATATCATGCCTGCTTGTCCTGGGATAAAGCACAGTTACTTACCGTAACAGGTGTTATCCAGGGACAGCAGGCATATATTCTCACAACCCGCCCACCTCCCCGAGGTTGGCTTCTTTGCTAGTTAAGTGAACTGGAGACCACGAGGGGATGTGCCCCCTAGTGGAGCAGGAAGGCACGCATGCGTGGAGCAGCAGAGCAAACAAATCTTCAATCAAGTTTGCTTGAAAATGCTTCCGCATCGGGGCTCCGTAGATGACGTCATCCACATGTGAACTCACATGTGAGAATATATGCCTGCTGTCCCTGGATAACACCTGTTACGGTAAGTAACTGTGCTTTATTGGCTAAATCCTGCTACAATCACTCATATGAAGGGAAAGTGGTAAAACTAGAGGGCTTATCTTGAGGTTGCAGGGAAGAAGACTTAGGAGTAATGTTAGGAAATTCATTTTCACAAAGAGGGTGGTGGAAGCCTGGAATGTCCTCTCAAAGGAGAGGAAAACAGTGATGGAATTCAAAAAAGCATGGGATAAACAAAGAGGCTCTCTAATTAGAAAACAAATGTTATAATTTAAAGGACTAAGGCCGGTATTGTGACCATTTATGGTGATTTATTGTGACCATTTATGTAGGATGGACCTGGAAAGGCTGGTTGTGTAGTCATAAAAGCAAAGATGCAAATGGAAGAAAAAAGAGTTGACACGGTAAAAAGGGGAGACAAGACATTTTTTAGATATATTAGTGATAGGAAGAAGTGCAAAAGTGGCAATGTGAGACTCAAAGGTGAAGGGGAGGATTATGTAGAAGCTGATAAAGAAAAGGCCAAATTCCTGTTCTGTGTTCACGGCTGAAGCACCAGAAGCGGGACAGCAGAAGTAATAGACCCTGATTGATTTTCAGAGGGTTGTATTCGTGAGGAGCTAGCTAAAATAAAGGTAGTGGGGTTTCCCCCTCCTTAGGTAGTGGGGTTTTCCCCTTCTTAGATCTTTTAACATTGTGCTGCAGGTGTGAATTTTTTTGCCAATGACAATAAGAACGCCAGCTGTAAATCATCAATGATTGCTGCGTGATAATAGTTTTTGAGGCTTTTTCTCCACCTGGTTTCGATTTCAGTGTTAGATCTTAGAGAGGTAGCCCATTGCTAGTGAGTGACATTTTTTTGTAATTATTGTAATTATCTGGTCACTACAATAGTGTTCTTGAGAGATGTTTAAATACCTATGTAAAGTAAATGCGCATGAATCGAGTCTCTTTCATTTGAAAGGAAACTCTGCAATAAGCGGGCTCTGGAGTAATCTAAGGAAATACTTTTTTACAGAAAGGGTGATAGATGCATGGAACAGTCTCCCAGAAGAGGTGGTGGAGAGAGAGACTGTGTCTGAATTCAAAAGGGCCTGGGATAGGCACGTGGTTATCTCTCGTAGAGAGAAAGGAATAATGGTTACTGCGGAGGGGCAGACTAGATGGGCCATTTGGCCTTTATCTGCTGTCATGTTTCCACTAACTTGGAACATGAGGACATTGCTAGCCAGTCTTTACAGTAGATATCCTGCAAACAACGGGATGGTTGGATAGGCTGAAGTGAGCTTGGATGGCAACTTCAGCAGTTGGAATCTAGGACAATATCAAGTGGACTATAGTTTATGGCCCAGAAATAACAAAGAAGGGACAAGTTAATTTAATCATGTGTTTTTAATGAGAATAACTAATGGGCAGATTGGATGGGCCATTCAGGTCTTTATCTACCGTCATTTACTATGTTAATATCTTAATTCAAAGAAAAAAAGTCTCCAAAAAACTAATAGAAGTTGGAGTGAATCAAAACTTTCTTATTTTACAGTTATGCTGCTGCATTTTGAGCACTGTAATTCCAGGTTCGAGTATTCTGTATAGACATCTATCTAATACTTCCTCTATGGAGTGGGAAGTAAGTTCACAACAAAATTATCAATTGGTGATAGGCTCAATATTTCTGAGACCTATATGATGAAGCTTGGCTTCAGGGGTTTCAGTAACAGATAGAAAATCAGATGGAGATGTAAAAACTACCATATTTTTCGCTCTATAAGACGCACCTGACCATAAGATGCACCTACCTGTAAAGGAGGAAAAAACAAGAAAAAAAATTCTCACCCTGTCCCACCGCCCTGCCCTATACCTTGTCTCCCTCTGGTGGTCTAGTAGTAGGCCGGGACAGGGCAGGTCTAGTGGAAGGTCGGGACAGGTCACAGGGCAGGCAGGCAAGGCCCCCTCCCTCTAGTACCTTATTTTAATTCCGGCGGTCCAGCGCTGTATAGGCAGTAGCTTTCCGCACTCCTGCCCCTCCCTCACTGGACAGCTGCCTCCGAGTCCTCATCTCTTGCGGCAGAGTGGTGCATAAGGCAGGCGCAAGCTTTTCGTGCTCCTGCCTGGTCCCGCATCGCTACCTGAATGGCTGCTGTCAGTTCTCATGAGTTCTGCGAGAACTGATGGCAGCCATTCAGGGAGCGACGCGATTGTAAGCAGAGTTGAAATTTTGCTGACTGGATTGTTTGCTGGGTTTCTGAGATCTTTTTTCTCTCTCCAGTATTTGCATTAGTCTTGAGCTAATCAATGAGGCCATTTTTTGGATGCTTATGATACATAATTGGAATCTCCATTTCCATCTCCTGTTGATTTATAGTTCTCCAAAACTCCCCCAAAACTAGAGTTACCAGATTTTGTAAGACCATAAGAATAGCCTTACTGAGTCAGACCAATAGTCCATCAAGCCCAGTAGCCTGTTCTCTTGGTGGCCAAAACCCAAGGAGTAGCAACATTCCATGCTACCAATCCAGGGCAAGTAATGGCTTCCTCCATGTCTTTCTCAATAACAGACTATGGACTTTTCCTCCAGGAAATTGTCCAAACCTTTCTTAAAACCAGGTACGCTATCCACTCTTCCACAACCTCTGGCAATGTGATTTTTGTCCGGAGGAAAAAAGATACATGGTCCTGCCCTGTTCTACCCCTAGCAATGCTGCCTCCAGCCCCGCCCCATTCTGTCTCTAGTCCTGCCCCATTCTGCCTCTAGCCCTGCCCCCTGCAAAGCCATATTCGGGTTTTCCCGGACATCTGTTAACCCTACCCAAAACCTACTAGATCCACCTGTCTACCACCACAATAGCCCTCATGGCTACAGATGGCACCTATATGGCAGTAGATTGAGGTTTTGGTAGGTTTTAGTGGGCTCATACTTTTCACCATAAATATAATGGTTAGTGTGGTCCTGAGTTTACTAACCCATCTGCCAGGTTACTTATGTAACATTTTGGATGTCATCAGAGCAGCCAGGGAAAGCAGGGGGGAGGGGGGTCCTGGTTAAACGCCAAGTTTAAGCAGTGTTAGCTTGATTGAAAGAGCAGGTAGTTGCCCATAGAAGCTTAATTGCCCTTCTGACTGTGTCTTACAGTATATGTGACAGTGTAGTTACTTACCTGTAACGTAGGTTCTCCATGGACAGCAGGGTTTCCCCCCCATATGTGGCTGACTTATCCAGCTTGTCCTAGGAGAACTACATGTCCCAAATGCACTGAGCTCTTAGGGAAGAATTGAGTGAACTATAGTTTTCCCAGCTGGTGAATGCAAACAGTCAGAGGAAAGCCCTTTTTAGTTATTTTGCCATGCTGACAAGGAAAGGAGGAGGAGAGAACCTTGCTTAAATTGCTGATAATGTTACTGTTTGTACAGGCTGGCAAATAGGAATAGGCAGGGTAAACCTCAGCAGGAGCTAAGCAGGGGGAGGGGGAATTCATCAGTTGTTTCAGGTTGCAATACAGCGGGGATATTTCAGGAAATTTCAGGATGTGTGGAAACCATTAACAAAATATTGTACGGATTAGTTGACATTGTTTCCCTTAAATTTATCAGTTTAATAGTGAAGGGGGGGAATATTTTATTATTACATATTCTATATGATAATGGAATATATGGTAGGGAGGGGTGGGAAGGGGGGAGGGATAAGAGTTTATGTAGTGTACCAATGATAGCTTGTAAGTGATGTATTTATTGTTAATGTGATTGAATATATATAACACTTATTGTAATCTTGAAAATGAATAAAGAATTTAAAAAATAATAATAATAATTGACACCATATAATTGAAAAAAAAAAAAATTACAAATAAACTTGAAAGGTAAATTTTGTCCCTGATATTTAGCTGGAGGGTGGACCCACAGTTTCCCCAGGAGTCTGGTGCAGTGGCAGCCAAGAAAGCAAACAAGATGCTAGGAATTATTTGGAAAGGGATGGTAAGCAAGACTCTGTATCGCTCAATGGTGCAGCACTAGAAAAGGTTCTAAGATTGACCAAGATGATAAAGGGGAAAGAACTCCTCTCGTATGAGAAAAGACTAAAGAGGTTAGGGCTCATCAGCTTGGAAAAGAGATGGCTGAGGGGAGATATGACTGAAGTCTACAAAATCCTGAGTGGTGTAGAATGGGCACAAGATCATAAAGGGCATAGAGAAGGTGGAGAGGGACAAATTCTTCAACCTATCGGGAACCACAAGAACAAGGGGGAACTCGGAGAAACTGAAGGGGGACCGGTTCAGAACCATTGCCAGGAAGTTCTTTTTCACTCAGAGGGTGGTGGACACCTGGAATGCGCTGCCGGAGGTTGTGATAGGACAGAGCACACTACGGGGTTTTAAAGAAGGATTGGATAAATTCCTGACAGATAAAGGAATCGAGGGATACAGATAAGGGCAAAGATAGGATATAGAAAGGGTATCGAGGCGAAAATTTAAGGAATCACATACAGGTCATGGACCTGATGGGCCGCCGCGAATGCGGACTGCTGGGCACGATGGACCACCGGTCTGACCCAGCAGAGGCGACTTCTTATGTTCTTTTACTGTATCAAGACTTACAAAGACTAGGGGACACTCGATGAAGTTATAGAGTAATACTTTTAAAACCATTAGGAGGAAATTTTTTTTCACTCAGAGAATAGTTGAGCTCTGGAATGCAGTGCCAGAGGATGTGGTAAGTGCGGTTTATGTAGTTGGTTTTAAAAAAAAGGTTTGGACAAGATTCTGGAGGAAGAGTCCATAAACTGCTGCTGAGACAGTCTCGGGAGAAGCCACTGCTTGCCCTGGATAGGTGGCATGGAATGCTGCTACTATTTGAGATTTTTGGCAGGTGCTTGTGACTCGGATTGGCCTCTGTGAAGACAAGATACTGGGCTAAATGGACCATTGCTCTGATCTTATGATAGGTACAGAGAAGGGTGACAAAAATGATAGAGGGGATGGGATGACTTCTCTATGATGAAAGGCTAGAGAAGAGACAGCAAAAGACAAGATATGACAGAGGTCTATAAAATACTGAATGGCGTGGCATGGGCAGACATGAATTGCTTGTTTACTCTTTCTAAAAATATAAGGACTAGAGGGCGTGCAATGAACTTACTAGGTAATAAATTTAAAACAAATTGAAGAAAATAATTCTTCCCTCGATGTGTAATTAAGGGCTCCTTTTATCAAGCAGCAGTAGAGCTTTTTACACTAGGTCGGTGAGGTTAATGCTGTAACGCTCATAGGAATTGAATGAGTGTCTGAGCATTTACCTTGTCAGCCCGCAGTTTAAAGCTCTACCACTGCTTGAAAAAAAGGAGCCCTAAATTCTAGAATTCATTACTAGAAAGTGTGGTAGATGCAGTTAGCTTAGCAGGGTTTTAAAAAAAAAAAGGTTTGGACAGGTTGTTACAAGAAAAGTCCATATATACAGTAGATGGAATTGGGAAAAACCACTGTTTATTCTTGGGATAAGCAGTATAAAATCTGTTTTACTCTTTGGGATTCTTTCAAGTACTTGTGACCTGGATTGACCACTGTTGGAAAAACAAGATACTGGGCATAATGGACCTTCTGTCTGTCCCAGTATGGCGATGCTTGTTACTTATCTAATAGTGCTTGATATGTGCATAAATGGCAATTAATGGTGACTCGGATGCATTTAAGCTTTAGCATTCTACAAACTACACACATTCGTAGGCACCAAATTATTGAATGAGAGATTTTGGCATTATGCTTTGGAACAAAAATTTAAAATTTGCTGGCTAGCAAATACTCTAAGGGATCCTTTTACTAAGGCGCGCTAATCAATTTAGTGCATGCTAACTGATTTAGCATGCGCTAATTGATTTAACATGCACTAAATGCTAAGGCACTTACAGAATATAATGGGCGCCTTAGCATTTAGCAAGTGCTAAATCAGTTATCACGCCTTAGTAAAAGGACACCTAAGTCACATTGGATAAAGTGCAACCTGTGATTATTTAAAAGAGCCCAAGAGCTTGTCTCGATGGGCGACTATAACAATGGGCTGGATGGCCCAAGTAGTCGCCCATGTGGAGACAGTTGCAAGGGCATGAGGGGAGGTAACAGGATAGGAGGTAGGAGGGAGGGACTTGGTTTCCCACCTCGAAGGGATGGGTGGAGCAACGGGAAGTAGGGCATGATGGGAGGAGTGTTAGGGGATTGCATGCCTCCGGGGAACAGCGTGCATCCCTGTCCGTTGGAGGCAACTTACTTTGTAAGTCTTACCTTTCCTTCTGCAGGGCTTCTTGTTTGGCTAGGCCTGCTTGGGGACCATGTCTGCGCATTGTTGGGGCGGTGTGGCGACATTCTTGGGCTCCCGGATGCTGGTGGACGTGGTCGGCCTCTTTTCCATGTGCCTGAGCATGCTGACTCGTGTGCGGGGCCTGTGCTGTCCGTCAGGCGCCGTGGGCTGTGCTCGGGATTTCCTCTTCGCTGGCGGGGGGGTCCTCGCTTCGGGGGTAGTGCGGCGTTCGGACTACGGGCGCGGTGGGGGAAATTTTTGTTTTACGGGGTCGGCCCCGGTGTTTTGCCGGACGTTGGGGCCACGTGCTCGGCTTCCTCTGGTGGTGTAGGTCAGGACAGGGGGTCCATGGCGCGATCCCACTGTTGAGCCGTGTTTGCATGCTTGCGGGCGGTGGCTGGTGCGGTGTGCGTGTGCTGGGGGGGAGGGGCTAGCGCAAGGGTGTTGCTTCGGGCGGTCGTGGGGTGTGCCAGCAGCCCTGCTCTCTGCCGATATCGTGCCGGATGTTGTTTTGGGTTTGTTTGTTTTTCTTTTTGAGTGTTTGAGGCGGGTGTTGGGGAGTGCTTTGGGTGCTGCTGCATTTCTACGCCTTGGTACTGGCGCTATTGCAGGACTTTCGGCTCCTCATTCAGGGTTGTTATGGGGGTGCAGTGGATGGGGGGGGGCGGTGTTCCATGCTATGGGGGTGCCTTGCGTCTTAGGGATTGTACCCCGAGGAACATGCGTTGCGGATACTGCTCGTCCTTCTCCTGGGACGGGTTGGGGGGAGACGGGTGTGGGGGACATTGGGGCACTTGCTCCTTCTCTTCTGCGTTGTCACTGGCGGACATTGGGGTGCTGTTGGAGGTTGGTAGGCTGGTCCTTCTCACCTCACAGACATTCCGCTGCCTTTGCCTGTGGGAGCCCCTCTGAGTCGGGTCTCTCCCCCGTCTGTTTTTGCTGCTCCCTAAGCCGGTGCTGGACTGCGGCTGTTTGGGGTCCCGGGGACACAGATGCTGTCTAGGTCCCCTGCAGTTGTGAGTTTTCTGCCAGGTGGCTCCTTCCAGTTGCTCTGTACTGCTCTTGCTCGTGGGCGCTGGTCTTGCTCGCGGGCTTAGGGTCCGTTAGGTAGGGGGTCAGGGTCCTTCCCTGGGGCTGGGGGAGTTAGTACCCTTGTCGCGGTGCCTTAGGGCATGGTTCCCCTTTTCTCTGGGCATGCATTTGGACTCCTGCTAGGTCTGCCCTCTCTAGTTGGAGTGGGGGATGGCTTGAAGGGGGGTTGGCAGTGGGGGGCTACGGCCATGAAGGGTGGTACATCGGGTGCGGGTGCTTTGGGGTGTGGGTATGGGGTGCTATTGGCCAGTTGCTGCTGTTCTTTTGGTTTTGTTTCAGGTCCGGTAGTGGCTGTCACAGAGGATCATCTCTTCTTCGCTGTTGGTCATTGGACAGGGTATCAGATCCGTTGGTGACCGTGCCCTGGCCGGCACAGTGGGCGACATGGATCGGTGGCATTGGTGGTTGCTGCAATTGGCGACTCTGTCTCGCTTGATCCTCTCTGCTTCTCTGGTGGGGCACTGGCCAGGAATGCCGGTGCTGTGAATGATGGTGACCCTGGTTGACACGGCTGCGGGGGCCAGCAGACATGGTGGTTGCTGCGAATGGCGCCATTATTGCTTCCAGTCCGAGAATGGCCGTCTCCGGGGCTCATCTCTACTTCGCTGTCAGGAACGCCGGAGCTGGCGGTGGTCTGCTGCCGCGGTGGTAGCTGCGGCTGGTGCCATTAGTCCGGTTCTGGGATTGCTGTGAGACTGGGGGTTGCTACAAGGGCGCCCTTGCTTCGGTGGCATGCCCCTTTTGCCAGCTGACCGCAGGACATGGCGTTGTTCTGTGGCAGCGAAATGTGGCTTGGCTGGTGGCCTGGCTTACCCTCAGGAGGATTGGGCTGGTCTGGTATTGTGGACCCCCCGGGGGGGCAGGTCCAGGTGGTTCTGTGGACTCCCCGGGGGGGCAGTGCCAAGGGGGTTCTGTGGACTCCCCGGGGGGGCAGGACTGGGGTGGTTCTGTGGACTCCCCGGGGGGGCAGGACCGGGTGGGTTCTGTGGTCTCCCCGGGGGGGCAGGACTGGGACGGTTCTGTGGTCTCCCCGGGGGGGCAGGACCGGGGCGGTTCTGTGGACTCCCCCGGGGGGGCAGGACTGGGGCGGTTCTGTGGACTCCCCGGGGGGGGGCAGGACCGGGGCGGTTCTGTGGACTCCCCGGGGGGGCAGGACCGGGATGGTTCTGTGGTCTCCCCGGGGGGCAGGACTGGGGGCGGTTCTGTGGACTCCCCCGGGGGGCAGGACCGGGGCGGTTCTGTGGACTCCCCGGGGGGGGCAGGACCGGGGCGGTTCTGTGGACTCCCCGGGGGGGCAGGACCGGGATGGTTCTGTGGTCTCCCCGGTGGGCAGGATCGGGATAGTTCTGTGGACTCCCCGGGGGGGCAGGACCGGGACGGTTCTGTGGACTCCCCGGGGGGGCAGGACTGGGGTGGTTCTGTGGACTCCCCCGGGGGGGCAGGACCGGGGGCGGTTCTGTGGACTCCCCGGGGGGGGGGCAGGACCGGGGCGGTTCTGTGGACTCCCCGGGGGGGTAGGACCGGGATGGTTCTGTGGTCTCCCCGGGGGGGCAGGACCGGGATAGTTCTGTGGACTCCCCGGGGGGGGGGCAGGACCGGGATGGTTCTGTGGACTCCCCGGGGGGGCAGGACTGGGGTGGTTCTGTGGACTCCCCCGGGGGGGCAGGACCGGGGCGGTTCTGTGTCTCCCCGGGGGGGGGGGCAGGACCGGGGCGGTTCTGTGTACTCCCCGGGGGGCAGGACCGGGGCGTTTCTGTGGACTCCCCGGGGGGGCAGGACTGGGGCGGTTCTGTGGACTCCCTGGGGGGCAGGACCAGGGTGATTCTGTGGTCTCCAGTTTCATGTTTCTCTAGTTTCCAGTTATTCCTGTTTTTGTTTTGATTGAATGCTTATCCGAAGATACTAAGTGTTGTACCAAGATTAAACCATAACAGGGATACTAACATTTGAAGAGATTAAGCATACATGATTCATTATGGGGCATACTTGGGTAACTGCTTTATTATGCCACAGGAAATGGTGAGAACAAGGGGGAGTCCTGCAATTTGAAGAAGCAGTACATGACGGTGCATACCTAAGGGGGTGGGAAGAGAAGCATTGATGGCAAAGCTATTTGGTTGGATCGGGGTGGTTTTGTGGACTCCCCGGAGGGGGGGGGGCAGGTTTGGTTCTGCTGACTCCTCGGGGGTGTTGGCCTTATGTGGTTCGGTGGACTCCCCGGGGGCTGGACCAGGGGGGAGTTCTGTGACTCCCCGGGGAGGGCAGGACCGGGTGGTACTGTGGACTCTCCGGGGGGGCTGGACCTTTGTGGTTTTGGGGTCTCCTTGAGGGGGCAAGACTGGGGTGGTTTGGGGCTGGACTGGGGGGTAGTTCAGGGGTCTCCCAGATGGGCAGGCCCGGGGATTGTTGGGGCACTTCAGGGGGGGAGCCAGGACCGTCCGTATTTGGCTGACATCCGGGGGGCTGGTTCGGGGCTGTGCTGTTGTATTCATGGGGATTGGGGGGTTCTGGGGATCTCTGTGGGGGCAGTTTGGGAATGGATGTGGTTCGGGGGCAGGCTGAGCAGGGACAGGTGGCGCTGGTAGCTTGCCGGTAGTAGGAGTTACAGGGGTCGGGGGCCGCTTCTTCCGGGTACTGGTCGCTGGATGTTGGTTCGTGGGGGCGTTTGGGTTGCGGTTATGTCCAGGCTTGCGGTTCTCCAACGCTCTGTTTGATATGTCTCATTAGGTGATGATTGGGATGGTTGGCAGGGAGCTGCGCCCAGGTTCTGTCGTGGTTTGTTGGCAAGTTAGGGATGCAGTTATCCCGAACGTGTGACTCAGCAGGTACTGAGCGGGGGACCGGCAGGGAGTCACGCTCGTGCTCTGGTGACTCTGGTTATAGGGGCATGTTTGGATGCGCCACTCCCCATGACTCTTGCGGCATGTCAGGGTCAAGGGCCGCATGTTTTGACACTGGTATGTTGGTGTGTTTGGGTTTGCCGTCCTCCCAAGCTCTAGTTAGTCGATTTCATCTCGCTTGTTACTGGGGCGTTTTTAGACATGACATCCCGGACTATTGCTGCCAAGACAGTGTCGAGGGGGGGGGGTTGAATTTTCCGGGTACTGGTTTCCGGGGTTCTGCGGGACCTGGTTCTTTCCTGTGTGTTCCCTTCCTGGGTTGTTCTTTAACAGGGTTGCTGGGATTAGTTGTACTGTTGGGATTCCCAGAGGTCGCAGCTTTGCTTTTGGGTGGGGGGGCCTGTAAGTTACAGGCCTGTGGCGGTAACCCGAGCTACAAGGTCTTCGCTCATCAGAAGATGAGCGGGTATTTGGCAGTCAGCTCAGATGAGTGGTGAGGCCGCGGGTCAGGTGACCCTGTAAGGGGAGGGGCATGGCGGTCCATGCCTACACCCCTAGGCTCATCTGGGGATGAGTGGTTAAGGGGAAGGGAGCTCAAGTGAGCGAATATGTCTTGAGGCCCGTGGCACGGAAGAGGGGCATGGAGATTCATGCCACCCCCTAGGCTCTTGCTGATACGGCAGGGTCAGGGGAATACAATTGTGATTTCTGTAAAATTGCAATGTCTTGTAGCTCGGGGTGAAGCAATTGTTCATTGCTTATTGGTTGACCCAATAAACAAAGCTGCGGCCTGAATTTTACCATCAATAAAGTGTCTGTGTTTTATTTATCAATAACATTATTGCTGAGGATATAATAGCGTGAGTACAGTGAAGGGAGGTTTTAGTAATCATGGGGTGGGTGATGGGTTAGAAAGGGGCGAGGGGACGACAACTTGGCCATTCCAGATCCATAAGTTATAGTGAAATACATCAGAACAGCATCCCATTTTTTAAAAATATTCATTGGTTATGGTCAAATCACCTTTCTTGTGTCCTTCAGGTGTTCAAAGTACTGCTAACAAAAGACAGGGAGGAGAAAAAAAAACATCTGGCAAGGACATTGAATGTTTCATGCCCTTAAATCCACTGACCCAAAGTTTCTGCTCAGCAACTGAATTCTCCTCAGATGATGCCACAAAAGGGTTTCTGTTGTTGAACTGAAACAATAGGTCAGTCCGTTTAATGAAACAATCAAACTCGAGAACAATCGTAAGCTAGTGCAGTCGTATTATTCGTTACTTTCAACCAGATACAGAATAAAAGAGTTAAAATGATAAAAAGTAAACCTGGTCTTCATAATTTTTTTTTACTTTGCAAGCACAAATCTCTTCTACGGAGCAGCTGTCAAGTCAGCCCAAGAAACAGAGCTGCCCAGGTCTCCAGATAATACTAACTGCTGTTGCTCATGTACCCTCAGTGACAGCAGCATGATGAAAATCGAAATGAATCGCTTTACAAATGAGATGCTTTTCTGCTTTGACTTTCCCAAATGTGACAATGTTGTTTGTTTCTCACAGTCAGCAACATTTAAAAGATGCTAGTGTGTCCTGTGTCATAAAGTTGCTCAGGGGCGGCAGCGTACAGCAAGCCTGGGAAATGGGGAGTCATAATTATCTTCAATTGCATATTTAAAATTCAATGCATTCACTGGACTGCGGTAAAACTAAAACTACAAACAATCTGGCAAAGCTTCTACAAGGGAAAAAGATGGCCCCCACCAACTATTTTGCCCCATGTGGTATCAGCAGCTAGGGAACCTGGGAGGGCAGGGGTGAAGGTTGATTTATTTGGTTCCCCCAACCAAAAGGGTATTCTACTGCCCCCTTCTAGCAGGGTGCACAGCAAAGTACTTCCCCAGATTTTATATATGGCACCCAGATTTGCATACCCAAATTTATGTGCTTGCTCAAGCCGCATGCGCAAATTAATTGCTTCTCAAGCTCAAACACATCAATAATTGGGTGCTAACAACCAATTATTGATTTTAATTGGCACTCATTAATATTTGCGCCCCCATCTGGTTGTATAATATTCTATAAGGCGCTGTGGTTACACCCCATAAGCGTGTATATCAGTTCCTAATCCACAAGTGAACATTGCCTCCTATGCCATAACTCTTTAATTTTCTCAGGATCCTCTCATGAGGAACTTTGCCCAAAGTTTTCTAAAAATCTAGCTGGCTCACCTTTATCCACAGGTTTATTATTGGGAACACACAAAGTAAAAGTCATCAAAAATAAGAACGTGAAAATTTTATGGGACTGTAAAATTCAGACAGACCATAACTGAGAATATAATACACAAGTATCAAGTTTCAAGATTTATTTAGAATTTGCTATACCACCCAATCAGAGGAAGGGAACACTAATATATGATAGAACAGAAATATACAATCAATAATAGTCAAAATTAAGCAAACATAAAAAGTCAATAATAACAACCCTTATACCACACACATTCATGCATACCTATATGGTGCTAGATGTACCAATGCCAACCGATGGACCAGTGACCAGAGGAGAAAGATCGGAGGAGCCAAAGGCATCCTGGAATAACAATGCTATGAGTTGGTTTTCTAAATAACAGCAAACATTTTTCCATGCGTAAATACTGCGGCAAATCATTCGACAGCAGGGATGTCAAAGTCCTTCCTCGAGGGCCGCAATCCAGTCGGGTTTTCAGAATTTTCCCAATGAATATGCATGAGATCTTTTAGCATACAATGAAAGCAGTGCATGCAAATAGATCTCATGCATATTCATTGGGGGAAATACTGAAAACCCGACTGGATTGCGGCCCTCGAGGAGGTACTTTGACTCCCCTGTTCTAAAGTGTTGGCCCAGCCACGACGAATATCCTTGCTCAAATTCAAGCTTGATATCCTGAAAGGTAGGTACTGTTAATTGATGCTGATATAATAACAATAGAAGAAAAATTTATACGGTTCAATGACGCGTCTATAACAGGAAATAGTCGAGCAGAAGTGAATGAACTTTAAAAATTCATAAGAACCTAAGAATAGACATATTGGATCAGCCCAATGGTCTATCTACGCAGCCCAGTATCCTGCTTCCAACAGTAGGCAATCCAGGTCACAAGTACTTAGCAGAAACCCAAATAGTAGTAACATTCCAGGGCAAGCAGTGGCTTCCCCCATATCTGTCTTAACTTAGGAATCTACAAATTGAAGCTAATAAACTATAGAAGAAAATATCAAAAGTAGTATTAGTTATAATAAGGGCCTTAAGAACCATAGCAAATACACTGGAAAATATCATATTTTGGAATGGCTTAAAACTGAAAGGATAACTCCCTGCCAGCTTCAAAAGGCAGAGAGTTATTTGGAACCACATCCTCTACAGTTCCTAAGTGGTTGTATCAGACAGGGTTTTAGATAAGTGCATTAGGGCTAGGGCTGTATTTATTAAGGACAAGTGAGAGAGAGAATTTCACTTTAAGGAGTGAAAGAACCAGAAACATGGCCACTTTGTTGACGAGCTACCCTAGGAGAAAATAAGAGTTTGCATTCAAGGCTCATTGCAGTACATAAATAAAATCCAAAAGATAGCGCCATGTATTATGGACACTCATAAGAGGAAAGAAATTCTATTATGAAACTAGCAAGATTATTTTCCTTTCAGACTGGGGCTCATCTACATTTATCACATAGCATGATTTAATCCCAGAGAAACAGACCATTTTGAAAAGAGATGTCCAGGCAGCACTGCTATAGGCTTCCATATGGCGCACATTTAGATAAACAGTATCTCATCTGGGAGTGCGGCTCCTGCCAAGACACGGCCGGCTAAAATCATGAGAAATGCATTGCCAGAAACTCACCTGTGGGAGACTGAGGACACTTGACTACTGATGTGTAGTTCCGGCTTATCCTGCCAGTTTAAGACAGGAACTTAGTGCATGAGGATCCAAGTTTTCCTGCTTTGCGTTTTGTTTTGTTTTTGTTTTTTAAAACTATGGCTCAGAAAAGGAAATGAACATGTAAAGAACAGGCTGCTGGGATTTTAATACTGCTTATAATTCTAAATATGGGCTTTCCATTGGTTGTATTTATAAGTCAGAGGAGTCAGAAGCATGTGCACTGTACTTTTAAAATCTATTTAATAATATTTACAATGTCTCTTTTCAATAAATGTCAGTGACCTACCAAAAAATATCAACAATTTCCATTTCATTACATTTAAAACCCCTGCTGATGTAAATTGCTTGTTTGAAAGGCAAGACTGATGGTGTTTCAATCTCATTTAGTAATCTCTAAATACAGCCTCAATTAATCTCCTATTATAAAAGATTAAAAGAACCATTTGTCCCCTATTGCAAAGCAAGACTTAAACCTCCATGTTTTTAAAAGACATCTGAAAGTCAACAGCCTATCTGCCCACTGAATATAGCTAGAAAACTATCCAATAAAAATGGAATAACTGTGGAAATTAAAGATCAGACTTAACTGCTTTGACTTTTAAGAACATAATAATAATAATAACTTTATTCTTATATACCGCCAACAATCTTGCGACTTCTAGGCTTACTGGGTCAGAACAATGGTCCATCAAACCCAGTAGCCCGTTCTCACAGTGGCCAATCCAGGTCACTAGTACCTGGCCAAAACCCAAGGAGTAGCAACATTCCAGCATCTCAAAGAATAGCCAGATTCCGGAACCCCAAAGAGAGCAACATTCCAGAGCTGAGATTGTGATGTCATAATGCCTCATTCCTCATAGTGCCTACCTCAGCAGTGATGTTACAATGGCTTGATTGCCCTATACTTGGCTTACATAAGAGCATATGAACTGCCATACTGGGTCAGACCAATGGTCCATCTAGCAACATTCCATGCTACCCATTCAGGGCAAGCAGTGGCTTCCCCCATGTCTTTCTCAATAACAAACTATGGACTTTTCCTCCAGGAAATTGTCCAAACCTTTCATAAAACCAGCTACGCTATCCGCTCTTACCACAACCTCTGGCAATGCGTTCCAGAGCTTCTCTGAGGGAAGATACCGTAACTCCAGAAATTCCTAGGGATGTGCAGGCATAAAATATTTGTTTTGTTTCATTGGTTTTTTTTTTTAAATTAAAGATTTATAAACAGCCTTATTCCAAGGCAGTATACATAAAAACATGAATAATATTAAAACAAACAAAACACATGCCGACATCAGAGACGTCCCATCCCACAGTCTCTCTAAATCATCTGTCCTAAATGAACAAATGTCGCTTCTCATTTTGTCCTTTGCAACTCTGTTGTTGTATTTCATTTTATTTTTTTTGTTTCATTATGGTTTTATCAATTTTTGTTTCAAGGTAATATTGTTAAATGAGAAGTGGCTGCAGCTCTTGCCCCAAATAAACAATATGCCAGCTTGTGTCGGACCACTCTGATCACAGCTTCAACCCCTGATGACAACCCACACAGCAGATCCCTATTGACACCTCACCCAGGGGCAAAGCTGCCACTGAGCAAGCCTGGCAAAATGCCCAGGGCTGCCCAATGGTAGGCACTGCCTGCAGCTGAACCCCTACCACGTGCCAAGATCCGACACCTCCCCACGCCCACATGTCCTCTGACTCCTTCACAGCTACAGTAGCTGCAATACACACCTAATATCTGCCCACGATCCACCCTTAACCATGTCTATTTTCTGGTATGCGCTTTGGACTATATGCCTGCCTGAAAGTCGTAGGCAACTACAGGGTTAGGCACTTACCACCCCATTAATTTTAAGTTTTCACAAGTCGGAGCTCCTTATTGCTCATTATCAGCATTGAATTAGTGTTTAAAATAATTGCCTAAGTTGACTAGGGACATCAATCTAAGTCATTAACTTAAGGCATCTTTTTATAGAATTTGGGCCTAAATTTATAGAGTACTGATGTATTTACCCAATTTTTTTATACTATTATTAATTTTATTATTATTTATTCAATCTTTTTATACCGTTCTCCCAGGGAAGCTCAGAACGGTTTACATGCATTTATTCAGGTGCTCAAATAGTTTTTCCCTCTCTGTCCCGGCGGGCTCACAATCTATCTAATGTACCTGGGGGAATGGGGGGATTAAGTGACTTGCCCAGGGTCACAAGGAGCAGCGTGAGTTTGAACCCACAACCTCAGGGTGCTGAGGCTGTAGCTTTAACCACTGCACCACTCTAGAAATCAAAAAGTAGCAAAAGTGAGCCAAGTCTAGGACAATCAAGCCATTGTGAAATCACTGATGAGGCTGGCTCGTAGGCATTGGTGGAATGAGGCATTATGATGTCACAATATCAGCTCTGGTCATCAGGGGCTGAAACTTTTCACACTCTTTATGTATTCAATTTTCTATACTGTTCTCCCAGGGAGGCTTAGAATGGTTTACATGAATTTATTCAGGTACTCAAGCAGTTTTTCCCTCTGTCCCGGCTCACAAGCTTTCTAATGTACCTGGGGCAATGGGGGGATTAAGTGACTTGCCCAGGGTCACAAGGAGCAGCGTGGGTTTGAACCCACAACCTCAGGGTGCTGAGGCTGTAGCTTTAACCACTGCGTCACACTGATAGCACTTAGTCACGTTCATTTACACCAACCATTGAGCTACCCATAATGATCGTGTTTATTGAGAGCTTCTATATCAAGTTTCAAGTTTCAAGTTTAATTATTCTTAATGAATCGCCTATTTTAAATCACTAAGCGATGTACAAAACCTTAATACATACAAATTAATACCTGAATACATACAAATTAAATATTAGTGACAATTTAAACTGAATTGTGTTAAAGATAAAAAATTAACATACTAAATTACATGCGTATAATAAAATGTTAGTTGGGGTAAAAAGACATACTTGAATTGTGAGGATAAATGGGGAAGAAATTACAATATTTGGACAGGAAAGAGAAAGTAATAACAGGGGAAAAACAAGTAGGAGGGGGATATATATTTATTGATAGAAAAAGAATAATAAAATATTAAGAATCATATGCATCTTTAAAAAAAAACGATTTTAGTGTTTTTTAAAAAATGGTTAAATCTTTTAATTCCCTAATGTGTTGCGGATATCACTACTAATGACTGGGGAGTCAATTCAGAGCGGTTTACATGAGCTTCTGTAAAGGTGTTACAATGCATGAGCTTCTGTAGAGATGCTACAATACAGAGTTACAAAGAGCTTCCGCGAGGTGTTACAATGCATGAGCTTCTGTAGAGATGCTACAATACAGAGTTACAAAGAGCTTCCGCGAGGTGTTACAATGCATGAGCTTCTGTAGAGATGCTACAATACAGAGTTACAAAGAGCTTCCGCGAGGTGTTACAATGCATGAGCTTCTGTAGAGATGCTACAATACATGGGCTGTATACCGAAATAGACAGAGCTTACACTTGCATTCTATTCCCCCTTTTATGAAGCCGCATTAGGCTTTTTTTATCACTGGCCACGGCAGTTTTAGCTCCAGCGCGCACAGGAATTCTATGATCGTCTGAGCTTTTACCGCCACGGCAAGTGATTAAAAAAAAAAGCCTAATGCGACGTCATAAAAGGGGGCCTATAATTGCAATCAAATACAAAGGCCCAAATTCTGTAACCGGCGCCTTAATGTTAGGCACCTATTATGGAGGCGCCCACCTAGATAGACGCTGATCTAAATTGAATAACAAGCTCAATTAAGCTTTTTAATCAACACTAATTGAAACATAGGTGCCTATCAAAAGAGAGCGATTCTGTAACAAGACGCCTCTAAAAATTTGGTTCATAGTCATTAGAGCGCAAGACGCCTGCGCGCTGACAATCCTGCGCGCGGGGGAAAAAGTAATTTTTAAAGAGCTCCGACGGGGAGTTTGGGGTGGCAACTCCCCCACTTTATTGGTTAGTGTTCGCGCTGCTGTTGGAGGGGGTATTCGGGGGTTGGAAACCTCCATTATAGCGAAAACGGAACTTTTTCTGATTTTGGGGGGGAAAAGTTCCGTTTTCTCTATAATGTGGGGGGTTTCACCCCCCACACCCCCTCGCAACGGCAGCGCGAACACTAACCAATAAAGTGTGGGGGGGGGTTGCCACCCCAAATCCCCAGTCAGAGCTCTTTAAAAATTATTTTTTCCCCCGCACGCTTCTGTCTTGCGCCAAATTGTCGGCGCGCTGGCGTCTGGTGCGCAATTATCCCGTCACCAAAAATTTAGGCAGCCTTCAAAAATATAGGAGCAAAATTCTATAAGAAGCGCCCAAAAGTTAGGCGCCGAAGTAGGCACCGTGTAGCGCGATTCAAGTAAAATCGGGCGCTGTTTAGTGAATCACGCTGAGCGACACCTATTTTGGAGGCGCCCAATAAATAGGCCACCTGCAGGCACAACTAAAACATAGGCGCCCACGCAAGCGCTTAAGCACGCTTAAGAGCAGCGATTCTGTAACAAGGCGCCAAACACGAAGCCGCGCCCACGCCTAACGTGCATAGCGCCTATTTTTTTGAAGGCCGCCTAAATTTTTAGAGGTGCCTTGTTACAGAATCGCGTGGCCGCCTAAGTTTTAGTTGTGCCTGGAGCTGGCCTATTTATTGGGCGCCTCCGAAATAGGTGCTGCTCAGCGTGATTCACTAAACAGCGTCCAATTTTACTTGAATCGCGCTGCACAGTGCCTACTTCGGCGCCTAACTTTTGGGCGCTTCTTATAGAATTTTGCCCAAAATTGCTATTTTAGAATTTGTGCCTAGCGCACACACTTTAGGCATCAACCTTCCCCCCCCCCACACACACATACACATACTTTTACTAAGCCAAGGTAGAAGCCTCTACTACGACAAGAAATGCTAAATGCTCCAACACTCATAAAATTCCTATGAGCGTCGTACAAGCGTCGGAGCATTTAGTGCCCTGAGCCCCAGTAGAAACATCTACCGCAGCTTAGTAAAACAGGGCCTTAATTTTAGGTGACCCTTTGAGAATGATCCTGCTAAAGGCCACAATAATGGGGAAAGGGCCACATAACTATACAAGAAATGACTTAAAACTAGGAAAAGAGAAAATGTCAGCTAAGCCTGCCTCAACTAATTAAACCCTCATTAAATATCCACAACAGAACTCCAAAGAGGAATCACTAGGCTAACTAATTAATGCCTTGAGCCTCCTGGGCTTGCAGACAATTTTTTAATCGAGATGCTTAAAAGAAAACATAATCTTTCCCTTTACATTTAATCAAACACTTCCTAGGATGTTTCAGAAAAGAAAAAAAAAAAGTCATGCCTGGAGACAAAGCATTAGAATGTAATTGCAAAAATTCCACCCCACCTGTGCCCTGGAGGTAACATCAAGAAAGATAGATATTCTAAACAAACACATTCCTAAAATTGATATCAAGCTTAGATTGTTTGTGAGGCTGACTAACATAGTTATATAGTAGCCTCGTAAATGATGGCTGAAGAAGACCAGCGTGGCCCATCCAGTCTTCCCATTTAAGCAGTTAGTGGTATTAAAACTGGTGGGCGAGCTTATGCTTAACTTATAAGTATGAGAAAATGAATGCTGACTTGCTGGGGCGTAATAAGATATTCAAATTGACGTCTTTCGTAGATTTGTTATAGTTGACGTTTATCGGGAAGGAGTAAAACACGGACCTCGTGGATCTAAAACTGCACGTCCTTAAAAATCTGAGGTCCGTGCCTCTTGTAGTTTCTGGCTCTGACAGACCTCTATGACATTGTAGCTCTGACGGATCCTAATGCTTTTCCCTCCCTATGCTGAGACTAGCGGCAAAACTTTTGCCCTGAGGTCTGTGCCACTTTTAGTCTCAGCATTAGGATCCGTCAGTGACTAAAATGTCACAGAGGTCTGTCAGAGCCAGAGACTAAAAGTGGCACGGACCTCAGATTTTTAAGGATGTGCATTGTGCAGTTCAGATCAGTGAGGTCTGCGAGGTCAGATGCACTGCAGACCTTTGCATACATTTTTTAAACCCTCCCCCCCAAACCCAGCTATTTGCCATCCAGTGTCACATCGCGGGGGCTCTCAGAATCAGTGCGGAGGGAGAGATCTGGAAGAAGGGACGATTGGGCTAATTAGCAAAAGCCACGGTGCGCCTCCTCCCTCCTTAGCCATTAGGGAAGGCAGAGCTGCAGGGAAAGTGGTGGAATAAGGGTCTGGGTAAAACAAGCTAAAAGGCAGGCTTGTCAATGCATGGACCTCAGATTTTTAAGGACATGCGGTTTTAGATCCGCGAGGTCCGTAAGGTCCGCGTTTTACCCCTTCTCCCAATTATCTTTTATCTTTATTTTCCGTTGTTTTGCACCCACACATCCAAGGGGGTGGGAGCGGGAGGGGGGTTTATTTTTTGTTATGATATTATTCCTGATGGTAATGTTGGATGGGGGAGGGAATTTTATTTTTTTGTGTAGATTCTGATTGTTTATAAGTGCTTATTTGATTATTATTATTTGCATGTAAATTGTATTGCACTTTTTATTGGCATTAAAAACTAAATAAAGCTTTAAAAAAAACAACTGAATTTTGAAAGAAAAAACACCAAAACCAGGCATCGTTTTGTGGTCAGAAAATGAATGTGTTTCCTGACGTCTCCAGTCAGACTCGGCTTACAAGAAAGTTGTTCCTACAGCTTAAACCTAACCTTGGCAGTGGGACCAACTTTTTTTCTTAAGTTCTCATGTAAATGTTTGATTACCTATGCAAGTGATAAATATGTATTTACGGATCCCATTCAGTTAGAAGATTTCCTTAAAGATAAACTTTTATTGAAAGTTTCATAGAAGGTTTTTTTTTTTCTGGTTGAGGATAATTTGTGAGAAATAGAAAAGAAAATGGTCAATTTATGCCTGCTCCTGATGGAGAAATGATTTAATTAATATATTTATTTTATGCTGGCGTATCAAGCGTCTCCAATAATGTGGCAGAAAAAGATTTATTTTCTTGTTTCCCTTTAACTGTTTTATTTCACTGGTACTGGTGTAGTGAGGGTGAGAGGTGCCCCACCCGCTCCTTCACTGCCCCTCCTGCTCCTTCACCGCCCCTCCTGCTACACACGCATGCCCCTTCCCTTCCCCCATACCTCTTTAACATTCCTGGCATGAGCAGCAATGCCAACCTGCTGCTCACGCCAGCGTCGGCTCTTCTTCCGACATCACTTCTTAGGCATGGGCCCAGGAAGTGATGTCAGAGGAAGAGCCGACGCTGGCACGAGCATCAGCTTGGGGTTGCTGCTTGTGCCAGGAACGTTAAAGAGATACGGAATAAGGGAAGGGGTGCTTATGCACAGTAGTGGGGGGCGGGGAAGGAGTGAGGGGGGATGGAGAGGAAGACAGGTGCTGGCACCCCCATCAAGATGGTGCCCAGGGTCGACCTCCCCCCCTCTTACTACGCCACTGGGTATAACTGCCCTTCATTGCAGGTTATTCTTTCCTCATGGGATTGGAAGTGCCACCCTCTCCGGCAATTAATTCCAGAGTTTAATTACATATTGTGTGAAGGAAATTCCCAAGAAGCTAACTAGGAAGGAGAAAGCGGCTTGGAACAGTTTTGTTGCAGTGGTTTAGGGCTTCCTGGGCAATCACAAGGCCAAAAACTAGAGTTGGTTGAATGGGCTGTAGAGTGAGTGCTTCCACCAGGATATACTGGGCTTCAAATGCCAGTATCAAGGAGAATATGAGAACATAATGGGGCTGATTCATGAAAGTGACTTACAATATAATTGCAAATCTTGAAAAACTGCTCACTTCTAAATCTTCTGTGGTCATCTTTGTATAACTTCAATATAAATACATGCTATTTGTGATTCATATGTTGCTTTTTATGGCCTTATAAGAATGAAAAGATTAAAATTTGGTGTTTCACATTATAAACTGGTAAATTGCAAAATTTGACTATCCTGGTCAAATTTATGTTATTTCCATTAAAAAAAAGTTTTATGAAAATGACAGATTTTTTTCTTTACTTTTTAGACATGAGCAATTAGGAAATTACACTTACTGCCCAGGAACAAAAATTGTGTTACACCAAAGCCACTTACCTGGATAATGAGCTATCTGGAAATCCTCGCTCTATTGTTCTGTGTAAAAGTACAGGCTAATGAGGTTTTACATTTGTGCAGCTGTCGTGGTTATTTCTTTGCTATGTCTGCAGATGCTGTTTGCAGCCCCCTCAAAGCTAATGCCCTTGGTGACCACATAGTCTTGCCTTAAGGTTGGGCCAGCCCTGCATCACTCCTCATTTTGTCACATTATTAAGCTTAGCTGCCAAGTATTAGACAATTCTAATTCTCTAACTTCACTTCCAATTCTCACATTGTCTACTCACTTGCAAATCTTTGTGTCGTTTGCAAAAAGGCAAATACATTCTTCTAACCCTTCAGCAGTGTTGCTCACAAATATATTGACCAGAATCTGCTTCAGGAGTGATCCCTGAAGCATTCCCCTTCTCACCTTTCTTCTGAATGAATCCCATTGATCATCTTTTTACAAGTGCATATAATCAGTGTTAAACTATTTTTACTTTAAATCGATTATACCTCAAAATTGGTACTCGGCACTTATTGCCGCTCCCATAGCGAGGGCCAAATTGCAGCTTCCGCTCCAGTTCGGGTTGCCTCCCCCCTCTCACGCCCCGCCCTCTGTGCCTACCTCACTGACCCTCATTGGCCCCCTTCTTGATCCTATTTCCCTCTACCCTGGGTTTCCCCTCCCCCTCCCTACCTCCCTTTCTGTTCCACCCCCCCAGGCAACTGCCTCGGCCATTCTGTTGCCGCTACCCCCTATAGGGTGGGACGCTTGTCCTTTCTTGCTCTTCTGTACAACCGGAAGCAAATCTTTGGTTAAGCATGAAAACCTTTTGTGGTTTCCCCTTTCCCCGACTCTTCTATAATTATAGTTCTACCTCTTACCCTTCACCATCATATATTGTTCTATAGCACTTCTCTACTCTCCTGTTTTGGAAAATAAGCTGCCTAGATGGTTCATCCGATTAGCTGGATAGAAAAACTTCATACACTTAAAATTGGATCATTCCCTGACTGCCTATTGTCTATGAGTCAAACAATTTCTAATCCAGTTCACCATCTTAGAACCCAGTCTCATGTTATAATTATGAGATACTTTGTGAGAGCAATAACTTGAGGAGATGTACTGTATCATCATAAGAACACAGAAGAACAGAGTCATTAGTGTATGTTGTTTTATTCACTTAATTCGTGATGTTTCAATTGACAATCTTCTTATCTTTGGCAAACGTTTCAATATTAATTTGGAAATCACTTTATGTTATATGAAATCCGTATAGCTCACTCTGTCTTTGATGTTGCATCGTTCTCTTTCATAATTCATTCTTTAGTAATATTGCATCTACGTTATTGTGATTCCATTCTCGTATGGACTCCATTGTATCAGATTAAGATAATTCAAATCTTACAGAATACTGCAGTTGAAGTCATCCATATAGCAAAGAAATTTGGCAGTTACTTCTTTTCTCATTGACTTTTCCAATATAAAATTTTGATTTTTGCTTTTCAAAATTTTCATACTGGTCTTCCCTTATTTCTTTAGGGGTATCTTGTTTTACATACACCAACAAACACACTCCATTCATTTCAACAACATCTGCTAGCCATTCCTACTAGCTGGTACAGTGGGCTTTGAATCTGGGAAACTTGGTTTAATTCCCACCACATCTCCTTGTGATCTTAAGCAAGTCACTTAATCCTCCATTGTCTCAGGTACAAAATCTTCGATTGGTTGTACCACAGAAAGCTGCTCCCAGTTGACAAAAAGGACAACTGTCCCTGCCCGTGTTCCCTCTAATGTAGAACATGCACAACCACACACTGTTCTTAATGTGGCCAGGCATCATTCCTGAATCTGCTACAGGAGAAGTGTAGGAGTTTATGCCACTGGAAATACTGCTCGGTGAAGTCAAATTAAACCGCAGCCGCATGGTTACTGCGGATGGGCAGACTATTTGGCCCATTTGGCCTTTATCTGCCACCATGTTTCTATGGCCCTCTTTTACTAAGGTGCGCTTACCGATTAGCATGCGCCAAACGCTAACACGTGCATGTTAGTCTATAGACGCGTTAGCGTTTAGCAAGTGCTAATTCAGTTAGTGCGCCTTAGTAAAAGAGGAGGTATGTTTCTTAAGTATGAGTCGTACTTAAGTCAGGCGTCTGTAACTCGGGGACTGCCGGTATATCAAATCCCTTTCCCCTTTATAAAATGTCCCACCTGCAAATTCACTTCCATTTTGCTAGAATATCTTCAGTTCATGGCTTCTACCCTGTTAATTCTTTTACTTTTAGCATTTTGAAAGGAAGCTCTAGAATGAGGAGGCATAGGATGAAAGTGAAAGGTGACAGACTTAAGAGGAACGGCTTCACTTAAAAGGTGGTGAATTCGTGGAACGGCCTCCTGGTGGAAGTGATGAAGAGGAATATTATCTGAATTAAAAAAAGCCTGGAACACTAATGGAGAGGAAGGGATAGTAAGGGCGTGGATGAGCATATGGTCTTTTTCTGCCTTCATTTTTCTGTGTTTCTATGTTTAAAAAGCCACACTTTTTTGATAGAGCTTTTCAATCAGCGAAGCCATGACTCAAGGATCTAGTGAGGGCTAAACTAAACTAAACTAAAACTTACCCCCCCCTTTTACTAAGGTGCGCTAACTGATTAGCGCACGCTAAATGCTAACGCGGGCATGGTAGTCTATGGACGCGTTAGCGTGCGCTAATCGGTTAGCACACCTTAGTAAAAGAGGGCCATCAACCAATTGGAGCTAGACTCGGCTAACACTGAGAAAAAAATAATAGAAAAGAGCAAAGCGGAAGAAGATCTAATTTAGAGGAGATAAATGTGACTAATTTTCAAAGTGTTTGGCAAACAGAATTGTCTTCAGAGCGAAAGCAGCAAGTTATTCCAAAGCATATCCCTGGAACAGCAATGCTTGCATGTGCTATGTCCATTTCTGCAGTCTCCCTTCTTTTTATACCTAAAAATAATTACAGTATTTTCTTTATATATTATAAACTAGTAAACTAGGTCTCCTTAAATGATTTTCTCTCTTTCCCCAATGATGATATTTTCTAAACCCTTTAGATTTATTTCATTTGCAGTATATTAAGTACAACTGAGACATGAAATGTGCCATGCTTTTGTATTTCTTTTTTTTTTACTTTTAAAAGGACAATTTCTTAAAACAGGTAAAAGCTGCCCGATAAGTATGCTTGAACCTGCACAGATCACCTTCTTTTAGCAAGGTTAAAAATAAAATAGAGGGACATGTGTAGGTCAGGAAGTAAAACAGCATGTGCACATTTGATTTTCAAATGCACACGGACCATTTGCCTCGTACTTGGCTGCCCACAAACAGCAGGTGTAAAGTGTGCAGGCGCTTGTGGTGCACATTCTTTACGGCCGGTAATTTTCCAACAAAATGCATGCAGGTGGCTTTCTTTTGTGAACTGGCTGCAGGGCGGATGCAGGCTAAAAGCACCTGCGTATACTGCAAAGGCGCAGGCTGAACAGCAACATGAATTTAAAATCCCATTCTTACTTTTCATCTTTAATCTGTAGCAAACCATGGAAGAGAAGATGGAGAAGGATCACATTAATCCAGAGACTGGACCTTGGAAGGATTAGCATTTTAGTATTTTCAGACTAAGATGATTACTTATCAGCCTGAAAGACTGCTACGTTCTGAAAATTCTGCTTTGTTAAAATATGTCGAAACTTGTGCAATGGCCTTCTGTTGTGCTGGAGTGACATTATCCAAACTTCAGTGACTCACTAATATAGACAGATCATCCAATACTAAACGCTCAAACAATAGCTATATGGGAGTTCAGATTCCACCATTTCTTTCGAAATTGGTAGCAGTGGTACTCTTCATTATTCCCCTCATAACTATTATGGCATATGTTTTTAAAATTTTTTAAATTTTTAATGTTTTTATATAGTTTCTTCTTAAAGTCACCGTTATTAAATTGTTGAAATCAAAATAATAATAATAATAATAAATTTATTTCTTATATACCGCTATACCGTGAAGTTCAAAAGGACTTATCTTTTGTCATTATTGGTTCCCCTTCCCAACGCGTTTCGTCCGTCTTTATCAACGTTGGGGGAACTATAAAGCAAAACCAAAAGACATAGAAACATAGAGCATGACGGCAGAAAAGGGCCGACGGCCCAACAAGTCTGCCCACTCAAGAACCCTCCCTCCCTCAAAAATCCATCTATTAAGCTTCCCTCCCTCCCTTGAGAATCCATCTATTAAGCATTCCTCTTAAGCGACCCCACCAGTCCGTCCCATCGTCTCTTGAAGTCAAGTGTGTTACTGGCCTCGACTACCTGTCGTGGAAGACCATTCCATTGATCAATCACCCTTTTGGTGAAGAAGTATTTACTGGTGTCCCCATGACATATAGTTATCATTCGTCCTCAAATCCGATACTTTTGTTCATTAAAATCATCTCAACATACCAAAATTAAGGAGTAACTCTTCCCATTTCCAACCGCCGCTGGCTATCAAAGATGGCCGCGGCGTCTATCCAGAGCCTCCCTTGGCATCAACCCTACAGGGCTTATCAGACAGACTTGACCCCACAGTTAAGAATCCACCTGCACCATCCAGTCCGAAGTTTCATTCAGACCGGATGGAGCCATTGTTTGCAATTCAAACATCCATCTGAGCTCCCTTAAGTTTAGTGTGCGCTCTATATTTTGGTATGTTGAGATGATTTTAATGAACAAAAGTATGGGATTTGAGGACGAATGATAACTATATGTCTTTTGGTTGCTACCTTGATAAAGATGGATGAAACGCATCGGGAAGGGGAACCAATAATGACAAAAGATAAATCCTTTTGATTTCAACAATTTAATAACGCTAACTTTAAGAAGAAACTATATAAAAACATAAAAAAATTATAAAAGTTATAAAAACATATGCCATAATAGTTATGAGGGGAATAATGAAGAGTACCACTGCTACCAATTTCGAAAGAAATGGTGGAATCTGAACTCCCATATAGCTATTGTTTGAGCGTTTAGTATTGGATGATCTGTCTATATTAGTGAGTCACTGAAGTTTGGATAATGTCACTCCAGCACAACAGAAGGCCATTGCACAAGTTTCGACATATTTTAACAAAGCAGAATTTTCAGGACGTAGCAGTCTTTCAGGCTGATAAGTAATATATAGCACCATATATGGAAGGGATGCAGTGCATTGCAGATCTTCTTGTGCAAATTAGGCATTCTAAACTAAACTAAACTAAACCTTAAGTTTATATACCGCATCATCTCCACGGATGTTGTGGAGCTCGGCACGGTTTACAAAAACTTAAAATATAGGAAGAGAAGGAAAAAAAGGTTTACATGAACTTATATATAGAAGAGAAGAGTAAGGGGAGGACTAATAGCATTTTCAACTCTCACGTTTTTACAAGGACCCTGAGCCAATTGTTCACATGTCAGTCCCAAAGAAAATCTAGTTTTTGTTGCGAACGGGTCAACAACTCACAGTCCTTCTTATAACCACATTTTGTCCTAATCACTCTGCTCAGGCAGTTTCATGAATGATTTTTTTTTTTTTTTTTTAAATTGTTGCTGCTGTTACAAACAACAGAGTTTATTCAGAAGTAACTCCGCTGTACACATACAAAAGACTAGCAGGATTCTGTGTATGAAGCCATGCAGTTGGCATATCAAAATCTTCCAGGATGCTGCAAAAATCTGGGCCTCCATTTTCTGTGCAGATATTTAAACGTGCTGTGCTTATGAAACTGTTTTTCCCAAAGTAGTGATTGAGCATTAAGCTTGATTTGGAGACTCTACACATGCTGGGATTTTAGCGAGCGATTAATGACTGTTTTCAAAGAATGTTAGGAGTAATTTACAAAATCTTAAGTGAATCAAATGGCAACAAACTGTTCCAAGTAAGTTCTGGTTTCAGGTTATATGGCATAACAGGTTCATTTTTTTATTTTTGCAGCTATGTTTGCTGCAAAGTCTGTTTTACCCTTTTTGTAAAGCTGAGCTAGTGTCCTCAAGGATCTACATATAGCTGACTGGTGTCGAAATGTTTCTAGTTTATGCATTTTGGCTCTGATTCTGTAACAGGGGAGAGTGTGGTGCAATAATTAAAGCTACAGCCTCAGCACCCTCACATTGTGAGTTCAAACCTGTGCTGCTCCTTGTGATCCTGGGCAAGTCACTTAATCCCTTCATTGTCCCAGGTACATTAGAGAGATTGTGAGCTCACCAGGACAGACAAGGAAAATGCTTCAGTACCTGAATAAATTAATGTAAACTATTCTGAGCTCCCAGTTCAGAAAGTGTCGTACTGCTGAAATCAAAGGCTAACCCTAAATATGTGGAAACAAATGCCATGACTTTCACATGTGCAGGAGTCAAGCTATGGAATGGCCTTGTTGGCCAGATTCGAAAATGTGGAGAGAGGAATTCATTTAGGAAAATGTTAAAGACTCAACTATTTGTAGATGCTTTACTCGGAGCAATTGATTTTATGAACGGCTGGACTTGTCTGTTTTTATTTTTTTATTTTGAATAGACTCTTAATATTTTATGTATGTAACTCCTTGTAAACCGTTTTGGAAAAAACGGTATAGAAATTTTTAAAATAAATAAATAGGCATCTAACTTAATTTTTTTTAATTTGCACTGATAATTGAAAGTGCCATTAAAAACTAATTCAAAAATAAATTAGCTGATAGGCGCTTACCATTTTGATGTAGGCATCTATACTAGAGAATGACACCGAGATAAATTCCTATGAACGTCGGAGCAGCATCGGAGCATTTAATGCCCCGGGCTGCAGTAAAAACCTCCATTGTGGCTTAGTAAACAGGGCCTACAATAAGTTATGTGCATGTAATATTCTGAGGGCTGTACTTGATTGAATTTTTTTTTTCTTTATTTGTTGGCTTTGTTTTATTGCTTGGAAATGGACCTTGCCTGTTTGTGTTGTTTGGTTTGCCTTCACACTGAGAAAAGCACTAAGCCATGTGATATTGGTTTGATTTTTCAGTAGAAAAGAAAGCACCAAGGCCCCCTTTTATCAAGTTGCATTAGGGTTTTTTTTATTGCCGGCCACTGCAGTAAAAGCTCCGACACTCATAGAATTCCAATGTGTGTCGGAGCTTTTAATGCAGCGACCAGCTATAAAAAACCCTAACACGGCTTGATATAAGGAAGCTGTTCTTGATATGTTTTGCACATAAATAATTAGAACTAAAATTCTTATCACTGGCATGGAGCTGTTGTTTGGCTTTCTAAGCGCAATGCAGAACCCAGCATGCCCCACAAGTTGCACTTTTATTGATGTTCTTTCAATCAAAATAAAAGTTAGGAAAAAACTCACCACCGGCTTAAAATGTTTATTTGCAACTAGTCTTAACGCCCGTTACATTAACAGGTGCTAGAATAGATGTGTGTGTCTGTCTTTCTTTCTTTTTTCCCTCTCTCTCTCTCTCTCCTTGGCCGCTTTCTGTCTGTCTGTCTGTCTCTTTCTCTCTTTGGCCGCTGTCTATCTGTCTTTCTTTCTTTCTGTCTCTCTCTTTCTTCAGCTGTCCACCACCACCCCTTGCCTGCTCCCCATGTCCAGCAGTAGCGCTTCTCCCTTCCTTTAACCTCTCCCATGTCCAGCAGCACCACTTCCCTGCTCCCCCTGTCCAGCAGTAGCCCTTCTACCTTCCCCTTACCTCCCCCCTGTCCAGCAGCAGTCTTTCTCCCTTCGTTTTATCTTCCCACTGTCCAGCAGCACCTCTTCCCTGCTCCCTAATACCTGCTCCCAATCCGCCGTTCCTACCCTCCTACCCCTTCTCCCACCTACCTTTTAAAAAAAAATCAGATTTATACAGTGAAGGGCAACCGACGCACAGTAACCGCCGCAGGATAGAGGAAACCGCCATACGCATACTCGTGCCGAATGTGCACGCCAAACGTGCCTAACGTGGGCACGTCACATACGCCGCACACTTTTCTCTGCCGGAGCTACGGATCACGGAGGCAGGGAACACGCAGGTAGGAGTGCGCATGCTCGCTTAGGGTTTTATTATTAGTGATGCCTTAGTCCCATAAAAAATGCATAAAATCATCTTTCTGCTTTAAGCTGGGAAATGTGGGGAAGAAAATTAAGACTGTGGAGATGGTGAGGGGATAGGGATGAATCTTTGTCCCTGTGTCACTCTCTATTGGTCAGGCCTGTTTTATCACCCTTTAATTTTCAAAGAGTTTTACTTGTTCGCAGTCGGGTCAGAAATGTGTTACGTTTGTATTTCAAAAATATGCAGTTAATATTTTATTGCTGTTCAGGTTGTAGATTTAAGAACTGCCTCTTGTCACGCCAGTTGGGATTTAGAAAGCAAAGCTGGCCAAGTCATGTTATCAAACGTCTGCCAAAGCCTCTCTCATCTGTACTGTGAGTAAACCAACCAAGGGTTTTAGAAAGAAACTGAAAGGCGGCTTCTACTAAATTCCGATTTCTGCAGGGTTCTGATAGATAAGGAATGCTGAGCCTAGAGCTGGAAGCTGACTCGTATATCTGTTGCACATTTGCTGACTCATGCCACTAAATCTGAACATTTTACCCATGTACTTGTCTCATTACATTGGCTCCCAATTTTAGCAAGAATTGAATTTAAAACTTTACCATTCATTTCTAAGGCTTTAAGCTCCCTTGATATAGTCCAACACTCTTAAAAATTATAAACCACTTAAGTCCTTACGATCCTCAGAAAAACTTTTTTAGATGTACTAACTCTTTGATCAGTTAGTCTGCTCTTCGCACCTCTTCCTTCCAAGTAGCTGGTCTGAATTATGGAACAATTTACCTCTGGAACTCAGGAAGATTAACTCATTGCTGATGTTTAGAAAACAATTCAAAATATCTATTTTGTAAGTCATTTGGTCTAACTAATTGACTAAGAAGTGAACAGTGAAGCTGACTTTATGGCTAAACTCATGATTTACGCTGACTTTTATTTTTTATCTTATCTTATTTTATTTCATTGTAAATTTAATTTTAGTTTATTATGTTTTAAGAAAACATTTACTATTTTTATTCTGTCTTTGTGAGTCGTTTTATATATTGTGTATGTTTATTTTGTGAACCGCCTAGAACTTAGAATTTTGAAGAATACAATTTTTTTTAAAAAAAATAAATCGTTAACACTTTCTAAGCTGGAATGACAGGTTAGTTTGGATCAGCCTGTTGGTCTTTATCTGTCATCTTTTTCTGTTTTCTGTTCTAGTTTACATTATTGCCAGTTAACTTTGAGCCATGAACTCATCTTGCCAGCGCCAGCTCAACAGTTACAGGTCTTCAGCGGGTGGCATTGACGAACCTGGCGTGCTCCACAATAAGTAGGGAGGGAGAGGGGTGCATTTGGACATGGGAGGGCTGCAATGAGACACAGAAGGAAGGGAACATGAACTTGGGTCAAAGGAAGAAGGGAGGGGGCATGAACTTGGGACACAAAATAGAGAGAGGGAACATGGGACACAGAAGGGGGAAAAAGGGCACAAACTTGGGACAGGCTGAAAGGAAGGAGGGAGGGGCATGAACTTGGGACACAGCAATGAACTTGGGACATAGGATGGAAGGAGGGAGGGAAAGAGATGCTGAGGTGGGGGAGGGAATAGAAAGGTAGAATTGTTGAGCATGGGTGTGAGTGAGAGGGAAAGAGATGGTGTACATGGGGAAAGGAAGAAAGAGAATTGTTGGGCATAGGGAGGGAGAGAATTGTTGGGCATGGCGGTGGGAGCGGAATAAGGTAGAGAGAGATGAGAGATGAGCGAGAGAAATGTTGGATATGGTGGTGGAGAGAGAACAGTGGGACAGATGGAAAGGGATGCAAGAGGAAGGAATGTTGGACATGGTGGTGGAATAGAGCACAAATTCAATCCATTCAGAAATACAGTCAAACTTTAAATCATACATTGCTGTCAAAAGAGTTCTAAAAGGCAGTTATCAACTGAAATATACCTTAGCATAAGAAGGCATTGGCAAATAATTGAGTTTTCAGCATTTTCTTAAAATTCATCCTCCCCATAAAAACCGCAGGATACCAGGCAAGGCATTCCATAGTTCTACGCCAGCCACAGATATCATTGAGGCTCCGATCCTAGCATGCATAGTTGACATTCTACCCTCCAAACTTAATTTCATCCTATTTACATCTCTAAGCTCTCTTCTCGGTTTATAGATCTCAAAGATTCTTGAAAGATCTTTGGGGAAGCCTGATGCAGTGTCTGATGTATAATCGCAACAATCTTAAACTTTACTCTTTGTTGCATAGGTAACCAGTGTAGTTTCTTCAACACTGGAGTTATATGGGAACTCCTTGGAACCCCTGTGATTAATCTTGCAGCGGAGTTGATGAGCATTTGCAAAGCTCTTAACTTCCCTTTCACAACTCCTAAGTATAGTGAATTACAATAGTCCACCCTACTCAGGATCAACGTCTGAACCACCGTACGGAAATCATTTACTGGTATTATTGGCTTCAATCTATGAATGTAGCATTTGAAGTTGCATGTATCCCACCCTGATTATTTTTAATATTTGGTTTTCCATTGTCAAACAACTATCTAGGCACACTCCCAGGATAGTCATCTCCTTTTTTACTGGTAGTTTTCCCCTGTAGTCTTTATTTTTTTTAAAAAAGCCTTATTATCCCACCTGAGGTACAGTTAATTGTTTTTGCCAAAACAGCAGCTGCAAAGCAGTTTCCACCTACATTTCATCTCAGAATTTTGCATATCATCACCTCACTAGTATGGTGTTTTGTATGTAAACATGTCAAAGCTAGGGTTACCAGATTTTCCATTTGGAAAATCCAGACCCCCCTAGACCCGCCCCCAAGCCCACCCAGTTTCACGTATCCCCGCCCCAGTCCCGCCCCTATCCTGCTTTAGCCCTGCCCCTGCTGCCTACTCTCATTTGGCAGGAGGGCATCCATGCATGCATGGATGCTCTCCTGTTCGATGGCGATTTCATAGAAGCTTTTCAAAACCCAGACAAAGTGCACAGTTTTGAAAAGTCACTATCCCAAAATATGCACAAAAGCTGAAAACTTTTAAATGTCTGAAATAATCCTTTAATCACCCTGTTTATCTTACTGAAATCACTTTGAACCAAAATCTTTCATTAACCAGTTCCTCAGTATGCCACACTCATACAATTTTCAATGTAAAGTTGGTGTGGTAGCCATCTTCATTGGAACATTGTGAAGGATTTTTTTATATTATTTTTCTTCTACAAAATATCCCACTTTAGTGTCCTAATTCCTACTAAAGTGCCAATGCCAGTGCTTATTTCAAAATAATCACGTTTGATAAAATGCTACTTAGCTTCACATGGCGTGGAACAAACTGTATCAAGCCCCTCCGACGCGTTTCACTTCTTCCTCAGGGTCTGGGATGATAAATACTACAACAAACAAAAAAAGTTCCATTAAGCCATGAAGATCATTCATTTGAAGTATAACAAGTCAAAAACTGACTTACCAGTATGTTCAAAGGTTTAGCGGTTAACTAATTCCATCTTGATAGCACCGAAGGTGCCACAAAGATGGCCGCAGCGTCTTAAATAGGGGAGAAAAAGGTTACACCCCCTGACATAACAAAGCTCCTGTACCAATCAAGAAAACCCAAAATGAACAAACAAAACTCCATTCACCCGAGTCAGCCTATGCCACTAAAGTCATCCAGTCACTGGTTTCATTAAGGCCATGCGGTGTCATCGTATTCAACTCAAGCATCCAACGGAGTTCCTTAAGATTCAGGGTATGTTCGATATTAGCACCTTCCCACCTGACCTGTACCACATCAATGATTCTCTATTTTAGGTCCGATAACATTGGGTACTCCACTGTGAGCCTAACCGCGCTATAGTACATTGGCCACTAGGCACTTGAAATGGTAAACGTCAACCTTTACTATGTATGTTTACTTGTAAGCCACATAGGTGATAAGCAGATAATAAGTTTTTAAAATAAATAAATAATTTGCTGATAGGTCCAGCATTTTCCCTTGCAATGATATCAACTAATGTGAAACCTACATGGTGAAGGGAGCAGACTGCAGAAAAAAAGCCTTTAACCATACTAATGAACAGCAGGTCCTTGGAGCCATGAACCCTGTGGTTGCCAGGGGAACCCTGCTACAATTGTGCCTCTGAGTCTTTTTTTAAATAATGAGATCAGGAATACTTGAATAGAATTTAAAAAAAAAAAAAAAAAAAATCAGAAGAAAACATTAAGCAAATAGATCTTGTACTGGTCCTGTGTCAAAGTATGAATGCATGTTCACAAGTAAGAAAAATTCTCAAGAGACCTGCACCATAACATTTTAGTGAGGCTTCTATGCATTCATGTAGCTCCTCTTAGGACAGTGGTCTCAAACTCAAACCCTTTGCAGGGCCGCATTTTGGATTTGTAGGTACTTGGAGGGCCGCAGAAAAAATAGTTAATGTCTTATTAAAGAAATGACAACTTTACACAAGGTAAAATTCATTATAGTTTTTCACTTTCTGCATGTTGCACTGCTTTCAGCTGTGTATAGCTGAAATTATCAGAAGCAATTAAGGAAAGATTTATAAACTATAGACAAACGAGCGCCGACAATTCAGCGCAAGACTTCAGCGTGCCACAGTAAAACCTTCTTTTAAAGGGCTCCGACGGGAGGGGTGTGGGGGAATCCCCCCACTCTACTTAATAGGGATCACGCTGCCTCGCACTGCCGTGTTGAGGGAGTGTAGGGGGTGTAACCCCCCACATTATACTGAAAACAACTTTTTCCCTAAAAAATAGGGAAAAAGTTAAGTTTTCAGTATAATGTGGGGTTACAATCCCCTAAAGCCCTCCCAACACCAGCGCGATCCCCATTAAGTAAAGTGGGGGGTTCCCTACCTACACCCCCCATCGAAGCCCTTTAAAAGAAGGTTTTCCTGTGGCGCACTGAAGTCTTGCGCTGAATTGTCGACGCTTGTTTGTCGGCACGCATTTGTCTCGTGCGCTTAAGACTATGAACCAGTGCAGGAAAGCACTTGTGTGAAGTTAAAGCAGTGAGGCAGGCAACGTTCCAGAACAATGGTAGCATACCGAGGGCCTCAAAATAGTACCTGGCGGGCCACATGTGGCCCCCGGGCCGCGAGTTTGAGACCACTGTCTTAGGAGCACAATTTTTAAAACTACTTGGATTTCAGATAGAATGTAGTGAGGAGAATAGAGGAGTCCAGGTTAGGATGTGCTCAATTCCAGGAGTATTTTAGAAAAGACTCTGCTGATACAGATGTATTTGCTGGTGTATGCAGTGGGGTCAGCCACTTTGGAAATATTGGTCCCAATATTCAAGAGATTTATATCCTTAACTTTGAGAATTCTGCCATAAATTGGCCTCTTTGAAATTTTACTAGGGCTTAGTGCCTAAAGTTTTACTCAAAATGTGACTTAGGACTTAGGAATTTAGGAGTATAAAAAGCTGGTGACAACAGGGGAGGATTTAGAGTGGGGGAAAAAAAAGTTAGGACTTAGAGGATAACACAGTGATCAAGCATTTAATCTTAGCTTTCAAATTCTGGACCATTCCAGATTTTGCTAGGTTCTTTCTCATGTTATCCACTCATCAGGAGTATCTACTGTACTGCAGATTTTGGTATCATCTGCAAAGAGACAGATTTATTTAAAAGATTTCTTAACTGTCTATTCATAAGAACATAAGAACATAAGAAATGCCTCTACTGGGTCATACCTGAGGTCCATCGTGCCCAGCAGTCCGCTCATGCGGTGGCCCAACAGGTCTAGGACCTGTGCAGTAATCCTCTATCTATACCCCTCTATCCCCTTTTCCAGCAGGAAATTGTCCAATTCCCTCTTGAACCCCAGTACCGTACTCTGCCCTATTACGCCCTCTGGAAGCGCATTCATAAGTGATTTTACAAGGAGAATCAAACAGAAAATACACAAAATTTATACAGACATTTCAAATCGTTCAAAAAGAATAATTATTTACAACGTTCGATTGTATGCCTATACAGAAACCATTATAATCTAGAATCATCATTCGTCGAAATACTTCCACAAAAAGTGTAGTCTTAAGCATTTTCTTAAACGTCTGAAGGTCTAAGAGAGCTCTTAGCGGACCAGTTAATTTATTCCACAGAGTTACCCCTATAATGGAAATAGCCGAGGATCTTGTTTTCTCATAGCACACTTTTGAAGTCTGTCAACGACAACCATATAGCGCCCTCAGATCACAAGGCTCTAAGCGGTCGGTAGATTGTCATAGCCTGTGATAGATACCAGGGAATCCCTTGGTAAATGACTCTGAACACCAGCACTAAGGTCTTAAAAATAATACGTGAATGCACAGGTAGCCAATGGAGTTTCTTTAGCCACGGTGTTATATGTTCAAACTTCCTTACACCATAAATTAACCTCACAGCAGCATTTTGAATCATCTGCAGGGCTTTACATTGAACTGTTGACAGATCTTACCAGACAGCCCTTCCACAATATTACTTGGAATATGACTGGTAGATACACTGAAAGCCTGCAGCGTCTGGGGCACTGCTTGTCAATTTGCCATTAAAGCAAGCAGTAGTGCAGCATCTGTGTCTACTTTCTGGCAAACAACCTGCACTGATCTGGACGTATAATATATATATTTATATAGTCTATGCTTGCCTTCCAGCTATTCTATTTTTAAGAAGCCGGGGGGGTGGGGGAGGGGATTGTTCTTCTTCTAAGAGCTGTTCAATTTCTGGCCGCGTCCCAAAGAGTTCTGCAATTGCCAAAGTTTTGGGGGTTTGAAAGATGCCAGAGGTACTGTACATACAGTAATTTTTGTAACAGCTGTTCCTGAGATGAGGTGATCTATTTATGTGGAAGCAAATTGCTGTTCGGGCAGAAACCTATAAAGAAAAAATTCTGGTGCAAACGCTGGACTGGAAAGGCTGGAATTCTTGAAAAGGAAAGTAGAATTATTGGGATTAGTGCTGATGGCGGTTGAAGTCATGCTGTACCATGAATTAGTTTGTCAGAAGCTGCTGATCTGTAGAAATTTCTGCCATGCTATTTCTAGACCAGGTGTGAAACCGGTTAGTGTCTCGTCAGCATAAGCAGGCTACTACTTCTGCTACTACTACTATTTATCATTTCTATAGCGCTGAAAGGCTTACGCAGCGCTGTACATTTAACATACAATAGACAGACCCTGCTCAGAAGAGGTAACAATCTAATTTGACAGACAGAACATCTCAAGGTTGGGGAGATTATGGTAGAGGAAATGATACAGTGGGAATAGGTATCTGACAGCAGTGAGTGGGAGTTAAGAGTTAGAAACATAGAAGATGACGGCAGAAAGGGGCCATGGCCCATCAAGTCTGCCCATTGTAATGACCCACCCCCATGACATTACCCCCCCTAGAGTTCCCACATGTATATCCCATTTCCTTTTAAAGTCTGGCACGCTGCTGGCTTCAATCACCTGAAGTGGAAGTTCATTCCAATGATCAACCACCCTTTCAGTGAAGAAATACTTCCTGGTGTCGCCATGAAATTTCCCACCCCTGATTTTCAGCAGATGCCCTCTTGTGGCCGAGGGACCTTTAAGAAAGAAGATATCCTCTTCTACCTCGATACGGCCCGTGATATATTTAAATGTTTCAATCATGTTTCAAAAAAGTGGTCTTTTAGCTTGAATTTGAATACTGCCAGGGATGGAGTATGAATACTCTGAAAATTTCTACAGATAATCCCCCGGATTCTATGTATGGTACGGTCCTGTGATGAGTGCACAACTTAATTGGCTAATGAGTAATTAACAAACAATAGTTGGCTACTAGCAAACAGTTACTGAAGTTAAGTAGCACCAATTAAGATTTATAGCCGTATCTGGCTGGGCACTATTCTGTAACCCATGGTGCCCAAATCCAATCGCATGTCACTCAAAAAGAGGGGTGGCCATAGGGGGCATGGGCATGTCAGGATCAATCCAAAAAGTTCCGCACATTGTGAGAGAATATTGGGTCTCTGCACCCAATTTGGGCTCCAGCATTTACACCAGGTTTCAACAAGCGTAAGTCAGGCACCCAAAGTTAAGGCATGGGAATTGGCGCTAAGCGTGATTCTATAAAGAGAATGAACCAATTATAGAGTCACATTTAGTTCCAGTCTTTGCCAGAGCACCATTTCTAGAATCCAGCCCCATGAGTCTTCAGTGGGCAGCGAACTGAACAGTGAGATATCCTGACAGACCATTGCTAATACTATAAGACCCTAAACCAGTGTTTCTCAAGTCGGTCCTGGCGTACCCCCTTTCCAGTCAGGTTTCCTGGATATCCTCAATGAATATGCATGGAAAAGATTTGCAAACAATGGAGACAATGTATGCAAATCAATTTCATGCATATTCATTATGGATATCCTGAATACCTGACTGGCAAGGGGATACGCCAGGACCGACTTGGGAAACACTGCCCTAAACCGCACAATGCCACAATGGGTATCTGCAATTTATACATTTGATTTTACTCCCAGACCTCAACATGACTCTGGGAATGTCGCCTCCCAGTTCTTCTAAAAGTATGTTCCCAAATGAAGTTCATGGGCATTCCGGCTCTGATTCTATAAAAGGCGCATATCAATCTAGGTGCCTAACTTAATTTTTTTCATTGACGCCATTAAAAATCAATTAAAAATGAATACAAAATTAATTAACCAGTAGGTGCCTACACCTTCGATGTAGACGTCTACATTAAGGCACCTACTGACGCCTACTGGCATGTAGGTAAGGTTAGAGGAGGATTTGGGGCAGAGTTTGGGCATGGACTGAAGTAGGCACCTACCTTAGGCACCAGTACATTAGGCCAAGAAAACCCTGGCTTAATGTACCAGCGCCTAAGTTATTTATGCCTACCGACACTTAAGTCAATTTAGGTACTGCTATGCGCAGTTCTATAAATGGCACCCTTGATTGACATGTTTTCGTAGGTACCTAGCAAGTTAGGACTTGTTTATCTCTTCCTAGGAAGCCAACTAAAAAAAGGCAGGTAGAACTACAAGTTCCAGCAGGACAAGGTCAGGTGAAACCCCAAACCAGGGCTGGAATAGCTTCTGTTACCAGCAAACCTAGAACTGGTTTAAACTAGATCAGTAAGCCACAGAATTCTGAGGCAGCCAGGACTAGGAGCACACCTGCAATTAGGCTTAATCACACAGTAGCAGGCAGAGAAAAGGGTGGAGCTCTCTACAGCAAGAGGCAGTTGCAGAGCCACTGACCAAACTGAGGAAGTCAGACCACTACATCCAAGGGCAGTGAAGCAGCAAGTTCCATTACTTCAGCAGGACCAGGAAGGGGAGTATGTAGTACAGTGGTTAGAGCTACAGCCTTAGCACACTGAGGTTGTGGGTTCAAATCCCTTGCTGCTCCTTGTGACCCTGGACAAGTCATTTAATCCCCCATTGCCCCAGGTATACTAGGTAGAGTTTGAGCCCACCGGGACAGATAGAGAAATATGATAAAGTACCTGAATGTAAAACCACTTAGGATATCTGGCAATAATTGGTATTTGTATGCACAGCTGTCTATGCTCTGTTCTATAACCCCCCCATGCTTAAATCCCCTAGCATTCAGCTCAGAAAGGGGCATGGCCAGGAGAGTGGCAAAGGTGGCAAAGGTGTTCTGAAAGGTTACACATGGGGTTAAACTAGTGTGCCACATGATATTCCAGGTGTGCCTCACGGTGAGAGGCACATCTTGTAGGCAGTTAGCCGGCACCAGTTCCTCTCCTTCTCTCCGTGCCTCTTCCCTTCCAGCACCCCCTACTGGTGGCTCAGGGCCCTATCCGGAGGGCCTTTGCACATGCTTGTAATGTCATCACGTCGACATCCATGCACTTCTGGGTGCCTCGCACCGTGGCCACCACATTTAGTGTGCTATAACTTCGGAAAGTTTGTGAGATACCAGGTTAAACAATAGCTCCATTTCCACAACAAAATGCCAGGAGCTGGGTGTCAGCATTTACACCGGATTTCAGTTGGCATAAATACCAACCCTCAGGGCTCCTTTTACTAAGGTACGCTAGCGGTTTTAGTGCGCTCATAGCGCATGTGCTAAACGCTAACGCCTCCATAGAGATGGCGTTAGTTTTTTCCATTTAGCGCATGGTTTGCGCGCGCTAAAAACGCTAGCACACCTTAGTAAAAGGAGCCCTCAATTTTGGGCATGGGAATCTGTGTGGAGCGCTATTCTACAAATAGCACTCAACATGGAATGCTGCTTATGGAATAGCACTCCACACCATTTTTTTCCAGTGCCGATTTTTCTGCACCATTTAAAGAATCCTCCTTCCCCTCCCCCCCTCCCCCAAGGATTCAAGTAAGGCAATTTCCAGATAAATAGTTTGTTGTTGTGACCAACTGCTCTGACCAGCAGTGTCGAGTCTGGCTGCCCATTTGGAGATCCAGGTAAGGCTTTATAACTGAAACAAAAAGTAACCTAGATCTTGAGAGTTATTTAATGCCCCACAGAGTTCAGCTGAGGTATCCTTCAGCATTTGAACACAGCCTGAATTCTGTCTCTTTGTTTCCCTAATACCACCAGTATCACATGTGAATGGCTTTTTTTTTTTTTTTTTGCAACATTTTTCTAAGGTGTGCAAATGCTAATGCGTGATTCAGCAACACCTAAAATGTGTCTCGTTGACAGCGTGGGCTAAGGCCAAGGCCTACAGAAATATAACAAAATTTATTTGGGTGAAATAGTTGAGAAGTTCATAACTTGCAAGCTTTGCAGCACCTTGTCTAGCTGAAAGCTGTTCGTGCTTCTTTGCTAATAAATTACACTTAAAGTAGGTCGACAAGACTTTTTGCTAATGGCCTTCATAAGGTGCTCCTCATGGGACCATAGCCTAATAGTTGCAAAGTTACAGTCCTTAATTCTAAAGCCTTCGTTCTCCTTGATGATGACCAAGTCCCTTAACCTTGCTGGGTTTATTCAAAGACACTCTCACAAGCAGCCTAATCTAATCCCATAGGGAGAGAATGTGCTGGAAATGTCTTAACAATGAACTCATCTCAGGCCTGATCCACAGGGTGAGACACTTTCAGTTTTCACAAAGCCTTTAGCATAGTTATTTCTGACATTTCTCATCCCCCTTCCACTCTAGTCTGTTTGACCCCCTAGACCCTGAAAACCTGCAGACATTATGATTGCAATTCTACAGCTGGATGCCTCCATTTAGGTGCTGTAAGAGTATAAGATAGGAACCTATTCAATAATAGAGCCTAAGCGCCTAAATTCCATTCTAGTATACTACAGTGGTCTCTAACACATGGCCCAAGGGCAACATGTGGCCAACGAAGTCCTCCATTGAGGCCCTCAAACATTTTCAAATCCTAAAAATCAGTTAATTTATTATATTGTAAGTCGCCTTGAACCTAATTAGGCCTAGTACAACTCAGAAATTCTGGATTAGATTATTGTTTATCGTTTATTATACTTGATATACCACCTTAGATGCAACACAATAAAATAATTTATAATACAGAAATAGAACGCCTTTAATAAAATAGGGTAGAAATCTTCATTCATTCCAGGGACATAAACATTCAGAACCTAAAAAAGGTATACCCTCCATCACTTCTGCTTTTAATATGTACGTTGGAAAATGCTCATTCAAAAAGATAGGCTTTTACAAGTATCTGAAACTTGGTAAATGAAGATTCTAAGCGTAGATTTAAAGGTAATGAATTCCATAATGCAGCAACAAAGAATGCTGAATGTCTTGTCTTGAGGGATGAGGAATAACAAGTCTATTATCTGTTAATGAACGAAGAGTCCGAGATGGTGAATAAGGACTAATTAATGTTGCCAAATAATCTGGGTTACCTGAACGTAATGTCTTGCCCACTTGATGTAGTACTCGTAGCTGCAAACAATCGCTTAAGTGTGTTACTTAGGTGTCTCATTTATGGAATTTGCTACTGTTCGCAATCCAGACAAAAAGTGAGTTTTTAAAATATGTCATTGGAAGTATTGTAGAATTGATATTAGCATACTTTTTTTTTTTAATCTTTATTAAGTTTTTAAGTCTAATAAAAAGTGCAGAAGAAACAAGGAAAAAAAATCCAACGAAGACTGCAGTGAAATAAGGCAAACGAAAAAACAAAAACAAAACTGCAGACAGTATGTACAAGATGCAGGCTATGTTTATTATATCAAATATAAATGCGGTTAATATTACCACCCTTTGAAGACAAACCTAAGGACCCGACCCTGTCCGTGTTTCGATAAACATGCCTTCTTCAGGGGTCCAAGGTTGGTAAGGTTTAAGATGAACCACAGTTTGAATTGATAATAAACAGAAGTCTGTATGAATGTAGAATTAATCGTTTTTCTCTGTTTGCAAGTTCTTGCCGAATGCATCGGTGTGCGATTAATTCTACATTCATACAGGCTTCTGTTTATTATCAATTCAAATTGCGGTTCATCTTAAACCTTGCGAGGAGCACGCTGAAGTTCTTGTTGCTTGCGGCGGTGAACAACTAGAGATATGGGGGAAGGGAAGGGGGGCATGCATGTGGCAGGGGGAATCGAGGAAGTTGGGAGGGGAGGAGATGAGGGCGGGGGAGTGACGCCAGAGCCCCAGGCACCTCCAAGAAGTGCATTCAAATTAATTGGTTAACAAGTTCTTAACCATCAATTATTGGATGCCAACAACCAGTTATTGATGCTAATTGACACATTAAAATTTGCACATGCATCTCGTTGCATGCCATTCTATAAGGCATGACACCTAACTCGACTATCGTATAAGCTCAAAAGGGGACATGGCCATGGGCATTTCAGGGGTGTTCTGTGCACGTAGTTATAGACCTAATGTGGGCATAAGCATTTACAGTGCCGTGGCATATAAAGTTAGACATAGGGTTACCAGACGTCTGGATTCCCCGGACATGTCCTACTTTTCAAGGTCATGTCCAGGGGTCCAGATGGCTTTTCAAAACCCAACACGTTGTTTGGGTTTTGAAAAGCTTCCTCGAAATCACATCGGGCATGCATGGATGCCCTCCTGCCTGACAAGCAGGCAGCGGGGTGGGGCTGAGTCTGGGTGCAACTGGGTGGAGCTGGGAGTGAGTCTAGGGGTCCGGATTTTACTAAAGTAAAATCCGGCAATCCTAGTTAGGCATGGGAATCAGTACTATATGCTATTCTATACAGGGCATGCACCCTTTAAAATAGCACTTTGGCCCAGATTCTGTAAACTGTGTCAATTTTTTAGGTGATGATAGGCGTTTGAGCTCAGTAAAAAACACAGTTTAAACAACGTTTTTCCCTAAGTTTCAAGATGCCTACTAATGCCTAAAAAAATCAGTGCCGGAATTGCGTCTCTGTAGATTCTTCAGGCCACCTAATGCCATTGCAAGCGTGGCTAATGCCGGAAGTGGTGTTAGGAGGTCTAAAACACCTAAGGAGGTGAGATCCATATCAAGGTGGGCACCAGAAATGTAGGCCTGGAAAATCCTGCCCTACATTTCTGGGTGCCTACCCAGCACCATTGCGTGAATGCCGCATGAATGCGGCTTTTAAGGCAGCTGCTGCCGCGGACACCGGTTACAAAATCCGGACCTTTGCACCTATATTTTTCAATGCCTATTTTTGAACATCTCCTATATCCCGCAGATGCTCTGGCCCTTTATTTGCCCTCCCTCTTAAATAAACGCTGTGGAATTTAAGCAGGTATTTGCAGAATGATGCTTAATCAGCATGTTAGTGCCCACATAAATGCTAGTATTTTAAATGTGTTAGCTCCTTCGTTACGGAATTGTTTCCTATGTACATCAGCTCTTACGTGATAGAAAAGGCAGAGCCATTCTTAATTCAGTTGTATATTCTAGATCCTTATATGTGCCTTAGTCATACCAATATGCATAATTTTTTGTCTCATTCCTTCCCAATATGGAAGAAGTGGGACCAACAGCTTTAGATTACTTGCCCCCTCCACTTGAGACTTTCCAACAAGGTCATCACATCATTAAGCCAATCCATATTTTGCAAAATAGCCTGCAGACGGAATATTGCATGTGAACGGGCTGGTGTTCTGGTCATTTTTGCATGTTCTTGACATCAAGGCCCTCTTTTACTAAGGTGCGCTATCGATTTAGCGCACACTAAACGCTAACGCGTGCATGTTAGTCTATGGACGCGTTAGCGTTTCGCATGCACTAATCGGTTAGCACACCTCAGTAAAAGAGGGAGGGTTTCTGAAATCACCCTCTAGTCTAAGTGGCTTGTCAAAGATCAAATCGGATGTCAATGACAGAAGTAGGATTTGAATCTTGGTTTCCCTGTTTCTAAGCCCCCATTCTATGACCACTAGGCCGATTTTTCTCGGGTAAATTGGCTCCTTCCCCCTCATTATTTTCTCTTTCATTTCATTGATATAGCATTAGGTATCATTACAATTCTACAGCTTCTACTCAAAATATAAAATACTGTCTCATGCCTGTGTATCTGATCACATCTCTCCCCTTTTAGCTCAGTATCATTGGCTTTTCATACCTCTCCGGATTCAGTTTAAGATCCTCACTCTTGTTTACAAAGTACTGCAGTCTGGAAAGCCCTCTAATCCAGTGGCCTCAAACTCAAACCCTTTGCAGGGCCACATTTTGGATTTGTAGGTACTTGAAGGGCCTCAGAAAAAATAGTTAATGTCTTATTAAAGAAATGACAATTTTGCATGAGGTAAAACTCTTTATAGTTTATAAATCTTTCCTTTTAGCTAAGTCTTAATAATAATATTGTAATTTATAGCTAAAGAGACATATAATCAAGAAACTGTTTTATTTTATTTTTGTGATTATGATAAACATACCGAGGGCCTCAAAATAGTACCTGGCGGGCCGCATGTGGCCCCCGGGCCGCCAGTTTGAGACCACTGCTCTAATCTCTCTACCCTTACCTCCCCTTCCCCTGCTAAATTTCTCTGTTTTGCTAGCTACTGCATTTCTCCTTGCTATGCCTCCTCTTTACTGTTCTTGTCTGGAATCAACACATCATTTACCTTTTTTTCTGCATAACCCCTATTTTCTGGAATGCTCTCCCTATGAAACTCCGCTCTGCTCAAACTTTCTTTTCATTTTAGATTCTTCCTAAAATCTATCTTTATATGTTGGCTTTTCCATTTGTAACACCTACCTAATTTTTTACTGACATTAATCCTGGTTCAGATTGCTTCTCCTGTTCCCCCTGCGCTATCCCTTTTCTTTGGATTTTTTTTTTTTGTAGTTCTTTTGCTGATTTATTGTATAGATTATTGTTTTAAAAGCCTGAAATAAACTAAACTAAAGGGCAATGGAAGGTAAAGTGACTTGCCCAGGGTCGCTAGGAACTGCAGTGATGGGGATTGAATGCAGTTCCCCAGGTTCTCAGCTCACTGCACTAACCATTAGTCTACTCCTCCACTGCGTCTACGTACTGCATAGACTGGAAAATAAAACCAAAATGAAATTAAGCCTGGCCTTAGAATTAGACCTAAAAAGTTTGACAGACTAACAGTGTGGGCTCAGTTTAATCTAGACTGCAACTTGAGAGACTGATATTCCTACATAAAATCAATTCCTCTATCCTGCAGAAACCAACTCAAATTAAATATTTGAGCTTCTACTACATTAAGGATTTAAAGTTCAACAATAATTAGTGCAATCAAGTGCCAAGTGAATCAGCTCCTCAGGGATGCATAATCTGGTATGTGCCATGGCAGACTTCCAGACACCGTATCCATGGTACAATTAGCAGAAGCCAGCTTTTGCACTATATCTTAATAATTATGTAATTTGCTCAATTAGCTAAGCAAAAAATGTAGCCATATACATATCAGATTTTAGTAAACATCTTGGAAATTAAAGTAAACAAAGTTGGAGGTGACACTTTTTTTTAAATTGAACTAACCTAATGCTAATTCCTGACTAGCTTTTGAAAGCATAAAATGAAACAGGGGAAACAAAACCACAAACTCAAAAGCACAGAACCAGAGTGGAATTGTCCCAATCAGAATGGTACCCACCAAAGAAAGTGTCCTTCAACTCATCTGATAAATTCTAATGCCTTTATTCATCCAGTCTCATAAATTCATCTAATGACTCAATGACCCGACACTGCTTTACAACTTCAAATTTAGCAGCCGCGTTTAGAGGGTGCGTGTATCTTTATATATTGTACGGTTTTTCTAATACACCCGTCAAAGACTCACAAGACTCCTGAGGCAGGCCGTTTAGGCTGAAACATGTGCATGTCGGGTCATTGAGTCATTGGATTAATTTATGAGACTTTGGATGAATAAAGGCATTTGAATTTATCAGATGAGTTGAAGGACACTTTCTTTGGTGCGTTCCTAGCTTTTGAAAGCTACACTACTTGACTTGATAAAAGGATGTTACATTTGAAATCTCATTCTGCTCTGCACCCAAGCACCCATTTTGGGGAATATTTTTATGGACACAGAATAAATTTTGAGAATGGAAAATGCAGGGATTATTTAGGAGAGGGCTGAGGGGAGATATGATTGAAGTCAACAAAATCCTGAGTGGAGTAGAACGGGTACAAGTGGATCAATTTTTCACTCTGTCAAAAATTACACAGACTAGGGGACACTGGATGAAGTTACAGGGAAATACTTTTAAAATCAATAGGAGGAAAAGTTTTTTTCACTCAGAGAATAGTTAAGCTCTGGAACGCGTTGCCAGAGGTTGTGGTAAAAGCGGATAGTGTAGCTGGTTTTAAGAAAGGTTTGGGCAAATTCCTGGAGGAAAAGTCCATATTTTGTTATTAAGACATGGGGGAAGCCTCTGCATGGAATGTTGCTACTCTTTGGGTTTTGGCCAGGTACTAGTGACCTGGATTGGCCACCGTGAGAATGGGTTACTGGCTTGATGGACCATTGGTCTGACCCATTGGTCTGACCCAGTAAGGCTAATCTTATGTTCTCAGGCTTCATTGGTGTTGTCTAACCTTCTTCAATGAGAGGGGGAGAGGGCAAAGGTATCAGTGGTGCCTAGGAATGAGAAAAGCCTAAATCGGGAGTCATCCTAGGGGACTGGAGGACAGATATAGCCCCTCTCCACAAAAACAGAAGTAAGAAGGAGGTTAGGATCTACAGGCTGGTTAATTCGGCCTCCATGATACGTAAATTAATAGTGATAGTGAGGTTACAGGATCTGATTCACAAGAGGCATTCCTAGCTTTACAAAAATACATCCCCCCTCCTCCCGATTCTCTCTCCATGCACTGTCCCACTACTCCAGCTACCTGTAGATCTCCATCTCTTCTGCTCACTGGTGCTGCTATTTATTTATTTAATTTGTTTTCTATCCCGTTAACATAAGAACAAAAGAATTGCTGCTGCTGCTGGGTCAAACCAGTGGTCCATCATGCCCAGCAGTCTGCTCACACGGCGGCCCTCTGGTCAAAGACCAGCGCCCTAGCTGAGACTAGTCCTACCTGCGTACGTTCTGGTTCAGCAGGAACTTGTCTAACTTTGTCTTGAATCCCTGGAGGGTATTTTCGCCTACAACAGACTCCGGAAGAGCTTTCCCATTTTCTACCACTCCCTGGGTGAAGAAGAACTGCCTTATGTTTGTACGGAATCTATCCCCTTTCAATTTTAGAGAGTACCCTCTCGTTCTCCCCAAAGAGCTCAGAACAGGTTACAGATTAATATGCATAACATACAGTCAAGCGGGTTACAATTTGTCATCCTTTTGAAACATTGTATTCATCCTACTTGACCTAAACAGAGGATCCAGTGCCATATATTATATATACTGTACATTTCTTTTCCCCCCATATGGCATTAGCAATGGGATGTAGATGAAGAGGTAAGTTTTGATCGCTTTTCTAAAATTTAGTAGCCCTTCCTGGGATCTGATTTGTGTGTGTGGGGGGGGGGGGTGGGGGTAGATGATTCCAGTAGCTTGGTATGAAATGGGAGTAGGATCATCACTTGGTGTTCTGTAGATAGAGGACAGGACCAGGAGGTATCTGAAGGAGTGGGAGAGATCTATTCAGTTTGTATTGAGGAAGCTTAATTAACATGTAGCCAGGCACCATGTTGTGCAAGGACTTATATGCCTTGATCACCACTAGTAGAGATGCCGCATGATTAAAAGGAGCTGTCTTGGAGCCTTGAGGTTTCCCTTTGACACACTTTGTCCATGCGGAACAGGAAATGTCATCAGAGGAGGTGGTATACCTCACAGGAAAGAAGCGAGGACCCAAGGCAGCTCCTTTCAATCATGCATTGCCTCTCTACCAGCAGCGATCAAGGTAGATAGCACCAGTGAGCCATATGGAGGGGTGGGGGGGGGGGAGGAAATAAAGAGAAGAAACAATGTCCTCTCTGGTGTGCTCACTGGGTGAAGTGCTCACTGGGTGAATTAGGAACAGGAGTCTCTCCTATGTCACTGAAGCTTGATGTTACTCTTAGCTTGAAGTGGTGATACTCTCTAAATAGTCTATGTCAGCCTTAATACATGATGCTCCCCCAGAAGTATCCCTTTCTACCTGAGAGGAAGATTCAAATCTGATCAAACCAAATACCCCTCAAGCAACAAGACACTGAATATAATCATAAAATATTAAAATTCCTCATTACATAGTGTAAAAAAAAAAAGTGTTCAGAAAACTCAATGAAACCAGAAGAAAGTCTGACACTGTAGTGTCTCTCATAATCACTCAATCATCACACATGTCACAGTGGCCCTACTTGGTGACTCCAAAACAATTGCAGTTGCTTAGGGATGTTGGGGTGGGGTGTTGGGGTTTGGAGGGTGTTGGGTGAGGGGTTTTGGGGTAGTGGCAGTTGGGGGGGAGGGGGTTTGCCAGGGGTTCAGGAGGGCCGGCATCCCTCCTGCCAGTCTACATTTGGGGGGTTGTTGGCGCTTCGGGAGGGTTGGCAGCAGGTGGGAGTGGGTATCCCTCCTGCTGGTCTACAATTGGTGGGATTGTCAGCGCTTTAGGGGGGGTTGGCGGCAGGAGGGATTGGGCATCCCTACTGCCAATTTCAGTTGGATATGTCGGGGGGGGGGGTCCTCTGTCATAGTTGGCTCAGCTGATCATGGCAGGTGTATTTTCCCCCTGATAAGCTGAGTTGGCATGACTTTCTGAAGTCACAGTTTCGGGGAATCCTGATGGCTCAGCTGATTAGGGAGGGTCAGTGGAAGAAGGGAGTGTGCATCCGCCTGCTACTCTTTGAGGGGGGGTTGTCAGTGCTTCGGGGTGTTTGGCGTCAGAAGGAAGTGGTGGACAATTGGTGGGGTTGTCAGTGCTTTGGGGGGGGTTGGCGGCAGGAAAGATTGGGCATCACTGCTGCCAATTTTGTGTGTATGTGTGTATATGTGTGTTGGGGGGTCCTCTGCCACAGTTAGCTCACCTGATTGCAGCACGGGTATTTTCCCCCCAATCAGCTGAGTTGGCAGGACTTTCCGCAGCCACGGTTTTGAGAAATTTTGATGACTCAGCTGATTAGGGATTCTTTTGCTGCAGTCAGCTGATGGTAAGGGATCCCTCGGCAAAGATGTGCGTCTGAGACACCTCTTTTTGCAATCAGGCTAATGCGCGATTCTTTAACCAGTGCCGGTGACATGGGCGCCGGTTAGAGAATCAAGGAATTAGAGATTCTGTTTAGGACGCTGGTACATGATTTTCAGCTGCCTCTTAGGTGGCCACTGTGCCTGACATCTTTAACAGAATCGGAACCTAAGAGGCAAATTCTATAAAGGCCACCACAATGTGGCCGTCCAACAACTTAGGCTTCCAAATAAATTGAATAAAAAGCCCAATTACTGACTTTAACAAGCAATATTTGGAAGTTAGATGTCCAAAGGATATGCGCAATTCACAAAATAGACATCCAGAATTTCATAGATGCCCATCAGAAAAAGCTACTCCTAATGGGATAGGCATGGGCGCGGTTTTAATATGGACATTATTTACGGAATCGCATGCCATTCAGCATCCTAATGCATCTACAATCTTGTCTAAAATGTGGACGTTGCAAAACGAAGTCTACTTTTCAGCATGAATTGGGCACTAGCTAGGCGGAAGTTAGGTGTGGCGGAGGCATCCAGATATAGTGGTATGGGTTTTATTTTGAGGGGTAAAGAATACTCCAGTTTGATATTAAGGTTAAAAGATATTTAATAATGCATTACCCAAGCAAAGCACATGAACAAATGTATTGTAGAGTAAACCTAATTCTCAAAGTTTAAGAAAATAAGAAGAGAAACATAAGAACAGCCTTACTGGGTCAGACCAATGGTCTATCAAGCCCAGTAGCCCGTTCTCACGGTGGCCAATCCAGGTCACTAGTACCTGGCCAAAACCCAAGGTGTAGCAATATTCCATGCTACCGATACAGGGCAAGCACAATAGCTGTGGTTCAGAGCAAGTGGATATGGCTGATGCACAATCTTGACATCATTGTGACATTATCAACATGCACCTAGATGGCAGATTGTCACAAAAAAATAGGAACCCCTGCCTAAATGGAAGCCCCTGTGGCTCAGAGGTTAATGACACTTCTTCCTACAGGTCATGGGTTCAATTCCCACCCCCTCATACCTTAACAGCTTCTTTTTGGTCTCATAAGAGAGTATGGGTTGTGGACTTTGCCGTTTACATTTGCACTCTGTCATTTCCAGGATCCAGGATAGCTATGATCTCCTAAGATATCATTTCACATAGCAGGAATCCCTGCTTAAAAGGAAGCTACTGTTGCTAAGTAGTTAAAGGCATATCTTCCACAGGTCATCGGTTCAAATCCTAGTATGGTCAGATACCCCAGTACATATTCCTATTTTTTTGTGATAATCTGCCATCTAGGTGCATACTGATGATGTCACAATGATGTCAAGATTGTGCATCAGCCATATCCACTTGCTCTGAACCACAGCTATTGTGAGTAAGGTTTCTCTTCTTATTTTCTTAAACTTTGGGAATGAGGTTTTAGCATGCAATATATTCGTTCATGTGCTTTGCTTAAGTAATGCATTATTAAATATCTTTTAACCTTAATATTTTTTTTATTTCTTCCATTTGTGCGTCGCACATACCTATACAAACTCTAAGTGACATTACAGAGGAAGGGGTTAGAAGAGGGTAGGGAGGACTATGGAGGGCATGAAGGAGTGGAGAGGAGAGAAGTATGTAGAATATTTCATAGATAGGAGCACCATCTATGTAAATGATATCTAAATGAATTAAAGTAATATGTAAAAAGGAATAGAAGGGAGGAGCCATTAAACAATAGAATTCAGTTAATAAAATAAAAAAGAATAGGGGTAAAAATAATGGAACAACATTTAAAATAATTCATAAACTGGAAAAAAAAAAAATTGAAAAACAAAATCAAATAAGTCTGACAGAAGTCCAATTTCCTGAAGCAGCTCTGTTGCCTAACCATATTTTAAATAATCCCAACGGCAAAAGTCCAGATGGGACAGATATCAGCTCAGGCTTTCCAGCTGCTGTAGCCCTGACTCATCGCTTCCAGACAGAAGATGCACAGAGATAGAACAATCCAGGACCGGGCCGCACTGCTCTCGGTGGGCGGTGGATGCTCATGGGCAGCTCCCGAAGAATACAGCACTCCGCCTCCATCGGACAACCAGGAGGAGGAGTCTACAGCACGGTCCCACTCTATGGATCCTCCGGAAACACCACCAGCCCCTCCCCAATGAGAGAGCAGACGCCGCCCCATCCTAGGCAACCATCAGCAGCGATCAACCATGCCTCCGCTGGTCCGCTTCCAGCAACGCTCTCCCCACAGCGATCTCCAGTCACCACACGCAGGTAGGAAGGGCCTCTGCTGAAAATGAACCATTCCAGGCCTTTAGGTTAGTAGACAGTCATACCGTGATTCTATAACTGTCAAACTCCTCCTATCCGAGATGTTTTCTGACTCTCCTGAGTGAAAATTAAAAGAAAAAAGTACAGAACCCTGTAAAACTATGAATAAGGTAGATGAAAGGAACAAAATAAAATAGAAACCAACAAAATAAAACTAAATAGAACTAAAAATTTTAAAAATATAAGAGAGACACTGAAGCCCAGGCAACATTTTAGAACAGAATATCAAAGTGGTAACTCTTTACACCACAAAACAGAAGGTGTGGTATGCAATATATATATATTTTCATATGCTTTGTTTGAGGAACACAGAGGCTAAAGGATTTTTGGGAAAACACAAAGGCCAAAGGGTTTTTTTTTTTTTTTGAAAACAGCAGAGGAACTAGACAAGTGTTCAAGGTACATGTTTGATATTTATCCTAGAGAAATGACTGCTTGTGACTCAAGAGGATATAAGCTTGGCTTTTAAATTGACATGTGGTTTAATGGCTGAGTGTATGGCACAGGGGTTAGAGCTATAGTCTTAGCACCCTTAGGTTGTGAGTTCAAATCCCTCACTGCTCCTTGTGACCCTGGGCAAGTCACTTAATCTCCTCATTGCCCCAGGTATACTAGTTTGAGCCCACCAGGAAGGAAAGGAAATATGATAAAGTAGCCAAATGTAAATACCACTTAGGATATAAGTGGTATATAAATAATCTATATAATAAAACCGTAGGTGGCGCATGCGCATTCTTATCAGCGTGCTTCCATGATCCGTATGTCCGTGGCCACCGAGAGTGCAGCATGCCCGCACTTACTACGGCCCCACGCGCAGCTGAGTTCGGCACGGCGGTTTCCCCAGATAGGGGAAGTCGAACATCTCACTCCCGACGCGCAGCTGACTTCGGCACGGCGGTTTCCCCAGATAGGGGAAGCCGAACAGCTCACTCCCGCCTCATGGTCCTGCCGCCGCTCCTGTTCACAGCGACCTGCATGTCAACGACTCTCCCCCCCATCCTCCCGCAACAGCCGCTACCGCTCATGTTCAAAGCGGCCTGCTGAGGTTCGCGGCCGACTGTAGCGAACCTCTCAGGCCGCTCTCCACATGGTAGCACGTTCCCTCTGACGCGATCGCGTCAGAGGGAACATGCTACTGAGGTGGACAGCGGCCTGCGAGGTTCGCTACAGCCGGCCGCGAACCTCAGCAGGCCGCTTTAAATAGGAGTGGCAGCGGTGGCAGAAACCATGGATGCACAGGCACAACTAAGCGCCAGCTCCTCCCGAACTCACACACACACCTAATTGTCAGCTCATTTGAAGAGCCCGAACTCACAGCCACACCTAAACATGCAGACCGGGATCGTGGGAGGATGCGCCCTGGCAAGTGGTGCACAGGGACTTGAGAGGGAGGGAAATTGGCTGGGGAGAAATACAGGCAGACAGCTTTGTGATGTTCCCAGAACAAATGTGGCAGCTCAACCTAACCTGAATGGAAGTAAAGAGGTATGTACGTTAGACACTCACAGAAGGACAGGAACACTGGACAAGGACAGAGAGACACACAGACACTCACAGAAGGACAGGGGGCTAAAGAGACAGATTGAAAAAAAAAAATAAAAAAATACAGTGGACAAGGAGAGAGAGAGACAAAGACACTCAGAATTTCTGGACAGGGATCTAAAGAGACATTGAAAAAAAACCCACAAGAAACACTGGACAAGGAGAGAGAGACAAACAGACACTCAGACTTATACAGATTTGCAGAAAAAATGGACAAAAAAACAATTTATTAAGCACAAAGTATGCAACAAATAGGAAAAATATAAAAACTTTAAATAAATCAACCATACGATGGATATTAAAGCTCTCACATTAAGTTTTCAGTAATTTTCACATATATTCTAGCACCCGTTAATCTAACGGGCTTAAACACTAGTTCAAAGATAAATAAATAAAATATAATAGTAGTGTCATTTTACTGCATACAATTTTAATGTAAAAAAATATCTTAAAATCACCATTCTAATGATGTCTTAACACTAAAAGGCTATTCATATAGACGCACTTAAATTTGCTGGATGCCGCTGAGCGTGATTCTCTATTGTGCATCTATGCATGATAGAATTGCGCTGAGCGTTGTGCTCCTGGATGTCTAAACAACACCTAACTTTTAGGCATCCTTTACAGAATTTGCCCCTGAGTGTATAGCCCTTAATGGTGACTGTTGTTTAACTTGCTTTTTTTTTTTTTTACCAAACTTTTCAAACTACCCTTGTAAATAAATTGGGAGAGTGTGCCATTTGCTCTTTCCTATGTTTAATTTTCTCTGTTTAATTAGTCTCCCTATTCCCTTTCATCTCCCCACCCCCTCTGTTGTTGTGTGAACTAAGTTTTCACAGGAATATAACTTTTTAAAAAAAAATTTCTCGGAAATATAATTGTTATATAGATCCCAATGACTATTTCTTATTTTGTACAATGGTAAGTTATATAAAATGGAAAAATATAAATAAATTCATTTTTTAGCAAAACAAATGTGTCAACTGACTTTTAAAAGTTCCAAAATTGAGGAAAACAGCCAAATAAGCTTATTTGTGAACTGAAAATTTGTCTGTACACATCCCTGATTTCCTCGATGCCAAAGAAACCAGGAGGGTGGTCTTCTCCAAAACATCCTCAGCCCCACTTCTTTGGTCTGGGGAGGTTATTATACCAGAGGCACATCAATCAGAAAAAAGGTACATCATTTTTATGTAGTTTTTTGAGTACTGTATATACTTCTGCTCACTCATCTTATAAAGGAACAACAGCACTAGAAAATATTCAGAGAAGGGAAATAAAAATGATAACGAGATGTCTGAGAGGCAAAATGATAGCAGTTTATGAAATTATGAGTGGGAAGGGACATAAGGACACCCCATGAAACAAACAACCGGCACATTAAAAATAAACTGTAGAAAGTATTTTTATGCATAACATAATTAAGAGCTTCTTTTTCTAAATGGTGCTAGAGGGTTTTTTTTAGCGTGGAATGTGTTTCCTGACTTTTCCCTGCCACAATATTTAAAACCATTTTCCGGCTACATGGTGCTCTGTACGTGCATGGCAATAGTTAGTAGTGCAATATACCACCAAAAAGTATTCACTAATTATCCAATTATCTGAGACTACTTAGGGCAGATTCCAAAATACGGAGAAAAGACCTCAGTGTTCCCTGAGAATAAACTCAGGAAACTGCTATGACAAATACTAAATTGTCATCGGGAGCACATCCTTGGTCATAGAAAAACTCCATTAGAGTGCAGTGCATATATATTATCAAATTCTTATAATAAAAAAAAACCTTATGATCAAAAAGAAGGAAACTGCACTTATCTCAAAATTGAAGAAGATTTTTGAAGCAGTAGCTCGTTTCTAAATTAATTCCCCTGATGCAGCAGTTTTTGCGAAACAGGGCCTGTCGGGAAAGATTTCCAAGAAGCTGAATTGAGTCCCTGCACTGGGAGATTGTATACTATTAAGCAGCTGTGATCTGTTCCATATCTGAGGACAATTTTGAGATAAGTGCAGTTTCCTTCTTTTTGATCATAAGTTTTTTTTGATTATAAGAATTTGATAATATATATGCACTGCACTCTAACGGAGTTTTTCTATGACCAAGGATGTGCTCCCTATGACAATTTAGTATTTGTCATAGCAGTTTCCTGAGTTTATTCTCAGGGAACACTGAGGTCTTTTCTCCGTATTTTGGAATCTGCCCTAAGTAGTCTCAGATAATTGGATAATTATAGCGAATATTTTTTGGTGGTATATTGCATTTGTCAGGTATTCTGCTTGTGTTTTTTTGTTTTTTGTCAATAGTTAGTAGTGCACATTTTGCAGGTAGAATTTGGGCCAGAATTTCATGGGTAGAACTGCCTGAATCTGGAACAAACTGCCTGAATCCCTACGGCAGGCTCCGTCTCTGGCAGTTTTCAAGTCTGAGTTAAAAGCCCACTTCTTTGAGACTGCTTTCAGCTCCTAGCTCTTCTCACCTTGGGTTTTGCATCCCCCAACCCTCTATGTAATGTTTGTAAGCTCTTCTGAGTAGGGACTGTATTTTTAATGTCAAAATGTACAGTCCTGCACCTTCAGCGCTATAGAAGTATTAAATAGTAGTAGTAGTAGTGGGCCGGTGAGGTATATGCTCCAACGTTCATAGAATTCCTATGAGCATCGGAGCATTTATCTCGCCGGCCAGCACTAAAAACCCAGCATAAGTTTTGAATCTGTTTTTGGAAGATGTGGCTGAGGCAACTAACATAGCAGGGTTCAAAGAAGGTTTTAAAAAATTCATTAAAAATTATTATCCAAGTAGACTTATCCTTATCTTTTGAAATGAGTTATAAGAAATTGGATGTACTATGGGGGGATCTCCAGTATGCTTTTGACCTGGACCGACCACTGTTGAAGATAGAATGCTGACTGAGCTCCGTGAACCTTGGTTTGATTTAGCGTTGCTTTTCTTAAGTTTTTTATATTCCTCTTTAAGAAGGAAATTACTTTTCAGTTTTCCCTTTTACTCCTTTACTAGAGTTTTACTTTACGAGTACTGCTGGAGATTTATGCATTTCCTAATTACCGTATCAAAGTTTCATTATTTATTATTAAATTATACAGTCAATTCACAGTGTAAGCCATAGTTTCATCCCCCCAAAAGTAGATATACTGCAGGGTTTCATTCTCTGTTCATTATTGATAAAATTTATATTCTTCAGTGAAATACGCAGTTAATCTCTTCCTAGATCGTGGTGCCTTTTCTGTTCCTGCAGTTCTCATACAGTAACAACACATACGACCAACCTTTCTGATCTGGCATATTGCTGTCCCAAAAATTAACCCTCTGTTGCTTGCTACTAGGAGCAAGAGAATGTTCCCCAGAGCTCTTTTCAAGGCTGTCCAGCACCAAAGGCAGTGAAGATGCTGATCTCATACTCAAACTTTCACTTCACTCTAGATTTCCTTGGGCCTTCAGAGAAGAGGCGCAAAATGGTAGTTCTTCCCTGCAGAAGGCGTTTTCATGAGACAGCAAAAGAAAGCTTCTAAGAAGCCCAAATACCACATTTTTTTGCCTGTCTTAAAGAATACATTTATTCATTCTTTATTTCTAAGCTGTATCGATGTTTCAAGTTTATTAGGATTTTATATACCGCCTATCAAGGTGATCTAAGCGGTTTTTTTTTACAATCAGGTACTCAAGCATTTTCCCTCTCTGTCCCGGTGGGCTCACAATCTATCTAGCGTACCTGGGGCTATGGAGGATTAAGTGACTTGCCCAGGGTCACAAGGAGCAGTGCGGGGTTTGAACCCACAACCCCAGGGTGCTGAGGCTGTAGATCCAACCACTGCGCCACACACTCCTCTTTACACGCTGAAAAATGCAAATCCCAATGTTGTGTGTTGGGCTCAGCTACAATCTGGTAGCTCCCATTCAGGAATTAGGACTTCTGCTACTAGGTGCTGTGCATGCCAATAATTTTGCAGCGACTGCGCCATCCCTTTGGAATTTTATTCCTAATTATCTTCGTGAAGAATTATCTTTGCTTCATTTTAAAACAAAGCTGGGAACATTTCTGTTCAAAGATGCATTTGATACTTAACTGCCCTTATAAGGGCTACACAGACGCCGACAGCAGAAGGCATCATCTTTCCCTTCCCGGTCGTTCTCTCCCTAATTGTACTCTTTCCTTAAAATAATGTAGTTCTTACCCCTCTTTCCATTTGTTCCCGTTTGCCTTTGTCTGAGTATGTTACGTGTATTTTAATTGTCAACTCTAAACCCTATTTTTATTGTACACCGCTCAGAAGTCTGATTGAGCGGTATAAAATTTTTTTTAATAAACTTGAAACTTGATTATACACATGTAGATCTAACTAGTCAGCCCTCAGTGGTCAGCAGTTTTTTGTTTCTTTTTATTTTATTTGAATATATATTTTTTACAAGTGCTACACTTGTTTTAAAAAAACAATAAAGAAAAAAACGTTCTAGGTCAAAATACAATCACTAGAAGAAAACAGTCCGTTTTTTTTTTCTTCTTAGACCACAAAAAGCTGAAACAACTTTAAAAAAAAGTTTTAAGAAAAAGCATTAATACATTGGCTTAACGGAACAACTTCTCCTAAAACAATTTGGTATCCATTACCCCCTAGTGATCTTTTTTAACTCCAGAAATGTTTTTAACTGGTCTGGGGCATAGAAAATGTATTTCACCCCGGCATATCTAATAAAACATTTGCACGGATATGTGATTAGAAAAGTGGTCTCTTGCCTCATGGCTAAGAATAGCTTTCTCCTTTCCTGTGTTTCTGTGTTGACATCAGGGTAAATCCATACCCTCTGTCCAAAGAAGGGAGTCTGAGCATTTCGAAAGTAAAGTTTCATCACCGCATTTAAATCTTGTTGAAATACAAATGAAATACAATTATTGATACTGATTCTTCCAAAATTGCTGATAGATTCACCAAATCCATACCAACATCCTGTTTTTGAGATTATTGAATCACAACTCCTGCTTCAACCCCTGTTTTATTTGAGGCAACCGTTGGTAGAAAGTAGATTTTGTTAATTGGAGGAATAATTTCTGGGGCAAACTTCAAGCAGTTTTGTTTTGGGGTTTTTTTTTTAAAGCTGGCAGCTGCAGGCAAAATTAACCCCAGATATTCCGTGCTATGTCAAGTCACCGGCATTGAAAACCTGTGGCTAAATGTAGTTATCCTAGCCACCGGAGCTTGTGTGGGACCCAGCCAATATTCAGCTAGGGCCCGCATAAGAGAGTTATGTGAGGCCCAGCTGAATATCAGCTGGGATCTGAATAACTATGTAAAGGCTCTATAGAGCCCTTCATAGTCCCTGCAAAAAGCCCCTCTCTTTCCTTTCCCCCTTTGCCCAGCCCACTGCACAGCAGAACCTCCCTCCCCCTGGAACAGCCCCCCCCCCCATTCCTCAATTTCCCCCAGGCCTACTGCAGCTCCCTGGTGGTCTAGCAGGTTTGATAGGGACGGGAGTTAAGCCCCCTCACTCCTGCCCCTTGTAGCTGCCTGTAAAAAATGGCAGCCGTGACCGCTGGAGTTTGGGACAGGATTTGGACTTATGTGAATATTGTACAGAATAAAATGCTGTATCACTTTCAATCCTCCACTAATATATAAGCCAATGGCCTTAAGTATTTGACCTCAGTGACTAATTTCAGAACTATTATTTATGTTCATGAGTCAATATTAGCTATATTGGCTCATGATTGTAAATAATAGTTGAGGTTAGCCGCTGAGGTCGAATACTTAAGGCCATCGGCTTATATATTAGTAGAGAATCAAAAGTGATACAGTATTATATTAACTCTATTGTATAAAATAGGCACACAAAAATAAATCTGGAACATTGCATGTGCTTTACCCCTAATTGTCTTACATTAATATGTCTCAAAAACAGTTGTTATTTTTTCTTTGTCTTTAAATAATTCTGTTTAATTAAAATATTCAGTCTTGCAAACTTATGTATGTATCAGTCACCAATGATTGCCCCAACCCAACAGTATTTATTTCAGTGTTAGTTTTTATTTGTTTGTGGATTTTTAATTGGCCACTTCTCTAAGACTAATATTCATGTTACATACAGCTGAACCCGCAGACTAGGTTCTTCCAGTAATCATTTACATTCTGAGTGGTTGCAAAACCAGTCTAGAAAAAAAATGGTCAGGGTCCACTATAAATGCGCCTGTTTAACTTTCAAAATCCTATATGGTATCCTCCCTCCCTTTATCCCTCTTTCTTGGAATTCCTCAAACCCTAATACCACCAGATCCTCCCACAAATTAAAACTATCCTTCCCCTCGCTAAAAGGCATTTCCCACACAGGAAAGCTAGGGACCTCCCTCCACTTCAAAATCACTGAGCTCTGGAACAACCTTACCTCCCCTCTTCGGAACTTGAGCTCTCTCCAAGTTTTCCGCAAACATCTGAAAACTTGGCTTTTCTCAAAAAATGTAAGTCTCCCTCCAACTTAGGAATCAAGGAAACTCTTATATCTTGGCATCCCAAGTCCTCTAAATTTACTTCACACTTCTACCTCTAATCCTCTGTTGTAGTTCCTTCCTATTTCTCCTACTCTAAACCGCATCGAGCTCTACGAACGTGGAGATGATGCAGTATACAAACCTAAGGATTAGATTAGATTAGATTACTTTGAAGAAGACCACTAAAATATAGCTGTGGAAGAGGGCATGTTAAATGCATGCAGTACAGATCTTTATCCTGCTTGATATCACCTCTCTGTGAGAAGACAGCTTTGGTTCTCCTTTCCAAACTTCATTTCACAATTGCTCAGTAGAAAATTATAGCAAATCATAATACCAGAACAATTACATAAGGAACAGTTTCATAAAACATGCCTTTCTAGATTCCAGATAATGTAAGCTTTCTGTGGTGATGAATGGTTATTTACTATTTACGTGCCTTTTCTTGTAGCTATTCCACTAAATTGTTCCTTCACTGCAAAGCAATATGAATATTGTACTAATGAGCTTTCTAAACCATAACAAAACCTGCACCACAGATTTCTATCATGCAGAATTGCTAATTCTGCTTTATGGATTAAGATGCTTTGCAGAATGTTTCCAGTTCCAGTCTGGAAAAAAAAATCCATGTCACTTTTTCTCTCCCTTATATTATTTTGCTAAACCTCTCTGTTTGAGCATATGAGAAAGTAAATCTACCCTGTTGGAATCTCTGTTAGCACCTAAAGAAAATCGACAGAGCTCATCCATCTGATGAGGCATCAGAAATTACAAACATGCAAAGACACTATCAGTCTTTCTATTTCTTTGTACGCAAACTCCAAGTATTTTTAGGGCTAATGTGGATGGTTACATTACATCTGGCTCTCTAGCCAATCTGGGGCTGAGAGTTTCTTTACTCATTATTGCCTGTAAGGATTGAGGAGCTACAGAGAGGGGGGGTCCCCTTTCCCTAACTTCCCTATGCAAATTTTACTGTAATCTAACCTTATTGTTTTTTCCTTCAAGTGTTATGAAGTCTGTTTTGTATTGTTTCACTTCCCCAATTTATATTCATTGTAAACTGCTTATATTTTAACTTTGGTTGTATATTTGCAGTACAGTACTCCCCCAAAATTCGTGGGGGTTCCATTCCAGGAACACCCATGAATTTTGAAAAACCGTGAATGTGGTTTAGGAGTTGATCGAAGGCAGGAGAGGGCAGCTGGGGCGCCGGTGGGTGCTGAAAATCATTCTCAGATAGCGTGTCAAAGCAGCTCCTGATTGGTATAGCCTGACTTTAGTACCAGGAAGAGGCAGTTGGAAAATACCGGGAATTACTGAGTCCGCAATTCACGAACTGTGAATTCACGGGGGTTTACTATATATCAAATAACTTGAATTTGAACTTTCTCAACTGGAGTACCCCATGCCAGTTTTTCAGGATATCCACAATGAATATGAATGAAAGAAATTTGCATATAATGGAAGCAATCTATGCAAATCAAGTTTTTGCATATTCATTCTGGATCTCCTGAAAACCTATCTGGCAAGGGGTACTCCAAGACTGGGTTGAGGAACACTGCTCCAAGCACTAACCATGCCAGGCTGATACCATAGAGGTGGCAACCACAGAGGCAGACAGAACTAGGTTTACCATATGGCTCCAGAAAAAGGAGAATGGATTGATACTTCTGGGTTTTACTTCCAACAAGCAAAAAGGTACATATGGGGCAATCAAAGAATCCACAGCTGTCAGCAACTCTTGCCAAATGAGCGTCCGAGCTGTTACCACCACGGCCGGTGCTAAAATCCACGCTACAGTTTTGTAAAAGAAGGGGTTAATGAACACAGCTATTTTATTCTAAGTATACTATATAAATGTTTTTTGTTTTTTTTTAAATTATTCTTAATTAAATTATAGTGGACCTTTATTGGATTGATTAAATGCCAATACCTATATGTGGAAAATATGAAATCACCACTTCCATGTTTAATTCCAGCAAAGTGATGGTACTCTTTTTCTATGCGTTATTTTCTAAAATCAGTGGTCCTTCTGTAAGTGGGAAAAAAAATACATGTACAAACATTATTATATATGTATTCTACAAAAGTCTCTGCATTGGGCAGAGCCTTTTGTAAAATACAGGGAAAAAGTGAACATTCCAACATGGACATTCCATTTCTATATGCAAATTAATGCTTCATGTAATATTCTAATACTGTACAATGTGGCTCCTAATTTTAAAGAAATATTTTGAGATAAATAGCACTCATTTTGCATATTCAATCCCATCTCACCTCTTCAGAAGTCGGTTAGAATTTTAAGCTGCAGACTACTTTTCTCATAAGCCAAAACTATTCCCTTCTGAACCTCGCATCATTGGTAGATCTTTAGCCTGAAAAACATTTGTTCTAGAATACAGAAGGACAATTACTTAATCCTTTGTTGGCCTTCTTGTGCAGCGTTTTGCCGATTAGGGAATGCCAGCTCAACTTTAATGGATCCCTGGAGAACCATCCAGATATCTCTTCATTGCCCCTTTGTGGCAACTGTACCGCTTCCTGGAGTGGCTCTGACAGTGTCAGCCGAAGTCACAGCAAGATGCAGGCCTGGGTTTCCTGTTTCTAATTAGCTGTGCCTTGGGCAGTGTTATTATGTTGCTCTCTGCTTCATTGTCTGCGCTTTCTTGAGAAATGCATATGAAATATTAATTCAAATGACTGCATATTAGAAGACTTTCATGGATTTTGATTCCAACTCTGTGGTTTATCCTGTGGTAAGAATCAGTGAGCATGATTAGGAGCAGCTGATATTCATCAGGCTAAATCGCCCTGCACTTGTTAGAGGGTAAACATGCCGTGTGCAGAGAGTAATAGCTGCTGTTAATACCACCCTGGGATTCTTGTTTCTTTTCTTTCTTTTGCTAAATGCAGAAAAGTGCAAGAAAACAGAACCCATATAAAGCATAAAGCTCATAAAACCAGGAAAAAAAGCACTCAGGTTAAATAACCTATTTTAAGGGAAATAGAAGCAACATTTCAAATAAGGTTAAAAATCTGAGAAAATTATCCCACATACTGGGATTCTTCTGCTATGCTGCGGTACATATTAGTGCATGATTACTTTAGCTTAAAAGGGCTTACCGTATAGCATGCTTAGGTGTCCCAAGGTAAGTTCCAAATATGTATTCAGCACACATGCTAAAAAAATTGTTTATTGGTTGAGCAAAGGGGTGTGTCTTGGGGTGAGCAGTGGGTGTTTCTGTGCAAATCAGCAAATCTACCTTACTGCGTGCTAACTCATTAGCACATGAGTCCTTCCCATCGATGGTAAGTGCACACATTCTTTTAATTAAGAGAATGAAAAATCAATCATTTTTGGGCCTAAGTGCACGGGAGAGACAAGCATAAGCTCAGTAAAAGGACCCCATAGTACCCTAACTAATCCCTCCTTTTATTAAGCCGTGGTAGAGGACAATCTTTTCCATTTTGTTCTTCATCTTTGTCCACCCCACTTCCTCCAGTAGAGGACTTGGCTAAACAGCAGGGCTGCCCAAGTCCGGTGCTCGAGATCTACTGGCAGGCCAGGTTTTCAGGATATCCACAATGAATATGCATGAGAAAGATTTGCATGCACTGCCTTCTTGGTATGCAAATCTCTCTCATGCATATTCATTGTGGATATCCTGAAAACCTGGCCTGCCAGTAGATCTCGAAGACCGGACTTGGGCAGCCCTGCTATACAATATACTTCAAAACCAAGTTGTTAACGCTTCAAGACTAACCCCCTCTTCTATTAAACTGCGCTAGCAGTTTTTAGCACAGAGAGCCGCGCTGAATGGCTCGCACTGTTCTCGACACTCATAGGAACTCTATGAGTGTCGGGAGCAGTGCGGGCCATTCAGCGCGTCTCACCGAGCTAAAAACTGCTAGCACAGTTTAATAGAAGAGGAGGGTAAGTGAATATTATTCCATTAGCTTCATCACCAGCATCGGAAGCTATATCTAAAAATCTGAATAGAATGCCCAACTGGTCTTCCTTCAATGACTCAACTTTCCAATATCATCGCCAAAACATGTATGATCACTTCTATGCTTGATCCATTTCCATCAAGTTGAATTAAATTTATTTGACATGGTTTACTTCCCATTATCTACCTTTTAAGGTAGTTTCTAATACCACTGGGTGCATTCAAACATATAGATGTCATCACGTTAGATGTCCACCAATGAGGAGCATACGCAATCATGCAGGCATTACAGGGAAGCTCAAATCTAATCTAATCTAATCTTCTATTTGTGCATCGCTCATACCTATACAGGCTCAAGGTGACTTTAAAAAGAGGGGAGAGGATGGGGAGGGAGGGAGGAGAAGAGGGAGAGAGGGAGGTGGATAGGTAGGAGGGGGAGGGAGGGAAGAGACAAGAGGGGGAGAGGAGGTGGGAAGGAAAGGGGAAGGGGGAGGAGAAAAGGAGAGGGTATAGGAGCTAGTAATTCAGTTGTCCAGATGGTCGTCATCTAAACAGACGCGTCTTTCCAGAAAGGACGAATAATTATTCCTCAGGTTAGTTTATACAATTTTAAACCTTAAAAGTTTATGAGTAACTGTTTTTTTCCTCTCTAAAATGTGGGTTTGTTATACAGATATACCGATACATTGAAAAATGGATTAACAAACTTGAGCAGTAACCAGTTGCCTTCTCTGTGTGGTTTCTTTACTGATAGTGTTTGCTAACAACAGGGTTGATTTACTCCTGATGAAGCTCCTTTGAGAGATTCAAGATCTCTTGAGCATTGCTGCCAAGTCACGGCATAAAGCTAAGTAAAATGATCATAAGTCTTGTTTACCTGTTGTTCCATATATGAACAATATATAAATATACAAACAAATTATTAATTTGCCTAAAAAAGGGTTGTTATTTTTTTTTTACACTAATGATAGCTCGCAGGAGGCTAACCTGAAAAGAAGTGTTCTATAGTCAGGTAGCTGTGAGCCCTTGAAGTCTTTTTTCCCATAGGCCAGGCGTAGGCAATTCCGGTACTTGAGAGCCGGAGCCAGGTCAGGCTTTCAGGATATCCACAATAAATATGCATGAGATAAATTTGCATCTGAAGGAGGCAGTGCAAGCACATCTATCTCATACATATTCATTGTGGATATCCTGAAAACCTGACCTGACTCCAGCTCTCGAGGACCAGAATTGCCTACCCCTACCCTAGGCTTTAAAAGTTGAAATCTAAGTTAAATAATTCAAAGTAGGAAAACGTTTCCACACATAGTCATAAGTATTTTGGGGAAATTAGTCTATGACAAGATATTTATCAGGAGGATTTGTTACTTCCCATTATCTTACATATTACCCTCAGTTTGTCCAATGGTGAAGTTCCATTCTCTAGGAAATTAGCCATTGTATATCCCATACTCAACCCCCCCCCTCTTCATTACCTGCTAATCAGCCTGAGAATTACCATATCTAATATTTGCATACTCTCAATGATCACAAAGCAGATTGTTGATAAAACATTGGTACTGCAACCTTGTCAGATGGGTTTTCATTCACATCACAGTACAGAGACTTTTGCTATAAACATTTGGCTTCCTCAAATATACTTTCTGCCATTGGTGGATAAGAAGAACATAAGAATAGCCTTACTGGGTCAGACCAATGGTCCATCAAGCCCAGTAGCCCGTTCTCACAGTGGCCAATCCAGGTTCCTAGTACCTGGCCAAAACCCAAGGAGTAGCAATATTCCATGCTTCCGCTCCAGGGCAAGCAGTGGCTTCCCCCATGTCTTTCTCAATAACAGACTATGGACTTTTCCTCCAGGAATTTGGCCAAACCTTTCTTAAAATCAGCTACGTTATCCGCTCTTACCACAACCTCTGGCAATGTGTTCCAGGGCTTAACTATTCTCTGAACAAAAAAATATTTCCTCCTATTAGTTTTAAAATTATTTTCCTGTAACTTCATCAAGAGTCCCCTAGTCTTTGTAATTTTTGACAGAGTTAAAAATCAATCCACATGTACCCGTTCTACTCCACTTAGGGTTTTGTAGACTTCAATCATATCTCCCCTCAGCCATTTCTTTTCCAAACTCAAGAGCCCTAACCTTTTTAATCTTTCATCATATGAGTGGAGTTCCATCCCTTATCATCTTGGTCGCTCTTCTTTTCTAAGAACATAAGAATATCGTTACTAGGTCAGACCAATGGTCCATCAAGCCCAGTAGCCCGTTCTCACGGTGGCCAATCCAGATCACTAGTACCTGGCCAAAACCCAAGGAGTAGCAATATTCCATGCTACCGATCCAGGGCAAGCAGTGGCTTCCCCCATGTCTTTCTCAATAACAGACTATGGCCTTTTCCTCCAGGAACTTGTCCAAATCTTTCTTAAAATCAGCTACACTATCCGCTCTTACCAGAACCTCTGGCATCCGATAATTGTGATTTGGGTTATTCATCCCAACGTGCATCACTTTGCATTTGTCCACATTAAATTTCATCTGCTACTTGAACGCACCTCTGCTGTTTGGTTTTTCATTTTTTACTAATAAATTTATCATCAGCCAAGGAACATGAAAGTCTGTTCTAAGTATTTTGTGTAATATTAGTATTTTTGGCATACCTTTTGATTCTTTTGTAGCCTATGTATTTTCAAACATTATGGACTGAATTCTATAAATGTCACTGAAAAATTGGCACTGACTAAAAAACACACTGAGTGCTATTCTATAAAAGGTGTTCAGAGTTAGGCCAGGTTTATGGATGGCATAAATGAGTAGGCCTACAGTAAATGCAACACTTTAGCACATAACTTACCAGTATTCTATAAATGCGGTATGTAAATGTCAATCCCACCCTTGTTCCTCTTTAATGAATGCCCCTTTTCACTTAGTGCTGAGGCATTTGTGTTTGTACATTATAGAATACTATTAGGCACTTTTGTGTTTCAGTGTACATTCACCTGGGTGAGTGTATTATTGTCAACATGTTACTGGGCCAAGCGGTATTACCCATCATATGGCCACCCCCAGGAACCTTGGCTCTGTGTAACATACAACACAGCAGGGTTACACACACAGTTCTTAAATCATATGACCAGATCATCTCAACCTCCTGGTCATCCTGAGGTCCTCCCTGGACTCCATCTCTTCAGGTCTCTCCTGAGTCTTTTCTCTGACCCTGTATTGGCCTTCCAGATCTTCACAGCTTCCAGTGCCATTCACCGGTCACTCCACTGGTTGCCACAATCCCAGCCGGTCCCTCTGCCGGATGCTCCTTAGATCTTGGCCAAAACTCCCAGGATCTCTCAGGCTGCTTGACCTGGGGTCTTCTCTGATGTCTGTCAGTGCCCTGCCAGTCCCACTGCTGATCATCCTTATCCCCTCATCCTTGGACTCTGCCAGCTCTTTCAGCTGCCTCTTGTAAGGCCACTGCTAGTCCCTCACTCCCTGTCCTCTTGGGTCCCCACCACCTGGATCTTTCTTCACCAGTCCCTCTGCCAGCGTCATCAAACCAGAATCCCTTCCTCAACTCCAGGCCCTCTGGCTACTTTTAGCTCTTTCCTGCTGGTGTATAGATCCCTGCAGACCCTCCCATCACCAGGTTTCACTCCAGGACCAGATCTCTCAAGTGTATAGATCCCCACAGATCTACCAGCAGCCCTGTCAGGACTGTTAGCCTGGCCACCCTACTCTGCTGCATGGGGACCCCCTGTCAATGCTGGTCAGCAGTAGCCTTCAGGGTTTATCAGGAATTAGGCCAGAGGCCAGCATTCCTCCTCCCAAGGGTCACACAGCTTCCAAAGAAGCTCCTTCCTGTGCTGGGAGCTGTTCTTTTCAGCACCACAATCAACTCAGGGTTAGTGGACAGCTCCCAGCAGCTTTGCATCTCAGGCAATCTTTTGCTTATAAACTGGTAGAAATGTGGAATGGGCTTCCTGACTGTCAGATTGATAGGTCAGTTACAACTGTTTCGTAAAGTTCTAAAAACTTTATTATTTACACAATACTTGAACAGTTTACCTAAAGATTCAACAAATTGATGCTCTATAACACTTATTTTCTCATATGTTCTTGTTCATTTTTTGCTGGTCTTTAATTGTAAACCGAGTCAAGCTCCGCTTAGAGATGACCCAGTATATAAATCAAAGATTAGATTAGATTATGAAGATTATCTCTTATCTCAGGATCAATGAGCTCCACTGCTTGGGCTTCCTCCGCTGGCCAGTGGCAGGTATTCCACCCTGTCACAATTACCGTATTTCCCCATATATAGGCTACAACCTATACATGGGTTATACAAACCCGTGTATGGGGCGCAGCCTAGTTATATGGGGCAGCCTATATAAAATTCTTTAATCATCCTCCCCATCCTGGTACCTTTTTCGGAGCCCCCTGGACGGCAAACAGCAAATCTCCAGCAGTGCAGGTCAGCCGCAATCTCTTCGGCACCTGGCCTGCCCCTGCACCGCTTGCTGAGTGACTAATGTCAGTTCTCGAGAGTCCCGTGAGAGCTGACGTCGGCCATTCAGCCGGATGCCAAAGAAATTGCAGCTACCCTGCACCGTTGGAGATTCGCCATACGCTATCCAGGGAGCTACAAAAAAGGTACTGGGGTGGGGGGGGGGAAGATTTTAAAAAGCAGGGAAGGTACCAGAAGATAAGCCGTGGCTAATACCATGGAGCGGCTTATCTTCTGTTTTTTAAACATAGGCCACCCTTTTCTGCAGCCTATACATGGATGTGGCCTATGCAAAGGGGCGGCCTGTATGCGGGGAAATACGATACATAAATTTAAGCATGCATGTACAGTAACACTTAAATTTAGATGCCCTGTTATTGAATGAAGGGATAGTGGTGCTGAATGTATTTATACTAAGGGGAGAATTCATAAAGTGGCGCTAACTGAATTAGTGCATACTAACCGATTTAGTGTGCTCTAACGATTAGCATGCGTTAAATGCTAAGAGGCCCATTTCCTATGGTTTTAGCATTTAGGCCTGGATTCTATTAATGATGCTGTCGGCGGCCTTAAAAACAACTGCTGATCATGGGTCAATCACATGACGGCACTGTTTATAGACTTGCAGCTTCAGGAAAGATAGATGTCAGAAATGTAGGCCAGGGTTTTCAAGGCCAAAAAGTGGTACCAAACGCCAGGACATTTTTTTTCTGTTGTTGCACCGCAATATTGGAATTATCTACCCATCAATCTGAGAACTGGAAAAAAAATCTTGATCATTTAAAGGGTTTACTTAAAAGTCATTTGTTTAAAGAAACATTCACATTCACATTATTTCCTTTATTTCCTGACTCCATTGATTCCCGCCCCTTTTTGTCCTTCCCTTAAATGTTCTTTTCTTTTACAATTGTATTTCATACCCTTTAGCCTTACGTTTCCCATTAGTCAAAATATCCTAGTTTTAGTTTTATCTGTGTTGTTGTTGTTTTTTTAATCCCTGATATTTTATATTGTAATTCGCTTAGAAGTCTAGATAAGCAATTTAATCAAATTTTAATAAAACTTGAAACTTGACCATCTATGCAGAGTTTTCTCACCAACTGAAGACTGGTAGGGGAATTCTCCTCTGAAAATGAACCCTTTTATAATGAAAGTCATCTACAGCCTTCCTGTCAGTGGCATAGCCTGGGTCTACCCACTTTAGACTCAGGCCCACCCACAATTCTCACTCCCTTGGTATGACTGGTGGGGACTCCCAAGCCCCACCAGCTGCAAGGGTCCTCTGTCAGCATAAACAGCTCCCTTTTCCACTTGCTCCAGCCCACAGCACTGTCCAGTGTTGGCATCATGCTGGTCTTCCCCTGCCACACATGGCAGTTTTGCGCATGTGTGAAAACTGAGCATGCGTGAGGAGGGTGGGGCAGCAGCAGCAGCATATGGACAGAGACACGAGCTGGAGCAAGTGGGAAAGGGAGCAGTTCTTGTTGCTGGAGGATCCTCGCAGCTGGTAGGACTTGGGGATCCCCACCATCTCAGGTATTTAATGCCTTGAGTTGGACCGCGGGGGATGGGGGGGGTGGGAGGGGGGATGTAGAGATCACATGTGCCCAATGACCCACCCAAAATTTGAGATCTGGCTATGAGCCTCTGTTTCCTGTAGCCAGAGCTCGTCATCTTCATAGCTCACCCAAGCATTTTCCAGCCCTCTGTCCCTTATTACATAGCACTGCAGTCAAGTCATAGGGCAATGCATTCTTCTAATTCATTTTTCAATTTGATCAATGTTTCACAGTGTCACAACAAGTTCAATTTATAGAATATTATTATTATATCTCTGGAAGGAATTCTTTGCATAAAAATGTTAAGATAACCTTATCTACTTGTTAGACTACCAAGCTGTGAAATACTTTGAGTGAGCAAAATAACATATAACAGATAATTCAGATGACTGCTAAATGATCTTGAACAATCCACAACTAAATTGTAGAGTTTGTTCATTTTATACCTTTTAGAGAAAGAGATTAAAACCATGGGCTCGCAGTGTGAGGAAGGGCAGGAGATCAGGGCTGAGACGGGGCAAAGAGCAGATCGCAGATCGGGGCAGAGAAGCAGGGCAGCAGAAGGTAGGGCAGTCGGAAAGGACCTCAGCGACTGGTCCTCAGCAGTTGCTTACTTTGCTTACTTTGGATTGCCAAGCCCAGTCGGTGTTGTTTTTTTTATTTTAGTGAATCGCTTCATAGAAACATAGAAAAAAGCAGCAGAAAAGGGCTATAGCCCACCAAGTCTGCCCATTCCAAGTATCCCCTCCCCTAATTTACTCCCTTACAGATCCCACGTGAGTAACCCATTTTCTCTTAAAATCCGTCACGCTGCTGGCCTTTATCACCTGGAGTGGGAGTCTGTTCCAATGATCCACTACTCTTTCGGTGAAGAAGTACTTCCTGGAGTCGCCATGAAACTTCCCTCCCCTGATCTTCAGCGGATGCCCTCTGGTGGTCGAAGGTCCCATGAGCCAGAAGATATCATCTTCTGACTCGATGCGTCCCGTGATGTACTTATATGTTTCAATCATATCTCCCCGTTCTCTTCTTTCCTCAAGTGAGTACAGCCGCAATTTTTTTAATCTTTCTTCATACGTGAGATCCTTTAGCCCCAAGACCATTCTGGTGGCCGTTCGCTGAACCGACTCGATCCTCAGCACGTCCTTTCGGTAGTGTGGTCTCCAAAACTGAACACAGTACTCCAAGTGAGGCCTGGCTCTGTACAACGGCATCATAACTTCAGGTCTCCTGCTGACGAAACCTCTGCGGATATACCCCATCATTTGTCTTCCTTTGCATGCCGATTCCCCTCATTTGCATGCATGGATCGGGATGGGATCGCTACACAGGTTAGTGAATTGGGTCGGAGGGAAATCGGGTCGCAAAGGGCTCGCAAACCAATCGGTACACGATTGGTTTGCTTTGTGAATCTAGCCCTATGAGTGTCAGGAGTAGTGCAGAGCATTCAGTGCGCCAGCCTGACCTAAAAACCGCTATCGTGGTTTTGTGGGAGGTAAATAAATAAAAAGAATAGTCTCAATGTGGTGTTTGAGAAATCTTGCCTTGCTTTCCTATGTCTGAGTGTGTGTTTCAGCAGCAGCTCTCAGCCTTACTAACCTGCCTCATTTCTCAGGATTCTACAGCATAATAAATAATGCACGAGACAGATCTGCATACGCTGAACACTCATTTATGTAAATTTATCTCATGCATATTCATTATTGAAATCCTAACAAGCAGATGGGTTAGGAATACCTCCGGGTTAGGGTTGCCATATTGCCGTATTATAATTAATTAAAAATAGCAAATACATGGCTATTGGACATTTTTAACATAAAGATCTGTGTTATAGGGCTATGTAAACTGATGGTCTCTTTTCCCTGGAGAAGAGGAGACTTAGAGGGGATATGATAGAGACTTACAAGATCATGAAGGGATAGAGAGGGACAGAAAGAGAGAAAGGGAGACAGAGAGAAATAGAGAGAGAGAGAGAGAGAGAGAAAGGGAGAGAGAGAGAGAGAGAGAGAAAAATTGGAGAAACTGGGTCTCTTTTCCCTGGAGAAGAGGAGACTTAGAGGGGTTATGATAGAGACTTACAAGATCATGAAGGGCATAGAGAGAGTCGAGAGGGACAGATTCTTCAAACTTTTGAAAAATAAAAGAACAAGAGGGCATTTGGAAAAGTTGAAAGGGGACAGATTCAAAACGAATGCTAGGAAGTTCTTCTTTACCCAACGTGTGGTGGACACCTGGAATGCACTTCCAGAGAGCGTAATAGGGCAGAGTATGGTATTGGGGTTCAAGAAAAGATTGGACAATTTCTTGCTGGAAAAGGGGATAGAAGGGTATAGATAGAGGATTACTGCACAGGTCCTGGACCTGTTGGGCCGACGCTCGAGCGGGCTGCTGGGTGCGATGGACCTCAGGTCTGACCCAGTGGAGGCATTGCTTATGTTCTTATGTTCTTATATTGAACTAAAATTGTGATTGTCATGTTCATCCACTTGGATATGCAGAAATAAGACTCAACAACCAAGTTGGACTCATGTACTGGATTTTACTAAACGGTGCTAGAGGTTTTTAGCACAGGCTGGCAAAGTAAATGCTACGACGCTTACTGCAGTTTGATGTTTTCTGTTTTTCACAACTGTGTTTACATTTTAGTTGACATTTTTATCACATGATCTTTGGATATTGATACATCAGAATATTTGACTCCTGATGTAGGCCTAAACATGACTTGTGTCGAGTCATTTGAACTTTTATCATACCAATAAAGCCAGACTGGTGACAGTTTCCATTGGTTTCCTGTCTACTCGGTCTCTGCTGTTGCTGGTGTCTTATTTTCGGAGAGATTTTGTTCTTCTGTTTTCTATTCTGCCTTATCTGCCATGCAGTTGGCATACAGTAGATAACTGCATTAAATGAATGGTGGACCTCTCAAAAATGCTGTAAATGATCCCAGCTGGTATCGTAGAGGTTCTGCACTTGACACACCTTTGATTTTGTAGCTTGCACACGCTCATTAAATGCCAAACCTCAACGCCCTTTCGTAAATGGTGGCCTAAATGCTATTTATGATATACATGTGTTATTTTAGCAACTTTATTCTTCTTTTGGATGTCTGAAAACTGGTATTTAGACATCCATATTAAATTTTACATAGGCAGAATATGAACATCTAACACTGCAGTTTGTCCATATGGCAAGGAGGCATGAGGTGGGTGTGTTTGGGGTTTGACTAGTAAGGGTCCAAATTGTGGACATCCAACTCCAATCACAGAAGAGAAGGGATGTTCATATCTAAAAAAAAAAAAAAAGGACCTTGCCATTCAGTGGCGTAGCAAGGGTGAGAATGCCTGGGCTGGTGGCGCCCCTCCCCACCCTCTTCTCTGCCCCCTCCAGCCCCATCTACTCCTTCCCCATCCCCTCTTGCTGCATGCGCGAGTTCCTTCCCTTCCCCTGTACATCTTTAACATTCCCGGCGTGAGCAGCAACTCCAACCTGCTGTTTGCACCAGCATCAGCTCTTCCAGGAAGTGAAGCCAGAGGAAGCGGGGGTCCAGGAAGTGAAGTCAGAGGAAGCGCAGGTCCAGGAAGTGAAGTCAGAGGAAGAGCCAACGCTGGCGTGAGAAGTAGGATGGGGTTGCTGCTCACACTGGAAACATTAGAGGTATGTGGGATGGGAAGGGGCATGCGTGGCAGGAGGGGAGCGGGGAGGAGGACAGGTGCACCTTTTGTGGACCACCTCTAGCCCCTTCCTATGCCCCCTTACTATGTCGCCTGAAAGTTACCGAGAGATGCTCTAATTGAGCAGCTCTCCATTGGAGGGATTAAGATATTTATTTTTTAGACTGCTCTCCAAAAGGAGTTCAGAATGGGTTACAAATCAGATACTCAAGCATTTTCCCTATCTGTTCCAGTGGGCTCATAGTCTATCTAATATACCTGGGGCAGTGGAGGATTAAGTGACTTGCCCAGGGTCACAAGGAGCAGAGCGAGGTTTGAACCCAGAGTGCTGAAGTTGTAGCTCTATTTATTTATTTTTCTACACCATTCTCTCAAGAGAGCTCAGAATGGTTTACATGAATTTATTCAGGTACTCAAGCATTTTCTCCTCTCTGTCCTGGTGGGCTCACAATCTATCTAATGTACCTGGGGCAAAGGGTGACTTGCCCAGGGTCCCAAGGAGCAGCATGGGTTTGAACCCACAACTTCAGGGTTCTGAGGCTGTAGATGTAACCACTGCGTCACACTCTCCTTAATCTCCAGGTGGCTGTTGTCCTCCTCCTCCTCTTCCTCCCATGAATGTGAAACTAGCAAGGGGACTAGGCTTTCAAGGATTATGGACATTCTTATGAAAGCAGCATCCAGGTCTGAGTAGCCAAATGGTTAGTTTAGTGAACTGAGAACAAAGAGATACAGGGCTCATATCCCACTTCAGCTTTTTTTTTTGGGGGGGGAGGAGGGGTTAAATTATGAATCCTCCAGGGATAGAAAAAATATAGGCCGTATTCTGTTCCAAAATACATGTGAGACGGATATCCGTTTCTACCTTTCTGAGTTCGCCATCATTTCTAAAATGCCCTTCACGTAGTCTCATTCCAAAATATTTCCACTGAATGATGCTTGACGAATTGTTTTGCTTCTTTTCAGCTATAAATATTTAATTGGCATGTTCAATAATAGAAATGTAGGTGAAAAGCTTTTCTAAGGTGCTTATGTATAAACAGAACGTGTGGCATCAATGTTAAACTTAATGGACTCTATATTAAATTATTAATAGGACAGCGTGTTATGATTATTTTTGCTATCTCTATAAGGTTTATGTTTATTAAAATTTGATATTCTGCCATAACTTACAAAAGTTCTCAGCAGATTACATTCAAATTACATAAACAGAAACTAAAAAGAACTCTACAAGGTAAACATAAAAACATAAGAATTGCCGCTGCTGGGTCAGACCAGTGGTCCATCGTGCCCAGCAGTCCGCATACACGGCGGCACCTCTGGTCAAAGACCAATGCCCTATCTGAGACTAGCCCTACCTGCGTACGTTCCGGTTCAGCAGGAACTTGTCTAACTTTGTCTTGAATCCCTGGAGGGTGTTTTCCCCTATGACAGATTCCAGAAGAGAGTTCCAGTTTTCTACCACTCTCTGGGTGAAGAATAACTTCCTTATATGCGTATGGTATCTATCCCCTTTCAACTTTAGAGAGTGCCCCCTTGTTCTCCCCACCTTGGAGAGGGTGAACAACCTGTCCTTATCTACTAAGTCTATACCCTTCAGTACCTTGAATGTTTCGATCATGTCCCCTCTCAATCTCCTCTGCTTGAGGGAGAAGAGGCCCAGTTTCTCTAATCTTTCGCTGTACCTAGAGTCATCATTCATATCTAAGATACATTAAAATCCATCCACACAATAAACAGGTCACCAGGTTTAAGCAGTGCTTCAGGGACACATGTACTATACAGGCCCTCTTTTTTGAAATGTATGATCTACTAAGGAGAGACAGACAGAAAGTCAGACAAGTAACAAAAGCAATGTATATATGGGGGATAATTTTTGTGTTAAGCTGAGGCCTTTTGAGAGTCTGAGAATAGTAGGTATAGTCTGTGCATAATGTCAGGAAATATTTTTTCATAGACAGGGTAATAGATATCTGGAACCAGTGCCATAGTAAGGGGGGGTCCATCCTGGCCGCCATGTTGATGGGGTCACTGGCATCCCTTCTCCTCTTTGCCCCACCTCTTCCCACTCCTCCCTCCCTATGCACATGCCCCCTTCCCCCACACCTCCAGTTGTTCACCGCCATGAGCAACTTCAATATGCTCCTTGTGACCGCGTCATCTCTCCCATTGACGTCACTTCTGGGTGCCATGCGTACGAAGTGATGTCAGAGGGAGAGCCGATGGGGTCGCAAGCAGTGCATTGAAGTTCTTCTCGCCCGCGATGGTGGACAACTAGAGGTACGAGGGAAGGTAAATGGGTGCGTGCACAGCAGGGGAATCGGGAGAGGAGCAGGGGGGTGGAGACAAGGGGGGAGGGGGGCTACCACCTCTGGCGCCTCTCACCCTCACTACACCACTGTCTGGAATGACTTCCCATGGGAGGTGGTGGAGATGAAAAAGGTTCAGAGGTTCCGGTAGGAGAGAGTAGGCATCTCTCCTACCAATGTTAGGGTGTCCCCTGCCACAGCCGCTCAGCTGATCATGGCAGGGGTATTTCCCCCTGATCAGCTGAACTGGCAGGACTCTGCCGGCTCAGCTGATTGGGGATTTCCTTGCCTCGATCTGTTTGGCCAGCCACATCTAGTTTTAGTTTTTGAAGCGTAGGCTAGCATTTTGCTGGCCTATATTTCAGGTGCATGTCGCAATCCTAGGGAGATGCCTAGGGCCATTTAAGCTCACCCAAGGTCACTTCTGGGCAAAAACATGCCTACGGCCAGCCATGAGTGAGCTTAAGTGTCCAGACATGTCTCCATGCACCCAAGACAAACACCTACAGTGTAGGTGGCCTGCTTTGGGGTTGTTGTTTTTTAAAAAGCATGCGTCCCAATTGGCTGCTAGACAGCGGTAGGATGCCTACCATTGCCTACATTCGGGATGCCTGTTTAAAGAATCAGCCCTTAAGACTTTAGAAATAGGGGGATGATCTATTTGTATTTCTGATTAGGGAAATCCAATTAGGGTTACCAGGTTATTCATTCCAGAAAGTAGACTTTTTGGCCAGTCCTGGATTTCTACTAAACTTATCCTGGTGCATTATGGGACCTGCAGTACTGATTTCAATAGATAGAATTTATTTATTTATTCGATTTTTTAGCCCGTCCTCCCAAAAGAGCCCAGAACGGGTTACAATGAATATATTGGTGCATTAAAATTATAAGTAAGATAGGTACTTAGAAATTCCCTCATGGACTATAAATACTACACTGCTTTGGGAAGTAATTTTAAAACTAGAACTGGCAAAAAAGTCTCCCTTCTGGAACGGGTAACTTCGTCATCTTAGATACAAAAGAAGGAGCTTCCAGAAGGGGAAGATACCAAGGCCTGAGTCTATAAATGGCACCTAACTCAGTAGGAGCTTATAAAAGTAGCATCTACTGCATGTCAATCAAAGTTAGGCAACTTATGTAGAATTGCGCCTACTGGTGCCTAAATATATTAAGCCAGTGTTTTTATGACCCAGGTGCCTAACTGAATCCATAACGAAACCGTGCCCCTAATCTGCTCCTAACTCTTCCTACTTGACGGCAAGAACCTCGGGGTAGACGCTTACATTGAAAAAGTAGGCGCCTACCAGCTAATTAATGCTTTAAATTGGTTTTAAATGGCACTTTCCATTAACAGCGCTGATTAAGCCAATTTAAAAAAATTAAGTTAGGCACCTAGATTGGTAGAAGTTCTAATCTAGGCCTCTACCTGTAGGCATCTTTTATAGAATCGGGGCCCAAGAGCCACCCAAAATGAAAGTGGGTGAATTTTTCTGTGATGACCTTGCTCTTGAACAGCATTGCCAAAATATGAATCCAGTGAAGCTGAAAGTTAACCAATTGAAAAATAACAGCAGGCTAAATTAATGGCATGGCATTCAGATAAAAGCAAGAACATTACTGTAGCTGTAAACAGGTCAAGCCTTTTCTGTGGCCGATGCAGAATATTGATTGACTTATACAACACATATTGGCATTACTTGTATTTTGCTTGTCCTTCACACCGTATTTTATAAGTTCCATCACTGAAATGACGCCTGTGGTCTTTGCGTGCAAGGCAATGTGGCATGGAAGAAATATGAATCCTAGCATGGTCACCATTTACACTGTGATTAAAATAGCTCCTTTAATGCAATGTGATAGAACAGTTCCGATTCTATTGCTTATGGGGCCCATAATAAAAAAAAAAAACAACAAAAGCCCAAAAGGCATCCTAAATCAGCTCTTGGACACCCTAATTGTCAGGATAATCGCAACCGTCTTTTTGTACGTCTAGCAAGGTATTCCAGCCTCTGTATGTTCCGAGCATGAGATGGGTGTGGTGGAAGTGTGTTATGGGTGTGCTTTGGGCAGTGTCAAGGGCGGGTTAGACGATCACATATAACAACAGTCATAATGGCTCAGTTCTGAAGATACAGGCACAATTGATGAAAATAGCCCATGATGGTTTTCCAGTTTTATCCATCACCAACTTTTTATCAAATCCATCTTTTCCACGTACTTCTTTCATTCCCCTCTCCTGGGATAAGAATTCTTTTCTCAGGCTCCTATTTTTTTTTTAATGTAAATTCTCCCTTTTTTTAATTTATTTATTTATTTTTTTTAATTGTATTTATTGTATAAATTGCTAGTTTTATAATATCTTATATGTTATTTTCTATTTTAGTATTATGTTTAATTATATGTTACTTTTATATATTATAATTCGCTTAGAAACAATTTTAATTAAGCGATTAATCAAATATAAATAAAACTTGAAAACTTGAACTTGATTGTCATTTCACAGAGTAGTTAGTTGTCTTTGGGCGCAGCTTGATGTCGGCTGGCAAAACTCTTCCCTGCACATTAATAATCTTTTGATACTTTCCAGCATTCAAACTTCACGTCCAGTCTTTCCTTTTTTTCAGACACTCTAACATAAGGATGGAGCAGATGGTGCCCCTTGAATCCAATGCACTAAAATACAGAATCTGGCTAACAACAAAACTATTTGCACATACTTATTTGACCCTTTAGATCAGTATATCACAAACTGTGTGCCGTGGCATACTAGTGTGCCACAAGACACCAGGGAGGAGAGGTACCAGTGCCGGCTGACTGCCTATAGGACGTTCCTCTACCGGCGAGAGGCACATCCCGTAGGCAGTCAGCCGGCACTAGCACCTCTCCTTCTTTCTTCGCTTCTTCCCTTCCAGCACTTCCCACTGGTGGCTGAGGGCCTTTGCACATGTGCAGACATTGATATGATGATGTCACGCATGCACATGATGTCATCGCATTGCCATCCATACATTTCCCGATGCCTCGAGCCGCGGGCACCATGTTTAGTGTGCTGCGGCTTGACAAAGTTTGCGAGAAACAGCTTTAGATGGAGGAGATAAGTATTTGAAGGACCCCATAAATAGCTTCCCCTACATTTTTTTTAAGTGCAAACAAAATTATGTCCAAGTCTCAAATGGCCAGAGCAAGACCATTTGAACATGGGAAAGGCCAGTCCTGTAATGGACTGACCACCCAAACATGACAGCAGAGCAGTGGGCACTGCTGTGAATTTCACAAAAGGGGTGCCAGATAAACATCTCCCTAGAACTCCATTATAGGTTATGGTAAGCCCCCCTAAAACACCCCCAAAGCCACTATACCCACCTGTCTACAACCCCGATAGCCCTTATAATAATAATAATAATAACTTTATTTTGTATACCGCCATACCCAGAGAGTTCTAGGCGGTTCACAGCAATTAATTAAGATTACAGACAATGAAAAACATTGGAATTAGCATATTTTGGAGCGTACAGGTCATTGGAGTTGACAGGAATATACAAGAGTGTACAATAGGAAGGTGGCACGTATATGGCAGTAGAATAGGGTTTTGGGGGGTTTGGTAGGCGCACATTTTCCACCATAAATGTAGTGGTTAGAGTGGCTTATGGGCTTGGGCCCTCCTCTCTATAGTTCACTAGCCCGCCCACCAGGCTATTTAAGCCACCTCTGTGCAGCTCTACTAGGATGCCCCATACCAGATGCTGCTGTTTTAAAAGAAAGGTATGTACCTTTTTGTTCTCATTTTTGTGTGGTGGAAGGGAGTCAGTGAGCACTGTGGGTGTGTGGGGGGTGTTTTACCTTGATGCATGCAGTGGTCATCGGTCAGTTTGGTCACCTTTGTGGCACTTAGACCCTTCTACAACAGATCTAGTACAAAACGTCTAAGTGTTGTCCAGGATGTCTTGCAAAATGTTTGATAAAATAAAAGTGTTGAAATGAAAAAATATCAGGTTTTGAAAAATTAGCTAGGTCTAATTAGGATCCATTAGAGTGCTCAGGTAGTAAAGAAAGAAATGTAAATTACTTGAATAACTAGTCGTTAAGCCCGTTACATTAACGGGTGCTAGAATATATGTCTGTCTCTGTCCCCCTCCATTTCCCGGTGCAGCGCTGTCTCTGCTTTCTTTCTCACTTTGCCCTCTCCAGCTGTAGCATTACTGCCTTGCTTTTTCTCCCTGCAAGCAGCTCTCTTTCTCATCCCCAGTCTCTTTGCACTTTTCCTCTTCTTGCAGGGGTCTCTGCTTTCCTATCTCTATATCAGGGGTGTCCATGAGAAGGTAGATTTGCAATAAACTTTACTACAATAAATAGCCAGGGTATTACCGTATTTTTCGCTCTATAAGACACATCTGACCTTAAGACACACCCTCGATTTAGAGGAGGAAAACAAGAAAAAAAACCATTCTGAACCAAATTGTGCACCCAGCCCCCCTCATTCCCTGCCAGGCTCTGCACCCAACGCCACACTCCTTGCCAGGCTCTGCACCAACCCCACACTCCTTGTCAGGCTCTGCACCCTATCCCCCCTTCCCTGCCAGGTTCTATACCCTGTCCCACTGCCCTGCCCTGTAACCTGCCCCTCCCCTCCCCTCCTCACCTCTGGTGGTCTAGTGGTAGGCTGGGACAGGACGGATCCGTCCAGCTGACTAAAAAATTTTTCCTACTCCCTCCTCCCCTCCCGGCAATTTTTTAATCCCTCCATACCTTTTTAAAACACACACACCCCTGCCCGACACCCCCCCTTGCCCGACCGCCTGGTACCGTGGGACTCGCGAGAACTAACAGCAGCCATTCACAAAGCGGTACGGGCCCAGGCAGGAACGCAGAAAGCATGCCCCTGCCAGCCAATACACCGCTGGACCACCAGGTTTAAAGGGCATTTAAAAAGGCACTATGGGGGTGGGGGTGGGGGTGTTTTAAAAGGGAGGGGCGGGGGACAGGTCTTCGCTGCTTAAGACGCACCGACATTTCCACCCAAAGTACTTCTTATAGAGCAAAAAATATGGTATATACACTGTTTTCCACTTTTAGCTTAATAATTTTCTCCCCTATCATTTCTATCATTAGGCAATATGATTTGAAAGACACTACAGTCAACAATGAAGAGGTTTTTTTCTTCTAGTCTAACCATTAGTCCTCTCTAACATAATTATGGTAAAAATCATAAATTCTGTTTCACAGTAGGGTCATTTTTGCTTATGTATAATATACGTATGTGTCCATCTTTCATTTTCTGCTTGTCAAAGAAAAGAACCCCAATGCTTAATTTTATGCATACAGCAAAATAGCTCCATACCTTAATTAGGAAGTTGGCTCCTCTACACAATTTCCCTTAGCTCCCAGCTATAATTGTTTAAGATCTGCTGACTGAATCTTCCTGGGAACTTCTGCCACAGGAAAACTGGAAAGGAAAAGGCTCTTCGCAGGAAAATAACTTTTTTTAACTGGGCTGTATTGTGACCTACTTTTTGTATTAAACAGTGCACTACAATTGGTGGCTACGAGTAGGTTTTAGTGCACATTTTTCTCATGCATATGGTGCCTGAGGTTACCGCAAGTATAATATAAGAACCTAAGAGCTGCCCTATTAAAACATATGGACTAAGGCCCGGATTCTCTAAATGGTGCCGGTTTTAAAGGCCCTGGTAGGCGCCCATACTCAGTAAAAAATGCCATTGAAACGCTGTTTTTAACTGAGTTTCAAAAAAATTGGCACTGAAATTTCGCCTCCATAGTGCTTTAGGCCACCTAATGCCTCTATGGGTGTGGCTAATGCTGGAAGTGGCATTAGGTGGCCTAAAGCACCTATAGAGGCATAGGCCCAAATTCTGTAACCAGCGCCTAAAGTTAGGCACCTATTTCAGAGGCGCCCAAGTAGATAGGCGCCTATCTGAATTGAATAACAAGCTCAATTAAGGTTGTTAATGAGCACTAATTGAAACATAGGCTCCTATCAAGAAAGCGCGATTCTGTAACAAGGCGCCTCTAAAAACTTAGGCGGCCCTCAAAAAAATAGGCGCTATGCATGTTAAGCGTGGGCGGGGCTTCATATTAGGCGCCTTGTTACAGAATCGCTGCTCTTAAGCGTGCTTAAGCGGCCTTTTAATTGTGCCTAGAGCTGGCCTATTTATTGGGCGCCTCCAAAAAAGGTGCCGCTCAGCGCGATTCACTAAACAGCACCCAATTGTGCTTGGATCGCGCTGCACGCTATATCGGCGCCTAACATTTGGGCACTTCTTATAGAATTTGCCCCATAATTTACATCAGGGGTCTCCAAAGTCCCTCCTCGAGGGCCGAATCCAGTCAGGTTTTCAGGATTTCCCCAATGAATATGCATGAGATCTATTTGCATGCACGGCTTTCATTGTATGCAAATATACCTCATGCATTTTCATTGAGGAAATCCTGAAAACCTGACTGGATTCGGCCCTCGAGGAGGGACTTTGGAGACCTCTGATTTACATCATAGGTATGACAATCAGAACTGGACAGATACCGGACGACTGGAGGATAGCGAACGTCACCCCAATTTTCAAAAAAGGATCAAGAGGGGAACCGGGCAACTATAGACCTGTGAGTCTTACGTCTGTCCCCGGCAAGATGGTTGAAGCACTGATCAAGGATAGCATGGTCCGGCACTTGGACGCACACGACTTGATGAAACCCAGTCAACACGGATTCAGGAAAGGGAAATCATGTTTGACGAATTTACTCCAATTTTTTGAGACCGTGAACGAGCAAATTGATAGTGGGAAGCCGGTGGACATAATATACTTGGACTTCCAGAAAGCGTTCGACAAAGTTCCACATGAAAGACTTCTCAGGAAACTACAAAGCCATGGCATAGAGGGGGATATACAAAGATGGATAGGCAAATGGCTGGAAAACCGAAAGCAGAGAGTGGGCATAAATGGGAAGTTCTCCGACTGGGAGAAAGTGACTAGTGGTGTACCCCAGGGCTCGGTACTTGGGCCGATCCTTTTTAATATTTATATCAATGATCTGGAGGAAGGAACATCCAGTGAGATCATCAAGTTTGCAGACGATACAAAACTATGCCGGGCGATCAGATCGCATGAGGATAGAGAGAAACTCCAGAGCGACTTGTGTCGGTTAGAAACATGGGCGGAGAAATGGCAGATGAAGTTCAATGTGGAGAAATGCAAGGTAATGCATTTAGGAAATAAGAATAAGGAATACGAGTATACAATGTCAGGTGCAACTCTGGGGAAGAGTGAACAAGAAAAGGACCTGGGTGTACTGATAGATAGGACCCTGAAGCCGTCGGCACAATGCGCGGCAGCGGCAAAGAAGGCAAATAGAATGTTGGGCATGATAAAGAAAGGAATCTCGAGTAGATCGGAGAAAGTTATAATGCCGCTTTATAGGGCAATGGTCAGACCACACTTGGAATACTGCGTCCAACATTGGTCTCCCTACCTAAAGAAGGATATAAAACTGCTGGAGAGGGTGCAGAGATGAGCAACAAAACTGGTGAAGGGTATGGAAAAACTGGAATACGAGGACAGACTTATAACACTAGGATTATTCTCCCTTGAGAAAAGGAGACTGCGTGGGGATATGATCGAGACCTTCAAAATACTGAAAGGAATCGACAAAATAGAGCAGAGAAGATTATTTACGTTGTCCAATTTGACACGGACTAGAGGACATGTAATGAAGCTAAGGGGGGACAAGTTCAGGACTAATGTCAGGAAGTTCTGCTTCACTCAGAGAGTGGTTGACACCTGGAATGCCCTCCCAGATGAGATTATTGCGGAATCGACCGTCCTAGGCTTCAAGAGCAAACTAGATGCATATCTCCTTAAGAGAGGCATGTAAGGATACGGTGGACTATAAATTACGACAGGTGTACACCTGGCAGGGCCTCCGCGTGTGCGGATCGCCGGACTTGATGGACTGAAGGTCTGATCCGGAGATTGCATTTCTTATGTTCTTATGTTCTTATGTTCTTATGTGCTAGCACCTACTTTTGCCGGAGCCACAATTCTGTACCTGCCACCGTCGCGTGATTGACACCATCGGCAGCCAGTTACAGAATCCGGGCCTAAAGGTCCTTCTATATCCCAGTATCTTGTTTCTAACAGTGGCCAGTCCAGATCAGAAGTACCTGGTAGAGTAGCAAAAAAGTAGCAGGGTTGAATGCATCATAATCCCAAGAATAAGCAGTGGTTTTCCCAGGGACTACATTAATAGCATTTTTCTGGCTTTTCCTTCATGAATTTGTCCATTCTCTTTTTTTTTTTTTTTTAACCCAGTTAAATTAACTATTTTTTACCACTGTTTTTCCTATTTGTTTTAAATGTGTCCCCATATAACTTCATTGGGTGTCCCTTAAGTCTTTATACTCTTTGAAAGAGTTAACAATAGATTCATGTCTACTTGTTCTGTTCCATTCAAGATTTTATAGACATCAACCATATCTTCCCTCAGTTCTTTCTTCTCCAATCTGAAGAGTCCTAACCTTCCTTTATATGACAGTTGCCCTTCTTTGCACTTATTCCAGCTCCTCTATGGAGAGAGTGTGGTGCAGTGGTTAAAGCTACAGCCTCAGCACTCTGAGGTTGTGGGTTCAAACCCACGCTGCTCCTTGTGACCCTGGGCAAGTCACTTAATCCCCCCATTGCCCCAGGTGCATTAGATAGATTGTGGGACAGACAGGGAAAAATGCTTGAGTACCTGAATAAATTCATGTAAACCATTCTGAGCTCCCCTGGGAGAACAGTATAGAAAATTGAATACATAAAGAGTGTGAAAAGTTTCAGCCCCTGATAACCAGAGCTGATATTGTGACATCATAATGCCTCATTCCACCAATGCCTACGAGCCAGCCTCATCAGTGATTTCACAATGGCTTGATTGTCCTAGACTTGGCTCACTTTTACTACATTGTGATTTCTAGAGTGGCGCAGTGGTTAAAGCTACAGCCTCAGCACCCTGAGGTTGTGGGTTCAAACCCACGCTGCTCCTTGTGACCCTGGGCAAGTCACTTAATCCCCCCATTGCCCCAGGTACATTAGATAGATTGTGAGCCCACTGGGACAGACAGGGAAAAGTGCTTGAGTACCTGAACAAATTCATGTAAACTATTCTGAGCTCCCTTGGGAGAACAGCATAGAAAATTAGATAAATATATCTTTTTTTGAGATACAGCAACCAGGTCATACATGCACAGGTTCCATCCTTGTCACCCAAACAATAAGAAAAGAATTAACGAGATTCAGTGGTTAGTGGGAGCCTGAAGACCTGTCTATAGCACTGACAAGCATCTACTGCTTAGCAACCTGAATCTATAACCACAGGGCTTTCAGCCCAGAACACACATTTTAATGTTTCCTTTAATTTTAACTCCCATAAGTAGGGCTTTCTAGCTTGTCACCATTACCATTATACGACCACAGCTCTTTGCGCTGCCTGTTTACTTCCAGTATAATCAATTTATGATTTCAGAGTTAATTTGGTTTTCACATTATAAACAGCAACAGAATTTTGATATCGGAATACAACTCATTACATCCCCCTGTAAATTAGCTGCGTTACTCACACCATCAAAGGGGGGCGCCGCCTTTTATTTACCAAGAGGCTGGCTAGCCACTAAATAAGCCACAGTGCCTCACTTTTATATAAACTAGGACTGGCAAAACGTGAGCTAAATAAAATTCCCAGACAATTACATGTTAAGGAGCGAATATATTTATCTGCTTAAGTCTGATACGCAGCACAGTCTGTGTGCATAGGAGGATGCTGTTTCTAGCAACTTCTCAAACACAGAAAGTGAATAAGTTGCTGTAAAACAATCGAGAAGTTAATTCATGGATCCAAAGTGTGCTTAGCTTAAAGTTACAAGCTGATCAGTGCTCTATAACCTCCAATGTCGCAAAAGATAATTAGAGCGCCGATCCTGGGTAGGTAGTTATTGTGGAATATTTAAAAGTATCTTTTGATATTTTGATTTTCTTATGATCAGCTATACTATTAAATGTGCTTGTTGTGGTCCGGTTTGGATTAGGCAAGAATCATTCACGGAGCGTCGGAGATGGACTGGACTATAAGGGATGGAGGGACGTGCAAAATAATCTGGTGACCTAAATCATTAAAGCTTTGTAATTCAATAGGAGAATTTTTTTTTTTTTTATAAGTGATCTTCTGTTTAAATGGGAGCTAATGGTGAGATTTAAGAAAACTGGTGACTTGTCATACCTACAAGCTTTACAAAAAAGGTCTAATGACCACATTTTAGATGTTACAATAATCCAGTTTTGAAACAAAGAATGATAGGATTAGAGCCTGAAAGGTGTCATGGTTAAATAGGTGATGAACTGAGCAGAGCTGGCAAAAAACAAGAAAACTTGCCTTAGTTAAAGCTGGCATTTAATTTGACAGAGTTTCTGGAAGATTCTCAAGATGTTATCCAGTGTATGAGTGAGACAGATAAAGTGTATGAGTGAGACAGATAACATGTATGAGTGAGACAGATAAAATGATGTTAATGAAACTTTACTTTAAAAATAGACTGACCAAGTTCTGTGGGGATTTGGTTAGTATTTTTCCTGATGTCTCAAGAGCCACGCAGTTTAGGAGAAAATAATTTTTGAAATTGAGAACTAGAGTATTGGCACTTAGGCATCTTTCTATTTAAAATTTCCTTGTAAATGTTTGGTTAAGTTACAGGACACCGAATTTGTTTTCTGGGACCCCATTCAATTGCAACAATTTTTATCAGTTCGTGAACAGAAGTGAGATTTTTTTATTTTCCTTTCATTCTTTACCTTTTATTTTTTTTTTCATTATTTGATGAGAAATTTAGGTTGGAAGTCAGAGTCCTAATTTTAGTAGGGAATGATTTGGGTTCATTGGAATTCAACCCATTTCATTGTTTTCCTTTAAAACTAAGTTTGTTAAATAGGCAAATATGTTTCCCCATTTAGAGGGCTTGTAAAGGATTGTTTTTGTATTATTTGGTGTATTGGAAATTAGTATTGAAAATTCCTTTTTTTCTTTGATATCTTTTGATATTGTAAATGTATTAAATTTAATTAAAAAAAAAAAAGCTGGCATTTGGGGAAGAAAGGATAGTTGAGAGTCCAGGAGTATCCCTGGGTATCAGGAACTGGATTGATCTTGCTGCTGAAAAGAGAAAATAGATTGGGAGGTTTTGGGAGGATACCAGTGAGCCAACATGCGACTGTTTTTTTTCTTTATTTAGTACAAATTTTGTGACAACCAATTAGTGACCAAGTCTAGACAGTTTTGCAAGGAGGCCGTCGATGGGGTTGTCGCATTCATTGGGAAGAGCAGGAGAATATTGCCTGTGTAAAAATGGGCTGAAATTCCTTGAGTTAGGCGAGAGGACTTAAGAAAAGGTTGAACAGGAGAGGTGAGAGAATGGATCCTTGTGGTACTCCACAGTTTAATGGGCGGTTAGATGGCTAACCACAGATGGGGCACTGTTGCAGGCATTCTTGCGGCGATTTCAAAAACGCGAGTCATTCTCAAAAAAATCACGCTTGCAAATGAGGTTGGCTGACAGTAGTGAAGATTCGCTAAATTTACATGCGTTGGGTCAATGGTGATAGTGATCGGCAGATGAGCAGTATACATAAGGAAAGAGGCGTGAATGTGCACTTGTGTCAGGAAAAGCAACCCAATAAGCATGTGCCTTGTTTGAGCATAATATATGCTTATGTCATATGCGTGCGACATACATGGCTATAGCAGTTGGTCGCAAAAGCTGTTCATGTCGCAAAAACAGATAGAAGCCCAGCGTTTCTAAGGCTGAATTTTGGCTGCTGTGGGAATACAGCAATCATAGGTGTGCCAGAGCTATTGGATGAAGGGAAGGGAGAGGAAGGGAGAAGCAATGTTGGCTTTTAACAAGCACATATAAAACATGCCTTTCTCTCCCCAAAACTACTATACTGTAATTCAGGTAAATCTTGTAATTTGTTTTTAATGTAAAATTTTTATCATGAACCATAGACAGAAACACATAAGACAAGGGTATCATGCACGTGCTCAAGAAGCGTGCTTTTACCACTCCCCTAAAATATATATTATATCTATATATATAAAATCGGAGGTATGTATGTGTGTATGTATGTATGTATGTGCTGCGATCACGCAAAAACGGCTTGACCGATTTGAACGAAACTTGGTATGCAGATCCCTCACTACCTGGGGTGATATGTTCTGGGGGTCTCGCGGCCCACCTGCACACGTGGGCGGAGCTACAAACAGAACATCAGATTTCACCCATTCATGTCAATGGTAAAAATGTAAAAAGCTGCCTTCTCACAGTAATTCCACCTACCTGGGGTGATATGTTCTGGGGGTCTCGCGGCCCACCTGCACACCTGGGCGGAGCTACAAACAGAACATCAGATTTCACCCATTCATGTCAATGGAAAAAATGTAAAAAGCTGCCATTGTCACAGTAATTCCAACTACCTGGGGTGTTATGTTCTGGGGGTCTCGTGGCCCACATGCACACGTGGGCGGAGCTACAAACATAAAATCAGATTTCACCCATTCATGTCAATGGAAAAAATGTAAAAAGCTGCCATTCTCACAGTAATTCAAAAACGGCTTGACCGATTTGAACGAAACTTGGTATGCAGATCCCTCACTACCTGGGGTGATATGTTCTGGGGGTCTCGCGGCCCACCTGCACACGTGGGCGGAGCTACAAACAGAACATCAGATTTCTCCCATTCATGTCAATGGAAAAAATGTAAATAGCTGCCATTCTCACAGTAATTCAAAAACGGCTTGACCGCTTTGAACGAAACTTGGTATGCCGATCCCTCACTACCTGGGGTGATATGTTCTGGGGGTCTCGCGGCCCACCTGCACACGTGGGCAGAGCTACAAACAGAAAATCAGATTTCACCCATTCATGTCAATGGAAAAAATGTAAAAAGCTGCCATTCTCACAGTAATTCCAACTACCTGGGGTGATATGTTCTGGGGGTCTCGCGGCCCACCTGCACACGTGGGCGGAGCTACAAACAGAACATCAGATTTCACCCATTCATGTCAATGGAAAAAATGTAAAAAGCTGCCATTCTCACAGTAATTCAAAAACGGCTTGACCGCTTTGAACGAAACTTGGTATGCCGATCCCTCACTACCTGGGGTGATATGTTCTGGGGGTCTCGCGGCCCACCTGCACATGTGGGCGGAGCTACAAACAGAAAATCAGATTTCACCCATTCATGTCAATGGAAAAAATGTAAAAAGCTGCCATTCTCACAGTAATTCCAACTACCTGGGGTGATATGTTCTGGGGGTCTCGCGGCCCACCTGCACACCTGGGCGGAGCTACAAACAGAACATCAGATTTCACCCATTCATGTCAATGGAAAAAATGTAAAAAGCTGCCATTGTCACAGTAATTCCAACTACCTGGGGTGTTATGTTCTGGGGGTCTCGCGGCCCACCTGCACACGTGGGCGGAGCTACAAACAGAACATCAGATTTCTCCCATTCATGTCAATGGAAAAAATGTAAAAAGCTGCCATTCTCACAGTAATTCAAAAACGGCTTGACCGATTTGAACGAAACTTGGTATGCAGATCCCTCACTACCTGGGGTGATATGTTCTGGGGGTCTCACGGCCCACCTGCACACGTGGGCGGAGCTACAAACATAAAATCAGATTTCACCCATTCATGTCATTGGAAAGGATGTAAAAAGCTGCCATTCTCACAGTAATTCCAACTATAAAACACTTTCTATGACACTATAACCACTAGGGACATCGTTTCTATTCTACCACGGACACCATACATATAGAGTTTGTATGTTCTAACTGTGTTTGTAACTGTTTCCTTCATGCACCCCAGTTCATAATGTTATCACATTACATGAGTACTCACATATGCTGAACTAGGAACACAGGTTCCATTCTAAACCGGGAAAAAACTGCATGGAGTTTCTTTTCAACCTGAGTTTCCACATATTGAGTTGTTTAAATCAATACTGAAACTTTTGGATGCCACTTATTCCAACAGATCTTCCTTTTCAGTTTACGAGATTGCAAATTCCAGTGAGACTTGCATTCTCTATCACAATCAACAAATCACAGGGACAGACTATTACATACTGTGGAGTGGATTTAAGATCCCCCTGTTTTTCCCATGGACAACTCTATGTTGCTTGCTCAAGGGTGGGTTCACCCAAGATTTTATATGTTCTTGCTCCTGGAGGTGAAACTAAAAATGTTGTTTATAATCAAGTTTTGTGTTAGTTGTATTGTATTCATTTTGTCAAATATTTCACATTATAATTTGAATATTGTACTTTTTATAAAGCTGTTAAAAAATAATTTCATTCACCACTATAAAGTATCTTTATTTGAATCCATTTACAGTGTTATTGCTATAATTAAATACCCGTGCAACGCCGGGGCATCAGCTAGTATCTAATATAATAAAAGCCTAAGCCGCGCATGCGTACTCTTACCTGCGTGCTCCCGTTTTCCGTGCACTGTTGGTCCCTGCAGGTAGGAGTGTGCATGCGCGCTTCCATGCATCTCTCTCTCCAAAGGCGGATGTCAGCTTCGGGAAGCGCGGAAGCTGTCTGCCGCTGTGGCAGCGGTTTAACGCGCGTAATAGCGCATGCTAAATTGCTGGCTGCGCTAGACGCTAATGCCAGCCTTGAGCTTGCATTAGTTCTAGCCGCGCAGTGTGGGGTTTAGCGTGCGCTAAAAATCTGCATGTCCTAAAACCGCTAACGTGGCTTCGTAAAAGGAGCCCTTAATGTTGAAGAGGCAATTCGCATGGCAGTGTCAGAGACTGCTAGAAAGCTCGCTAAAGACCGCGATAGACCATTTTGATAATCCGCCGCTAAAATGCATGCAGGCTAAACCGTTTAGCATTAAAGTTTTGAGAATCTGGCCCTAAGAGAGAAAAGTGCATGCTTAAATACATAAATGTCCAAATTTAAATCAAATCTTAAAACATTTATGTTTAAAGATACTTTCGGCCAATTACTAACCAGAAATATTCTTTTTAACCCTTTTCCTATTTTTTTAATACAATGTAACTTTTACCCTTTTACTCTTTATGTATCACGTTATAGTTCTTTGTTGTTCGTCTGTCTTTGAAAACCTTCTTTATTTTGTATCTATTTTAACTTGCTAAACCGCTTAGACTTAGGGCTCCTTTTACTAAGCTGCGCTAGCGGTTTTAGCTTGCACTTAGCGCGTGCTACATTGCCATGCGCACTACATGCTGACGCCTCCATAGAGCTGGCGTTAGTATTTTCTGTGTAGCGTGGGGGTTAGCGCGCGCTAATCTTCAACACGCGCTAAAAACGCTAGCGCGCCTTAGGAAAAGGAGCCCTTAATGATAGGCGGTATATAAAATTAAAATAAAACCTGAAAGTTATTGTTTACTATAAAGCTTTCATTTATATATCATCTACTAGCTGATGCCCCGGCGTTGCACGGGTATTTAATTATAGCAATAACACTGTAAATGGATTCAAATAAAGATACTTTATAGTGGTGAATGAAATTATTTTTTAACAGCTTTATAAAAAGTACAATATTCAAATTATAATGTGAAATATTTGACAAAATGAATACAATACAACTAACACAAAACTTGATTATAAACAACATTTTTAGTTTCACCTCCAGGAGCAAGAACATATAAATTCTTGGGTGAACCCACCCTTGAGCAAGCAACATAGAGTTGTCCATGGGAAAAACAGGGGGATCTTAAATCCACTCCACAGTATGTAATAGTCTGTCCCTGTGATTTGTTGATTGTGATAGAGAATGCAAGTCTCACTGGAATTTGCAATCTCTTAAACTGAAAAGGAAGATCTGTTGGAATAAGTGGCATCCAAAAGTTTCAGTATTGATTTAAACAACTCAATATGTGGAAACTCAGGTTGAAAAGAAACTCCATGTAGTTTGTTCCCGGTTCAGAATGGAACCTGTGTTCCTAGTTCAGCATATGTGAGTACTCATGTAATGTAATAACATTATGAACTGGGGTGCATGAAGGAAACAGTTACAAACACAGTTAGAACATACAAACTCTATATGTATGGTGTCCGTGGTAGAATAGAAACGATGTCCCTAGTGGTTATAGTGTCATAGAAAGTGTTTTATAGTTGGAATTACTGTGAGAATGGCAGCTTTTTACATTTTTTCCATTGACATGAATGGGTGAAATCTGATGTTCTGTTTGTAGCTCCGCCCACGTGTGCAGGTGGGCCGCGAGACCCCTAGAACATATCACCCCAGGTAGTGAGGGATCTGCATACCAAGTTTCGATCAAATCGGTCAAGCCGTTTTTGCGTGATCGCGGCACATACATACATACACACATACATACCTCCGATTTTATATATATATAGATTAATTGTCTAAGTGGTTTATATTCAGGTACTCAGTAGAGAGTTGCACGGGGACAGAAATCCCACCCATCCCCGCCCGTCCCCGCCAGGATCCTCTCCGTCCCCACCTGTCCTCGCCAGGATCCTCTCCATCCCGCCAGGATACTCTCCGTCCCCACCCATCCCTGTCAGGATCCTCTCCGTCCCCACCCGTCCCCGCCAGGATCCTCTCCGTCCCCACCTGTCCCCGTCAGGATCCTCTCCATCCCGCCAGGATACTCTCCATCCCAACCCATCCCCGCCAGGATCCTCTCCGTCCCCACCCGTCCCCATCAGGATCCTCTCCGTCCCCGCCCGTCCCCACCAGGATCCTCTCCGTCCCCACCCGTCCCCACCAGGATCCTCTCCATCCCCACCCGTCCCCGCCAGGATCCTCTCCGTTCCCGCCTGTCCCCACCAGGATCCTCTCTGTCCCCACCCTTCCCCGTCAGGATCCTCTCCGTCCCCACCCATCCCCGCAAGGAATTACCTCCATCCCCGCCCGTCCCCATAAAAAGCAGCAATTACTTCTGACAGGATCATCAATTCCAGTTTCTTTTGTCTTTGCGCTGGTGTTTTCCTTGTGGAATCTCTTTGGAACTCTTTTTTTGTTTTCTGTTCAGGTAATTAACTTATAAACCCCCTCTTTTACTAAGGCTAATGTATCCATTAAACTATATGGACAAACCCTGCTTCCAAAGCCTTCCATCCCCGTGGGAGTCCCGTTAGCTAGACGGGAGTCCCCGTGGGCCAGAGGGGAGTCCCCATGGGAGTCCCGTGGGTTAGTGGGGATTCCCATTCCCATGCAGACCTCTAGAACTCAGTTATTTGTCCCTATCTGACCTGGTGGACTCACAATCTATCTAATGTACCTGGGACAATGGAGGATTGAGTGACTTGCCTGAGGTCACAAGGAGCAGCTCTAACAACTAGGCCACTCCTTCCTCTCTGTACAGTGCTATTCACACTCACATTCACGTATCGTGACCCCAGAAAGAACAACAATCAACACTTTTTTCCTTTATTTTTCTCAATAATATAATCCCACAAACACTTTTCCATTAGAGATTTTAATTCCACTACTGGTGTCAGTTCCCAAAAACTTAATATGATGCTCAGTAATATTATAACCTCAATATTCACATTGAACATGGCACAAACACAATTACTAATATTGGATCAAGCTATATGTTGAATCTCATTGTGGAAAGATAATTACAAAGTTGCTTGTTATATTGCATATACTATTGATCAGCAGTGAGGAACTACAATCTAGTCATTTTCCTATCGATGAACTTTAAGCACAAAAGATGAACTTTATAATTAATAGCATAGAAAAGCCCAGAATACTAATTGCTACTAATGTAGCATTTACCAGACTTTCTCAGCATATCTTGTATCATGTTAAGGTAAATATTTTTATTTATTTATTTTCAGGTTTCAGATTTATTTAAAAATTTGATATACCACCTTATCAAATTTCAAAGCGGTTTTAGATAATATAAAAACAAAGTATAAAACGAGCGTACGTTAAAAACAAATTACAAATAATGCTACAAACAATCAAACGCACTGACAAACATTGACTTTCCAATACAGGATGGAAAAGGGTAGAAATACAATTTGTAAAAAGAGAAAGTGGGGGAGAAGGACCAGAACAAAAGGAAGGGGAACAATAAAATAAATAGTCTAGTACAGGGGTGCCCACACTTTTTTGACTCGCGAGCTACTTTTAAAATGACCAAGTCAAAATGATCTACCAACAATAAAATTTTTTAAAAACACAACGCACACTGTACGCATAGAATTGTTAATTATCATTCCTATTCCGGGGTTTTTTCAAAGAGGTCAAAGCAGATGACTCTATGCACTGTCACCTCAGTAACAACCATACAAAAATAAACAAAACCCACCCCCTCCCTTTTTACTAAACCACAATAGCAGTTTTTAGCGCAGGGAGCTGCGCTGAATGCCCAGCGCTGCTCTCAACGCTCATAGACTCCCTACACTAAAAACCACTATTGTGGTTTAGTAAAAGGGGACCATATTGTAAAATATAGACAGCAGATATAAATTCAGACACATTTTGATCACTAAATTTAAAATAAAATAATTTTTCCTACCTTGTCTGGTGATTTCATGAGTCTCTGGTTGCACTTTCTTCTTCTGACTGTGCATCCTATCTTTCTTTCAGCCTGTATGCTTCCTCTCCTCCACACCTCATTCCCTCCCCCAACTATTTCCTCCTCTCTCCCTGACCTTTCTTTCTTTCTCTCTTCATGCCCCCTTTCTTTTTTTCTGTTTCTCTTCTTTCCTTCTGTTTCCCTGCCTGCCCCCTTTCTTTCTTTCTCCCTGCCCTTCCCCAAGCCACTGCCACTGCCGCTGCCATCGGGGAACAGGACCCAAACGCCACCAATGGATAACGCCGACAACGCCCCATGCTCTCTCTGCTTCGGGCCGATCAATCTTCCTTTCCCCGATGTCAATTCTGCCGTCGGAGAGGAAGTTCCGCCCAGCCAGGCAGCGATTGGCTGGCCTGAACTTCCTCTCCGAGGGCAGAATTGACGTCGGGGAGAGGAAGATTGATCGGCCCGATAGATCGCCAAGGCAAAGTGAGTCCTAGATGATCGACTCACTTTGCCTTGGCGAGCTACCGGTCGATCGCGATCGACCTATTGGGCACCCCTGGTCTAGTATTTTGTAAAATAGGCTAAAATGATTAAAAAATGGCATGGAACAGGTTTCCATTACCGTCCTTAGAAGGACTATTATACACCGAAAGCATCTTTAAAAAGAAAGGCCTTCAAGTTACTTTTAAATTTATCAAGGGATGTAATTTCTCTTATATAATTTGGTGCTGAATTCCAGATAGTAGGGGCCGTAACAGAAAAAAATGCTAGTACACATAGTGTTAATATATCTTAAAGAGGGGATGGATAGCAAGTTTTGATTAGATGAGCATAATGTATGATGGGGGGTATGGGGGATAAGTAGCCTATTAATAAAATCAGGTTGGCCGGAGGTTATGCTCTTTCTTGTACGTCAGTAACATTATTTTATAGGAAATTTGATGATCTATAGGTAGCCAGTGAGCATTGATCAAAAGAGGTGTGACGTGATCATATTTTCATGCTTTTGAAATAATTTTAATGGCAGTATTTTGAATAATTTGAAGACGTTTTATTTCCTTCTCAGTGATTCCTTTGTATAGTGCATTACTGTAATCTAAACATGAAATAATGAGCGAATGAATAAGAATATTTAATGAAGATTGATCTAATAAGGTGGCAAGAGATCTAATCATTCGAACACGGTAGAAAAATTTCTTAACTACTGAACTTATTTGTTCATGGAACGAGAGTTTTCCGTCGAAAGTAACACCAAGAAGTTTAATAGTGGTGACTATCTGAATTTTAAACATTTCTTCTCTGCTTCACGCCTAAGCAGATTACAATAAAAACATACATAATCAAAATATACGCAGACATAGGGCTCCTTTTACGAAGGTGCGCTAATGGGCTTAATGCGCAGAATAGCGCACGCTAAATTGTCACACGCGCTAGCTGCTACCGCCTCCTTTTGAGCAGGTGATAGATTTGCGGCTGGCACGCGCTATAGCATATGCTGATCTGGTGCGTGCGATAAAACCACTAGCGCACCTTCGTAAAAGGAGCCCATAGTATAACAACATTTTCTCTTTCAATTCCTCCAATCTACAGCATATCTGCTAAAAAAAACCCAAAAAACCCCAGCATACAATTAATAAAAGCTTACGTAAAGCAAACTATAAAATAGGCTTCACACCAATAGTTAATAAAAAGCTGTCACAAACAAATGTTTTTAATTGCTATCTAAAAGACATCTTGGGCTCCTAGTGGTTTTAGCGCATGCATAGTGCGCGCTGTAATGCTGCACGTGCTAGACGCTAACGCCACCATTGAGCTGGTGTTATTTTTTACGCGTGGCGCGAGGGCAGCACGCACTAATCTGCAGCGCACAGTAAAAACGCTAGTGCACCTTAGTAAAAGGAGCCCCTTATCTTTACACAATCTCAAGTATCCTGGCAATGCATTCCACAAATGTGGACCTGCCACAGAAATGGCCGTTGTTTGTATCTTCTTATAGTGAGTCTCACCAAGTGCGTCAGTTGATAACCTCATTGATCTAAGAGGTGTAGACTATTTCAACGTCTGCTTCAAGTAACATGGTGTTATCCCATAAAGAGCCTGGTGTACAGTCATCAAAACTTTATACTCAATCCTTGCTTGAACTAGCAAACAGTGCAGGCTTATCTCCTCCTCTCCCTATTGGCTAAGGCTCTTTACACCTGCATTGTGATGTCATAGAACTTTATGGTTATAGAAACATTGTAATATGATAGCAGATAAAGGCCAAATGGTCCATCCAGTCTGCCCATCCGCAGTAACCATTATCTCCTCCTCTCCCTATTGGCTAAGGCTCTTTACACCTGCATTGTGATGTCATAGAACTTTATGGTTATAGAAACATTGTGCATACTATAGTCACAGTTGCACTCACTAAAAAAATTTTTTTGTGAAAATCTCAGACCCTAAACCCGTGACTGGTGATATCACCAAACTGGGGTTCATTGGGGGACCATCATCGTTTTTCACTGTCCCCTTACCATCCAACTTGATATTACTATAAAGATACAGATTGAAAAAACTTATCTGTCAATCGGATGGTTTGATCCCAATAATGATCCTCAGCGGTGAATAAATTATCTCGTGCTTGTAGTGTACTAAAAATGACTGCTGTTACTCCTCCATATTATGTCCATGTCCCCCCGACTCGAGTTTCGAGAAAGGTCTTCCTCAGGGAAGGACTCTATTAGAATGAGCATACAGAGAAATAAATAAATGTGAAAATACTAAATGTAATAAAATTTAAAAAACCTAAACGGGAACCTCAAATGTAATTAATCTTACAAGACGAAAAACGTCTGCCTCTATCTATCATTAATTATCAATCTCATACCTGTTACTAATTAATTATAGATAGAGGCAGACGTTTTTCATCTTGTAAGATTAATTACATTTGAGGTTCCCGTTTAGGTTTTTTAAATTTTATTACATTTAGTATTTTCACATTTATTTATTTCTCTGTATGCTCATTCTAATAGAGTCCTTCCCTGAGGAAGACCTTTCTCGAAACTCGAGTCGGGGGGACATGGACATAATATGGAGGAGTAACAGCAGTCATTTTTAGTACACTACAAGCACGAGATAATTTATTCACCGCTGAGGATCATTATTGGGATCAAACCATCCGATTGACAGATAAGTTTTTTCAATCTGTATCTTTATAGTAATATCAAGTTGGATGGTAAGGGGACAGTGAAAAACGATGATGGTCCCCCAATGAACCCCAGTTTGGTGATATCACCAGTCACGGGTTTAGGGTCTGAGATTTTCACAAAAAAATTTTTTTAGTGAGTGCAACTGTGACTATAGTATGCATTTGTTTGATTACATTATCACAGTTTATTAAGCAATTTATCTCTCCATATAAAAGTGATTATAGAAACACTGTAACATGATAGCAGATAAAGGCCAAATGGCCCATCCAGTCTGCCCATCCGCAGTAACCATTATCTCTTCCTCTCTGTAAGAGATCCCACGTGCCTATCCCAAGCTTTCTTGAAATCAGACACAGTCTCTGTCTCCACCACCTCTACCGGGAGACTGTTCCACGCATCTACCACCCTTTCTGTAAAAAAAGTATTTCCTTAGATTACTCCTGAGCCTATCACCTCTTAACTTCATCTAGAGTACATTACAGATCAATTTATTTTCTTTGTTTGCCTCCTAACACAAACTTAAGGTGTACCTACTGTTTCAAATTGGATACTTACACAAGATAAATATTTAACAAATGCATTAAATTTTCATTTCCGAATCCCACTCATTTCCCTCAGTCGTGCAGCGCACGATGCCTTACAGCCCAAACATCTTGAGATCTGATTACGGAACACTGAAAAATGAAAATTAGCAAGGTTACTCAGACGTTGAATAAGGCATTGATAATATCACGTGGAAAGCTGGAGCAACCAGTCATGAAGAGATAGAGCTGCCATTTTAAATCAGACGGCAGAACTGAGGAACATGTCATCTGAAAAAGGAAAGAATCCTGTGAGAATCTGATCAGAGTTTACTGCAAATATCTTAAAGCAGCAAAATTATAAAAGAGATAACAAACAGTTTATATTGTCCTGAGGGGGTGGGGGGAAGGAGAGGCAAACTGTCTATTAATTAGTTTGTTTTAACCATTTAAACATTTACAAAGTAAATTACAAAATATCTTTGGAAGTCTCAGTGAATGAAAGAAATGCAATGGAAAAAAAAAATTGTCAAAACACGCCTGAAAGACTTTAACATCTCATAAGTTGGCAACACAGAAAGTGGAAGAGCCTAAGGAACTCGGTTCAATTCCCACTGTAGCTTCTTGTGACTCTGGGTAAGTCACTTAACCCTCCACTACCCCAGGTACAAAATAAGTACTTGTATATAAACTGCTTTGATTGTAACCACAGAAAGGCAATATATTAAGTCCCATCCCCTTGCTTTCCAAAAGTAAAAAGATATAAATCCTACAAAATTGTAGTTTGAATCCAATCCTAAAGGCATCCCTAGACAGTCTGTTTTTCAAAGTACCCACACGAAAATATACATGAGATAAATCTGCATAAAATGGAGGGATTGCATGCAAATTCGGTATGGATATTCTTAAATTCAGACTGGCTGAATGTGACCCCCAGTAACAGCACTGCAATAAGACAATGCATCATGGGTAAGGACCCCCACTATCTAATATAATAAAACCTTAAGCCGCGCATGTGCACTCCCACTGCGTGCTGTGGTCTTGCCGGCGCCTGTGGATAAGGTAGGCTCCGGTCCAAGCACACAAATACTCACACTTGACGTGCTTCCATAAAGTTGGAAGTCCTGCTGGGCTCAATGTTCATTGGTAAAGTATGAAAACAAAAATTCAAAAGAGTCAGTTTTATAGTTCATGCTACAAGTCACTTTTATTGGCGCTTATATTGGGAGCCAACTTCCCTTCAGTCTGTACTCCAAGTCACCAATACAACTACTTCAAAACAAAATCAGAGTAGATGCAAAACAGTATGTCTTAGCTCTCCTCTCCATACAGGTAAGTAACCAAAACACTTTACAAAAACGTTTGTCATCAGTGGCCAAGATAAATCTTCAAAACAATACTGCTATCTTCAAAAAGAGAGGCAGTTAGCAAGGTTGCTATTAGCACTGCCTATAGTGCTGTGTCCAAGCCTGAGAGTAAAATAGGCTTGGCCCCCAGCCAGCTCCAAAGGAGTTGGTGGGGGAGGGGAGTAAGCGAATCCACCAAAATATCTGCTAGCACAGAATGCCCAAATGGCCCCACAATCCCATCCAGATGTACAGTGGATTCTCCCCACACTTACTTCCTCATTCTTCAGCATTCAAACACAAAAGTAAACTTAACAGAGCAGATTTCTGCAATTAAAGAAAACGTTTTTTTTTCTTTTCAAAAGTTCCCCTAAAGGGAGAAGTGCAGCACTGCTCTCTTTCTTCCCTCAACTGTCAACAGCTGCAGAGAAGCAGTTCAAACAATTTGCTCACCTGAGCTGGAAGAAAAAACCAAAAGTTTCACAAACATGTATCCTATTATTCTTCCATAGGCATACCTTCAGGACAAACTGCAGATTCCTGGCAATCCATAAATTCAAGCTCTGCTGGTTGGTTAGTCTCAGGGTCAGTATCAAACTCTAGCATTTCCACATCAGCAGAGCTGTGAGGATCAGGAGCATTGTCCTGGATACCTCCTTCCTGAGCAGGCTCAGGGCAGACTGACTTCCTTCCCCTCAGAGCAGCTTCTATTACGTTCAGCCGGGCACGCCCAGTTCTCTGAGGGGGAGGGCCAGCCTGCAGCTTCTTCCTAACTCTCCCAGGAGCAGCAATCAGCTTTTGCAGCTGAGAGTTGGTAGGAGAGGAGGGAGTGTTCTCAGGCTGTTCCAGGCTGTTACATTCAGCATCTTTCACTCCCTGGAGCTCAGCTACCTGAGATTTAAAGGGAAAAGAACCATCTTCCCTATTCTTTCCCTCTGGCTTGCTACATTGATCAGCTCTTCTGACAGTTGTAATAGGATTAGACAAACCCCTGCCTGGCACAAACCGAGCATTAAGGCTAGGGGTGTGACATACCCTCACCCTTTGCTTCTGACCTTCCCTAACCTCCAGGGGCGTATGGCTCTCCTCCTGCATCCTGGACAGGGTGTCAACGTTGGTGCTTAGTTTGCCCGGGCGATGCACTACCCTGAATCTAAATGTCTGCATGGCCAGATACCATCGTGTTAGACGGGCATTGTTGTTCCTCATGGTGTTGAGCCATTTCAGCGCCACATGGTCCGTTACCAGAGTGAACTCCCGCTCTTGCAGGTAATGCTCCAGGGTCTGCATCGCCCATTTGGCTGCCAAGCATTCCAATTCAACTGTGGCATAATTCCTTTCATTGGGATAAAGTTTGCGGCTCAGAAACAAAACCGGATGCTCTATCCCCTGGACCTCCTGGCTTAGTATTGCCCCTAACCCTGTCCCTGACGCGTCTGTCTGTAAGACCAAGGGTTTAGTAAAATCTATGGATACCAGCACCGGGTTAGTACATAAGGCTGCTTTAAGGTCCTCGATAGCCTGTCTCCCGCTATTCTCCCATCGAAGCTTGTCGGGCCTGTTTTTCTTTAACATATCTGTTAACACCGCGGCCCTTGTGGAAAATGCAGGAATGAAACGCCTATAATAGCCGAGAAGCCCCAGAAAGCCTCTCAACTGTTTTTTTGACTGGGGTAAAGGATATTCCTTCACGCATCTCACCTTATCAACCAGGGGTCTAACTTGGCCTCTCCCCACTACATACCCCAGGTACTTCACTTCTTTCTGCCCTAGATAGCACTTTTTGGGATTGATTGTAAAACCCGCCTTTCTCAAGGAATCCAGAACTGCCCTCACGTGCTTCATGTGTTGCGCCCAGTCAGAGGAGAAGATAACAATATCGTCCAAGTAGGCTTCCGCATAATGGTGATGCCCACGTAGAACCTCTGTGATTCCTCTTTGACATGATGCGGCAGCCCCATGAAGTCCGAAGGGCATTCTCTTAAATTGGTATAGCCCATGGGGAGTGCTGAAGGCAGTTTTAGGCCTGGCCTGGGACGTTAGAGGAATCTGCCAGTACCCTTTTGTTAAGTCCAAGGTTGAGAGGTATTGCGCTTGACCCAGCCGATCTAACAGATCATCAACCCGGGGCATAGGGAAGGCATCAAACTGAGATACTTCATTCAGTTGCCGAAAATCGATACAGAATCTGGGGGTTCCATCAGCCTTCGGAACAATGACAATGGGGCTGCACCAGGGGCTCTGCGATGGTTCGATAACCCCTAGTGTCAGCATCTCCTCCACCAGATTCTGTACCAACTCCCTCTTTCCCTCAGTAAGCCTATAAGGTTTGACCCTCACCACTTTCCCCGGGGTGGTCACAATATCGTGAGTCACCACCTCTGTACGCCCAGGTATGGGGGAAAACACATCTTCAAACTCCTGTACTAAGGATCGTACTTGCTCCGCTTGCTCACTGGAAAGCTGGGTCCCTATATTGACCCCCTCGGCTTGGTCCATATCGGCAATTTGTGGACCAAGATCATCGTCAGGAGTCTGATCAGCCCACAGGGCTAATATTTCTCTATCCCGCCATGGCTTTAGCAAATTGATATGATAGGTCTGTATCCTGTTCTTCCCGTCCTTGACCTGATAATCTACTTGATTCAATTTTTTTACAATAGTGGCAGGTCCCTTCCATTCCGCTAGGAACTTATGGGGGTCTGAGGGTACTAATATGAGCACCTTGTCTCCCACCTTTAAATGGCGTTCCTGGGTTTTCCTATCATAATAATATTTCTGTTTCTCCTGACTCCACTCTAGATTACACTTTCCTAAGTGGGCCACTTGGCCTAGTCTCTTCCTTAACTGGGCCAAATAGGATATAACATTAGTCTCTTCTCCCTCTTGGGACCCCCAATGTTCCTTGACAATATCTAATATTCCCCGCGGAACCCTGCCAAACAGCATCTCAAAGGGACTTACCCCTAGAGAATCTTGTATTTTCTCACGTGCCGCAAACAGTACCAAGGGAATATACAAGTCCCATTCCTTTTTTTCTTGGCTCCCCACCTTCTTCAGCATTTGCTTTAACGTCTGATTAAACCGTTCCACCAACCCATTAGCCTGGGGGTGGTATGCTGAAGTTTTAAGGTGACGGATCCCAAAGCCTTGCCAGAATTTCTCCATTTCCCTCGAGAGAAAATTGCTTCCCTGATCGGTCAAGACTTCGCGAGGAAAACCCACCATGCAAAAAAGCCCCATTAATTCTTTCATGAGGGCCGCCGAGGTCGTTTTCCTCAAAGGAAAAGCCCAAGGGTACCTAGTGGCGACATCTATTATTACCAATATAAAGGTAAACCCTCGGGGAGTCCTTTCTAGTGGTCCCACAATATCAATAGCTAATCGTGTAAGGGGCTCCCCTACTTTAGGAATGGGAATAAGCGGGGCTCTGGCTGGCCTACTCAATGAAAGCTTCTGACAAATAGAGCAGGACTTACAGAAATCTGCAACATCTCTAGATATCCCTGGCCAAAAAAATCTACGCAGTACCTGAATCTCCGTAGCTGCCGCTCCCTTATGTCCTGAGAGGGGGTGATCATGTGCTGTCTGTAAGACTACTTTTCTAAAACCCCGGGGAATCACTAGTTGTTCTCTGTTATCTCGCGGGTCTTTACCTGTCACACATCTATATAATAACCCCTGTTTTACTTTAAAATAATTCGGGTTATTCGTAGGGACAGCTGCCTGCTTCCAAAGTTCTAACAAGGATGCATCTGCTCTCTGTTCGTCAGGGAAGGTGGGAAATAGCTTCACTAGCTCCTTTGGAAGCCAAGGGATGTCCTTAGCCCCACTAGCCTGCATTAATGCTTGGCTTCTCTGACGTTTCTGCCTCTGATTTTGAGCACGGGAATGTGGATTTGGAGCCCGGGTATTCTCTTCCACCACCCCTTCCTCAAAGGGAAAGATGGTCCCTAGCTCTTCCTCCTCAAGTGAGATAACAGGGCCCTGAGAGCGAGTTCCCACCAAACCTTGCTTGGGTTGGAGACATTCCTCCAGGCCTTTCCAATCCCTGCCCAGTATCAGATCATAGGGAGCACCCGGAACGATAGCAATCTTTACCTTGTATACTCTATCTGCGCTCAAGACAGTGATATCCCGGAGAGGGTACTGCACACTATCCCCATGAACGCACTTAATAGTGACCGTATCTCTCTTCTCATATCTCTTCCCCCCAGGGAATAGGTGTTGAAAACACCGGGTGGACATCATCGATTGATCGGCCCCAGTGTCAACCAAGGCCGTCACCTCCCTTCCTGACACACATACTAACACCTTATATGCCTCAGGGATAATAGGGGCGTCCCTTCCCTGAGTAACTACGAGGTCCCTAAGCACCCTACAGGCCCTTTGGATATGGCCTGCTTTCCCGCAGCGATAACACCTAAGTGTTTCTTTCCGCTGGGGTTCCTTGGCCTTAGGGAGTTCTGTGGTTCTACCTTGGGAGCCTTGTTCCTTGTCAACCTTCCCCTTTCCACGCATCAGAGGGACAGTAACACGTTCCTCCTCATAGGCACCCTGAGCATCAATATAGGCCTCTGCCACCTCGAGGGTTTGGCCTAGAGTTTTACAGCCCTGTCTTTGCACCCACCCTCGCAGGTTCTTCGGGGCGGACTGCAGAAACTGCTCACGTATCACCTCCAACACTAATGCTCTGGGGTTCCCCAACCATGGGCCAAGCCACCTCTCTGCCAGTTTGGTTAATTTCTGTACAAGCGCTTTGGGCCTCTCCTTATCTTGCATTACCGTCGCCCTAAAACGCTGACGGTAATGTTCAGGCGTATACCCCAGATATTCTAATATATGATTTTTTACTGCCAGGTAGTCATTCGCCAATTCAGGGGCTAATGTCTGAAAAGCAGACAGAGTTTCTCCCGCTAAACAGGGTAGAAGCCTAACAGCCCACTGACCCTGAGGCCAACCAGCAGCAGTAGCTACCCTCTCGAATGCGACCAGGAATTCATCCGGCGCATCGGCTGGAGTTATCTTACACAGATTTACCAATGAGAGGGGGGTAGCTGCTCCTGTGGTTTGCTGAATGGCACTCAGTCCTGAGTCACTACCCGTAGCTGGCGGGGGTCTTTGCAAAATTTGCGAAAGTACCTTGGTTTGCTCCCCCATGGCCAGTACCATCTCATCATGTTGACGGCGAGACAGCTCCTGGGATCTGTACCAAAGTTCTTGATTGGTTTTCAAGACAGCCTGCAAGTCCTCGCTTTGTTTCTGTCTCTCCGCTGCCAGGAACGCCATCAGTTGTTGCTGGTCCATCTTCTCCCCGGCCTGAAACAGAAACAAAGAGAAAGACCAACCCAAGTGCGATACTTTTTACTGAGGTAGCCAATCTCCCTCACCCCCCCTGGTCAAGTACCTTACCAGAGAGAAAGGTGAGTCTACGCCTTTTGTTTTTAGGCCTCCTTGGCCCCCAGTCGCTTACTGCGTTTTTGTCCTCTTATCAGTGTTGAGGTCCTCCTCCGACTCAGGTTCACGACCGGTACACTTGGATCCTTCTGGTCGCGTGTTCCCTCTGTACTCCCCGTCGTACGACTCTGGATACTGGGCACACCCGCACAGGAACCAAAACAATAAACTAAAACAACAAGCTAACACAACAAATTAGCCAAAGTCCAAAAACTTTTTTTTTTTTTTTCCTCCAAAAACCTTATTTTTTTTTTCCTCCAATAATATCAAAAAAAAAAATTTTTTTTTTTTTTTTTTTCTCAACAATTCTCCAAATGTCCAGCAGGAGGCGCTCTATCCCACTTCTGACACCAATTGTGGTCTTGCCGGCGCCTGTGGATAAGGTAGGCTCCGGTCCAAGCACACAAATACTCACACTTGACGTGCTTCCATAAAGTTGGAAGTCCTGCTGGGCTCAATGTTCATTGGTAAAGTATGAAAACAAAAATTCAAAAGAGTCAGTTTTATAGTTCATGCTACAAGTCACTTTTATTGGCGCTTATATTGGGAGCCAACTTCCCTTCAGTCTGTACTCCAAGTCACCAATACAACTACTTCAAAACAAAATCAGAGTAGATGCAAAACAGTATGTCTTAGCTCTCCTCTCCATACAGGTAAGTAACCAAAACACTTTACAAAAACGTTTGTCATCAGTGGCCAAGATAAATCTTCAAAACAATACTGCTATCTTCAAAAAGAGAGGCAGTTAGCAAGGTTGCTATTAGCACTGCCTATAGTGCTGTGTCCAAGCCTGAGAGTAAAATAGGCTTGGCCCCCAGCCAGCTCCAAAGGAGTTGGTGGGGGAGGGGAGTAAGCGAATCCACCAAAATATCTGCTAGCACAGAATGCCCAAATGGCCCCACAATCCCATCCAGATGTACAGTGGATTCTCCCCACACTTACTTCCTCATTCTTCAGCATTCAAACACAAAAGTAAACTTAACAGAGCAGATTTCTGCAATTAAAGAAAACGTTTTTTTTCTTTTCAAAAGTTCCCCTAAAGGGAGAAGTGCAGCACTGCTCTCTTTCTTCCCTCAACTGTCAACAGCTGCAGAGAAGCAGTTCAAACAATTTGCTCACCTGAGCTGGAAGAAAAAACCAAAAGTTTCACAAACATGTATCCTATTATTCTTCCATAGGCATACCTTCAGGACAAACTGCAGATTCCTGGCAATCCATAAATTCAAGCTCTGCTGGTTGGTTAGTCTCAGGGTCAGTATCAAACTCTAGCATTTCCACATCAGCAGAGCTGTGAGGATCAGGAGCATTGTCCTGGATACCTCCTTCCTGAGCAGGCTCAGGGCAGACTGACTTCCTTCCCCTCAGAGCAGCTTCTATTACGTTCAGCCGGGCACGCCCAGTTCTCTGAGGGGGAGGGCCAGCCTGCAGCTTCTTCCTAACTCTCCCAGGAGCAGCAATCAGCTTTTGCAGCTGAGAGTTGGTAGGAGAGGAGGGAGTGTTCTCAGGCTGTTCCAGGCTGTTACATTCAGCATCTTTCACTCCCTGGAGCTCAGCTACCTGAGATTTAAAGGGAAAAGAACCATCTTCCCTATTCTTTCCCTCTGGCTTGCTACATTGATCAGCTCTTCTGACAGTTGTAATAGGATTAGACAAACCCCTGCCTGGCACAAACCGAGCATTAAGGCTAGGGGTGTGACAGTGCGCCTGTTTTCCGTGAGCTGTAGGGACCTGCAGGTAGGAGTGCGCATGCGCACTTAGGGTTCTGTTTTTCATTCTGTTTTTCGGTCTGGCCTGCTCCCTGCTCGCCTTGCCGTATTGTATTTTTTAGTTGAAAGACGCGGCGGTGGCTCCTCTCACGATCCCCGCCTGCGTCGGACTTCCGACACAGGTGGGGATCATGAGAGGAGCCGCCGCCGCGTCTTTCAACTAAAAAGTACAATACGGCAAGGCGAGGAGGGAGCAGGCCAGACCGAAGCTCCGACTTGAACTGCCAGTTGGCCGGCTCCCTTGCCAGAGTTATTTTTCAGTTTAAAGGTGCCGCCGCGGCTCCTGTCACGAGCCACACCTGCTTCAGAGAAGACTTCTAATGCAGGCGGGGATCATTAGAGGAGCTGCCGCGGCACCTTTAAACTGAAAAATAACTCCGGCAAGGGAGTCGGCCAGATCACCATGGCAGCCACTCCCCCCCTCCCGTCCTCTCTCTGTCTGCCGAAAAAAAACAACAAAAACCCAACAATCGCTGGCATGTAGGGGGAAAGGGGAGCTTGCAACAACAAAAACTCCCGATGCCCGCGACTGTGACCCCCCCCAATAGTAAACTCCCCTGGAGCAAGGGGGGAGACGGAGATCATTCCCATCTGTCCAAAGAAGGAACCGGCAGGTTAGACGGTCAGCTGGGGGCAGGAGCAAGGGAATAGATCATGAGATGAGGGTGGAGGACAAGGAGGAGAATGATAGTTGGGTGGGGGCGGAAAGAGATGCCTGATTGGGAGTTGGGGCCTGGGTTGGTGAGGAGAAGAGAGACGTGGGATAGCCACTAGAGAGAGGCTTTGGGCTGGTAAGAGAAGCAGGCATTTGGAGTGCAGGTAGGAGAGAGAGAGTGCATGGATGGGGTGGCCCACCACCACCTCAGCGAACGAGAGCTAAAGGAACCCCTCCCCTCCCCCGCCAGGAGTGTGCGGGCAACTGACCACAGCTGGATTGAGGAAAGGGCAAGGGATCCCTTAGCTGGCACAGCTGGAAGGCGGCTTCAGTGAGGGTCTGGGCAGGGAGAGCGACAGAAAGAAAAAAAGATAGAAAGAAAGAAATAAAGATAGACAGCGGGAGGGAGAAAGAAAGATAGAAAGAAATAAAGAAAGATAGATAGGGCAGGGAGAGAGATAGAAAGAAAAAGATAGATGGGGCAGGGAGAGAGACAGAAAGAAAGGAAGAAAGAGACGGGGGGGGCAGGAGAAAGACAGACAGACATCTATTCTAGCACCCGTTAATGTAACGGGCTTAAACACTAGTTTGTTACATAAATCATTTTCATATCCCAGACTATGTGGGAAGGATTTTTCAAGGTTATGCAGTGTTCACATTGGAATCTCTAGGCAGACTCCAGAGTTACCTTAGTTGAAGTTTGAAGAAGGATGGAGTTAACTTCGGCACTTGCACTGCACCTATGCAACACAGCATACATGGGACAAATTGGCCACAGTTTCTTTATTAAGTTTCTATTAACCAAACTTCAAACTACTTCAACCTGTATTGCTGCCAGATGGCCTCCCTTACCCTCCCCCTAACTTAGGAAGCTAGACGCTAACGTCCTAGCTTCCCTACTTCCCACAAACAACACTTCTTAATGATTTAATCAACTTAATTGTCTCCCTTTGAGGCGGGTCTTATGGTGACACCAAGACCTTTGCCTAAGACTGCTTAGGCACCGCTAGGCAGGATTCTATAAATTACACCTGGTGGATGATTGACAATTACGCTCCTTGGTGCCTGGAAGTTAGGTATCGTTTATAAAATCAGGGCCAAAATACCGAGCTCCTAAATTAGCCTCCTAAGTTGTGCCCTATTTTCAGCTAAATTTAGGGGCATAAATTTTCAGCTGAAAATTTGGCTTAGTTTAGGAGTTTAAAAATCATTCTCATAAATGTAGGCTTACCATTCATTTGCCTAGATATATGAGCCTAATTTTTGATCTTAGGGCCAGTGGCGTAGTAAGGGGGGGCATGGAGGGAATTTGTGGGACTGTTGGATGATCAGTGAGCAAAAGGGGTGTTCAGGGAGGATAAGGCCATAGCGGAGAGACTGAATGAATTATTTGTTTCAGACTTGGCATCCTATTCAGAATCATGTTTACTCTCCCAGACAGAGGCCTTAAATGTAGGCCAGCATTTTGCAGTCCTAGATTTAAGGCATCTGTCTCGCATCTATGGAGACGCATACCAATGCTTAATCCTGCCCAAGGCCACTTCCGGGCGAAACCATGTAAACACCCCTCCTTGGACGTGCTTAAGCGTGGGTACACATCTGGCTGTGGGTTCAAACCCACACTGCTCCTAGTGACCCTGGGCAAGTCACTTAATCCCTCCATTACCCTAGGTACATTAGATAGATTGTGAGCCCACCAGGACAGACAGGGAAAATGCATGAGTACCTGAATAAATTCATGTAAACCGTTCTGAGCTCACCTGGGAGAACAGTATAGAAAACTGAATACATAAACTGTGAAAAGTTTCAGCCCCTGATAACCAGAGCTGATATTGTGACATCATAATGCCTCATTCCACCAATGCCTACGAGCCAGCCTCATCAGTGATTTCACAATGGCTTGATTGTCCTATACTTGGTTCACTTTTATTACATTTTGATTTCTAGAGTGGTGCAGTGGTTAAAGCAACAGCCTCAGCACCCTGAGGTTGTGGGTTCAAACCCACGCTGCTCCTTGTGACCCTGGACAAGCCACTTAATCCCCCCATTGCTCCAGGTACATTAGATAGATTGTGAGCCCACTGGGACAGATAGGGAAAAATAATTGAGTACCTGAATAAATTCATGTAAACCATTTTGAGCTCCCCTAGGAGAATGGTAAAGAAAATTGAATAAATAAATAAATAAGATACAACAGAATTGAAGAAGCAAAGATAGAAACCCACATGATAAATGTAAAAGAAATAAAGAAAAAAAAGAAACTTCTCCTAGGCAAAGGCTCACTTGCACACATGCAAACCACCCGCTGTTAAGGAAATGAAAAGTCAGGAATCAGCAAGGGAAGGTGTCCTGAAGGTTTCAGGGCATGATTCAAGGCTCTCGTATGTGTGTCACTGAAGAGCTTTACTTTATTAGTCATACTGAAGAGTAAAATGCAGTGAATGGAGAACCTTGAAAAAGCAATTACCCCTAGTCTAAGCAGAGTTCTTATATCAAAACATATTACATGATACAGTGTATGAAACATGAAGGATGATCAGGGCAGTTAATGTTTACTTTAGAAGCCTAAGGGGATTAAATTAGATGCTCAAAATGCTACCCTATGTATTAACAGACTTTGTGATTGCAGTTTACTCTTTTTGAAAGCAATTTTGGCAGTGGTAGGTTTGTGTTGGGGCACAGGAATGGTTAAGGTATTATTTATTTATAGTCCACATAGCCTACAATTCTATGCTGTTTGCAAATTATTCAGGTACTCAAGCATTTTTCCCTATCTGTCCCAGCAGGCTCACACTCTATCTAATGTACCTGGGGCACTGGGAGATTAAGTGACTTGCCCAGGGTCACAAGGAGCAGTGCAGGATTTGAACCCACAACCCCAGGGCACTGGGGCTGTAGCACTAGCTACTGCACCACACACTCCCATATTGTCAAGATATGGAAGCCATCCAGTAACCGTTTCCTCCCTATAACTTTTTTGTTGGGGTTATGGTACATTACAAGGGCTGTACATCGATTAATATTTTTAATTTCATGTTTAATACCATAAAGCTCTTCCTCACATTTCCTCCTGTATAGTGCAATATGTACATGGCAGATGTAAATTCGCAAAACTGACACATTTCAATTCAATTCGATTTAGAGGAAAGGTAGGAGAGGGGAGATATGATAGAGATGTTTAACTCCCTATGTGGCGTAAATGCGCATGAGTCGAGGCTCTTTCATTTGAAAGGATGAAGTTAAGAGGTGATAGGCAAAATCTAAGGAAATACTTTTTTTATAGACAGGGTGGTAATTGCATGGAACAGTCTCCTAGAAGAGGTGGTAGAGACAATGACTGTGTCTGAATTCAAGAAGGCGTGGAATAGACATGTGGGATCTCTTAGAGAGAGGAAGAAATAATGGTTACCGCAAATGGGCAGAGTGGATGGGCCATTTGGCTTTTATCTGCCATCATGTTTCTACAGTGGCTTATGGGCCTGGGTCTTCCTCTCTATGGTTCAGTAGCCCACCCCCCAGACTACTTAAGCCACCTCTGTGCAGCTCTACTAGGCTTTTCTATGCCAGGTGCTGATGTTCTTTGTACGGTTTTATTCCGATTTATATGACAATGGGGGAGGGGGGGGTCAGTGATCACTGGATGAGTGTGTGGAGGTCTGTACTTTGTGTCTGCAGTGGTTCTCTGGTCACTTTGGATACCTTCTGGGCACTTAGACTTGTTTTTAGATCGCCTAAGTTACAACATATAAGTTCAGGCAGCCTCGTCAAACTTTCGATTATTCCTGCAGTACAACTTACCCCCTCTTTTATTAAGGTGGGCTAACCGATTAGCGCGCACTAAATGCTAATGCATCCATAGACTAACATGCACGTGTTAGCGTTTAGCGCACGCTAAATCGATTAGCACATGCTAATCGGTTAGTGCACCTTAGTAAAAGAGGGCCTAAGTCTAGGTCGGCTCACATCCTGCCCTAACCACTCCTTCAAAAACACCTCTTTCAGCTCTGGGCGCACAGAGGGATTCAGAGGTCTAAAAAGTCTCTGGATACGTCTAAAAACCCGTTTTGATTTTTGGCATTTGGACGACCTGTCTTTTAGGTTGTCCAAGTGCCGATTTGGGTGGGTTTTTTAGACATATTTATGTTTCATTATGAGTCCCATACATTTTTTATTGATGCCAATGAGTGCTGATAATTAATTATTAGCATCCAATTTTGGCATTGATTGGCTTGTTATTCAGTTAAATTGCGTGCAGAAATTGGACAAGCACCTAAATTTCTGCGTGCAGTTTTGAGCACTTAGGCCGTAACTGTGTGCAATGTGCAAGCCAAATAGGCGTCACAGTAAATTTTTGACTTCTACTCCTGTAGCATTTTACTATGAAAACCATATTTCACATGTAGACATTTAGCTAGAAGCAGGGATGCCTTTTTTCTGCTGCTCGACTGCTGGGCTCATTTCTAGATCTTAATTTTCTAAAGGTTACCGACTTGATCGAAAAATCAAATAGTGCTTTGAATGAAAAGCTGCCTTCACTACTAGAACTAACCAACTGAATGAACCGCAATCGATGAGCCAAGAGAACTTATCTCATAGACGTTAATATAAGAAGAAACAAATGAGCACCTTTAAAAATATTTCTAGATGTTCTAAACAACATAGTAATGATTTCAGACTTCATTAACCCCCCCAACCCCCCTCCCTTTATGAAGCCGAGCAGCCGAGCAGCACAAGCTAAATGCCGAGCTGCCCATAGGAACAGAATGGGCAGCTTGGCATTTAGCTCACGCTGCTTGGCAGCGCAACTTGATAAGGGGTATGTTGTGTAAAGTAAACAACCTTGAACATGAGAATGAAATGCTTGTAATTTTAGCTTACTTGGTAACACTTAAATTTAAAAGTTTGCAAAAGCAAACACAGATAACAGAGGTGGACATGGGGAACGATCTAGAGTAGGGCCTCTCAAACTTTTTTAGCTCTGGCACACTAAACCCCCCTATTTACAAAGTCGTGCGGTAATGGGCCCCGAAGCCCATAGAGATTTAAAGGGCTTCGGGGCTGTTTCCGTGCAGCAGCCGCTAGCGCGGCTTTGTAGAAGAGGTGGTAAATGGAGCAAATGTTTTTCGTGGCACACTAAACAGAGGAAATATTTTTTCACGGTATATTATAATTGAAATTATAAAATTGCTAAACCAACAAAACATTACATCTGAGCGTTATTTAAAGTTCTGTAAGCTGTGTATTGGTAATTGTAACAATGGTGAAACCAAAGTAGATAGAATAGAACTGCTAATCCATGCAGTGGATGTGCTTGTTCTTGAGTGCAAATGAACTCAAAGCATGTCTCGATAGTCAACAAGCAAGCACGCATTTCATCATCCACCAGCTGCAGTCATTCTCCTCGAGTTAATTTCTGTCGGAGCTGAAAGTCCAAGTTCACTAAACTGAATGGTAACAAAGCCCTGATTGCCTCGTTGCTCAAGTTAGGATAACTACTGCATAAAAGAAATAAAAATAAAATTACTTGCTGTTAGTTTTCAAGGACCAATCACGTCAAAGAATGATGCTTGTCTGGGCAGTTGCGTACACAGACACACATAACATTGACAGACTCTTTCACACCCTCTGGAAACTTCGGTCCATCAGAGCTTACTTCGATGCCTCATCATTTCGAATTCTAGTACAATCCCTTATTCTGAGTCAACTCGATTATTGTAACATCGCCTACTTGGCACTCCCCCAGAAGTACATGCGGCGATTGCAACTAAATCGAAATACAGCGGTTAGACTACTCTGTGGACTGAAGAAGTTTGATTATGTGACACCTTCCTATCGACTTTTACACTGGCTGCCAATGGAGGCACGTGTGAAATTCAAGTTTGGTTGTTTTTGCTTCAAGGTACTATATGGCTTAGCCCCTAAATACATAACAGACCTTTTCTCTTTCACAACCAACAGACACAAGCGAAGCTCACACCCGAACTTCGTTTCTCCACCGGTTAGAGGTTGTAAATTTAAAAGTCATCATCAACATCTTCTTGCACATCAAGCAGCATTATGGGGTAAAGACCTTGAACAATTGCTTGTGCCTACTATCTATGGGGAATTCAGGAAACGCCTGAAAACACATCTATTCCTGAAATACTTAGGAAACCAACCTATTCAATCTTAGTCCTTAACAACCGAGTGCAAGAACCACCTGTCGCTAAATCTGTACTTTGTTTATTCATTCAATCTGTAACATTTCTAATCATTGTAAACCGCATAGAACTTCATGGTCCTGCGGTATATAAACTATTATTATTATTATTATTATTATACGACGTACGTGTCATCTGTTCTAGTGAATACTTATGAAGGGAATTTTTAAAAATAAAGTAAAATTCTGGAATCTCTCATGGCACACCACTGTGCTGTACAGTGGCACACAGTTTGAGAGACACTGATCTAGTGCATAGAACCTAAGATTTAATGCTAAAAAAAAATTAGGCTCCTGCATTTGCAATCTAAGCACGATTGTAAATTAGCCTCCTCTTTGACTAAGGCGTGCTAGCCGATGTAGCGAGCGCTAAATGCTAACACCTCCGTAGAATATAATAGATGCGTTTAGCGTTTAGCACGCGCTAAAACGGCTAGCGCGCCTTAGTAAAAGGACCCCTATGTTCTTAAGATGGCCAAACAGGTTAAAAAAAAAGGCGATGTAGGTGTGGAGTGGAAGATTAATGGTTAGAGCAGTGTGCTGCAAGGCGGGGAAGCCTGGTTCAAATTCCACTGTGGCTCCTTGTGACCTTGAGTAAGTCACTTAACCCTCCATTGCTTCAGATGAGTCCTCTAGGGACAGAGAAACATTTTATGTAACTAACTCTCCCTCCCCACATACACACTTTTATGAAGCCGCCTTAGGCTTTTTTTATTGTCGGCTGTGGCAGTATTAGCTCCGACGCTCATAGAATTCCCATGAGCATCGGCGCTAATGCCACTGCAGCTGAGGATAAAGAAGCCTAACGCGACTTAGTAAAAAGGAGGGGAGGGGGTGGTAAATGTAACACGCCTTGAACTACAATTGTAAAAAGCATGAGCAAAATCCAAACAAATCAATAAAAGCCAGAAGGATACTTGGGCGCATAAGGAGAGGAATGGCCAAGAGGGAAAAGGTATCTGGTGAGACCTCATCTGGAGTACTGTGTGCAATCCTGGAGAGGATGGAATCAGTCCTGAGGACAGCTACTAAAATAGTCAGTGGTCTTCATCATAAAGTGCACGGAAACAGACTTTGGAAGAACGGTGAGTGAGAAAAGATATGACCGACATTTACGAGGGGCTGCTGAAAAGTTCTCCGCCCATCCTTGACGAGAATGAGGTGGAGCCGTGAAACTTACAAGTTACTGTATTCCACGCGTCTCTTGACACTTTCCAATTCAATGATATGAAATGAAAAGTGTCAACAAAAGTGTGGAGTGACTTGTAAGTTTCAGGGCTCCACATCATTCTCTTCTTGGTTGGGCGGAGAACTTTTCAGCGGCCCCTTCGTATTGTGATGTCATAATGCCTCATTACACCAATGTCTAAGAGCCAACCACATCGGTGATGTCACAATGGCTTGGTTTTCCTATTCTTGTGCCCATGTACTCGATGCATTTGCCTCATTGAAACAAAAAGTGTCAAGAAAAGTGTGGAACGACTTGTAAGTTTCAGGGCTCCACATCATTCTCTTCTTGGTTGGGCTGAGAACTTTCAGTGGCCCCTTGTAATTATCTCCGTGGTACAAATGCCCAGGACTTTTTCAATTGCAAAGACACTCTGGAACAAGGGGGTCACAGGATCAGGATGAAAGGGGAATAATCCAGGGTGGTAGATGCATAGAACAGCCTCCCAGTGGAGGTGGTGAAAATAAGGATGTTATTTGATTTCAAGAAAGCAAAGGACAAGTAAACAGGATCTCAGAGGGACAAGAAAGGGTTGTAGAGTGTAGTAACTGGCATAGCTGAACGTTCAAAATAATGAAGGGAATAGACTTAGTAGATAAAGACAGGTTGTTCACCCTCTCCAAGGTAGGGAGAACGAGAGGGCACTCTCTAAAGTTAAAAGGGGATAGATTCCGTACGAACGTAAGGAAGTTCTTCTTCACCCAGAGAGTGGTGGAAAACTGGAACGCTCTTCCGGAGGCTGTCGTAGGGGAAAACACCCTGCAGGGATGCAAGACAAAGTTAGACAAGTTCCTGCTAGACCAGAACGTATGCAGGTAAGGCTACATTCAGTTAGGGCTCAGGTCCTTGACCTAGGGGCCGCCGCGGGAGCGGACTGCTGGACACGATGGACCACTGGTCCGACCCAGCAGCAGCAATTCTTATGTTCATACGAAGGGATAGGCTGTACGGTTGTATCTGCCTTCATTTTCTATTTCTGCGGGTATTTTTGTAGGAGCACATTCAAAAGTGAAAGAAGATTGTAAATGTCCTATGGAATAAATAGCACAGAAAAAAAAAATTATTACATTTTAAAAAATTTCTTCCTAAAATCAGATCAAAAAAGGATCTGAAGAAGGGGATGGCAGCTCCAGAAATCTACTCAAAATTATCTTTTTATTCGTCTAACTTACGGCCTCATTTATAAAGCCGCGCTAGCGGCGGCCATGCGGCAACAGCCCCGAAACCCTTTAAATCTCTATGGGCTTCGGAGCCGTTAGCTCAGCGCAGCTGCTAGCGTGGCTTTGTAAAAGAGGCCGTTAATATATCATTTTATATTTTGGAGTTTTTTGCTTATTAACCTTTATTTCTGTTCATTTACTATTTTATCCTATTGAATCATTTGTAAACTGCCAATACTGATCTATAATACAGTTTATTTCAGAAAAGCAGAGTATTGACAATTTATGCAGTGCACACAATCAACTGGGATATTTACAAGTTTACTATGTCTTATCTTGGGATATTAGAGATTGTATCAGCAATGGGAAAATTAGAAGGTGAGTAAATGTTTATACATAATTTACATTTTCACTTGCTTGCAATATACCACTGTACAAATTCTTTTATTTATTTATTTAAGGGCTCCTTTTACAAAGGTGCGTTAGGGCCTTAACACGCGGAATAGCGCACGCTAAATTGCCGTGCGCGCTAGCCGCTACCCGCCTCCTTATAAGCAGGCGGTAATTTTTCAGCTAGCACGCGCTATAGCGAGCGCAAATCTTGTGCATGCGCTAAAAACGGTAATGCACCTTAGTAAAAGGAGTTCCATAAATTGCCTTCACATAGAAATAAGCTAGGCATACAAAGAAATGACATATAACAGTAACCATCCAATCCAAAGAAATTCCTACAAGCCCACACCAAGAAGGAGTAGCTTACCATAACAAAAAGAAGTAATATCATCAAAGAGAAAACAGAGGATATCCCTCACATATAGTACTTAATGGGCATATATATTTAATAAACTCCTATATAGTAAGACTATCTCCCTCTTTTACAAAGGTGCGCTAAGCTTTTTAGCGTATGCTAAATATTAGCGTGCGCTAAACACACGCTAAATGCTAACGCATGCATGTTACCCTATGGACACGTTAGCAGTTAGCACACGTGTTGATTTAGCTCACGCTAAGTCCATGCTAAAACGCTTAGCGCGCCTTTGTAAAAGAGGGCATCTATCTTCTCATGACCTTTAAGAAAGTCTAATTGGTTAGTTAGTTGTCATCAACTCGAGTTCGAGTCCTAGCGACCTGAGGAATTACAGCTCTAAAAAGAAATCAGTTGTGTGCTAGTCCAGTAAGGTCCTCCAGCGTCTTTCCCATGGTTGTTTTCAATGTGCCCAGCCATTTGATTGCAGGTTGCTTTCTTTGCCTGCTTCCTTTGATCTTCCCAAACATGATGTCCTTCTTCAATAATCTGTAGTGTCCAGTTTTCACATCCGTAATGAAAAAATGAGTGTGTGGGCAAGTTTGATCTTTCCTTGCCTTTGAATACTTTGTCGAGAGCTTTCATTGAAGAGTATTTGCAGAGTATATCTATACTGCTAGTTGCTTCTTTGATTACAAAAGAGCCCAGGAGTTTGAAATCTTTTACAACTTCTATTCTACAGCCATCAACCTCAAAATCTTGATCATTTTCCTCATTCATAATCTTCGTTCTAATCCCATGTTATGACTTTTGGCTTTGACTTTTTCAGTAGAAACAGCATGTCTTTTTTGTTGCTGGTGATGAGCGTTGTATCATCTGCATAGTTCATGTTGTTTATAGTGCAACTTTAAAGCCATGGTTCTTCAGCGTCAGTTTCCAGTTCAATTTCCCCAATGTTATTTTCATTGCCTTTTTTGTATAGATTCTCCATATATTCTTTCCATCTCTTTTTAAAGCTGGATCATTCATATCATTCCATTAGTGTCTTTAAGCATCCCCAATCAAGGTTGGAATTTCTGCTGCAATCTCTTAACCTCCTGATATGCTAATCTGTTTCTTCCATTTACATGTTCTTATTCAATTTTCTGACAAATATCCTTTAGATATCACTCTTTGTCTTGCCAAATTTGATGTTGAAACACTCAGTTCATTTGCAATACCTTTTCTTTGTCACCAAAAGTTAGCTTGTCTTCTTTGTTCTGCTACTTTTCTGTTTTTTTTCTGAGATACAAGATGATTTCTTGGCTTTCTTCTTTTGTAGAATATTTTTTTTAAGCTTCATCACTAATTATGGTTGTAATGTCATTCAATAATTCTTTGGGCTCTCTATCTTCAGAATCAAGGCAGGCAAATCTGTTGTCTAGTTTTATCCAATAGTCTGATGGAATATTTTAAATGTCATATTTTGGGAGGTCTCTATTATTTTCTTGCGAAGCTTTACAAGTATCTTGATCTTGCATGTCAAAAGCTAATGGTTGCTTCCACAATCAGCTCCTGGTTTAGTCCTTGCAATCAAAACTGCAGATTTCCATCTCTGCCCTATTCAGATGTAGTCAATATGATTTTGATGCATGCCATTTGGAGAGTTCTATGTGTACTGGCGATGTTTGTGGTGTTGGAAATGCATATTCATGATTGACAGTTTGTTTTGCAAAACTGAACCAGCTTCATTTCTTTCTTCTCTGCTGTGCTTTCCAACCACTGCATATTCAAGTGCACTTATACTTTTGCATTGAAATCCCATCTAATGATCAGTAGATTTTGTTTCAGTGTTTGATCAATTTCATTTTGACGTTGTTCATAGAACAACTCTACATCCTCAGCTTCCACTTCTGTCATTAGAATATATACTTGGATCAAGGTGACATTGATCAGCTTTCCATGTAGATGGATTGACATGACTCTATCACTGATAACCTTGTACTTTAGCACCATCTTTGAAAGCTAATTGAATAGAATCGCAAAAAGAAGAGTACTTCCCTTGATAAGTAATGAGGCATTTACACATATATTTAAGAAAAAATGTTGGACTCATCACTGTATAAATTCTGAGACACAGATATGAAATGAACTGGACACTTCTGCAACAGGTTAACATAAGAATATAAGAATTACTGCTACTAGGTCAAACCAGTGGTCCATCGTGCCCAGCAGTACGCTCATGCGGCGGCCCTTAGGTCAAAGACCAGCGCCCTAACTGAGACTAACTTTGCCTGCGTACGTTCTGGTTCATCAGGAACTTGTCTAACTTTATCTTGGATCCCTGGAGGGTGTTTTCCCCTATAACAGCCTCCAGAAGAGCGTTCCAGTTTTCCAGCACTCTCTGGCTGAAAAAGAACTTACTTACATTTGTACAGAATCTATCCCCTTTTAATTTTAGAGAATGCCCTCTCTTTCTCTCTACCTTGGAGAGGGTGAACAACCTGTCTCTATCTACTAAGTCTATTCCCTTCATTATCTTGAATGTTTCGATCATGTCCCCTCTCAGCCTCCTGTTTTCAAGGGAGAAGAGGCCCAGTTTCTCTAATCTCTCACTGTACGGCAACTCCTCCAGCCCCTTAACTATTTTAGTCGCTCTTCTCTGGACCCTTTCGAGTAGTACCATGTCCTTCTTCATGTACGGCGACCAGTGCGGGATGCAGTATTCCAGGTGGGGGCGTACTGTGACCAGTCAGACACGATGCCTGCCATGGTCCCAGATAAGCTGGGGGAAAAAGTAAAAGCAAAACCCCGGAAGCAAAAACCAGGATCTCCCAGAGGTATATTGTGGGAGATAATGCCAGTGACCACCAGGAGGAGCCAGTTTTATCTGAGGAAGAAGGGAGTGAGTTTTATCCTAGTCACCACCAGGGGAGCTCAAGAGGCCCCTGGACTTCTGCTGACACAATCAGAACAGGGCACGCCCCTAGGGTAGATAAGCCAGCAGTGGCATTCAAACCAGCAAGCCGGTTAGGGAGGAAGTTTGGGTCTTGCCTCCCTGGGTCAAACAAGGACAACAGACCTATACCGATGGAATGGACTGAGGCTGAACAAGCAGAAGACTTACCACTTCTGAGCGAGGAGCCTATGGACTTCCAAGAGGCTTGTACTGACTGTGAATCCAATTATCCTGAATCAATGCAGGTGGACTTGGCTTCAAGCCACAAACAGTTAGTGTGGTTCTTTTGGAACTGTTTGTGTGCTGTTTTTGTTTTTTTCTTGAATGTTGTTTTGGGAAGGAAGCTAGGAGTGTGTGGGGAGAGGTTTTGCTTCCACCTTGGGAGGGATTTTTGAAAGCCTAACTGTAGGCCTTTATTTTGGCAAAACCTGTTGAACTCTCCTGCTCCTGGCAGACATATACGGTTGCCAGAGGCTTTCCTTTATTTTTCTCTAATGGCTGGGAATTAAAGGAAACAAAAATGCTGAACTTTATTTTGAGTTGTGACTCAAGAGCAATTAGGACTAAGGAGCAGTAAAAGAAAGTTTGGGACTTTACTGTGGACTGTTTGATTTTCCTGCCTGTTTATTCTGGCAAGTTTTTTTTTCTTTTCTTTTCCTTAAGGCTGTGAGAAATCCTGACTAGGGTTACAAGGTATGAAGAAATACTTAAAAGCCTTAAGATTTAAGTAAAAAGAACTGTGTGCTGACCAACCTTAATTGTGAGGACCTTATTTGTGTTTGATTTAAACTTCATTGCTTTTAAAAATCCGGTCCTGCAGGGTGACTCCATGCCGGGTCACACGCTAGAACATTGTTTGTTGTAGCCACCAGGATTTCTACGGAGCCCTGTTCTGGGCTATAGTGGTGGCCACAGTACCATGGCCAGGTACAGCGGCATGATAACCTTCTCCGACCTGCTTGTGATCCCCTTCTTAATCATTCCTAATATTCTGTTTGCCCTTTTCGCAGCTTCCGCGCATTGCATGGATGGCTTCATCAACTTGTCGACCAGTACTCCCATGTCTCGTTCCTGGGGGGTCTCTCTGAGTACCGCACCAGACATCCTGTATTCGTGTATAAGATTTATGTTACCGACATGCATCACCTTACACTTATCCACGTTAAACCTCATTTGCCATGTCGTGGCCCATTTCTCAAGTGTGTTTATGTCACGTTGTAGGTCTTCGCAATCCTTCAGCGTCTTCACCACTCTGAATAACTTTGTATCGTCCATAAATTTAATCACTTCGCTCGTCGTACCAATTTCCAGGTCGTTTATAAATATGTTGAAGAGCACGGGTCCAATCACCGAACTCTGCGGCACTCCACTCGTGATGCTTTTCCAGTCTGAGTATTGTCCATTTACCCCCACTCTCTGTTTCCTATCTGCCAACCAGTTTTTAATCCACATGAATATTTCACTCTCGATTCCATGGCTCGCAATTTTTCGAAGTAGTCGTTCATGTGGGACCTTGAACACCTTCTGAAAATCCAGATATACAATGTCGACTGGCTCGCCCTTGTCTATCTGCCTGTTTACTCCCTCGAAGAAGTGCAGCAAGTTTGTCAAGCAAGATCTTCCCTTGCTGAAGCCATGCTGGCTGGTCCTCATCAGATTGTGTCCATCAAGGTGATCAATGATGCGGTCCTTTATCAGCGCCTCTACCATTTTTCCCGGTACCGAGGTCAGACTCACCGGTCTTTAGTTTCCAGGATCTCCCCTTGAACCTTTCTTGAAGATCAGCGTGACATTTGCCACTTTCCAGTCTTCCGGAATCCTTCATGATTTGATCGACAGATTGGCTATTAGTTGAAGCACTTTAGCTATAGCCCCTTTCAGTTCCTTGTTTACCCTCGGATGGATGCCACCAGTCCCGGGGATTTATCATGTTCAAGCCTATCAATCTGCCTGCATACCTCTTCTAGGCTGACTGTCAATCCTGTCAGTTTTCCGTCCTCGTTTCCTGCGTATAGCCTGTCAACTTCCGGTATGTTGTGTATATCCTCTTCAATAAATACAGATGTAAAAAATGTGTTCAGTTTGTCGGCGATGGCTTTGTCCTCCTTTAGCATTCCCTTTATTCCATGGTCATCCAATGGCCCCACTACTTCCTTTGCAGGTCGTTCCCCCTTAATATATCCAAAAAATGGCTTGAATTTTTTCGCCTCCTTGGCTATTTTTTCCTCATAGTCTCATTTGGTCCTTCTTACCGCCTTGTGGCACCTGCTTTGATGTTGTTTGTGATTTTTTTTAGTTTTCATCCGTGTTTGACCTTTTCCATTCCTTAAACGAAGTCTTCTTGTCTCTGATCGCTTCCTTCACTGCTACAGTGAGCCACGCCGGTTCCTTGTTCTTTTGCCTCTTGGATCCCTTGGTGATATGCGGTATATATATAGATTTTGCGCCTTGGTGATCGTGGCCTTGAAAAGGCCTTGAAAATGCTTGCTCTAGCGATTTTACAGTGCTTATCCACTTCTTAATCTTCTTCCCCACAAAGCAATAAGATTGTGTCTGTTTCTAATTATATAATTTGTTTTACAGTACCCTGGCCACCGAGGCAAAATATTCCTTTCAGAAACATCGCATTTCATCTTTTCACAGTTATTAAGCCTCCTTCTCTGCCTTTCAGGATAGCATGGCTTAAATTCTCTCAAGTGTGTTTTACAGAGCATAGGATCCATCCCAGAGGCTTACAAGCACTTTTCACCTTCCATTATGGTAATTATTGACTGGCTCTGTTGAAAAGGTCATGTTTGTGCAATGATGGACAACTCTGGAAGTATTTCTTAAATTGCAGATGATAGTTTACTACTTGAACCCCACTCATGACTGAAATATTCCAAAGCACGGTTTTGGAGGATTTTTTCTGCTGTACCATATTTTTGTTGTGTAAAATATACTATTACATTTGCCCAAGACTAATTCATCATCATCTGTACATCATTGTAAGTAGATGTTTATACTGGTATAAAAACTCTTTACCTTGAAGATTTGTCCTGCCTGAAATTCAGCGCCATTGGTTGGCCAAGAATGGCTCCTGGCCAGCCAAAGAGTACATAGCCAGCTTTCTGCTGATATTCAATGGAAGATGGCTGGCTATCTCCCACTGAGAGGACAAAGAAAGGACTTAGTGACGTTGTTCTTCAGTGGTTCCAATCCTACTTCTCAGATAGATCGTCACATGTAATCTTTAACAATTCTACCTCAGACTTGATTTCTACCAACTACGGCATCCCGCAGGGGTCGATACTGTCCCCTCTTCAGCTATACGATGGGAGGGCTGATAATGGGTGAAAGTACCCAAGAAAAGGACTTGGGGGTAATAGTGGACAACAAAATGAAGCCGTTGGCACAGTGCGCAGCGGCCTCTAAGAAGGCAAATAGAGTGCTGGGTATTATAAAAAAAACCATTACAACAAGATCGAAAGAGGTCATCCTGCCGTTGTATCGGACAATGGTGCGCTCGCATCTGGAGTACTGTGTCCAATATTGGTCGCCGTACCTTAAGAAGGATATGGCGATACTCAAGAGGGTTCAGAAAAGAGCGACATGACTGATAAAAGGTATGGAAAACCTTTCATTTGCTGAAAGATTAGAGAAACTGGGGCCCTTTTCCCTGGAGAAGCGGAGACTTAGAGGGGATATGATAGAGACTTACAAGATCATGAAGGGCATAGAGAAAGTGGAGAGGGACAGATTCCTCAAAATGTTCGAAAACTACAAGAACGAGAGGGCATTCGGAAAAATTAAGAGGGGATGGATTCAGAACCAATGCTAGGAAGTTCTTCTTCACCCAAAGGGTGGTGGACACCTGGAATGCGCTTCCGTAGGGTGTGATAGGACAGAGTACAGTATTGGAGTTCAAGAAGGGATTAGATAATTTCCTGAAGGAAAAGGGGATAGAAGGGTATAGATATAGGATCACTATACAGGTCCTGGACCTGATGGGCTGCCGCGTGAGTGGACTGCTGGGCAGGATGGACCCCTGGTCTGACCCAGCAGAGGCACTGCTTATGTTCTTATGTTCTCTTTAATATCTTTTGGCCCCTTTGCTGACTCCTTGTTTAATTTTCAATAGAAAAATAAATGATATAGAAACATAGAAAAAGCGGCAGAAAAGGGCTATAGCCCACCAAGTCTGCCCATTCCAAGTATCCCCCCCCCTGAATTTACTCCCTTAAAGATCCCACGTGAGTATCCCATTTTTTCTTAAAATCCGTTACGCTACTGGCCTTTATCACCTGGGGTGGGAGTCTGTTCCAATGATCCACCACTCTTTCGGTGAAGAAGTACTTCCTGGGATCGCCATGAAACTTCCCTCCCCTGATTTTCAGCGGATGCCCTCTGGTGGTTGAGGGTCCCATGAGCCAGAAGATATCATCTTCTGACTCGATGCGTCCCGTGATGTACTTATACGTTTCAATCATATCTCCCCGTTCTCTTCTTTCCTCAAGTGAGTACAGCCGCAACTTCTTTAGTCTTTCTTCATACGTGAGATCCTTGAGCCCCATGACCATCCTGGTGGCCGTTCGCTGAACCGACTCGATCCTCAGCACGTCCTTTCGGTAGTGTGGGCTCCAAAACTGAACACAGTACTCCAAGTGAGGCCTCACCATGGCTCTGTACAACGGCATCATAACCTCATGTCTCCTGCTGACGAAACCTCTACGGATATGGTTCTGTGGTTCCAGCTACATTGTTCATTTTGTTCTTGATCCAGACAGGGATTAGATCCTGAGGATATACTTTCATAAGACTCAGGCGCTGAGGAATGTGGTGCTTAGCGCATGTCAATCTTAACTTAGGCCCTGTTTATAGAATTGCGCCTAGTAGACTTAGGCACCCTCATTTTAGATACACCCTAATTATGCTAGGGTTTTCTTGACCTAAATACTGGTACTTAAGTCCGAAACATGTGCTTACATGCTAAACACACCCATGTCTACTTTCTGGTAGGCATCTTGGACAAGGTGCCAACCAGAAAGTGATAGGTACCTGCCATCCAGGTCATTTAAATTTAAGCAAATTAAGAGGTGGTAATTGCTTATCGGCACCAATTAAGCTTTTAAAATACTGTAATTAACTTTAGGCATCTTTTATAGATTCTGGGCCGCCATATTTTTCCTAATGTAGCTACACAAAAGAAAAGGAGTCACTGTCTTTTGTTAAGACCAAGAATGATTCAGCTTGGTGGACTGTTTTTGGTTAATTTACCCTGTAATAATAATAATTATTATTATTTATTTATATGCCACCATACCGGGGAGGTTCTAGGCGGCTCACAGCATGAGAAAAAGCAATACATACAGTGTTCTCCCTAGCGCCTTTTAGCCGGGCGCTCCGCCCGTCTAATTTTGGTGAGCACCCGGCTGTCAACTCGGAAAGTCGCGAATCCTGCTACCGCTGCTCAACAGTTTTGGGTTGTTTTTTTTAACTCTCACCGGCTTGGAGACTCCCTGGGCTGATTTAGCACAGCCTGAAGAACCTCCAGAAGTACACAAATCAATCCTCGATGCGGGGCCCATATCCAAGAGGTTACAACCAGAGACTGACTCACCCCATGATCTCGCACATCTGAACATCGGGATCAGAAACCAAAACATCTCCAACTCTCGGTTAGGTCTTTCAGTCACTTGCTCAGCTGAATCCAGTATACAGGCAGACTGAAGAGCCAATCCTCACTTCATGGGGCGGGGCCTGGAACAGTCTATCACGGAGGGGGGGAGGAGCGTGGAACAGCTAACTCTCCTGGTCTGCATGGGAGGGGAGGAGAGAGAAGATGGGTGACTAACGCTATAGGGATCGAGGTCTGTGTCATGCCTAGGCCAACTGCCTCAAAATGGAGAATCCGCTTCCACTAAAGGGGTCGTGGGTCAAGAAGGAAATGACATGTCTGTGGATAGTATTGATTATACTGCAACGGAGCTGAAAAAAGTACATTTTCAAGGCAAACAAAAAATAAACTACAGGAGCATTTCAAAGGCAAGCCGACAATCGTGCGCCGGACATTTGTTCGCCAGCGCACACTGAGACCTGACAATTTTTTATTTTTGAGGGTTACAAAGTAACCCAGTTTTTGAGGGGGGTTTCCCTTCATAACCTTTCCCTTCGTAACCCTCAAAAATAAAGAATTGTCGGGTCTCAGTGTGCGCTGGCGCCCAAATGTCTGGCACGCGATTGTTGGCGCCTTTATTTTTTGGTTGCCATGAGAATGTCGGGTCTCAGTGCGTTTGTCGGCGCGCCATTGTCCTGTGGTCACTGGGATTTCTGAGGAAGAAGGTCCAGCGCAAGGTTAAGTTTTCTACAGCTCCTATCAAGGTAAAGTGAATTTAATGTTTGTTGACTCTGGTTGCCGATTTGACCTGCATTAATATTCAGTTTTATAATTGTTTAATCTTTCTAGAGCTCATACCCTTTTTTGCTCATCTAGTTTGTGTTAATTAAAATTTTTATCCTGCTGCTTCTGTTAAAAATCATGATCTGGAAGTTTAGGGGGGTTGTTTTCCTCATTAAGATTAGTTGCCTATAACATTTTTTTCTGTTATCTGATATCTGACCTATCAAATAGGTCTTCTGTTTTCTTGAATACTAGAACTTTCTTTTGTGATTTAGAAAATAAGTACAGGAAAAACACGTGGTTTTTAGGATTAGTAAATTAGAAAGCAGTAATGTCCACAAAATGAAAGTGCCAAGGAGGAGGGTTTAACTCCCCCCCATGAATTCAGAATTGATCATGAACAGTGAACTTGGACACTAGAAAAAAAAAAAAAGATTTTTTACTCTTTCTAGTTCTGACTCACCTCCTTCAGCTTTCTCTCTTCCTTGGCTGTTGCAATGTTCTGCAGCTCCTGTACCCAAGCACCACGTTTTAGGTGCATGGGCAATCTGGCTTCTGGGGTTTTTCAACTTACTTGTGGTGTCACTATCAGCATAAAATGGACATACCCTTGAGAGGGAGCATGACTTCTTACAGATCTGTTTGAATGTGGAATTCAGCACCTAGCCAGTGCTCGCATTGTATTGGGTCATAAAGCTTGTATAAAAGTTTTGAGTTGTCCTTTCATTTTGAAGTGAACCTTTTTGAGTTTGGAGTTAATCACAACGAAGAGTTCATTTTATCATGTTTCTTTTGGGCTTTATATTTAATCTCTGCTCAAGTAACTGATTACAGTAATTCATTTTCTTTACATTTTGATTTGCTGGTAGTGCTGCCCGATTCAGGGGAAAAAATTTTTGATATGGCCTATTGAATTGATTTGTTTATTCAATTCATTTTTCCTGCTGAATCAGGTGTTTTCCTTTTTTTAATGGCCTGGTGGTTTTATTTTTGTAGACTCTTCACCTCGACCACCTTTGCCCTCTCCAACTCCACACAGGTGCTGTGGTGTAATCAAAATAAAAAAGACTTTTCCTCTCTCTGATAGGTCCTAGCTCAAGCTCACTAACTGCCTTCTCTTTTTTACTTTTCAGCTACCTATCAAATTTCCATCTTCTCGATGAAGTTACAAAGAAATACTTTTAAAACCAGAGAATAGTTAAGCTCTGGAACACATTGCCAGAGGATGTGGTAAGAGTAGTTAATGTAGCTGGTTTTAAGAAAGGTTTGGACAAGTTCCTGGAGGAAAAGTTCGTAGTCTGTTATTGAGAAAGACATGGGGGAAGCCACTGCTTGCTCTGGATTGGTTGCATGGAATATTGCTACTTCTTGGGTTTTGGCCAGATACTAGTGACCTGGATTGGCCACTGTGAGAACAGGCTACTGGGCTTGATGGACCAATGGTCTGACCCAGTAAGACTATTCTTATGACTCTTGCTTCAGCCTGACTTTTTTTTAAGTGCCAGCAAACAAATTGAACCCATGCTCTGAAACCGGAAGTTATGTCATGGGGGGAGGGAGGAGAAGGGAAGCCAGCACGCACAGTGTTAGCATTACAGCCTCGGAGCATGAGTTAAATTCGCTATAGGCTAAGGTGAAAAATAGGGCAGAGAGGGAATTGAAAGGAGGGAGAGAAGCTTACAACTTGCTGCTTTTACTTGCTTCGGGTCTTCCTTGCTGCCAGGTCCTGCCTTCGTGGAAATAGAAAGTAGGTGGGACCCGGCAGCGAGGAAGGCCTGAAGCAAGCAAGAGCAGCAAGTTGTGAATGCTGGGCTGCTGATGGGTGTGTGAGACAGGGAAAGGGGGGAAGAAAAATGCTGCTGCTGCACCCAATTGGGGGGAGGAAGACTAGGGAAGGGAGAGGAAAAATAGATGCCAAGACCATGGGAGGGAGGGATGGAAAGGAAAGGAGATACCAGACCATGGAGGGGGAGAAAGATAGATGCCAAACCAGGGGAAAGGAAGGAAGGAAGGAGGGAGACAAAGCAAGGAGAGGAGATGCCAGATAATGGAGGGGGAGATGGAAGGAGAGAGATGCCAGGGCAAGGAGGGAGGGAAGAGAAACTAAGGAGACAAATGCAAGACCAGAGGGAAAGGAAGGAGAGGAGGTGCCTGAGCAAGGAGGGAGAGGGAGAGATAGGAGAGGAGAGAGATGCCAGACCATAGGGTGCAGTGGGAAGGAAGGAAGGAAAGGAGGAGAGAGATGCCAGAGCATAGAATAGGGGGTAGAGACAGAAAAATGGAGAGGGGTTGAAGCTGAAATGAATCATGTTCAAAGGAGAGAAAGGGCACAGGACATACAATTTATTGAAGGGACATAGAAAGAGGGAAGTTGCTGTATTGAAGAGAGGATGGACAGTGGATGGAAGGGGCAGAGAGAGGATGGACAGTAGGTGGAAGGGGTAGAGAAAGAGAGAATTGGATACTTCTTAAATTTAATAAAAATATTCTGGCACATGTGTCAAACCTTAAAAAAGTAAGTCATATTGAGCACTGGAAAATAATTAATAATAATTAACTAATAAAAATAGTACACATTTAATTTTCCCCACCACCAAATTTCCTCCCGCCCCACCCGGCTGGAAAAAATTTCTGGGGAGAACACCGACATATATACATTTTCAATTTTAAAAAAACGCGATAAAATACAATAAAAAGCAGTACATACATTTCAATGAAATTGATCAGAATAAAAGGTAGAAAACATTTCAATGAAATTGATCAAGATGAAAAAGCAGGTAAGAAACATAAAAATAGAGTGCAAACATGGTTGAAATAGGAAAAAAGGTAAAACCATTACAATGTCAGCCTATTAAATAATTGAGTCTTTAGTAATTTCCTAAAATCTAAAAAAGAAGAAGCTGTAAATATCTAATTAAGATGTCACTATCTGCACATGGTGAGCTTTGTTTATGGATTCTCTGGCATGGTCAGTTGGATTCCTTCAGTGGTTTCCACAGTTACTCAATTCTTCACGTCCTAAACTTAGTTTTTAATCTGGTCAGTACATGCTCCTTCTTACCTTCTGAAAAAAGGAATATTACAAGTTTTTCCTAGTTCTCCCTTCCCCCATCCCCAACATATTTGTGGACTTTCAGATTTTGCTTGATTTACTTTCCCATGTTTGTTACTTGGATACATTTTGTATTGCAAATAATAGAAAAGAAATGGGAAAAGAGAGCCTTCCTAAGGGCACAAGGATTCCTAAGCTTTTTATTATTGTTACTTGCACTCTGGTCCTTCAATTGTTTTCAAAGCCAGCCAAATTCCTTTTTCTTATGTTTTTTAGTTCATAGTTAGGCATCATGAGCGACTTTTCAGAATTCACCTGTCAAAGCATAAAAATCAGGCAGCATAAAAAAGAAAACAAATCAGGGCAGTTTAACACAGCAAGGCCCGCTGAGACACTTCCCAACACCAATCAAATTCAGAGTGCATCAATACTGAGTGTCAACAGCTGACAGGCCCAATTGCTATGGCATTTAAAAAACCAGAGTGGATATTCCTTTGGAAAGAAAGACGTCAAAATGCCAGAATGACCCTTCACTTTAGAGCTGTAATTTTCCAAAATAAGACTGCCCCAGTAAACACCAGGCTACCTGAACCTAAGCCATTATCTTCCTGGTGTCTAAAGATGCAGTAGTACTCAGACAATATAGATGATAACACAAAATTGCTACAGACAATTCATTTTTCCACCAGCTTATTTTCACACATTGTATAAACCTGTTTCCCTGCTTCTCACTTAAACTATTTTTGAATAAATGACTCAGGATGCTATGCAGTAATGTATCTTACCGTATATACTCAAATATAAACCTACCCAAATATAAACTGAGGTAACCTTTTTTCCCCAAAAAATGAAGGAAAAAAGGTTGACTGGAATATAAACCGTGGGGATTTAATATTCAAGTGCAGTGCCTTGCCCTGCCAGGCTCTGCACCCTGTTCCCCTTCCCTCGCTACTTTGCCTGACTCTACATCCAGCCCCCTCACTCACTCCCTCCCCTGCCCTGCCACTCTCTGCTACCAGCACCCCTTCGCCCTCCCTCCTGATGCCTTGCAGGCCTCCACCAGGCCTGCCATGAGACCTAATGCTCCAGTGGTGGCAGGGACAGGAGGGATCCCTCCCGCCTCCTGTCCCTAGTTGATTCTAATTATTTTTATTTCCCTCCCACCTTCCTGCTTACCTTATGTTCCCTGGTGGTGCCCATGCAGAGCCGCTAGCTAATTGGCTGCCATGAGTTCTCCTGCACGGGCAAGAATGAAGGAAAGTCACTCCTGCCACAATTCACTGCTGGACCACCAGGGATACTAAAGGTACATGGGAGAGGTGGGAGGGAGATAAAAATAATTAGAATCAGCTGGGACAGGATGTGAGAGGGATTCCTCCTGTCCCGGTCACCGCTGGACCACCAGGATTCATGGAAGGCCCGGTAGAGACCTGCAAACAGGTTCAGGAGGGGGCAGGTCAGCGCTGACCCAAATATGAACTCCCATTTTTGGATTATTTTTTTCCCAAAAAATCTTGGTTTATATTCAAGTATATATGGTATAATGAAGCTTACATTCTGATCAGAGTAAAAAAATAACCATGGCCATAGGCAGCAAAATGCTGTTTGTTTGGGGGGGGTGTTTTACTTTAAATCTTCGGGGCAGCCACCACATCACGTCAACAAGCAGGCCTGCCCCTAGAAGTAGAATGAAGGGTGCTGGGGCCCAGCCAGATGTACACCTGGCATAATTTTAGTCACCCATATCCCTCTATGCCTCTTGTAAGGAGATGTGCATCTAGTTTGCTTTTAAATCCTAGAATGGTAGATTCCGCAATAACCTCCTCTGGGAGAGCATTCCAGGTATCCACCACTCGTTGCGTGAAGTAGAACTTCCTGATATTTGTCCTGGACTTGTCCCCTCTTAGCTTCAGTCCATGTCCTCTTGTCTGTGTCACATTGAACATTGTAAAAAAAAATAAATTTCTGCTCTATTTTGTCTATTTCTTTTAGTATTTTGAAGTCTCAATCATATCCCCTCGCAGTCTCCTTTTCTCAAGGGACAACAATCCCAGTCTCTTAAGTCGTTCCTCATATTCCAAGTTCTCCATACCTTTTATTAGCTTCATCGTCTCTGCACCCTTTCCAGCAGTTTTATATCCTTCTTTAGGTTGGGAGACCAATGTTGGACACAGTATTCCAAGTGTGGTCTGACCATTGCCCTGTAAAGCGGCATTATAACTTTCTCCGATCTACTCGTGATTCCTTTCTTTATCATGCCTAACATTTATTGTTTATATTTAACTCTTTTTTACTTATTTTCAGTTTTTAAATTTTTTAGGTTTTTTATAACTTAGTCTCACTTGGAGTATCATTCACCATTTTAAAATTTACCAAAGATGCACTGCTCCATTGGTGAGAAAAAGATTGACAGATAGTTACTTATCTTAGTCAGTGTTTGTTCTAGAATGCTGACGCGGCCAGCGTTTCGTGGATTTTATTCTTTGTCCGCTGCTTCAGGGCCAATATTAAAGCATCAAGACATTTTCCTACTACCAACTGCCAATGATTCTCGAACAATGATTCTCAAAAATGTAATATAACACTGTAGATGCACCTCCTGGATTGAGTGGAATAGTATATATTATGTTCCATGGCAGATACTGTACCAGGTATGCAGGTGCACAGAAGGACCTTAACCACTTTTTATCGCTGTAGTACCATTTCTAATTTTTGTCATTTTTTGTGACTTATTTTCCTAATAAAAATGTTATGCCTCCCATGTATTTCCCTGTAACTTCATCGAGTGTTCCCTAGTCTTTGTAATTTTGTAGACTTCGATCATATCTCCCATCGCTGTCTCTTTTCCAAGCTGGAGAGCCCTAATTTCTTTAGTCTTTTCTCATATGAGAGGAGTTATTTCCCCTTTATCATCTTGGTCACTCTTCTTTGAACCTGGAATTGCACCTACAGCAATGGTGGCTAGCGATTCTCTCAAAAACTTTGACGCTGGTAATGTAGGCCTTTTAAATCCTGGCCTATATTATCAGCGCCCAAGTTTTTTCTTAGATGCCGATAGCCATGATTCTAAGCGTGATTGACATGTGGCTGACAACATTTTCCTAGGTGCTGGCCAATTTAGACACCACTTACAGAATCCGGGCCTATGTGGCTTTCATGTTCTCTGTCACTGACTATTATTTCTCTTATTAAATGCCTACAATTCCTCACTGGGCACCATAAGGATAAAGGAGGATTTGTGCTTCTCCAAACAGCAACATAATGATCATAGAGTTAAGAGCGAGTAGATACCCTCTGGATTGAATAATTTACCAGATACTCCCTTTCTGGAATGCTTATAGTGGTTGGGTCTCAGGGCTATACATAGAGTGTTCCCATGAAGATTCAGTCAGTATTTTGTGAGGGGAAGAGGAACAAGATTTGATCCTTGTGACAGAAAACCTAAGGGAGCATGCCCTGTTCCCTGAGGAGCCTGTCAAAGTTTGGAATATCAGGAGAGGACCCTGGGAGGCCAGAAAGGTCCAGAGAAGGAAAAGAGGCTGGTTCATAAATCTAGAGAGCACAAAGGAGATAGGATCTAACCCTAATCTGTTTTCCTATACATGTAAGCTACTTCTGCATTGGGAATCTTTATCACTGCATTTGAAACTGAAGGACCTGTATTTTTGGACCACACAGCTATGTTCATAGTGTCTCTTTTATCTAGAAGTAATATGCCTTAGGCCTTGGAATGGATTAATCTTCCTTTTCATCAGAGAATCCATGCCAGGTTTTCCTAGAATCTAGGGCAGTGCAAACCTGATATCTCATAGGTGTCAATATTCAAAGCAATTTCATCGGCCAGAAACAGCTTCTGGCTGTTTAAATTTCTTTATTTATTTTAAAAATGTATATACCTTTTAATTTATAACATTTTTATTGAAGAAATCAGTAAATATACAATAATATAATACAATAAAATAGTCATTAAATTAAAATTCATCATATTAATTTCCATCAAATATCTTTAATTTCTTCAAAATATATTTCCAAAATACCCATTACATCTCTCAATACCCTCCCCCTAATTCCTACCCCCTTCCCTTTTCCCTATTAACCTCTCCCCCATCCTCCCCCAAATTTAGTTTATAACTTTTTATTGAAAGAATCATACTAAACCCCCAAACTCAATGAAAGTTGACAAAATAAAGAATAATAAAAGTAAAGAACTGGAATTTTAAATAAATAATCATAGCTTCAATGTAAATCATTAAGAATTAAACTTCATGCCTTAGTTGAAAGATTCTGAATATATGGATCCCAAATTTCTATAAACATACGAATTTTCCTAGCAGAACACCTAACTTCCCAAGTCTTAAATAACAAAAGACGAAATTAATTCCTCCAATGCCAAAAACTAGGTGCTTCTTTTGATAACCAAAATTGCATAATACATTTATGTCCTATTATACACGCCTTTTGAAATGAGACACTTCTTTTTACCAAAAACCCCACAAGCCGCAGCTTTTCCAAAAATTACTCCCCTTTATATACCTTTTAAGCCTAAAAGGTTTACATATCTTTATATACATAATTCAATAAAACAATAAAAGCAAACAAACATGATGAATAATCCTCAAAAATTCATATGAGATACCCAGCAAAAGGACAATCATGAAAATCAATTTTTAAAAAAAATGCTTTAACAAATAGCTGCGTTTTAAGCAATTTTCTGAAGTTACCCTTGCCGTAATGTAACTGACTTACAAGAGAATTCCACAATTTGACCCCCGCACAGCAAAAAAAAAACATTTTACTGGATTCGGTGTATTTTGGATTAGCATTTGTTTTTAATAAAACTGAATTCTCAGAACGCAGAAACCTAGATGGTGGATAGTTTGACATCTTACTCTTAAACAGGTCACGTATGGTCCCGGGGGTGGGCCGGTTTGGTTTTGGGGGTGCGGTGGGGGGGGGTTCTGATGGCAGCAGGGAGTTGGCATCCCTCCTGCCATTAGTTTGACAGCAGCGGTCAAGGGGGCAGGCGGAGAGTCTGATGGCAAGAGGGAGTTGGCATACCTCCTGCCATATCTATGTTGGGGGGGTTTCGGCAGGGGGGGTGCCAATAGCAGGAGGGAGTGGGCATCCCTGCTGCCTTTGTCTTCGGGCAGGGCGCAGGGTTGCGTTTGTGTGTAGGGGGACTTTTTTTTTTAAAATTGGCCAGATATTTTGCATGTGTAATGCACGTAAAATATCAGTGCCATTAAAAAAAATGAACAAAAACCAGGCAGACCTGTCAGTAACTGTTTTACCATCATGAAGAAAGGGGGTTTCTATGGATCATAAAAACTCATATGAAAGAATCTAAATACATACAAATGTAACAGCTTGTGTGTGTATTAATGTAATATAAATAACATCCTGCTCAAGCTGTTCACAAAGCTCCCCAACTTTAGAAAAGCTCTCTCAAATAATAAGTTCACTAGGAAGTTGAAGTATCATATGGAGGCAAAAAGCTCAGTACTTAAAATATGCAATTTCAGGTCCTTATCCTGAATTGGTAAAGTGCCACATAATCATTTACGTCGAACCTCCATCCCACCCTTAAATGTAAACTTTATGTCTAATTAAAGTTATAAATTCATTTTCCTATCAAAAGGCAAGAGCCAACCTCAATTTTCAAAAAGCAAAACATATATATATATATATAGAGAGAGAAGAAACAGAAACACTTATCTAAATGGCTGTTTGCCAATTCCAGTGTTGGTAAGTGTTCCAGTAAACACCCGACGCTCTGTTTTGTTGACAGCGTTTCAGCCAGAAACAAGCCTTCCTCGGGGGAGATTATAACTGTTGCTGAACCTCATACTCTGTGTTTGAAACGCGCTCCTGCTGCAGTCATAATTTTTTCCTTAGGGCCTGATTCTATATAGGACGCCCAATCTCAGCAGCTGCCTAAGTGGCTTTTGAAAATTGTACATGGATGTCCTATATAGAATCGCGTCTGTCCTAACCCCTTATAACCACCCCAATTCTCTAACCGGCATCCATGTCACAGGTGCCAGTTAGAGAGCTAATTGTGGCAAGGGAATCTCCCTGCTGCGATCAGTTTAGCGGCTGCAGCAGGGACCCACCGCCCCCCTATGAAATTGGTCAGCAGGAGGGATGGCCACTCCCTCCTGCTGGAACCCCTGAAGCCCCCCCCCCCAACTGTCCATGGCAGAAGGAGTGCCCAATTCCTCCAGCTGCAATGGCAAATCATCTCGACAGTCCAAAGCAGGAGGGATGCCCACTCCCTCCTGCCGCCACCCTCTGAGGCATCCTCCAGCAAGAAGGATACCCACTCGCTCCTTCCACTGGCCCCATCAGTCCCCCGAACCCCACCAAACACTCTCTGACTCCACCCTGACACTCCCCAACTCCACCCGTGATACTCCCTAACACCCCAACATCCCTGACACTCCCCGACTCCACCCTGACACCTCAAGATCCCCCTGACACTCCTCAACTCCACCCCAACTCCTCAATACCTCCAAGATCACACTGCTACCCCCTGACACCCCGAAGATCCCTCTGCCACCTCCGGTGTCGGGGTGGAGTTAGGGAATGTCAGGGGGATCTTGGGGATGTCGTAGTGGAGTCAGAGAGTGTTTGATGGGGCTCGCAGGATGTTGGGGCCAGTGGTAGGAGTGAATGGGCATTCCTTCTGCTTTAGACTGTGTCGGGAGTGTTCACTATTGTGGCAGGAGGAATTGGGCACTCCTCCTGCCGAGGACATTCATGGGGGCTTTGGGAATTCTAGCAGGAGGGAGTAAGCATTTGGTGGGGGGAAGGGTTCTTTGCTGTGGCCGCTAAACTGATCACATCAGGGAGATTCCCTTGCTGTGATTGGCTCAGTGGCCACGCCTATTTGAAATGTAGACCAGCATTTTGATGGCCTATATTTCAGGTACCTATTGTGTCCCTAGGATTACACCTAGGGCTGCCTAAGCTCGCCAAAGACCACTTCCGGGTGAAACCATGCCCACGCCTAGTCTTGGGAGACCTTAAGCGTCTACAGCATAGGTGGCCTGCATCGGGATGGTTTTTTTAAAAAAAAATGTGCTTCCCGATTGGCTGGTTAGCGAGCCATAGGATGCCTACCACCGCCTACAATTGGGACACCGTTTATAGAATTTGGCCTTTAATGTTTATCTAGCTACCTCGAGGTCGAAACTAATTTGCCTTTTGATAACCTGACAGAATAATTCCTTCATTTCATTTTCAGTGGTGTTGGATTATATCTCTTCTCTGTCTGTTGGATGTATCTTCAACCTTGGGACTATGACGTAGCATAGACTCGTAACTTAGGATCTTAAGAGAATTCCCTTCTGCCGTCTTCTATAAATGCGAGCAAAAACTGTTGCTGAGAAAATAGACATATGATATTGAGCCCTTATAGGGAACATCTTGACATTTAAATGTAATCATCTTTTTAGCTTTCCTAATGAGAATATATCAGCCAGTAGAAAATTCTACAAGATCGACCTATTTCCTTGCTTATTAAATGTTGACACCCCTGTTAGTTTAAATTTGCATTTTTATTTGCTCTTTAATTTACTAAAGATAAGGACCATAGATGTCAAAAATTATGTATATATATATATATACACACACACATATATTTTATTTCTTTATTTATATTTAGAAAATGTTTGATATCACTTTCATCTTTTCCATGGCTGAAATTATTAATTGAGAAATTGGAATAAACTCCACACGAGTATGGAAACCCACTCTCTGGAATAAATTAAACTGTCAATCACTCCAAGCACACTTAATATCACAGTGTTTCCCCAGCTCCTAAATTACAGGCTGAATTTCATTTATCAGCCTGCTGTACGTGGAACAGGATTAATTAAACTCATTCAAGTATTAAGAGTAAAGCTCAGTTTCTCTCAATTCCAAGGAATAATTGACTCCAAATGAATTGAAAAGTGGCTAAGTAATTGCGGCTGTTATTATTCGGATGTAAATATTAGTTCTCTTCTGACATTTTAGAAGATTTAGTGGAGGCACTTCAGTGATAACACAGACTATTATACTAAGCATAAGAGAAAGATAGGGAAGAATAAATTAGAATGATTCTTTAAGTACTTGCAAAAAAGTCAGTGACGTATATTTTTCACATGTGGCCTACTGTAAATTTTCCTTGAATATTGCCTTTTGATTTGCGGCAGTCCAACAGTTCTTTTATAAGTCCATCAGCCCAATGACACAGAAATGTAACTTATCCCTTTGCTGCCAACAGCAGGATCGGCTTCTTTAAAATGCCATTTTCTACACTAGTATATGCAGGAGGGCTATTTCCCAATTATTCCTGTACATTTGGCATCTTTGACCATATAGTAATTCTGGCATTCAGTGTAGCCCCCATGATCTCTGATCACTTACAGGGTGTGGATTACTCTGTGGAAAGATCCAGGTTACATACGTAACATTGTTCTACTCATGTCTACAACCTGTACTATTTGGAGGAAAGGTGGGAGAGGGAAGATATGATAGAGACAGATGTAAATGCGCATGAGTTGAGTCTCTTTCATTTGAAAGGAAGCTCTGGAATGAGAGAGCATAGGATGAAGTTAAGAGGTGATAAGCTCAGGAGTAATCTAAGGAAATACTTTTCTACAGAAAGGGTGGTAGACGCGTGACAGTCTCCCAGAAGAGGTGGTGGAGACAGAGACTGTGTCTGAATTCAGGAAAGCTTCGGATAGGCACGTGGGATCTCTTAGAGAGAGGAAGAAATAATGGTTACTGTTGATGAGCACAGTGGATGGGCCATTTGGTCTTTATCTGCCATCATGTTTCTATTTAGGCATCTATGATGGGATTGACTAAAGCTGAGAGGCTCTTGACCCCTGATATCACTCATTCTGCTATTTATACAAACTCACAGACCAATACAGGTTTTGTTCCAAACCTTTAAAGTGTATTGAACATTAAATAGTCAAGAAAAAACAGAATTGGTAAAGATGTAGAATATAAAATAGTAAAAGCTACAGCTTACCTTTTCTCCTCTACCCTTGCGTTGAGAAAACTCCTTTTGCACACTTTTGGGATTCGTGAAGCAGATTACATTACATTGGTGACTTATATTCTGTCAATACCTTGTAGTTCTACATGGATTCCAAAAGAAGTTTGCTGGACATTACCAGGTGAGATACAGGGATAAGTACTGGTCATAGGATAAGAGTTATTAGAGGCAATGCATTAGTTTGTCTTGACAAATGTTTTGAATAGTAAAGTTTTTATTTCTCTTTGGAGGGTTTTGTAGTCTGGTGTTTTCATCAGTAGGTTGGAAAGGTGTTGGTCAAGATTTGCTGCCTGGGTGTCTAGTAAGCTTTCATGCATCTTTTTTTGTTGTGTGCCTTTGATGGGGGGGGAGGGGTGAATGAATGGGGTTTGAGTCCTTCTCAGTCTTGTTGAGTTGTTTCGGATGAGGCGTTCATTCAGGTAGGTGGGGGCAGCTCCATTTAGGGATTTGAATAATAGACAGTAGAATTTAAATAATATTCGGGCTTGTATTGTATTGTGAGTCCAGGTATGCTGTAGAGATGTGGTTGCATTTATTTAGTGAAGAGATCATTCTGAGAGCTGTATTTTGTACAGTTTGTAACTGTTTTATCATGCCGGTGGGGCATTGCAGTAGTCTAGAAATCCCAGGATTAGTGATTGGACTAGGAGTTGGAATTGTTTCCTGTCGAAGAATTTTCGGATTAGTCATAAGTTAAACATGGCTGTGAAAGATGTTTGGATAGTTTTGTTGATTTGAAGTTGCATGGTTCAGCATCTATCTATCATCCCCCCTAGTAGTCTCAGGGCGGACTGGATGGGGTATTTGGTGGATTTTATTTCTCAAACAAAGGCTGCTCTTTTGGTTGTTATATTATTACCACTACCAAATAATAATCATTTCTATAGTGCTGCCAGATGCATGCAGCATTGTACATTACATTAACCATTTAAGAGTCAATCCTTGTTATGCTAAGGTGTGCCCCCCCCCCCTCCCAGTTCTGCCACTGTGAACCAGAATGTCAGGACCAAACTATTCATGAGAGAGAACCTAGAAGTAGAGATCTAAATTATCCTTCTTATTTTGCCTGTAAATAGTCGTTGCAAATATTCCTGGTCTTGGGGAGAAAAGCAAGCTGAAAGATTGATCGAGCTCATATCCCCCTTGAGAATTCAGCTTTCTAGGAAACAGGCACTTGTAGGGCATATAGCTACCAACGGCTGTTTACATATTTGTTTTATTTTTATTGAATCATATACTAGCAGGTTGATGTTTAGAGCATTTTAATAAGAACATAAGAACATAAGCAATGCCTCTGCTGGGTCAGACCTGAGGTCCATCATGCCCAGCAGTCCGCTCACGCGGCGGCCCAACAGGTCCAGGACCTGTGCAGTAATCCTCTATTTATACCCCTCTATCCCCTTTTCCAGCAGGAAATTGTCCAATCCTTTCTTAAACCCCTGTACTGTACTCTGCCCTATTACTCCCTCTGGAAGCGCATTCCAGGTGTCCACCACTCGTTGGGTAAAGAAGAACTTCCTAGCATTCGTTTTAAATCTGTCCCCTTTCAACTTTTCCAAGTGTCCTCTTGTTCTTTTATTTTTCGAAAGTTTGAAGAATCTGTCCTTCTCTACTCTCTCTATGCCCTTCATGATCTTATAAGTCTCTATCATATCCCCTCTAAGTCTCCTCTTCTCCAGGGAAAAGAGACCCAGTTTCTCCAATCTCTCAGCGTATGAGAGGTTTTCCATCCCTTTTATCAAGCGTGTCGCTCTCCTCTGAACCCTCTCGAGTAACGCCATATCCTTCCTAAGGTACGGAGACCAATATTGGACGCAGTATTCCAGATGCGGGCGCACCATCGCCCGATACAATGGCAGGATAACTTCTTTTGTCCTTGTTGTAATACCCTTCTTGATTATGCCTAGTATTCTATTTGCTTTCTTAGCGGCTGTTGCGCACTGTGCCGTCGGCTTCATTGTCATGTCCACCATTACCCCCAAGTCCCTTTCTTGGTTGCTCTCATTCAATAATATCCCTCCCATCGTATAGTTGTACCTCGGGTTTCTGTTTCCAACATGCAATACTTTACATTTCTCAACGTTGAACTTCATCTGCCATCTCGCCACCCATTCCCCCAATTTGTTCAAGTCCCTTTGCAATTCTTCGCATTCCTCTTTAGTCCCAGCTCCACTAAATAGTTTTGTATCGTCCGCAAATTTTATTATCTCACACTTCGTGCCTGTTTCTAGATCATTTATGAATATATTAAATAGCAGCGGCCCGAGCACTGAGCCCTGCGGAACACCACTCGTGACCCCCATCCAGTCCGAGTAGTGGCCCTTCACCCCTACCCTCTGTTTCCTACCCGCCAACCAGTTTCTGATCCATCTATGTACGTCTCCGTCCACTCCATGGTTCTTCAGTTTCCGGAGTAGACGTTCGTGAGGCACCTTGTCAAAGGCTTTTTGGAAATCAAGGTATATGATGTCTATGGGGTCTCCTCTGTCCATCCGTTTGTTAATTCCTTCGAAGAAGTGCAATAAGTTCGTTAGGCACGATCTCCCCCTGCAGAAACCATGTTGGGTTGTTTTCAAAAGTTCGTTTCTTTCCAGATGTTCATCGATGTGTTCTTTAATCAGTGCTTCCGTCAGTTTCCCCGGAACCGAAGTCAAACTCACTGGTCTGTAGTTTCCCGGGTCACCTCTTGATCCCTTTTTAAAGATGGGCGTGACATTGGCTATCTTCCAATCCTCCGGGATCATGCCTGTTTTCAAGGATAGGTTGCAAATTTGCTGCAGTAGTTCCGCTATCTCCTCCTTTAATTCCTTCAGAACCCTGGGATGGATTCCGTCCGGACCCGGGGATTTGTCAGTTTTAAGTTTTTCTATCTGCCTGTGTACATCATCAAGGCTCACTTCCATGGATGTTAATTTTTCTGCTTGATTTCCATTGAATATTTGTTCAGGTTCCGGTATGTTGGTTGTGTCTTCGTTTGTAAATACAGACGAGAAGAACATGTTGAGTCTTTCTGCGACTTCTTTCTCCTCCTTCACCGCTCCCTTCCTGTCTCCTTCGTCCAGCGGTCCTACCTCCTCCCTAGCTGGCTGTTTCCCTTTAACATATCTGAAGAACGGTTTGAAATTTCGTGCCTCCCTGGCTAGCCTCTCTTCATACTCTCTTTTGGCTTTTCGAACCACATGGTGACATTCTTTTTGATACTTCCTGTGCTCCTTCTGGTTCCCTTCAGTTTTGTCCTTTTTCCATTCCCTGAATGAATTTTTCTTATTGCCTATCGCTTCCTTCACTATTTTAGTCATCCATACTGGGTCTTTTGTTCGACCCTTTTTGCACCCCTTTCTGAATCTGGGGATGTGCAGATTTTGTGCCTCGCTCACTGTGTCTTTGAAAAAGACCAGGCATGTTCTACTGTTTGCCATTTTTTGGAAGTGTTCCTAAGTTTCTTCCTTACCATTTCCCTCATTGCTTCATAGTTTCCTTTCCTGAAGTTGAAAGATGTCGCTATGGTTCTCTTTCCGTTCGGTATGCCTACTTCAACCTTGAACTTGATCATATTATGATCACTGTTTCCCAACGGTCCCAGAAATGGCTCCTGGTTGGCAGCCATTAATTTTCAGTGGCACTGAACTGGTTAGTACCATTGAAAATTAGCATCTAGCACCAAACTGAAAACTGGCTATTTGGGAAGTATTCTGGGCAGTGGTGTGGCAAGGCAAGGAGGCATCCTGGGTGATGTCACCCAGCGTTGCCATGCAGTACAACTAGGGTTATCAGATTTTCCTTTCGGAAAATCCAGACCTCCTTAGATCCGTCCTCAGGCCATCTATCTCTGCCCCAGCCCCGCCCCCCTGCTGCCTGCTCTGGTCAGGCAGGAGGGCATGCATGCATGCAACACGATGACATCATACACACAGGCATGCGCATGACATCATTGCGTTGCCCTCCTGCCCCATTACTGCACTAACAACAACAAAAGAACCTCCACTATGACCAACTATTAATTCTCTTACAAACCACCTCACCCTCAACAACCCGTTAATGTTTATAAAATCTACAACTTACCTCTCTAGCTAATCATTGTAACTCTGTATTTTTTAAATTAACCTTTTGTAATCCGCCTTGAACCGCAAGGTAATGGCGGAATAGAAATCCCTAATGTAATGTAATGTAATGTAATTTTGAGTGAGGCTTTTCAAAACCTGGACAAAGTGCCAGGTTTTGAAAAGCCATCCAGACCCCCACACTCCCCGGGCACTCCGCTCATCGGATAAGTCTCTCTTTTTGGTACCCTTCTCCTCTACGACCAACTCCAGACTCCGTCCCTTCTATTTTGCTGCATCGTATGCCTGGAACAAACTGCCTTCCTGTTGCCATTACAATCTCTGCAAGGGAGGGAGAAAGTATAGAGGAGAGCCATCCACACTGGAACTTGTAAAGAATCCAGTATAGAGCATTTGTGCGGAATTCCATCATGAGTAAAAAAGCCTGTCTAAATGCAGAAAGAAGGCTTTTAGGAAATTGCCTGACCACATTGAACAGGGAAAGGGAAACTTGATCCTAGGATAAGCAGCATAAAATCTGTTTTACTACATGGGATCTAGCTAGGTCCTTGGGACCTGGGTTGGCCACTGTTGGAAACAGGATAACTGGGCTTACACTGGGCTTGATGGACCTTCAGTTTGTCCCAGTATAGCAATTCTTATGTTCTTAGAAAAGAAGTCAAGTCCCTTTGAGCATAAGCTTGATGGAATTTAAAGTTGGCAGATCTGCACATTTAGGCAATGATGTGTCACTTGAGAGAAAATCACAAAATGGAACTTGAAAAAGCAGAAGCAGCCTGTCAGGCATTATTAAACTTTTTTTGGGGGGGCAGTTTCTTGAATTAGCTATCTGAGGAAAATCTGTAGAAAAGGTGATTATCTGTTACTGCATTATTACCACAAAGATATATAGCAGTATTTAGCCACACTGCTTCCTACCTATGACAGTCATATCTGGCATTATGTACCATATGGTGGGAGAATGTCTTGAAATAAGCTGAGGGCATCTCATGCTCATTTACATATGCGATAAAGCTTTAGGTTTTGAAGCACAAATAACTCATGGTGAAGTGCTATACCTGGAATTATCAGGTTGGAAAAACGTGTCTAGACATAAGATACTATTCACTAACCTGTAACAACAAAATCAAAAGCCCAAACAAAACAGGTGCTGTAAATAATTCAAGAATTTGCATAGCTCATCATTGTTCTGAAATCACTGGGATTTATATTGCATTACAAACCGGCTCCAATGATATCCTAAAATTAATTTCCTTTTTGATTTTAATTTCCAACTAATGAAGAAATATACAGATGTAAAGCCACACTTTCCCTACTTAGCTGTATTTTTTTTAATATAAAATGTTTTCTGCTTAAGGGAGTGCACTTTCGGCCAGATAATGTGGACTAGATCATTGAATGATTTTATTTCCTTTTGAATAATAATGTTCTTGGTTATAATTGGATATTCCTGAATTTGTTATATAAATTTGTAATCTGTAATACAGGAAAAAAAAATAAAATAAAAATACTCACACATTATTTCTCCCTGAGTATCGTTATGGTTCAGATGGGGTGAGCACAGTGGCAGTTTTAGCACCATAAAATAAGATTTGGATTGCACACTTGCAAGATCTGAAGAAAACCTCTCTTAAACTATGTCATCATTCTATTTTCTTTAATAATGCCATGTAGAATGAGGCCCAAAAGCCTGTTGATCACGTGTACTTCAGGTAACTCCCAATTCAGCTTTGCTTTACAATTTTATTGTGTAAGGGAGGACCACCAGGCCAATCGGGTTTTCAGGCTAGCCCTAATGAATATGCATGAGAGAGATTTGCATATAAAGGAAGTGACAGGCATGCAAATCTACTCCATGCATATTCATTAGGGCTAGCCTGAAAACCCGATTGGCCCGGTGGCCCTCCAGGACAGGGTTGGGGACCACTGGTAAGTGATGTCATGGTCAGGGGATGGTTCAATGCTGGATTTGCACACTGGGGTTTCAGTAAAACATTTATTTATTTCTGGTCCTCTTCTCGTAGCCTGTTCACTCTTTTCTAGGGAAAGGATTTCACTTCAAGGTCCTGGCCCAGAGGTCCCTCCAAAAGATAACTCAAGAGACAAATAAGGAGTGCTCCAACTTTCTTTACTGAACTCACATGCAAAATAGTTTATACTTTGGAAGTAATCGTTCTGTCCTGAGGTGGCACTGTTACACAAAAACTGCTCTGTGTAAGCACTGACCTCTGTGAGAGCAGTTTCTGTGTAACATCGGTCAGCACCACTTCTTCCTACAAATCGGGATTTGCGATTTGGAAATTTAATCCACAATACTAGCGTATTAACTAACAACTGAACCCTTGAAAAAGGCTTTGTTAGCCGAAACACGGCCCGTGTCGGGTCCGTTAGTTTCTAATACGGTTGATGTGGATATTTATCTTGACATTCGTTGTTGGATTGCTCCTTTTTCTGTGTAACATTGGGTCTTCCTGTTTTTGCTTTTCACAGTTCTTAAGTGATTGGCCTCACCCATTTGGAAAGTATTTTTATTAAGATTTTTGCACATAAAGAGCTCTTTAAAACACATGTAGTTTGGCTTATATAAATTTAACTGTACTCAAAAAGTATGCATATTCAAGCCAAATATAGCAGGCATGCTTAGGGTTGAAGTTTGTGCAGACCATGAGTAAAATACACAATTGTACATTTTGACAGTATTTTGTAAAGACATATAGGTGTATATGTATCTTTATAAAATGGGCTAACAAAAATAGTTAGGGAAAGCAAAAATCATCATGCAAGCAGTCACTCTTGACTTGATAATAGCATACTGCCTTTATATATTTCTTTTTACAAAATAGGCACTATATTAACCAATTGACTAGGTACTGTGGTGAGTGCCCAGTGCTATCCAGATAGTGACATATTTGGCCACTATGGGCCAAATTCTATAAATGGTGCTAAAAGATTGTCGAAACACAGAGAAGATGGAGAGTCAATATGTTCAGCAGGTGTTCATAATAAGATAGCTTTATAGATGTGAGACCACAATTCTCATTTTAATGGAGCGACTCAACAAAAATCATGTTTCTGCCACAAAGGCCTGCCTAAAGAGTCTGAATACACACAAAATAAATAAATAAATACATTGGCCTGGAGAAGAGATGACTCAGGAGAGATATGACAGAGGTCTATAAAATACTGAGTGGAGTGGAATGAGTAGATGTGAATCACTTGTTTACTATCTACAAAAATACGAGGCCTAGGTGGCATGTGATGAAGCTACTAAGTAGTTAATTTGAAATAAACTGGAGAAACTATCTCTTCGCTCAATATGTCATCAAACTCTAGAATTTGTTGTACCTTTTAAAACCTTCAGTTCTCCACCAACAGTGAGCAGTGACTCCCCATTGTGCATGTCAACCCCAAGCCTTCCCTCTGGGGCCACCCATGAGATTCCAGGAAGTTTTGTCTGAGGGAAGTCTTAAAGATATGTGCATTGGAAATGGGGACACACATAACTGGGGGTGTTGATGGGAGTTAGAAGGAGACGGTGCTTACGGGGGCAGTGAAAGCTGAGGAGTGAGGAGAGAGAACTAAACTAAACCTTAAGTTTGTATACCGCATCATCTCCATAAAGATAGAGATCGGTACGGTTTACAGGTAAATTCAATAAATGAGGGGAGGACATAATAAAAAATTAGAGATTATGAAGAGGATAGCTAGCTTTACATTTTAAATAGATAGCTTTACGTTTTGGTTTTCAGATGCTTTCGGAATAATTGGAATGAGCCTAGGTTCAGCAGCGGGGCAGGGAGGTTATTCTAAATCTCACTGAATTTGAAGAAAAGGGATTTCCCTAATTTACCTGCATACATGACGTCTTTTAATGAGGGGAAAGATAGTTTGAGTTTGTGGGCAGATCTGATAGTGTCAGGTCTCAAAGAATTTCAGGATAGTGGAATCAGGGAAGGAAGAATGCCATGTAGGATCTTGAATATTAGGCAGGTACATTTAAAGTGAATCCTAGAAATCACCGAAAGCCAGTGAAGTTTTGACAGAAGCGGGGAAACATGATTGAATTTGCTTTTTGTGAAGATCAACCTAGCCGCAGTGTTCTGGATCCGCTGAAGTCTTTGAAGATTTTTATTGGTTAGACTTAGATCGATGGAATTACAATAGTCCAGTCTGGAAAGAATGATTGATTGTATAAAGACAGCAAAATGTTGTTGGTGGAAGCAGGATCTCACTTTCCTCAATATGTGAAGACTAAAAAAACATTTTTTTACCAGAGAGTTGAGATGATCATTAAATGAAAGTGTAGAGTCAATAATGATGCCCAAAACTTTGCTTGAGAATTCGATCTGCATTGAGGAACCAGAAAGTAGTGGAATGAGCGTGGGTAACTGATCTAATTTTGGGCCAAGCCAGAGTAGTTTTGTTTTGGACTCATTCAGCTTCATTTGTACAGAGAAGGCCCAAGATTGGCGTTTCATTATGCAAGCTGTTATATTTTTGGCGAGGTTAGTGAGGTTCGAATCTATCTCGAGAAGGTCAAGGATGTCATCTGCATATGTAAATAGAGTTTCAAAGGGAGATAGATGGAAGAATTTCAAAGAAGACATATAAATGTTGAAAAGAATAGGGGACAGAGGTGATCCCTGGGGGAACTACAGTTGGAGTAAGAGAGAGCTGAGGGATGAGAGGCCTTAGGATGGAATTCTGCAAAAAAAAAAAAAAAAAATTGCAAATAAAGAGTGTAGAATTTGTACGCATAATTTTCAAAATTTGAGCAGATTTTGGAATTTGGGGGGCAAAATTCCCCAGAAGTAAGCTCAATGGCATTATGAGGGCGAGCGATGCCCGGGGCAGTGGCACCCCTCCCCACTTATCTGCCCCCCACCCCTACACCTTCCTTCTCCGCCCTTCCCCCCCCCCACACACACACTGTTGCACTCACGCGCCGCTTCCCAGGAGGTTGTAACTTCTCCTGGCACGAGCAGCAACCCCCAACCTGCTGTCACGCCTGAGTGGGCTCTCCCTCTGACATCACTTCCTAGGCGTGGATCCAGGAAGCTAGGTCAGAAGGAGAAAAGCTGACGCAGGCGTGGCAGCAGGTTAGGGCTTGCTGCTCACTGTTGGGAATGTAATAGAAGCATAGGGAGGGAGGCGGTGCGTGCGGCAGTGAGGGGCAGGGAAGGAGCAGGGAGCAGAGAAGAAGATGGGTGTCCAGGGCAGACTGTCCCCCCACCCCCCACCCCCTTACTATGCCACTGAATAAGCTTTATATGCTAACCCCTTTTGATTGTTTTCTCTTCCACCCCAAGTTTTCATGATTGCGCTGCAACATTTTTCTCTGCCGTTCTCTTCCTCCCAGGGTGAACCTGAGTTCTACCCTATTACAACCGTGCAGTGGTACTAATATCTGATCCACATGCCACCTGGCACAGAGTTCTTGTTGAAAGGTACCAATAAAAGCAGGAGCGATTGTCTCAATGGGTAATTGAAGGGCTGTGGGCAGAACAAGTAAGTAGTTAAAGGGCAGTGATTCATGGATGCTTATATTTCCAAGTGCAATTTTAATTTAAAACTGCCTTTCTTTTTTTCAAAATTAAATACAGCATTCATACCTCAGAGGAGGTGTCGCATTCCTAGGAGGCACTCAGCGTTCCCACTTCTTCCTTACAAATGCCATTTTATTATTCACTAGCACAACCCTGAACCAGTCGGGTCATGATTTAAAATGAGTTTCTGGCTCAATGTGCTTAGCTAACTTAAAAAGCAGAACCACTATTAGAAGAAGAAATGCAAAGGCACCTAATCACAGCTTAGCTGCCAATGGGGTTATAGGTGATAGGAAAAAAAAAATCAGTCTGCTCAGTAGCGTATAGGAATATATATTCTGGAAGCTAGAAAACTATGTTTGGAACTTATTTACTGGTAGACAGGCATTCAGCGTTTCAAAACGAATTCCAAAGGAAGCAAATACAGTATTAAGATCCTATTCTTTTTGGTATATAAACTGAGCACAAATAGAAATACGAGGGTGAATCAAAAATGAATGGCAATTGTTAAATTACGCAATAACTGGAACCAGTGGCGTACCTAGGGTATGTGGCACCCGGGGCCCATCATTTTTTGACACACCCCCCCCCCCCCCATGTAAAAAAATTTTTTTATTTTTTTTTTTGCAATAACCATGAAATGGAATAAATGGTCAGAATAGAAACAGGCAGTGAAAATTTTCTTTTATTGAACCTCATATATGTAACCATTATTCCAAACATAACATAACATAAATTATGTCTAAATTGTCATGACATTAGAAGTACATATGGAGTAGTTGCAGGTGATGCTTGGGACAGTTCTGATTGTGTTAGTTCGGTTTTATGTGTTTTTTGAATAGAAGGGTTTTTATTTCTTTTTGAAGGTTTTGCAGTCTGTGGTTGATATCAATTGGTTGTAGAGTTGGGGGTCGAGTGTTGCAGCTCGAATGGCTAGGAGGTTGTCGAACAGTTTTTTTCTTTTGACGTTTTTGGTTGGAGGGTGTGTGAATGGTGCACAAGTTCTCCTATGTCTGTTTGAAATGGATTGAATTATTTAGCTGAAGAAATTAGTTACCCCCCCATTCCACACACATTAATTCTCTTCCATTTTTGTTCCCATTATAAAAAACACTGATAAGTTCCCAGAAAAAAAATACATTAAAATAAGAAGTGAAAACAAAGGCCCCTACAGATGAGAACATAACATAAGAATAGCCTAACTGGGTCAGACCAATGGTCCATCATGCCCAGTAGCCCATTCTCATGGTAGCCAATCCAGGACACTAATACCTGGTCAAAACCCAAAGAGTAGCAACATTCCATGCTACCGATCCAGGGCAAGCAGACACTTCCCCCATGTCTTAATAACAGATTATGGACTTTTCCTCCAGGAATTTGTCCAAATCTTTCTTAAAACCAGCTACACTATCTGCTTTTACCATAACTTCTGGCCACTTCATTTTTAAGTTTAGATCTTTCCTTTCAAACAGAGACCTTGCTAGATGTCAAATACAGCACAAGGTAACTTCACATGGACTTAGCTGTGCAGGAAATGTGAATCTCCTCATACACCCACCATATAGTGCAAAAATGTGCAAAGGTCTGTTTTTTTCTTTCAATCACTACATAGCCTAATGCCACACAAGCAGCGCTGTTACAAACATATTCTGTAGGTCAATGCTAAGGATAACAAAGTTTCCTTCCTTGGACCAGAAGGAGATAAACCACTGGAAGAGATCCCAAAACAACACCCAAAGACCCACTCAGTGTGTGAATCAGTTGAGTGGAGTGGACTAACTGGGGGGTGGAAATGGGCCCGGAGTTTGCTCAGCAGAATTTCCCAGACCACCTCTTCCTCTCAACACATTGACACGCTGCCACCATCACCACTAGGAACACCTCACTGGGTAGGCCAGCTATGCTATAAACTTTATAAAACACATTATTATATTTTCTTATAAAGCACATATTTTAACTGACCTCTCTGACATCCTCAGCCTTTCCATTCACAAAAATAGAAGGAAGAAAAGTTCCCATTTCCTGCTGTCTCATGTCCCCGGCCTATACAATATTTTTTTTCTACAGACCCTTCAAAAGTCTGACCAAATCCTCGTTTCACTTGCATTATAAAGTACTGAGGATGCCATCTCTCCCCAATCCCAGGTCCTAAAGTCTAAGACAGTAGCGCAAACTAATGCTGCCAGATACAGGAAAAAAAAATTTTGATTCGATTCAGCCCTATTGAATTGGTTTTTCAATTCGATTTTCCTGCCCAGTTGGGTGATTTTTTTCAAAACTCCTGGTGGGTTTTATAGCTTTTTCACCCCCTTTGGCTTCTCCTAACCACACTGGCGCTGTGGTGTAAATAAAATAAAGAAACAAAAAGGACTTTTCCTCTTTCTGTTAAATCCTAGCTCACGTTTGCAGTCCAACACCAGCTCTGGCAGGATACACATTTCAAATCTGACATGTTATAATCACAAAACAGAAAATAAAATTAATTTTTCTACCTTTTGTTGTCTGGTTATATTTCAAATCTTGTTGGTCCAAGGCTCTGGTTTTCTTCTGATAACTTGCTTGCCAGGGTCTCCTTCTTTCTGCATGCTAACCATCCATCTGCCAACTCTGTCCTCCCTTTCCATTTCCCTTCCCTTCCCAGGAAGTCTGGTATCTTTCCTTTTTTTTATCTCCCTCCACAGATCCACCTTTTCTTAAATACCCTTTCATCCGGCATCTCTCCCTCCTTCCCCACCATCCCAGAGTCCACCATCTCTCCCTTTCTTTTCCTAATTACCCTCCTATCCAGTATCTCTATCCCTCCTCCACACCATCCCTTGTGTCCAATTTCTCTCCCTTTCTGTTCCTTCCCTCCCTAAATCCCATGGTCCATCATCTCTCTCCCTCTCCTCTATTTTCAGACCCATTATTTCTTCCCCCCCCAAAGTTTGGCATATGCATGTCTCTTTGAACACCCCCTTCCCTCCGTGTACTTCTAAATCATGGTCCCCCCCCAAAGGCCTGTCCCCCCTTAAAGGTCTGCCTGTCCCACCTTGAAGGCCTGCACCCCCCTTGAAGGCCTGTCCCTTCCCCTTGTAGGCCTGTCCCCCCCTTGAAGGCCTGCCTGCCTGTCCCCCCCTTGAAGGTCTGCACCCCCCGAAGGCCTGCACCCCCCCGAAGGCCTGTCCCCCACTTGAAGGCCTGTCCCACCCCCTTGTAGCTTCTCCCCCCCCCCTTGTAGGCCTGTCCCCCCTTGAAGGCCTGCCTGCCTGCCTTTCCCCCCTTGAAGGCCTGTCCCCCCTTGAAGGCCTGCACCCCCTTGAAGGCCTGCACCACCCCCCTCGAAGGCCTGCACTCCCTTGAAGGTCTGCACCCCCCCCCGAAGGCCTGTCCCCCACTTGAAGGCTTGTACCACCCCCTTGTAGCTTCTCCCCCCCTTGTAGGCCTGTCCCCCCCTTGAAGGCCTGCCTGCCTGCCTTTCCCCCCCTTGAAGGCCTGCACCCCCTTGAAGGACTGCACCCCCCCCCGAAGGCCTGCACTCCCTTGAAGGTCTGCACCCCCCCCCCGAAGGCCTGTCCCCTCCTTGAAGGCCTGTCCCCCCCTTGAAGGCCTGTCCCACCCCCTTGTAGGCCTGTCCCCCCTTTAAGGCCTGCCTGCCTGCCTTTCCCCCCCTTGAAGGCCTGTCTCCCCCTTGAAGGCCTGCACCCCCCTTGAAGGCCTGCACCCCCCCTTGAAGGCCTCTCCCCCCCCCTTGTAGGCCTGTCCCCCCCCCCCTTGTAGGCCTGTCCCCCCCTTGAAGGCCTGCCTGCCTTTCCCCGCTTGAAGGCCTGTTCCCCCCCTTGAAGGCCTGCACCCCTTGAAGGTCTGCACCCCCCCCGAAGGCCTGTCCCCCCTTGAAGGCCTGCCTGCCTGCCAGTCACCCCCTCCCCCTTGAAAGCCTGCTTGCCTGCCCGCCCGCCCCACCCTGAAGGCCTGATGCCCCGACCCACCCCGAAGGACCGCTCGCCCCCCCTGGCCTCCCCGCACCACCTATGAAGCAGCCGCAGCAGGATCACGAAGTCAGCGTCAGCGATCCCTGCGCTGCTTCCTGCGCCACGGTCCCGCCCCTCCTCTGACGTCAGAGGAGGGGCGGGATCGCGGCGCAGGAAGCAGCGCAGGGATGCTGACGCTGACTTCGCGATCCTGCTGCGGGCTGCTTCACAGGTGGTGCAGGAAGGTCAGTGGGGCGAGCAGTCCTTCGGGGGTGGCGGGGGACTGAACGGCAAGGCCGGGAACACCCCCTTAGGGCTGGCACCCGGGGCGGGCCGCCCCTCCCGCCCCCCCCTAGGTACGCCACTGACTGGAACAGAGCTAGTGAAATAGAAGGGCCAGAGTCTGGAGTTGGCCATAGAGGAGAAGCAGAGCAGAGAATAGAGATCCAATAAGCAGAGCAGCCTCGGGGGGGGAGGGGGGGGGAGGAGGGGGGGGGAGAGAGGAGAGATACCGAGGAGATGCAGAGTGAATATACTTATAGGTCACTAATGGCTTCTTCTATAAAACTGCGCTAGCAGTTTCTAGCACGGGGAGCCGCGCTGAATGGCCCGCGCTGCTCCTAATGCTCTTAGAGTTCCTACAAGTGTTGGGAGCAGCGCAGCTCTCTGCGCTAATAATTGATAGCGCAGTTTAATAGAAGAGGGGGTAAGAGAAGTTTGAACTGTATGCAGAAATTACTAGGGAGCCAATGAAGTGACTTGAGGAGAGAATTAATGTGAGCATAGCGACATTGGCAGAATACGAGGCATGCAGCAGAGTTCTAAACAGATTGAAGTGGGGTGAGATGGTTTAGTAGAAGGCCAGTGAGAAGCAGGTTGCAGTAGTCTAGTTGAGAAGTGATGAGGATATGGATGAGGGCCATAGCAGTGTGCTCAGAAAGGAAGGGTCTGATTATAGCAATATTGTAGAGCAATGGTTCCCAACCCTGTCCTGGAGGACCATCAGGCCAGTTGGGTTTTCGGGCTATAATGAATATGCATGAGAGAGATTTGCATATAATGGAGGTAACAGGCATAGAAATCTGCCCCAAGCATACTTATTAGGGCTATCCCAAAAACCTGACTGAGCTGGTGGTCCTCCAGGACAGGGTTGGGAACCACTGTTGTACAGAAAGAAACAAGAAGTTTTGGCAGTCTTTTGGATATGTGATGAGAAGGAGAGAGATGAGTCAAAGATTACCTCAAGGTTGTGAGCCGAGACCAGGAGGATGAGGGTGTTGGTCATAGAAACAGAGAATGAGGGAAGAGGAGACACGGGTTTAGGTGGAAAAATAAGGAGCTCAGTCTTGGCCATGTTTAATTTTAGATGGCGACAAGACATCCAGGAAGCAATGTCAGACAAGCAGGTTTAAAACTAGGATTGAATGTCTGTCGAGATTTCAGCTGTAGAGGACCCGGTTAATGGGTAAGAAGCTGAGCATGGGGGGGGGGGGGCGTGCTGGACTTGGGAGGGGGGTGTTCATGTGAGCACACACGTGCTGGGGGCCCATCGTGGTCCCACCCAGGGCCCACTGAGTCCCAGCTATGCCACAGCTCACTGTGTAAATATCTCAAGGCTCTAGTGGACTGAGACTCGATCTGCTCATTTGTTTAAAGGTAAAATAACTCTGAAAACTTAATGGAATAAGATCAAATTTTTTCACTGGGGCCCAAGGCATTTTCAGCAGCTGCAGCAAACAAGCATTCCTTCTCTACTCTCTACCAGACACACACTCATACACACTTTATACATACTTTCACAGATACAGCATATACACACACAGACACACTTTCCTCCACTTTTATCAAGCTGCATTAGGGTTTTTTAATCGCCAGCCGCTGCAGTATAAGCTGACGCTCATAGAATTCCTGTGAGCATCGGAGCTTTTACCACAGAGGCTGGCGATAAAAAACCCTAACGCAGCTTGATAAAAGGGGGGGGGGGGGGAGTTGTTGTTGTTATTATTATCATTATTGGCCCCTTTTTATCAAGCTATGTAAGGTTTTTTTTTTCTCACAGACCGCTACAGTAAAAGCTCCGATTCTCATAGGAATTCTATGAGAGTTGGAGCCAGGTCAGGCTTTCAGGATCTCCATCATGAATATGTATGAGATGAATTTGTACGCACTGCCTCCTTGAGATGCAAATTTATCTCATGCATATTTATTGTGGATATCCTGAAAACCTGACCTGGGTAGGGAGAAGTCAAGATGGCGGCAGCATGAAGCTAGCGAGTGTACCAGCGGTCTAGGAATTTTTTCCTATCTACTTTCCGATGCCTCTTTCAAAACGGAAGGGTAGCGTCCGAGCTGAGCCCGCTGTGGTCCAGACATCTACCCCCGTTCAGCATTCCATCCTAGACTTCGCCACAGCTTCCTTTGACCCCAATGCTCCGGGAGGCAGACTCGGGCTATCTCCAGCCGGAGAAGCGGCTGGAGACTTCGGGCAGAAGGTTTCTCTCTCCCCTCCAGAGTCTGCTCCGCCCCCGCACCCTGCTCAATTCGCGGCCCGAATGGAGGTTTCCCCTGCGGAAGTAAGCGCTGGGGAGACCCCATATCAGGGGCTTGGAATCGCGAGAATGGGAGGAGAGCAGGGAGAAGTGAGAGCCAGTATTGCTACTGGATCTGTACCAGCAAAGTCGGAGGCGATTACCCTCGAGAAGATTTGGGACTCTCTTGAGTGGCTTAACATCCAGGTGGCTAGATCTTCACAAGAACTGACAACACTTGTAAGCACTGTGGACACCTTGGGGAAATCCTTGGAGAAAACTAAAGGTGCATTTTCAATGGAGATAAAAGAAGTCAAGGACAATGTGGTAAATATTCAAGCTATAACTAATAATTTGATAAAGGAAAGAACAGTTTTGAGTAAAAAAAAATTGAACAAATAGAAAATTACAACCGAAGATTAAATTTGTGTCTGTTGAACTTTCCGAAGGCCTTGGGGGTTATACCTATTGAGATGTGGAAAAGGTACTTAATTGAAATATTAAAGTTTTCCCCTGAACATATACCTCCACTTAATAGAATTTATTATTTGCCAAAAAAAGAAAACTGAAGGAACCGACCCAGGTACAGAGGAACGTTTGACAACAGACACTGAATTATTAGAAACTACTGTTTCCGAATCTACAGAGAGGGCCACATTGTTCATATCTTTTGTCTTTGAACAAGATATGAATGCAATTATGCGTTAGTATTTCCGAAATCCTCAACAAATGTTCTTGGGAAAGAAAGTATGGATGTTTCCAGACGTCACAAGAACAACGCAGGAGCAAAGAAAATTATTCTTAGCAATGAGAGTAGAGACTTTGACCTTTGGAACAACATTCTTATTGGCATATCCATGTAAATGTTTGATTAAATATCAAGGTGTTAAATATGTCTACTATGCACCAGAACAGCTATGCACCAGAACAGCTATGCACCTTTTTAGATTTAAAAATCTTGCTACCCGGAATGTTTAAGAGCAGGAAGGAAAGAGGGGGTTAAAGGCTGTTAAGCCTTTCAAGATTATAGTTATTACCTACTTTTGTTATCTCCTCAATATATTCAATTCTCTTCCCCCCCCGTGGATTTAGTGGTCTAAGAAAAAAGGACTTTTTTTCCTGGCAGCAGTAAATGCGAGTTTGCTTATTTTGTTTCTTTTCTGTTTTACTTGTACAAGAGGGATATTCTTGTGAATTATGTAAAAATTTCAATACATATATAAAAAAAAAGAAAACCTGACCTGGCTCTGGCTCTCGAAGACCGGAATTGCCTACCCCTGCTCTAGGATAGTGGTTCCCAACCCTGTCCTGGAGGACCACCAGCCAGTCAGGTTTTTGGGATATCCCTAATGAATATGTATGAGAGAGATTTGCATATAATGAAGGTGACAGGCATGCAAATTTGCTCCATACATATTCATTAAGGCTATCCTGAAAACCTGACTGGCTGGTGGTCCTCCAGGACAGGGTTGGGGGCCCACTGCTCTAGGACACACCAATATGCTCAAGATAAAAATTAATCTGAGAATACATTCCAATATTTTGCTCTGCTGTAACCAGATATAGAAAATCAACTTTTGAAATAGTAGCAGATCATCACAATCCCCGGAGAGACAGAAGCTGCAATCTTCAAGGTCTCTAAATAGGCACTCTTTGCAATCTTCACTCTGGGAACGCATGCCTGCAAGTATGTGGAGTTCAATATTTTCTGGGCCACAAACAGAGATTTGAAAAGACTGCGTGCAGACTTAAATTCATTATCAAGAGATTAAAAAAAAATTATTACTCATGGTCAAAATGAGAAGACCAGCATTTGTTGCCATGGCTATTTTAGCATCTTCCTACTACAGAGAGTTGCAAGGAGTGCTAATATCATGATTAAAAAGCCAATGTCACACAGCAGGAGCTGCCATTGAATTCATGCTGGTAGACTTTAAGTAACGGGGTAGTCATTCTTCATAAAGCCTTATCTAACCACAAGCTGAATATGGGTTGTTTCTTTTGGCATCCAACCACACCTTCAAAAAGATATAAAAAGGACGGAGTCGGTCCAGAGGAAGGCTACTAAAATGGTGCGTGGTCTTCGTGATAAGGCGTATGAGAACAGACTTAAAGGTCACAATATGTATACTTTGGAGGAAAGGCAGAAGAGGGGAGATATTATAGAGATGTTTAAATATCTACGTGGCGTAAATGCGCATGAGTCGTGTCTCTTTCAATTGAAAGGAAGCTCTAGAATGAGAGGGCATAAGATGAAGTTAAGAGTAATCTAAGGAGTAATCTAAGGAATTGCTTTTTTACAGAAAGGGTGGTAAATGCGTGGAACAGTCTCCCGAAAGAGGTGGTGGAGACAGAGACTGTGTCTGAATTCAAGAAAGCCTGGGATAGGCACGTGGGATCTCTTAGAGAGAGGAAGAGATAATGGTTACTGTGGATGGGCAGACTGGGTGGGCCATTTGGCCTTTATCTGCCATCATTTATCTGTCCAACATTGGTCTCCCTACCTAAAGAAGGATATAATACTACTGGAGAGGGTGCAGAGGCGAGCGACGAAGCTTGTAAAAGGTATGGAGAACTTGAGCTACAAAGATCGCCTCAGAAAACTAGGATTATTCACCCTCGAGAAGAGGAGACTGCGAGGGGATCTGATAGAGACTTTAAAAATACTGAAAGGATTCGACAAAATAGAGCAGGAAGCAACTTTATTCACATTGTCAAAGGTGACTCAGAGAAGAGGTCAAGGACTGAAGCTGTTGGGTGGAGAGGGCCAGGACAAATGTCAGAAAGTTCTGCTTCACACAGCGAGTAGTGAACACCTGGAACGCTCTCCCGGAAGAGGTTGTGGAGGAAACCACCATTCAAGGATTTAAGGGCAAATTGGATGCACATCTTCTTCAAAGACACATTGAGGGATACGAGTAACTAAGGTATTCGCCAGGGTAGGCCTGGCTGGGCCTCCGCGTGTGATCCGGTAAAGGCATTTCTTATGTTCTTATGTTTCTTTATCCATAAAGCTCTATGACCTCATAATGCAAGTATAAAGAGCCTTAGCCTATAGGGAGAGGAGATGATAGTAGATGTTGCAGATGGGCTCGCTGGATGGACCATTTGGCCTTTATCTGCCTTCATGTTTCTATGTTCATGTTTCTATGTTTCAACTTCAAAAATGATATACAAGTGTTAGAAAAAGTACCAGAAAGATTAATGGCTAGCAACTACTTCTCCAAGCCACTCTGCAATAGAAAAATATGTAGGATTTAGTCTGACCCTGTGGTTTGAATCTGTTTTTATTGGAGGGATATTCTTGTATGTTTGATTTCAGTCCTCCCTGTTATTAAAGGTGCTCCTTTCTCAACTTTGTATTTGTTTCGGTTCTGTCAACTGCCTTGATTTGCATTTGTAAAAAAAGGGGGGGGGGATCTAATAAATTTGAATAAACATAAACAAAGGCTAGTAAAGAAAACACAAGGGCTCGGACTATTGTTCTTAAGAAATATTACAATTGGGGGAGTAATAGACAATAGATTATACTTTGTAGCCAAGTGGCAATTTAAAAAAAACAAGAGGGCGTCCTTTCAAGCTAAAGGGCATTAGATTGGAAACAAGAAAAATGCCCTTTAGCTTGAAAGGACGCCCTCCTTTCAAGTATAAAACCACGGGCTTTAAAACCACGGGCTCATACTGTGGGGAAGGGCAGCAGAGAGCAGGAGAGTCGGGGGCCATAAAAAAAGTAAACAAAAAAAAAACCCAGACAGCAAATACATGCGCAGACTATCTTCAGGCAAAGTAGATGGCCTGCGCATGCGTCGGGATCGTTACCTAGCAATCCAGGTCGGCGGATGGGGGCATGCCTCTGATCGCCCCCCATTTGAATGTTCTTGGTTCCTGAATCGATCGGCCCTGCCCAGATCGGACACGGATGGGTCACGATCGGGCAGGTTAGTGAATCTAGCCCTAAGTGGCCTTTCTCCTAAACTGCATTAGGTCCTTGATGTGCATGTAGGTGTGAAAATAAACTCCTGCAAAACACATTAAAACACTTTGCGATATTTACTTCTTTTCCACGTTCTAACCGCATGTTAGCTGCTTTTTAAAAGTATTTTGGAGAGGCAGAGAATGGGCAAGAGAGCATTATTCAGCTAGCGAGTTTGGATTCCCATGGGCTAATTGGCTAATGCAGAGTTCATTCAAGAGCTTTTAGGCCCTGATTCTAGAAATGGTGCATAACTTTTTTTTTTTAATTGGTAAATTGGGATTAATAATTGAAAGCACCAATAATTAAAAACCAATTTACAAATCATGTTTTAAAAATTAGCTAGTAGGCGCCTATATCTTCGATGTAGGCATTTATACTGAGGCACCTACTCAGAAAGTAGGCGTGGTTAGGGGTGGAGTTTGAGGAAGGATTGAGTTAGGCACCAGTAGGCACCTGTCTTAGGCACTGGTATTTTAGGCTGAGAAAAAGCTAGCCTAAAATACCGGCACCTATGCTGTAGACACCTACTAGCTCCTAACTCGATTTAGGCTCCTCTAGGCACAATTCCATAAAAGGCGCCTAAGTTTGAATGACATGTGGTAGATGCCGTTTTCCTTGATGCTTACCAAGTTAAGCGCTGCTTATCGAATCAGACCCTTAGCGCCTTCTAAACGGGAGGTGGTAAGTTCTTAAAGAGTCCCATGAGGGTTAACTGCCACAGATAAATGTCCTTTTTGTACCACATACTGAAAGATAGCGTCCTGTTGCTTCAAAACCATTTTAAAATGTGGAATATATACCATATATCGAATAGGAGTGAAATATTTTATTGAGCCCTAATTTATTTCACAGCATCACTAAATCCAACAAAAAGCTGGGGGTTTTCCGAACCGTTGAGAAAACCAGAACTCTTTCAGTTCAGCGGTAAATAAAATGTTAAATCTGCGTACTTGGATTGCTGAGGTCTTTTTCTCCACATATAAATACGATACTAATTTTTGGGGGATGGTTGAACAATTGATATTTTGCCACTTGAGTCCTGGAGGTTTTGATTCATCTGACTGATTCAAGTTTATAAGTTTGTTTGGTATATCTAGCACGTACACCGGCTGAAAGGATGGTGGAAATGTTAGCGCATACTTCCCACAAGTATATACATAAATTAATCCAATGTGGAACAAAACAAATCAGCGGACAATCTGGAGATAATATCAGATTTATTCAAGGTGCTCCCAGCAACAGTGCCCAATGCGTTTCGCCAAACAAGGCTGCTTCAGGGGCATTTCACCGTGACAAAAAAAAAGTGTGCAAATTCAATCACTATCTTAAAAATACAAGCAGAATTTAATAAAAACATCTGATTAAAGCAAACTGTATTAAAGCATATCAAAGCCTGTTAAAGGATGGTGAATGGCACACATCCTTGTGGTATGACAAAGTGCAAACTGTGTGAGCACGTCTCAAAGGATCCCACAGTCACTCATATGGAAAAACATTCAGCATAAAGGGATCCTTCACATGTTCATCTTCTAATGTGGTATGCATCATTCAGTGCAAAGAGGCTGAAGACTAGAATCAACCTACACAGATATCATATTAAGAATTGCAATACCTCTGTCGGACTACACTTAGCAAAAACTGACCATTGCACCAATGATTTTTTGGTAAGAATACTAAAAGGGAACTTTAAGAACGTAAAACCTTTGAAATCAAAATGTTAAGGTATTTTGACGCCTACCAGACAGGACTTAACAGAGATCTGGGCTTTCTTTCCCACTATAAAAACATTTAAAACTGCTCTACCACCTTTTTGTCTCCTGCCCACCCCCACCCCCTCTCTCCTTCTTTCTTTCCTCAAAATGCTTTCATGTTTTCCTTAGATATATCGCCTTATTTCCTTTGTTTTTTGTTTTATTTCTTTATACAAGCTGGGATCAGAAACAGATTCCACAAGAAATTAAGGCCAACCTTTTATAGACTTTGGTATGTTTTTATATGGTCTGTTTTATCCAGATGTTTTTATTAAATTCTGATTATATTTTTAAGACAGTGATTGAATCTGCACTTTTTTTTTTTTTTTTTTTTGTCGCAATAAAATGCCCTGAAGCAGCCTTGTTTGGCGAAATGTGTCAGGCACTGATATTATCTCCAGATTGTCTGCCAGTCGTTTTGTTTCACGTTGGATTCTTTGGTGGATCGCTTGCCTTCTTGCTTTCTCACACTTAGGGCCTCTTCTATCAACCTGCGCTAGAAGTTTGTAGTGCAGTGAGCCGCGTTGAATGGACCGCACTGCTCCTGACGCTCATAGAGTTCCTATGAGCATCGGGAGCAGCGCAGGCCAATCAGCGCGGCTCTCTACGCTAACGGGAAGTCTGAGCAGCCATTGTGACAGAACAGCAGCACAGGAAAGAAACAAATAGGATTCATTCATGCCTCCAAAAAGGCCACTAGACCACTAGGGCTTCCTAAGGTGGGCCTGGGGAGGGCATATGGGTGGTTGTGCAGGTTGAGGAGTGGCAGAGAGTGATCATTGAGGGGCAGAGAATAAAGCAATTGCCCAGCAACCATGATAAAACAACTACAAACAGTTCAAAACACAGTGCTAAGACTTATCTATTCACTGAGGAAACACGACCACGTCACGGCGGCATACCTCGACTCACACTGGCTCCCAATACAAGCAAGAATACTATTCAAATTTTACTGCCTACTATTTAAAACCATAAATGGAGATAGCCCAGCCTACCTAAACAACCGCCTAATCCAAACTACCTCAACCAGACATAGGAGAACCCACAAACCATTCACACATCCCCCAATCAGAAACATCAAATGACAAAAAATAACTGTACGTTGGTCTTCTAGCCACACAAGCAGCAAAACTAGACTACCAACTCTCCAATTTACCGATAATGACCCCAGACTACAAATCGTGCAGAAGAGAAATAAAAGCCATGCTATTCAAGAAATCCTTGAAGACAAACTAACACCGCAAGACTCATCCCAATTCTCTAAAGCAACTCGCTCTACTTTTCAATTCCTCTGGAAATGGCCAGATAACTCCTTTTGTAATCTGCCTTAAACCGCAAGGTAATGGCGGAATAGAAATCACTAATGTAATGTTTGTTTGTTTTTTGGTTGGGTGTGAGGAAAGAAGTGGAGGGGCAGTTTTGATTTCAGTTTCTGCCAAACCCAAGCTGCCAATTTTGGTTACAGATTTGATTTTGTTAAAAAAAAAAAAACAACAACCAAAAAACAAACAAACCAACAACAACCCAACAAAAAAACAAAGATCCTGGGTTCAGCCAGGCTCTACTATCATATCTAGGTTATTAGAATTTTCTTCCATGCTACTTCCTATAGTACTATTTGCAATGTACTGACATCGATCATTTTTGTTATTCAGTTCAGTGCTGTTAAATGTTTATATTTCTGAAACTGTAAATGTTAGCCTTGTTAGCCTTGTTATCTCTTTGACAAATATCTCTGACTCCCGCCCTCCTTGTAACTCTACTTTTAACTATGCCTTGTACCTCCCACCTTCCTGCACCTCCCACCTACCTGCCTCCTCCCCAGGGCCGCCATCAGAAATTTCTGGGCCCCTTACTGAGCAATCCTATTGGGCCCCCCCATGTACCCCTTCCCCCCCCTTTTGTCCAGGGGGGTGCTATTAGGAAATCGGCAGGGGACAAAAAAAAGTATGACAGCAGTGTTTATTGTTTATTGTTGTGCACAGCAGAAGCATAATACAGGAATTTGTGCTATGGTGACCTAGGACCAATGTTTCCTCTAAGGATTGATGAGGTGTGTGCAAAAAAAAAATATGCATGAGTGACAAGTTACATACTCCACAAATTTATGAGCAGGCACGGAGGACGCATTTTTAAACAAATGTAGTTTATCCTTGTACTCCTTATGTATTTTTAATCATCTATGAATATGTTTGTATGTTTATTGTTTAAATGGTTTTATTTATTTCCCCAAATTTATTTTTGTTATACGTATTGAAAATATTTGATATTGCGTTTAAATCAAAATCTCAATAAACTTGAAACGAGTGCCCGTGAGATTGTGGGAGGGTTAAATACTCAAAACTTAGAAGAATAACAATTTACTTAAAGTTTTTGCTACGCCAGCTTTCTGGTATCTTTACATACAGTGGCGTACCTAGCATATGTAACACCCGGGGCCCATCATTTTTTGGCACCCCCCCCCCCCCATCTGTAAGAAAAACATGATTTTTAGTAACAAACCACACGTCACACATGAGTACCTAGGAAAAGGCAGCATCTTGCATATTGCAGTGAGCAGTACATAAAATACACCCATTGTAAAACTAAACAAGCCAGACCAGCACAGATCAATCCTACATCGTCAATCCTAACAGAAAACCATGTCTTTCAAACACACAGAACACAGAAAACACCTTCGCCTAGTATGGAATATGTCATCACAAACGAACCCCTCCCCCTTTTACAAAACAGTAGTGTGGATTTTAGCCACGGTGGTAACAGCCCTGATGCTCATAGAATTCTGAGCATCAGAGCTGCTACCACCACGGCTGGCGCAAAAAAACGCTCCACAGTTTTGTAAAAGGGGGGATAAAATAGAAATACACAGTTTCAACGCTCTAGATCAGAGATGCCCAAACTTTTTGGGCTTGCGAGCTACTTTAAAATGACCAAGTCAAAATGATCTACCAAAAATAAAATTAAAAAACACAAAGCACACTATACGCTGAGAAAATGTTAATTATCATTCCTATTCTGGGTTTTTTCAAAGAGGTCAAGGCAGATGACTCTATGCATTGTCACCTCAGTAACAACCATACAAAAATAGACAAATATACCCCCCATCCTTTTTATTAAACCACAATAGCAGTTTTTAGCGCAGGAAACTGCGCTAAATGCCCAGCGCTGCTCTCAATGCTCATAGGCTCCCTGCACTAAAAAACACTATTGCGATTTAGTAAAAGGGGGCCATAGTGCAAAATATAGACAGCATATATAAATTCAGACACATTTTGATCACTAAATTGAAAATAAAATCATTTTCCTACCTTTGTTTGGTAATTTTATCTGGTTGCACTTTATTCTTCTGACTGTGCATCCAATATTTCTTCCTTTCTTTCAGCCTCCTGTATGCTTCCTCTCCTCCAGACCTCATTCCCTCCCCCAACTTTTTCTATCTTTCTCTGTCTGTCTGTCTTTCTCTGATTCTGTGCCCCATTTTTTTGCTTTGTTTCTGGTTCCCTGTCCCCCCCTTCTTTCTTTCTTCCTTCCTTCCTCCGTGCCCCATTTTTTGCTTTTTTTTCTGGCTCCCTGTCCCCCCCCCACCTTCTTTCTTTCTTCCTTCCTGCCTCCCCCATGCCACCACCGCCGCGGAATAGGCTGCTGCCGCTGCCGCAATCGGAAACAGGCCGAAATCTCCTTGTTTCTCTTCTGCACGGGGGCCGATCAACTCTCGCCGCCCGACGTCAATTCTAACGTCGGAAAGGACGTTCCGGGCAGCCAGGAAGCGATTGGCTAGCCAGAACGTCCTCTTGACGTCAGAATTGACGTCGGGCCGCCGCGAGAGTTGGTCGGCCCAGCAGGGAAGAGAAGCAGGGAGATCAAAGACACGGTGCCGGCCTGATCCCCGATGGCAGCAGTGAGAAGGGAAGGGAAGCAGGTTGGGCACCACTGCTCTAGACGAGCCGCGAGCCACACGCTAAGGAGAACAGTTGACCGCCCCCCCCCTTGGTACGCCACTGGAGCAGCAGCGTGTCTGGCCGGCTCATTCGTTCAAAGCCGCGGGTGGCGGCTCTTGCGAGATCCGCGCCTGCGTCTGAAGCCTCTCTGATGTTGTGACATCAGAGAGGCTTCCGATGCAGGAGTGGATAGCGCAAGGAGCCACCAACCCGCGGCTTTGAACGAACGAGCCGGCTGCGGCTCCAAAAGGAAGAGAATGATCATCTGGCGGGCCACAAATAAAACCTGGAGAGCCACACGCGGGCCGCGTGTTTGAGACCGCTGCCTTAGAGGGAACACTGCCTAGGACCCTGGGGGAGCCCGGGCCCCCTCTCACCTCCGGGCCCCTGAATGCAGGACTGGTAGTACTGCCCTGATGGTGGCCCTGCTCCTCCCTACCTGCACTTCCTACCTACCTGCACCCGACTTCCTAAGCCACGCCGATTGACTTGTTTATAACCTCTCTATCTCCTTCTTGCCTGCTCCCGACTTGCTAAGTTATATTGATTGATTGATTGACTTATTTGTAAATTTCACTGTAGATGTACAGTCTCTTGTCATGTAAACCGCTCTGAACTATTCTGGTACTGCGGTATACAAAAATAAAGTTATTATTATTATTATTAGGTTTCACTTTGCCTTCTTCAATTTACCTTATTGGTGCTTATACATGATTATTTTACTATAGTTATGCTTCTAACAAAAGTGTAAGTTTATGTCAATCTGTGCCTGCCGGGTACAGTGCCTTAGGTGAATCTCTTTAAAAGATGGTTAATAAATCTCAATAAATAACACTATCTGAGACAAGATGATGGACCTTTGGTATAAACCAGCATGACATGTCTTAAGCACTTATGTAATCTTCCCTGTGCTTCAGGATTAGAATCGGATGCACGTTTTTTTCATCTTCTGCATTACTATGTAGAGCAGTGTCTTGCAAACTTTCTGGCCAGTGGCACACTAAATTCAATGCCCCAGCCAGAAGGTATCCGGAAGTACACGGAGGCCCATCTGGCCACGACCCGCTTCGGTGGAGGGATCCAGGAGATGTGGGGAAAAGAGGAGAGACAGCAGTCAGGAGGAGAGTCATCTGCACCAGCTAACTTCCTCGCCGCAAGAGGCACGTCCTGTAGGCAGTCAGCTGGCGTGGACGATTCTCCTCCTCGCCAGTGTGTCGCAGCACACCTGAAATCTCAGGAGGCACTGATGCACAGAGAGTTACAGGGTAATGAAGGGGTTAGATATAGTAGACCTCTGTAGTCACTAGCTTAACTATAGAGGTTTGTTGTCGCCACCTATAGGTCTATTAATGCATTAAATCCTTTTCTGTCTTGCTTCCATGCAAAATGTAGCTGTCATTTTGGGCACACAAAACCCAAGTGTACATTTGTTGATTTTTCAGGAATTATATGCAGGCCAAAATTAGCTAAAATATATATACAGCAAAAAACATGGTACAGTATATGGCATGGTTCCAGGAATAAATACTGTTTACAGGTAACATTTCAACTAAGAATCCTTCCTTGCATTAGATGAGGAGAGAGCAATGTTAATCAGAATGGAATGAAACCAGCATGAGAATCCAGATGGTAAGATGAAAGGGCAGAGAATGATGCAAAAGATAACCTATGAAATTTTTAAAAGGGTCTGGCTACAGGCAGGGAAGTGAAATAGGAATTGGAGGTTAAAATGCTAATTAGTGCATGAAAGCGTAAGATAGCAAAGTGTAATCGAAAAGCCAGCAATTCTGAGCAGATATTGAGATAATTAAGAGAAAGCAACATATTTATGGCTAAGAGAGAAAGGATGAAACATTTTACTAAGGTTTGAAAAGGAAAATAAAGGCAAGAGAGAATAAAAAAAACTAGAAAAAGATTAATGTTTAAAAAAAAAATGTAGAATGAATTTGATTTACTGTCTTTCTGTGGTACAACTGAATCAGTTTACATATTTTAATACAGGTACTTGTTCTGACCCTAGTGAGCCTACAGTCACTTGGCCAGGATTACAAGGAACTGCAGTGGAACTTGAACCCAGCTCCTCTGATTCTCAGGCTATTGCACTAACCATTAGGCTATTCCTCTACTCCAGTGGTTCTTAAATCAGTCCCAGGGACTCCTTCAACCAGTTGGGTTTTCAAGATATCCCTAATGAATATGCATGAGAGAAATTTGCCTATAAAGTAGGTAGTAAGGCATTAACATTATATCCTTAAATTAAAATTTATTAGAGCGTAACTGGGTCAAATCACACAGATAATATGGCACTTGACCATACAGATCTTAAAGCGAATTCTGGATTCTATTGATAGCCGTTGTAAATTTTTCAACAGAGGTGTTGCTCTATCATACGTATAGGCTGAAAATATAAGCCGAACTGTGTGGCATTTGGAATGGTTTGAATTTTTCTTATACGAGGGCAAATCAAAAATTAAAGGCAATTGTTAAATTATGCAATAACCTGAATGGAAATAGCAAAATGCAACACATGTACTCATACAGTGCCTGTTGGATAGTTCATTTTATGTACACCAGTTGCACTACGTATCAGAGCTCAGCACTCGTCTGGATCTTCACTTCGGACTCTTCGTGACTGCCATCAATTCCGTCAAATCAACTACCTGCTTCAACTGGACCTTTGAAAAAGGCTTGTTAGCCGAAACATGGCCCGTGTCGGGTCACGGTAGTCTTTTACATGTTTGATGTGTCTGAAGATATCTTTAAGAAATAAAGGAAAGTCAAGAACATTGTGTTCCTCCAAAGTTTGTTTTCTTTTGGATTGCTCCTTCTTCTGTGGAACGTTGGGTCTTCCTGTTTTGTGCCTCACAGCTGGATAGTTCGTCCATGCACAGTGCAGTGCTCGGCCTTTGGTCGTGTGGCAGCCACGAGGTCAGAAACATAGATGTTCCATTGCCAGATTGCACCATCAGAAAAACAACGTGTGGAAGTGCGCTTTTTTTGGGCAGAGGGAGTGAAACCTGTGGAAATTCACCTTTGGATATTGACTCAGTATGGACATAGCACAGGAAAATAGCAAAGAGTGAAAATTAGAATGCATTACAGTGTTCCCCCAGTCGTTCGCCGTCGGCAGTTTGTGGTCCCAGTCATTCGCGGTATTTTCCAACAGCGAACCGTTAACAAGGAGAGGGCAGCCGGAGCGCTGCGAGTGCAGGAAATCACTCGCGGTACGCTCTGACCGCCTCTTCCTGCACTAAGTCATGCCTTCCTTATCCATCAGGAGCTACTTTGACACGCAGCTCCTGATTGGATAAGACACGACTTAGTGCAGGAAGGGGCGGTCGGAGCGCACTGCAAGTGATTTCTTGCACTCATGGTGCTCCGGCTGCCCTCTCCTGCTGCCCTCTTCAGGCTCCCCCATGAAAAACCGTATTCGCGATTTTTGAGATTGGAACCCCCGCGAATACCGGGGGAGTACTGTATAGCGAAATGAACTTAAACCTGCACTTTGCAGCAAAATAAGAATGGTGTCCAAACAGTCTTGCTGCACCATGCCAATGCACGTCCTCCTACAGCAGCAGCGACAGAAGAGACAGTGCAACAGCTTGGGTTTGAAGGTCCTCCACATCCTCCATACAGCCCCGATCAGCCACCTAGCGATTATCACATCTTCGGTCCACTGAAGGAGATGCTGTGAGGTCACAGACTCACCTCTGATGAAGTAAAAGAAGAGGTGCTCACCTGGCTTCGGGAGCAGCCAAAAAACTTCTTCTCTGTAGGAATGCAGCAGCTAGTTGAGCGATACAACAAATGTGTCATCTTGCATGGGGACTATGTGGAAAAGTGATGGGTTCAGTTGCTCACAGTTGTCGTTGTTAGGTGCCATCAACTTGTGCTCAAATCCTAGCGACTTGATGAACTGTAGATCTAACAAGAAATCAGTTTTGTGCTAGTCCGGAAAGGTCCTCCAGCGTCATCCCCAGCCATCTAATTGCAGGTCGTCCTCTTTGCCTGGTTCTTGCGATCTTCCCAAACATGATGTCCTTTTCCAGTGATCGCTCTCTTCTGATGATGTGACCAAAATAAGACAGTTGTAACTTCATCATTTGGGCTTTGAGTGACATTACAAAACATAATTTTTACTGCTCTGAAACCTTCATATCACCCTTCCTCATCTCCCTGTCTCCCACCTTCCCCTCTCTCTTCCTATAAGACTGTCATTTGAATACTTTGTTTTACTCTTATATACTGATAGCTGTCTTTATTTGCTTATCTCTGATCTGAAGAAGAAGGATTACTTCAAAAACTAATCTAACCATGCTCTAGTTAGTCCCATTAAAAAAAGTATCACTTGGATTCTTTTTTATTATTATTATTGTTGTTGTATCTTTTTATTTCTACATAAGTAATAATTTAAAATTGCCACTTCACTCTCTTTAACCCTTTAGGTACAAGTGCAGCGCATGCCACAATCAATACAGTTAAGCAATATGCTTGCTTATATACAACACTCTGGAAATATCAGATCATGACTTACATTCTGTAACTTGTGTTTGTATTTTAATAAGCTGCACTTCTAGGAGGGTGTGCTGAAAAGTTCTCAGCCCAACCAAAAAGAGAATGACGTGAATATGGTTCAATCAGTGAAACAATGTCAAAAATCATAGAATTTTCCTTGCTGCAAATTGTCACTTAATGAAATAAGTTAACACTCTTTTCAGCTACAGTGGCAAAATAATACTCAGAATTTAGGAAATTGGTTGGTGGGTTAAGAACTTTTCAGCACCTCCTCATACATTGTAGTAAGACTTGGATTCTACAAAGCTCAATTATTTAGTATAAATAATATTATAATCTCTATTACCATGCAAATCCAGACCATCTGATGGGCTCTCATTCTTTTCCAAAAGCATTTTTTGTTGGTGAAGTCTCATTATGAGACTTGATTATTATCAGTCCTTAATGTGTAGGGGGGAGGGGCAAGAGAACGATGAAGGAATTATCAATTCTTCTAATAATGAATCCAGATTTCAGTTATGCTTTCTTGAGACAGATGGTCTTGCTAGAAACAGGAACTAAATGAAGGAAAATGTGTGTGTGTAGATAGAGATACTTTAGATGTGGATAAGCAAGTAACTACGTACTCTGTGGAATAATTGTGCTTGCAGCAAATGCCACTTTTGGAGAATGTGGGGGAAAGAAGAATGGGACCCCCAGAAACAAAATGGACATAATTATAAAGTCAAATGGATTATATATAAATAGTACATAATATAATAATCAACATGATATTGAAAATGATTTATTATTTTAAATGTTATGGCCAGCATTTCAAAAAATCACCAACTAAGGAGCTTATAAATAGCATTATATATCCAGTCCAGACAATATGAAAAGGGATGTTACATTGATCAAATCTCAGTCAAGGATTAGATAAAGTGTAGTCTGCTCTAACCTTGATTTATAGAACCATATCGTACAGATGTATGCGATATTTGGGGATAATGAGAAAATGGAGTGGATAGGGCTGCAACCCCAGCACCTTGAGGTTACAGGTTCAAGCCCAGCACAGCTCCTTGTGATCCTGGGTAAGTCACTTAAAAATCCACTGCCCCAGGTACATTAGTCAGATTGTGAGCCCACCAGGACAGATAGGGAGAAATGCTTGAGTCAGTGGCGTAGCAAAGGCAAGAGGTGCCCGGGGTGGTGGCGCCCTTCCCCTGCCCTCATCTCTGCCCCCCCCCCAATACTCTTTCCCTGATCCATCCTGCCGAACGTGAGCAACAATAGCTTCAACATGCTCCTCATGACCCCGTCGGTTCTCCCTCTGACATCATTTCTTATGTACGGTACCCGGAAGTGACATCAGCAGGATTCTCCTTCTATCAACATCTTGATTCATTCTCTCGTAATTTTTACTATAGACTACTGCAATGCCTTATATCAGGGCATAACCCAGAAAGAAATCCGTCGCTTACAACTACTACAAAATACAGCTGTTACATTAATTTATCATGCAAAAAAATTTGACCATGTTACTCCTCTCCTCCGTAAAGCACTCATCACCTCACCTATAAAATACTTCTTCACACCTTCAAAACAAAAAACTTCAACCAGCCAGCATTCATTGTTAAACTACTGATTCCATATTCATCATCCAGGGCCCTCCGATCTAACAACCAAAACTTACTTTCCATACCATCAATCCATGAACTGTTCTACAATACCACTCGCAAATCCATCTTATCAATTACCGCTCCCTCTCTGTGGAATACCATTCCATTAAATCTTTGATTAGAGAACTCTCTTGAAAAATTTAAAGCTAAAATTAAGACTTTCTCTTTAAAGATGCCTATACTCTTTAGTTCCATCCTTCGCTCGAAATGCCCTTTTATCTCGTGAACTCCCCTGGAAACAATATGTTGAATTGCCTTGAAACACCAAAATGCTTTGCTTGAAGTGATCCCCACCCAAATGTGTCTCCAATTTCCACTTACCTCCCCCTTTTCTTTTTATTTTGATGTAAGTAGTATAATGGGTACACCTCATGTCAAACTGATTGACAGGTGAGATAAGATAAGGATCGACCAATCAGCGTTCACTTCCGGGTTAAGCCCCGCCCATTGTCCCGCCTTAGTCTCCGCCCATGGCCCCGCCCCCACCCATGGCCCCGCCCTAGTCTCCGCCCATGGCCCCGCCCCTCCCATAGGAATGAATGGTGGTAGCCCTGCCCGTGGCCACACCCCCTGCCCATGGCCCCACCCCACCCTTCACCTAAGCCCCGCCCCTCCCATAGGAATGAATGGTGGTAGCCCCGCCCATGGCCACACCCCCTGCCCATGGCCCCACCCCTCAAGCCCCGCCCCCGCCCCTGTCCCCACCCCTCAAGCCACGCCCCCACCCATGACCCCACCCCCTCATGTCCCGCCCCCGGAAATGCACTTTTGATGACATCACCGGAAATGGGGGCGTGTTTAACCCCGAAAATACGCTTTCTGATGACATCACCGGAAATGGGAGTGCCTGCCCCCTACCGGAAATGCGCTTTTCTGATGACATAGGCGGAAATTGGGTAAATGACGCGGCGGAAATGTGCTTTTCTGAACACGTAGGCGGAAGTAGGGTAAATGACGCGGCGGAAATGCGCTTTTCTGAACACGTAGGCGGAAATAGGGAAACAGACTTAGTCAAAACCCCCACCCAGAAAAGAAGCGTCTTTATTTTAACAGTTTTTAGTTAAAAGACAGGGTTTAAGAGCTCGCAGATAGAGCAGATCACAAAACAAAAGGCATTCACAAAATCTTTCCTGTTTTTAAAACAGAGTAGGGGCAGAAACAAACGAGAAAAAAAAAAAAAAGTTGCATTTTGCTTTTAACACCCTTTTCAGTAGGAATTCTGAGCTAATGGTTAATGGGTCAGCTCCCCTATTGTCATGGTAACAGCTGATAAGACCCTTGCAACACCCCTCCCCCTGATAAAACCAAGGGGAGAGATGTGGAAGTGTGTTTAAACATGTCTGAACTTGTCCCGGCCCCCTACTGTTGTCTTAACAATCTGAAAAAAAACAAACACAAAAGCAGATGTCACCTAACAGGGCTCTGTTAAAAAGGCAAAAGTCTTTATTGAAGCAAATTTATTATGATCCACACGCGGCAGGAAGCTATGGAGGCATTAACCCTCTACTTCAAGCGGCTAAAAAGAGTGATATAACAGTCCGGAGAAAAGATGTGGTGGATTGGGTCACCGGTCAAAACGCATACAATTTACACAGACCGGGTAGTATCCATTTAAAAAGAAATAAAACAACAGACAGTGGCAAAGTGACTTAGTCAACATGTCAGCCTTTGCCCCCCTTATAACAACGGTTACAAATACATCTTAACGGTAATAGATAACCTGTCAAAATATGCACGGGTCGTTTCTTTAAAAACAAAAACCGGTCGTGAAGTTACCGAAGCCTTTGAAACAATATTTAATTTAGGGCGTACATCTGAAAAACTTCAAGCAGACAAGGGTAAAGATTTTTGTGACCCATAATGATGTTAAAGCAGCTGTAGTGGAAAGATTTAACAGGACTTTAAAATCCATAATACCTTTACTTACCAAGACGTCCTACAGGCTATGGTGTACATCCGTATGGGCACGCGTTTCCGGTTGCCGCGCGGCAGCACACGTACGGCACAAAGGAAACATAAGTTTAACCCCCACCCTGACAGGTAACACCCCCGGAAATACGCTTTCTGGTGACATCACAGGAAAAGGGAGTGCCTGCCCCGACAGGAAATGCGCTTTTCTGATGACATAGGCGGAAATTGGGTAAATGAAGCGACGGATATGCGCTTTTCTGAACACGTAGGCGGAAACAGACTTAGTCAAAACCCCCCACCCGGAAATGAAGTGGGGTTTAAGAGCTCACAGATAGAGCAGAGCACAAAACAAAAGGCATTCACAAAATCTTTCCTGCTTTTTAAAACAGAGTAGGGGCAGAAACAAACGAGAAAAGTTGCATTAGCTTTTAACATCCTTTTCAGTAGGAATTCAATGTCTGTCACGAAGGCTCGTAGATTGAGTTACTTTCTTAAAGATCGTGATGTAGAAAAAGAGGGTTACCCAAAGACCGAAAAACTGTACGAATCAGACAAAGAAAATATGGATCCCTTTAACACGCAGGTAACTGAAAAAAGGCCTACCAAGAGGCCTCGTAACTTTCTTAAAGACTGTAATGCAGAGAAAGAGGGTTACTCACCGTCTGAAAAACCGATTGACTTGACGGCAGATACCGGGGAGCATACGCACGAATTAACAGATTCTGAAATACAAGAGTTTCCAGATGCTCAAAAGCTATATGATTCAGACATAGAAAATGAAGATGTAGGCTATGAACTACCAGAGGATAATGCTTCAGATATTGAATTTTATGAAGCCGCTGCTGAAGCCGAAGCAACAGACATGTTGGAAAAGCCAGGATCTTTCACGGTAAGAGAGAGAGAGACACACACGCACTTTTTATTACCAGTGGTCGTTGAAGGGGTTTATGAAGCTGTATGTGTTCATGTGTTTTAAAAAGGAAAATTTATTTCTGTATGTTTGTTTTTTTTGTAGGGAAGTGGCGGATCTTCACGATCACAGAAACCTGTGGACAAGATGTACATGCCGATGATAAATCTATCATGTTTGTGTTTTTTCTGCTCGTTTCAAAGAGAACCGGCGGTGAATGTGCGTAAACCTGAAGATTCTTGTGATTATGGACTGTGGACCGGCATAGGCCTTTCCAAAACACCAACAGAACTTAAATCATTTATAAAGGTCGTTGTATACTGCGTTCTAAATAAATGTCTGCAAGGCGTGAAGGATGAAGATTGTGGAGCCTGCTTAATACGTGCTGGGGGGCAAAAACACCACGATTGCTTGATATGGGGACATAAGGAAATACAGCAGAAACTCAAAAAAAACTTGTGACATGCTATGCCTAGGACGTGTGGTAAATGTAGTCACATTTGTAGGCTATAAAATGAAAATATTGATGCTTTGTAATGAAAGCATTAATATAATCATTGATTTAATCAGAGATATTAAAACCTCTATAAACGGGCCACGGCTACTCAACAGATTGGTCAATGTCATGAGAGATGGTACATATGTAGAGATTGTAAATGATTTAATCCGTGACACCGATTATAAATCATTCTTCAAAAGAAATGCTTTTTAAAACATGTTTTGTTTTTTATTCTCGGGATTGTGGGAAATACAATGTGTAATGGTATGTTTGTTTGTATAAAAGTTTAAACATTTTATTGTTGTAAAATAAAGATTTTCTTAAAAAAAAATAAAAAATATAAAATGTGTGGTGTGTTTTAGAAATGTATTATCAACCCAAACTAAAACAATAGAAGGTGTGACAGGTTATAAGGAACTAGGTTCTAGACACGTAGGGGTCATTTTGGTGTCTAAATTGACTAACCAAGACAAACAAGTTCTATCAGAGGTCTTAGACATACAATAAAGCCTTTGTGAACGGATAACCTCTATAGAGGGGATTGTAAGTGTATAAAATAAACTATGAGAAGACCAGCAAGCATTCTGGTTTTTGTGGGTGCTACGCCGGGCCCCCGGATATATCAACTGCTAACATGGTGTGTAGAAAAGGGGCTTTTATTTTTGGTTTTAGGGATATCGTTTTTTCTTTCTCTGAATCTACCATTGCATTTAAAAACAGGAACGGGGATCTGATGGTAGAAATAAACTATCTCTTACCAGAAAAAGACAACGGATATTAAACAGTAAGTGACAAAAGTATTATATGGCACATATGTTGGTTTTTAAAAACAGCATGTACAAAACATTCTTTTTTCGTTATGATTAGACCAAGAAACGGCTGGAGAGCCCACATCTTCTACATCGACATGTTCTAACCAACAACCGGCTCCTTACCGGAAGCCAAAAGATAAACGAAATAGTAGGTATCCTGGTTTTGTAAGGAGACTAGGGTTAAAAGAAAATGTCATTACTTTTATAATGGTTGATGGGGAAAAAGTATTAACGGTTATGCTATGTTATAAATTGTAGATCGGGAAAATGTTAGAAAGTCACAAACAGACACCGTGAAGCCGACAGAAAAAGTTTAACAGCACAGAAGCACAGCCGGACAGCACAGAAGAAGGAGAATGTTATGAAGTTGATAATTATTCTGATAGCAGCAAAAAGTGTCAGAGGATGGTTCAAATAAGGGTGCATTAGGTCCTTCTGAAGATTCAGAACCAATCAACTATGTCCAATTTGTGAAAAGATGGGATCGTAAACTGGACAAGTTTCATGGTGTGCTTTATTCAGAAGAATTTCGTTTCATTAATTTAGACAGGATAACATCATTAAGTGATGCTCAAAATGCTATACGCCAAGGCATCCAACATATCCTGGACGATGTTAACAGCAGAGTATCGCCCGGTGACTACGTACAAGTGCACCTACATTCGTCACTTTTTCACAACTCCTTGTTTTCTGGTAAATTAAATCCCGAATCGCTAGATGCTGATGATTTCTTAGACCAGGTTGCTAAAATCCTTCAAAGTCACAGAGAAATACAGGTCTGTGATTTATTCCGTGTTGTTGTACTTGTAATAAGAAACAAGGGTGGTGGGGGGTCGTAGGGTGTTAAAATCTATACTGTTTAGCCAGATTTTGCAGAAAAAAGGATGTATTTAATAGATTTGAATAACACAGGTAATAACCTGTGTTTTGCCGGTAGCCTTACAGCCCTTATATCCCCCGTAAAACTCACAGATGCTGAACTGTTAATAGGTGCTGAAAAGCTACATAATGATTTGGGGTGGTCGGTACATAAAAAAGTCATGCTCGATGATGTAGCAACCATAGAACAACATTTAAAGATAAATATAAGAGTTGTGTTTTATACAAACTCTTGGTGTTGCTTTAAAACATCAGACCAGCCCATTTATCCAAAAAACGGTTTTCTTATCGCTACATGACGATCATTTCTACGGCATAACCGATGTCAAAAAATTCCATGGTGAGCGTAATTTCTGTACTTTTTGCCAGAAGCCCTATAGTCACGACCACTCCTGTACATTATGGTGCCGTCTTTGTTCGACACAGACATGTTTGAACAATGACGGTATACAGCAGAGGTGTCCTAACTGCAAGATGTGTTGTCGCTCTAAAGACTGTTTAGATAGACATACGCAGCTGGCGCAGAAAAAAGAAGTGGAGTGTTTATCTAAAACACTGTGTCTGAAATGTGAGTCCTATGTGAACGAAAAAACATAAATGTAAGGGTAGGATGTGTAAGCTATGCCGTGAACCCTTAAGCGGTGATGACATACACTTATGTTTTATGACACCCATCGATAAACTCAAAACATCTGAAAAGTATATTATTTACGATTGCGAGTGTATGCAGGAAACAGGCTGGCACATTCCTAATTACATATATGCCGAGGACTTGTACGAAACAAGAAAATGGGAATTCAAGGGTCTAGAGTGTATTTTTGCTTTTATACAGGTTTTTTTTGTGATAAAAAATTTAAAGTTTTTTTTCGTCTAGGATTGTGTCAATATTCTGTTTGATCAGTGTTTCCATGAGTTTACAGACTATAGACGTGAGACTCACTGGTCTGTAGTTTGCTGTCTCTGTCCTGCAGCCCTTCTTGTGGAGTGGGATTACATTAGCGGTTTTCCAGTCCAAGGGGACCCTTCCTGCGCTTAGGGAAAGATTGAAAAGAACAGATAATGGTTCAGCCAGGACTTCCCTTAACTCCCTGAGCATTCTGGGATGTAGGTTATCCGGTCCCATGGCTTTGTTTACTTTGAGTCTTGATATTTCTTCGTAGACGCTACTGGGCGTAAATTCGAAATCTTGAAATGGGTCTTTCTGATTATCTCCTTTCTGCAGCTGTGGACCAGCTCCCGGCATTTCGCGGGTGAACACTGAACAGAAGTATTGGTTTAGTAGTTCTGCCTTCTCAGAATCTGATTCCGCAAAGTTACCGTCCGATTTCTTCAGGCGTACTATCCCATCTTTATTTCTTTTCCTGTCGCTAATATAGCTGAAGAAAGATTTATCCCCTTTCTTAATTTTCCGTGCTAGCTCTTCCTCCATTCGGAGTTTGGCTTCTCTGACTGCTGTTTTGACAGCTTTAGATCTCTCTAGATAGTCCTCTTTTGCCCTCTCTCTGCCTAAGTGTTTGTAGGTGATAAATGCGTCTTTTTTCTGCTTAACTAGGTCTGAAATTTCTTTACTGAACCATTGGGGTCTTTTGTTTCTCCTGCGTTTATTTACTGTTTTTATGTATCGGTCTGTTGCTTCGTGTAGTATGGACTTCAGAGACATCCACATGTCCTCCACATTGTCAGATCTTGCTTGTTTATGTAGCTCCTGATGGACAAAATCTCCCATGCGGTTGAAGTCTGTGCCTCTAAAGTTGAGAACCCTTGTTGCTGTGTTTGTCTTAGGAAAACCTTTCTTGAGGTTGAGCCATACCATATTATGGTCGCTGGAGGCTAGTGTGTCTCCTACTGAGACTTCCGTGACGCTATCTCCATTGGTGAGAACTAGGTCTAGTAATGCCTGGTCCCTGGTGGGCTCCAATACCAATTGCTTGAGATTTGCTACCTTTATGGAGTTTAATATTCTTTTGCTGCTACCCGTAGTCGCGGAGAGTGTGTTCCAATCTGCATCTGGCATGTTGAAGTCTCCTAGCATTACTGAGTCCCCGCGCAGTGTGATGTTCTCTATGTCCTCGATTAATTCTATGTCTTTGTCCTCCTGTTGCCTGGGAGGTCTATATATCACACCAAGGTATAGGCATTTTTCCTTTCCTCTGGCCAGGTTCACCCAGATGGATTCCCCGGTGTATCTAACATCTGTGATTCTGGTGGTTTTGATGCTTTCCTTAGTGTATAGTGCTACTCCTCCCCCCAATTTTCCCACTCGGTCGCAACGAAGTAGGTTGTACCCTGGTATAACCATATCCCACCCATGCGATTCTGTGAACCAGGTTTCAGATATCGCTATCACGTCAAGATCAGCGTTTGCTATCTCAGTCTCTAATTCTAGAATTTTATTGCCCAAGGCCTATATTTCCTGCACCTAGGATTCTTTGTGAATTGCAGCCAGCATTGCCTAATGATGCCGAAGGCCGGCACCGCCCCTGACCACTGCTGGCCTTTGACATCGCTACGTGCCACGGACCAAGGCACAGTCAGGTAGGCCATGTAGGAGGGGGATTTATTTTTCATGAGTTTTTAATTGAATTTTAATGGCGCAACCAAGTATCGTGCCACTTAAACACAATTAAACTAATTAAGTTAGGCAGCGGTAATGAGGCTACTGCCGCCTAACTTAAAGCGCCGCATTGAGAATCTGGCCCTTAGGCTATAAGTGGTATGCAAATACTAAAATAAATAAATAAGTATGGGGGAGTAGGTACAGTGTGGAGGGAGGGTCGAGGCGTTAGGTGTGTGTGGGGGTATATTGTATATATATTTGGAGTGAGTGTGTGTGTGTGTGCACGCGTGCATGTGACGGTCATCAGCATTCCACAACCAGTTCTGTTTAAAGGGCATTGTTTGGGGGGGGGGAACTCAGTTCCCTCAAAATGCTTTTTCCTGATGCTTTTAGTGTTGGAACTTGTCCACAATATTAAGGTTTTCTATCTGTATAAAAAAGGTATCTATTTGATTTCGCTCATACCTTTTCAGTAGCAGCTTAAAATGAGTTACTTACAGGCACACTAGGTAATTTCTCTGTCCCTAGAGGACTTACAATATAAAGGTCCTCTTTTACTAAGCTGCCTTTCCAATGTGCTAAGCCCATTTCTAGCGCAGCTGTCAATAAGGGCTTTTGCTATTGGTTGCATTTCTGCCCATGTGCTGTTAGCATTAGCAGGTGGCCATTTATAAAAGTTAACACAGGAGCGCTTACCATCTAAGCGCAGGGATCTCAAAGTCCCTCCTCGAGGGCCGCCATCCAGTCGGGTTTTCAGGATTTCCCCCCATGAATATGCATTGAAAGCAGCGCATGCACATACATCTCATGCATATTCATGGGGGAAATCCTGAAAACCCGACTGGATGGCGGCCCTCGAGGAGGGACTTTGAGACCCTTGATACAAGGGCTTTGGGGCAGTTACCACAGTGGCAGCTGCTAGTGCGGCTTTGTAAAAGTGAATTAAAATTGCTCTTAGAATTCCATGTGGTGCCAATCAGCACCTAAGTCGAGGTGCCTATCCATGCCTAATGATGACTACCTGAAAAGTAGGTGTGATTAAGAACATAAAAATTGCCATACTGGGACAGACTAAAGGTCCATCAAGCCCAGCATCCTATTTCCAACAGTGGCCAACCAGGGTCCCAAAGAGTAGCAACATTCCAGAGCTGTGATTGTGATGTCATAATGCCTCATTCAATCGATGCCTAAGAGCCAAACTCATCAGTGATGTCACAATGGCTTCATTGTCCTAGACTTGGCTCACATAAGAACTGCCATACTGAGACAGACTGAAGGTCCATCAAGCCCAGCATCCTGTTTCCAACAGTGGCCAACCAGGGTCCCAAGTACCTCGCTAGATCCCAAGTAGCAAAACAGATTCTATGCTGCTTATCCTAGGAATAAGCAGTGGATTTCCCCAAGCCTAGGGACTTCTCTTATAGGAAATTATCCAAACCTTTTTTAAAACCCCGCTAAGCTACCTGACTTCACTACATTCTCTGGCAACGAATTCCAGAGTATAATTACACATTGTGTATTTTCCCTGGTTTGTTTTAAATCTACTACTTAGTAGCTCATCCTAGTATTTTTGGAAAGAGCGAACAAGTGATTCACATCTACTCTTTCCACTCCACTCAGTAATTTATAGACCTCTATGATATCAAGTTTAAATTGGTTATACCGCCTAATCAGGCTTCGAGGCGGTTTACACAGATAAAAAAGGGAAACATAAAAGAATACATAATCAAAGGGACAGGACACAAATATTAATTTAACACAGTAACCCACAGACAGGACTGAAATGATAAGGATGATGGGGAAGAACTACAATATTTATAGAGAAAAGAGGAAGTAGACAGGAACAAGAGGGAGGGAAAACACAACAACCGGCAGTAATGCAGGTCTAAAATGCATGTAAAACATCCTTAAAAGGACGATCATAGTCCAAAGGCGTCTTTGAAAAGGAATGTTCACCTGAGCCATCTCTTCTCCAAGCTGAAGAGCCCTAGCCACATTAGCCTTTTCTCATAGGGAAGTCGTCCCATCTCTTTTATCATTTTTGACACCCTTCTCTGAACCTTTTCTAATTCCGCTGTATCTTTTTTGAGATATGGTGACCAGAACTACACACAGTAGCCATACCATAGAGCAGTGGTCTCAAACTCAAACCCTTTGCAGGGCCACATTTTGGATTTGTAGGTACTTGGAGGGCCTCAGAAAAAATAGTTAATGTCTTATTAAAGAAATGACAATTTTGCATGAGGTAAAACTCTTTATAGTTTATAAATCTTTCCTTTTGGCTAAGTCTTAATAATAATATTGTCATTTATAGCTAAAGAGACATATGATCAAGAAACTGTTTTATTTTACTTTTGTGATTATGATAAACCTACAAAGGGCCTCAAAATAGTATCTGGCGGGCCACATGTGGCCCTGGACCGCGAGTTTGAGACCACTGCCATAGAGCGATACAAAGGCATTATAACATTTTTCATCTTTGTTTTCCATTCCTTTCCTGATAATTCCTAACATTCTATTTGCTGTCTTAGCAGCCACCGTGCATTGAGCTGAGGGTTTCAACGTATCCTCAACAATGACACCTAGATCCTTTTCCTGGGCAATGACTCCTAACACAGAACTCAGCATCCCATAGCTATAGTTTGTATTCCTCTTTCCCACATGAATCACTTTGCACTTGCTCACATTAAACATCATCTGCCATTTTGACGTCCAGTCTTGCAGTTTCACAAGGTCCTCTTGCAATTTTTTATAATCCTCTTGAGATTTAACAACTTTGAACAACTTTGTGTCATCAGCAAATTTAGGGCCTCTTCTATCAAATTGCACTAGCAGTTTTTAGCACAGAGAGCCGCCCTGAATGGCCCGCGCTGCTCCCAACGCTCATAGGAACTCTATGAGCCTCGGGAGCAGCGCGGCTCTCGGCGCTAAAAACTGCTAATGCAGTTTGATAAAAGAGGCCCTTAATTATCTCACTAGTTATTCCCATCTCTAGATCATTGATAAATACATATGTTAAAAAGCAGCGGTCCCAGCACAGACCCCTGTGAAACCCTACTATTTACCCTTCTCCATTGAGAATATTGACCATTTAAACCCACTCTCTGTTTTCTGTCTTTCAACCAGTTCTCAATCCATAATCTTTGGGCTGAAAAAATGGGATCACATTACTCCCTACTACCTAAAACTACACTGGCTACCCCTGGAGGCGAGAGTGCTGTTCAAGTTTGCCTGCCTCTGTTTCAAATCCATCCATGGTTCAACCCCTTTATACATGTTCCCCCACTTTACCATGTATCGTCCATCCAGACCCACTCGCAAAGCTCATCTCTTCAGCCATCCAACTCTAAAAGCCTGCCGTTACAAAAGACACCTGAACAAAACTCTTGCCTTCCAAGCAGGTCATCTTAATGTCTGGCTGTGTAATATTTTCTCGCACTCTTCATCCTACCGAAACTGCAGAAAATTATTAAAAACTAATCTATTTAACCGATTTGTGTAGCCCAAGACTCCTACCCTACCCTTCCCCCCTAGACCTCCTTTATCCTCCCTTCCCGCTCACCTTCTCCTGACCCTTACATGGCCCCAGCCCCCCTTCTTACCTCTATTAATTGTATCTATTCTGCTGATTGTTCCACTTACTGATTGTACTTGCTGATTGTACCTTTTCTCTGATTGTACCCATTCGCTGATTGTCCAGCTCTTCTTCACTGTAAACCGCCTCAAACTTCTATGGCTTTGGTGGTATATAAGAAATAAATTATTATTATTATTATTATTATTATTAAAAGGACATTACCTCCCATCCCATGACTTTCTATTTTCCTCAGAAGTCTTTTATGAGGATATAGGTGCTGAGATAGGCATCATGCCTTATAGCATGTCATTTTCTTTTTGTTCTTAATCTGAGTGAATTTCCATCCCTTTTCATAGAGTTATGATACCTTCAGACAGATGGACAGACAAACATTGATTCTTTTCAACATCCAGTACTTTGGAAACAATAGAATGCATCACTTAGAACTGGTGTGTTGACCTTTATTTCTATATAAAAGACTATGAATTTATATTTCAAAGTAATAGACATTTTTGATATGTCCCTTGTGCTCTTTTTGAAAGGTCATTTGTGCACATTAGTGTGAATATACATTATATTAGATATTATAATCATTCATGTTTTAACAGGTTATAATAGCAAATCTTATTTTCCTGTATAGGTCACTATAAGCTTTCTGCTAAGAGCTCTCACTCAGTGGAATCAAATTATGTACAGTATGATATGGAGCCTGTTATTTTGAGCCAAAAAGCATTGTGTAAGTTGTAGAGGGATATTGGCAGGGTTAAAATTCATCACATGAGTCAGAAACACTGTTCCCTCTAAGCCAGGGGTGTCAAAGTCCCTCCTCAAGGGCTGCAATCCAGTTGGGTTTTCAGGATTTCAGGATTTCCCCAATGAATATGCATGAGGAATTGTTTTGCGAACTGGAGGGGGAGGGGGTGACTCTTCCTATTAGGCGGCTTCTCCGCAGCCTACCTGGGGGCTCGGGAGGTCACGTCTTGCTGCTCCGGTTCCGTGCCATGGGTTGCAGCAGTGGGACCTTCATTCCTTTTGGCCGGGTCTGGGAGTGGGGGGACCTTCCACTTCTTTCCGGGAAGACCGAGAGGAGAGCACAGGCCTGGGAGGCGGTGGCTTTCTGTGCATGCACAGAGGATGCCTTCGGGCAGCACTGTCGGCGGGCTCGCCACGTGGCGCCCGCTTTGCGCACCTCCAGCTCTCCAGTGGCCTTTGACCCAGAGTTGCCCATCGGCCACTGCAACAGGTTCATGCGAGCTCCCCATTGGCGACCCCAGCACTGCCTGGAGGTGTTAGAGGACAGCTGCACTGGTGTTTTTGCCTGGGTGGTCCACAAGGCGTTTGCAGTGAGCCAACTTTATAACTCGGTGCTTGCTTGCGGGGGATGCTGGTCCTTCGCGTACCGGCAAGAGATTTTTGCGGACCGGCACCAGTCCATGGACCGGTGGTTAAAGAACACTGCTATAAAGGGAATGCACCTTTTATATAATTGATTCCTGCTTCTAAATTTGAGTGCCAGAAATGTACCTGCAGAAACTGAAACGATCAGATCCCAATTTGTATTAGCCTCGTTCTGCTGTCCTGACTACAGATGCATCCGGGTACACCTCTTTAGAAAGAAATCACACACACACACACAAACGCACATGCAAATAGGCAAAAAGATGTCTCTCTCTCCTGTATTCAGAGTACTGCATGCACCTTTTATAGCATTTCACATAGGTCAGGTTTTTTTAGCATATGACTGTAGGAAAGACCATATATGGTAACAGGATACATAAAAGCAACTAGAAAAAGATAGCAAACATAAGGGGGGGGAATAGTGGGAAGTTTCCATTATAGCATATAATACTGTCTTGTCTAAGGTCTAGCAATGTTTCTTTTGTAACAAATGTTTCTTATCAAAACATGTCAACTACAGAACAAAATGGGGACACAGAGCTCAGAACACAAAAAGAAAAGACCTTGTGGGTTCTTGGCAAAATGATGTTTCAGCAGTTCCTTTTACACAAGCAGGAATAGAAAAACTTACAAAGAATATATGTGCCCCTTCAGAAACCTGGCGTACATGCCAGTGCTCAAGGTAAGGGCACTGAGGCAGTATTCTGCAACTCTATGCACAACTTTTCAGAATGCCCCAATGTGCCCAGTTGTACACTAGTAGAGTTTGATGCCAAACCTCATAGAACAGTGCACAGTCATATGTAAGTCTGTCACTTAAGTACTATTCGGTAAATACAAAATTATCATGCATATGGGAAGGATCTAGACAGGGCTTCCATTTATGTGTGTAATTTACAGAACACTCAGGCACATCACTGCCACATTTAGATACCCCACATTTCTGCCAGCTTTATGGCTGGTATAAATTAGGGCGCCCGTCTAGATACTGGGTTATGCTAGTATTCCATAATGGAATCTTGGAGCCTAGGCTCTGTTAATTGACTAGGCTCCTACCACAGACCGTTGGGATGCCCGTTACAAAATTATCTCTAACCACTTAGGGGGGCATTCTATAAATAGCCCCAAGATTTTGGCACCGGTCCTGCAAGTTGAATGCTATATATGGAATAGTGCCAGCTCCCACAGAGATTTTGGATCAGTGTTTACCTTCAATCCATACAGACTATTGTTCTTTTTCTGTTTGCGGTTCAATTAGATACCGTGCCAACCTAGGACCCCTGATGAAGGCGTGTTAACCGAAACACAGACCTTGTCAGGTCCCTAGGTTTGTGTATAGGTGGTAACATCTCATGTGTTCGAAACTATGTAAGGATTAAAACATCGGTGTACTGGAAAAGCATTGGGATCATAACCCTAAGAGAACTGAGGAAAAAAAAGAAGTTATGATCACCTGGAACATCCCCATCCTGACTGTTAACAAGCTAGATGCCAAAAAACTGAATATAGTGGTAAAACAGAAAAACACCAGAACAGCACTGATTAGAGGTTTCAATCCCAAGTAGTTACTCAGTGAATTGCGTGGATAGAGGAAATATTTTCAAGTACCAAGAAATGCAGTCCGAGACTACAAAAATGTGGCAGAGAAAGGTGCAGAAATATTCTCCATCATTTTGGATGCCATAGGATTGATTACAAAGAACTCCCAAGCACACCTGGATAAATTGTCTTTCTATATTAGATATACTTTATAGAACAGTGGTCTCAAACTTGCTGCTCAGGGGCCACATGCGACCCGCCAAGTACTATTTGAGGCCTTCAGTGTGTTTCTTATAATCACAAAAGTAAAATAAAACACTTTCTTGATCATATGTCTCTTTAGCTATAAATTACAATATTATTATTAAGATTTAGCCAAAAGGAAAGATTTATAAACTATAAAGAGTTTTACCTCATGCAAAGTTGTCATTTCTTTAATAAGACATTAACTATTTTTTCTGAGGCCCTCCAAGTACCTACAACTCCAAAATGTGGCCCTGCAAAGGGTTTGAGTTTGAGACCACTGGTATAGAAGGAAGCTCTCTTTGGCACAACAGTGAGAGGTAGCAGTAAATTTGAGAGACTGAACCAGTCACAGAAACCTGAACATAGAAACTAGATAGGCCAAACATGAACATAGGCCAAACTAGATAGGCCAAACATGAAGATAGAAACTAGACAGGCCAAATGGCCTATCTAGTCTGCCCATCCGTAGTAACCATTATCTCTTTCTCTCTCTAAGAGATCCCTTGTGACTATCCCAGGCTTTCTTGAAATCAGACACAGTCTCTGTCTCCACCACCTGTACCGGGAGACTGTTCCACACATCTACCATCCTTTCTGTAAAAAAAGTATTTCCTTAGACTACTCCGGAGCCTATCACCTCTTAACTTCATCCTATGACCTCTCATTCCAAAGCTTCCTTTCAAATGAAAGAGACTTGACTCATGCGCATTTACATCACATAGGTATTTAAACGTCTCTATCATATCTCCCCTCTCCCACCTTTCCTCTAAAGAATATAGATTGAGATCTTTAAGTCCCCATATACCTTATGATGAAGACCATGCACCAATTTAGTAGCTTTCCTCTGGACCGACTCCATCCTTTTTATATATTTATGAAGTTGTGGTCTCAACCATAAGCTTATCTTTCCATACAAGATATTTCCTGTTCGTAGGAAGTCCTTGAACCAGTTCAGAATGGTGTCTACTATACCTATTTCATTTAATTTAGTTAGAAGTAGATGATGGTTAGTAGAGTGGAAGGCAGCTGATATATCGAATCAATCCTGTGCAATCCTGGGGCTCTCTCTGGTCCAAAAATGTCCATTTATGCTGACTGTAATAGCAGTTGTTGTGACGTGGTCACCTGAACACCAGGAGGTGGACCAAAAACACCAACTTATTTCACATCGAATACAGAACCAATGATAAATATTCTTTGTGTTGTCAAAGTGTACCCTGAGGTCTTTTTTCTTGTTTTTTTCCTCCTGAGGTCTTTTTTTCTTTTGGTTTTAATTAAATGCCTTCATAAAATATTTTCATGAATTTCAATGTTATGCTTTTGCTGCATATCTTGAGTGAAAATTACCTTAGTAAAACCAGTTTCAGCAATGATTACAGTAAAAATAGAATAGTTTGGATCTGAACAGTGAACCTGGAAATCATCCGTATAACAGGAGCAACCTCATTCTTTTAGGGGTGAAAAATGCCAATAATACAAAGACTTTGCAATTACTCTCTCCACATCATTGTTTTAGGGACTCACCCTTTTCCCTTTCAGTAACCTGTTTGAGCACATTTGATTTCAGTTTTAAATAGGAAGTGCAATTTATTGAATTTATTCATAATAAATATTAACTCAGGCCACAAATTATATGCTGCTTGGCCATAATTTGTTTCACTCAGAATTGAAGAGTGAAACCAAGTAATGAACTACTCATTACCTACGCTTCAGACCTTCTAATGGAGCAAAGCCAGGAAACATGTAATAGAATTCTTCTAAAGACGTTAACATATTATTTTCTCTAGAAGTCAATGGAGTCAAAATATTAGATCTACTCTAGTACCAGAAAAGTAACAGCTTCATTTGGCGAAATACTGTGGGGAGTCAATTCTGTGGAATGCTCCAAAATTCTGTCACCTCTATCTCTTCAATATCACCAAAATTTGCCCCTTCCTCTCCGAGCACACTACCCAGACCCTTGTCCAAGCTCTCATAACCTCATCCTTAGATTACTGTAATTTTTGAACTGGTGTCGCCTTTCCCCCTAGCAATCTGTGCAAAACTCTGCTGCACAACTCATCTTCTACCAACCTCACCCCTCTCCTTAAGACACCTCTCTGGCTCCCTATTCGCCATCGCATACAGTTCAAGCTCCTATTGCTGACCTACAAGTGTGTTCATTCTGCTGCCCCTCAATATCCTCTCTTCTCTCTCCTTATACACCTCCCAGAGAAATCCACTCCTCAGATAAGTCGCTTTTAGCATTACCCTTCTCCTCCCCTGCCAATTCCAGACTTTGCTCCTTTCATCTAGCTGTCCCCTATGCCTGAAATAAATTACCCGAGTTTGTCCATCAAGCCCCTTCCCTTGTTTAAAAGCAGACTGAAAACCCCCTTTATGATACAGCCTTCAATCCTTAACCCTACTCCACTGCCCTCCAACTCAGCCAGCTGATTAACCATTCCCCTTAACTGTATCCATGGCATCCTGTTTGTCTCTCTTGGCTGTTTAAATTGTAAGCTCTTTTGAGCAGGGACTGTTTCTTCTTCTTTGTTACTCTGTGCAGCGCTGCGTGCATCTGGTAGCACTATAGAAATAATTAATAGTAAATGCATCTCGCTGAGTGTGAATTCTATAATAGAATCTGGAAGCTCATATTCCGTTCTAGAACATCATAAGTTGCCATTTATGTGTTGACATTTAGGGAACAACTACTTTCACTATGTATATAGGCACAAATACACAAAAAATGCAAGCATTTCATAACCTACACACATAAATGTATGATATATAGGATTACCAGATTTTCTATAACGAAAATAAAATAAAATAAAAATATGTCCACTGATGTGATTATGTTGCCAGGACTGTAAACCATGATGAAAGATGAGAGACTGACTACATTAGTAATAAATGCCAGCGGGGAGAGAGCTGATGACAACTTAGAAAAACGCTCAGAAAAAGTGAAACTCTGAGGGGGGTGAATACCTCCCCTTGGGTAAGAGTTTACAATCCAATCATTGCATTTGCTATTTAGAGCATCACTCTCTGACCGCTGGTAAAACTCAATTGTTTCAATAGCTTTGATTGACAAAAAATTTGTTCAAAAGTATCATACACAAAATCTCTTGCTCATTGAACGATACTATACACTTATCTGTGCAAGCTTTTAAGGATTGTGGTTGTAAGGGCTCTAGGGGTCTCAACGTGGCCCCGTTTCGATAATCTTCTTCAGGAGACCCGATACTGCACACTCTGAAACCCTTTTGCTAACGTATCTTTTCAAGAGATGATCATTTGCCAAATTCAGAAAGTCCAAACGTTTGGACTTTCTGAATTTGGCAAATGATCATCTCTTGAAAAGATACGTTAGCAAAAGGGTTTCAGAGTGTGCAGTATCGGGTCTCCTGAAGAAGATTATCGAAACGGGGCCACGTTGAGACCCCTAGAGCCCTTACAACCACAATCCTTAAAAGCTTGCACAGATAAGTGTATAGTATCGTTCAATGAGCAAGAGATTTTGTGTATGATACTTTTGAACAAATTTTTTGTCAATCAAAGCTATTGAAACAATTGAGTTTTACCAGCGGTCAGAGAGTGATGCTCTAAATAGCAAATGCAATGATTGGATTGTAAACTCTTACCCAAGGGGAGGTATTCACCCCCCTCAGAGTTTCACTTTTTCTGAGCGTTTTTCTAAGTTGTCATCAGCTCTCTCCCCGCTGGCATTTATTACTAATGTAGTCAGTCTCTCATCTTTCATCATAAATACTTTTACTGACTAGGGCTTTCATATATGAGTCCCTGTATTTTTTTGTAAGGACTGTAAACCAGGCATAGAATTTGTTTAAAAATGCCATCATGGAAGCCCAGATCAGATGTATTCCACGTATTAACAAAGGTGGAAAGAAGAGAAAACGAGAGCCAGCATGTTTAAAAGGTGAAGTGAAAAGGCTATTAGAGCAATAAAAAAAAAATCCTTTAAAGAATGGAAAAAGGATCCAAATGAAGAAAATAAGAATAGACATAAGCACTGACAAGTTAGATGCAAAGTATTGATAAAGAAAGCTAATTAATAATATGAAGAAAAATTTGCCAAAGAGGCAAGAACTCATAGTAACAATTTTTTTAGGTACATCAGATGCAAAAATCCAGTGAGAGAATCCAATGGACTGTTGGATGATCAGGAAGGCTGAGGCTATAGCAGAGAGACTGAATGAATTCTTTGCTTCCGTTTTCATGGAAGAAGATGTAAGAGATCTACCTAATGGTTTTTAAGGGTGATGATGTGGAGGAACTGAAAGAAATCTCGGTGAAGCTGGAAGATGTACTATGCCAAATTGACAAGTTAAAAAGTGATAAATCACCTGGACTGGTTGGTATACATCCCAGGGTACTAAAAGAATTCAAATATGAAATTGCTGACCTGCTGTTAGTGATCTGTAACCTGTCACTAAAATTGTAAGGTGGCTAATGTTACACCGATTTTTTAAAAAGGGGTTCCATGGGAGATCTGGCAAAATTACAGACCAGTAAGCCTGACTTCAGAGCTGGACAAAATAGTGGAAACAATTATAAAAAATAAAATTGTGGCACACTTAGACAAACATGATTTAATGGGACAGAGTCAGCATGGATTCAAGGGAGATCTTGCATCGCCAATTTGCTCGACTTCTTTGAAGGTGTGAATAAACATCCTGGGAGTCCTGCTGGGGAGTCCTGCCAATTCAGCTGATTGTGGATTCCCCTTCCCTGATCAGGTGAACTGGCAGGTAGGGGAATCAGGGGCTTTTTTTTTTTTACAGGTAGGCAGACAAGAGGAGGAGCTGTGCTAGCGATTGCTCTGAGCAAACGCCAAGCACAGTTCCTCCCCAGAGGAAGGGCCTTAGGCGCCAGAGCCAATCAGGGTCTTAAGCCCCTCCTCAGTGCATCCCATGATGCACAAGGAAGAGGAAGGCCCGCCATTTTGAAGAGGCAGGCCTGCCAGGTAGGAAGGAGTGGGTATCCCTCCTACCCATCGTCAGAATAAGATAGGGAGGTCCTGGACCTATGGCAGGAGGGAGAAAGCATCCATCCTGCCATTTTTTTTTTTTTTTTTTAATTTGTATAAATTTAATGATTACAATATCAAATGATACCAGGAAAAAAGGATTCTTACACAAAATTTAAACAATATTTGTACATACAAACAAAATTCCTTTCCAAGCCCACAATAATGGGGAGACATGCTACCGATTCTTTTTATACAAAAAAAATAAGAAGAAAACTAAGAATTGGTTCTTGATTCATCTTTATGAATCTTAAACCCTTTCCTACCATTTGGGATTTTTACAACCCCCAATTTCTCAGTTATGAAACACATTAAAGAATAAAACTCATTTCTGTTCTCTAGTTAAAAATTGTTGCAGTTGAATGGGATCCCAAAACACATATTCAATGTCTTGTATTTTAACAAGACATTTGCATGGAAATTTTAGATAGAATGATGCCTCAAGAGCTAACACTCTTGTTTTTAATTTTAAAAATTCTTTCCTTCTTAATTGCGTAGCTCTTGATACATCAGGAAAAATTCTAACCAAGTCTCCACAAAATTTTATCAACCTACTAGCTGATGTCCCGGCGTTGCACGGGTATTTAATTATAGCAATAACACTGTAAATGGATTCAAATAAAAATACTTTATAGTGGTGAATGAAATTATTGTTTTACAGCTTAATAAAAAGTACAATATTCAAATAATAATGTGAAATATTTGACAAAATGAATACAATACAACTAACGCAAAACGTGATTATAAACAACATTTTTAGTTTCACCTTCAGGAGCAAGAACATATAAATTGTTGGGTGAACCCACCCTTGAGCAAGCAACATGGAGTTGTGGGCCGAGAGACCCCCAGAACATATCACCCCAGGTAGTGAGGGATCTGCATACCAAGTTTTGTTCAAATCGGTCAAGCCGTTTTTGAATTACTGTGAGAATGGCAGCTTTTTACATTTTTTCCATTGACATGAATGGGTGATATCTGATTTTCTGTTTGTAGCTCCACCCATGTGTGCAGGTGGGCCGCGAGACCCCCAGAACATATCACCCCAGGTAGTGAGGGATCTGCATACCAAGTTTCGTTAAAATCGGTCAAGCCGTTTTTTTTTGTTTTTTTTATATAATTCTTTATTCATTTTCATATTTCACATGAAGTGTACAAAATATTGAGTTACAACTAATGAATACACAATATCACTTTTATATCTATTACATAATATTCTGAACAAATTTTTTATCCCCTCTCCCACCCCCCACCCTTCAAGTACTTTCCAATCACCTTATACATATTGTATACCATATTATAACATGTTATGTAAAATTATTTTCACTACCCCCCCTCCATGTGTGCCATAACGAAGACAAGAAAAAGAAGAAAAGAAGAAGATAAATCCTACTATTCATTCAGTAAAATACTTTGTCAATGGCCCCCATATTTTTATAAATTTAGGATATGTCCCTCTTTGTATTGCTATTACTCTTTCCATTTTGAATATATGACAAATTGTATTCCACCAAAATATATAATTAAGGTTACTATGATTCTTCCAGTTATTGGTTATATGCTGAATGGCAACCCCTGTCATGACTAGTAAAAGCTTGTTATTTTCTGGTGAAATTTGACTTTTTTTTCTCATCATCATTCCAAATAACACTGTATCATATGATATTGCTACATGATTTTCCATCAATTTATTAATTTGTGGCCAAATTGCATTCCAAAAACTTTTAATGTAGGGACAATGATACAGTAAATGATCCAACGTCCCAGGTTCCAGATTACAGTGCCAGCATTTATTGGACTTAGAACTATCTAATTTTTGCAAACGTGTAGGGGTCCAAAAAGCTCTATGTAATAAAAAGAACCAAGTTTGTCTCATAGATGCTGACACTGTACATCTCATTCTCCAAGACCAAATTAGTGGCCATTGAGATGCAGTAATTTGATGCTTAATCTCAATGCTCCAAATGTCTCTTAGACCATTTTTTGTTTTTTTATTCAAATATCCAGATATTAATTTATACCACAATGCGGCTTGATGCCCTAGGAAGTCTGCTTGGAAGCATAAGAACTCTAAACTATATTGATTATTCAATGTTTTCCATTCAGGGAACCCAACCTGAATGGCCTGCTTCAATTGCAACCATTTAAAACTTTGTTTTTTACTAAGACCAAATCTATGTTGCAATTGTGAAAATTCCAGCAGTTTACCTTCCGAAATAACATCATTCAGAGATCTAATGCCTGCAATAATCCAGTCCTTCCAAAGGATTTGAGCTCCGCCAATTTTAATCTTGGAGTTTATCCATAAAGACTGATTAGTTGACTTGTTTATTGGGACAGGTGTTAATTTACTAATAAACCTCAACGTTTTCCAAGTATCCATTAATATCTTATTTTCTCTGTATCTTCTAGGCATGTTGATACTTGGAAGGTGAACTAAATTTAGGGGAAACATAAGGCGCCATTCCAAATATAACCAATCCGGTGCATTATCTATCAGTTCTGGGAGGATCCAATACATACCCTGACGTAAAATATAGGCTTGATGGTACCTATAAAAATTTGGAAAATTTACCCCTCCCTCCTTAATTGATTTTTGCAAAGATACCAAAGCTATTCTATGCGTTTTACCAAGCCAAAGAAATTTCGTTAAAATGCTATTAAGCTTTTTATAAAAGGACCCCTGAAAATAAATAGGTATCATACTCATTTGGTAGCAAACTACAGGCAAGATCATCATTTTAATAGTTTGAACTCTCCCCCACCAAGAAAGATGTAACGGATTCCATTGCTCACATAACTCTGTAACTCTTTTCAATACAAATTTTTCATTTTCTTTTACTGTATCTTCAATTGTATTTTTAACTTGAATGCCAAGATATTTAAATCCTTCTTCTTTCCATATGAACGGAAAAGCGTCAAATAATCCTTTTACACAATGAACATTTAAAGGTATAAGTTCAGACTTACTCCAATTAATTTTATAACCTGAAAATTTGCCAAACATATCAATTAATTCCAATAGACAAGATAAGGTAGACTCTGGATTCCTCAAATAAAGTAAAATATCATCCGCATAAGCCGAAATTTTATATTCCATATCAGAATATGGAATACCCTGTATCCCCCTTGCTGTATTGCTAACAATAAGAGTTCTAATACAACATCAAATAACAAAGGAGATAAAGGACAACCTTGTCTAACTCCCCTCTGCAATTGAAAACCATCAGATATCATATTATTAATATTTAATCTTGCAATCGGGAAGCTATACAATGTTTTTACCATTTGTATAAATCCAGAACCTATACCAAACCATTCTAAAGCCTGATACATAAAATTCCATTCTACCCTATCAAACGCTTTTTCTGCATCCAAGGAAACTGTAAAAGCCGGTTCATCCATTTTTTTGATAAATTTAACATATGAAACAATAATCTAGAGTTATTAGAGGAATGTCTTTTAGCAACGAAACCCGTCTGATGCGTGTCTATAATATGTGGGAGAGCTTTGGCTAATCTCAAAGCCAAAATTTTCGCCAAAAGTTTATTATCCACATTTATTAAAGATATAGGCCTGTAGTTTGAAACCAAAGTAGGATCTTTATTTGGCTTAGGCAAAACAATTACTATTGATTCAGCCATAGTACCTTTAATATCACCTTTTATAAGTTGTGTCTGATATAAATTTAGTAAATATGGGGAAAGGACATTTTGAAATGTTTTATAAAATTCTACTGTATAACCATCACCACCTGGAGCGGATCCAACTCTAAGAGATCTCAACGCTGTTTCTAATTCTTTTAATGATATAGGTTCATCTAAACTCCGTTTTATATGATCAGGAACCTTAGGTCCAATAATTAAATCTAAAAAATTTTTACCATCTTTTTGCCTCTCCAAATAAGGCTCGGAAGAATACAGGTCCTTATAAAATTTTAGAAATTGCTTTAAAATTATATCCGTTTGATTGGTTATTATACCATTATCATCTATTATCCCATAATTTGCCAATAATCTTCCCGCCTTATTAGAATTTCCATAATACATTGTCTGTTTGGAAAACAAGTCTCTTCTTATCATTTTTGAAGCTAATTCGTTATATTTACCTTTTGCTTTCAAAAGAGCTTGTAATACATCATGTTCCCATTTGCTTACCAATTTAGTTTCTAGTATTTTAATTTCTTTTTCTAACTCTATATACTGTTTTTTAATCTGTTTCCTAACAAAAGCCGAATACGATATAATATGACCTCTCATAGTCGCTTTAAAAGCGTCCCATATATTTTCAATAGATGTATCTTCCACTAAATTAATTTGAAAGAAATCACTAATTTGTGTTTTAAAATTTTCCAAAAATTTTTCATCCACAAGCAATGCATTATCAAATCTCCAAAGAGGTCTTCTATTTTCTAATTGATCTAATTGTAAATCTATCCATACTCCCGCATGATCCGAAATGATAATGGGATCAATGGAAGCCTTAATCACTTGCTGCACCTTATGTGATGAAATAAAAATATAATCTATTCTTGAAAATGATTTATGAACCTGTGAACAAAATGAAAATTCCTGATCATTAAAATGAAGAATACGCCATATATCCTTCAAATCACATGATTGAACCAAATTATCTAAACCTAAAGATTTTATACTTTTACCTGGTTTTTTATCCATTAATGGATCCATTACAGCATTAAAATCTCCAGCCACCACTAAATTAGAAGCAGCCAATGGTAACCACATACTCTGCAATTTTTTAAAGAATTCTGATTGATTCGAATTAGGGGCATATATATTGAACAACGTCAGGGCATTATTTCCCATACTTATATCAACATGTAGCCATCTTCCATGTGGGTCCGAATTTACTATCTTAAAATTGGCCATACACTTTTTATTTATAAGAACTGCTACTCCTGCTTTTCTACCCTCTGCTGGAGCAAAAAAACATTCTTTCACCCACCCACCCGTTAGTTTCTGTGATTCCTTTATATTAAGATGGGTCTCCTGCAGACAATAAACATCCGCGTTTTGCTTCTTTAAAAATGATAATACCTTTTTCCTTTTGATTACATGATTCAGGCCATTGACATTAATAGAAAATATCTTAAAAGACATAATATATTTTATACTCCTTATCATAATCTTCCTCTTCCCTTCTTCCATAACTAAGATCTAAAAAACTTCTCCCCATGGCACACATTCTTACCTCCAAATTACCCAATCCCTTATTAATCTTTTCCTTAATCATCCTAGTAATATCTTTAATACCCACCTTCTTCCCCCCCTCCCCCCCCCCAATATAATGACTGCTTAAGGACACACATTGGACAGTAATCCAAACTTCCCCCTCCCCCCCAGGTAACCAATATTTATTAATAACCCCTTTATCCTTTATTGAGACAAACTCACTACCTCTCCACAATATATCTAATTATATCTCTCTTCTAATCATAAAACCTTTTTTCTTTTTTCCATTTTAAAGTAATTAATTTCTCTATCTATTATTTAATCTTTAGTCACATAACCATATTTATTTCCTAACATTCCATTAATGCATTTTTATCATTTCACCAATCTCTAATTCATTCCCCCAACATTTTATTTCATTCAAGAAAATTCTATCATAGTCATATATTTAATAAAAAGTATCATTTTCCTATATCTTATATTATCTAATCCATCTTCTCCTATCCTCCTTTAAATATCCAACAACAAATATCCATCTCTTCATATATTTCTGTTAAAAAAAAATTTCAATTTTATAAGTTTTTATCCCCTATTTGTATTTAAACATTTGTATTTCATTTTCAAAATAATTTTTCCCCCTTTTTATATTTCCTCTTCTCCAAATTAAATCCAATCTTTTTAAAACTATATTATCACAACATCAATCTTTACATTCCTTCAGCTACCAATAAATTCTTATGTATCTTTCTTTTATATTATTCATTTTCCTTTCCTTTACTTGCATTTAAATATCATATAACTTGTCCTTTCTATCATTAGTCCATTCTGCAATCTTTTCCTTATTGTCCTTTCATTCTTTACTTTCTCCTTTTCTGACTTATTAAATAAACTGAACTTTCATATTTATTTCTTATCTCCATCCATCCACTCTTAAAGACTTTTGACTGCCAATTGTCATTCTTTTTTTTTTTATATAATCCTTTTAGTCTATCAGTCCTGCTTTCTTCTTCTTCACATCTATTTATTTTCCTATTCAGTCTTCACTTTTCCTTTTGTGTTAATTTGTCCAGTCCTTTAATCCTTCTTGTTCATTCTTTACTCCAACCATCCATCTTTCAGTCTCCTAAAAGTTCAGTCTAATAACTTCACTTTAATGTCTTTCCAGTCTATCCTTCTTTTTACTTTCTTCTTTACATTCTTTTATTTTCTTTTTCACTTGTTCATTTTTATTTCCTGTTCTTTGTTGCATATTCTTCTTTTTCCAACAAACAAAAGTCCCATAGTTCTTTATATTTAATTTTTTGTTCAATATCCACCAATCCAGTCTTAGTATTTATCCCTTCATTTCAACACCCATTGTGCTAAAATGACATAGGTTCTGATTTGGAAAGAAAGGTCTTTAGTTTTTCCGGATCAACAAAATACAAAGATTTATCCCCACAAGATACCCTCATTTTTGCTGGGTAATATAACCCATACTTATATCCTTTTTCCTTTAATTGAGATCTCAGATCAAGGAATTTCTTCCTAATATTTGCTGTATTTTTAGCAAAGTCTGGTAAAAACCATATTTTGGATCCTTTATAGTTTAAGTTTTTATCTTTTTTGGCAGCATTTAAAATTTCTATTGCTTGCTGGTATCTTAACATCTTGAATATTAATGGTCTTGGTCTCCCTTGATTTTCCAGACTCTTTATTGGAATCCTGTGTGCCCGTTCTATTTCCAAAGGCTGTTTGAAATCCAACTGCAATAATCTAGGAATTAAATTTTCTAAAAACTGTATTGCATTTTTCCCTTCCAAATTTTCCTGTATTCCAAAAAGTTTTATATTCTTTCTTCTTCCACGGTTTTCGTAATCTTCCAGCTGACTTTTCAATTGAATTATTTCCAAACTATCATTTTTGCATCTTTTTCCTTCACATTCTAAGCTCTCCATTTTAACTTCTAACTCTGTTGTTCTTTTATTAGCTACTTCCATTTGTCTGTGTATATTCAGGATTTCTTCCTTCAGTTCTGCCATATTACTCACAGTATCTGTCAGCATTTGTTTGATTTGCTTCAGTTCCCCCATAACTTCAGCTTTGCTTAACTCCTCTGATACATCAGCAGGAAGCGGAACCTTACTCGGGGTAATTTGATCCTGCTTCTGCCTTTTCACAGCCCCTCCGGTTTCACTCTTACTCTGTCGGGTGCTCGCCATGCTCCCGCGTCCTCTCTGATGTTTTCAGCCGAAAACAGTTTAAAAGGAAATCTTTATTTATTCAACGGTTGCCCAGGTAAGAGGAGCGCTGCGATCACACGACCATTTTGTGTGCGCGCTAAGCCACGCCCCCGGTCAAGCTGTTTTTGAATTACTGTGAGAATGGCAGCTTTTTACATTTTTTCCATTGACATGAATGGGTGAAATCTGATTTTCTGTTTGTAGCTCCGCCCACGTGTGCAGGTGGGCTGCGAGACCCCCAGAACATATCAGCCCAGGTAGTGAGGGACCTGCATACAAAGTTTTGTTGAAATCGGTCAAGCCGTTTTTGAATTACAGTGAGAATGACAGCTTTTTACATTTTTTCCATTGACATGAATGGGTGAAATCTGATTTTCTGTTTGTAGCTCCGCCCACGTGTGCAGGTGGGCCGCGAGACCCCCAGAACATATCACCCCAGGTAGTGAGGGATCTGCATACCAAGTTTCGTTCAAATCGGTCAAGCCGTTTTTGAATTACTGTGAGAATGGCAGCTTTTTACATTTTTTTCATTGACATGAATGGGTGAAATCTGATTTTATGTTTGTAGCTCCGCCCACGTGTGCAGGTGGGCCGCGAGACCCCCAGAACATATCATCCCAGGTAGTGAGGGATCTGCATACCAAGTTTCGTTCAAATCGGTCAAGCCGTTTTTGCGTGATCGCGGCACATACACACACACACACATACATACACACATACATACCTCCGATTTTATATATATATAAGTTTTTAAAGTAAGTTTTCATTATTAACATTTTATCTATCTCACTCATGCATGTTATTACCAGAGTGGACCTACTCTGGATCACGTCCTGACTATCTTCCAAAATTTATTTCATGAGTAACCAGATGGTCCACCTCCTGGGTGGATTGTACTTTCCTTTGAGGTACATAATAATAATTATTTAATGGGAAATTTTCCACATTGGGTAATCCCAGTATTTCTTTAAAATATTTCCTTAACAAAATTTCAGGAGACAATAAATGAGTTACTGGGAAATTATAGCGGAGATTTCTCACTCTAAACATTTTCCATCATTTCCATTTTTTAATGTATCACCGTAGAATCATTAACAGCAGATACTGAGATAGCTTGAAGTGTATTACTTTGAGTTTCAACCACACTTAATCTTTTAGCCAAACAACTCAAATTGGAATCCACATTTTCAAATATTTGAGACACAGACTGTGAGAAATCCAATGTTTGTTTAACTGTTTCTCTGAAAATCCCTTCAACTCTAGATATACCTAACCACAAATCCTTAAGGGTAATATCCTGTGTTTCCACTGTGGGTGGTTGATCCTCTGCTATACTTGAAAATTCAAGTGGTTTAGGTATTTCAGAAAAAACTAATTTACTTGCCTGAGCAGAGGATCCCACATATTCAGTGGAAATAGCGGGAATGTCTTTCCCGCTATCACCTGATACTGGATGAAGAGGGGGAGTTCTTTCGAGAGGACTCATTGATGCTCCCGATATGGGAGATGTCATATCCGATAAAGTTTGTGGAGGATTATTAATAGAAAATGACAAATGCCTGTCCATGGGACCAGATAAAGTAGGTGTTGAACTCTTAGGTTTAATCTTTCTTTTCCCCATGACTTGGCTGATTAAAGTTAATACAACCTGAATTCCTGCTCCTCAGCTCCTCGTTGCTCCAAGTGGCTCCCACCGCGGCAGCGGTGTGAAATTTAAAGTAATTCTTCTATGGAGACGGACCCAATGACGTCAGAGGGTCCATCTCTCTTAGTGCCTGCCCGAAACAATGAGCGCATGCCGCTGCCACTGGAAACTCGGGGCAGCAAAGGAACGTCTCCTCCAGGTGTCTCAGGGTGAAAGCAGGTTAGCAGCTCCCAAAAAACCGCGGCAGCGGTGTGAAATTTAAAATAATTTTTCTATGGAGAAGGACCCAATGACGTCAGAGGGTCCGTCTCTCCTAATGTCTGCCCGAACCAACGAGTGCATGCTGCTGCTGTTGGAGACTCGGGGCAGCAAAGGAACGTTTCCTCCAGGTGTCCCAGGGTGAAAGCAAGTTAGCAGCTCCCCCTGCCATTTTTTTTTTAAGTATGGGGAGGTCAGGGAGTATTTGGGGCCCGCATCATTGGGGAGGGGGGTACTAGACCACAGGCTTTATTATTGTATTCGGGGGAATGGGGCTTGGCAGAGGGGATGGGGGCTCGGCAGTAGGGGAAATCAGGGGCATTATTTTTGGGGGTGGCACGTCTGAGATGCTGTCTTATTTGCCTGTCATTGCCTAAGCCAATTAATGCTCAGACACTGACAGGAAAGTAAGGCTATGACAGCTCAGACCCTGCCATTAAAGTTAGGTTGCTATACAACTGTTTTTTGTTTTTGATGTGCATTGCACAGAGTACTCACTATAATACTAATGAGCTCCTTGTATTGCATTAACATAGGATTCTCTGTGGCTGCTGCGATGATCAGTAGCAGCCATGGAGAACTCTTTTCTGCATGGGCAAGAGAGTTTCCTTGCAAGTAAGATTGGTTTTAACCACTCTAACTTGAAAGGAAACCTTTTTTGCATCAGAGCCTGAGTAATGAATGCCAATGAACATATGCCACCGCTTCCCCGTGCGAAGCTTCTTCAACAGTGCTGCCATGGGAACAAAGTTCTTCCTCGCTCATCTCCCGCAAAGATTCTGCGGGAACAGGCCATCGATAGAAATTCTTCACAAACAGAGGGGGCCACAGGGACCTTGGTCCCCTCCCCCCAAAAAAATAAAAACCTGACGCTAGAAAGTTGCAGTCCTACCTTCATTTGTAGCTCAAAGGAAGTCGCTGGCAGCAGCCAATCACATATGCCGCCAACATCGGCATCTTCCCTTTACTGCGGCCCGCCCTCTCTGATGTAACTTCCGTTTCCTCAGAGGCAGGCCCACACCAGAGTAGAGAGAAGATGCTGGTTCTGGGTGGCAGAGAAGTGTATGTGACTGGCTGCCACTAGTAATGTCCTTTGGGCTAGAAATGAAGGTACCTAAAATCGCTGGATGGGGGTAGAAAAGAGCCAGGGCAGAGATAGCATGCAAGGAGACAGAGAGGGAGCGATGGACTTGGGAGGCGGGAAGGTGGGAGAAATGTCACACTCGAGGGATGGGGTGAGGAGAGAAAGAAAAAGTGTGCAGGAGGCAGAGTGAAAAATTCCTCTCATGGAGTGAGAGGAAGAGGGAAAGATGTTTGTTGGAGGAAGCATGCAGGAAACAGAAAGAAAGAATGATGGACTTGTGGAGGGAAAGGAAAGAGAAATGGACTGTGAAGGAGTCAGAAAGGAGGAAGGGAGAGGAGATTTTGGACTGCAGGGGGTAAAAAGGAGGAAGGGAAGGAGAAATGTGAAACAGGGGGGAGGAGAGATGACAGATTCCGGAGAAGGGTGATAGAAGGAGGAAGAGATAGATGTCAGACTAGAAAAGGAAGAAGAGGAGGCATACACAGATATCTTAGAGCCTGCCAGAGGTGCATACCCATGGGAGGGAGGGCATCAACTTGGAATGCAGAAGGGAGGGAGGGGGCACAAACTTGGGACATAGGATGGAGGGAAGGAAAGATACGCTGAGGTAGGGGCATGAACTTTGGATAAAGAAAGAAGGATGGGAGCATGAACTTGGGACAAAGGATGGAAGGAAGGAGGGATGGGCAGAAACTTGGAATACAGAACTTGAGCCATCAAGGGAAGTCCTGTGGAATCTGCCGTGCTTTATCATAAAGCCATGAGCTTTGCATCTATTTCCATTTTTCCCACTCTTCCCTCTCCACCACCCATTCTACATTTCTCTCTCTCATCTCTCTCTGGAAGGAGAGATGTGGCATGGTGATGGAGAGAAGTGATAGAAGCAGAAATGTTGGTCATGGGGCTGGTGGGCAGGATGAGACAATTGGTAGGATGCCACAATTGTCCCATCCTACCAATTATCCTAGATCCAATTATAAATGTTGTAGTTAGCATTTAAAGGAAATGCCGGCTACAGTGTTTCAATATTGTCATTTTTTTTGAGTCATTGAAAGTGAATTAATATGGACTGTTAATGATTTTCTAAGCTAAGCTATCTCATTTCCTTGTTTTTATATATTTTTATTTTATTTCAAATGTGTTTTTGTGATGTTTTATGTGATTTTATGATAAGGATTTCAATTAAATTCAATACATATGTGTCTACAGCACTACAGTATAGTAAGATAAAATTATATATATACATATACATACATACATACAGTATATATATCCTTCAATTAAAAGTTAGTTAACCTGCCAATCTGGAGCTGGGTGCCATTCCTTCAGTGGCAGACAGCATTTCAATGTCATACCTTTTTAAAATGTTGCTAGTGCTTTGTCTTTTTATTAAAAAAAAAAAAATCTTTTAATCTCACTTTGGATTATGATCCTACCAATGTACTGTTTGTAAAAGGATTTATTCTTTTGGATTTCATTATTATTGATTTGCTACAAAACTTCAGCAATGTTCAGTGTGTCCTCCCACCTCACGATCCATTCCCAGTCAAAGCCAAGAAAATTAGCTTATAATGGTTTTCTGTGCCCCATCTCAATTTCACACACAGGCAGGTCTCAGGAAAAAAAAATGAATTTTTGTCAAACTGAATTCCCAAGACTCTTCTCATAAAATAAAAGAATCATGTTATGCCTACATTTTTATAGGAAGATATAATTCATTAGATCTGGCTTCCTTCCATGTATACATAAGGGAGCTCAGACAACACTGCAGCTCGGGTAAATAATAAAAGCTAATGGTTGTATTATCTTAAAAGAATCCAGGCTGGATGGGCCATTTAGCCTTTATCTGCCATCATGTTTCTATAATCACAGAGCTCTATGACCTCACAATGCCAAGTGTTAAGAGCCATGGAGTGGCATAATCAAAAAATATGTCTAAGTCCGTTTTGGGCCTAAGGTGCTAGTCACCCAATGTCAGCAGCGTCTAAAGTCCATTCTCAAAAAATATATATATTTTGGACGTCCAGCCGTTTGATCATCCAGATCACCGCATTCTCATCCAAAAAATCATCCAAGTCCAAAACGCCTAGAACAAGACCTTTTGGGTGTGGAAGGGGTCAGCAAAGTGATGGACTGGCCACCCAGACATGGCAACAGAGTAGTGGGGCCACATAAACACCTCACCACAACTCCCTTGCAGGTCAGGGTGATCTCCCCCTCCCCAAAAAAACACCGCCAAAACCTACTATGTCCACCTGTCTACCACCCCAATAGCCCTTAAGGCTGCAGGTGCCACCTATATGGCAGTACAGTAGGGTTTGGGGACTGTTTGGTGGGCTCACATTTTCCACCATGAATGCAGTGGTTAGAGTGGCTTATGGGCCTGGATCCTTCTCTATGGTTCACTAGCCACCACTCCCCAACCCACCCTCACCTCTGTGCAGTTCTACTAGGCTTTCCAATGCTAGGTGCTGATGTTCTAGAGGCAGGTATTTATGTTTTTATTCCAATTTTTATGGTGGTGGGGGGGGGGGTCAGTGATTACTGAGGGAGTGTGTGAAGGTCTGTACTTCGTCCCTGCAGTGGTTATCCGATCACTTTGGATAACTTCTGGGCACTTATACCTGTTTTTAGATCACCTAAGTCACAAAGTATAAGTTCCGTCTAGGCATTCTCATCAAACTTATGATTATCGCTGCAGGACAACTAAATTTGGTTGGCCTACATCCCCCCCACCTCCCACCCTAACCACGCCTCGAAAAACGCCCCTTTTCACTCTGGACGCACAGCGGCAGTCAGAGGCCTAAAATGCCTCTAGATATGTCTAAAAACCCGTTTACGCAGGTTTTTAGACGTAGTTTTCATTTCGATTATAAACCTCTTAGCTTATAACCATAATGCTCTATGACCTCGCAATGCAGGTGTAAAGAACCTTAGCCTATAGGGAGAGGAGGAGATAGTGGATGCTGCGGATGGGCAGACTGGATGGGCCATTTGGCCTTATCATGTTTCTATGTTTAGCAACACCTAAGTCTATTTATGTGAGAAGAACAAGATGTTCAAAATTAGCAATCGATGTATAAATTAGCAATCGATGGTGCCATAGTGGCTCCAATTGCTGTTCTTTTCACTTGTTGATAAAATGTGTTCTTAAAACAGAAGAAAATTCCTCATAAGTGCCAGTTTTGCTAACTCTATTATGGACATGTTTAATGTGTTAAGTAAGTTGAATTTGACAATGACATTCTTTTGGTGACATTAGATGTGGAAGCACTTTATGCTAATGTACCACAGAAAGCGGCTATTGAGAAAATTAGGCAGACTACATCACAAAGGGATTTTTTTTATGCGAGTCCTTACAGAATTTGTGATAGAATTAGCAACAATGGCACTTGCGAAGAATTTTTTAAGAACACATTTTATAAACACGTGAAAGGACCAGCAATGGGAGCCACAATGCTACTACCAATTGCTAATTTAGATCTTTTTTATCCCACATATCCATATAGTAGCAGAATTTTACTCTGGAAAAAGGGCATTCTGTATAGACATTTGAGGTGGTTAATAAAGTTGTTTTGAACTTTTTCCTTCTGATCTGCTCCTTTGTGTACCACTAATCTGTAAAACATAATGGATTGAGAAACGCTATCAAAGGGGAAGGGAGGGAAAGAAGGTGAGGGGATTTTTAAGGGTTGTAGAAGTTGATGAATTAAATACTTCTAATACAGATTCTCATGGCAAAAACTGACCCCTAGAAAGAAGGCAACATGTAGTTGTGCCAAGCAGGTGCTGAGGATTAATTAGAACACAGAGCTGTGGGAAATAGATCACCACTGACAGACTGTCAGACAATCTGGAGCATTTCTGCTGTGCTTTAGAATTTGAACGGAATAGAAGGAGGGCAAGAAAAAGATTCCGATATTATTTCTGTAATTTTTTCAGTGGCAGAGATTTGGTTATGGGTTCACGTTGAATATAAAAGGACTGTCGTCACTTTCATCTACCAAAAGCCTTATTTAAAAAAAAAAAAAAACACCTCTGATTTCCAGCTGTGAAAGCTTACGATTTTAAACACAGGCTGGGCACTCAGAAGATTCATCTCAAAGGTGCAGTTAGTCCAGAATACTACAGCACAAATTATATTGAGACAAGTTTATGAGATCATATCCATCCAGTGCTGGAGTCACTGTGCTCATTACCGATTGTCAGAGAATTCTTAATGACTTACAGGTTGTTTAATGAGACAGGCCCCTTCTATCTTAGTGTCTATATTTTGGCTTATACCCCTGGCTGATTATCATACTGTGCAACATGCACTCTTGGTGGTGTTAAATAAAATAGGCCTGTGCTAATTGTGCTTTGGAACTGGAGAAGGATTGTAGGCATGCTGTGGACCACCAGAAGAACTAACAAATCGATACTGGAAGAGATCAAACGGGCTATGTCACTCGAAGCCCAAATGATGAAGTTACGACTGTCTTATTTTGGTCACACCGTGAGAAGAGAGAGATCACTGGAGAAGGACATCATGTTTGGGAAGATCGAAGGAACCAGGCGAAGAGGGCGACCTGTAATCAGATGGCTGGACACATTGAAAACAACCATGGTGATGATGCTGGAGGACCTTTTCGGACTAGCACAAAACTGATTTCTTTTTAGATCTGCAATTCATCAAGTTGCTAGGACTCGAACAGCATGTCTTCCTTTCTGCTGGTGCCGATCATAGTGCAGGTTGTTTATATTTCGGCCACCAGGCTAAAGTCAGTTGCTTCTTAGGCTAAGACCATGTATTTCTAACTACATGTGCAAAAGAACAGTTAATTCTTTTATCCCTAAGCTGACCCTCCCAGGAAAACATTTTAAAAAATTGCTTCTGACATGAAATCAGAACACACACGTTCACACAATTTCTGAGCCACCTCAGCTTTATCTGAATATCCAAGTATGTTTGAGTCAGAAATAATGAAACTCTTCAGTAATTATCTCACAGTCTCACAGCTTCCTCGCACAGAGCCTGGCAGCATATATGAAGAATACAGACTGAAAACAGCTTTGCACTACAGAACTTTCTAGAATCCCAAGACAATAGATCACTCCTAAGGCTCCAAACCCTCAGTTCTCAAAAGACATTCAGCCCCACCACCACCACAACACACACACAAATAGTTTCAGATTCTCCAAACTTCACCCAATGGTGTATACTGGTCCAAGATCTCAGCAGACCAGCAACCAGAAAAGACTTCAGGAATGCACTCCAGCAAAAAAAAACAACCCACAACGTCAAAAAATCCAGCTTACCACTAAATTAAACACAAAACATTTGCCTTAAATACCAATAAAATTAGGCAATCTGAGTTGAATCAGTGATCTTACACAGTAAAGGAATTAAAATTCTCTATTTCCCAGTATTTAACACTTTTTTCAGCAAAAAGAGTCACAGAAATTCAGTGTAAATTCTGAAACACACTTTAAAAGTTCTTAGCAATTTTCCTTTGAAATATAACACCAAACTTAATTTAGAAATCTCCTTCACAGCCTTCTCATTACACACCTCAGCTCAACAGCCAATAAGGAAGTTTAATTTGCAGCATTTCTCATGAAATCCAACATTTATAGGAAATACAGTGGTACCTTGGTTTACAAGCATAATTCGTTCCAGAAGCATGTTCGTAAACCAAAGCACTCGTAAATCAAAGCAAAATTCCCCATAGGCCATAATGCAAACTCAGATTTGTTCCACAACCAAAGTTTGCAATGGTGGCCCAGGGGTGGGTGCTGCAGCGCTTTCAGTGTGGTGGCTTCCTTCCCTCTGCCGTCCGTCAGTGCCTCCCAGCTTCTGATCCAAGCCAGCTGACATCCTGTGCGAGCATGCGCCCAACCTCTCCTCTCCTGAGCCAAGCCAGTTGCTGCCCCGTGGTAAGCGTTTTGTCGGGGCAGCGGCTGGCTTGGCTCAGGAGAGGAGAGGTCGTGCGCATGCTCCCAGGATGGCGGCTGGCTTGGATCGGGAGCCGGGAGGCGCTGACGGTCGTCAGAGGCATCAGCCGAAGCTGGAAGGCAGCCGCAAGGGAACCAGGAGGGAAGGAAGCCACCACGCTGAAAGCGCTGTAGCACCCACAGGCAGGTACCCACCCCTGGGCCACCATTGCTGAGAGCTCATTTATCAGGGCAGTGCTCGGTTTGCAAGACAAAAGTTTGCTGAGTATTTTGCTCGTCTTGCAAAACATTCGCAAACCGCGTTACTTGCAAACTGAGGGTCCACTGTATTTCAAAAATATGCACTCCTTCCACACACACAAACTCCAGAACTGACATAGAAACCCTCACCCAGCAGCTACAAACCATTTCCTCACCAATAACATGTGTTGCCTTAATCTCTCGTTCTCTTAATGATAGAGCTGTTATTATATGCATTGCTTCTTCCAAGCTTCCTGCTGCAGATCCTTTGTCTCTCACCTCTCTGCAGCTCGCAGGCTCTGTGCATGGGCCCATCCCCCGAGCAGCCCTCAACACTTGCTCACTAATTTCTCTGCTTTAAATTTATTTTATTTTTTTCCTGTTACACAATGTCATGCTGATTTTTAAAAAGGGTTCCAGGGGTGATCTGGGAAATTACAGACCTGCAAGTCTGACTTCCATGCTGGGCAAAATAGTGGAAATTATTATGGAAAAAAATGAAATTACAGAACACGTAGGCAAACATGGTTTAATGGGATAGAGTCAGCATGGGTTCAGCCAGGGGAGTTTTTGCCTCACCAATGTGCTTGCTTTCTTTGAAGATATTAATAAACATGTGGATGAAGGTGAGCTGGTTGATGTCGTGCAGGGGTGCCCAAATGGTCGATCGCGATTGACCATTAGATCACAAAGGCAAAGCGAGTCGATCGCATTGCCTTTGCGATCTTTTTCTCCCTGCTGCTTCCCCAAACCAGGCCTGGCGCATACAAACGCCAGACTTACAAAACTTCACCTCCAACGTCAATTCTGACGTCGGAGAGGAAGTTCTGGGTCAGCCAATCGCTGCCTGGCTGGCCCGGAACTTCCTCCCCAATGTTAGAACTGACATCGAAGGTGAAGTCTTGTGGGCCCGGCGCTTGTACGCACCAGGCCTGGCTCGGGGAAGCAGCAGGGAGAAATCGCGTTGGTGGCTTGGGGTGAGGGTAGGGAAAGAATCGGGGAAGTGGAAAAATCGGCACAATTGCTTGGGGGGGCTGGGGGAGAAAGAAAGAAAGGCAGAAATAAAGATGGGGGCCGGGGGAGAGAGAAAGAAAGGCAGAAATAAATAAATATTGGCTTTACAGAAGAAGGAAGTGCAACCAGAGACCCTTCCTGCCCCGCCAAAAACCCCACCCGCACCCGCGACAAGATCGGGGCAGGAGGGAGCCCAATCCCTCCTGTCCCACCGAAACCCCCTACCCCCACTAATATACGGGTAGGAGGGATCCCAGCCCTCCTGCCCTCAATGCACCCCTCTACAATCGCCCCTCGAGCCCCCGATCGGCCTCCCCTGAACCCCGCAGTCCCCCCAACCTGGCGACCCCACCCCCGACACCCCCCCTTACCTCAACTTCGTTGGACGGACTGGTCCCAAGCCCGTCCGTCCGGCATGCCCGCCATCCGCAGAATGGAGGGCCTTAGGGCCTGATTGGGCCAACCGGAATTGGCCCAGTTGCCTTAGGCCCCTCCTGTGGGCGGGGCCTTAGGGTCATGGGAGCCCATGGGCCTAAGGCAACTGGGCAATTCTGGTTGGCCCAGTCACCTAAGGTAAGGGGGGGGTCGCAAAGTGAGGAGGGTCGCGTGTTCGGTGGGGCGATCATGGGGGGTGCGTCGAGGGCAGGAGGACCTGTGATCCCTCCTGCCTGTATCTTAGTGGGGGTGGGGGGTAGGTGGTTTTGGCGGGGCAGGAGGGGTTGGGTTCCCTCTTGTCCCGATCTTGTCACGAGTGCGGGTGGGGGTTTTGGCGGGGCAGGAAGGGTTGGGCTCCCTCCTGCCCCGATCTTGTCAGGCGGGTGCAGGGCTGATTCGGGGAAGGAGGGGTTGGTTTCCTCCTGCCCGCTTTGGTTCAGTGGGGGGGTGATGGATCGTGGCAGGGGAGATGAGCCATCTCTCCTGCTGCGATCGTTGCTGGGGTGGGGTGGGGATTCTGTAACCGGTGTTGTTTTTGGCAGACACCGGTTAAAGAATCCAGCTTTTAGGCAAAGGACTGGCTCCTCCTTCGCCTAAAAGGTCTGGTTTAGGGCGTTTGGGGCGTTTGGGACTTAGGCTTTTTTGTGGTTTATTATATGTTGTAAATGTAGACATAATGGTGGTCTGGGCGTTTAAACAGCTGAACGTAGAGGCAGGCCATTATCAAAAAAAACCTTCTTTTGGATTTTTTTTTGAGAATGGACATTTTCCCTACTTCTACTTTCAGCGTTTAGGGCCTAGGCCAAAAGGGGACTTAGACTTTTTTTTTTTATTATGCCCCTCCACACGTATAACTCACAATTTTTTCAATACATGTAAAACTTTTAATAAATAAACATTGACTAAAAAAAGAAAAGAAAATAGCACAGGCGCATTGCTAATTCTGGGCCAAATTTACCCTGCACAAATAGAAACCACAAACCAAACACGAACTTTGCACCTGATCAAGCCGCTATGAAAATTTACACCATCTTTTTGGTACTCATGCTGTTTTACACACAGACTGTGTGATAATTACCGATAGAAATTATCGCTGATCTAGGAGGTCTGACAATTAATTTGCAAACTCATCCTAGAAAAAGTGCTACATACCTCATTGCTGCATATCACTACAGTCACCTTCAAAGTATTCCCCTTGGGAAACTATCTACCGATGCCAGTGCCTAGTCCACACTTCAAAGCAATTTTGGAACTCTTTTTCTGGAATGCCCACCACAACTATCATTGTATTACCTATGATGTCCTGAATGTCAGCAAAATTTCTTCCTTTCAAAATTTCCTTTATCGTTGGGTAAAGAAAAAAGTATTTGGGGCCAGATCAGGTGAGTAAGGAGGGTGTTCCAATACAATTATTTGTTTTCTGGCTACAAACTCCCTCATAGTCAGTGCCGTGTGAGCTGGTGCATTGTCATGATGCAAGAGCCATGAGTTGTTGCCAAAAAGTTCAAGTTGTTTTCATCTAACATTTTCACGCAGCCTTTTCAGCACTTGATTTGGACTGGTGGAACTTTTTTGGTTCTGCAGAATTGGCTGACTTCCATTGTGCACTTTGACGCTTGGTTTCAGGGTTATATTGGTACACCCATGTTTCATCACCAGTGATAACATGGCACACAATTTTATCTTGCCTCTCCAAAAGGTCATGGCAAACTTCGACTCTCCTTTGCTTTTGTTCATCAGTGATCTCCTTTGGGACCATTTTTGCACACACCTTTCTCATGCCAACATTTTCAGTTAAGATTTTCCTGTTTCTCTATTGATGTTTACTTGGTCTGTTATGCTTCTCATATTCAGCTGATGATTTTGACACACAATTTGATGAGTTTTTGCAATGTTTTCATCAGTTCTGCTCGTTACTGGCTGTCCTGACCTTTCTTCATTCGTGACGCTTTCTTTCCCCTCAGAAAAACGTTTAATCCATTTGTACACTGCCACTTTCTTCATGGCATTATCTCCATAAACTTGGACTAACATGTCACTAATTTCATTTCTACTCTTACCTAGGGTTACCAGATTTTCCATCTGGAAAATCTGGACCCCTAGACCTACCACCAGATCCGCCCAGTCCTACCCATCCTCACCTCGTCATGCCTCGGTTATTCCCATCACGCACCCAATCCCGCCTCAGCCCCGCCTCCAATCCCGTCCGCCCCCCCCCCCGCTGCCTGTTCTCATCTAAACACAATGACGTCATGTGCATATGCTCATGACATCATCACGTCATATCCGTGCATGCGCAGATGCCCTCCTGCACGAAGGAAAGCTTTTCAAAACCCAGACAAAGTGACAGATTTTGAAAAGCCATTCAGACCCCCCCAGACATGTCCTCAAAAGGAGAATATGTCTGGGGAAATCCGGACGTTTGCTAACCCTACTCTTACCAAGTTTAACAACAAATGTAATACTTGTTCATTGCTCTAATTCAAGCTCTGACATTCTCGTAACGGCACACAAAAACACACAACAATAATGAACGCTACTCAGCAAGTCGTCGACACGAACACAGCTGTGGGACACTGATATAGCAAGGTTATGAAACCTTACCGGGTTGTTTGTACAGTGCTGCCAACATAAGCGCACGGAGGCAAGTTCGCCAACTTAGTTGTCAGACCTCGTATATGTACAACTTCTAACTCTAATTCTGATCCTGATTACTTCTGTTTGATTAATCCCTTTTAGTTTGGAGCAGATTAAAAGTGACTTAACAAACAAAAACTGGAGATTGACAATAAATTCTTATGCATTCCCAGTGTTTTTCAACCTTTTTACACCCGTGGACCGGCAGAAATAAAAGAATTATTTTGTGGACCGGCAAACTACTAGGACTAAAATTTTAAAACCCCATTTCCACCCCATCTCCGCGAGCTCGGTCACCTCAGAAACTATAGAAAAATAGACAAATATAATGTAAAATAGAGACAGCAGATATAAATTCTCAAAACTGACACGTTTTGATCACTAAATTGAAAATAAAATCATTTTTCCTACCTTTGCTGTCTGGTGATTTCATGAGTCTCTGGTTGCGTTTCCTTCTGTCTGTGTATCCTTTCTTTCATTTCTTTCTTTCTGCACTCAGGCCCAAGAATTGTCCCTTTCTATTCCCTCCCTCTTTCCTTCCTATGTCTTTAGTGCCCCCGGTGCCTCCTTCCCATGTCCTTAGTGTCCCCAGTGCCTCCTTCCCATGTCCTTAATGCCCCCAGTGCCTTCTTCCCATGTCTTTAGTGCCCCCCGTGCCTCCTTCCCATGTCCTTAGTGCCCCTTCCTGTCTTTAGTGCCCCCAGTGCCTCCTTCCCATGTCCTTAGTGCCCTAGTACCTCCTTCCCATGTCCTTAGTGCCCCCAGTGCCTCCTTCCTATGTCCCTCTTACTGCCTTCCACACTTTGTCCCATCCCCACCCCCACCCCAGAAGCCAGCCTGCCTGCCTGTCTACCTCTCTCCCTCCCTCCCTGGCCAAAGCTAGCCTGCTTGCCTGCCTACCTCCTTCCCTCCCTGCTATGCAAAAAAAAAAAAAAGCCTCCCTCCTTCCTTTCCCCAGGTCAGATGCTATCTTACCGCCCTGCTGCTGCTAAACCGACACGAAGTCTTCTTTCCAACGTCAATTCTGACGTCGGAGAGGATGCTATCTTACCGCCCTGCTGCTGCTAAACCGACACGAAGTCTTCTTTCCAACGTCAATTCTGACGTCGGAGAGGACTTTCTGGGCCAACCAGGCAGCGATTGGCTGGCCCAGAATGTCCTCTTCGACGTCAGAATTGACGTTGGAAAGACTTCCTATCAGCTTTAGCAGCATCAACAAACTTGCCAGCCGTGCACAGACCGGCAGAAATTTCCTGTGGACCGGCACCGGTCTGCGGACCGGCGGTTGAAGAACAGTGGTATAAAATATGTGAAATACGTGAATTAATAAAAGTGAAAGCTATAAATAAAGCCACAACTGTCCTTGCTTAAATCAATTCTATATAAGCGTCCAAGATCAAATGCTGGAGACTGTTCTTTGACCGCAAAGCTGGAACCAAAATAAAAAAGGAACACAGTACTTATCTTGCATGTGAACATAACTTGAAAGTGTGATCAATTTCAGTTCAACAGGGCTCAGTTTCGGGCAGATTTTTTTTTAAAAAACCTTCCTCGGGAACCATGGCACTGCTAAAGTTCCGTTGTAGATCACCAGCAGGTAGCAGCAAATTGAAAATGGTGCTGAGAGAGTAAAAGATTGCACCTAAGGCTATACCATTAAATCAGGAATACTTAAATACCATGGTCCAGTGATATTTTTGAGCAAGCAGCATTAGAGCCATTTGAGTCACTTTAAAGCCCAAATAATACAACTTAAGACACTAATACTGCTTGATAAATTCCCCTCTTATTTATTTTATTTATGGGTTTTTAAAAATATTTTTTATTTTTTTGTCTGACAGTTTTCTTTTAGCTACATTGTAACTGGAGCTGGGATCTTGCACCATCATCTTTTCTTCACACCAACCCAGGAATCTTTCCCCTATGTTACGTACCCTTCAAAGCTTACTTGATCTAGTTATTTCAATAACCATCCTCAGCCATGGGGCCAAGCACCAGAGCTCTTTTTGAAACCTTCCAATCATAAGTTCCAAATCCAGGCCCTAGTGTCACCATTGTATAGTGACCGTGAACTAGATGCACAAAACACTGTCATTAAGACCATGTGAGTTGCTGTTGGTCGATTTTTTTTTTGGCTGACTCTAGAACAGCGATTGATGTTCCAACAATTTTACATGCAAATGATTTGTGCGGAGAGTCACTGTAATCCCATCCAATCAGTCGCTGTGAAAGCAACTTTGACACATGCGCAGAGCCGGTTTGGGGAAGCCCGAACAGCCGAGTGGCAGGGGAAGCCCCAAAGCAGCCTGCTGCCACTCAGCTGTTGGGGCTTCCCCAAACCGGCTCTGCGCAATTTTGGAGTAGTGGGTCTGTGAGAAGGAGGGACTGAGCATCCCTCCTGCTGTCATCTATTTTTGAGATACAGGGAGGTTCGGTGGAGGGGGGGGAGTTGGTTTGGATGGAGCCTGGAGGGCATCTGGTGGCAGGAGAGAGTGGGCATCTCCTGATGATTGTTTTTATAGGAAGGGGATGGGAGGGGTTGGTTGAGGGGTCAATGCAGGGGGGGGATTAGTTTGCGGTGGCAGGAGGGCAGGAGGGAGTGGGCATCCCTCCTGTCAATTGTTGAACAGTGGAGGGGTCAGTTCAGGGGGTCCTTGCAGGGGGTTTCAGTGTGAGCGAGGTTCACAGTGGCAAGAGGGAGTGGGCATCCCTCCTGCAGATTTTATGATACTAGGCTCGTTCATTGGGGGGGTGGGGTCCTCAGCACAGTATGTGCCCATAGAAAAAAAAATGAATAAACAAGCAGATCTATTAGTCTAGACCTGTCGGGTATTCTGGGTTGGTAATAACGATTTGATTCTAACATGGAAAGTTAGGGCATCGATCGGATGCCTGGTTTTAATATTAAAATCACTTCAAAAATCACTGAGCTCTGGAACAACCTTACCTCCTCTCTTTGGAACTTGAGCTCTCTCCAAGTTTTCTGCAAACATCTGAAAACCTGGCTTTTCTCAAAAAATGTAAGTCTCCCTCCAACTTAGGAATCAAGGAAACTCTTATATCTTGGCATTCCAAGTCCTCTAAATTTTCTTCACACTTCTACCTCTAACCCTCTGTTGTAGTTCCTTCCTATTTCTCCTACTGTAAACCGCGTCGAGCTCTACGAACGTGGAGATGATGCGGTATACAAACCTAAGGATTAGATTAGATTAGATTAGATTAATGACCTCATTTGCATGCTAGAATTGGAGAAGGTACAACCGCATGGAAAACCATGCGGTGTGCCGTTTTGGACATAGGGTCGGCAAATCCGACCGGTCGCTAAACCAGTCAAACTGGTTTAGCAATGACTGTTAGATGATTGGAGACTTTAGTGCAGGGGTAGGGAACTCCGGTCCTCGAGAGCCGTATTCCAGTTGGGTTTTCAGGAATTCCCCAATGAATATGCATTGAAAGCAGTGCATGCAAATAGATCTCATGCATTGTGGAAATCCTAGAATACGGCTCTCAAGGACCGGAGTTCCCTACCCCTGCTTTAGTGCATCTAGCCCTGACTCCCTCCCCCTGGAGGCTGTAAAAACTTTTGCAGCATTCTGAGGTCCATCTGACCAGGAGATCAAAATACATGAACGAGGAATTCAGATTCAGACACAGCACAACCACTGAGTCACTGGACCCTACTAATCTGTTCATGGATCATCCTGAGCTTAGACCAATGCTCCACAGCTGTCTCAGAAGGAAATAATTGGAACCGATGAATAACATGCCTGATGTCAGAATCTTTGATTTGCATGTGATCTGGCTATGGATGTTATCTGATCTGCAAATGAAATTATAAAATCACTTGTGGCCCATCTTAGATATGCAAAAGTTAATTTGTTTATTAAATAAAATGGGCTTTAAAAATCAAATCCATAGTCATCTAAGCTATAACCTTTTGTTCAAACAGAACAGCTGAAGCTGCGGTATCTACGTACAAAGTAAATGTCAAGGTTAAAAGGACGATACTTGAAACCATTCCTTTCAATTCTATAGTATATATGACAAATCCAGAGCTCAGACAGGAATTAGAGACAACTTCTGGAAATGATGCCTTACAAAGCTGTAAATATAAACTGATATGAATAAAATGGAGATGTGTGAACATTTCTTAATATTCAGGATCTTTCTTTAGGATAGAAATTTGCAAATGGTTATGACAGTGCTCATTATGTGATTTTTACTTCATTAGAGATGGGTTTGCTCTACTGGAAACTAGGCAAGAAATGAAGTCAGAGGGTAGCCACTGCCATTAACCAATGGCAAAATAACTTGATGGCAGCCAATGGCAGAACAGTTATAAGTGTTCAGTGACTTTGCACCTGTATAGGCTGTTTGTAAATTTCTCTATATTTGCACCATCATTTTGAGACACATAAGTAATGCTCATGGTTTCTAAGAGCACTTTTACTAAGCTGAATTAAGTTCTAATACGTGCTTAATGTAGGAAAAATGACCTAAGGCAGGATGTACTAAAGTATCTTGCATTACTTTTGATATTTGCACATGGTAACCATGTGGAGGGTCATAATAAATAAAGCATACATCTAAGTCCAACTCAGACATATGGCACTAAACGCCCAAAGTCGGCACTGGGAAAATGTCCATTCGTGAAAGGCAAATCACTATTCGTCCAAAATATTTTTTTGCCGAAAATCGACTATCTGAATATCCAGGCAGTTGACTGCCACTATGTCTATCTTTATACCATATTTTCAACCAAAATTTTGTCCAAGTCCTAAACATCCAGAAAAAGACCATTTGGACGTGGGATGGGCCAGCATTGTGATGGACTGGCCACCCAGACATGGCAACAGAGTAGTGGGACACCTTAGAGGGAACTTCATAAAAAGGGTGCCAGATAAACATCTCACCAAAACTCTCTTATAGCACCACCCCCCCACACTTGCTATACCCACCTGTCTACAACCCGAATAGCCCTTATGGCTGCAGGTAGCACATATATGTCAGTAGAATAGGGCTTTAGGGAGAGGGGGAGTTGGTTGCCTCACATTTTTCACCATAAATGTAGTGGTTAGAATGGCTTATGGGCATGGGTCCTCCTCTCTATGGTTCACTAGCCCACCCCCCAGATTACTTTACCAGACCACCCAGATCTCCTATACCAGATGCTGATGATCAAGAGACAGGTATGTACGTTTTTATTCTGATCTTGGGGGGGGGGGGGTGAGGGGGATTAGTGATCACCGGGGGAGTGTGTGTGGGGGGGTCTTTGCAGTAGATATCTGGTCACTTTGAATACCTTTTGACACTTATACCTGTTTTCAAATCGTTGAACTCACAACGTATAAGTTTCGTCCAGAAAGTCTCATAAAACATTTGATTATCCCTGCAGGACAACTAAGTATAGGTTGGTCCATATCCCGCTCAAATACTGCCCTAACCACTCCTCCAGATATACCCCTTTCAGCTCTGAGCACTCAGCGGCATTCAGAGGCCTAAAACATCCCTCGATACGTCCAGAAACTCATTTTGATTATCAGCACTTGAACGACCCGTCTTTTAGGTCATCCAAGTGCTGACTTGGTCAGGTTTTTGGACGTGTTCAAGGTTTGATTATAAACCCCAATGTTTTTTTTAATAGGGCATGTCTTGGGCAGATAATGAGTTGAAGGGTTCATAGACAAAATCGCGCGAGACAACGACGTGCCGACAACTGAGCGCAGACAACTGAGTGCAAGGTTGACGGCGTGCCGAAGAAAAGCACTATTTTAAATGGTTCCGACGGGGGGTGTTGGTGGGGAACCCCCCTATTTTACTTAACAGACATCGCGCTGGCATTGTGGGGGGTTTGGGGGGTTGTAACCCCCCTCATTATACTTGAAACCAAACTTTTTGCCTGTTTTTTAGGGAAAAAGTTCAGTTTTAAGTATAATGTGGGGGGGTTACAACCCCCCAAGCCCCCCACAACGCCAGCGCAATGTCTGTTAAGTAAAGTGGGGAGGTTCCCCCCCAACACCCCCCGTCGGAGCCCTTTAGTGCTTTTCTTCGGCGCACCATCAACCTTGCGCTCAGTTGTCGGCGCGCCGTTGTCTCGCGCGATTTAGTCTCGTCACCGAGTTGAAGTGCTATTCAACTAGCGCATTGATGTTACCATGCTGATATAGATACACTGGGCCCAATTTTCAGACTGTAGGAGGCAGCCCAGGTACTCGGACATTCAATAACAGAGCTGTAATCCTTGTTTTAGATAGCCAGCCAAGCTGATCACCTTCGGCTGACTGGTTAAGTTATAGTGCCTAAAGACAGACCTATTTAGGTGGGTTTATTTGGCCACTCAAGTTAGCCAGATGGCCAATGAATGTCACACAACATAGCTGATGTCCGGGCTAGCTACCAACTGTGATATTGTTAAACAATTAAGTTGAACATGTACATCAGCAATGTGTACAGATTTGCGTGTGCAACTTTGGTCACAGTATACAGTGCAGGGGAAAAACCTGTGCAATTGAACACCAAGGCCAATTTTTGCCACAGCTTATTAAAAGGGCCATTAGGTGTTATCTGTTAGCATGGCAGACAAGCCACAGCGGACATAACTTGAACTGATATGGCTAACTGGGTTGCATTATCTGCAATTCAGTTAACACAAAATTTTTTTTTAAAGTGTTCTCTATTAACTGAATGACAAAATATTGTGAATGTTCCCAGCTGTTACCTTGGAGGCTTTGGAGCTATTGCATGTTAATTTTAGCTATTAATTAGAAGTAACTGCAATAGCAAATAAGCCCTATAGTTTTTAAAAAAAAATTATTTCAACATTGAGGAAGCTTCATAGTCAGTCAGATCCTGGAAACAGAAGCATTAACAGGCAGCTTTTTTTAGTCAATAGATTTCCTCCAGGTTAAGAAAAATCTAACTAAAATATTTCTGTTACTAATAATGGCATATTTCAAAAGGGCAGAGGATAAGAATGCCTCAGGATGGCAAGAATGTTAATAGACATGTCACACTCATAAGAACACATTTGACACAAATTGACTGGCTGCATTTGCTGGAGGCCGGACAAATCCAATTTCTCACGGTGAATGCTTCCTCTGTCTTAGAAGGCACTGAAATGCATGCAGAAGCTTGAAACTGAGCAAATTCCAAAGCTGATGGATCAACTGATTTCTAAATTTCTCAACTACGTACTCGTATCAAAATTAAAGCAAGCTGCTGTGGGCTGATAGGTTCCATAACAATTGAGTGCAGGCCAAAAGCACTCCGACAAAGGTGCGCTGACAATTGCACGCAGGACATATGTGCGCCGCTGCTCCCGCCGCTTTAAAGCCTTACCGGTAGCGCTGTGAGGGGGGGTATGGGGGGAACCCTCCCAGTACAAGTACAAGTACTCACGCTGCCGTTGGGGGGGGTGTTTGAGTGGGGAACCCTTCCCAAGTACACTGAAAACTCCCGTTTTCTTTTCAGTTTTCAGTGGTTGGGAGTTTTCGTGTGGGGCCCTCCCTCCCCACACACCCCCAACAGGAGCATGAGGACTTGTACATGTAGGAGGGGTTCCCCCCCCCCCACACACACACACACACTCACAGCGCTAACGGTACAGCTTAAAAGTGGCATGAGCGGTGGCGCACATATGTCCTGCACGCAATTGTCGATGCGCCAAAGTCTGGCATGCTTTTGACGGGTCACTGGGTGAACTGATGAACCAGCTAGGATTCCTAGCTCAGGTCTTCCACTCCTCAAGTCAGCCAGGGCTGTTGATACCACAAAGGCGGCATTCACAACTCCTGGGATGGAAGTCGTCTTTGCTGTTGTGCTAATAGTGACACATGGTGGCCCTATTGCAGAGTTTGGATTCATCCCCCTCCCCCCCCACCTGCCAGACTGTTGTCTTCTTCTTTGTGACTCTGTGCAGCGCTGCACGTACATCTGGTAGCGCTATAGAAATAATTCATAATAGTAGTAGTGTGAAGCAGAGCTGAGATTGTGATGTCATAATGCGTCATTCCACCAATAAGAGCCAACCTCATCAGTGATGTCACAATGGCTTAATTGTCCTGTACTCCCCTCAGCCCTACAACCCAGCCAGCTGATTAACCGTTCTGTTTGTCTGTCTTGGCTGTTTAGATTGTAAGCTATTTCAAGCAGGGACTGTTTTCTTCTTCTTTGTGATTCTGTGCAGCACTGCGTACATCTGGTAGCACTACTGAAATAATTAATAGTAGTTGTAGTAGTAATAGTGTTGCTCCAATGACTGAGCTGAAACAAACTGAGACGGGATCTCTAAAGCATGAAGAAAATGGGCACTCAGAATGAAAGACCATGGCTACAGATCTCAGTCTGGTCCCAAAAGAACAGGAAAAAAGAGTTAAGTTAAAAAAAAGGCACAGAAATAGAATTCCTGGAGTAGAAAATTGTTTGAACATCACGCCTCCCTAATGTGGACTTAAAACTAATCATCAGGATGACAACACGTATTTAAATGAATTTATTCTTTTATTTTGGCATTTGTGAGAAGCCTGAAGGTTTGACAATATCTTCTGAATAAATAACAACAGATGCTCATAAATAGCAAAACTCAGAGAAGAGAAATGTGTCACTGTTGTTGACCACTGATGAAACCGCTCAGCACTGACTTTCCTGAAATACCAGACCGATAAAAAAAAAGCAAGCAGATCCTTCCATAACTTTATTCCTTTTGGCCCCCCATTGTTTGCCTACAACACAAAGACATACAATAAAGGTTGAATTTGCATAAGTTTCAGAACTTATGCTAATTAAGGCCCTTTGTGTGTAAGCTACCAGGTGTTCAATATATGCGCATGTATTTCTGTGTACTGGTTGAAGCCACACACCAGTGCTTTTGTTTGGTGGAATAGAAATTTAGGGTTAGATTCACTATGGACACCGATTGTGTTCCGACCACTTTGCGACCCGATTTTCCCCCGCCCAAATTCACTAACCTCGTGGCTGATCATCCTCCAATCCGATCCACGCATGCAAAGTAGGAAGGATGCGATTCACTAAACAAATGCAGGCACACCGACTGGGCTGGCTGAGCCAAAAACAAACGACTGCTGAGGACCAGTCACTTGTGAAAAAACCCTAATCTCTGCCCTGATTCTCCTGCTCTGGCCGCCCTGCTCTCTGCCCCGACTCTCCTGCCCTTCCCCGCAGTGCAAGCCTGTGGTTTTAACCCGTGGGCTTAAAGCGGGTTAAAACTATGGGCACGCAAAAAAGTAAAAAAACAAAAGTAGTAAAAGTTTTCTTTCCAGCTCCGCGCAGACCATTTACAGATGGAGAACAATCCATGCGGTTGGTTGGAGGCGTGATTCCGATCGCCCTCATTTGCATGAGGGCACGTCGTGAATCAGCCCCCCCGGCCACAGATGGGATCCGATCCATGGCCTTAGTGAATCTAGCCCTTAGTGCCAAGTTTATACCTAATCATCTACACTTAAGGTCACTTAGAAAGCTGCTGCACCATTAATACATTCACTAGACTGAATACTTCAGTCTTCATTAACCCCCCTTCCCCCTTTTACAAAACCACGCTAGCGTTTTTTTTATCACTGATCACGGTGGTATCAGCTCTGATGCTCATAGAATTTCGATGAGTGTTGGCGCTTTTACCACCACGGCCGATGCTAAAAAACGCTAGCGTGGTTTTGTAAAAGGGGGGGATCTTTTTAGATAATACTGAGAAAGGACAACAGAATTTAGCCCTTTTTTAGCCTGTTTTGCGAAATAAATGATGTTTTCAGTTTGCCCATCTGTGACACTAAAATCATAGGGAGGGAATAATGGTAGCAATGATAGAGCTAGGACTGAAGGGACACCAGGCAGAAGAATTCAGATAAGCCACCTTTAACACCATCACTCCCAAAGGAGAGGGGAAGGATGCACATTCCCCAAAGCTGATATATTACAGTTAATAAATTCAGAAAAAAATACTTTTTTTGTACCTTTGTCTGAGCTTTGCTTTGGTCCTAGTGTCTCTCTTCTGCTTTTCGGTTCTTTTTTTTTAATTCAACTCTCTCCAGGGTCTTCTGCCATTTCAACATTTTTCTCTGTTTACCTTCCTGTATGCCTGTATCCATCCTGTTCAATGGCACAGTAAGGGGGAGGGGGGATCCACCCCGAGTGCCGTCTTGGAGGGGGCACCTCCTCTCCGCCTCTCTGGTCCTTCCCCACCCCTTCTCTTCCCCCACACCTCTTTAATGTTCCCAGCGTGAGCAGCAACCCTGAAGCTGCTGCTTGCACCAGCGTTGGTTCTTCCTCTGATGTCACTTTCCGGACCCCCACCTAGGAAGTAACATCAGAGAAGAGCCAATGCTGGTGTGGCAGCAGCTTCGGGGTTGCTCGCACTAAGAATGTTAAAAGAGATAATATGGAAAGGGAAGGGGTGGGTGGCAGTGGAAGGAGCGGGAAAGGAGCAAGTGGGGGTGAGGGGAAGAGAGCAGAGGAGGGGTGCCACCGCTCCAGGCGCCTCTCACTCTCGCTATGCCACTGATCCTGTTCAGCATCTATTCTTTGAGTCCCTGTCCTTATGCTTCCTCCAGAGCCAGCTTCTCTTTGGTGTTCCTGTTTACGTTTATTAGATATTTTTTATCTCATAATTGCAAAAAAGGTCAAAGCGGCTTACAAGAAAAGAAAACTTTAATAAAATGAAAGGAATTCCAACAAAAATAGTAAAGAAAAACCCCCAATCAACCAGATTAACAAAAGAGCAATCATACAGGAGGCATGTAACCGCACAAGTGGGGTTTGGATTTTTTGGTCCTGGCAACACACAGCCAGACAAGACCAGCAATAATGCAGCTAAGTACTTTATTGGCTTTAAACAAACTACTCTCACTTCACAGGATTGGGCACACAGAAAAACAGTCTCTTGATTTGACAAACAAAAGTCCTGGTTACTGAAATACAGTATAAGACTTCCAGGTTCAGCTTACGTAATCGGGAGGAAGCCTGAAGAATTGCATGAGACAACAGCAAAAATAGGAGAACCACGGTCTGGTATATCTCCCCTTTCTCTCTCCTCTGGTCCAGTCTCTCTCTCTCTCTTCCCTCTGCTCCCCCCCCCCCCCCCTTAGTCCAGCATCTGCCCCTCTCTTCTGCCTCTCCTTTGCTCCAGGTTTTTCTGGCTCCCTCTCTAATGCCTCTGCTCTCCCCCAAGTCCAGCATCTTTCCCCTTTTCCTTTGTACCCAAGTACAACACCTGTCTAGCTTCCCCTCTCCTCCCAACACCCAGTTCCAGGTCCAGGTTTGGGGTCTCTCTACCTCTGCATCTGTCTGCCACTGCTCCTGCAAACCTATGATGGGTCGTAGCTGAGGCAGCGCTAAAGGCTGCTCTCTGTCTGGCAGAGCCTTTCCCCTGCCTTGTCTTGCCCAAGGGACATTGCATTGGCGAGGCAGGATGCAGCAGAGGAGAACCCCTGCTAGATAGCGAGCAGCCTTCAGTGCTGCCTCTACCACAGATTTGAATGAGCAACAGGGAAAGGACGATAGATGCAGAGGTGGAGAGACCATGGACCCGGGCTTGGGAGTGAGGAGGAAGAGGTAAAGAAGGGAGGTGGCAATTTCAGGTTACTTCTTACCATTGGGCAGCCCTGGCCATTTTGCCAGGCTCAATCAATGGTAGCTACGCCCCTGAGTGGCAGTCATGTGGGGACATAGAAATTATGTTATGGTAGAAGCAGTGGATCTTGTGGAATTCATATACCCTACCATCAAAATAAGCTGTGAATGTTGCAAAGTTAAAGACCCTGTCTGGATATGCCAGTGAGGCATGGAAAGCCACCAAGAGAGGGAAAGGATCATACACACACATACAAATGCATTCAAATACGTATGTACAACCACAAGGGAGCCCTGTTTGTGGGTTTTTAGACTGTTTTTATAGCATGATGGGGACCCAATGATCCTGTTTGCCTATGGCCCACCTAAGGGTTAATCCTGCCCTATGGAAATGTGGCAGGGACAGGAAAAGAACTCATCGCAGAGGCATACCTAGGGTATGTGATACCCGGGGCCCATTGTTTTTTGACATCCCCCCCCCCAATGTAAAATAATATTTTTAGTAATGTTCCCCCCAAGTGCCAGCCATGAGAGGGTGTTCCCAGCCTAGGAGTCATGGTCCGGGAACTTCCCTTCTCACGGCCCGGTGCCAAGGCTCTGGATAGGCCCCGTGGCCCACCATGTTCCCAGCCTTCTCTCCCATTACCTTCCATGAAGCTGAAAAAACTGCCGGCCTTGCCAGTGATTCAGCTACGTCGCCCGCGGCTCCCCTTCCTGCTTTACGTGTCTGCCTCTGCAATCCACCCAGGCGGAAACAGGAAGTTGTGTCATTGGCAGATGCGGAAAGCAGGAAGGGGAGCTGCGGGCGACGTAGCTGAATCACTGCCAAGGCCGGCAGTTTTTTTCACGGAAGGTAAAGGGAGAGAAGGCTGGGAACATGCTGGGCCATGTGGGACTATCCAGAGCCTTGGCACCGGGCCATGAGAAGGGAAGTTCCTGGACCATGACTCCCAGGCCGGGAACACCCCCCTTATGGCTGGCACCCGGGGCGGACCGCCCCCCCTGCCCCCCCCCCCCTTGGTACGCCACTGACTCACTGGAATGGGACGGGAAAATGAGTTCCCACGGGACGGGGAAAAATGTGTCCCCATGACATTCTCTAGCAGAAACTTCATCTTTCTTTTGCAGAAAATCGCCTGTCATTTACTCTCTTTGGATGCTTTGCACAAGACATATATGCATGATGTGATTCCAACAAGAAAGCCAAGGCAAAAAGCAACAGAGTCTCTAAGCAGAAGCTGATAAATAGGGTGGCCTCCCGAGCTTTGTTGTAACTGTTATATGGGGACCAGCTTGCTTGACAATCATTGCTTTACTGTAGTGGAGGCATCGAGTAATGAGGACTCCATGCTGTTAGACTCCTAACCTTTGATTGCTGGGACATTTCATCCACATTAAAAAATGATATACTGCCAGCTGAAAGACAGAAAAACAGTAATTACAAACATGCTTGGCAGTATGTTCGGCAAAATGTTATCAGCCATTTTCTTGCAAGTAAATGACACACATAAGAGTGTTAAAGAGTAGGCATTACTGAGCTAACCTAGCGAAGCCCTTTCCGCTCTGTGGACATCATCCCGCTCTTAGGCATTGCTTTCACGTTTCAAAATCACACTGGAAAGCACTCTCTCCCGGAGCTGAACAAAAGAGGAGCCTTTCTACCTCGTGACCAAGACATCTTCCTAACAATACATTCCACTTTCCATGGAAGGGAGTAAAAACACTGCATGTGGAACACTGTCAAAAGTAGTTAATTATTTAATGCAGAAAAAAAAAAGGTGTGGACTGTAGAAGGTAGAATAAAGCTTTCTCAAGCAGATTCTGCTTTAACTCTTCGTACAGTACATTAAAGTTGTCACATTCATTGCCTACTAGAACGGGGCTGATTGCTTGGCTATGATTATGTTTAGTTACATAGAAACATAGAGTATGACGGCAGAAGAGGGCCGGCGGCCCAACAAGTCTGCCCACTCAATAACCCTCCCTCCCTGGAGTATCCATCTTTTATGCATAACTCTGTAGCACCCCCACCTGTTTGTCCCATCGACTTTTGAATTCAAGCACGCTACTAGACTCGACCACCTGGCGTGGAAGTTATTCCATCGATCAATCACCCATTCAGTGAAGAAGTATTGCCTGGTGTCACCATGAAATCTTCCCCCCTTAAGTTTTAGCGGATGCCCTCTTGTTGCCGTGGGACCCGTAAGAAAAAATATTTCTTCCTCCACTTCAATGCGACCCGTGATGTATTTGAATGTTTCTATCATGTCCCCCCTTTCTCTGCGCTCCTCGAGAGAATATAAACACCCTCCTCCGTGAACGGCGCAGAATCTACTCCATTTTCCCGTGTAACTTTGCTAGACAATCTCGGTCCTTCTCCAGGATTTTCTTCTGTGAACACAGAACAGAAGTATTTGTTTAGCACATTCGCTTTCTCCACATCACTTTCCACATATTGGTTCCCAGCATCTTTTAGCCTAGCAATTCCTTTTTTCATCTTCCTCCTTTCACTAATATATCAGAAAAAATTTTTGTCTCCCTTTTTTACATTTTTAGCCATTTGTTCTTCCGCCTGTGCTTTCGCCAGACGTATCTCTCTCTTGGCTTCTTTCAGTTTCACACTATAGTCCTTTCTGCTCTCCTCGTCTTGGTTTTTTTTATATTTCATGAACGCCAACTCTTTCGCCTTTATTTTCTCAGTCACTAGGTTGTAGAACCATATCGGCTTCCTTTTTCTCTTGTTTTTATTGATTTTCTTCACATAAAGGTCCGTAGCCATTTTTATCGCTCCTTTCAGCTTAGACCACTGTCTTTCCACTTCTCTTATGTCCTCCCATCCTAACAGCTCTTTCTTCAGGTACTCTCCCATAGCATTAAAGTCCGTACGTTTGAAATCTAGGACTTTAAGTATCGTGCGGCCGCTCTCCACTTTAGCCGTTATATCAAACCAAACCGTTTGATGATCGCTACTACCCAGGTGAGCACCCACTCGAACATTAGAGATACTCTCTCCATTTGTGAGGACCAGATCCAATATCGCTTTTTCCCTTGTGGGTTCCGTCACCATTTGTCTGAACAGAGCCTCTTGAAAGGCATCCACAATCTCTCTACTTCTTTCCGATTCCACAGACGGAACATTCTAGTCCGCATCCGGCAGGTTGAAATCTCCCAACAGCAGAACCTCCTCTTTCCTTCCAAACTTTTGGATATCCAGAATCAGATCCTTATCAATTTCCTGCGATTGAGTCGGAGGTCTGTAGACTACACCCACGTAGATAGAAGTTCCATCTTCTCTTTTCAGAGCAATCCATATCGCTTCTTCCTCTCCCCAGGTCCCTTGCATTTCGGTCGCTTGGATATTGATCTTTACATAGAGAGCTACTCCTCCACCTTTATGACCATCTCTGTCCTTCCTAAAAAGATTATATCCCGGTATGTTTGTATCCCATCCATGTGATTCACTGAACCATGTCTCTGTGATAGCAACAATATCTAGATCTGCCTCTAATATCAGGGCTTGCAGATCATGAACTTTGTTGCTTAGACTGCGAGCATTTGTGGTCATCGCTTTCCAGCTATTTTTCAGCAATAATCTCCTTTTTCGTATGGATTTTTGTTTCGTTTCACTTTCCGTTGTAATACTAAGAAATGAGTTGCTGATATTGCTTATGATGCAGTCTTTACTACTATCATATCTTTTCTTTTGCCGGGGGTGGTCTCTATAATTGTCCTTCGTACTTACACCACCCCCACCTTCTAGTTTAAATGCCTAGAAAAATATTGTCTAAATTTCTCTGCAAGATTTCTTTTTCCTGCTGTAGTAATATGTAGCCCATCAGTGCAATATAGCTTCTTGTCCTTCCATGTATTTCCCCATCCTCCTATGTACCTGAAGCCTTCTTGATGACACCAGGCTTTGAGCCATCTATTAAAGTCCTCTGTGTTTTTCACTCTTTGCTCCCCCTTTCCATATGCAGGCAGTATTTCAGAAAAAGCTAAAGTCTTTACAAAAGGTTTCACGACCTCACCAAGCTCCCGAAAAGCTTTCTGTGCTGCAAGTGTGGAGTTGTTGGCCAGGTCATTTGTTCCCAGATGGATGACAATATCAGTGTTAAAATCCTTAGTTTCTTCCTTCATTATAGTCTGTATTTGCCTGGAACTCCTGGTAGCTGAGGATCCTGGAAGACATTTCACTATTTTGGTCTCCTCGCCTTGTGTTCCAAGGTTAATGCTTCTGATGATGGAATCCCCCAACAGTAATAGTTTTCTGTTTTTGGCCTTTTTATTTGTGCTTAGGGTATGCTTGCTCTCTTGAGTTACCTTCATTGGTTCCAGTCCCACCTCCCTTCTGTTTTCTTGAGTATCGCAGTGCACTAGTGGAGCGAAGGAATTCTGTAGAGGTAATATTAGTGAAGGTGGATGTTTCTGTGTTACATGTCGCAGTCTTCCTGAGCCTACTGTGACCCATTTATTCCTGGGCTGTTTTATTCTTTGATGTAGAGGTGGTAAGTTGGTATGATTTTGTGGAGTGATGGAAGCTGCTTTAATTGTATTCAATTCCTGTTTAAGTTTGCAGAGCTCCTCCTTAATACTAGCAAGTTGAAGACAGATGGGGCAAGCCTTAAGCCTCCAAATAGTATGTCTTGGAATTAAAGCGCCACAGTGATTGCATAGAATAAAGGTCATCTTGATTGGTTGTGAAGTGACTTGATTTGAGTAGTCCTGATTATATGGGTCTCTATATATGGTGGGACTATAAGTCTTACCCTTATTCCTATGAAGAGGAAGAGGAAATAAGATTTAACAGAGGAAAGAGAAGGGTTTATTTTTTTGTGCTTTTTTGTTTTTTTAAAGTAAGAAACAGGTAGGAGAAGAGAAATTAAGCAGATATAATGCTGAAAACCAGTGAAAGGAGCAGAATATGAAATGTTGAGCAACTTATCTTATTGAAGTTCACAGACAGCCTTGTTCACAGCAATGTCCCAAAGATAATGCAATTAACCTTCGAAGTAAAACAGAGGCCCTCCCTTCTCCACCTAATCAGACACAATGGCTAAAAACTAGTGAGTCAGAAATATAGGCTCTATACCACCTAAAACACAGTATTTTAAACAGAAATGCAGGTTCTATAACAAATCAGTGGCTACCCTAAAACACAGGATTTATAACAGGATTTTCCCTACTTTAGTCACCCTGAGCCACAGGCACCAGGATTTAATTAGAGTTAACAAAGTCTTACCCTTATTCCTATGAAGAGGAAGAGGAAATGAGATTTAACAGAGGAAAGAGAAGGGTTTATTTTTTTGTGCTTTTTTGTTTTTTTTTAGGTAAGAAACAGGTAGGAGAAGAGAAATTAAGCAGATATAATGCTGAAAACCAGTGAAATTAGCAGAATATGAAATGTTGAGCAACTTATCTTATTGAAGTTCACAGACAGCCTTGTTCACAGCAATGTCCCAAAGATAACTTAGGGAAAGATTGAAGAGCATAGCTAACGGCTCTGCCAGGACATCCCTCAGTTCTTGAAGCACTCTAGGGTGTAGATCGTCCGGGTCCATAGCTTTGTTTACTTTTAATTTTGATAATTCTTGGTGGACCTCGCTCGCAGTAAATTCCATGTCCCGGAATGGGTCCTCCAAATTCCCCTTTGTCTGTAGCTGAGAACCGGATCCTGGTGCTTCGCAGGTGAAGACTGAACAGAAATAGTTGTTGAGTATTTCTGCTTTGTCTGCGTCCGAGTCTGTAAAGTTGCCATCAGATTTCTTTAGGCGCCCAATACCGCTTGTGTTCTTCTTCCTATCGCTAACATATTTGAAAAAGGATTTCTCCCCTTTCTTTACCTGCCTAGCTATGTTTTCTTCAATCCGGAGTTTGGCCTCTCTGGATTTGGCCAGATAGGTTTCTTTAGCTTCCGGTCGTTGTGATCGTTTGTAGTTTATGAAAGCTGCGGAGAACCACTGTGGTCTATTTTTTCTGCGTCATTTGCTCTCGGTTTTGATATATATATTGGTTGCTCTTTGCAGGGTAGATTTTAGAGTCGACCATAGTTCCTCTACATTGTCTGTTGTGCTATGGTTTTGCAGCACTTTGTAGACGTAGTCCCCCATGCCCTGAAAGTTAGTTCCTTTAAAATTTAGGACCTTAGTCGATGTGTTTGGCCTAGTAGATCCTTTCTTGAGGTGGAACTAAACCATGTTGTGGTCGCTGGATGCCAAGGTGTCTCCCACCGATACCTCTGTGACGCTGTCTCCATTGGTGAGCAACAAGTCCAGGATTGCCTGGTCCCTGGTGGGTTCCAATACCATCTGCTTGAGGTGTGCTCCTTGCATGGAGACAAGTAGCCTCTTGCTGCCACTGGTTGTAGCGCAAGGTTTGTTCCAGTCCACATCGGGCATATTAAAGTCTCCCACCAGCACTGTATCTCCACGCAGTGTGATGGTCTATATGTCATCCATTAATTCGTTGTCTGCATCCTCCTTTTGTCTTGGTGGTCTGTATACAACATCAAGATATAGGCATTTGTTATTGCCCCTGGCAAGGTTCACCCAGAGGGATTCTCCCGTATACTTGATGTCTGTGATTTTAGTTACTTTGATCTCTAATGTACAGAGCTACTCCTGCAACCCGCAACCTCATATTATGTCCTCTAGTTTTACCTATTCTCTGTCTCTGGAAAAAAATTTGTTTGTAGATTAATACAATTCAAGTATTTAAAACATCTACATACAAATCTTTAATCTAGAAACCAGTCAAGTGCCGCAGAAAATGACAGGTTTAGCACAAACAAGCAATTTCACCAGACAGGAGCCATTTCTGGTCAGTTAAATCACTTCGAATATTGACCCATAAATGTTTAAAAAGAAATGGGCGGTATGACAAGTTCTGTTCTACCTTTATTTTAAATTTTAAGGCCTTGCATTGGATAGAATTAGAATCACACTTTCTTTTTTTCTTTTTTTTAAAGTTCAATATTTTTTTATTTTGAAAAAGCATATAAAATACATATTCTTCACAACAATTTGTGTCAAAAATGAGTAAACAGATCATATTGAGCAGTCATAACAAACAGAACAAAACACATTTAAAATTAAATTACATTTAAATTTGAATTTTATCATATTTTATTTTTCTTTATCTGTCTAAAATGTAACTTCTCACTTTCCTTTATTGGACTTTAAAATTTCACTCTATGTTAACTTTTATATTAAATGTAAACTGCATTGTTACATTTGCCAATGCGGTATATCAAATACTAAATAAACATGGAACTTGGAAACACTTAGAGGAAAATATAATGATTTGTCTAATTGTGAAACTTGTGAGTGATAGTTCCAGTCATCAATTATTCACTCTTAGCTACTTACCATTCATGTTATCTTTCCTAAGAACATTTGCAAAGGAATATTGAATTCACATCTTCTGCTTAAATGGGAATACAGTCAGTGGCTGGTTTTTTAATGAGACTACCTGAAGGAGATAGTGAATGATATGCCATGGCTGTTAAAAAAAATAAAAAGCAATTAAACATTAGGGATTATTAAAAAAAGAATGGATAAGAAAACTGAGTACCATTAGGCTTCTGTATTAGTGATGTAACTACAGGTGGGCCTCGGAAGGCCCAGGCCCACCCATTGCTCTCTCTTCCACAGCCTCTTGGCATCTACACTCCAACCTCTGAACTCTGTCTCTCCCCAGAGAACTTACTGGCATGTCCAGCACCAGAAGCAAAAATGAATCGCTGCTGGCACCGACCCCCTAGGCTTCCCTCTGCCGCATCCCACTGGACAGGAAACAGGAAGTGATGTCAGTGAGGGCGGGATGTGACAGAGAGAAGCCTGGGGGGAGGGGGGCGGTGCCAGCAGTGATCTATTTTTGCTCCAACGATCAGAGATCGGATTGCAGATGCCAGGAAACCGCAGAGGAGAGATGCAGGATAGATGTAAAATACTTGTATTTTCTTTTTTTTTCATATCTCGGGGGGAAGGCCCATCCAAGTTAACTGTGGGATCATCCAAAATACTGAGTCTGGCTACACCACTGTTCTGCATAGGTCTCTGATGCAGCTATACCTTGAGTATTCCATGCAGTTCTGGTCACCCCTCCTACAAAGGATGCAGGAGAACTAGAAATGATTCAGGTAAGGGTGACAGAATGATAAAATGGATAGAACTCCTCCCTTATAAATAAAGCCTGAGCAGGTTAGGGCTCTTCAGCGTAGAGAAAAGATGAATGAGAGGGGGTTTGACAGAAATGTTTTAAGATATGACTAGTGAGGAACAATTAAATAGGGAATCAGAGATCACTCCAGGAAACTACGGTAATGACTGGCAGATTGAAGCGAAATCATTTTTAAATTATGTTCTCATGCAGTACATAATTAAACTGTGGAATATGTTACCAGAGGATCCAAATGAGGTGCCTAACGCAGTGGCATTCAAAAGAGATTTAGACAAGTTCCTGGAGTAATAGTCCATAAAAATAATTAGCCAGGTAGACTTGGTAGAGCCATTGCTCATCCCTGAAAATGAGCTTTAAGAAATGGGATCTGTTGGGCACTAGTGATCCAAACAGGATGCTGGCCTCGTTGGACCTTGGTGTGACTCAGCATGGCTTTATGTTCTTATGAGTCAGCAATGATGCCCAGCTGTGAACAGATGACAAGAGAATAAAGATACAGCAGCAGCTCCTTCATGTTTACTGGAGACATAAGAAATCATCCCTCATTGTGACTCAGATAAAATGTAGTGGGTTATGGCTTTGGGTGATTCTTGAACTGTGACTGAGCTTTAACCCTCCTTCAGTTCAGCTTTCTGCTTACTGGAAAACATTCATTGCTCCAGTCTTCCAGTTGACTAATTATTTATTTCTAAGCAGATCAGAATCCATCAGGTACATTAGACAGATAGTGAAGGACAGATAGGGAAAATACTTGAAGTACCTGAATGTAAACCACTTTGAGTGTGGTAGTAAAACTACAAAAAGGCAGTATACAAGTTCCAATCCCTTTCCCTGATGTCATAATGCCTCATTCCACCAATGCCTAAGAGCCAACCTCAGCAGTGATGTCACAATGGCTTCATTGTTCTATACTTGGCTCACTTCTGATATTATATTGAAGGAGAGTGTGGCACAGTGGTTAGAGCTACAGCCTCAGCACCCCGTGCTGATCTCTGTGACCCTGGGCAAGTCACTTAATCTTCCACTGCCCCAAATACATTAGATAGATTGGAGAAATCTGAAAACCTGATTGGATTCTTGCCCTCAAGGACCGGAGTTGCCCATGTCTGGTTCAACGGGACAGATAGGAAAAATGCTTGAAGTACCTGTATGTAAACCACTTTGAGTGGCAGTATACAAAGAGGCAATGAGTCCCAATCCCTTTCCCTGATGTCATAATGCCTCATTCCACCAATGCCTAAGAGCCAACCTCAGCAGTGATGTCACAATGGCTTCATTGTTCTATACTTGGCTCACTTCTGATATTATATTGAAGGAGAGTGTGGCGCAGTGGTTAGAGCTACAGCCTCAGCACCCTGAACTTCTGGGTTCAAACCCCGTGCTGATCTCTGTGACCCTGGGCATGTCACTTAATCCTCCCCTGCCCCTGGTACATTAGATAAATTGTGAGCCCACCAGGACAGATAAGGAAAATGTTTGAAGTACCTGTATGTAAACTGCTTTGAGTGTGGTTGTAAAACTACACACAAAACAGTACAGTTTATAGTTCATAATTTATATTCTGCCTTTAAACAAGGCGGATTACAACCAAACACACACAATTAAAAAAATAACAAAACAAAACAAACATATCAAAAAACATCAAAACTGCCAATTCATATAAAAGGCATCAACCATCACACTAACATTTTTTAAAAATGTACAGAAATCTCTTTTTTGTTTGATTTATTCTGGCAGCCTGTTCTATTCGGCAGATCCAGCACATTGGAAAGTACTAGATCTCATAGTCTGATCATGTAATTACAATGTGTAGCAAGAGATCACGTGATGCCGTCTCGGTGAGCCGACGTGCGTGAGAAGAGCTCCCGGGCCCGCTTGTTTCTTCGATCTCGGCCGGCGTTGCTATCGGCGCGGTCTGCTCTCCCCGACTTCCGGTTTCGGAGGGGAAGTCCCGGCAGCGTTTTACACTCGGTTTGGGGCACTATGGCTGCAAAAGTGACCCGCAAGGAGCGGGAGAAGCCTCGGGCTGCAGATCTCAAGATGGCGGAGCCGGCCCTCGTGTCTCCCTCTTCCCCACGGTCTGAGTGGGTGGCGGATGTTATAACGGAGGTGCGAGCAGCGATACAGGACACCCTTACCTCTCAGCTTCAAAAGCTCTCCGACAAACTGGATGGCTTGGATGCTTCTGTGAGCCATATTAGAGCGGAGTTTGGCTCTTTTCAACAAAGGGTATCTGATTTGGAGGACTCGGCCGGGCAGTCTAGGGAGGCTCAGACAGCGGCGGACTCCAAAATTCGCCAGCTGGAACTTAAGGTGGAGGATCTGGAGAATCGCTCCAGGCGCAGCAATTTGCGACTTGTTGGCGTTCCCGAGTCGGTGTTGGATGGGCAGCTGCACTCCTTTCTGGAATCCTGGCTGGTGCAGTCTCTTCAGCTTCCTTCGACTGCGGGGCCCCTGCGGATTGAAAGAGCGCACCGTCTGGGAGTTCGCCGCCAAGATGCTACCCGTCCGAGGGTGGTAATCTTCAAGGTGTTGAATTATGCCCACAAGGTGGAGATCCTGCGGGCTATTCGGGCGAAAGGCCCCCTCACCTATGAAAATCAGAAGATTTTGTGCTTCCAGGACTTCTCGGTTCAATTGGCTGCCCGGAGAAAGGAGTTTGCCGCTGTCTGTCGTCAACTCCATGAGCGGCGTATCCAGTTCGCGCTTCTCTATCCTGCACGCCTCAAAGTTCAACATGAGGGTCGCTCTCACTTTTTTGACTCTGCGGCTGATGCCTTGGCTTATGTGCAACGTCTGGCGGGAGCGGCGCCTAGCCCCTGATCGTCCTCTGTTTCCTAGTTTCTGGACTGTACTGGGCTGGCTCTCTTGCTGTTTTGCTGCTGCTAGCAAGCTGCCTTGGACTTTGCCATGGACTGACGGTGGGGCGGTGGAGCTGGAGATTAGGGAGCTGCTGCCATTTTCTCTGCCTGACCCATGTCCGAGGACTCCAGCCCTTTGGTTTTGTTCCTGCTGTTCTTGTTTGCCTGTGTATTGGATTATAGGGCGCTATTCCTCCGTGGGGGATGGCGTGCTTTTCTGCCATGGTGCCACCATCTGCTTTTGACATAGTTCTCGTTTTGTTTTCTCTCAGCATAAGGGGGATTTATTTTATTTTATTTACTGATATGTTGTCTTCTTTGAGACTTATATTGGGAAAGTTTCCCCGCATAACTGCCTGTTCCTCCGCAGTAATTGTGCATTCTTGTTTTATTTGTTGAGATATGTCTTTAGTCTAATTTCCAGTACTTCTTCTTCGTGGGTTTGTGTTTAGTTTCTATGGAAGTTGGGGGGTGGGCTCGGGAGGGCTTTTCAGCGTGATTGGTATCTGGGTTTCTCCCAGATCTGTGCATGAGAATTTGGGGGTTGGAGTTTGGGAGGTTGTTGGGGGGGGGGAGGGCTGCTGGGTGGTTGGGGGCTGGGCTTGGGAGGGGGGTTTGTATGTGTGGAATGTTTGGAAGGGTGTGTTTGGGTGTGACTGGAGGTGGTTGTGTGACCCGGGGTATTGGTGTTTGGCTGTGTTTGTGTTTTTTTTTGGACTATGGGTGACTTTTTGCTCTGGGAAGGAGCCGCTGGCTGGGACGGTTCCCCCGGTAGTCTATTCAGCTATCTTTCTTTTTATCTTAGCTTTTCCTACTCATGGTAATTAAGTTTATCTCCTGGAATGTCCATGGTATCACATCTCCTGTTAAACGCCAAAAAATTCTTAGTGCATTGAATCGACAAAAGGTGGATATAGCATTTTTGCAGGAGACCCACCTCTCTTCTGCGGAACATGCTAAACTCTGCCGGTGGTGGGTTGGTGAGATCTTGGAGTCTTCGGGTCTGCACCGGAAGGCGGGGGTAGTCATTTTATGTCGTAAGGGTCTGCATTTGACTACCCATAAGGTATGGTCTGACCCGCAGGGGCGTTATCTGGTAGCTAAAGTGACACTTAATAGGCAGGATTTGCTCTTGTGTAATATATATGCTCCTAACACTTGGGATGGGTCCTTTATGCGTTCCCTTACCAGACTTCTTCATCAGGACCTTCCAGTGGTGTTGGGTGGGGATTTTAATCAAGCTTTTGATCCCACTATTGACAAATCTAATCCCCTTCCTCACGACAGGTATGCCCCGAATAGAGGCCTTCCCTTGTTTGCCTCTTCTATGTCTTTGATTGATGTGTGGCGGGTGTTACATCCTGGAGACCGCGACTACACTCATACATCTAGTGCCCATGCAACGCAGTCCCGTATTGATTATTGGTTGCTCACGGATTCCCTGTTTTCGCAGGTGAGCTCGGCGGAGATTGGGGGATATGATGTTTCGGATCATGCTATGATTGTTCTTATTTTAGAGTTTCCTGGAGATACCCCTGGGGGCTTTCATTGGCGGTTTCCTCTCTCGCTCTATTCTGATCAGGAGTTTCATGCTTTCCTGGTAGATAAATGGAAGGACTATGCTTTTCACAATGCGTCTCATAGGGGTGACTCATTTCTTTACTGGGAGGCTGCTAAAGTGGTGTTGCGGGGTGAGATCATTGCTTACTCTAGCCGAAAGAAAAAAAGGCGCGACCGTCAGGTGCTCCGGCTGGAGCGCCAGGTTCAGGATGATCGTCGCCGCTATGGGGCTCACCCCACCGGAATCAATAGAGCGTTATTATTGGCTTCGCAGTTGTCGTTGCGGGAACTATTACATGATCGGGCTATGAAGTCTTTGGCATACTATAAATTTCAACTGTATTTGCATGCTAATAAGAGCGGTAAGCTTCTGGCAAATTTGATTCGACGTGCTAAGGGGTTTTCCCCAATTCTCCATCTCCGCCGGGCAGATGGTGGTTTGGTCCACAAAGATGAGGATATGGCGGCGGTGTTTCACCATTATTTCCAGGAGTTGTATGCTGCTCCACCGGTTTCTTCGTTGGCGGGTGATCTTTATTTGGATCAGGTCTCTCATCCGGTGGTGACAGAAGCTCAGAATGCGCGTTTGCAAGCTCCTTTTACAGTTGAAGAGCTATCGCTGGTTCTTGGTAGTTCTCCGCTGCAGAAGGCGGCGGGGCCCGATGGCTTTCGCAGTGAATTCTATAGACTTCTACTTGCGGACGTGGCCCCAGTTCTGGTTGATGTGTTTAACACTGCGGTACGCGAGGGGGCTCTTCCGCCTTCTCTTCGGGTTGCTCAGATTGTGGTTCTGCTTAAGCCCGGCAAGGACCCATTAAAGGCCTCCTCGTATCGCCCCATATCCCTGTTGAATGCTGAAGCTAAATTCTTTGCTAAATTGTTGGCCAACCGATTGGCGGGTATTTTGCCCTCACTGGTGGCGGAGCCTCAAGTTGGGTTCGTCAAAGGTCGGTCGTCCACTCGCAATTTACGTACTATATTGGCTTCGCTGGAGTGGGTGGAGCGGGAGCAGGTTTCTTCTTTGCTGGTCAGTTTTGATGCCCATAAGGCCTTTGATAGGGTTTTGTGGGATTTTTTGTTTTGTACTCTTCAACATTATGGTATGGGAGGTTTCTTTAGTGATGCGGTGGCTGCGTTATATCATGATCCGCTGGCCAGGGTGCTGGTTAATGGAGTTTCTTCGGCGGTGTTTCCAATTCAGCGGGGTACTAGACAGGGTTGCCCCTTGTCTCCTCTTCTTTTCGTGCTCACCTTGGATCCCTTAATTCGCGAAATCTCTGCTAATCCGGCGGTTCGGGGTGTTTCTCTTGGCGGCCGAGAGTTTAAGATTTCGGCATTTGCAGACGATTTGTTGGTTCATTTGACCTCCCCGTGGGAATCCTTTCCTGCTCTTATGTCGCTTTTTACGGAGTATGGCGATTTTTCGGGCTTCCAATTGAATTATGATAAATCTTTGGCATTAGCTACGGCCGAGGCGGTGCGCTTGGAGTGGCCGGGGCAGTTTCCTTTACGGTGGGCGGATGGCGTATTCAAATATTTGGGAGTGCAACTCACGAGCAGTGTGGGACGGTTATATCGTGCTAATGTAGATGTTTTGTTGGCCGCTACGGAGGGTTGTTTTGCAAAGTGGATGTCTCTACCTCTCTCTTTTTATGGTAGGGTTCAGTTGTATAAGATGGTTATTTTTCCCCGCTGGTTGTATGTACTCCAGTTGCTGCCTCTTTGTCTGCATCGTAGTGATCTTCAACGGCTTCATAGGCAGCTGACCCGATTCCTCTGGCAAGGCAAGAAGTCTCAGATATCGATCTCTTATCTGTTCGGCTCGGGAAGGATCGGTGGTGTGGGGCTCCCGGATATTGGCCTCTATAATCTGGCTTGCTTGTTGCGATTTTTGGGAGACTGGTGCTTACAGAGTGATGACTATCTTTTTCGGGACTTTGAACATGCTCTTTTCTCTCCTTGGCACTTGTTTTCGCTGTCTCAGTTACCTGTTCGCCTCTTGCCTCCCGCGTTCCGATCTAGTTTCATCCTTAGGTCGTGGCGTTTTTCTTGGAAGGCATTGGTAGGGTTACTGGGGGGGGACCATCAAGTTTCGGATCAGTTGTCTATACGGGGGAATCCGCAGTTTCTGCCTGGCTGTGATAACTCGGTCTTTGTGCGATGGACTGGAGAGGGGTTTCTTCTTCTTGAGCATTTATTGGATGAGGATGGGGCGATGAGACCTTGGGGAGATTTTCCCATGCTTCATTCTTTGGGTGTGGGAGGTCTGTTTGCGTACCGGCAAATTCATCATTATGTGGGATCCTTGGCGCGCCCGGGCTTACGGTTTCGATTGGGTAACCAATTTCGTCTATTTTTTGCCCAATTTTATGCTTGTGGCTTGACGGTGTCTGCGTTGCATGGGGCTTTGCGGCGGCTTACTCCTCAGAAGTCTTATACGGCTCTGGAGAACCGCTGGGGTAGAGATCTGGGCATACCTGGTGAGTCCTTGAACTTTCCTTCCCTTATTGGTCGTATCTCTTCTATTTCTATTAGTGCAGAACTGAGGGAATGCCAATTTCGAGTGGTGTATAGGGCGTATTTTTCCCAAGAGCGGGTCCACAAGGTTGGGGGCATTTCTTCTCCAATCTGCCCTAAGTGTACACTGGGTTGCAACTCCTTTTTTCATGCATTTTGGGGATGCCCTCGAGTGAAAGTCTTTTGGAGAGCCATACTCCGCTTTTTGGAGCGGCTGGTTGGTCACGCTATTCCGATGTCTCCGGTAGGCTTGCTTTTAGATAGATATGAATCTTTGCGAGTGCCTGCTCGGAGACATCGGTTGCTGATCCGGAAGGGTGCTGTTATAGGAAAGAAGATCATTCTTAGCGTTTGGACGCAAGACATAGCGCCTGCTTACTGGGCTTGGAGGAATCGTTTTCATAATTTGATGCTCTTGGAGCAGCGCCATGCTCGATTATCTGTCCGGCGGTCGAAGCTTTTCCTGCAGACCTGGGACCCCTACATTTCCTCGCTTTCCCCTAGGGCCAGAAGTCTGGTCTTGAATTCACTCTGTTGTTGATACCTTATGCTCTCAGCTGTTTTCCCCGGGTTGGTGGGTGGATGTTTGGGAGAGTGTGAAAGGTGGGTATGAGTGGTTGGACGTATGTGGAGTTCAGGGGGTAGGGTGGGATTACACATTGTGGGAGGGAGGATGGGAATTGGTTCTCTTGTTTTGTTTGATCTGTGCTGAGCGGCATAAGCAAACAGCTTGCTCAGCATAATCCTTTCTTGCTGGGGGGTTTTTTTGGGTATGGATTGGGTCTCATGGTGTGGGTTTGGGTTGGGGTGGGGGTTTGGGATTTGGAGTGGGTGGGGATTGGGGGGATCCTTTGGTTGGGGTGAAAATGTGTTTGATGGTACATTTGATGTTCGCGACCTTGTTGTATGGTCGTGTTGTCTTGTGTATTTACTGATGATGTGCCAATAAAACATGATTTATACTACAATGTGTAGCAAAAAAAAAAAAAAATTGATCATGGAAAGCCACTCCTGGAAAAAGCACAGTTTCACATAGGATCCCATATAAAATAAAACACAAACCTCTAATGCTCCATTATTCATCAACAAACTCCTTACACCGTATGCACCCCTTACGTTTGCTTAGATCCAATGACCAACATCTATTATTCATTCCTTCGTTGAAAGTAATACAACGACGCCAAAACATTTTCTCTGTCACCGCACATTAACTTTGGAATTCTCTACCGATTCGCATCCTAAGGGAAGAAAAATCATTCGATCGATTCAGAGAAATGCTTCCTGTTTAAAGATACTTTTAATTTATAACACCCATTAATTAGGTTCCTTAACTGACAGATATATTATCACTTCCATTCATTCTTTGATTCCTCTACGTTTTTGCATCCCCAACCTCGTTGTTTTTGCCTTTCATGTTTTACTATCCTATTACATTTATATTTCTCCTCATCTTTCCCTTTTGGTTTTAGTCTGTTTGTCTATGTTTTGTACATCATACCAACTTAATAGTTCTCTATGTCTTAAAGCTCTGTCCCCTTTTTAATTTGTGTATGTCACTTGGAAGGTCAATAAGCAATTGAATCATATTTTAAATAAAACTTGAAAAACAAGAAAATGCAATGGTCAAGAGGGCACATCGAATGTCACATAATTCTGTAGGTATTTTGATGATAAATGATGTACACCAAGATAGACCAACAATAACAGCTTATACTTCACTCTGTACTCCATGATCAGCCAAAACAATGATATGAAATATGAAGTAACATGTTCATACTTCCCAATCCCAAACCAAGTTCGAATACAGGCAGTCCCTGGTATAAGAACACCCAACTTACATCAAACTCATTCTTACAAACCAGGGTCCTACCTCACCCTTCCTGTGCTAACGCGCCTCTGCTTCCTGTCCAAATGCGACCCTCCTCCTCCCTTCCATGTCCCAACGCACCTCTTGTCGTCTTTCCCTCCATTATGAGTCCCAAATTCATGCCTCTCGCAGATGTCTACCTCCTTTGGCTGGCTCCCTCCTCCCATCACAGTTCTCATTGCAAATCTGTGGCTCAGAGATGACCCAGCAGCATGACCCTTACTGCCTCCCAAAGGTGTTTACCTCCTCTTGCTGGCTCTCTCCTTCCAGTGGTACTTCACTTCAGGAAACCACAGCCGCTGGTTCCTGCATGCAGCTCACGGCTGACCAGGAAGCCTTCCCTCTGATGTTAGGGAAGGCTTCTGGGTCAGCCACGAGCCTCGTACTTCTGCGACTCTTGGTTGGTGTCCAATGGTCAACCCCTACTCTTTTTGGATTTCTCTAGTATATACATGCATAAATACTAATTTTTTCCCTATATTTTCTGGTTTGTGGATGAATTATAATAACTTTTTTTTCTACTTCTTTATTGCTGTTTCAGTATAAGGATTGCAAGATATATCTTTATTTCTAATTGTCACAAGTTGTGATATTTAAAATTGAGTGATTTGAAAATAAAAATTAAAGAAAAAACTAATTTTTTGTGTCATTCATGAATGTAAGTATATATGCGCTAGATGTGGTGTATTTAGGTTTTAGCAAAGCCTTTTGACAGTGTTCTACGCAGATGTCTAATAAATAAACTGAGTGCCCTTGGGATGGTCCCAAAGTGACGGGCTGGGTCAGGAACTGGTTGAGTAGAAGGCAACAGAGGGTAGTGATCAATGGAGATTGCTCTAAGGAAAGGGATGTTACCGTGGTGTGCTTCAAGGTTTTGTTCATGGGCCTGTTCTTTTAAACATTTTCATAAATGATATTGCTGAAGGGTGGTCAGGTAAGTTTTGCCTCTTTGCGGATGATACCAAAATCTGCAATAAAGTAGACACGCCGAATGGTGTGAATACCATGAAGAAAGACCTGACGAAACTGGAAGAATGGTCTGAAATTTAGCAGCTAAAATTTAATGCTAAGAAATGCAAGGTCATGCATTTGGGCTGCAAAAACCAGAGGGAACAAATCAGTTTAGGGGGTGAAGAACTTATGTGCATGACTGAAGAACAGAACTTGTATGTGATGATCTTAAGGTGGCCAAATAGGTTGAAAAGGTGATGGCAATAGCTAGAAGGATGCTAGGTTGCATAGGGAGAATCCTATTATACTCGTAAAACCAACTTTGCAATAACTGCACCCACATTATGGAATTCTCTTCCTCAATTTCTCCGCGACGAACTTCAATTACCCAAATTCAAGACTAAGCTTAAAACTTTCCTATTTCAAGATGCCTTTAATAAATCATAATCTAAACTTTTTTTTTTTATATATATATTTTTCTCAGCCTTATCCTCATCAACCATGCACCCTTACCCTTCTCGTTCTATCCTTCCCCCTCTATCTCATTTCTTCTAAATTATGTAACTTTTCCCTTCCTCCCCATTTATCCTCACTTTCTAGTTTGTCAGTTTACGTCATTTACGTTCACTTCATTTACTTTTGTGCACTTACTATTATTTCTTTCTAATTTTTTCTCTCTTTTAAATTTTATTGTTAACCGGTCAGATATTTGTTTTACGATCGGGATATTAAAAACTAATAAACTTGGAAACTTGGAACTTGGAGATATTGATGTCTCTGTAAAAGACTCTGGTGAGACCTCATTTAGAATATTGTGTACAATTCTGGAGGCTGCACCTTCAAAAAGATATAAAAAGGATGGAGTCGATTCAGAGGAAGGCTACTAAAATGGTGTGTGGTCTTCGTGATAATCTACCAACACAATAGACTCACTCCTTATAATCAACCAGTCAAACAAACACTCAGTGCAAAGCAGTTTTTCTTTCAGTGGGAATTCTGACTCCACTTGCTCAAAACGAGTCCGTGGTCATGGGATTCTTCATTATTCCCTTACTGATAGAATTATTTTTTAGATTTTTTAGATTATATACTGTTTTATATCATTTTTCAACTTTTAAATAAATGTAAAAGTGTAGTCACTTATCTTCAATCTTTATCAACTCCCCTTCTCGACGCGTTTCGAAGTCCTTTATCAAGGTCGGGGGAACTACAAAGGAACATAAGTATATTATACTTACTGCTAATTTTAAAAAACTAAAAAGTTTTATAAATAACAGTCACTCACCGATAAGATAAGGTAATCTTACTCCAATAATATGCCACCGGCTATCCAGAAAGATGGCTGCGGCGTTCATACAGAGTGTTTAAATAACCCCTCCCCTTACATCATACATTCTCTCACCTAGCAACCAGCCCGACGCAAATCGCGTCACTCAAACCACATCTAAACCACGGAGACTCACACAATCATCCAGAATCCACCTGAGCCATCCAATCCGAGGCTTCATTCAGCCCGGAGGGGGCAATAGTTTGAAGTTGGAACATCCAGCGTAGTTCCCTAAGATTTAAAGTACGCTCTATATTTCCTCCCTCCCACCCTACAGTAATCATGTCCATTACCCTCCATTTTAAATCTTTCAGACCATGTTTACATAACCTCCAGTGTCTCACTAAAGGGGAAGCTTCATAGCTCATATTCACCCTAGACTTATGCTCAGTTAAATGGATCTTCACAGCTCTAGTAGTGCGACCTACATAAAGTTTTGGGCAAGGGCATTGGATCAAATATATAACATGATCAGAGTTACAAGTCGTGTTATATCTAGCAGTATATTGAGTGCCTAAAGTTGGATGGATCCAATTGTCCCTTGACATCACAAACGGACACCATTGACAACTACCACAGGGTTCATGACTCCCCCTAATTTTAGTCATATCTTCCCTCGGGATATAATGGCCCAAACTTTCCCCTAGATTTTTCCCCCGACGATAAGAGCATATAGGGTACTCTCTCAGGGATGGGATAGCAAGTTGGACAATATGCCAATGGTTCCGTATCATACGAGCTATTTCAGGAGCTTGGGAGGAAAAATTTTGCACAAATGCTACAGACTCCAGTTCTTCAGTATCTTCAATGGTATTAGTTACATTCGGCTTTAGCAACAGTTCTCTTTGGGCATATTTAGCTCGTTTATATGCCTTCTGGACCACTTCAGTCGGATATCCTCTTTCATAAAACCTTTTTTTTTCATTATCTTTGCTTGAAGTCTAAACTCATCCAGGGAGTAACAGATCCTTCTCAAACGAAGGAACTGGCTAATAGGGAGATTTTGTATTAATCCCTTAAAGGGATTAAAGGGATTAATACAAAATCTCCCTATTAGCCAGTTCCTTCGTTTGAGAAGGATCTGTTACTCCCTGGATGAGTTACTGTGGATGGGCCATTTGGCCTTTATCTGCCATCATGTTTCAAGTTTCAAGTTTATTTGTATATTTGATTAATCGCCTATTAAAATTTTACTAAGCGATGTACACGAATCAATAAAGAGCAATAAAAAGAAACTAACATTATACATAGTGGTTACATATTATTCATACATGAGTCGGGAGGAAAAAAAGGGTTAAGAGTTACAATTTTAAATTTTTTAGTAGACACGTAAGGAAAATACAAAAGGAAGGGGTATTAAAACCATAGCATTATTAACAGCATGTCCAAAAGAGTATAAAAAACTTCAATTATTAAAAGCGTCATTAAATAAATAAGTCTTTAATAATTTTTTAAAAGTTGAGATATCTTTTTCATTTCTAATGTGCTGTGGTAGGGCATTCCACCATTGAGGTCCCATCACGGTGAACATGTCAGATCTACGTGTTCCGATAATTTTAGAGAAGGTACTGTAAGTAGATTTTGTCCAGAAGAGCAAAGTGATCTCTGTGTATTATGTGGGATTAGGTATCTAGATATAAATAATGGTTCATTTGATACTAGTGTTTTAAAAGTGAGTAATATTATTTTGAATATAATCCTGTGGCCGATTGGTAGCCAGTGAGCATCTATTAGCAAAGGTGTAACGTGGTCATATTTTCTTGCATTAAATATTAATTTGATGGCCGTATTTTGTATTAATTGTAATCTCCTTTTTTCTTTCTGTGTAATATTGAGAAGAAGGGCGTTACAGTAGTCAAGTGTAGATATTACTAGTGAATGTATAAGTATCTTAATTGATGTTGAACTGAGAAATTTGGCAATCGAGCGAATCATTCTTAATTTATAATAGCATTTTTTAACTGTGACAGAAATATGTTCATGATCATTCAGTTCGGCGTCAATTGTTACTCCAAGGATTTTAACAGAGGAGACTAAGTTAAGTGGGATATTATTAAGGGTAAAAGGATTTGATAAAGTTAAGTCTTTTTTCCAAGTAAATAACATTGATTTGGTTTTATTTATGTTTAGTGCTAATTTGTTTGAATTAAGCCAGTTTTGTACTATTTCCAATTTATGATTAATGGATGTAATTTCAGTGTTATTTTCTGGATCCAAAGGATGAATAAGTTGGATATCGTCTGCATAGGAATATGGAATAAAACCTATGGACTGGCAGATAACTAATAAAGGAGAAAGAAAAATATTGAAAAGCAAAGGTGACAGTATAGATCCTTGGGGGATGCCGAATGAGGAGGAATAGGTTGCGGATTCGTCGTTATTAAACCTGACTGTGGAATTACGGTTTGCAAGGTATGAAGTGAACCAAGAAAGAACGTTGTCTGTTATACCTATTTCTTCTAGCCTATTTAAAAGCAAATTGTGATCGATGGTATCAAAAGCGGCAGAGATGTCTAAAGAGAAAAGAATGACTGATTTATGATGGTCTATTCCAGAGCTTCCAAGGGGACCCAATATTTGTGAGGGAGATTAAGCCACAAACCCAGATCCACCCTACTCTGCATGACCACACCTCCAGACCTGCCCATTTCACCTCCTGACTCCACTCTGACAAAGCTCAGTTGTGATAACATGCAGCTTCCCCCTCAAGCTGCAGGAGAAGTCTTAATAAAACATCACCTCCTGCTTCTGTGAGACAAATCTTGATCCAAGTGTTTCTTTTCTGCTTTCCTATTTTTCTTAGCTCTCTTTCCAGGGTCTCTGTCCTTTTGACATTTCTTCTCTCTACCATCCATTCATGAGCATAAGTCATCTATTCTATAAATTAGTGTTAGCAATTGGTGTCTAAAGTGCCTTTTAAGTTTGTAACTGAGGTTAATAGGGTGAAATGCATTAGTAGGCATAGGATTTTGAACCCTGAATTTCCCTGCTCACAATCTGCAGCTCTAAGCACTAGGTCCCTCCTCCACTCCTTGATATGAACATTTATGAAGACTGTGTGAGTAAGTCTAAAGTTTGGGTTGCAGCCTGGAGTTAAGTCTCAACCATTTTTCTGTATGAGACAATGGATGCAAAGAGGGAAACAGCTTGCTTTGAAACAATGATTCTACTGCAGAGCAGAAATGGCATAATGAGGTGTCCAGGCTGCCAGGAGCTATAACCCTTGATTGTTGGAATACAGCTGTCACATTAAAAATGACACATTGCCTGTGGATTGGCATAGTAGCAGTAATCATGGATCTCACATCTGTGCTGCACTTAGCCAATTAAGGTTTCTTACTGCAAGTATGGAGCAAGGTTAATGATATTATTGAGTTAGCTCCGTATATCAAGTAAACGCAAATGGTCTCCACAAAGAATCATTTCGTTAACAGCATAACATTATGCAAACAATTGAAATCAAGCAAATTAGCCATTAAAGTAAACTACTCCTTGGACTTTTTTTTTTTTCTTTGTCTTTTATTTGACACATTATTTAAAACTTTACTAGAAAATTAATGTGGGGAGCCCCAGGAGCGGGAGCTCAACTGCTGCAATTTATCCACCAGTATTGTCACATTACCACAGGGAGGTGGCATAGAGGGTGACTTTATTAATGCTTTCTTTGTGAACTGAATCAGTTTGTATGCAAGTGGCAGCTTCTTATGCCATGTGCAAGTGGCAGGGCGCATTCCAATGCTATATAATGTTCGTGCCATACTTAAGAGTACCAGTTTTAAAAAGAGGTGCTTGGATTTATTTTATTTATTCAACAGACTTTATAATCCACCTTCTTACTACCCTGTGCAAAAAGGTGCTCAGACTTTGGAGACCTTGCTCCAGGGCTGCCCAAGTCCGGTCCTAGAGATCTATTGGAAGGCCAGGTTTTCAGGATATCCACAATGAATATGCATGAGAAAGATTTGCCTGTACTGCCTTCTTCGTATGCAAATCTCTCTCATGCATATTCACTGAGGACCTGGCCTGCCAGTAGATTTCGAGGACCAGATTTGGGCAGCCCTGCCTTGCTCCATCCTGTGGTAAGGCAGAGGTGCCATGTTACTCAGTTCCAGGAGGCAGACTTAATGCCAGTCCTGGATTTCTAAGAACCCTACTACATTGTGAGACCTGCAGCACTTTATGCCAAAGGGCAGAGAACTTAGACTACTAATTTTACACTGCAGTGGGCTATATTAAAAAATTTATCTCTGGGGGGGAGGAGATGGGAGTTATCTGTTTGTGTCCGTATGGAGTGCACTATTCTGAGGTGGTTCTGTCTCATCTCCAGTGTATGTTTCATCTAACTGAGTGAGCGGGTCTCTTCACTGGCGTAGTGAGGGTAGGAGGCCCCTCACCCTCTTCTCCATCCCACCCCCTGCCTGCCATACCTGTTTAGCTTCCCTGGCGGGAGCAGCATCTCCAATTTCCTGCCGGTATCCTCTCCCTCTGTCGTCACTTCCTAGTCATGGGACCCGGAAGTAACATGAGAGGGGAGTGCCGAGGCTGGTGCAAGCAGCAGGTTAGAGCTGCTGCTCACGCCGGTGAAGTGCTAGAGATCTGGGAGGAGCCAAGCTGCACACAAGGCAGGGGAGGAGTGAGGGGGGAAGCAGAGTGTAAGAGAGGTGCTGGCACCCACCACCAAGATGGTGCCCAAGGCTGTCCACCCCCGACCTCCCACTGGGTCTCTTTGTTGTGTCCCTCTCTATAACAAATTTTTGAGAGGTTTCTCCCACTACCCCTTGTTTGCTCCCTATCATGCCATATGGCTCTGCTCTTTTTTTTAAGCTGGAATACCTTCCATACTTTTTCCCACCATCTATTGCAGGATCTTTATTCCAGGTGGCTGCTATGGCCATTGGCTGTCAGGAATAAAGAGACAATATTATATCCCCATAGTTAAATAAATTACTATATCTTACTCAAAAAAGCTATATAGAAAATATTTTCATTTATTTAACAAATCTTTGTACATAATCATTACACCATACTCTATAAATAATTCAAATATTCACTTAACATTATTTAACATTATTAATAATTACTTTTCTATAGAATTAGAGTCCCCTTCCAAATTATAATGACCAAGGGGTCCTTTCACAAGGCACGCTAACTAATTTAGTGCACGCTACATGCTGAGGTACCCATGATATTCTATGTGTGCCTTAGCATTTAGCGTGTGCTAAATCGATTAGCACACCTTAGTAAAAGGACCCCTAAGACAATTGTCCTCTGAAATGTTCCGTTCTCTCTGTATTTCAAACTGCAATCCTCTTCTTTGTATCTCCTTAAATTCAAATATCTTGTTTGCTGTAAAATGCTGTAATTGAATGCTGGCTGTCTTGCCTCCAAAATCCACTGGTGGCAAAATTAATGTTTCAATGTTTCAGTTAATTTGCAATTGTCCAGCTCAACACAAGGCGGTGTTTCACCATCTAGGCGTCATCAGGAGCTGAGATCAAAGGAGACTCTAAATGCTCTCAAACACCTTAATACATCATTCTGAACATAAACAGATGCCAAAGGCAGGATACAGATCACCATATTCTGTCACATTGTTCCTCTTATTCATTGCTCTGGCAACAAGGTGTCTGGCAACAAAGGGCTAGATTCATTAACAATAGAGAATCAATCACTGTTGGCCGATTTTCCAGCACCGATTGATTCACTATTAAGTTTGCATGTAAACCCACCAACTCAGTGAGCGATTGAGACATGTGCAGAGCTCTAGCAGTAGTGACAGGGGAAATAATCTCCTGTCTCTGCTGCCAGGGTTTCTGCTGGTTTTTTGTTTGTTTTTTTGGGTGGTGGGGGTTGTAATGGCATAGATATTTTGCATGTATTACAAACACAAAATATCTGTCTCATTAAAAAAAAAAAAAATTAATCCCCCAACACCGGCCCTCCCCAATGAACAACCCCTGACAAATGTGCGCCTCCCCCCCGACAAATGCGGCAATCCACAAATGGCAGGAGGGATGCCCACTCCCTCCTGCCACTGAACACTTCCCCCCTGCTGCTGACGAACTTAAATACGGCAGGAGGGATGCCCATTCCCTCCTGCCAGTGGAGGCCATCCTCCATTGGCTCCCTCCCCCTCAGCCCCCCTCCTCCCTGGTACCTTTAGTCAGGAGCAGGAGGAGTGCTCAGTAACTCCTTTTTCTTTTTTTTTTTTATTGGGCAGGTATTTTGTGTGTGTAATACAAGCAAAATATTTGTCCTATTGCAAAAAAAAAAAAAAATGACCCCCCCCCCCAAAAAAAAAAAACAACAAACAAAAAACCCAGGCAGACCTGTATGTAACACAGTTAACAACAGGGTTACAGCAATTGGGTTTTAGGATCGGTAAACCTGATGCTAAATAGCCAAGTGATGTAAGTGAATCAATCGCCTAGCTATTTTGCATGGGGTTTTACTAATTTGCATGGCCGGATCGTAAAATGGGCGATCAAGGGGAAAAACACGCAGTGAGCCGTATTGTGAATCAGTTAGTAGTGATCTTTGCTAAACCTGACTTTAGTGAATCTAGCCCATAGTTAAATAAAGACCTGATCCCAGAAGCACCTGCATAAGAATGATGTTATTGGAAAAAATGATACATAGTTTGCGATAACAGAAAATTCTTTAATTCAAATTCAAAAATGAAGCACATGGATGATCATATTCAATCATCATGTAAAACTGTGGAATGTGTGACAACTGTTTTGAAAATTCATTTTGATTATAAAGGAAAGAGGGGGGGGGGGGATCAATAAAAATAAGATATTTAAAAAAGTCAGGCCTGACCAAAATAAGTAAACTTGGCAACTCTGGAACCAAAGTCTTATAACTCGCTGCTTTCAGTATAGCATTGTACAATGTAGGGATACAATAACAGAGAAAAACATTATTCAAAACATCTTATCCACCACCAAATTTCCCACCCCCACCCCTCTGCTCTAATCCAATACATCTTCAACTACCTAATCACACAGTGCATGAAAATACCAAATCCATGACGGCATTCTATTTATTTATTTAATTTGTTTTCTATCTCGTCCTCCCCAAAGAGCTTCAGGAGGAAATTTCATCTACCCCATGCATTCTGGCAGCTGGACCTGGTTCCACAGGGAATGTATTTGCTGGAAGAGCACAGATTGATCTATTTAACTCTTTTTTGGTGAATAAAATCCCAGAATGTGTCCACATAAAAGATTTGAATATTGCCCCTAAGATTACAAAGCTAAAACCTCTAGCCTGTGTATCAAATTCTAGAACGTAAAGGTCATGTCTGATAAGGTAGGATTTGAGATCCTAATACTATGGATATAGAGGATCATGAGGGGCTAAAGGGGTCATTTTAAAAAGACATTTTCACAAGTAAAACAATATTTTATGTACAGAAAGCCTTTTTCTAAAATTGTCCACTCTATAAAAATGTAAACTGTACAGCCTTAGTTCATTTTATATGAGATTTGGTTCTATTAAAGCTGCTCATTAACTGTGTCTTTGGTCATCAGCATGGCTCTGACCCAAGTGATGTAAGCCAGTAGTCCCCAACCCTGTCCTGGAGGACTACCAGGCCAATCGGGGTTTCATGTTAGCCCTACTGAATATGCATGAGAGAGATCTGCATATAATGGAAGTGGCAGGCATGCAGATCTGCTCCAGGCATATTCATTAGGGCTATCCTGAAAACCCGATTGGCCTGGTGGTCCTCCAGGACAGGGTTGGGGACCAATAATGTAAGCTATGCACCAATGATATTCACTATTTTTCTACCAGCTAGACTACTTACATAGAGTTAGAGTGACTCATGTAATTAATGAAGTCTATTCACTTCATTTTCTCTTTCTCTAAGTCCATATCCCTCATACACACACATTCCCTATGTACCCTAGCTCATCACCCCTCCCCCCCCCCCCATGTTCTCTCCTAGCTCTTCTCCCACACACAGTCTTCTCCAGCTGAGTCCAATCTTAGTTCCACCCACCATTCCTATCAATCAGTTTTCACCATCCTGTTTCATCCCTCATCCCCTTCAAGCAGGCCCTCACTTCAGTTTTTAATCGCCCTCCTTCTATATTTTCTGCAGAGACTTTGTTGTCCTCTGGAAAATATAACTATTCTATTTTCTTCCAGCACAATTTGAGTTTGGCACGGTGCCCTGATTCTTTCTGTCTCATGAGAAAAATGGGACGGTCCAAATACAGACAGCTGCATGGCACAGGTAGAAAACAGATTAACAAAGATGTAAAACCAGCAGCAAGTCTCAGGACAAGGTTCTTGTGCCCAAAGTTGCGCATGAGACGCTATTCTATAGAGGTTGCATAGCACTAAAGAACTTTTATAGAAACATAAGAACATAAGAGTTGTCATACTGGGACAGACTGAAGGTCCATCAAATCCAGTATCCTGTTTCCAACAGTGTCCAACCCAGGTCCCAAGTACCAGGCAGAAACCCAAAGAGTAGCAACATTCCAAAACTGAGATTGTGATGTCATGATGGCTCATTCCATCAATGCCTAAGAGCCAGTCTCATTAGTGATGTCACAATGGCTTGATTATTCTATAGTTGACTCATATAAGAACATAAGAATTGCCATACTGGGACAAACTGAAGGCCCATCAAATATAGTATCCTGTTCCAACAGTGGCCAACCCAGGTCACAAGTACCTGGCAAGATCCCTTAAAATAAAACAGATTTTATGCTGCTTATTCTAGGAATAAGCAGTGGATTTCCCCAAGTCTATATTAATAGCAGTTTATGGACTATTAGGAAATTATCCAAACCTTTTTTATACCCTGCTAAGCTACTGATTTCACCACATTCTCTGACAACGAATTCCAGAGTTTAATTATATGGTGCTTATCAGGATTTTAATGGTGTCTACTTCTGGCCCTTACTGCATTGTATATAGGTTTACCAGACGCGTGGAAAAACTGGACATGTCTTCTTTTTAGAGGACTGTCCAGGTTCTTGGTCAGACTCTCCAAAACCCAGCAGTTTGTCTGGGTTTAGGAAAGCCCTGAGCTCCTACTGTGTCTGGAGAGCCTTCTACAAGCATGCGCAGATGATGTCATACGCATCACGTGTCACATGTTGGAGGCCCTGCAGACATGGCCTAGAGGTTGAAAAAAAAGAGATGCGGCTTTTGGAGGCGGGGCTAGAGGCAGAACAGGGAGGGTTGGATGTGGAATGGGGTGGGGCTGGGAGCAGAACAGGGTGGGGCCATGCGTCTGGGTTTCTCCATCTTCATATATGGTAGCCCTAATTGTATGTCATATGCCCTTCTTACTCTCTGTCCAAACTGTCCCTGTAAATGCCCATCTGCAAACTTCATGCTATGAAATATTTGCACATACTTACTAAACAATCTAGCCAGATTATTGTCATTTGTGTGTATATGTGTTCACAGGTGTGTATAAATGACTAAAATACAGGCCTTTATGCATATATGTGCTGCCGAAATTGACACAACACTATAAAATTACCTCCTCTGTCCAAAAGTCTTAACAGCACTTTTACCCAGACCTTAGATCTATTTACTGAAAAATAGCTGGAAAGCGATGACCACAAATGCTCACAGTCTAAGCAACAAAGTTCATGATTTGCAAGCCCTGATGGATATTGTCGCTATCACAGAGACATGGTTCAGTGACTCCCATGGATAGGATGCAAACATACCAGGATATAATCTTTTTAGGAATGACAGAGATGGTCAAAAAGATGGAGGAGTAGCTCTCTACGTAGAGATCGATATCCAAGCGACCGAAATGCAAAGGACCTGGGGAGAGGAAGAAGTGATATGGATTGCTCTGAAAAGAGAAAATGGAACTTCTATCTTCCTGGGTGTAGTCTACAGACCTCCGACTCAATCGCAGCAAATTGATAAGGATCTGATTGTGGATATCCAAAAGTTTGGAAGGAAAGAGGAGGTTCTGCTGTTGGGAGATTTCAACCTGCCGGATGCGGACTGGAATGTTCCGTCTGCAGAATCGGAAAGAAGTAGGGAGATTGTGGATGCCTTTCAAGAGGCTCTGTTCAGTCAAATGATGACGGAACCCACGAGGGAAAATCTAATATTGGATCTGGTCCTCACAAATGGAGAGAGTATCTCTAATGTTCAAGTGGGTGCTCACCTGGGAAGTAGCGATCATCAAACAGTTTGGTTTGATATAACGGCTAAAGTGGAGAGCAGCTGCATGATACTTAAAGTCCTAGATTTCAAACATACGGACTTTAATAAAATGGGAGAGTACCTGAAGAAAGAGCTGTTAGGATGGGAGGACATAAGAGAAGTGGAAAGACAGTGATCTAAGCTGAAAGGAGCGATAAAAATGGCTACGGACCTTTATGTGAAGAAAATAAATAAAAACAAGAGAAAAAAGAAACCGATATGGTTCTCCAAACTAGTGGCGGAGAAAATAAAGGCGAAAGAGTTGGTGTTCCTGAAATATAAAACCCCCAAGAAGAGGAGTGCAGAAAGGGCTACCAGGAGAAACTGAAAGAAGCCAAGAGAGAGATACATCTGGCGAAAGAACAAATGGTTAAAAATGTAAAAAAGGGAGACAAAAATTTTTTCAGATATATTAGTGAAAGGAGGAAGATGAAAAATGGAATTGCTAAACTAAAAGATTCTGGGAACCGATATGTGGAGAGTGATGAGGAAAAAGCAAATGTGCTAAACAAATACTTCTGTTCTGTGTTCACAAAAGAAAATCCAGGAGAAGGACCGAGTTTGTCTGGCAAAGTAGCATGAGAAAATGGAGTAGATCCTGCGCTGTTCACAGAGGAAACAACTTGAAAAACTGAAGGTGGACAAAGTGATGGGACCGGATGGGATTCATCCCAGGATACTGAGGGAGCTCAGAGAGGTTCTGGTGGGTCTTATTAAAGACTTATTCAACAAATCTCTAGAGACAGGAGTGGTTCCTGGATTGGAGGAGAGCAGATGTGGTCCCTATTCACAAAAGTGGTCACAGGGATGAAGTGGGAAACTACAGGCCGGTAAGTCTTACTTCGGTTGTTGGAAAAATAATGGAAGTGTTGCTGAAAGGATAGTGAACTTCCTAGAATCAGAAATCAGAAAATAATCCTATATTATAAAAGCTTACCAGCGCATAGAAACATAGAAAGATGACGGCAGAAAAGGGCTACAGCCCATCAAGTCTGCCCACTCTACTGACCCACCCAATTTAGTCTGTGTGCTGATGACCCAATTCTTTAACTTGATCTTCGTAGTGATCCTACGTAGGTGTCCCATTTATTCTTAAAGTCAGGTACGCTGGTGGCCTCAACCACTTGCACCGGAAGCTTGTTCCAGCGATCTATCACTCTTTCCGTGAAGAAGTACTTCCTGGAGTCGCCATTAAATTTCCCTCCTCTGAGTTTGAGCGGATGTCCTCTTGTGGCCGAGGGTCCTTTGGGAAAGAAAATGTCATCTTCCACCTCGACACGTCCTGTGATGTACTTAAATGTCTCAATCATGTCCCCCCTCTCCCTACGTTCCTCAAGAGTGTAGAGCTGCAGTTTGTGCAGTCTCTCTTCGTACGAGAGACCCTTGAGCCCCGAGATCGTCCTAGTGGCCATCCGCTGAACCGACTCGACTCTGAGCACGTCTTTATGGTAATGTGGCCTCCAGAATTGCACACAGTATTCCAGATGAGGTCTCACCATGGCTCTGTATAGTGGCATTATGACTTCAGGTTTCCGGCTGACGAAACTTCTTTTGATACAACCCATCATCTGCCTTGCCTTGGATGAGGCCTTCTCCACTTGTTTGGCAGCCTTCATATCTGCACTGATGATTACTCCTAAATCTCGTTCTACTGAAGTCCTAGCCAATGTTTCTCCATTCAAGGTGTAAGTTCTGCATGGATTACCGCTACCAAGGTGCATGACCTTACATTTCTTAGCGTTGAAGCCCAGCTGCCAGGTCGAGGACCAGCATTCCAATGTAAGCAGGTCCTGCGCCATACTGTCTTGCAAGTTGCTTTCACTTACTATATTGCATAGTTTGGCGTCATCGGCGAATAATGTTACTTTACCTTGAAGCCCTCGAGTCAAGTCCCCTATGAATATGTTAAAAAGGAGTGGACCCAGGACCGAGCCCTGCGGCACTCCGCTGGTCACCTCCGAAGTCTCAGAGAGGGTGCCGTTGACCACCACCCTCTGACGTCTGCAACTCAGCCAATCGTTGACCCATGTAGTCAGTGTCTCGCCTAACCCCATCGATTTCATTTTGCTTATCAGCCTGCGATGTGGGACGCTATCAAAAGCCTTACTGAAGTCTAAGTACACGACGTCCAGAGACTCTCCCGAGTCTAGCTTTCCTGTTACCCAGTCAAAGAAGCTTATGAGATTGGATTGGCAGGATCTACCCTTGGTAAAACCATGTTGACTGGGATCCCTTAGGTTCCCCTCATCCAAGATCGTGTCTAATTCACGTTTAAGTAGTGTTTCCATGAGTTTACACACTATTGATGTGAGGCTCACCGGCCTGTAATTCGCAGCCTCTGCCCTGCAACCCTTTTTGTGCAGAGGGACGACATTAGCTGTTTTCCAGTCCAGGGGGACTCTCCCCTTACTTAGGGAGAGATTGAAGAGCATGGATAACGGCTCCGCCAGGACATCAGCCAGCTCTCTGAGCACTCTTGGGTGCAAATTGTCCGGTCCCATGGCTTTGTTCACCTTGAGTCTTGACAGTTCGCTGTAAACATCAGCTGGTGTGAACTCAAATTTCTGAAACGGGTCTTCCGCGCTTGGTGTTGCTTCCAGCTGTGGCCCATGCCCTGGTTTCTCGCAGGTGAAGACTGAGCAGAAGTATTCATTCAGTAGTTTGGCTTTATCAGAATCTGCTTCCAGATAATTTCCGTCCGGTGTTCTAAGGCGTACTATCCCGTCTGTGTTCTTTTTCCTGTCACTAATATACTTAAAGAAGGATTTGTCACCTTTTTTGATGTTCTTTGCTAAAGTTTCTTCCACTCGAAGTTTGGCCTCCCTAACCGCTGTTTTGACCGCTGCAGACTTGGTCTTATATTCAATGTTAGCTTCCCCTTTCCCGGGATGTTTGTAGGAGAGAAATGCCTTTTTCTTCTCCTTGACGAGGTACGAGACCTCATCTGTGAACCATTGGGGTTTCTTATTTCTTTGTTGTTTATTTACTGATTTTATGTAGCGGACAGTTGCCTCGTGTAGGGTCAATTTCAGGGTTGACCACCAATCCTCCACACTATCAGTCACTGCTTTGTCCTGCAGCATTTGATGGACGAAATCTCCCATGCGTGCGAAGTCAGTGCCCCGGAAATTGAGTACCTTCGTTTTTGTTTGCGATCTAGGGAAGCCCTTCCTAAGGTTGAACCATACCATGTTGTGGTCACTGGTGGCTAGCGTTTCTCCTACTGAGACCTCCGATACGCTTTCCCCGTTTGTGAGTACCAGGTCCAGGATCGCCTGGGCCCTAGTGGGCTCTAGTACCAATTGATTGAGCTGTACTCCCTTCATGGACGTTAATAGCCTCCTGCTACTACAAGTTGTTGCTGAGAGTGTGTTCCAATCTGCATCAGGCATGTTGAAGTCCCCTAGCAGAACAGTGTCCCCCCGTAGAGTGATGTTCTCTATGTCTTCAATTAGTTCCGTGTCCTGTTCCTCCGATTGTCTTGGAGGTCTGTATACCACTCCAAGATACAGGCATTTTTCTCTGCCTCTGGCCAGGTTTACCCAGATGGATTCCCCGGTGTACTTAACATCTGTGATCCTGGTTGTTTTGATGTTCTCTTTGATGTAGAGGGCTACCCCTCCTCCTGACTTTCCCTATCTGTCTTGGCGAAGCAGGTTATATCCTGGTATAGTCATATCCCACCCATGAGAGTCTGTGAACCAGGTTTCGGATATTGCCACTACGTCCAGGTTGGCATTCACTATTTCTGTTTCCAGTTCTAGAAATTTATTCCCTAAACTGTGCGCATTAACATACATGGCTCTCCACGCTTTGTATTTGCTAAACCCCTGTGGGGAATTTCCCATTTGAGTCAAAGTGTCTCCTAGTGAATCTTTTGCAATGTGGGTACTTACCTCGGACCCAGAAGCGGAGATTTGGCTCACCTCATCAGGATTGTTACATACTGCTCTGGTATATAAGTGGGTACCCTCCCCCAACCTACCTAGTTTAAAGCCCTACGAAGCAGGCGGGCTAGCCTATGTCCGAAGACGTTCTTACCTCTGCTGGTCAGGTGAAGTCCATCTGGTCCCTGAAGTCCCTGTAGCGCCTCTCCATGGTTCAGGAATCCGAAGTTCATGTCCCGGCACCATCCTTGCAGCCACTCATTCGTTCTCTGGATCCGCTCGTCCCTGGCCTTTCCCTTGCCCCTAACAGGAAGAATTGAAGAGAATACTACCTGTGCTCCTGACTGCTTCAGCCTCTCCCCCAAAGCCCATCATGCGCTGTTAAAACAGCATGATCCCTGCCGCTGTGGTGTGTGATCTTTGGCCGTGTTCCATTTTAGAACCCAGTGGCAGGAAACATTCTGGCCACTCCCCTTCTCCCGCCCTCACTCACCAACTGGAAGCGCAGGCAAGCTCTCTCCCTGCCTGCGTCCTTGGCAGGGAACACACCTCCCGCCCTTGCTCACCGCTGCCACTGCTGATCCTCTTCTTCAGAGCAGCCTGCGATCGTGGCTGGCTTTAAAGAACCTCGCAGGCAGCTCTCCAACCTCAGTAGCACGTTCCCTCTGACGCACGGGATCGCGTCAGAGGGAACGTGCTACCGAGTTGGAGAGCGGCCTGCGAGGTTCTTTAAAGCCAGCCACCATGATCGCAGGCTGCTTTGAAGAGGAGCAGGCCAGAAGACGCTGGGATGGAGGGAGGGTAAGAATTGATCCCCTTGGGAAAGGGAAAGGGGCTGCTTTGGGGGGGAGGGGTGTGCTGGGGGGAGACAGAAGGGGCCATGGAGAGATAGGGAGAGGGAAAGGGGCTACTTTGGGGGGAGGGTTGTGCTTGTGGCAAACAGCTTTGCTCTGGGGAGAAGACAGAAGGGGCCATGGAGAGACAGGGAAAGGGAAAGGGGGTTGCTTTGGGGGGGAGGTGTGCTGGGGACAGACAGCTTTGCTCTGGGGGGAAGAAAGAAGGGGCCATGGAGAGACAGGGAGAGGGAAAGGGGGCTGCTCTTGGGGGAGGGGTGTGCTTAGGGCAAACAGCTTTGCTCTGGGGGGAAGACAGAAGAGGGCCATGGAGAGATAGTTAGGGAGAGGGAAAGGGGGCTGCTTTGGGGGGAGGTGTGTTCTGGGGGCAGACAGCTTTGCTCGGGGAGGAGGGGAGGGAGACAGAAGGACACAGACAGCGGCCAAGGAGAGAGAGATAAAGAAACACAGACAGACAGACACATCTATTCTAGCACCCGTTAATGTAACGGGCTTAAAGACTAGTAGTAAATATTGAACTAAGCCCAGTACTGGGCAAACTTGTACAGTATGTGTTTGTATATGGCCTTTTTTGTGGAGGATGGGCTGGGGAGGGCTTCAGTGGCTGGGAGGGTGTAGATGGACTGGAGTGAGTTTTGACGGAGACTTCAGTAGTTGGAACCTAAGGACAGAGCTTTAGATTCTTGGCCAGAAATAGCTAATGAGAAGAAGAAGAAGAAAAAAAAAAAAAGAACAAATTTTTAGATTGAATCAGGTTGGGCAGACTAAATGGACTATTCGGGTCTTTATCTACCGTCATCTACTATGTTACTATGTAAGTCTCAAATTTATGCTAATTCAACTTTGTTGTATATTAGTTAGCATGTGTCTAATATATGCACAAACATTTTCCATATTAATTAGCCTAATGCATGGTCACAAAAAGTATGTAAGCTGAGTATGCCTGCTAGAACAGGTGCAGGTAATTAGTTTGCCATCATGTCATTTCTTGTATTCCTCCTCTAAGGCACATCTGCTGCTTGCCTCTGTTGGAGAGAGGAAGCAGGGCTCCACGGACCTCAAGTCTGACCCAGTTTAGTGGATTTTAGGTGGTAAGAGCCACTGGCAATGATAAGCATCACAGCAGAGAGCTGCCTTCACCTGCTGTTTTCAGTTACTTTTTGGAAAGTGGTCATTTTTGTAGTTAATTTTGTTTCCGTAGTGTTTGATACAGACTCTGTGCCTGTAGAAAAATATTAACAGCGCGTGTATAAGCAGAGCTCAGGAGTATAAACTGGCCAAAGGCAAGATCCTATGTAGCAATTTATTCCTGCGTCATGAGTGTACCCAATCCTGCAAAATCATATTTCTGTCAGATGGATTTTTATAGCACATTTATGAATGGAACAAATAGCCGAAAAGATTCTTAAAAACTACACTGGTAAAAGCAGTCTGTAGCATCTAGGTTTTAAAAATACAAAAAAAAAAAAGGCATATTATTATTGCAAATTACTGTAATCAAAGATTTATCACCGAACAATAAAGTCAAGATAAAAGACTTGAAGGCATGGAGCATAATAGAGTTTCTGCTAGATGTAATCCACTTATTCATTTAAGAGCTCTCTGTCTCCCACTGTACATAAATTACAGGTACCATACAGCACAAATTATGGGTTTGGTTTATTAAAAAATAAAGCCCTATTCAGCAAAAAAAATGCCTCACCCATTGTGTTTGGAATAAATATCCTTAGGGGTGTAAGGTCTGAAGATCTATGCAGTGATCCTGCTTACTGTCACATCTCCTCCAAATCTGAAACTTTTTTTTAACACATTCTGCTCCATATTAAAATGATAAGCGCAAGCTTATGGGCAAGAATATTGCCTTCTCACACTAAGGGTTATAGAACATTCATGAACAGTATGAATGACATTAGAAAAGCAACCCAGGCACTGTGCCGAGTTTGTGTGCTAAGTATGCAAAGTGTAGAGAAGTTTTTCATTTCAGTAAGCTTTTTTTTATTTTTTATTTATTCAATTTTCTATACTGTTCTCCCAGGAGTGCTCAGAACGGTTTACATGAATTTAGTCAAGTACTCAAACATTTTTCCTTGTCTGTCCTGGTGGACTCACAATCTAGCTAATGTACCTGGGACAATGGGGGATTAAGTGACTTGACCAGGGTCACAAGGAGCATCGTGGGTTTGAACCCACAACGTCAGGGCGATGAGGCTGTAGTTTTAACCATTCTAGAAATCAAAATATAGTAGAAGTGAGCCAAGTATAGGACAATCAAGCCATTGTGACATCACTGGTGAGGTTGGCTCTTAGGCATTGGTAGCATGAGGTATTATGATGTCACAATACCAGCTCTGGTCTGGTTATCAGAGGCTGAAACTTATCACACTATTTTATTTATTCAGTTTTCTATACTGTTCTCCTAGAAGAACTCAAAACAGTTTACATGAATTTATCCAGGTACTCAAGCATTTTCCCGTATCTAATGTACCTGGGGCAATGGAGGGTCACAAGGAGTAGAATGGGTTTGAACCCACAACCTTAGTGTGCTGAGGCTGTTACATCACACTCTCCCCTATTTCTAGTGCAGAGAACACATGTGCCCTATTCCTCTGTTTTTAAAGGACTTCTGATTTTCCTCCCATCTCCTAATTAGCAAATATTTCACTAGAAGGTGCATGATTGTGCTTGTAACTCATCAACCTCTACCTCGTACTGTAAGAACTAGTAATATTATTTCAAAACACAGTCTGTATTATAAGGCAATTCTCTACTCTGTTCCATAGTATCCCCCAAATTCTATAAACTTACATGCCCAAATTTTACTCTTAGTTCACAAAGTTGTGTGCATAAGTTATAGAATAAGGTTAATTGCACACATAACTCACTAAACTAGCAATGATAGGCACTAAGAGGGAAATTCTACGTCTGGTGCCTAAGTTAAGTGTAAAACACCATTTTAAATAGTGTTTCTCTACACTTTCAAAGCGCCTACTGGCACCTAAACAAAAGGCCTAACACCACTATAGGCGTGGCTAACACTGAAGGTGGCATTATATACTTCTAGAGGTGCGATTCACATCAAATATAGGTGCTGGAAATGTAAGCCTGGAAAACCTTGGCCTACATTTTCGGCACCTATCTTTGCCGGGGGATCCCAACAATTGATAGTAAAAAAATTGGTAGGGTGGCAATTGCTAGGATCTTCCTACAAATTATTGTGCCCAATTGTCTTACATCTACAAATTGTCCTACCCTGTCAGAAGTGTCAAAATTAAAACTCTAAATAGGCCACGGCTTGCCATCAGCTGATTATGACAGGGGAATCCCCGATCAGCTGAGCCGGCTTCGAGGAGTCCTGACGGCTCAACTGATTGGGGATTCCCCTGCTGTAATCAGCTGAACCAGCTGGGAGATACAGGATTCCTCTCTCCCTCCCTCCCACCCACTCAGCGTCCCTCCAAAAAGAGCCCTCTCCTGCCCTCTGCACTGGGAGGGGCCTAATGAACTTATTGACTCAGAACTGTAGGCCCCTCCCAGGGCCGTCATTTTGAAGAGATGGCCCTATCGGCAGGAAGGAATGGGCATCACTCCTGCCAATTTTTCATCCAAAAGTGCAGGGGTGTGTGGAGGGATATGTGGGGGATGTCGGGACAGTGTGAAGGGGTGTTGGTAGCACTAAGAGGGACTTAAGGCTCTGAACCAATCAGGGCCTTGTCCCTTCCAGCACATCCCAAGATGCAAATTACAGGAGGATGTGGAGCGGTGTGTGGGGATGTTAGGGGTGTGTGGAGGGGTGTGGAGGGATGTTAGGGGTGTGTGGAGGGGTGTTGGGCTCGGCAGGAAAGGGCTCTTTTTAGAGGGGGGCTTGGGGGATTAGTGGGTGGGAGGGAGAGAGGAATCACCCTGCTAGTTCAGCTGATTGTGGCAGGGAAATCCCCAAACAGATGAGGCGGCAGGACTTCTCGAAGCTGCAGTTTTGGGGAGTCCTGCCAGTTCAACTGATCGCCTTGAACCGCAAGGTAATGGCGGAATAGAAATCCCTAATGTAATGTAATGTAATGTAATTAGCTGATGGCAAGGCATGGACTATTTAGATTTTTAATTTTGACAATCCTACCAATTGTCATAGACCCCTTTGCCAGAGGCACAATTCTCTAACCAGTGCTGTCGGGTGACTGACACATGAAGTGGCCACTGACATCGGTGCCATTTAGAGAATCTGGGCCTAAGTGGTTTTAACTGATGCTAAATGGAACTCGTTGACAGTTACATGCAACTGACCTTAGTCAGTATTCTATAATATGTGCGTGTAAGATGCGTGGAGGGGCATAATCAAAAGAAACATCTAAGTCTGATTTGGACATAGGGCGCTAGTCATCCAAAGTCGGCAGCGGTAAAATGTCAATTCTCAAAAAGTACGTCCAAAATAATTTTTTTGCGAAAATTGTCTATCTATACATCCAGGCGCCATTTGATCGTCCATACCACCACTATGTCTATCTTTATACCACATTCTCAACCAAAACTTTGTCCAAGTCTGAAACATCCAGAAGACCTTTTGGACATGGGAGGGGCCAGCATTGTGATGAACTTCACAAAAAGGGTGCCATATAAACATCTCACCACAACTCCCTTATAGATCATGGTAAGCTGCCTAAAACACCCCCAAAACCCACTATACCCACTTGTCTACAACCCCAATAGCCCTTATTGCTGCAGGTGGCACCTATATGGCAGTAGAGTAGGGTTTTGGGGTTTTTTGGAAGGCTCATATTTTCCACCATTGATGTAGTGATTAGAATGGCTTATGGGCCTGGGTCCTCCTCTCTATAGTTCACTAGTCCACCCCCCCAGGCTATTTAAGCCACCTCTGTGCAGCTCTACTAGGCTTTCCTATGCCAGGTTCTGATGTTCCGGAGCCAGTTATGTACATTTTTATTCTGAACTTTGTGGGGGTGCGAAGGAGTCAGTGAACACAGGGTGTGTGTGGGGGGGAGTCTTTACTCTGTCCCTGTAGTGGTTATCTGGTCACTTTGGATACCTTTTGGGCACTTATTCATATCTTTACATCATCTAAGTCAGAACGTATAAGTTCCATCTAGTAGGCAGTCTCGTTAAACCTTCGATTATTCCTGTAGGATGACTAAGTCTAGGTTGACCACATCCAGCCCACAACTCACCCTAACCATTCCTCCAACAATGCCCCTTTCAGCTCTGACTACACAGCGGGATTTAGAGGCCTAAAAAGTCCCTTGATACGTCTAAAAAGCCATTTCGATTATTGGCACTTGGACGACCTGTCTTTTAGATCATCCATGTGTCAACTTGGGTGGGTTTTAAGATTATGAGCCCAATAGTGTGCAGTTGCAAAGAGGCATGGATGGGAGGGTCAGCAGTGCCCAGGGTTTGCATGCACATTATAGAAGGCATGCATATCTTAACTGGCTATGTCAAATGCAGCCAAAACAAATCCCCTGCAAATTCAATGCCAGTCACCAGATATGGCCCAGCACTGAATTTCCAAGTGATTAGTCGATCTCCCTCCCTCAGTCTCAGCCCATATGCAACTTGTATACAGTGTCTCTGGAATTCAAGCTCTTCTCCCCCACCCCTACCTCCATTCCAAATATATAAACCTCATTGGTAGATGCTCATTAGTGCTCATCAGGAAAACCTCTGCATTTTTGGGGCAGAAGAAGATTAAGAGAAGAGTTCTCTACCTTCTTGGCAGGCAGGGGAACTGTAAATCTCACACTAGAGCTCACAGCTAAACTGCAAAGATTCAGAGTAGACTAGAGAATATCAATAATAAAGCAGAGCGAAAAACGGAGAACTATTAAAGAAATAAACCTGCCAAAAGAAAACAAGTTCACTACAGCAGCCATAAATATTTGTTTTCCAAATGAAAGCAGCAGGCAGCTCTAGACCACGAATGCTGGACACTAGAAAGGCAATTCTATAAACTACGCAGGTCAGTGTCTAGAAGAATGGCATATACATCAAAATGTGAGCACATAGGCCTCTAAATCTCAATATTCTACCTAAGTGCTATTCTACAAATACTCACTTAACCTACATAGCAGGTGTTTACAAGGGGAGCGTATTTTGGAAGGGACTGCTGATTTTCTTCCCATCTTTGGCATCTAGACTAGATTACTGTAGTGCAATCTATTTGGGTATTCGTCAATATGTTCACAAACACGATCAGTACAAAATATTTCCATATGCATTCTCTTCCACTGAAACACGTTTGATCGTGTGACTTCACTCATTATTCAACATCACTGGCTCCCGTTTGCTTTTTGAATACTTTATAAAATGTTGTTCACATTATACGCTATGCATCTGTACCGTCACACCTTTCTTCCCTTATAATTCCCTACACTTCGTCCAGAAGCCTATACTCTTTAAATGGCAATTGTTTAACTCAGTGTCTCTCAAACTGTGTGCTATTCCCTGAGGAGATTCTGGGCGTGCCATGAGAGATTCCAGAATTTTATTTTATTTTTTAAAATTCCCTTCATATGTATACACTAGACTAGATGATATTTACGTCACGTACACAAGAGTCTGTCAATGTTATGATGAAACCTTCCACCCAAAGTGTGGTGGCAGCCAAAAAAGCTAACAAGATGCTAGGAATCATTAAAAAAAGGGATGGGTAACAAGACTAAAGATATTATAATGCCTCTGTATTTGCTCCATGGTGCGACCTCACCTGGAGTATTGCATTCAGTTCTGGTCTCCTTATCTCAAGAAAGATATAGCGGCACTAGAAAAGGTTCAAAGAAGAGCCACCAAGATGATAAAGGGGATGGAACTCCTCTCGTATGAGGAAAGACTAAAAGGGTTAGGGCTCTTCAGCTTGGAAAAGAGACGGCTGAGGGGGGAGATAGGATTGAAGTCTACAAAATCCTGAGTGGAGTAGAACGGGTACAAGTGGATCGATTTTTCACTCCGTCAAAAATGACAAAGACTTGGGACCACTCGATGAAACTGCAGGGAAATATTTTAAGCCTACTCAGAGAATAGTTAAGATCTGGAATGTGTTGCCAGGGGTTATGGTAAAAGCTGGTTTTAAGAAAGGTTTGGACAATTTCCTGTTATTAAGACATGAGGGAAGCCACTGCTTGCCCTGGATTGGTAGCATGGAATATTGCTACTCGTGTCTTGGCCAGGCTAGTGACTTGGATTGGCCACCGTGAGAACGGGCTACTGGGCTTGATGAGCCATTGGTCTGACCCAGTAAGGCCATTCTTATGTTCTGCATGTGTGAGGATATAACCACCCAGACAAGCATCATTCTTTGACATGATTGGTCTTTGACAACTACCGTAATAGTAAGTCATTTTATTTTTATATTTTATACAATAGTTATCCTAACGCGAGCAATAAAGTAATCAAGGCTTCGTTACCATTTGAATCTTCTTATTTTTGCAAATTTAGATTTTCAGCTCTGACAGAAATTTAATTTTAAAAAAAAGAGAAACGACTGCAGATAGTGAACGATGAAATGCGTGTTTGCTTGTTGACTACCAAGCTGCATTTTGAGTTAATTTGTACTCAAAAACAAGCACATCATTACATTGATTAAAAATTTTATAGTTTCAATTATAATGTGCAGCAAAAAACATTTGCACCGTTTAGTGTGCCACAAAAAAACGTTTGCTCTGTTTAGTGTGCCGGAGCAAAAAAAAAAAAAGAAAGAAGAGTTAAAGAGGCACTGTTGAAGTATTCATTCAATCTCTAGGACAAAAATTGCTACTGTCAGAGCTTTTGCTTTTATATTGCACAGCTCCATCTCTCTGGAATGATTTAGCGAAATCTCTCCATCGTGAACCTTAATTTTCTAAGTTTAAATCAGCCCTCAAGACTCGTGTTTAAAGAAGCCTTTGGTAAAGGGATAAGTTAAGATGGTCATGCCAAGATGGCAGCCCCTACCTATGAAAAATACTGTTCAAATTTTTTCTTTGCCTCTGATTTTCATTTCTTTACCTTTACAGTCCCGTCAACCTATGTTCTTTTCTTCTTTATTTTAATTGTAATTTTATGTTTAGTATTTATATACCACTTATAGCCTAAATGGTTTACATTCAGGTACTCAAGCATTTTTCTCTGTCTGTCCTGGCAGGCTCACACTTGAATGTACCAGGGGCAATGGGGATTAAGTGACTTGCCCAGGGTCACAAGAAGCAGTGTGGGTGCTGAGCCTGTAGCTTTAACCACTGCGCCACTCTAGAAATCAAAATGTAGCCAAGTACTGTATAGGGCAATGAAGCCATTGTGACATCACTGATGGCTCTTAGGCATTGGTGGAATAAGGCATTATGCTATCACAATACCAGCTCTGGTTAGGCTCAAACTCTGCCAGGGGAGCTCAGAACAGTTTACATGGATATATTCAGGTACTCAAGCATTTTTCCCTATCTGTCCTGGTAGGCTCACACTCTTTCTAATGCACCTGGGAAAATGGGGGATTAAGTGGCTTGACCAGGGTCACAAGGAGCAGCATGGGATTTGAACCCACAACCTCAGGATTTGAACCACTATGTCACACACAATTGTTTTCACGAGGATTGATCTATCAGGTCAATAAACCATAAACCATGTTCAGAATTTAAAGGGCATAATTACCTATCCTCATATAAGACAATTCGTCTTCACTAATTATTTGCCATGTATCCCTGTGGTTAGAGCTATAGCCTCAGCACCCTGAGATTGTGGGTTCAAATCCCACACTGCCCCTTGTGACCCTGGGTAAGTCACTTAATCTCCCCATTGCCCCAGGTACATTAGTTTTTTTAAATTTATTTATTCAATTTTCTCTGCCGTTCTCCCAAGGGAGCTCAGAACGGTTTATATGAATATATTCATAGATTGTAAGCCCACCAGGACAGATAGGGAAAATATCCTCCCCTCCCCATCATTAAATGGAATATAAGACATCGACACTCCCCCCCCCCAAAAAAAAAAAATCTGCTAGGGCTCAGTAACCCAACTAAGGATTACATTTATCTATAAAAAGCACTTGCTATGTATTGGCATAGGCCGCATCTATGCAGCACTGTGCCTTGCATGTCCCTGTAGTTGAGTTTGTTTTCTAGAACAAATACATTTCTTTATTTATAAGTGTCTATAGCTCATATTTAAGCTTGGAGAGAATTGTAAAAGAAAACCAGCTCAATAAAATAGCTCTGCAGGTATTAAACTCTTTTGTAGACAGCCGATCCAAAATGGTGCCAACATCCATTAATTTGATGGCCCTATTGTGAGACAGCCTAGTCCCGAGTGTAAAGGAACGGCAAATCAGTCATGGTAATAGTCTTAAGCAACCAAATAGTTACTTATCATTTTTCCCCTTTAAAAACTGTGTTTCCTATTTTTTGTGGTCTTTTTTTTTTCCTCTTCACTTGGAACTGAACAAACAACTTGGCTCCTGTCATTTCAAACCTGTCTGGGCAGCCAGAACTAATGAGGAAGAAAAGAAATAGGCATTTTCTTTTCAGCTGCTCGTTATTAGGCCTTACCATCGAGTTTAATAGGTTGAAGTTTCCTAACACAACTGAGAATTGAATGAGTTTCCTAATTAATGACTTCAGTGAGCTCCTTCCATTTGAATTCTAAAAAAAAGAATACAGTCTACACACTAATTGCCTGTGTGCATCTGAAAAAAAAAAATGACAGCCTGTTCAAGCTTTCATGTTAAAATCTAATCTAAATAAATTAGGAAATAACAAGTAGTCTATACGGCAGTTCATGGCGATGTAACAGAATTCACTTGTTTTGATAACGGAAGCACTGCTATATATGCTTTTTTAAACCAAACCTTCTAAAAGAAAAGGCAAGATAAACTATTTAATCAAATAATATTAAGATTTAATCAACAGGAAAAGCTTTCCTTAGATGATGTAATTGGTCAAGTTGGCCTTTTCCGCTAAACACCAAAGCCAAGATGTGGAGTCATACTGTAGGCCAGGGGTAGGCAATTCCGGTCCTCGAGAGTCGGAGCCAGGTCAGATTTTCAGGATATCCACCATGAATATGTATGAGATGGATTTGCATGCACAGCTTCCTTGAGATGCAAATCTATCTCATGCATATTTATTGTGGATATCCTGAAAACCTGACCTGGCTCCGGCTCTTGAGGACCGGAATTGCCTACCCCTGCTGTAGGCGCACAGGGCCTGATGGTGCCTATGTTAGGCATTACTAGGTGACCTAATCACGGACGCCTAACAGCGCCTAACTAAAATTCACACACAACTTGTTGTAATTGACCACGCCATTAAAAACCCATTTTTTAAAAAATTGCTAAATTATGTTATGTTCTTAAATCTGCACAGCGCCTAGCAACGCCTAAGTCAAGGCACCCTCAGACACCTAAAGATGCGAACTCCACTAACTTGGAACACGAGGATGTTACTGGCCAGACTTTATGGTAGATTTCCTGCAAACAGGATGGTTGGATAGGCTGAAGTGAGCTTGGACAGCAACTTCAGCATTTGGAACCTAGGACAATATCAGGTGGACTTTACAGTCTATGACCCGGAAGTACCAAAGAAGAGACAAGTTAATTTAATCATGTATTTGTAATGGTTATAACTAATAGGCAGACTGATCAGGTCTTTATCTACCATCATTTACTATGTTACCTGAAAAGCAGGCATGGTTAGGGGCAGAGAATAGGCATGGTCGCCAGGCATCTAAGGTAGGTGCCAGGAAGCCTAGGAAGCTTAGACACCGCAAGGCATGATTCTATAAAAGATACCTAGTGGTTGATTGACAACTGCGCGGAGTGGCACTGCTTATGGAATCAGGCCCACAGCCAGTCTGAATGTACCCTGGCCATATAATAAAATTAATGTTAACAAGTTGAAAGCTTAAAGTTAACTCTTGTGGAGGTAGCCTGGTAACTTTCTCTAGTTTTTCTGGACTTCCAGGTTAGTTTGATCAACAACTGGGCCATCTTGCCACCAGCCTTTCTTTTGTCTGGTATTACTCTCAATTTTGCTGATTTGTGGCTTTTTGTATTGAATGCATCAAATAATCAATATTTACCTATGGACAAATGGGCTAAATGGACTAAGGTGAAAGAAAGAAATTTCACAGATTTTTGCTGGTGATTGAATGGGCTATCCCTATTGGCCATATAGATAACTGAGCCAGCCCCCTCAGGTGTAAAAAAAAAATGGGTTAGTCCTCTTGTCTGTAAGACCATTCATTTATAACTAATCAGGGATTTGTCCCTATTTTGTATTCCTATTCTGTTCCCTTTGCACAAGAAATCCCATGTTGGCAGATGGAGGCACGCCACCAACTTCTGCATTAAAGAAGCAGTGCATGGAGGAAGGGAATAGCTTGAGAACTGTGTTTCTTTGGCTGGTGGGGCTTTGGCATCCCTGCCAGCCATTTAAAGGGGAGCTGCAGTTCTGGAGGGGGCCTGAGACCAAACTGGAGGGGCCACTTGTAATTTCTCTTGTCTGATTTTAAATGGCATTTTGGACTTAACTTAGGCACTAGTAGGAAACCTACCAGCGCCTGAGTTAAAGTGCCTTTCATGGAATATGGACCTTAGTGCAGGAGAATGATCCGTGTTAGGGTGTGCTAAAGCCATTTGCTACTGCAGCTCAGAATATAAGAACATAAGAGTAGCCATTCTGGGACAGACTGAAGGTCCATCAAGTCCAATATCCTGTTTCCAACAGTGGCCAACTGTGACAGGGTGTATGTCCCATCATGGGGAACCAGACATCCCAGAGAAGAGTCCCTTAGAGGGAAAGCATATCAAAAGGACCCTGAAGTGTGATAATGGCATTACACTTCTCCCTCGGTATTCACGGGGGTTAGGTGCAGAGCCGGACTGCAAAGTGTGAAAAATCGCGAATAACTTCTCAGCCATCTCTGACCCACCCCCGCCACCCTCTTGCATCCCCAGAACCTTACCTGGTGGTCTAGCGGTGCAGGAATGATCTTCCTATGCTCCTGCCCCATGCAGAGCCGCCATCAGAATGGCTGCCGTGAGTTCCCGTTGTGCTCAGTTCACAATGCACAAGAAATGAGTATGTACAGGGTGTGGGAGTCAGTGGCTAAGAGTAGAGAATAATAATAATAATAATAACTTTATTCTTCTATACCGCCACAATCTTGCGACTTCTAGGCGGTTTACAATCAAGAGTGCTGGACATTCAGCGAAATACAATAAGTAGATATTCAGAGGAAATACAGAGATCAGAGACCTCAGGAGGCAATAGTATAGAAATACAATTTGCTGAGCGAAAATGTAATATGTACATTTTAGTAGGTAATGTCCGACAGGACCTGTTGGGGATAAATAGCAACGTAAAGTTACGATAAGATGAAGATAACAGATTATATTTATAACAGTGCTGTAAGTTCAGGTGGAATAGGGAGGGGGAGGGAGAGGGAGAGCTGGTCAATTGTTTAGGACAAATTTTGCCCCATCTCTGTGGGAACTCATTTTCCCATCCAGTGCCGGCAAGTTCTTTTCCTGTCCCTGCCCAATTCCTGCAAGCTCTGTCCTCATCTGCACAAACCTCAAACACTTTAAAATCATAAGTGTCCGAGGCTTGTACAGTTAAGGCAGAGCTTACAGGAATGGACAGGGACAGCGATAAAACGCACGAGGACAGGATGGGAAAATTGAGTTCCTGCGGGGACAGGGAAAAATTTGTCCCTGTGTCATTCTCTAGCTAAGAATCCAGCCACTGACTGCCACAGGGTTCTGATGGATAAGGGATTTGTGATGAGGATGTCTTCATCTAGCAGAGCTTGGGAATCCCTGCCAGTCAAGGAATTCTTTGTTGTTCTTTTTTAAGTTTTGTGAAGGGTGGGGAAGCAGGGAGGACAGGGAACAGAGAGGAAATGCCTTGTACTCACCTATTTCTCTCATTTACCCAGCCAAAAAGCACCTTCTGGCTAAGTCACTGGCATGTGCTTTTAACTATGGAAGAAATATTTTTAGACAGCTCATTTATGAGTGTAAATTTCTATGTACCTGTGTAAATAGCTCAAGATTCATGAAGTTATACGGTATATTTATTTCATAGGTAGATAGATCTTTTGGTGCCTGTAAGAGTTATAGCTAGGTTGTGATCTGAAGTTTAGCTGCTTGGTGTTTGCTGGGGAGAAATGTGTTTCAATACATGAAACCTAAGTTGAAGAGAACCAAAATTGACTGCAAAATAAAGTAGCCTTTGCTTTACAGAGAGAGCATGCTCTGCCTTATAGGTACAATGTTTATTCTATATGGGGCTCATAATCAAAACAAAAAAACATCTAAAAAGTGGCCTAAATGGGTACTTGGACAATCAAAAAGCCTGGTCATCCAAGTACCCATAACCAAAGCTGGTTTTAGAAGTATTTAAGACCAGCTTAGGCCTTTCCCCTGCCTCTAAACGTATAGGGCGAAAAGAGGCGTTTTTAGAGGAGGGGAAAGAGCGGGAGGTGGGCCGACCTAGACATAGGTGTACAGCAGGTATAACAAAAAGTTTAGGCAGGTTGCCTAGTCAGCACTTATACGTTTTGACTTAGACCAAGTATAAGTGCCGAAAAGGGGCCGCTGAGCTGACCGCAGCAGCTAAGCAACCCCAGCAACTTACCTACCCCCCTACTGCAACAATCGCAACAGGGGAGATGAGCCATCTCTCCTGCCACGATCTTTGCTGGGGGAGGTGGATTCTGTAACCGGTGTGGTTTTTGACAGATACCGGTTACAGAATCCAGCTTTTAGGCGAAGTACTGGCTCCTCCTTCACCTAAAAGACCTGGCTTTGGGCGTTTGGGACTTAGGCTTTTTTGGGGGGGGGTTTATTATATGTCTTAAGTGTAGATGTAGTAGTGGTCTGGACATCTAAACAGCTGAAAGTAGAGGCAGGCCATTATTTAAAAAAACCTCCTTTTAGACGTTTTTTTTGAGAATGGAAATTTTCCCTGCTTCTACTTTCAACGTTTAGGGCCTTAGGCCAAAAGGGGACTTAGACATATTTTTTTTTATTATGCCCCTCCACGTGTTTAATTCAGAAAATAATCTGTTATGTTTAGATGGGGGAAGCTTAGAATACCAGAGGTGTCTATACTTCTTATCACCCCAAATTAATCTCGCTACTTAAGATTATTAGAAAATTGGGTAGTCTTTTACTAAGGCAAGCTAGCCGATTTAACGCATGCTAAATGCTAACGTGTCCATTATAGTCTATGGACACGTTAGCATTTAACACGCGCTAAATCGGCTAGCGCACCTTAGTAAAAAATACCTTTAGTGCAAGGCTGGGTATTACTTTAAAATGTATGACATTTGTGAAAAAAATGTATACAATTTTTGCATTCTAGGCAAGTGCAGATACTTTTTGTATGTTTACCAAATCTGTTAACCAATGTTATGTAAAAAGCTTTGTAGAATTTCTAAGACCTACTTTTCTGGAAAAACATTAAAAATCATATACTGTGAGGCACTACGCTCGAGGTTTTCCTACAACAAAACTGAAAGCAAGAAACTAGACACCTTTGGAAAGAAAATTGCATGTGTGAATATAAATTGATTTTTCTAGTAGGATTACACTTTGAGGACTTTAATAAAACCTAATAGATGCTGCCAGCTGCATTGATTTGTAAGAAACAGCCTCAGCTATCTAATAATGCTATTGAAGAAAAATTACAGAGCTGTATGAGTTGAGATACAAAGAAAAAGGCAAGATTGATGTTTTCAGGTTGTTTTGTTTTTTGCATTATGTGTGGGTCAAACACGCAATTGATGTCAAGGTTCACTTGAAAAAAATGTTGAGTCATACGTTGTAAAGCCCCAGAGGTGGTCGGTTGTAGGGCAATAATACATGGCACAGAGATGAAAGGGGCAAAAAAAATAGCACTGTTTATTGAGATGGAGGAATATAGTCCAATACTGACTTGGCAGTAGACCTTGCTGCTTGACCTTGCCTCGATTTTTTTTTTTTTTTTTAATTTGCAGTTATTCTTTTAAGCATGCCATTTGCTGATTTAAAGGCCAATTTCAGATAGAACATAGAAATAGGTATCCCCCATCAAGACATGTCAAAAATCCATAGTAACGTGATAGGGGTCAATATTCAGCTGTCAAGTGGTGAGCGTTTTGCTCACGCTGACAATGTTATTCCCAAACATTTAAATGTGGGCCTTGATTTTGGAATATCCAGTTATTTTTAAGCTGGTTGAGACATAGCCACTTAAGTTGATATTTATCACTTAAGTGACCATGGGTTACCACAAAAAAAATATGACAGACTTCTACACAAACCCATTTCTGCGATAAATCTGGTGCGTAAGAACTAAAAATTAGCACTTAAGTGGCCAAGTGCTGACTTCACCCCCTGAACGCCCCCAAGATTGCTGGCTTAGAGTTCAGCACAAACTGTGATATTCAGTGGTTAAATGCCACTAAATATTAGCAGCTAGCCTCAATTAAGCAATTTAACCAGTCAAAAGACAGCTAAATCACTTTGAATATCAGACCCATAGTAAATCAACAGATAAAGACCTGCATGGTCCATCCAATCAACCAACCAAGGTGGCCAGAGTTGAATCTGGCACTCTGCACAAGTTCTTCTTCTTGATTAAATACTAGTATACTTTCTCTCTCTCTCCCCCTGCCAATTTTGGGGCACAGCCCATAGAAGTCTGCCAGACACCAGCCCTACTTTTCAACTACTGGTATTGCCGTCAAAGTTCATTCCAGTTATAAGGTCTTTTAAGTTTTGCTTTACTTGGATTCCATCCGTTTTCTATATAGTGCTCTTCTGTGTTTATCCTATGTGTTCTTGAATTCTGTAACCATTTTTGTCTTCACAATCTCCTGCATCCACTACCCTTTCTGTGAAAAAGAATTGGCATTGTTCCTAAGTCTCCCACCCTGCAACCTCAACTCATAAACTCTAATTCTACTACTTCCCCATCTCTGAAAAAGATTAGTTTGCATATTAATACCTTTTAAATATTTAAACATCTATATCATATCTCATCTATCCATCCTTTCTTCTAGTCTTTCTTGAAGTCTTGAAGTCTCTTCTCATTTTTATTGCCTTCCTCTGAACCACCTGAAGTCTTTGATGTCCTTAGCAAGATATGGCCTCCAATACTCTAAATGGCACCTCACTGATGACTTGTATCAAGGCATTAACACCTCCTTTCTTCTACTTGATATGCCTCTCACTATGTAACCTAGCATCCTTCTGGCTACAGCCACCATCAGCTCATATTGTTTTACTGCCTTAAAATCCTCTGACAGTATCACATCATGGTTTCTCTCCCAGTCTGTGCTTCTCAGCCTCTCAATCCCTAGCAAATACAACTATTTTTAAGTTTCTACACTCTATCTGCATCACTCTACAATCTTTGCATTGTATCTGCCAAGCATTAGACCATTCTTCTAATCCTTTTAGATCACTTCTCAAGTTGTCCACTCTATTGCAAATCTTCATGCCATTGTTGCAAATCTTCAGAACCTCTTTGAGCTCCTTCAATATGTTTGGATATATCTCCTCTGGCCCCATGGCTTTTTCTACTTTCAGTTTTGCCAGTTATTCATAAACACTTTCTTCTGTAAACGGTACACTATCTACTCCTCTCCCATAAATGTCTTTATCAGCCAACAGAAGTCCTCCAGGATTTTCTTCTATGAACAATATGTGCTGATGCTAAGGTGTGTTTGTCTACCATTTTAGAAATCTGCACGCCTAAATTTTTCCAATTAAGTTCATGCACACAATCATTCAGCATTATTGATTTCAAGGTGGAAAAACACTGGGGGCTTAAGAGGGTAAGCTCCCCTAATCCTTCCTGTACAGTGCTGCTCAAAACCCAGACATCCCCAAGAGCAGCCATACATCCCAATGTTGATTTTGGAGGTCATAGACATGCATTACCCGTCTGACATAAAGAATGCATGTTTATTTTTTTTATCCCGCCTTAGCCCTGCCCAACACATAAACAAGCCATGACCCGTAGCCATAGAGATGTATTGAAGATTTACATATATAAATCCCAGCTTTCTCAAACTGTTTCCTACTTGTATATCTGAGATACACGTGCTAGTATAAATCACAAATATTGTAGAGCTTCTAAAATAACAGCCTTAATTTATTTACTGCCTTTTCATGAAGAGATTCACCCAAAGCAGTTTACCATTCATTGAATAGTAATCAGGTACTCTTAAGTATTTTCCCTATCTGTCCTGGCAGACTCATAATCTAACTGTGGTACCTGGAGCAATGTAGTGTTAAATAATTTGCCCAGAATCTCAAGGAAGAGGCTGAGATCAAACTTGCAACCTCAGTGTGCTCAGGCAGCAGCGCTAAACACTAGGCCAAATCTTTACAAATACTAATTTTCAGAAAAGGTCGAGAAACAAAGAAATATTATTGCCAGTGTTAGATAAATATTGGAGAAGAGCAAAGAATACCAATAGCACCTATACTTTTGCTTCATTGACTACAGCAAAGCTTTTGATTGTGGATCATAAGTTCTACGGAGAACTCTAGCACAAATGGGAATACCCAAACACATAACTCAGCTGATAAAGAGCCTGTACAAAAATCAGGAAGCTGCAGTGAGAAATGAATATGGCAACACAGATTGGTTTCCAATAAAACATGGCATCAGACAAGGATGCATCTTGTCACCTTACCTGTTCAACCTTTATGGTGAAGAGAGCATCAGTTTCAAAGTTGGTGGCCAAAATATAAACAACCTGTGCTATGCAGATGATACAATGCTCTAGCAGCAAAGAAGACATGCTGTAGCTACTGAGAAAAGTTAAAGCCAAAAGTCATAACATGGGATCAGAACTGACCATAAACAAGACGAAGATCAAGAACACAGAAAATGATGAAGATTTTTTCGAGAGAAACTCAGAAAAGAAGGAGGGAATTTTTATTGTTAAAATCTGGTGTGACCCAGATGGGGGGATTATTTTTTCTTAGATATCCTTGTAAGTGTGTAATTAGATATAATTCCCTTAAATATATTTTCTTTGAACCGTCTCATCTGACAGCTTTCCTCTCTATGAAGTGCCTTGAAAAAGGAGAAACATCTGTGTCTTAATTAATTAAGCTCTCTTTCAGCATCAGATGACGTGTTTTGGTTAAATTTCTTATTGTACTATATTTACTCCTAATTCCTTAATCTTGGATCCATTGTTGAAGACTAGTGTACGATTAAGTTGGATTCATTGCCTTTTATGTAATCTTGATGTAATTTTGATTTATTTTCAAGTTTGAGAATAATCAATGATATGTTTTCTTGATTGTACTTTTCTGTACAAGATTGTAATGCTTGTTAAAATTTTTAAAAAATTCATATATAAATTTAAAAAAAAAAAAAAATGATGAAGATTTTGAGCATGAAGGTGATAGAATAGAGGTTGTATAGGATTTCAATCTCCTAGGCTCTTTCGTAAACAAAGAAGCAACTAGTAGGGAAGAAATACCCCGCCAAATAGTACTTGGTCACTCTTCAATGAAGGCTCTCAACAAAGTATTCAAAGGCAAGGAAATAACACTCCAAGCAAAGATCAGACTTGTCCATGCACTCATTTTCTCAGTGGTCAATTATGGATGTGAAAGTTGGACATTACGGAAACAAGACATAAAGAAGATTGACTCATTTGAGCTTTGGTGCTGGATATGGATTTAATGCATGCTGTGGACCACCAGAAGAACTAACAAATCAATTCTGGAAGAGATCAAACTGGCTATGTCACGCAAAGCCCAAATGATGAAGTTACAACTGTCTTAGCTTGGTTACACCGTCAGAAGAGGGAGATCACTAGAGAAGGACATAATGTTGGGAAGATTGAAGGAACCAGACGAAGAGGGTGACATGCAATCAGATGGCTGGACATGTTGAAAACAACCATGGGGATGACGCCAGAGTACTTTAGCAGACTAGCACAAAACCGATTTCTTTTTACATATGTATTTCATCAAGTTGCTAGGACTCAAAGCCGAGTCAATGGCATCTAACACACACAGACTGCTTTGATGTGCTAAAGGAAAAATGGTCCAGTAATTTAGGGACTCATTTTGGACATACAAAGTGCCATAGTGACAGCAGCCAGGGACCCAGTAGAGCCTGGAATCAAGGGGCTTAGGCTTGACGACTAACGATGAGACCGTGAAGAAGGAGCAGCAAGAATTCCTCAGTGCATGCATCTGTGATATGATGGCTGAGGGGCTGGGAGAGCTCTCAGTGCATGTGTGCCAGATAAGATGACCAAGTGATAGAGAAGCTGGAAGAGTTCAAGGACCCGGGGCGCATTGGCCAAAAGACTGAGGAGCGGTCTGGCTGGGATGGTGGCAACCGGCGGAGGGATTGATAATGGTACTGGATGCTGCCAAAGACCGGGAGGGCCAATGGAGGGTCAGGAAGGATCTGGAGACCTGAAGAGATGGAGTCCAGGCAGGATTGGGTTTTAAGGGAATGAATGTATGAAGTGTATGTAACTCTTTATTTATATTTTTACAGTGAATGTGGTACCTGGGGGTGTGGATATGAGATGGGTATACCGCTTGGCCCGATCACATGATGACACAGTCCAGAGGTCTGCCACAAAATTGGTTAGTGGTCTTTGTCATAAATTGTATGAGAACAAACTTAGAGACCTTAGTTTGTATACTCTACAAGAAAGACAGGAGAGAGGGGATATGATAGAGATCTTTAAATATCTCCTTGGCGTTAATGTACGGAAGTTGAGTCTTTTTCAAATGAAGAAAAACTCTGGAAGGAACGAGCATAGGATGAAGTTAAGAGTGATAGGCTCAGGAAAAATCTAAGGAAATACTTCTTTTTAGAAAGGGTGGTAGATGCGTGGTATAGCCTCCCGGTAGTGAAGACAAATACTGTGTCTGAATTCAAGAAAGCGTGGGACAGGCATGTGGGGATCTCTTAGGGAGCGGAGGAGATAGCGGATGATGTGGATGGGCAAACTGGATGGGTCATTTGGCCTTTATCTGCAATCATGTTTCTATGTTTCTCTATCTCTATTTACCCAGTTCTTTAGGTGACATTGGAAGGCCTTAGTATTCATGTCTTAGATGCAGGCATGCTAAATGTAACTGCTGACTTACAGGTAAATTCAAGAAATGTCACTTAAAGGCGCCAAATATCTGGGTGCTAAGAACCAATTTTATGACTGCAATTATGTGTCTGTTACAGTGTCTGTGGCACTAACCTTATATAAATATTCAAGAAGGAGGCAATAATATATCAAGCACCTTATGTATGTTAGCATATAAGCCACATATCTTCACACCTCATTCATATCTATTTCATAGAAAGGCTTCAACTCGATCCTCAGCGAGGCCACCCTCCCACTCAGTGTTCACTCATAATGGGCGGCTTTATGCCTCAAATCGTCACAGGATCGTTTAATCTTTTTTTTTGGTTTTTATATCGTTTTAAATTTTTCTCTTTCGTTTTTTTCTTTTTTATATATAAATCACTTATTTCTTTGTATTACAATCTGTAGCATCAACTTTTATATTTATACTTAGCTTATGGTAGTAATTCAAATGGGGGAGATAAACCGACATGTTTCACCCATGTATTACCAACGGTTTCTTCAAGGCTATCACTCCCTACATTTATAAGAAGGCATATTTTAGTTTTACACCCTCACACTTAAAACCAATCAATAACTTATCATTGTGTTATTTAAAACCTTCTTCGCTAGCTTTCTTACCTCATAAATCATACTCTATTCTGAACAGACCACTACGCTCCACAGAAATGGAGAAACCGTTTCCGACTTCCTGTTTTAAGCCCGCCCTGGCCCCAGGCGTCAACATGAATTACAACCATAAGCTAAGTATAAAGCTCATAAGTAAGTGAAAGTATTCTACGACTTCTGCATGCTTCTGCAGGACCTTTGTGCCTGTACCCTTTGCAGTTCTTTGCTTAAGCATTTAGGAGTCATGAGGCTGAAATTCAGACCGTGGGAGGCAGCCTGGCTAAATCTCATGGTCGGCAGTGAGCACAGATATTCAGTGCTAGGCTGTTTCCAGTGTCCAGCATTGAATGCCCGGGGGTGGGGAGGGGGGGGTTGGATGCTATTAACTTAACCAGCTAAGTCAATATTTAGCGCTGACTGCTTATATTAATAACAGCCAAAGATAGACTTGCTATTTACGTGGCCCAGTTTGGCCGCTAAACTTAACCATCAGCACTAGAATATTCGCGGCTTGCCGGCTAAGTCACAAAAACATAGGCGGTTAATAGCTAGCCACTAACCATGATCATTCAGTGGAGATAGACAGCTATCTCATGCTGCATTTTAGCGATTAGCCAGCCAAACACTATTTAGATGGCCAAAAGTCGTTCCTGTGAATTAGTACCAATAATGGCCAATTAACACCAATTAAGGGCCATTATTGGTACATAAGGCCAATGAGTGCCTAAATTAAGTTAAGCATGTAACTGGCATTATTCCTTAACCTGCGTGTGCAATTTTGTGCACTAGTCACGAAATTGTGAACTCTGGACACAGCTTTGGGATGCCGTGTGTGTATGTGTGTATTGTTTCATAGTAAATAACTTTCAAAGGGGTCGGATGGATTGATAGTAACAGTCATTCTTCTGTTTTCATAAGTATGCATTGCTTTAAATATGACATAGATAATAATAATAATAAGCTTTATTTATATCCCGTCATACCTGTTCAGTTCAAGACGGTATACAATAACGGAAAAGTACAGAGTAGGAGATGAACCTATTTGGTTTTAGACAGTATACAATGGTGAATAGAGTAGAGGGTGGTTACAGAGTGGGAATGAGGGGTAAATAATAGTATAAGTAAAGTAGGAAGGTGGGGGGTAGGGACAGAGAGAAAGAGGTGGAAGTGGAGGGGAAAGGGAAGGGGAAGGGGGAGGGGGAGGGGGGCAGGGCAGGGCATGTCTAAGGCACAGTGTGAACCTCCTACTAAGAACGCTGTAACTAAAAGGACCAGAGAGTACTAAAGAAATCTACAATGAAATGACAAAGAAGCTTCCCTTTGATGTAGGGGCCCTAGAGAGAGAGTAAAACTGAAAAATTGTATTATTAGTATTCAAAATTCGTTCTGTAGACACTCTATTATTTCTCATCAAATTCTTAACACCTTATACTCCCTCTCAAACTCTGAGATCTCTCAACCAATACTGCCTAATAGTCCCTACATTTAGAGAGAGATTCCATACGCAATTCCATTTGTTTCTGTACAGGGTCCAGAATTATGGAATCTTCTTCCCAGTCATCTCAGGCTTCAAACTTCTTTAAATACAGTATTTTTAAGAAAGATCTTAAGACTTTTTTTTATTTACGGATGCCTTTTCATAGGCATCTAACTTCATATTCCGTCATTTAGACCATTCCAATATGGACTTGTTGTAGTCAGTTCCTCGCCCTTGTGTGTTCTCCTTGCCCTTGCTTTACTATCACAAATTGTAGTTCTCCCTTTACCCTTCGTATAGTAAGATGTTTTATTACCAAAATATATCCTATCTTATTTTATTTGTATCTATACTAATTTTATTGTAAGCCGCTTAGTTGTATTACGATTTGCGGGAAACTTAAAAGGACTTTAACAGAGGCTTCTATCAGGAAAGAGGGTCCACAAGGAAATCTACTAGATACTTAAGTGTTGGAAAGTTACCTTTTCTACTTCTTGCCTGTATAAAGTTGATGCTCAGCATTGTCCCATAAGTTTTTCTTGAAGAATCCAACTTTTAATTAAACACAAATTCTAGCCTGGCCCCAAATATTGAGTACAAGGGTGAAAGCATTATCTGGGCCAACGGCCTCCCAGTGCAAGTTAGTCCTGGCCCTGACCTCCTTACAAATTTACTAAAATAAACCCCTGATGCACACCTGGCAAGAAGGAGTTACAGGAGCGTCCTTGCCAATCAGACTTTCATGCCACTCATGAGATGGAGATACTGTTAGTTGCTTTTTTTGAAAATTGTTTATGGCTGGAGAACAGTTGAGATACATCAAGTCTAATTCTATTAAACTTCTCTGCAGCCTTCAGTTTCATTGACCATATGTGCCTGACAGATTGTTAGAACTGGGAATTCAAGGGACACTACTAGGACTCATTTGTGTCAATTTCTGTAATATAATTTCTTCTGTATTGGAATTTTCAAACAAAACATAGCAAAGTGCATATCATGCATACAAATCCAAAGCCCTAATCTTATAATGAATTCCAACATAACTAATATCACCTCCTTAACAACACCAGAGGCGAAATGCTCTCGATTAATAGCACTGCATTGTCTGGAGCAATGACCTCCCAAAAAACTTCTGGCATCCTCTCCCTTACTCAAAAAGCCCATTCACTTCCATTATACAAAATACAAGTATATGTAACTCTCCCCCCCCCCCCCCAACTCCCACCCAGTGCTTGGATGTTATAGCTCAAAACCTAGGTATGCAATACTGCTTGCTTTCTTAACTATTTTTACTCTTAGCATTTCCCCCGGCCTTTTCTTCCCAGATAGGATTCTAGATATCTGTAAAAAAATGTGATATTTCCCTTGTAAGGACACTGCCACTCTCTCAAATAGTAGCAACATTCCATGCTACTAATCCCAGGGCAAGCAGTGGCTTCCTCCATGTCTATCTCAATAGCAGACTATGGACTTCCTACATTGGATATAATGATGTTACTGTTATATATTTGTGCTCTTTGTCTTATCCACAATAAACATGATATAAACTAAAAGTATTTCCATGTAACTTCATTGAGTATCCCCTAATCTTTGTACTTCTTGAAAGAATAAAAAATCGATTCACTTATACCCATTCTTTACCACTCAGGATTTTGTTGACCTCAATCATATCTCCTCTGAGCTGTCTCTTTTCAAGCCGAAGAGCCCTAACCTCTTTAGCCTTTCCTCATATGAGAGGAGCTACATACACTTTATCATTCTGGTTGCTCTTCTTTGAACCTTTTCAAGGCTGGTTGCAAGTGTTGTGCAATCCTAGGTACCCTCTTAGAAGAAATTCCATAGCCAAGGCCCAGATTAATGTCAGGACACAATACATTATAATTTTGCAACACGCCTCTTAGATTGCAACAGAGTGCTTTGCTTGAGCTACTCTCTGTTAAGGTTCGACTGGAGATAGGGTTACCAGATTTTTAGTCTAGAAAAAGAGGATAGGTGGCCCTGCCCCATTCCATCCCAGCCCTGCCCCCACCTCATTCTGCTCCCTCCCCCCAACTCGAGCCCCCAACCCCACACAAACCTCATCTCTTCAGGACCAAGTCTGGAGGGCATCTGCACATGTGTGGATGCGATGTGATGAAGACGCACGCATGTGGCATCACCGCATCGCGTCTGCACAAGCACAGATGCCCTCCAGACGCAGCCCCGATTTCAACACTTTTCAAAACCCGGACAAAGGGTCGGGTTTTGAAAAGCCATCCAAATGCCTGGATAGTCCTCTAAAAAGAGCACACGTCCAGGTAAATCTGGAGAGCTTTCTCAAGTTTTGCTCCAGGTTTGTAGATGAAACTTACAAAGGAGGTTTATCTATGATTTTTGGACCTTTTGAAAACACAGATTTTGATGCGGTGGGGGGGAGGGGGGTTTCACATACTACAGATGGATTCGTTCTGGGATCAAATCAAGATTCCAAGATGTCTGGCATTTCTTTCACTGCTTGTTCTAATTTTATAGGTATTTATTAAAGATTTTAAGATTCTTGGTGTATTGTTGGCCCTGTACTTGCAATTGTTTATTTGATTTATTTCAGTTGTATCTTATTTATATTAGATGATATCCTTTTTCATTAATTGAGACTTTATAGTGGATTGTTTGGTTTTATTGTGGTTCATCAGGGGCACATTTGTGATCAGGTATGTAATAAATGTATAAATTAATACTTAATTTCCAAACCAGGGAACTGTAAACAGGCTGGGTAGGATTTCCAGGAGGCTTATCCACATACATAAAACATTTTTATATACTGATGCCTTCTCATAGGCACTTGAGAATCAAACTTTTAGGTACCATAGATAGACCGATCTGTTGACCTTTTGTATTATCCTCCCCTTTTGTTTTTTTTGCTTTCCTATCATTAATTAGAATTCTTCCCCCTTATCCATTTGTGTTACATGATGTTTTTATTACATTTTTATTTTATAAATGTATTAACTTATATGATTTGTGGGATATCAAAAAACTATTAAACTTGAAACATACAGCCAGGATACACTGGGGGATATTCTATAAATGGCTCTGAAACACAAGCGTTGGTAGGTGCCCTACCAGAGAGAAACGCTGTGTAAAATGGCAAAAAAGTAAAGCGCCTGAAAGTGTCTAAATAAAATACGCCGAAATCGAGCCAACCTAGGGGCTTTACACAGCTTAATGCCACTATGAGCATGGCTAACACCAGAAGTGGCATCAGGTGTCTTAAAGCGCCCACGTAGGGGCGATTCACAGCATAAATAAGTACAGGAAATGTAGGCCCGGAAAACCTTGGCCTACATTTCCAGCTCCTATCTTTTGCAGAGGCGCAATTCTCTATAGGGCACCGTTACGTGATTGACACGTGATCAGCGGCCTCTTTTTTAGGCATCCACCAATATCGACACCCTATAGAGAATCTGGGCCACTATGTAAATGAACAACAAGAGATTTTATTATTCAGGTTTGCCTCACATGCAGTTAACACAATCCACAACTCAATAATTCAGTGGCTTACCTCAGTCATGTAAGAACACTTTTTCCCTTAACAGTGGGGTGACTCTGCTTCCTAGGGCTCGCTCTCTCTCTGGCCAAGGCTAGGGTCAGCTGGAAGTCTGCCTTTCTCAGGGCTCCTCTCAGCCCTTAGCTAGGGAAAACTTTCTTACTCTTCTCAGGAGAGTCTCTTCCTTCTGGAGACCTCCCTCATGAATAACTCTGAGCTAGGCATATATTTTTCTCCCTACCTGCATCCTGGCCCTCTGACTCAGCTTCCTTAATGGGTTTCAGCACTAAGCTGCAAAGTTCATTGCATTCTGGGACAGGTAGTTCCCCAGATTTGTCTAACACCCCCTGCTGCCCAGGAGTATAACTACATCTTCAGTGAGGGAAAACCCCTGAATCTCTCACAGGAACTCCACCACTATCATAAGCCTATAGTTAAGAGAGTGACAATTCAATCTCCACATATTTATATTTCGTTTTGGACATAAATGTTTAAATGAACAAATCTGATGATGGTCTAAACAGATTGTACAGAAGGAAAATAGTATCTTTTGATTATTTTGACATGAGCTGACCCGGATTGCCAGCAGTTCATCCTTTGCAGTGTGCTAATTTTTGTGAGGAGCTTTAGATTGCCTTTTTTTATGCATTTGATTGATGTCTTTACTGCTTATAATCAACCTCGCTCCACAGGATATAAAGTGTTTGAGAGAGTATTTAAATTAAGCAGGGCTGAGACTGACATGGTGTCAAGCTCTTTTGGCCTCTTGCCTTTAAATCATGCTGACTGACTTATCTGTCAAATGTGCTGCACAGTCCTCCTCTGCCTTTTTCTATGAGGGGCTGGTGTCTTTGGGGTGATTCTGTATTCTGAAGAGATAATGAGGCTTATGCATTTTGTAATGAGGTTGATAATATATCCCACAGCCTGAAGCCCAGTGATGCCCCAATGTCTCATTAGATGCTCATTACTGACCTATTTTTGCTATTTGGCCCCACAAGACCATATTCTTCAATTTCAAATTATTTATTAGAATATTTATTCAACCCTAGTAAATTTCTATTTGCCACAGCCTGTAATTGGGGTATCCAGAAGACCTTCATATCTAATGTGCTCTATTATTACAGCTAGTACTCATTAATTAAGCAAGGAGACAAGTCGTTGAGGGAGTAATTTCCAAATAACTCACTTGCATGGTAAGTACCTCATCGGTAATTTTCCAAGGGAAGCTACACAGCTGACTTCCCAAAACTGCCCACATTGCCCTCCAACTGTGTGCTTGCCAGCTTTGTTCTTGCAATTTGTGCAGTCACAAATCTGCATGAAAATAATACACATAGATTTGAAAACACCATCTCCACTTCTTGTTTCCCTAACCCAGAGCAATTGCAGCTAAGTATGGGCTAGATTCACTAACCTCCAATTCTGTATCCGATCCATTCCCGATTGCATGCAGGCTGACAAATTCACAAAAGGCCTGCATGCAAATGGGGACGATCGTTGACACGCCCCCCCCACCCACCGCAGGGATCGCTAGAGAGTGATCCCGACGCATGCGCAGACTATCCGTAGATGGTCTGCACATGCGTCTAGAGTGGCAACTTTTTAAAAAAAACTTTCTGGCCCAGCGAGCCCGTGGTTTTAACCCGCTTTAAACCTGCAGGTCAAAACCACGGGGTCGCAGTGCGGGGAAGGGCAGGCTGAGACGGGGCAGAGAGCAGATCGGAGCAGGCAGGAGATCAGGCTGAGACAGGGCAGAGAGCAGATCGGAGCAGAAAAGCAGGGCGGCAGAAGGCAGGGCAGTCGGAAAGGACCTGAGCGACTGGTCCTCAGCAGTTGCTTCTTTTTGGATTGGCCAGCCCAGTCGGTGTTCCCTGAAAAGTTTTGTGAATCACATCCCTGCCTACTTTACATGCCGTTTCCCCTCATTTGCATGCGCGGATCGGATTGGAGGAGAGGTTAGTGAATCAGGTCGGGGTTGCAAGCCGATCAGTACATGATCGGTTTGCTTTGTGAATCTAGTCCTATATATATACTGTGGAAGCCAAGCCAGTTTATCTGCCTCAATTACAATTTTTCTTTTTAGCAAATGGTTTTGAAAATTCCCCCCCCCCCCCACCCCATTATTTTAGGATATATTTACATGTCTCAATTTGTATCTTTTGTGCTGGTGTTTTCTTAATTTTATTTTATTTTTTAAGTTCAAACCCTTTATTGTCATTTGGAGACGAGAAAAATTGCACTCCACAAACAAAGGGGTCTTTTTCATAAGCTGAAAAGTGACCACTTTTAGCGCCATTTAGCTTCGCAATCAGGAAGACACCGACAGGTTGCACACGCACCCATTTTCATTTTCTGTGATGTTTCTGGCATTACCAAATGGTGGATCAACATCTTTTCATTTGCACATACAGTATTTTCATTGTATGAGCCCTAACACAGGCATTTCGGTGTGTGATTGTTTTACATATTAGTATAGTAAATGATGGCAACGAACGGTCCATCTAGTCTGCCCATAAGTTATACCCATTAAAAAATACATGATTAAATTAACTTGTCTCTTCTTTGATATTTCTGGGCCGTAGACTGTAAAGTCTGGTATTGTCCTAGGTTCCAAATGCTGAAGTTGTCGTCCGAGCTCACTCCAGCCTATCCAACCATCCCGTTGTTTGCATGATATCTACCATAAAGTCTGTCCAGTAACATCTTCATGTTCCAAGTTAGTGGAGATCCATTGATGCCCTCCCCTCCCCATCCTACACCAAATTACCACACATGGGACACAGACTGTGCAAGTCTGTCAGTACCGGCCTTAGCTCTTTAATTTACATCCTTTGTTTTCTAATTAGAGATCCTCTAGGTTTTTCCCAGGCTTTTTGAATTCCATCACCATTTTCTTATCCACCACTTTTACTAGCTATAGCTCGATTTCTGCAATTACCGTATTTTCGCGGATATAACGCGCGCGTTATACGCGATTTTACCTACCGCGCATACCCCTCGCGCGTTATATGCCTGAGCGCGGTATAGAAAAGTTTTTAAACATAGTTCCCACCCCGCCCGACGCCCGATTCACCCCCCCAGCAGGACCGCTCGCACCCCCACCCCGAACGACCGCTCGCACGCGCTCCCACCCGCACCCGCATCCATGATCGGAGCAAGAGGGAGCGCAAGCCCTCTTGCCCGGCCGACTCCCCGACGTCCGATACATCCCCCCCCCCCGAAGGACCGCCGACTTCCCGACAATATCGGGCCAGGAGGGAGCCCAAACCCTCCTGGCCACGGCGACCCCCTACCCCCACCCCGCACTACATTACGGGCAGGAGGGATCCCAGGCCCTCCTGCCCTCGACGCAAACCCCCCTCCCTCCAACGACCGCCCCCCCCCAAGAACCTCCGACCGCCCCCCCAGCCGACCCGCGACCCCCCTGGCCGACCCCCACGACCCCCCCACCCCCCTTCCCCGTACCTTTGGAAGTTGGCCGGACAGACGGGAGCCAAACCCGCCTGTCCGGCAGGCAGCCAACGAAGGAATGAGGCCGGATTGGCCCATCCGTCCTAAAGCTCCGCCTACTGGTGGGGCCTAAGGCGCGTGGGCCAATCAGAATAGGCCCTGGAGCCTTAGGTCCCACCTGGGGGCGCGGCCTGAGACACATGGTCGGGTTTGGCCCATGTGCCTCAGGCCGCGCCCCCAGGTGGGACCTAAGGCTCCAGGGCCTATTCTGATTGGCCCACGCGCCTTAGGCCCCACCAGTAGGCGGAGCTTTAGGACGGATGGGCCAATCCGGCCTCATTCCTTCGTTGGCTGCCTGCCGGACAGGCGGGTTTGGCTCCCGTCTGTCCGGCCAACTTCCAAAGGTACGGGGAAGGGGGGCGGGGGGGTCGTGGGGGTCGGCCAGGGGGGTCACGGGTCGGCTGGGGGACGGGCGGAGGTTCTTGGGGGGGGGGGGCGGTCATTGGGGGGGGGGGGGGGGTTTGCGTCGAGGGCAGGAGGGCCTGGGATCCCTCCTGCCCGTAATGTAGTGCGGGGTGGGGTTAGGGGGTCGCCGTGGCCAGGAGGGTTTGGGCTCCCTCCTGGCCCGATATTGTTGGGGAGTCGGCGGTCCTTCGGGGTGAGGGTGCGAGTGGTCCTGCCGGGGGGGGGATGTATCGGACGTCGGGGGGGGCATCAGGCTTTCAGGATGGGGACAGACCTTCAAGGGGGGACAGGACTTCAAGGGGGGACAGTGCACGGAAGTCAGGGGGGGTGAACGGAGAGTCGGGACAGCGCACGGAAAGTCAGGGCGGGCGAAAGGAGCGTCGGGCATCATGCGCGTTATATGCCTGAGCGCGGTATAGAAAAGTTTTGGTACATATCATCGTGATTTCTGCGCGCTATACCCCTGTGCGCGTTTTACACAGGTGCGCGTTATATCCGCGAAAATACGGTAGTTCTCTTTTTGAACTGTGTTCTACACATCAGCTGATATCATCTCGACCAGTGAGTTTTGTAAGGCATGTTTTCCTTCTCCTGATGAAGGCACACCAGCCAAAACACAGCCGTGTCGAGAGAAAGAGACTACAGTAAAACCTTGGTTTGCGAGCATAATTCGTTCCAGAAGCATGCTTGTAATCCAAAGCACTCGTATATCAAATCGAATTTCCCCATAGGAAATAATCGAAACTCAGACGATTTGTTGCACAACCCAAAAACTTTAATACAAAATACTATATGTACTTGTATTGCAAGACCTCGCTCGTTTAGAAGTCACTACATTCACGCAGCATCAGAGATAGAACAACCGTTGGCTCAGTTGTGATGATGTGACGCGTGTATGCTGTATGTACTCGTATTGCAAAACTTTGCTCGTTTAGAACAGTCACTACACGGTTCATAGACAATTGCGCACAAGACAATAGTGCGCGGACAACTTAGCGCAAGACAAGTGAGCCCTAGTCAAATGAGCGCGAAGACAACTGAGCACGAAGACATTTGAGCGCAAGACAATTCAGGTCAAATTATTTTCTGTAATATGCACGATCGGGACAACTGAGCGCAAGACAACTGAACGAGAGTCATGTGAGCGCCGGCAAGTGAGCGCAAGACAACTGAGTGTGAGACAACTGAGCGCCGGCAGGTGAGCGCAAGACAATTGAGCGCAAGACAATTGAGCGAGAGACAACTGAAACTATAAACATACCTGTAAATGAAGAAATCTGAAATGTGGAAGTACGTTCGCTCTCACCAGAGGCGAGAAAAATCCGCGCAAGACAAATATTCCTTATAGATGAAGTACCAGCAAAACCAGATCTTTACCTATAACGGACACGGTCAGGCAGCGAAAGGAAGGCGGGCTGTTCGGAGCACATATATAAAGAGGAAACGTATCCATAGTAACAAAAATGCATTCATGTGACTTATATTCAAAATGCAGAGACAAGGTAACCATACTGATAACTGGTGACGTGATGACGTGTTAACGTGCTGAACGTGCGCGTGCCCTTCGTTCGCCAGGCGCCATGTTGAGGTGCGCTGAATTGTCATTCTGCTGAGTTATCGTTGCGCTCAATTGTCTTGCGCTGAGTTATGCTTGCGCTCAATTGTCTTGCGCTAAGTTATACTTGCGCTCAATCGTCTCGCACGCTATTGTATTTGCGCGCTATTGTCTTTGCGCTGAGTTGACTTCACATTTTTTGTCGGCGCACTATTGTCTTGCGCGCATTTGACCTGTCACCTCACTACACTCTTGCAGTGTCAGAGAGAGAAGAACCGTCAGCTCAGTTAGGTTTGATGTGATGCATGTATACTGTTTGTTACTCGTATTGCAAGACTTTGAGTCTGTTCTCCCAGAGAGCAACTTATTATTTGGACTGTTTTATGCTTTATTAAAGGTGTTTTGGACTTCCTAGTGTTCCACTTTGTTTGTTCATTTGATTTACACCAAAACACAGCCTGGATCAGGTCCAACAATAAAATGGTGTTTGACTGCGCTACACTTGGATGGCCCTTTCTGTTTTCTGTTCCTAAAAAGTGGTCTTAGCATGCCCTTATGTAGGTTTTTCCTGCATGCCAAGGCAGTGGCGTAGTGAGGGTGAGAGGTACCCAGGGAAGTGGCCCCCACCCCCTCATGCCCCTTCCCCCGTACCTCTCTAACATTCTCAGCACAAGCATCAACCCGAACCTACTGCTTGCTCCAGCATCAGCTCTTCCTCTGATGTCTCTTCCTGGGCGAGGGTCCACGAAGTGAAGTCAGAGGAAGAGCCGACACTGACGTGAGCAGCAAGTTGGGGTTGCTGCTCTCGCCCGGAATGTTAACGAGGTAGGGGGGAAGGGAAGGGGCTGGGAAGGAGCGGGGTGCAGAGAGGAGGATGGGAGCCGGCACCCCCACCAAGATGGCAACCGGAGCGGAACGTCCCGCCCCCCTTACTGCACCACCGTGCCAAGGCCATTTTTACTGCAGCCATAAAAACAGTGTGCCCAAAATTTAGCCGCTGGCAGGCAGCATTTTTTAACACTGTCGTTGGTGAAATCATCCTTGCATATTCAGTGCCAGGCCATGTACAGGTGCTTCCACTGAATATCTAGGGCTAATTGCCCCACAGCTAAGCTGCCAGAGCTTTTGCAGGTCCTGGCCAATGTTCAGCCAGGGCCGATTAAGACAGTTATGCAGGTCTCAAATGAATATCAGATGGGACCCACATAACTTTTTAAATTTTTAATCCTCCTCCTGCCCCCCCCCCCCCCATGCAGTCTCTCTTCTTTCTTTCCTCCTCTCCCAGCACAGGCCTTTAAGTATCCCCTCCTCCCCCTTGAACATAAAAATTGCCATACTGGGAGAGACTGTAGGTCCATCAAGCCTGGTATCCTGTTTTTAACAGTGGCCAACCTAGGCAGGAATCCAAAGAGTAGCAACATTCCAGAGCTGAGATTGTGATGTCATAATGCTTCATTCCACCAATGCCTAAGAACCAAACTCATGTGATGTCACAATGGCTTCATTGTCCTAGACTTGGCTCACATAGGAACATAAGAATAGCCATACTGGAACAGACCGAAGGTCCATCAAGCCCAGTATCCTGTTTCCAACAGTGGCCAACCCAGGTCCCAAGTACCTAGCTAGATCCCAAGTAGTAAAAGAGATTTTATGCTGCTTATCCTAGGAATAAGCAGTGAATTTTCCAATGCTATTTCAATAACATCACCCCATCTTAATAGAGCCCACCCCCCACCCCCCGGGGCTCACCTTAGCTCCCTAGTGGTCCAGTGGGGTGAAGAGGGAGGAGCAAAGCACACTTGCTCCTTCCCCTTGTGGTTGTCTTAAGAAAATGGTTGCCACAACCTCTTTTATCAGCTCATGGTATTTGTGTAGTGTAGGGCCAGCAGTGACATAACGAGGGTGAGAGGCACCCAGGATGGTGGCGTCCTTCCTCTACCCTCTTCTCCACCCCCTCCACCCCTACATGCTTCTTCCTTGCCGCCCCCCCCCCACTGCCGCACACATGTACCACTTCCCTTCCCCCATTGCTCTGTAACATTCCTGGCACACATAGCAACTCCCAACCTGCTGTCACACCTGCTTGGGTTATTCCTCTGATGTCACTTCCTTGGAGCGGGTCCAGGAAGTGACATCAAAAGTAGAGCCGATGCAGGCCGACAGCAGTTTATGAGTTGGTACTCACACTAGGAACGTTACAGAGGTACGGGGAAAGGGAAGTGGTGCTCACAGCAGTGGGAGTGGGGGTGGGAAAGGAGCAGAGGGGTGAAGAGGAGGACGGATGCCACACCCCTACCAAGACGGTGCCTGGGGGCGTACCACCCCTTGCTTTACTATACTAAGGGCCAGTACCCTGGAATAAGCTCTCACAGGAGTTGTGTGAAGAGTTGAATGATGAGGCACTCTTATTTATTGAAGCATATGGTGATTTAATCTGTTTTTGTTTTCCTATATACACTGTGGCCCCGGTTCTATAAATGGCATTTAACATGTAGGCGCTGAGGAGCGCAAGTGTCAGTCTTGTTAGATACCATTATAGAATCATGCCTAGTGGTGCCTAAAGCAGTCCTAAGCGTTGAAACCTTAGGCGCACTTTACATATGCCAGGGCTTTCTTGGCTTAAATAAGTGTGCTTACAGTAAGTTAGGCACCTACTGGCTCTTACGTCAAATCCCGCCCAATCTGACCCTTAACCACACCTACTTTCTGGTAGGCAACTTGGAGTAAACGCCTACTAAGTTAGGCACCTACCATCTAATTAATGGCAATTTAATTGCAATTTTCAATTAATGGTGCCGATTAAGATTTTTAAAAATAATTAACCCCTCCCCCCCTTTATGAAGTCACATTAGCGTTTTTTATCACCAGCCATAACCATCATAGCTTTTAGCTCCGCAGCCAACAATTAAAAAAAAAACACATTAATGTAGATTCATAAAAGGGGGGGGGAGCTAGTTAGGTGTCTTTTATAGGATCAGGGTCTGTATGTATTTTTACAGTATACGATGTTTATTGTTTGTATACAGTATGTTATAATTGTATATGTTGAAGTGGAACTTGTCAAGACAGAGGTTTCTTGGATAAGCGTGCAAAAATTATTTTAAATTATAAGTAAATAAATAATGGCTCCTCCAAGTATGGCAATTTCAAAGCAAATAAGTGTTCAAGAAATTGGAAAGGACAGATACCACAAGGAGTGCACTTAAGCACAGTAATATAGAAGCCTGCTCGGTACTAGCCTTACTTTAGGGTGCATTTGAAGGTAATGAAACAGATTTTTAAATATTTAAGTCTGGAGGCCCCCGAGAATTTTTGTTACTCTAGAGCCGTGGTTCCCAACCCTATCCTGGAGGACCACCAGGCCAATCCGGTTTTCAGGATAGCCCTAATGAATATGCATGGAGCAGATTTGCATGCCTGGCACCTCCATTATATGCAAATCTCTCTAATGCATATTTATTAGGGCTAGCTTGAAAACCCGATTGGCCTGGTGGTCCTCCAGGATAGGGTTGGGAACCACTGCTCTAGACCAGCCAACTCTGACTTTACAATCTTCTGATTCTTCTTGCTGTCAGTCTCTTTCCTGAAACATGCCAGGTTAACTCAGATTCCTAGGGATCCTTTTACTAAGGCGTGCTAACTGATTTAGCGCACACTAATTGATTTAGCACGCGCTAAATGCTAATCTTTAGCATGCACTAAATCAATTAGCGTGTGCTAAATCGGTTAGCGCACCTTAGTAAAAGGCCCCCATAATTAGGCTTTTTTAAATTTCTGAACCTGGGCTCTTTCTTTTTTTTACCAGCCCAGATTCGAGAAGAAGCTTTTATGATTTTTCTGCAAGAAAATAAAGGCTTTTCTTTTTAAACTGGATTTTGTTGCAGAAGGTCCATGTTTTATGTTATATTTCTGTCTCTGTATAGATGCATGCATATGCTCTATTGTTAATCCGTTTTTCTCGTAATAGATACAGTGGAATAATGAAAATGTGTAAATACATAAATAAAATAAGATTGGATTGTGAGAAACAACAGTTGCAAAAATTAAAGCAAGAGAGTTGACCTGAAATGAACCAATCTCTCGAGTGGGACAAGCTGCAGCTGCTTTTCACGGTCCCAGTTGTTTGCAGGAAACCTCTTGAAAATACCTGTTAATCTTCTGTCCTCTAGAGGCAAGCCCTTGGCAGAGCTCCTTAATCTTCTTCCTTAGCCTAGAGGCAAACTACTCACTTTAGTAGTTTTTGTACCTCCTGGTATGAATGTGATGGGTTTGTGTTGTGTGGAGACCTATAGGGTAGGTGTTGCTAAGATGCAGCCCTCGGGGGAGAATTTTTCAAACTGTCTGTGTCAGGAAACAGAACAGTCATAGATTTATCAACCAAATGCACATATGTATTTTCTCTTGGAATATTTGCAATGGGTGCAACACATCCTCAGTCACTTGCATCCACTTTTTCTGTGATTGAAAAGTATATGTCCCATCTTGGGGAACAAGATTATTGCTTCGAAAAATCTGTGATTTTCACACAGCAAGCAGGGTTTTTGCAGTTTCCAGGTTTAATTGCATTTGTCACCTTCAAAACTGGGTTCCACAGGTGGAAGACTGGACTCCGTTTCCCAATTCCCCTAGCATTGTTGTCCTGTGTTAATTTATTTATTTAGGGGAATATTCTTATTTATCTTAATTTCAGGATTACCCCATATTGGAGAATATATGGACATGTGACTAGGATATCCATTAAAATACTGCCTAATCAGCTTCTAAGAATTGCACACTGGTATTCTATACAGAATCACCTATGTCTTAACGGAGAGATGCCTAACCACACCTAACCACCCTGATTCTATAACCGGCGCCCATGTCACAGGCACTGGTTAGAGAATCGCACCTGATCTCTTGCTGTCAGTTGATCGTGGCAAGGGAATCTCCCTGCCACGATCAGTTCAGCAGCTGCAGCAGAGAACCCCTGAATACCCCCTCCCCCCCACACACACACACAAGTCAGCCAGCAGGAGGGATGCCAACTCCCTCCCACCACCACCGCCAAAGCCTCCAACACTGTCTGCGGCAAGAGGGATGCACACACCCTCCTGCCACAAGCTCTGTCGATCCCCCGAACCCATGACACTTCCCAACACCCACCCTACACACCCCAACATACCCCAACACCCATCCAACATTCCCCAACACCTCCTAATACTCCCTCATACCCCAACATCCCCCCTTACATCTCCTGAAACCCATACCTTTAGGAGATGGCCTGTAAGGGATGCCCACTCCCTCCTGCTGGCAGGCCTGCCTCTTCCAAAATGGAAGGCCTTCCCCTTCCTGGTACATTCTGGGGAGGGGGGTCTATGGTTCCGATTGGCCCAGATGCCTAAGCCTCCTCCCATAGGAGAGGCCTTATGTACCTGGGCCGACCGGAGTCTTAGGTCTCCTTCCCAGTGCATCATGGGATGCAATATGTATGAGGGTGTAGAGGTTCCCTGCCACTGCCGCTCAGCCGATCACGGCAGAGAGATTTCCTTGTCGCCATCAGCTTAGCGGCAGCGTCCATTTGAAATGTAGACCAGCATTTTGCAAACTTACAATTTAGGTGCCTATTGCGGCCATAGGAAGATGCCTAGGGCCTCTTAAGCTCGCCCAAGGCCATTTCTGGGTGAAAAACCAATTAGGGCCAATTAGGGCCTTATGATTTTAATTGGCGCAGTCAATTAGTACGCTGATTAAACCAATTCAGTTAGGCAGCAGTAGGGTGCCTACCACCGCCTAACTTATGGCGCTATTTGTAGAATCTGCCCCTTTATGTCTGCTCTGCCTTCAGGCCAAGGATAAGGTTCAATTTGGTTGTCAGAGGAGTCTTGTGCTGCATAGCAGACAAATACTTTTTTTCTTTTGGTTGATGCTTGGTGGCAGTTCAGTTCCGCTGGCTAAAATCCCTGGGGCTCAACAGCTAAATCCTATGGGTTCTGTCTCGATTCCCAACTGAGGTACCGATGCACAAAAGCATTCGGTGGCAATAAGACTTGTTAAAGCAGTCATAGGTAAGAGGCGCCCAGGGCGGTGGTGAGGGACTGAATGAGTCCAGCAACTTCCTGTGGGTTTCACTGACCTGGTTCACAAGAATCCACTCCAGAGTTCATCCATAGCTGCCTATGGAAAAAAACAAAAAACAACAAAAAAAAAAAAACAAGAGGGCATTCGGAAAAGTTGAAAGGGGACAGATTCAAAACGAATGCTAGGAAGTTCTTCTTTACCCAACGTGTGGTGGACACCTGGAATGCGCTTCCAGAGGACGTTATAGGGCAGCGAACGGTACTGGGGTTTAAGAAAGGATTGGACAATTTCCTGCTGGAAAAGGGGATAGAGGGGTATAGATAAAAGATTACTGCACAGGTCCTGGACCTAATGGGCTGCCGCGTGAGCGGACTGCTGGGCGCGATGGACCTCAGGTCTGACCCAGCGGAGGCATTTCTTATGTTCTTATGCAGGCTGTACTTGAGGGTACATAGACTAAACCGCATGAGACAATTGCACGCGGACAATGCCGGGCAGACAATTGCACGCAGGATGTCAGCACGCTGGATTAAAACACTATTTTAAAGCACACCGAGGGGGCGTGGGGGGAACCCCCCACACACTTTACTTAGAACTGTTGGTGCTCCCATTGTGGGGGGTATTGGAGGGAGGGGACCACCCATTATAGAGGAAACAGCCTTTTCCCCTCTTTTTTAGGGAAAATTAATGTTTCCTCTGTAATGGGGGTTCCCCTCCACCTCCCCAACGGGAGCGCCAACAGTTTTAAGTAAAGGGGTTCCGCACACACACAAACACATTCCCTTGGAGCGCTTTAAAATAGTGTTTTAATCCAGCATGCTGATGTTCTGCGTGCGATTGTCTGCCTGGCATTGACCACGTGCGATTGTCTCACGTGGTGTTGACTCGACACTGTACTTGAGTCCTAAAGCAAGGAGCAATGTCTCATAAGAACATAAGAACATAAGAATTTGCCTCCACTGGGTCAGACCAGAGGTCCATCCTGCCCAGCGGTCCGCTCCCGCGGCGGCCCATCAGGTCCGCGACCCGTGAAGTGGTTTCTGACCACTTCTATAACCTACCTCAAGTTCTATCTGTACCCCTCTATCCCCTTTTCCTCCAGGAACCTATCTAAACCTTCCTTGAACCCCTGTACAGTGTTCTGGCTTATCACCTCCTCCGGAAGCTTGTTCCATGTGTCCACCACCCTCTGAGTAAAAAAGAACTTCCTGGCATTTGTACTAAACCTGTCCCCTTTCAATTTCTCCGAGTGACCCCTAGTGCTTGAGGCTCCCCACAGTTTGAAGAATCTGTTCTTATTCACTTTCTCTATGCCCTTTAGGATTTTGAATGTTTCTATCATGTCCCCTCTAAGTCTCCTCTTCTCTGTTTCTAATTTTACTTCAACCAAGGAAGGAAAACTCCAGAAATCTGGTAAGTTTAATACTTAATTCTTTGTAAACTCAAGAGAATATGAACCTCTTTATGAGATGTCTCTTTACAAAAGTAATTTCTATAAATATGATTTCTAGGACCTGAGCTGACACCACCTTAGAAACATTACAACATGATGGCAGATAAAGGCCAAATGGCTCATCTAGTCTGTCCATCTGCAGTTATCATTATCTCTTATTCTCTCTGCGAGATCCCACATGCCTATCCATGTCTTCTTAAATTCAGACAGTCTCTGTCTCCACCGCTTCTTCAGTGCCTTTCCTCTGATGTGTCAGAAGTGATGCGTCAGAGGGAAAGCCCTGTCAGGGCTGGCTGCAAGCAGCCTGTGCCTCCTGCTGACCGCTGCACATTGGGTAAGAAGGAGAGAGAGGGAGCAAGGGAGTTTGTGGTTCAGGGCCGCTGCCTGTTTCTGCCACTTTGAGGCTTGAGAAAGGGAGGAGGGCTTTGCAGCTCAGGACCGCTGCCGCGCTGGTGCTTTGGGGAGGGAGGGAGAGGGGTTTGTATCTGCTTGGGGCTTGGGGGCTTGAGGGAGGAAGGGAGGATTTGCAGCTCAGGATGCTGCCACTGGTGCTTCGGGGGACTTTTTTTTTTTTATACTGGTGATTTTATTGTCAGTTTGTAAGAATCCCGGTTAACTGAGACTGTACTGTATTTACTTATGGTATTGAGAATTTCATGGTCCTACACCTAATTATTTTAAAGGGCTCGATCTGATGTGTTGTGCAAGCTAAAGCTATAGATAAAGCTATAGACCTGCTCTGGGGAATGCATCTTCCTAGATACCCCAGGTACTGATGCTAAATTCTAATCTAATCTGAACTTCTGTAAGGCACTTTTCCAGTACAGATTCAAGGCGAAAAGACCCATACAGTACATGGATAATTACATAGTTGAGAGCATGAAATTACATCTTTTTCTAGCAGCGAGATGTTTGGCACCAGTCGGTTATAGTTGTATTCATAAGCCAAAAGATTCCTCATTGGAACTTTGGTCAAATCTATGTGAAGTGGTAGCATTCTTTGTACATCATCATTCGAGATCCTTAAGACTCCTGAAGCAGGCTTGTTGGCCGAAACATGTACATGTTGAGTCATTGGGTTATAGAGTCGGTTGAATGTACCATTGTGACATTGGAGGAATAAAGATCTTCACATTATCAGATGAGTTGGAGGACACTTTTTTAGAGCACATCATTCTGATCTGGACAATTCCATTTTGGTTTCTTTGTCTTTAGAACATGAGGAGTTACATAGTTGAGAACAAGTAATTACATCTTATAGTTGCACAAGACAGTGCAGGTCCAGTTGAGAGGGCCTATGGATGAGTTAGTATGCAGATATGTTCGATAAGGAACATGATAATTATTTCTTTGCTTAAGATAGTCCATAGTTCGAGGGGAGGCTTGCCAAGGATATAGGAGTGTTTGCTGAACTATTTAAGTGATTGAAAAAACAGATTGTGGATTTTGGATTCTTTTTGGGTTAGTAGAGAGATAGTGATGTTGGTTGTGGGCATCTGTCAAATAGGAATCTGTCGATTAGGAATATTTCAGGTTTGTTTGTTTGTTTTTTAATCTGAGGTAGTTTGCCTCTGTTCTTTTCATCCTTGAAATTTTATTAATTTATAAAAATAATACAGTAATACAATGCAATGTATAAAATACAATTAGATAAAATAAAGTATTAAAAAAATCTTATATAACAGAACTATTACCGTATTTTCACGCAAATAACACGCACCCGTATAAAACGCGCACACGTGTATAGCGCACAGAAATCACGATGATAAGCACAAAAACTTTGGTATAACGCGCTCACGATTATACCGCGCATGCTGCCCGACTCTCCGTTCATCCCCCCTGACTTCCGTGCACTGCCCCGCCTCTCCGTGCGCTGTCCCGACTCTCCGTTCACCCCCCCCTGACTTCCGTGCACTGCCCTGACTTTCCGTGCGCTGTCCCGACTCTCCGTTCACCCCCCCTGACTTCCGTGCACTGTCCCCCCTTGAAGGTCTGTCCCCATCCTGAAAGCCTGATGCCCCCCCCGACGTCCGATACATCCCTCCCCCCGAAGGACCGCCGACTCCCCAACAATATCGGGCCAGGAGGGAGCCCAAATCCTCCTGGCCACGGCGACCCCCTAACCCCACCCCGCACTACATTACGGGCAGGAGGGATCCCAGGCCCTCCTGCCCTCGACGCAAACCCCCCTCCCCCCAACGACCGCCCCCCCCCAAGAACCTCCGACCGCCCCCCAGCCGACCCGCGATCCCCCTGACGACCTCCACGACCCCCCCACCCCCCTTCCCCGTACCTTTGGTAGTTGGGCCAGAAGGGAGCCCAAACCCTCCTGGCCACGGCGACCCCCTAACCCCACCCCGCACTACATTACGGGCAGGAGGGATCCCAGGCCCTCCTGCCCTCGACGCAAACCCCCCCCCCCCCCCCCCCCAACGACCGCCTCCCCCCAAGAACCCCCGACCGCCCCCCCACGACCCCCCCACCCCCCTTCCCCGTACCTTTGGTAGTTGGCCGGACAGACGGGAGCCAAACCCGCCTGTCCGGCAGGCAGCCAACGAAGGAATGAGGCCGGATTGGCCCATCCATCCTAAAGCTCCGCCTACTGGTGGGGCCTAAGGCGCGTGGGCCAATCAGAATAGGCCCTGGAGCCTTAGGTCCCACCTGGGGGCGCGGCCTGAGGCACATGGTCGGGTTGGGCCCATGTGCCTCAGGCCGCGCCCCCAGGTGGGACCTAAGGCTCCAGGGCCTATTCTGATTGGCCCACGCGCCTTAGGTCCCACCAGTAGGCGGAGCTTTAGGATGGATGGGCCAATCCGGCCTCATTCCTTCGTTGGCTGCCTGCCGGACAGGCGGGTTTGGCTCCCGTCTGTCCGGCCAACTACCAAAGGTACGGGGAAGGGGGGGGGGGGGGGTCGTGGGGGTCGCCAGGGGGATCGCGGGTCAGCTGGGGGGCGGTCGGAGGTTCTTGGGGGGGGGCTGTCGTTGGGGGGGGGGGGGGTTTGCGTCGAGGGCAGGAGGGCCTGGGATCCCTCCTGCCCGTAATGTAGTACGGGGTGGGGTTAGGGGGTCGCCGTGGCCAGGAGGGTTTGGGCTCCCTTCTGGCCCAACTACCAAAGGTACGGGGAAGGGGGGTGGGGGGTCGTGGGGGTCGCCAGGGGGGTCGCGGGTCGGCTGGGGGGGGCGGTCGGAGGTTCTTGGGGGGGGCGATCGTTGGAGGGAGGGGGGTTTGCGTCGAGGGCAGGAGGGCCTGGGATCCCTCCTGCCCGTAATGTAGTGCGGGGTGGGGTTAGGGGGTCGCCGTGGCCAGGAGGGTTTGGGCTCCCTTCTGGCCCGATATTGTCGGGAAGTCGGCGGTCCTTCGGGGTGGGGGTGCGAGTGGTCCTGCCGGGGGGGGGGGGGGATGTATCGGACGTCGGGGAGTCGGCCGGGCAAGAGGGCTTGGGCTCCCTCTTGCTCCGATCGTGGATGCGGGTGCGGGTGGGAGCGCGTGTGAGCGGTCGTTCGGGATGGGGGTGCGAGCGGTCCTGCTGGGGGGGTGAATCGGGCGTCGGGCGGGGGTGGGAACTATGTTTTAAAACTTTTGTATACCGCGCTCACGCATATAACGCGCGAGGGGTATGCGCGGTAGGTAAAAACGCGTATAACGCGCGCGTTATATGCGTGAAAATACGGTAATGCAATATATTCTACATTAATAGCCATTTTCTGACAAATATTTATCTAAGCTAGACCAAACCTTTTAATACATTGCAGGATATTCCCAGTTTATGAGCTAAAGATAACTCAAATTTGTGAACTTGCAATTGCCACCAGAATTGAACTTTGAGCATAGAATAGTTCTTCCAACTGGATAAAATTGTCTTTAGGGCAGTTGTTAAGAGGATATGCAGCAGCTTAATATCTTGATCCGGAGATATTGTCAAAGCTAAAGCTTCCAAATATTATAATCTTCAAGGATAATGGCTCCTCAATAAGAAATATTGTAGAAAGAATTCTCCAAGCCTGCATTCAAAAGTCATGAATATGCTGACATTCATATATGAGATGCAATAATGTGCCATGAAAATTTTTGCAAGACCAGCATAAAGTATTAGGTGCCAAACTCACCACCAACAGTCGTTGAGGTGTCTAAAGAGCCTGATCATGGAAAAAATACAGAGATTGCATAATGCTAGCAGATGAAAGCTGGTTGAGCTTAGTCCAAAATAATGACCACTGGTTTTTTTTTATGAAGGATAAAACTTTGTTTCAGCCTCTCATGCATGTTGTAGTTCTTTTCTTAAAATAGACTGTTTTCTGAAGCAACAGCTTATAGGGTTGATAAACAACCTGACCCTTCTTGAATGTCATCTCAATTAATGTGTTTATAAGAAGGTTTTTGCGTGGTAATAGAAGATAAAGCAGCGCGATTGATGCTATACTGTAATTGGAGCCATCTGACCTGCTGGTTACTTGAAAGTGGAAATTGTAATTGCAATGTCTGAAAAGATTTTTAAAGTTTCACTAGAACGTATGTGGTTTAGAGTCCTTTATACCATTACTAGACCAATCATTCCAAAATATGGCTTTCCTGTTTATCTTAATTTCAGGATTACCCCATATTGGAGAATAAATGCATATGTCACTAGGAATGTCCATGAACTTAGATTTGTGGATATGCGGGTTATACATAACACTGTGCAATAAAGGTTTTGGGGCATGAATTGTAGTGGGTATTCTATAGTGATTTGGGGTCGCTGAATCCAAAACTGGCCTTAATTTTTCGGTAGATTCTTCTGATTTTTGGCAAAAGAACATTATAATGCAAAAATTAACTTGGAGTAAATGTTATAACAATCTCAGAAATATTAAAACAGATTTTTAAGCTAAAGTATTCATTTTAATGATGATGTAATAATCTATATATATAAAATCGGATGTATGTATGTATGTGCCGCGATCACGCAACAACGGCTTGACCGATTTGAACGAAACTTGGTATGCAGATCCCTCACTACCCAGGATGATATGTTCTGGGGGTCTCGCGGCCCACCTGCACACGTGGGCGGAGCTACAAACAGATAATCGGATTTCACCCATTCATGTCAATGGAAAAAATGTAAAGAGCTGCCAACGCAAAAACGGCTTGCCCGATTTGAACGAAACTTGGTATGCCGATCCCTCACTACCTGGGGTGATATGTTCTGGGGGTCTCACGGCCCACCTGCACATGTGGGCGGAGCTACAAACAGAAAATCAGATTTCACCCATTCATGTCAATGGAAAAAATGTAAAAACTGCCTCCGCATAACCAGCTTGCCCGATTTGAACGAAACTTGGTATGCGGATCCCTCACTACCTGGGGTGATATGTTCTGTGGTTCTCACGGCCCACCTGCACATGTGGGCGGAGCTACAAACATAAAATCAGATTTCACCCATTCATGTCAATGGAAAAAATGTAAAACAGCTGCCAACGCAAAATCGGCTTGCCCAATTTGAACGAAACTTGGTATGCAGATCCTTCACTACCCGGGATGATATGTTCTGGGGGTCTCGCGGCCCACCTGCACACGTGGGCGGAGCTACAAACAGATAATCGGATTTCACCCATTCATGTCAATGGAAAAAATGTAAAGAGCTGCCAACGCAAAAACGGCTTGCCCGATTTGAACGAAACTTGGTATGCAGATCCCTCACTACCCGGGATGATATGTTCTGGGGGTCTCGCATCCAAACCTGCACACGTGGGCGGAGCTACAAACAGATAATCGGATTTCACCCATTCATATCAATGGAAAAAATGTAAAGAGCTGCCAACGCAAAAACGGCTTGCCCGATTTGAACGAAACTTGGTATGCCGATCCCTCACTACCTGGAGTGATATGTTGCCCGGATATTTATTTATCCCAAAATGTCCAACCCCCTACATGTCCCACCCCCCTCTTGCCCCGATCGTGTCGGGGAGTCGGGGGGGCAAGAGGGCTTGAGCTCCCTCTTGCCCCGATCGTGTCGGGGAGTCGGGGGGGCAAGAGGGCTTGGGCTCCCTCTTGCCCCGATCGTGTCGGGGAGTCGGGGGGGGGGCAAGAGGGAGCCAGGCGGAGAGAGGGCAGTTAAGCGCAGTGCCTGCGCGGAAGGATGCAGCTCGGGCGACTTCGTTGTGTGAAACGAAGTTCGTTGTACGAATCAAGACATAAAGTTCGTTGTGCGCAGCGTTCGCTGTGCGAGACGTCCGTTATGCGAGGCACCACTGTATATTCAAATTATAATGTGAAATATTTGACAAAATGAATACAATACAACTAACGCAAAACTTGAATATAAACAACAATTTTAGTTTCACCTTCAGGAGCAAGAACATATAAATTCTTGGGTGAACCCACCCTTGAGCAAGCAACATAGAGTTGTGGGCCGCGAGACCCCCAGAACATATCACCCCAGGTAGTGAGGGATCTGCATGCCAAGTTTCGTTCAAATCAGTCAAGCCGTTTGTGAATTACTGTGAGAATGGCACCTATTTACATTTTTTCCATTGACATGAATGGGTGAAATCTGATTTTCAGTTTGTAGCTCCGCCCACGTGTGCAGGTGGGCCGCGAGACCCCCAGAACATATCACCCTAGGTAGTGAGGGATCTGCATACCAAGTTTCGTCCAAATTGGTCACAGTGAGAATGGCAGCTTTTTACATTTTTTCCATTGACATGAATGGGTGAAATCTGATTTTCTGTTTGTAGCTCCGCCCACATGTGCAGGTGGGCCGCGAGACCCTCAGAACATATCATCCCAGGTAGTGAGGGATCTGCATACCAAGTTTCGTTCAAATCGGTCAAGCCGTTTGTGAATTACTGTGAGAATGGCAGCTTTTTACATTTTTTCCATTGACATGAATGGGTGAAATCCGATTTTCTGTTTGTAGCTCCGCCCACGTGTGCAGGGGGGTCACGAGACCCCAAGAACATATCACCCCAGGTAGTGAGGGATCTGCATACCACGTTTCGTTCAAATTGGTCAAGACGTTTTTGATTTACTGTGAGAATGGCAGCTTTTTACATTTTTTCCATTGACATGAATGGGTGAAATGTGATTTTCTGTTTGTAGCTCCGCCCACATGTGCAGGTGGGCCGCGAGACCCCCAGAACATATCACCCCAGGTAGTGAGGGATCAGCATACCAAGTTTCGTTCAAATCGGTCAAGCCGTTTTTGAATTACTGTGAGAATGGCAGCTTTTTACATTTTTTCCATTGACATGAATGGGTGAAATCTGATGTTCTGTTTGTAGCTCCGCCCACGTGTGCAGGTGGGCCGCGAGACCCCCAGAACATATCACCCCAGGTAGTTGAAATTACTGTGAGAATGGCAGTTTTTTACATTTTTTCCATTGACATGAATGGGTGAAATCAGATTTTCTGTTTGTAGCTCCGCCCATGTGTGCAGGTGGGCCGCGAGACCCCCAGAACATATCACCCCAGGTAGTGAGGGATCAGCATACCAAGTTTAGTTCAAATCGGTCCCACAGCTTTTTACATTTTTCCCATTGACTTGAATGGGTGAAATCTGAAGTTCTGTTTGTAGCTCCGCCCACGTGTGCAGTTGGGCTGCGAGACCCCCAGAACATATCATCCCGGGTAGTGAGGGATCCGCATACCAAGTTTCGTTCAAATTGGGCAAGCCGTTTTTGCGTTGGCAGCTGTTTTACATTTTTTCCATTGACATGAATGGGTGAAATCTGATTTTATGTTTGTAGCTCATCCCACATGTGCAGGTGGGCCGTGAGACCCCCAGAACATATCACCCCAGGTAGTGAGGGATCCGCATACCAAGTTTCGTTCAAATCGGGCAAGCCGGTTTTGCGGAGGCAGTTTTTACATTTTTTCCATTGACATGAATGGGTGAAATCTGATTTTCTGTTTGTAGCTCCGCCCACGTGTGCAGGTTGGCTGCGATACCCCCAGAACATATCACCCCAGGTAGTGAGGGATCCGCATACCAAGTTTCGTTCAAATCGGGCAAGCCGTTTTTGCGTTGGCAGCTGTTTTACATTTTTTCCATTGACATGAATGGGTGAAATCTGATTTTCTGTTTGTAGCTCCGCCCACATGTGCAGGTGGGCCGTGAGACCCCCAGAACATATCACCCCAGGTAGTGAGGGATCTGCATACCAAGTTTCGTTCAAATCGGTCAAGCCGTTTTTGCGTGATCGCGGCATATACACACACACATACATACCTCCGATTTTATATATATAGATAAATGTTAAGAACCAGTTCACGGTTAGTATTTAAGTAGAGAGAGAGAGAAGAAGAGAGGAAATCTTACCAAGATACTCCTTGATCTTTGATATCTTGGAAGGTCACATGAAGGGCCACAAAAAGGGCCCTTTGGCATGGCCCTTTGATGGGGCCTGCCAGTGGAAGAGGCCTGAGTACTGGCCCTTTAAGGTGCATGGAACTGGGCATCTGATGTCAGTAGAGTGTCTGGCATCGATTGGGTGGAGATTCTTGTTGGTGTGGCCCAGATTGCAGGCTTCAGGCAAGGAGGGATTGCTGGTCCACCCTGCCTCCTTACCCAACTGGACCTGACAAGAGTTCACCTTTCCGGAATGAGCCCCGAATAATGCCCAAATGACCTTTTTACTAGAAAGTTGAATGGAGACAGAAATTTTACCATCCCCAATAGAATCTAACCTATCCCCACCCATACCAGCTAAGATCCATTCCATCCCTACCTGTACCCACAATTAATTTTCTCCATCCCCACCCATATCCACAGGATTCAAAGCTATTTATTTATTTCCTCGCAGCCCTCTGTTTCCTCCCAACCCCAACAGCCTCCTATGGTTTGTGAATGGTATCCACTCTTCAACCAATGAGCATTCCAAACATCAGTGTGGTGTTCTAGCTGCCTCTCTGGGCATTCCAAGCCTCATAGCGGTGCTAAAATTGCCTCTCGCAGTGCATTCTGGGTCTCATTCTGGAGTCACTCCCAGGGGAATCCAACAGCAACTTTTTCCATCTCTGCAGGAATCCCATGGCAACTTCTTCCATACCTATGGGAATTCTGTGGAACGCAATCCTCATTCCTGTGCAGCTCTCTACTTTTTACCCTTTGCCACCCCAAACTAAGCAGTCAAACTAAACCTATGGCTTTGGCACACTTTAATTGAAGCCGTTCACACCACAAGAACTCAGCTGAGTGGGCACGCAGACTGTTTAAACAACAAACATTTTAGTTTTAGGGAGCAAAAAATATAGATAAAATAAACATGAAACAGTTTTGGTATCAGCGGTATATGTGGAGTTATTGTTTATTATCTCTGTGCTGTCTGCAGCAAACTCATTTCAGAGTGTTAAAATAAATTTTGTGCATTGTTTTACTGTAAACCGAACACTGATTTATTTATAAGGGGATCTTGTATAACAATATTATATCAGAAAGATGATCAGTGGGAGAAGGAATAAGAGACTGATTTACACAACACTTCAGAGTCTCCTGGCACCCTAAAACCTCCTCTATGCTACAGACTGAGGACAATTAATAATGCTGTGTAGAGTCTTCTCCAGCTGGTGGGAATAAATTCACAGCTTCTTTTTTACAAGATACTTTTAATCAACATTCGTATGTTAACATTAAAGAAAGATGTTAGAACAATTCTGGAACTGATTTACTTAAGGTTATGCACTTACATAATAGACTGTCTCTTCAGTTAAAGAAAGAAAAAAATTATAACTAAGTTTTAAACCAGGTACCTCAAATGAGTGGCTGAATGTAAAGCAAAAGGGTGACAAGGCCTTTTTTACAAAGCCACGGTAATGGCCCCGAAGCCCATAGAGATTTAAAGTGCTTCGAGGCTGTTGCCACGCAGCTTTGTAAAAGAGGCCGTTAGTTTAGGAGTCCATTAGTGCATCTGAAACTGATGAATCCTATGAAGTGCCTATTACAATGCCATGTATGTCTAATGAATTCATTATGTGCAGATGAATTCTGGATGATAAAACAGAGAAGGATTGCCATAGTCTGTAGTAGAGCTGTCTGATTCAGGAAAAAAAATTTGGTTTGATTCGATTTTGCCAATTGAATCGATTTTTCGATTCGATATGATTAGACTTGCTTTCTATGATATAGCTTTAAAATTAGCTGACGAGTATATTTTGCAGACTTTTCACCTACTCCACCTTCCATTGCCCTCTCCAACATTGATGCTGTCAGGTGTAAACAAAACAAGCACTGTTAGGTCCTAGCTCGCTCTCGCTGTCTAACACCAGCCTTGGCAGGATGCACATTTCAAATCTGACATATTGTAATCACAAAATAGGAACTACAATTATTTTTTCTACCTTTTGTTGTCTGGTCATTTTATTTTATTTTTATTTTTTTTTTTTTTAGTTCAATAATTTTTATTGAGTATTTTGAAAAATACAGGGAGCATTTCAAATACATAAAAACAAAATAAAGCTTTGTGTATAAAGAATCTGCAAATATATATTTAACTGTAGAGGACCATAGCAGTAAGAAAAGCTCCAAGTATTGGAACTGCTTGTGAAGACTATATGAGAAAAAGATGAGGGAGAACAGAAATAGAAATTAAAAGAGAAAGGAAAGAAAGAAGAAAAGAGAAGAAAAGGAAGGGAAGACAGGAGTGTCTACGAAGCAGAGCTTACATAGGAATCCAGGAATGACCAGGGTGATTTTTTGCTCTTCAAATTCATGGAGGTTCGGAGTGTAATTTTATTCTCATATGCATAGGATTCATATCTATGATACATACACAGAGAGTTCCACCAAAAAGTATAGTCTAGTAGCGAAGATGATTTCCAATTTTTCAGAATGTGCATGAGAGCAGTCACAAACATGGTATTGATGAGCTTAGGTCATTTTATTATTCAAATCATGTTGGTCCCAGGCTCTAGTTTCGGTTTGTCTTCTGATAACTCGCTTGCCAGGATCTCCTGCTCATTTGTCATTTTCTGCTTTCTCCATGCTTACCATCCATCTTCCATCTCTGTACCTTCCCTTCCTTCCCCTTCTCTCTCCTCCTCTCTGCAACACCCCCAAAGGTCTATTCTTAAGGAAAAATTTATGCCTGTCCCCTCTTCTCATGTCCTTCTCTGCCCCCAGCTACCCCTGGCAGTTTGTGAGGGGCCAACACCCTCTCTCCAGTCCCCCCACCCCCACCCCATGTGATCAACACCTTCTCTTTCTTTCTTTCCCTCCAGCCACCACCACCACCTCACTCCATGTGGCCAGTACTCTCTCTCTCTTCTTTTCCTTCCTACTCCTCCCACCCCATGTTGCCAGCACCCTCTTTCTCTTCCCTTCCCTCCAGTCCCTCCACCTCATATGGCCAGCACCCTCTCTCTCTCTTCTGTTCTCAGCAGCTCCAGCCTCAATCAGTCAAACTACCCCCCTAAGTACAGCATTCTCTCTCCCTTCTGGGCCTTCCCTCCAGCTTCTAGTTCCCCCAAGTCCACCAGTGGTAGCAACACCCCACCACTACCACATGGGTCCGAATCCAGCAGTAGCGGCAGTGCTCCGCCATTTGGGTCCAAAAGCAGTATGGGTCCAATGGTGAAAGCAGTACATAGCGTAACAGAGGTTCTCAGCCTTCGCCGCAATCTGCACAGGTCTTTTCTTGTGCTTTCCCTCTGCCAGAGTCCTTCCTTTTGATGTAATTAGCAGCAGCAGGGACAGGAGAGAGTTGGTCTCTTCCCTGTCCCTGAAGAAGCCACTAGATCACCAAGGATGATAAGGTAGGGCATAGTTGGGGTCGGGTCGGCATCGGGGTGGCACCATGGGAGGGTAGGCAGGAGGGATGAATGACAGGGGAGGGGAGAGACAGATGGACAGATAGCAGGCAGAGCAGGGAGGGAGAGAGGGACGATGGATGGATGGATGGATGGCAGAGCAGAGGAAGGGGGCAGGAGTGTAGCAATGGATGGACCTGGCCCACCCACCTGCCCACCTAGCAACAGAGAAATTTTCCACACAGGCATTGGGGAAGCAGACTGGGCTCCATTAGTCCCTGCACCTCACACTCTTCACTTTCCAGCTTCAATGGATCAGAGTCAGTGGCAGCAATTGCTACAGGCTGCCTGCCACTATCCCAGAAGCCTCTCCTCTGCCACTGTCACAACTTCCTGTTTCTGCCAGGGCAGGATGAAGAGAGGCTTTTGGGTTAGTGACAGGCAGCCTGTAGCAATCACTGCCACTGACTCTGACCCATTGAAGCTGGTGGAGAGTGAAGAGAGGGAGGTGCAGGAGCCCAGCCTGCTCCCCCTATGCCAGGATGAACATAAGAACATAAGAAGTTGCCTCCGCTGAGGCAGACCGGAGGTCCATCTCGTCCAGCAGTCCGCTCTCGCGGCGGCCCATCAGGACCACTGCCTGAACAGTGGTCTCTGACTAATTTTACAAATTACCTCTAATCCTATCCCTATAACCTTACCTCTACTCTGATGAGAGAGAGTTAGTTGTAAGTGTGGTAGGGGAGGGATAGAAAGGAAAGATGCTGCACACAGGTTGAGAGGACAAGAGAAGGATGGTGAATGGAGGAAGGAAGAGATACTGCAAAGGGGTGGAGAGGGGCAAGAAAGGGGAAATGTTACATCTGGAGTAGAGGGGAGGAGAGAGACTGCAAGGAGAAGGCAAGAAAAGGAGAAATGTTTAGAAATAGGGGTACCTGGGGAGAGAGGGAGAAATGTTAACAATTATGATAGAAAGGAAGAAGGGAGAGATGTTTGACCCAGGGCACAAACGAGGTGGAAAGTGATGGTGGATAGTGGGAGAGAGGCAGAGATGTTGGCTAATGTAGAGAAAGGGAAAGAATGCTGCATGGGAGAAGGGAGAAGAGAGATATTGGACCAAGGGTGCATGGGAGGGGGAGAGAAAGAGATGTGGAGCATTGGGGTATATGAGTGGAAGAGATACATAACAGGTGTTAACTTTTAATGTAGTGATTATGTCAGTTTTTGGCATGTCATGAGCCTTCCAATAAAACCCTGAATGCAAAGAATAGGCCTTGTAAACAGACGCATTGTTACAAATACATTATTAGCAGCCGTGCTATGTGGGAAACTTTTAATGAGGAAGAAAAAAAATGAAGTATAGAGGAGTTGTAAAGTGAGGTTTCTTTAAAAATGCAATATTAATAATAACGCTTAACTATCAAAATCTAGTTTCTCGTTTTAAACACATGTTTTAATCCTGATTTTAAAAGTTTTAATTCATTATGTATACCATACATCCCAACGCATTCAGTAGAAGATTAAGAAGTCTAGTCACTATGAGGTCTTTTTATTAAGGTGTGTTAACCGATTTAGCGCGCTAAAGATTAGTGTGTGCTACATGCTAAGGTATCTATTACATTCCTATGAGCATCTTAGCATTTAGCGCGCACTAAATTAGTTAACGCACCTTAATAAAAGGACCCCTATACTTTACGCTAAGAAACCTTTAGTTTGTGCTTACTAAAACAATGTGCATCCTAAAAAGTGCCTTTGAACAAATGACCTTTGTTAAGAGAGAGGCTGTAGCTGAAGCATTTGAACTGCTTAAAGGCGTAATAAGCATATGTGCAGTTTTCGGAAGCTTTATTTCCAGAGAATATGTTGACAAGAAAATGCAAGTGATTTTAAGTAACAGAGCTCAAAGTACTTTACAAATGGTAGAAACAAAAATCCTCAGAGAAGGTGAGATGGGGTGAAAAAGGCCTCTTAGAGCCAAAAGAACATTTTTCAAAAAAAGGAAGAAGAATATGAATATGGATTTAAAAAAAACAGGAGTCAGCATAAGCACTGGCAAGTTAGATGCAACGCATTGATAAAGATGACTAAAAGAGAATTTGAAAAGAAGATTACTGTAGAGACAAAAACTCATAGCAAAAACTTTCCTCTGGTATATAAGAAGACTATTAGATCATCAAGGAGATTAAAGAGCACTCAGGGAAGATAAGGCCATGGTGGAAAAACTAAAAGTAAATTCTTTGCTTTGGTCTTTACTGAGGAGGATGTAAGCCCAGAAATGATATTTAAGGGTGACGATACAGAGGTCTGAAAGAAATCTTGGTGAATATGGAAGAAGTAATAAGACAAATCAACAAATAAAAGAGCAGCAAATCACCTGAACCCCAAGGTCTCAAAAATGAAATTGCAGATCTATCAGTAATACTACGTAATAAATTTTTATTTATTTATTTTTGTTCCTGGGTAATAAGTGTTCTTTCTTAGGCCCCCTTTTATAAGCTGCATTAGAGTTTTTTTATCGCCGGCCGCTACAGGAAAACCTCAGACGCTCAAAGAATTCCTACAAGTGTCGGAGCTTTTACCACAGCAGCCGGCAATAAAAAAAACTCTAACGCAGCTTGATAAAAAGGGGCCTTAATTGCCTATGCCACAAAAGTATAGAAAATGGCTATCATTCCCCTCAAAGACATGGAAGAAGACACTGCTTGCCCTATATCGGTAGCATAGAATATTGCTACTCCTTGGGTTTTGGTCAGGTACTAGTGGCCTGAATTGGCCACCGTGAGAACGGGCTACTGGGCTTGATGGACCATTGGTCTGACCCAGTAAGGCTATTCTTATGTTCTAACTTTACTTTTGTGACTAGGACATTGATATTTTGAAATTTAACATTCCAAATTGATTCTAAGCTGAGTAAACTTAGGGGCCCTTACTAGTAGGATATTACGAGCGGCAAACAATACGATTCTGATGGCGTCCAACTTTATTATGCAGACATGTTTTTTTTTGGTCAACATATTGGGTGAAACAACCTTACTAGTTTTTTGGTTTATTCTCTCGATGATCCAATGATTCCTGGTTTGTTGACCATATGACCCCTGAGGAAGGCTCTATGTAGCCGAAACGCAGCCTGTGTCAGGCCACATTCACAAAGGGCCAAACTAATAAAATTTGAATTCACAAGACTAAAGACTTTGAGAAAGAGACTCTTATTCATTAGATACTCTTGACTGCCACGGTTGGAAAAATATTGAGGCTCCACTCTCTGTGTTTCCTATTTCAGTTTATGTGGAGATTTTTGTTTTCTCTTGTTTGTGTTCATTGTTTGAACTTTACAATATAATCGCAAATCTGCAAAAACTACTCATTTCTAAATCTTCTGTGGTCATCTTTGTATAATTGTCCCCATGATTTTGAAGCTTTGACACCATCAGATTAGGCACATACCTGGGACACTGTATTATCAGATGCCTACAATAAAATAAGCCCTGTCCTTCCTGCACATAGAACAAAAAGATCCAGACAACCTTGATACCATGGTGATCTAAGACTTCTTAAAAAGCAATACTGTCAAGCTGAGAGACCCTGGAGGAAAACTAATTCCCTTACTGACTGAGCCCTGTGTCTTAAGAGATATCAATTATAGTTTCCACTTGAAAAAAGCCAAACAGTACTTTACTGCAAGGGTGATTAAGTCCACAAATCCTGCTACGAAATTCCATTCCATTTTTCACTCATTGTCCCAAAGCCCAAACTCTCTACCTGATGCCTCCACTATTCCATTGGCAGATTGTCTAGCAAACTTTTTCAGCGATAAAATCTTATCACTAGGTAAAACCTTTACCACAAAAAAGAGACATCCTGCAGCTACAATATAAATATGAGATTTCCCAATTTACTGATTCCTCTCTCTTGCTACATGATCCAATTTCCAACTTCAGACACCTTTTCCACTTTCTAGAATCATTACATCATTGCATGTGACCTTTTATGCGTTAGATCCTTTTCCATCAAATTGGATTAAATTCCCTAATTTTGAATTGCACCATTTCTCTAACTTATGGTAAATTTAAGACTTAAACAAGATATTTTGGTCGATGCAAGGAAAACTGCCCTTATCTTTCTCTCCTAAAGAAACATTCGCTCGATCCCCCCTTTCCCCTTCCATTACAGTCCAGTATCTAACCTTAGTTTCATTAGCAAAGTGGTCTTTATTCAACTTACTCAGTTTGTGGAGAAGAAATTCATTCATTTTGCATCCTCGTCAGTCAGGATTTCGGTCTGCACATAGTAATAATAATAATAATAATAACTTTATTTTTATATACCGCAGTACCACAAACAGTTCAGAGCGGTTTACAGTGTAAGAGACTGTACATTTACAGCGAAGATACAATGCGAACTGTACATATTCAGTATAGGTATTTTATACAGCAAAGAAACAGTGTAGGTTTATCATACAGGAGACAGTACATAAACAGCAGAGATATGTATATAGTGGAGAGGCAGTGCGAGAGGCATTATAAAGAACAAAGCAGTGTACAAAACCAGTGCAGGGTGGAGAATGTCAGGAAGACAACTAGTATCAATTATTGGATGGTAGTCTTTAATTATTTGGTGATGGGGGAGGTTCTAGAAATTTGTCATAGAGGAAAGATTTGAGAGATTTCCTGAAGGATGAGTAAGATGGGGCAGATGAGATAAGGGTGGTCAGGCAGTTTGTCCATCTGCCAGCTTGGTATGAGAGAGTTCTATTGAAGAATCTTTTGTAGGTGCATCCCTTTGGGGAAGGGTAGGTAAACAGGTTGGCATTACGCGTGCGAGTGGTTCCAGGGAACACGAAGTGGTGAGACAGATAAATCGGGGATAAGCCAGTTAAGGTTTTAAAGCTGAGACAGGCGAATTTGAAGATGACTCTCGCTTCTATTGGCAGCCAGTGCAGTTTTCTATAATAAGGGGTGATGTGGTCTGACTTTTTGAGGCCAAAGATTAGGCGGACCGCGATGTTTTGGATAAGTCTCAGTCGCTGGATGGTTTTCTTGTAGGAGCCTATGTAAATTATATTACAGTAATCCAGTGTGCTTAGGATTAGGGATTGGACCAGCAATCTGAAGGAGGGGAAGTCAAAGTAATGTTTGATGGTACGGAGTTTCCAGAGGGTATAAAAGCATTTTTTGACCTGGGTGTTAGTGTGGTCTTCGAAGGTCAGGCAGCGGTCTAGGATGACTCCAAGGATTTTGATGGTGGGGTTAATAGGATAAGTTAGGCCGTTGAGTTGTAAGGTGGTGTTCGTTAATTTGTGGTTGGGACTTGCTGGGAAGAGTTTGGTCTTTTCTGGATTTAGTTTCAGTTTGGACTGGGTGGTCCAGTGTTCGACCATAGTAAGTACTGATGAGATGAGTTGCTCTGTTTCTTGCGAGAATGAGTAGATGGGGATGACAATTGTGATGTCATCTGCATAGACAGTACAGATACTGTCCTAGCCTCAGTATTAATGAAACCAACACTTTTCTTGATAGACGTCAAATAACCCTAGCTATCTCACTTGATTTATCTTATGTTAGTAGTATTCACTTATCTAGTAGTATTTACTTATCTCCCCCTATGCTTCTCCCCGTGATCTCCGTTCATTGGGCAAGCCCCTCTTATCTTCACCCTTCTCTTCAATTGCCAACTACAGACTCCGTCCCTTCTTTCTTGCGCCACCGTATGCCTGGAACAGGCTGCCTGAATCAATACGTCATGCTCCAACCCTAGCAGCATTCAAACCCAAGCTAAAAGCCCACTTTTTTTGAATATGTTTTCAACTCTTAACTCCCACTCACTGCTGTCAGATACCTATACCCATTGTATCATTTCCTCTACCATATTCTCCCCAACCCCAAAATATCCTGTCTAAATTTAGATTGTAAGCTCTTTAGAGCAGGGACTTTCTATTGCATGTTAAAATGCACAGCGCTGCTTATGCCTTTCAGCTTTAGAAATAACTAGCTGATGCCCCGGCGTTGCACGGGTATTTAATTATAGCAATAACACTGTAAATGGATTCAAATAAAGATACTTTATAGTGGTGAATTAAATTATTATTTTACAGCTTAATAAAAAGTACAATATTCAAATTATAATGTGAAATATTTGACAAAATGAATACAATACAACTAACGCAAAACGTGATTATAAACAAAAATTTTAGTTTCATCTCCTGGAGCAAGAACATATAAATTCTTGGGTGAACCCACCCTTGAGCAAGCAACATAGAGTTGTAGGCCGCGAGACCCCCAGAACATATCACCCCAGGTAGTGAGGGATCTGCATACCAAGTTTCGTTCAAATCGGTCAAGCCGTTTTTGAATTACTGTGAGAATGGCAGCTTTTTACATATTTTCCATTAACATGAATGGGTGAAATCTGATTTTCTGTTTGTAGCTCCGCCCACGTGTGCAGGTGGGCCGCGAGACCCCCAGAACATATCACCACAGGTAGTGAGGGATCTGCATACCAAGTTTCGTTCAAATCGGTCAAGCCGTTTTTGCGTGATCGCGGCACATACACACACACATACATACACACATACATACCTCAGATTTTATATATATAGATAAATAGCAGTAGTATTTGTCAATGGTTTTAGATTAAATCAACCATGAGATGCTTATTGCCCATTTACAGGATAAAGGACTGTCACATACAGCATTAGCATGGTTTAGATCTTTTCTTTCTAACTGTACCTATCAGGTTTGTTTTAATCATTCCACTTTGAAGGCTAAATCTCTTTTCTGTGGGGTCTCCCATGGCTCAATCTTCTTTCTATTGCTCTTTAATATTTTCTTTAGCCCCGTTGCCATCATTCTCCAGAACTATAAGTCATTTCATATATATGCAAACGATATCCTCATTCTTCATCATATTGACGCCTTATCCCCCAGATATTTCCTCTTCGTAGACTTGCCTAGATTCAGCTGCTCAGTTGTTATCTGCTCACCTCCTAGTACTCAACCCTGATAAAACCGTTACCTGTTTCCTCTCCTGATATTCCTTTTTCTTTATTAGGAACCACAGTCGCCACTGTATCTTCTTTTCGTAACCTTAGGGCTCCTTTTACAAAGGTGCGCTAGCGGTTTTAGCGCGCGCACTACCGCCTCCTTTTAAACAGGCGGTAATTTTTCAGCTAGTGCACGCTATAGCGCGCGCTAATCTTTTGCGTGCGCTATAAATGCTAGCGCACCTTTGTAAAAGGAGCCCATAGTGCCATACTTGATTTCAAACTGCCATTTGTGCCTCACGTTGCTGCTCTCTGCAAAACCGTTATAGACATTTTACGACAGCTCCACCGTCTGCCCTTTCTTTGACCCATCTTCCTTTCAATCCCTGATTTTAACTTTGGTTATTATATGACTATTGCAATATACAGTGGTACTCCTGAGTGTGGCACAGTCTATCACTAAGAAACTTCAGACATTACAAAATACTGCGATCTGCTTACTAACAGTCCAGTATTATCGATCATATGACTCAGTTATTAAAACACTGCCACTGACTCCCAATTATATACCCTATTCAATTAAAAACTCTGTTCCTAGCATTCAAGGCTTTTCTCAAGGGCTCTCCAGAATATCTTTCATGCTTAATTATTCCATTACTCCCCAGCTTGTATTCTCAGATCTCTAAACGATCATCGCATAATCTTCCCTGGACCATGCTCGGCTCAATTTGAGTCCACTCAAGATTCTGCTTTCTTTGTTGAAACTCCCCAACTTTGGAATAGAATGCTCCTCATATTATATGATGAAGGATCCCTCCAGAAATTTAAAGCCCTTCTAAAATCCTGGCTCTTTGAGCTCAATTTTTTTTTTTTTTTTTTTAATTTTGTCTCTGAACTGTTTCTTGTGGTTTCCCATCCACCTGTGAGTTTGATTGATTGAATATTCTTGTAAACTGGATCTTTCCTATCATACAAATTGAGTTCTTTTCTGTGTATTGATTTTACACGATTTTATTAGTCTGTGAACCACTTAATTCTGTTAGTCAATTGTTGCGGTATATCAGATTGTGATATTGGGACTCTGGATCATCTGTTGCTCTATTGTCCTTTCATACTTAACTTTTGGAGGTCAATATGGGGTAATATTAATAACATATTGGAATCATCAACTCCACTGACGTATGAGGTGGTCATATGTGGAACACTACTACATGTTAAGCCCCCTATGGACCGATATAAATGCTGTCTTTTCCTAATTATGACCAGGATAGCCGTAAACTGGAAGAATTATGTCTGCCTAAATTTTCCTTTTTGGTGGGCAAATCTGTGCTCCAGCTATAGGTATGAAAAAATGAATGCCGATAGTTTGGGGCACAGTAACTTTTAAATTGGTTTGGGGGCTGCTGACATCTTATATTACTTCAATATAGTAGGTCTTTGATTATAAGTCAATTTTCGTTTATTTTCATACACATCCAGGGAAGGGAGGGGGGCTATTTCTGTCCTAATTTTGACCTTTAAGTATTTGGGTGGGTGGAAGGTGGGAGGATATCATTAATTTGAATAGAATAAGATTATTGGGAAAATCTATGTTTCTGTGTTTTATTGATTAAGCATGGGATGGGAGGGAAATGTTTGTTTATGTACATTTGTAAGTTGAATGGGCTTTTATTAACTTAACATATGTTATATATATTGTGTCTTGCTCTATTGACGTTTGGAAAATCAATAAAGAATTTAAAAAAAAATTATGAATAAATAAAAATAAATTCATTCATTCATTTTTCTATATTGTTCTCCCAGGAGAGCTCAGAACGTTTACATGAATTTATTCAGGTCCTCAAGCATTTTTCCCTGTCCGTCCTGGTGTGTTCATAATCTATCTAATGTACCTGGGGCAATGGGGGGATTAAGTGACCTGCCCAGGGTCACAAGGAGCAGCATGAGTTTGAACCCACAACCCCAGGGTGCTGAGGCTGTAGCTTTAACCACTGTGCCACACTCTCCCACTTCAATATAAATACATGTTAATTGTGATTCATATGTTGATTATTATGGCTTTATAGAATGAGACGATGAAAATTTGGTGTTTTTACATTTTATACAGGTAAATTGCAAAATTTGACTCTCCTGCTCACAAAAGCAAAGTTTTATGGAAATAACAGACATTTTCTATCCTTTATAGGCATGAGCAATTAGGAACAAAAATCAGGTTACATAGTGATCGCTAACCTTTCATTAAAATTGTTCACAGTACGCAAAGATTTGAAGGTAGCCATTGTAATGCCAATTCTTTCAAATGGTTTCAGGGATGATCTGGGAAACTACAGAGCAAAATGGTAGCAACTATTATAAAGAACAAAGAGACCCTTTTACTAAATTGCATTTGGAGCTAATGCATGCCAATCACAGCAAATATATTATGTTATGTTATGTGCACTCTTATATCCCGTCGAACCCTCATTAAGGGCTCCTTTTACGAAGCCGCGCTAAAGGTTTAACGCTCGTAATAGCATATGCTAAACCACCAGCCAAGCTAGCCGCTACCGCCTCCTCTTGAGCAGGCGGTAGTTATTCAGCCTGCGCGGGGGTTAGCGTGGCTTTGTAAAAGGAGCCCTAAGAGTTTTAGGTGGATAACAAGCAGCATATTGTTGCATAGAATTCTGTATAGCATTAAACATGTTGCAAAGAATTATACATGCTATACTTATATACACTACATAAAGTTATCACATTGTTATCGAACTGTGCATATAGTCTGAGGTAAAAATATGGCCTAATGTAGGACGCACTAAACTGCAGAGATGTCCAACCTTTTGGCTTCCCTGGGCCACTGTTCTGCCCACGTATTTATCTAGCAAGGGTATATAGAAGTCACCTCCACCAAAGCTCCAGAGTAATATGATACCTTATTGCATACACATCAGATAATACCCAATAATGCAGATAGACATCAGATAATGTACAAGAAATAGACAGATAATATCTATATACACTAAATAGAATACTTCACCATGTTTGGCACGCCCCCTTCCAATACTGATCAGGAATCTGATCAATCAAGGGAAGAGACCCAACCCACGGCTCCCGAGACTGCAGCAAGATTCAAAATCCAGTCTGTGACTCTCAGTCTTTTATAGCACAGAAAGTGCTGAATTTCTTACACACACACAGACACTGCTGTTTCTGCAGTAACAACAGGTGTCTCCCTTATCTCCTAACTTTCACAGATGAAATGTTAACCGCTGCTTGAACCCTCCCTTATCCCTGTAGCCTGAGAGCCCTTCCTCGGTAAGACTTCCTCGGCAAGACATGAAACAGTATAAGATATGGAAGTAGGTTGTAAGGCTATCTAATTGTCTGGCACAGATGTAAAGCAAGGATTGCTTTACAGCTGCAGAGCAAGAAGTGCAGCAGACATGAAGATTCACACCTAATAGCCAAAGTGACTACTTGCCATGCCCTGGCCAGCCATGGGCATAACAGCCGCATTGGCCGAAAAAAAATTTCTAGGGCCGCGCAAACGCTGCAGCAAGACAGAGGAGGGAGCGTGTTAGCGTTTATTTATCGCGGCTTATGGCGGTAAAAGTTCCGGCACTCATAGGAAGTCTATGAGTGTCAGAGCTTTTATTGCCACGGTCGGTGATAAAAATCATTAACGCGGCTTCATAAAAGAGGGATGGGTAATGATCTCCCTAGTTATTCCCATCTCTAGATCATTTTATAAATTTGTTTAAAAGCAGCAGTCCCAGCATAGAGCCTTGGGGAACCCATTATCTACTACTCCTCTTACTATTAATTATTTCTACTCTTCTCCATTCAGAGTCCTGGCCTAATTTTAATTTGTGGAAATTCTGTGTCAAAACCCTCATTTTCAGCAACCGGTTTACTTTCTTTCAAAATGGCACTCAAGTTCAAGAATGTTTTTTTTATTTCCATTTCTAACAAACATATTTCTTTGCTTGTGGTAGTAAATTTTCCGTCAAACTCTTACGCTAGAGAGAGCAGATAAGGACACACAGAAATGATTTCAAATATGTCTGCAGTCTGTCAATTTCAAATCCGGTCTCAGCTGTAATGTGTAGACTTTTCATTTCATCAAGTGAATTCAAAATGCCAGACAGATGTTCAGCTAAAAGCAGTATGCTTCCAACCCTTGCAGACCAACAGGTATCAGGCATTCTACGCAGTGACTCATTGATGTTTTTCTGTAAGTATCTCCTGTATTTGAAAATTTGAGCCAAATAGGGAACATAACTTTTCAACAACTATGAAAAACATCACATCCACAGGACAGCTTTCTGCTGCACGGATTCCACACAAATTTAGATTGTGGCAAGCACAGGATGAAAATTCAGCCATCTGATTTATTCTTAATATCTGAGCTGTAGCACCTGTATAAGTGCCATCTTATTGCTACCATTGTCGTACTCCTGTCCCTGACACTTGAAAACTGGAATTTTGTGCTTTCAGAAAACCTCAGTAACTAGATTGGCAATGTCTTGGCCAGTCTTTTTATTGCAGTTTACAAGAAATCTCTCTTCAATTTCATATAATCTAATTTCCTTCTTCAAAACAGCATATGTGAGCAAAGTTTGGGAGTGGCATCAACAATGACAGAATATTATTTTGCCAAATCTTTTTTCATTAAATTTTCCTCTTAACATGATCAGCACAGCACCCTATGTCAGCTGATAGATGGTGAACTGCATCTGAGAATAAGCTTCTTGTAGTTCTTTCACTTTGAGGAGATGCTTGAGAAGAAAATCACGACTTAACAACTCTAGAATGCCTAGAAATTTTCCATTATTTGGACACTGCAGCTAGGTTGATCTTTGCAAAAAGCAAATTCGATCATGTTTCCCTGCTTCTGTCAAAACTTCACTGGCTTCCGGTGATTTCTAGGATTCACTTTAAATGTTCCTGCCTAATATTCAAGATCCTACATGGCATTCTTCCCCCCCTAATTCCACTATCCTGGAATTCTTCGAGACCTGACACTTCCAGATCCGCCCACAAACTTAAACTATCTTTCCCCTCGTTAAAAGGCATCATGTAGGCAGGTAAATTAGGGAAATCCCTTTTCTTCAAATTCACAGAGCTTTGGAATAACCTTCCTGCCCCGCTGCGGAATCTAGGCTTATTCCAATTATTCCGAAAGCATCTGAAAACCTGGCTTTTCTCCAAAATATAAAGCTATCTATTTAAAATATAAAGCTATCTATCCTCTTTATAACCTCTAATTCTTATTATATCTTTCCCTCATTTATTGAATTACCTGTAAACCATGCCGAGCTCTATCTTTTTGGAGAGGATGCGGTATATAAACTTAAGGTTTAGTTTAGTTTAAATGATTTGTTTCCTTTAAATGCCATACCTCTCACAGCTAATATATATATATATATATATATATATATATATATAGCATCAAGAAGATTCTGAGGTATCCGTTTCCAAAAATATGCTTCACTCTCTATACCTTTCTGTAAATGATGCTCATTGTTTCAACCAGTTTTCAGACCACTTTCAAGTGTATGCCACATAATATAGCATTTTTTGTGTTCTGAACTTTTCTGATATATTGGAATTTTCTTGTATAGTTCCTCCATTTGAGTTTTTTGTGGTAGCCAGAAATTGATGGCAATGTGGGAAGAAAATTTTGACTGAGCATTGAGAAAAGGCGACAAGAAAAATAGTACATTTCCTGCTTTGCTGGACTCCACACTAATCAATCCTTTAGTATAATTTCCCCATTTTTTAGTTTGATTTCCAGGAGTGACAATGGGAACTGCTAATTTTTATTTATTTATAAAATTATTACCCGCAGCATCCCATGATTTTCTAAATCTTTAGAGAATTGAGAAAGATGGGGGGAAGGGGAGGGGATGAGGCTGAGGACCCAGCTCTACTGCTTCTTCTATTTCCTAGTTAGCTGTGAACCAGTGGGGGGTCACCTGACATTCGATTTGATGACATTGGCGATCAATAAGAAGGTGGCTTGATTCTTCAGTTGAAGATGCAAGCCAGGAAGTAAAGGCTTGAATGCCCTGGTGCAGTCATGGCCACTGGCAGAACTCTTATATGTGTTCCCTCCATGGCCCATGATAGGCAGGGTCCTAAGGAGAATAATGTCACACCCAGGGCTGGTAGTTCTTGTCTAGCCAGACTGGCTGAATCAACTATGGTATACAGATCTTGTCCGTCTATAGAAGGACTGAGGCCTCAGACTTCCAAGTCTGTTGATTTTACTCACGCAGGGCTCAATCACCCTAGAGGATCCAGAATGCTTTGGTCATATGGCATAGCTCTTGAGTACACAGCCTTTAAGCACAAAGGCTACTCAGAAATTGTGAAGGGAAGGGCAGGGAGGGGCAGGGAGGTGCTGGCATCCCCCACCAAGACAGGGGTCTGCCCTGCCCCCTTACTACTCCACTGTACAGTTCACCCCATCCCTCCTAACATACATGAATATTACTGTAAACAGGAGATTTTGTTGTGAAAAAAATGGGTGGTTTGTGCAGTCTTGCAGCATTTTTATCAACACAGTCATTAGCATTTATTTTACCATAAGAACACATTTCTGCAGCTTTTATACAATCTGGTTGCTATCAGCCATATGTGCAGGGTTGTTGGTTTTTGTCTTTTTTTTTTAACGAATTAAGTGATTTTGTCAAGACTGTCAGAAGAAGAGCAAGTTATCAGTTAGGAAACCTTGTTAAAACTCAACCAAGCAGCATTTAAAATGTTTGGTCTGCTATTCGAGTTTGCACAGCTGCTGTGGGTTGAATATGGTAAATACTGCCAAAGAAGAAAATTCTGGGAATAATGTCTCTGTCTCTAGGAAGACTATTTTCAGCAAGAGCTGACAGCACAAACAAAATGCTTCCCTGTGAAGCAATTGGTAGAACTATCGAAGATCAAATATGTCAATTCTCGAATAGTATCTTTCTCTAAAGTGCTTTATAGACAATTTGATGCAAGACCTTTATCCACTTAATACATAAAAGAGACCTTCCACCATATAAATAATCAAAACAAGGAAGAAAAATCACATTCTGAAAATTATCATCATATCATAAGACTAATAATGTTATCATATTTATTTCTAGTTTGAATATATTTATTTGAAATTTAAATCATACAAAACAAAACTTAACATAATAACTGAATTGAATTTATTTATTTATTTATTTAATTAATTAATTTGTTTTCTATCCCTTTCTCCCCAAAGAGCTCAGAACGGGTTACAGGTTAACATACATAATATACCGTTAATATTCTTAGACTCCAAGCCTGGTCTATGGTTTGGTCCTAAAATAGATCAGTTACCCTCTTCGATAATATTAGAGTCTGGCGTTCTCTTAAATATTGAATTTTCTATCAAGATATTGGGTTTTCTGTTAGATTCCTCACTTTCCATGCAAAGTCAGGTAAACAACCTTTCAAAAAAATGTTTTTTTCAGCCTTCGATTATTAAGAAAGGTCGGTCATTTGTTTCATCAACAACACTTTTCTGTGTCAGTGCAAGCAATTCTATTGACACAGCTTTACATTGGCTTGAGTAAGTGTAACCTAAAGAGGCTACAATTCATTCAAAGCACAGCAAACTGATTTTTGGAAAAAAGAAATATGATCACGTAACCCCTCTTTTAAGGGCTCTTCATTGGCTCCCTGTTTATTCAAGAATTCAATTCAAATGTCCCACTGTAATATTTAAAATTTTACATGGTATTGTTTCCTCATTAGTCACTGTCCCTTTTAATTCTCTGCAGTCATCAAATTCAAGAAGTTCTCAAAAATATAACTTGCCTTTCCTTCTTTTAAAGAAATTAAAGTATTAGGTTACATGTCCCGATCTTTTTTATTTTTATTTGCAGAACTTTGGAACGGGGCTTCCTTTGAATATTAGAACTTCCTTCTCTCTTCAAAAATTTTTTAAAATCTCTGAAAACTGTACTGTTTCAGCAGCCATTAACTGATTGCTCAATTTCTAGTTCAGTTGAATTTTAACAATATTGTTCTGTTTAACTTATAACCTTTTACTAAATTCCTTTCCTTTTTGCTTGGAATCTATTTGGAAACCAAGTCGAGCCCTTTTTTCAGGGATGATCCGGTATATAAATATAAGGATTGGATTGGATTTGCCATAATTACACTACAAGTTATTTCAATACAAGTTTATATCCTAACTCAACACAGCTAGGGGTCTAATACCAATATACATAATATATAGTTTACAAGTTAAATTTGCCAAAGTTACAGTGCAAGATTTATCAACACAAGTTTACATCATAATGTGACACATACCAAGAATCTAGTACCAATATACATTTCTTTATAATCCATTGGCCATAGGCAGAGTTAGGTGAAATGGTAGGTTTATATTGCTTTCCTAAAGTTGAGGAAACCTTCAAGGGATCTGATCTGTGGGGGCAGTTGATTCCAGTGGATTGGTATGAAGTGGGAGTAGAAAAGTCATTGGGCGGTTTGCAGTTGAAGGGCACGACCAGGGGGCGTTTTGAGGCATATTTCTTCCTGGGAGCGAAGGACCTTTTTGGCACGTACAGAGGAAGCTTGGTTGTCATGTAGCCTGGCATCATGTCGTGCAAGGATTTGAACACTAGCATCAGGCCTTTGAAGATTCAACATTTAGCCACGGGCAGCCAGTGAGCTGACGATAGAGCCTTTAAGGCAAGGTCGTGGGTATAGAGGTTTTTTAAAAGTCTGTTTGCCGTGTTTTATACATGCTGGAGTCATATGTTCTTCACTGTGAGAATAATGCGTTGCAGTAATCCAGCAGTAGAGGACTACAACATAGAGTAGTTGCATGAAGCCAGACTCAGAAAAGTAGTTCCTTATTTTTCAGAGTTGTCACAGGTAGTAAAATGAGGAAGATATCATTTGAGAGATATGGTTGGAAAGCAATAGGTTGGCAACAAGGAGTATTCCTAGGCTGCATGCTTGATCCTTTGCAGTTATGGTAGTTGTGTCCCACTGTAGTGAGGGATGGGTGTGGTTGCAGTGTTCTTTGCGGATCCAAAGAAGTTCCATTTTGGAGGTGTTTAGTTGTACTGTAATTTGTTGATGGACATCCAGTTTTTGATTTCCAAGAGGCAGTTTAGGAGTTTTGTGATCTGGGTGTTGCGGGTTTCTCCTAGCAGTAGGTATAGTTGGATATCATCTGCGAAGGAGTGAATCTGTATTTGGTATTTGTGGGCTATGTCTAGGATAGGTCTAATGTAGAGATTGAATAATAGGGGGGATAGTAGAGCTCCCTGTTGAACATCATATTTGATTGGTTTTGGTTTCAATAGAGCATTGTTGAGCAGTACACTTTGGAATCTATTATTCAGAAAGAAGCTGAACCATCATAATGAAGTGTCTCAGATTCCAATTTCAGAGAGCCATGCAATGAGGAGAGGATGGTCAATAGCGTTGAATGCCACGCAGAGATCCAGCAGCACCAAAAGGATATCATTACCCTTATCTATGAGTTTCCACTGTAGTAACTTCTCCAAAGCCCTTAGGGATTTGAAGGGCTTTGGGACCATTGATGTGCGGCAGCTGCTTGCACGGCTTTGTAAAAGCCGGGGGGGAGGTATGTTATTGACAACAGATGTTTAAAGCTTGACTTATAAATTAGAATTATAGACTGTGTATAGGTATTCAGAGATAGTCAAGGGTTTGAGTTAAAGACCAAGTTTTAACATAAGAACTTATGGTATTGTATTTTTTTTAGCAATAACTCTCTCAAATTTAACATGGAGACAAACTAGGACTAGCCTCAATTTTAGATAAGTCTTTCCAATTATATAGCAATTGCTAGATAAGTTAAATATTTTCTTCTATCAGTTATTTATGAGTGAAGCACAGCTTAAGGCTCAAGTTTCTAATACATTTTGAAGGTTTTTTTCCAGTGAGGTTATCGCTTGACCACCATTGTAAACCACTTCGGTGGAGGTGGGAGGGCCTGTTCTGAGGCTTTTTCCTTCATTTTTTAATTGGTGTGTAGCCTACGCTGTCCTTACACTTTACCTTATCATCTTGTACCTAGCATATGTGACACCCGGGGCCCATCATTTTTTGACACCCCCATCTATATCAAAAATATGATTTTTAGTAACAATCCACATATCGCACAACAAGAGTGTACCTAGGAAAAGGCAGCATCTTAAACACTGCAGTGAGCACTAGAACAACAACACATACATTGTAAAACTAAACAAGCCAGATCCCGCACAGTCAATTGATCCTGTAGTCAATGCCAACTGAAAACTATGTCCTTTTCATACACACAGAACAGAGATACACCCTCGCCCAATATAGAATAATCACAAACTAAAAATAGAAATATGTAGACAAAAGTTAAACTGAACCGCCAAGAAACCAGACTCTGCATACAATGCAACACCATAATACCACAAAAACAGTGACACATGTCCCCTAATACTGTGCAAAATATAAAGACAGTAGATGTAAATTTGAAAAAAACTGATACATAACAATCACCACTTTACAAATTAACAAATAAAAATAAAACAAATAATGAGAAATAAGAAAATACCATTTTATTGGACTAATCCATTTTTCAATTAGCTTTCAGAGGCCAAATCTTTCTTCAGAACAGTACAGTATACTGCTGTTATAGTATCCTGTCCTGAGGAAAGGGGTTTAGTCCAAAAAATTGCCTTATTTCCATTTCCTATTTATAAACTTTTATCAATACAGTTACAATACTACTTGATTCTAAGTAAAGCAACAAAAAAAATTTCTACCTTTTGTCGTTTCTGCTTTAATCATCTTCTCTTTGCTCTCTTCTTTCTATATAGCATTTGTCCTCTCTTCCTTCCATGCAACATCTGCCCTCTCTTTGCCCCTTCTACCCAGCTTCTGCCCTCTCTACCCCTTCCATATACTGCCCACACTCTATCTGCCCCTTGCATCTACTGTCCACCCTCTCTCTCTTCCATATGGCATCTTCCCTCTTTGTATGTCCCTTCAATAAACTGTATATCTGGGGTCCCTTCTATCCTTTGCACATGATTCATTTCAGCTTCACCTCCTCTCCATTTTTCTGTCTCCACCCCCTCCCCAATGCTTTGGTATTTCTCTCTTTCTCTTCTCCTTTCCTTCCTTCCTTCCTTCCCACTCCACACCATGGTGTGGTATCTCTATCTCCTTCCCTTCCCTCATGCCATGGCATCTCTTACTCCCCCCTCCATAGTCTGGTATTTCCTTTCCTTTTTTCCTTTCCCTCCCTCCCATGGACTTGGCATCTCTGGTTCCTCTCCCTTGGCTTCCTTCTCCCTCCTTCCCTCTCTCTCCCCAATTGGGTGCTGCAGTAGCAGCATTTCTCCCCCCCCCCCATTCCCTGTGCAGCAGCAGCATTTCTCCCCCCTTGCCTGTGCAGTATTTCTACCCTCTCCCCTTCCCTGTGCAGCATTTCTACCCTACCCCCTTCCCTGCCCAGCATTTCTACCCTCCCTCCTTCCCTGCCAAGCATGTCTGGCCGGTTCCCTTGCTGAAATCCGCGGGCATCTACACCTCACCGATTCGCGGCTGTGTCGTGACGTCAGAGAGAATGCTTTCGACGCAGCCGTGGATCGCACAAGGAGCGGACACCCACGTCTTTCAGCAGGTGAGCCAGCCAGAAGTTGAGCAACGCCAGTGAGCACCCTTGGACACCCCTGTTTACTGCCGCTGCTGCTGGTTAAGAAAAGGCAGCAGCGGCAGAATAGGGATGGTGGCCGGCTGTGCACCCCCTTGGGGCATGCACCCGGGGCGGACCGCCCCTCCCCCTTGGTACGCACTGACCTACGTTTAAAAACCTGAAGATAAGCCGCCCCATGGTATTAGCCGTGGCTTATCTTCTGGTACATTACCTGCTTTTTTCAATCATCCCCCCTCCCCCGTATCTTTTTCGGACGGTGGACAGTGCGTGGCTCGGTCTCCAGCGGTGCAAGGCAGCTGCAATCTCCTAGGCATCCAGCTTGGCCCCGCACCACCAACTGAATGGCCGATTTTAGCTCTTGCGGGACTTGTGAGAACTGTCGTCAGCCACTCAGCAAGTGGTGCGGGGGGCAGGCCGGATGCCGAAGAGATCGCAACTGCCCTGCACCGTCAACGTCAGAGACCTGCAGACCACCTGGGAATCCAGTCCCCAATTAAAGTCTCACCACCTAATCATCACATATACAAAACTATAAACAACTTCTTCTATAAAAAGATATTTCCCTTTTTTGTGCAATTTTGACATAGAGGAAAAGTATTTGTCATGAGTTTTGCTTATTAAGAAATAGTCTATCCTAGTGTATGGCATGTGAGAGGTGAAAAGAAGGTATATTTGTTATTTTATTGGGGGGGTGTCAATCTCCAAGGATCTATTAAATCTAATCGTGAAAGGATATCATGAAGAGCATACCAAGCTTTGGGCTTCCTATGTGATACCTGAGAGCATCTTATCTAATTGAGGATTTAGGGCTAGATTCACTAAGCCCACCGATCAAGTACCGACCACTTAGCGACCCCTTTGCAACCTGATTTTCCTCTGACCCAATTCACTAACATCTGTCCCGATCATCATCCGATTTGCACATGCAAATGAGGGGGAACGGCATTCAAATGTAGGAAGGCAGTGATTCACTAAAAAAATGAGGGACACCGACTGGGTTGATCGATCAAAAATAAGCGACTGCTGAGGACCAGTCACTTAGGTCTTTTCCGACTGTCCTGCCTTTCTGCCACCCTGCTCTCTGCCCCGACTCTCCTGCCCTTCCCCGCAGTGCAAGTCCGTGATTTTAACCCACGGGTTTAAAGTGGGTTAAAACCACAGGCTCGAAAGTGAAGTTAAAAGAAAAAAAAATGCTGCTTTTGTAAGCATGCGCAGACCATCTACAGGTAAAGAAGATGGTCTGTGCATGCTTCAAGATCGCTCACTAGCGATCCGTGTGGTCGGAGGGGGACGTTCCTCTGATTGCCCTAATTTAAATGCTGACCCATTGTGGATCAGTCGGCCTGCCACGGATTGGCTACGGAGCAAGCACGATTGGCAGGTTAGTGAATCTAGCCCTTAGTATTAAATTGTAATCCCCACCTATAATAAAAATGTGAGTCAGAGAATTACATTATATGATTAGCTTTTTCTTGAAAGAAGTCTGGTTTGTCGAGATTAGGTACATATATTTATTTAATTTATTATTTAAAAATGTATATACTTTATATTACCTATACAGTTTACATAATAACAAGCATAAAATGTTAAAGTTAAATAAAGCATACATATTTCAATTGTTACAAATCACCATACTTTAAAAAGCAGTCAGCGGTCACAGAAGACATTTTCAGCTCCATTCTAAATATAAAATCTCAACACAAGAAAGCATTAACCAATAATTGGGTTTTTAACATTTTCTTAAAATTCATTCTAGCAGTACAAAAATGCAAGATTCCTGGCAAAGCATTCCAAAGCTTTGCACCCGCTACCAACATTATGGCTGCACCAATCTTAATGTGGGAGATTTTACCCTCTAAACATAGGGCTCCTTTTACAAAGGCGCGCTAGCGGGGTTAACACGCACAACTTTTCGTCACGCACTAACCCCCGCGCTGGCCAAAAACTACCGCCTGCTTAAAAGAAGGCGGTAACGGCTAGCGCGTCCGGCGGTTTAGCGTGCGGTGTTACGCGTGTTAAACTGCTAATGCCGCCTTTGTAAAAGGAGCCCATAGAACCTTGACCCATCTACAATGCATATCATGTGAGCTGGTTATTATTTTAAAATCTTGTCTATTTTTAAAGAGTATAGCTATTCTGTTTTTCTTAGATTCAGCTGGAGAGAAAATAGGAGATAGAGACCATGATTGTTTTAATTTGGATGATTCAGCACTATTTAAATGTGTTTCCTGCAATAATAATATATCAGGTGATAAACTTGATAAATATTTTAGGACTTTGTTTCGTTTAATTTGAGTGTTCAGTCCCTTGACATTAAGTGAAACTATATTAAGAAACATATTTTAATACAAGTAGATGGTATCGAGAGAGTGATTGTGTGTTTAATGTGCAAAGTGCTGTGATATATCAGCTTTGCTATTCCACACTAATGTATGTAAAGTAGTACAACAGATACTTTCATGTAGGACACAGTACAAAGCATGCAAGAATCTAATTGCATGCAGCAACATAAAGGCTGGTTAGAGCAGCAAGAGAACAGCTCAGAAAACTCCATCACAAACATTTAGTAAATGTTATTTCTATATCCATCCAATACATCTCTATCTAAAGCAGATGTTAGAACATTGTTGGCTATAGACTTACAGTATGTTAACAACGTTATAAATCTGAAAAAGCCAACATTCTATTAATGACAATAGCAACCAAGTATTTACCTGGAGTCCATGATTATTATATAATTCTTACAAATAATAATATTCATGGAAGATGATGTCACCTCTGTATGTTTAAAGCAACATGCTAGGAGAGAGGGGTAATATTTAATACCTCCTGTTTAGGCTGTGTCTATTGAAGTCGGTATCTTCTCTTCAATGAAGTTTGCTAGTGCGTCTGGATCTGTAAAATCTTTGTTTGATTTTGAAAGGTGATTCTCATTGTGACCCTGGGCAAGTCACTTAATCCCCCCATTGCCCCAGGTACGTTAGATTGATTGTGAACCCGCCGGGACAGAGAGGGAAAACTGCTTGAGTACCTGAATAAATGCATGTAAACCGTTCTGAGCTCCCCTGGGAGAACGGTATATAAAAATAAAATAAATAAATAAAAATAAATTTGGGCAGAGTAGAAAATTGCCGAATCATGCTCCCATATTCTTAAGTTGGGGTCAGAACGCCAACAGAAGTTTTCTTAAATGAGCAGTGTGTTTATTAAGATCAGGAACAAAAAGTAAGGTATTGCCTTTCAATTTCATTGGAGCTATTGATCTAGCTTTTTGCATAATCTCAATCACTTGTGGGGGTTACCATATGCCTCCAGAAAAAGGAGGATGGATTGAGACATCCGGGTTTTACTTCTACGGAAAGCAATGGAAGTAAGGAGGACAGGTAGAGACATCTGGACTTTACTTCTATTGAAACCAATTGAAGTAAAACCCGGATGTCTCAACCCATCCTCTTTTTTCTAGAGTCATATGGTAACCCTACTTGTAGGTATCTTAATATTTTTAGTATAATCTGTCTAGGAAATTTGTCATGTGACTGACACATCGATGGGGTTCTGTGCGCTCGTTCTATTTCAGAATCCTTCGAGAATTATATCTTTAAGAGATATAGTATTAATTATTCCAGAAAAGTAAGTAGATTGTTTCCTTCTCTACCTGCAGGAAATCCAAACATTCTGAGATTATTCCCTCTTGAATGGTTGTTTGCATCCTACAAGCTGTGTTGAATTATATGTACTTTCTTCACTTGACGTAAGGTCTTAACGTTTTCGTCAGTAGATAATGTTTTTGCTTTAAGAGTTGTTCAAAAAAATTTGTTACTTGATTGATGACTATGTCATAGTTTCTTATTGAATTTTTCACTATTGAAATATCACACTGCTTTTCTGTGTGCTTTGTATCATCACTGGAATGTCCAGTCCTCTTTATTCTGTGAACCGCCTAAATCTTTTTGGGTGTTGGCGGTATAGAAAAATAAAGTTATTATTATTATTAAATTGTGCTACTTCTGGAGATAGATTTGATAGTTCTTTGTTTAGTTCTGCAGTGTCCTATTTGGTGTCGTTCATTATATCTTTTAATGATTTAATCTCCTCAGGTATTTCCATGGTCATGCTGTTGTCCAGTTTGCTTGTTGATTGTTTAGTTGCAGATTGAGACTCTGGTTTGTGTCTTTTTCTTCCTTTGGTGGTTGCCATCTCATTAATGAACAAATTCTGCATATATATAAGCTGGATATCAATTGGAAGGTTCAGTATTGTCACAGGCTGTGAGAGCAAGAATCCTAAGCTGACTTCTAGAATGGATTCCACAGTGCCTCCTTTTTTTTCTGTATATTTTAAATTATAAAAAGCAGTGGTGGGAAAACACCTCAGACACCCTGGCAGTATCTTACTCATTTAGCCTGATCATGATGACTGTAGTTGAAAACAATCATAGGTCAAAAAAACAAAAAAAATCCCAGTATCAGCGATATCCAATGCCAGTACCCAAATAACTATCCAGTTAATTAAGAGGCAAAGGGCTGTCTTAAGTTAACTAGTTGGGTATCAGTACTGTTATCACTACTTGTGGAATAAAGGTGGTGGGTTTTCAGCACCAGGCCCCTGGGGTGGATAGGGGTGGGGGGGCAGGGGAGGAATTCTATAAAGCAGCATGCCCAAATTTTCAACTAGCATCAAATTTGGACACACAACTTATAGAACAATTTCAGTTGAGCACCTGACATAATTTTTCATTTAGGCCGCAATTGGCCTTAAGTACCAAAAGTAGTCCTTAAGTAATTGGTGCTAATTGTCACTATTTATAATTAAATGAGTGACTATACATAGGTGCTATTCTATTAACTTACTGGCTAATATTCAGCATTATTAACCTGCCAGAAATGGCACTGGCTGGTTAAATATTTAACCATCTTTCCTGAAAAGATGGTTTTCCAGGCCTACATTTCCAGCACCTACAGAGACGCAATTCTGGTGCCTTTTTATTAAGTACTAGTAGGTGCTTTAAATTTAAAGTTATTTGCCATTTCAACCGGTGTTTCTCTATTAACTTAGGCGCATGTAGAGTGCCTACTGGTGCCTAAGTTAAAGAGCCGTTTGTAGAATTTCCCCCCTTAGCGCCTAAATGCACTTACTTCTGAGGGGGTATGCACACAGGCAAATTACTTACACATACAACTGCCAATTTTAGGCATGAACATTAACAATATTTTTTCACTGAATGAATAGTTATGCTCTGGAACTCATTGCCAGAGGATGTTGTATCAGTGGGTAGCATAGCAGGGTTTAAAAAAGGTTTGGACAAGTTCCTGGATGAAAAGTCCATAGTCTTCTATTGAGAGAGACATGGGGGAAGCCACTGCTTGCCCTGGGATTGGTAGCATGGAATGTGGCTACACTTTGGGCATGGAATCTTGATACTGTTTGAGATTCTGGAATGTTGCTATTTTGGGGGTTTACCTGGATTGGCTACTGTTGGAAACAGAATCTTAGACCATTGGTCTGGCCCATTATGTCTGTTCTTATGTCCTTGAGTCTTTGATATGGTGGAAATTCTCATGCCAAAAGTTAGGTACATGCATGCTGATTTATGCTGTTTTCTATAATGGCAATTTCACACACAAGTGCCACTATAGAATAGGCAGTTAATGCCCATATTTAATATGAAAAAAGGTGCTATATCCCATGAGCTGTTAGCTCAGCAGACATCTCAGCCCTGTGATCAAAGTTTACTGTTTTTTTAAAATTAAACCCTCAAACATTCTTATCTTCTCACAAATAATGGAAAACCCATTGCAGATTCTAAGAACATAAGAAGTTGCCTCTGATGAGGCAGACCAGAGGTCCATCTCGCCCAGCGGTCCGCTCCAGCAGCAGCCCATCAGGCCTATTGCCTGAGCAGTGGTCCCTGACTATTTCTATAACCTACCTCTACTCCTATCTGTACCCCTCAATCCCTTTGTCCTCTAGGAACCTATCCAAACCTTCTTTGAAGCCCTGTAATGTTCTCCTGCCTACCACAGCCTCCGTAAGCGCATTCCATGTATCCACCACCCTCTGGGTGAAAAAGAACTTCCTAGCGTTTGTTCTAAACCTGTCCCCTTTCAATTTCTCTGAGTGCCCCCTTGTACTTGTGGTTCCCCATAATTTGAAAAATCTGTCCCTGTCTACTTTTTCTATGCTCTTCAGGATCTTGAAGGTATCTACTCTCGTCTTCTACAGATCATCAGAAAATGTAATTCACTGTGAGAATTAGGTGGGATGCATGAGACCAAATGATCTTCCAAAAACCATGTAGGGCCTAGGAACATTTCAGCAGCATTGCTGAGGTCATTTGTACCCTTACTGTTTTACTTTATTCCTCCATAATTGATTGAGCATTAGACAATCCCCAAGTTTTGCATCATAAAAATTATCTCTGGAATCTGACTGTAGGCAGCAATTTATGAGCCAATATTTTAACTCCCTGGCCAATCAGATCACAGTGTGTGGCAGAGTGCAAAGATCGAGTAGGGATTTAAGAAATTAAACAGCTGTGCGCACATTATACGGTGCATTTAGGTGTGTCAACTTACACCAATCATTGGCTTGTCATAAGTAGGCATTCGTAGCATTTGGGGGTGCAAATGTGGCTTTACACTAATTATTAGAATGGTTGATGTGCATTTTTTAAGATGTTATGGAATTGGCAATAAAGCGCACCCTTTTGTGGCACCTAAAACAACGTTCCAATTGATAAAATTGCCGACATAGGCATCTATGTTGATTCTAATAAAAATACGGGCCTTATGGACATCTCACATAAGTATCTTGTTTTAAAATCAAGCCATCTGTGCCTAGGTAAAGCTCAGAGAAGGTAATTGTTCTTTGAAGTGCATTATTATAGAATCTCTTCTGGTGCCCAAATTATTTGCAAACATTGCCATGGCTGTTTAGCACTTATCTGACAATTATTTCAAGGTTGCCCACCTCACCTTTGCAAGCCACCAAATAAAAATGCCCCATTACATGTTACAAACCTGCAGAAACTGTAATGCCCTTGTCAAAGTCAAGCTGTCTAATAAAGCAGCTTCTATGCAAATATTAAATGTGACAGTGGAGAATAACGGAGAGATGTTAAGTAGAAATTGCTAGTAACTGCTGACAGTGCCTGAAAGCTAATGATGCTAATTAATGGTATTCCCAGCGATCCGGCCAAAGAAGGACTAGAAAATGCAACTGCACAGACTCCACTTTTCTGCTTTCTTGGTAGAATTCTTATTGAATATAAATTGAGAGCAGAAAATGTCACACTCTAATTAGCTTGCCTAAATCGCTAAGAAAAGGCATAAAGCAAACAAGTATGTCTCTTCAGAGTGAATGTGTGAGTATAGTCATCAAATTAAAAGTTACAATGAAAAAGTTCCAAAAATTCATAGTGAATTATCATACAAACTTATTTCACTAAAATCACTTTGCTTTCACTCTTCTTTCAAACCATGATTGGCTTCTTTTAGACGCTCTATTATCTCTCACAATAAAAAAAATGATCTAATATCATGGAAGAATCTATGTTTGGTTGAATACCAATGATCATGATCAGTCTTAACTACAGATATGATTCCTATCTAACCAAAAGGGAAAAAATTTCAATGAAATGTTCCCAAAAATGGTTTTTGTTTAAGAAATGCATGTCCTAATTTTGAATGTAACCTATTGATTTATTGTATTACGTATATGTGGTACTTTAGAGCAGAACATATAACCCAAAAATGTCCTTCCTTTCTCTCTTTTAAGATCCATGCTCCTTATTTGTTCATGTTTCTTTTATTCCATTGTTTGTTAACTATATACAAACATTTTTCAATAAAAATATCTTGACTTAAAAAAAATATATTAGAACTATTCCCTCCATCCCTCCCAATATTCTGCCACAACAGAGTTTCCAAGTTTATTTAAAATTTGATGGATCGTTTAATCAAACTTCAAAGCGATGTACATAGATAAAATTCATACTACTTACAGGGAGACAAATATACACATTTAACCATGACATGACTTACGCATAATGAGGAAAGAGGGAAAGAAATACAATATTGTAAAGAAGATAACACAAAAAGGGAAAGGACAAAAGGAAGGGTAACAAAAAGTAAAGTCTCATGACAGACCCTAAGAAATGAATCAAGACAAGAGTACTGTCAGTTGAAAGCATCTTTAAAAAGAAAGCATTTCAGCTTACTCTTGAATCGGTCTAGCAAGCGTTCTTCCCTTAGATGAATAGGAAGAGAGTTCCATAGTTGTGGATCTGTTACAGAGAAGATGTATTGGCGGCGCGTATTGATAACCTTAAGAGAAGGAACTGAAAGTAAATGCTGATCGTTAGACCTAAGGATCCTTGTAGGGGCATAAGGAAATAGGAGCCTATCGATAAAAGCCAGTGTTTTGTGAAGAAGGCATTTAAAGGTTAGTAGACATATTTTTTAAGATATTCTGTAAGTAACCGGAAGTCAGGGTGCTTTTTTGAGCAGCAGCAAGACGTGATCGTATTTTTTTGCTTTCATGATAAGTTTTATTGAAACGTTTTGAATAATTTGAAGACGTCATTTCTTTTTTGGCAAGTCCCATAAAAAGGGCATTGCAGTAATCAATTTTTGAAATCACCAAGCAATGTATTAATATACTAGTATTTAAGCCCGTTACATTAAAGGGTGCTAGAATATATGTCTGTCTGTCTGTCTTTCTTTATTTCTGTCTCTCTTCCTCCCGCTGTCTTTCTTTCTGTCTGTCTCTCTCCCTGGCCCCCTTTGTCTGTTTCTCTCCCTGGCTCCCTTTGTCTGTCTGTCTTTCTGTGTCTCTCCCTGCCCCTGTGTCTTTCTTCTTTTCTTTCTGTCTCCCTCCCTCCCGCAGTCTGTCTCCCTGCGCCCTATGCAGCAGCATTTATCTCCCCCCTCCATTTCCCTGTGCAGCATTTCCCCCACCCCACTTCCCCGTGCAGCAGCAGCATTTTGACCCCCCACACTTCCCTGTGCAGCAGCCGCAGCAGCAGCATTCCCTCCCCCACCCCACTTTCCTGTGCAGCAGCAACAGCATTTCCCTCCTCCCCACTTCCCTGTACAGCAGCCGCAGCATCATTCCCTCTCCCATTTCCCTCCACCCACACCACTTCCCTGTGCATCAGCAGCATTTTCCCCTACCCCCCCTTTCCCTTCCCACGGTCTGGCCGGCTCCCTTAGTCCCTTGCTGCCCCACCCCTTCCCTTCCCGCGGTCCCGACAAACCTGTCAACTCCAGCAGCATCCGCAGCACTCTACACACGCTGCTTCAGGGCCTTCTACTGCCCGTTACATTAACGGGTGCTAGTAAAGCCTCCTTCCCTCACATGTCCCCTATTTTCAGCCTCAGCTTCAAACCCATTTTTACCCCCCCCCCAGCCCCCTTCTCCCATCTGTTCCCTTTCAGCCCGAGCCCCCTGTCCCTCTTCATTGCTCCCCCGGCCCAGTATCACCTCTTCCCTGCTCCCTGTCCCACCCACTCCCAGCCCCCTTCTCCCATCTGTTCCCTTTCAGCCTGAGCTCCCTTTTCTCACCAACAGCATTTCCCTCCCCACTCCACTTCCCTGTCCAGCAGCACCTCTTCCCTGCTCCCCCTGTCCCTCTTCATTGCTCCCCTTGCCCAGTAGCACCTTTTCCCTGCTCCCCTGGTCCAGTAGCACCTCTTCCCTGTTCCCCCCGTCCAGTAGCACCTCTTCCCTGCTCCCCTGTCCCTCTTCCCTGCTCCCCCGGTCCAGTAGTACCTCTTCCCTGCTCCCCCTGTTCCTCTTCCCTGCTCCAGCAGCACCCCTTACCTGTTTTCCCGATCCAGTATGCAGCATTGTGAGCATTGCGGCCGGCTTTTGCGAACCTCGTAGGCCACTCTGCCCCTTGGAATACCGACCCTCAGCGGCTTGAAGCCCTCCTTCCGGCAGCCGCCACCAGCACCGCTCTGCGAAGCCCTCCTCCCAGCATCAGCCGCTCCGCACCGCCTTTCATGCGCCTTAGCGCGCATGCGCACTCTGCCGACCACAGACCTACAGATCAGGGATCAGGGAACACGGCGGTAAGAGTGCGCATGTGCGCTTAGCATTTTATTATAGTAGATTCACAGATGTAGGTTCTAAGAATTTCGCAACAGAGCGTATTTGACGTAGTCTGAAAAAGGTAGATTTAAAGCCTGGCTGCCATGCTTAAGTTATAGTCGGGTCTTAAATGCCAATAATAGGGTATACAGCAGAAGCATTACCAAGTTTTGGCATCAGGGGAGCAAACTGTGTAAAAAAATAGGCACCAGCACAAGTAGATTTATAAAACCACTTAAGCACCATTTTCTTTGGAAGTCCATTTGGGGGAGCAGCTGTTCCCCTTGCACTCCACCTAGCTTTGCCTCTGGTATGATTCCAGGGTTCTGTTATCTCATAGTTTTCTTCCTATCTCTCCCGTCGCACTTTTAGTGTATGCTCTGCATGCCTCGAGGCTCTGTCCTAGGACTTCTTCTTTTTTTCCCATCTACACTTCTTCCCTTTGTGTTCTAAACTCCTCCCACAATTTCCAGGATCATCTCTGGGGGAAAGTGTGGTGCAGTGGTTAAAGCTACAGCCTCAGCACCCTGGGGTTGTGGGTTCAAACCCATGCTGCTCCTTGTGACCCTGGGCAAGTCACTTAAGGGCAAATTCTATAAGAAGTGCCCAAAAGTTAGGCGAACCAAGTAAAATTGGGTGCGGTTTAATGACTCACACTGAGCAGCACCTATTTTGGAGGTGCCTAATAAATAGGCCAGCTTTAGGCACAACTAAAAGTTTGGCGCCTATGTGAGCGATTATGCACGCTTGTATTACTATTTAAAAAGGCAATAGAAGACCTTCAATCACTATCCTCACTGGAAAAATACCAGGAGATCAAAATAGTATACAAATTAAGTTTTATTACATATATATACACAAATATTTCTAGCCATAATCATTGATTAAGTACAGAGTTTGAATCAATACGTTACCGGTTATTGCATCACTCCGATGGGGGACCACAATCAGGAGGCTTATTCAATATGTCATCACACAGCTCGTCAGCAATGGAAAAAAATGTCCCTTCCTTACAGGTAACTCCCCCCCCCCTTAAATTGCACTTTTTCCCCATCCCCTTTTTCCAGATTGGATATACAAATGCGTGCTTATCTCATGTTGAGAATGTAATCTCCAATCAGTATGTCTTGAAAACATCTAGCTTAGCTCGTGGGGTAGCTCGTGGGTTGTATACCCAGCCCCTCTTTATGGATTGGATACTTTTTCCCCTACCCCCTTTAGCCAGATTGGATGTACAAACGCGTGCTTATCTCATGTGGTGAGAGTGTGTTTCTGTTAAGCACCTATCATCAGGTGCTTAAGACTCCTGGCTCTGCTCGTGTGCTGACAGTGACCTGCTCTCATAATAGGCAGTTTATCAGTAGGTGCTGAAAAATTTCTGGCCTGGCTCGTTCTCATAATACTTGTGTTTCCTTGTAACAGCTTTCATGGATCCTAGGCAGTGTCATTCAATATTAATAATCCTTTCATATCATACGTTTCACATTCGTATCACATTCGGTCCTTATTGAGTGATACTGCCATAGGATACCATCGTCCACAAGGACAAAACAAGTACTACTATGGTTAGAATAAGTAAAGGGTGAATTAGCCAATTCAAAGTGGTAGTAGCTGATGGTGCATAGCCCAGAAACACATCCCACCAGTGATGCGAAGTTGCATCCGCAATTGTGGATCCAATATGAATAATTTGATCTGCTACAATGGTAGTACTAATCTGGTGCTCTAATATACTTTTGTTCAAATTCCTTATGGACTGATTTATCCTACGGGATCCTTGTATTATTGCCTTTAACTTTTCCAACTTCAAATCCCAATTTGGAACGGAAAAATTGTTTTCCCAGAGTACATTTGTTTTAAGTCCTAAATCAGGAGTTAAAACATAAGTTTGATTCTGCCAAAGAAGTGTTGACATATTGTGTAAGCATCCTACAAACGGTACTATCATTTTTGGTATTATTGGCTCATTAGTCACCACACATATTACACGTGGTGCTATTTCAATCATATATTGATAAGTTACCGGTAATATGGTCCATTCACACACATTTACAGTATTTTGTAATAAACATGGTTCATATACTATTGATTGTAATTTGCAAATACGCCCTTGCAATGTGGAGTCACAAAATGTTAAATCATGAGTTTGATTATTCATATCAATCATTTGTCCGTTGAATTTAGGTGCCCAGAAAAATTGTTTCTGAGGTTCCCCTAGTATGAGGGGTAACACTACATATTTACACATAATAATTTTTTTTTGTAACATTATACATTTTAAACATTCCTATGCAGTGAGTATCATTACATTGTACTTCTGGTGCTTGAAATTGTATCCAAAAGGTTTTTGGTATAGTTTTATTAAACACGGTCCTCCATATCTGCTCATTTCCAGTCATTAATTTAGATTGAAAAATTCCTTTTTGTTGTTGTTGCTGCATGGTTTGTAACGTACATAGAGTCCAATTAATTATGTTGGAAACCTTCTGATCAATTATATATTCAATATCTGCTGTGGCATTTGCTAGGTTAAGTAATTGATTATCAATCCCTGTTTGTAATAATGCAGATTGCCATATGGTAGGCATTCATTTTGCAGCTATAGTCAAAGCATCATTAATATTACTTCCCGCCTTATGTAATCTATTGGCCAATGTTTCAATATCAAATGTGTTTAAAGTACCTGTGATGGTACCATATCCCCCCATTAATGTATCATACCATGCTCTCCTTCCTCGGTATGAACACTGAGAAGAGGGAGGAAATGATATTTCAAACATCACATTAATTTTTTGTGCGTGTAGACCTACCATTTCACATGTGGATGGTAATCTCTTTATTTGTCCCGGATCTATCTTGGCCGTATCATTTTTTATGAATACCACAAATTCTACCCACATTGATCGGTTATAAATTTCTGTGGCATTAGTACATACTACATAAGACCTATTCACAGTAATATTCATTTGGGTTCCAATATATGTAGTTCAATTGTTTGTAACAAAATACCTCTGAGTCGAACTGTTCCATGTCATAAATTCTTCTGTTTGACAACACATGACTAGCACTTCTGCAGTTATATTCAAGGTAGTGTTTAGTCCCTCATATAATACGTATTGGGCGATTGGTCTAGTGTGTTCATTGCTTTTAATTTCTGTAATCCATGTATGGTCTTTTATTGTCACATTTGCAATGATACATCTGGAGTTAGCGCTGCAAGTGAAGTTATCTTGCTTCCGATCCATTGAAGAATGCTTCCATCTCCATGACGTAACGACCCCTTCTTTAATTGTAATACGTCGCCCGGGGGCAGCGCCTTTTACCCCATACCATATTCCAAGGATTCCAAGGCACACGCATATCTGCAAGTTTCAGAAAACATTATTACTCTCTCAAATAACATTTCTCCTGAGGGACATATTCCCATTTTTCCACTCCCGGTTTCATTACAAGGAGAGCCTTATCTTTCCCGATTGCAATCACCTCCGCTGGTTCCGGAGGTCCTTTAGGATTGCTAATCCAGATTTTGGCTCCTACGTTTACGGTATTTGTAGCTCCAAACTCCCCTTCCCCTCTTACAGTCAACTGAGAAGGAGGGGTTATTTCCCTAATTGGCACGATATAGATTGGTATCAATAACAATTGAGCTACTCGTTCCCCCTTCGCAATTATTACATCATTTTCTCCTAAATTTATCAATATGACTATAATCAGCATCAATTACTCCCCCTAAAGTGATAATTCCTTAAGGGCATACCATAATACTGAATAATCATGTCCAAAGTCCTTAGAGTGCTCCATTGTGACGCAGAAGCACAAGGGAATGCTAGTAATAATCTACAGCAGTACACATATATTTACATTTACGACTTTCGGGTAACGGTCCTATGAAACCCATTTGCCAAATCTGGGCTGGCAAATCGCCCCGTGCCCCATTACCTTATGTGGTACTTCCCGTTCTTGATATGTTGACACACCGGACATTTTCCGATCACATGTTAGATCACATCTATTGTCAAAGGAATCCCTCGTTCCTGAGCCCACCTGTAAGTAGCTTTTTCTCCAAGATGTCCACTTTTCTGATGTGCCCAAATGGCTGTACCTTCCAACCATTCTTCCACCTTAGGAATTTCATTAGTAGTTGTTACAGAAATGGTAGCTGCGGCATCTGCTTGGGAATTAAACAATCGTTCCATTGAATCAACAGGCATATGTGCATCTACATGAAATACTGACACTATTGTCTCCTGTACAATTTTTTCTATGTCTTGCCACAATTCTTTATCCCACAGTTCCTTACCATGAATTAACCAATTATGGGACTTCCACCCCATTAACCATGTAGCAAGACCATTAGCGACCGACCAGGAGTCAGTAAAAAGATATTCCACTCCCCATTTCACTGGGGATTCATGAGCATATACAGTGGTGCCTCGCATAACGGACGCCTCGCACAGCGAACGCTGCGCACAACGAACTTTATGTCTTGATCCGTACAACGAACTTCGTTTCACACAACGAAGTCGCCCGAGCTGCATCCTTCCGCGCAGGCACTGCGCTTAACTGCCCTCTCTCCGCCTGGTTCCCTCTTGCCCCCCCCGACTCCCCGACACGATCGGGGCAAAAAGGAGCCCAAGCCCTCTTGCCCCGCCGATTCCCCAACTCCCCACACAATATCGGGCCAGGAGGGAGCCCAAGTCCTCCTGGCCACGGCGACCCCCTAACCCCACCCTGCACTACATTACGGGCAGGAGGGATCCCAGGCCCTCCTGCCCTCGACGCAAACCTCCCCTCCCACCAACGACCGCCCCCCCCCAAGAACCTCCGACCGCCCCCCCAGCCGACCCGCGACCCCCCTGGCCGACCCCCACGACACCCCCAACCCCCTTCCCCGTACCTTTCTGTAGTTGGCCGGACAGACGGGAGCCAAACCCGCCTGTCCGGCAGGCAGCCAACGACGGAATGAGGCCGGATTGGCCCATCCGTCCCAAAGCTCCGCCTACTGGTGGGGCCTAAGGCGCCTGGGCCAATCAGAATAGGCCCGGGAGCCTTAGGTCCCTCCTGGGGGCGGGGCCTGAGGCACATGGGCCCAACCCGACCATGTGCCTCAGGCCCTGCCCCCAGGAGGGACCTAAGGCTCCCGGGCCTATTCTGATTGGCCCAGGCGCCTTAGGCCCCACCAGTAGGCGGAGCTTTGGGACGGATGGGCCAATCCGGCCTCATTCCGTCGTTGGCTGCCTGCCGGACAGGCGGGTTTGGCTCCCGTCTGTCCGGCCAACTACAGAAAGGTACGGGGAAGGGGGTTGGGGGTGTCGTGGGGGTCGGCCAGGGGGGGCGCGGGGCGGCTGGGGGGCGGGCGGAGGTTCTTGGGGGGGGCGGTCGTTGGGGGGAGGGGGGGTTTGCGTCGAGGGCAGGAGGGCCTGGGATCCCTCCTGCCCGTAATGTAGTGCAGGGTGGGGTTAGGGGGTCGCCGTGGCCAGGAGGACTTGGGCTCCCTCCTGGCCCGATATTGTCGGGGAGTTGGGGAATCGGCGGGGCAAGAGGGCTTGGGCTCCCTTTTGCCCCGATCGTGTCGGGGAGTCGGGGGGGGCAAGAGGGCTTGAGCTCCCTCTTGCCCCGATCGTGTCGGGGAGGCGGGGGGGCAAGAGGGCTTGAGCTCCCTCTTGCCCCGATCGTGTCGGGGAGTCGGGGGGGCAAGAGGGCTTGAGCTCCCTCTTGCCCCGATCGTGTCGGGGGGTCGGGGGGGCAAGAGGGCTTGAGCTCCCTCTTGCCCCGATCGTGTCGGGGGTGCCAGGGACCACACGGAGTCACCCACCGTACCACCCGATTCGGGTAAGCGCAGGTATCGGTGGGTGGCTTATTTGCGGGGGGGTGCCTTATTTTACATTTTTTTCTAAAAAGGGGGGGCTGTCTTATTTGATGGCCCTGCCTTATCATCGGGGAAACACGGTAGAAAAAAAAAAAAAAATGAACAGTTAAGTCCCAGTTTTTGCCGCTGAGACTCTGCCCTCTCACTGTAAAATTAGACTCTACTTAGTCTGTCTTTAAATTTAAAAAATGTGTGTTGTTTTAAAAAACAATTATGTTTTTAGATGTATCTAAATAAAAATAATAACCAAAAATTTATCTTTTTTTATGTCATCTTAGCATATTTTATGCTACAGAACGAATTATTTTTTTTAACATGTATTGTTATGGGAAAACGCGTTTCACATAACGAACTTTTCGCATAACAAACTTGCTCCTGGAACGAATTAAGTTCGTTGTGTGAGGCACCACTGTACTGGCTTTATGATTTCCAGCTCTTCGTTAGGAATATTAGCTATTTTTTCGTGCAAAGTAGCTACCCCATGCTCACCTATTTTAGCTCTTTGAGAAATGTACCATTTCCATTTAATAATACTTTGTTCCTGAGCATATCCTACTCTATTTGACTTGGGATCAGACATTACCCATTGCATAATTGGAATTTGTGGCCGCAATAGTAATCTGTTCGGTCTCAGCCAACGCCCAATAACATGCTAAAAGTTGTTTTTCGAAGGGAATATATACATGTAATTCCACTTCCCCCTCTCTCATGGGCCACAAATCTACAGTGGTCTGTATGGCTTGTTTAGCATTTTCAAAAGCAACCTGCTGTTCTTCTCCCCATATAAACTCATATTTTTTACTAGTTACCTTGTATATTCTTTGGAGTGGGAAAATCTAATATTTTTCGTTTTGCTTTCTCTGTGATTTCCCTAATATCCTCTATTCCACTGAATTCCTAAAAATTTTACCGACGTTGCCGGTCCTTGTATTTTTGTTGGATTTATTTCCCTTCCCTTCTTTTTCATATGGTCAATTAATAAATCCAACTGCCCTTTCACCTCTTCCTTCGTTGTTCCCTGTATCAATATGTCGTCAACATAATGAGAAATTTGTATAGAGGTGAATTTCTGAAATTTATCTAAATGTTCCGCTACTATTTGAGGACAAATGGTAGGACTATGTAACCATCCCTGTGGTAGCCTAGTAAAAGTAGATTGGGCACGTTCAAACAAACCTGAAACCTACTTACAGGAATATACATTAACATTTTATAACATTTCCAATATTCTTTTATCGTTCTTAAAAACTTATTTCGGACTGCTGAAAAGTCCGCGGCCAGCCTTCAGACAGTGACTAGTCAGCCTGCTTGTTACTACAACCAAAGGCACATCCTTCCTTAACACGTCTCACAAAGCTTTCTTCCACATTCTTGTACGTTCGTTCTACAGACTATCTCCCTGCTTTTAACCATCTCTTAAAGAAACAAGGAAAAGAAAAAAAAAATTCAGGCTACATCAGGCAAACAGCTTCTAAATTACCTCCATTGTTCTTAACAGCATAGATCTACCCTACAGAAACTCTTTCAAACTTAAATAAACTTTCTTTGTTTCCTGAACAGCAAAACAACTTTCAATTAACTTCAAGTAGCTTATATCGGCTAATCGGAACTCCAAATAGCATAAGGCTTGGTAAAGTTTTATCCATAAACCCTTTGGTTCCTTGCTTACATTATTAATTTCATTACAAATTCCTACATTTAAATCCATAATTTGTTAATATTTAAGCATATTTTAAATATCGATCCCTGTTTTTGCAACATTCGTAGAATTGCAGACAGACCCCATGCTGTCTCTCTCCTTTTTCCTCTTTCCTCCCACTTCCCCCTCCCCTCTGCCTAGTATTGAACAAAGGAGAAACTCAAAAAAAAAAAAAAAAAGCCGTCAAGTTCACGTTAGAGAGTTGCGCGGGGACAGAAATCCCACCCGTCCCCACCCGTTCCCGCCAAAATCCCACCCATCCCCACCCGTCCCCGTGAGGAATCCCTCCGTCCCCACCCGTCCCCGCGAGGAATCCCCTCCGTCCCCACCCGTCCCCGCGAGGAATCCCCTCTGTCCCCACCCGTCCCCGCGAGGAATCTCCTCCGTCACCATCCTTCCCTATAAACTTCAGAAATAGTTATTTTATTTAATTATGCTACTGAATTAAAGGCTCTGGTAGAGACCCATTTACAAATAAGCAAAGAGACTATTAATTTGGAAATATTAATTGGGAAGAATACATACTTTGTAAATGGGTTTCTACCAGAACCTCTAATGTAAATATAAAATATAAATACTCAGCTGATGAGAACCCACAAACTGTCAGCTGAGGACTTCCTTTGCAGTTGGCCTGGGGTCCCTTTTGCCAAGCTTGGCAGGCAGCAGTAGCGTCCCTGAGTCACAGATGCTGGCACCTCAGTGGCTCATGGATGCTGCCAGCGACTGCTGCGCTTGGTGGAGGGGAGTTCTGACCATCTCTAGAGGAGGTCCTCTGCTGGCGGTGCTTGGGGATCCCCACCAGTCACAGCAAGGGCCAACAAGTACTTCAACACTGTAGAAATAAAACCAGAAATGCATTTCCTTTTCTTTTGAACACAAAACAAAGATATCTGCCATATACATTTCCCAAGGCAGATGACTCTATGCAATGTCACCTCGGTAACAAAATACAAAAATAGACAAATACACCCCCTCCCTTTTTACTAAACCACAATAGTAGGTTTTAGCACAGGGAGTTACGCTGAATGCCTCGCGCTGCTCTCAATGCTCATAGGCTCCCTGCGCTAAAAAACAATATTGCGGTTTAGTAAAAGGGAGCCATAGTGCAAAATATAGACAGCAGATATAAATTCTCAAAACAGACACATTTTGATCACTAAATTGAAAATAAAATCATTTTTCCTATCTTTGCTGTTTGGTGATTTCATGAGTCTCTGGTTGCACTTTCTTCTTCTGACTGGGCATCCAATCTTTCTTCCTTTCTTTCAGCCTCCTGTATGTTTCCTCTCCTCCAGACCTCATTCTCTCCCCCAACTTTTTCTTTCTGTCTCCCTGTTCCCCCTTCTTTCTGTCTCTCTGTCTGCCCCCTTTCTTTCTTTCTCCGTGCCCTCCCCCAAGCCACTCGGTTTGCTGCCACCGCCATCGGGGAATAGTCCCCAAGCCACCGCTGTCCCAAGCTTTCCCTGCAGAAGCGTCGCGCTGACCAGCATTCCGCTCCCTGACGTCAATTCTGACGTAGGAGAGGAAGTTCCGGGCCAACAAGGCATTTCTCCTCATTCCATCCAGCCTGAGCCCCATCTCTCCTTGATCCAGCATTTCCCTTCTGTGTCTGTCAGAATTACCATTCCACCTATTTTCCAGCATCACCCTTCTTTGTGTCCATCTCACCTATATCCCTATCTCACCACTTTTTCAGAATCTTCATTTGTCTCTGTCCTTGTCTTTACCCCATATTCACCATTTGCCCTTTCAATGTCTTTATCTCCCCCCCCCACACACACTTTTTCAGCATTACTTCTATGTCTCTATTTCACCTCCTCTTCATGTCCCCTCTGTATCTCTATCCTTATTCAGAAGGTCCTGCTTACCCTTTCTCTTCTTTGTGTCACTATCTCCATTTTCAGCTTTCCCCCCTTTTCCTTTGTTACTGCACCCTGTAGCCAGAATCTTTCCACCCTCTCTCCACTCCGGCCCAGCCCAGTATGAAATATTTCCTTTTGTTTCTCTCCCCTCTCTCTTCTCCTCCCTCACCCACGAGTCCTGCATCTGGCCCTCTCCCTTCTACCTGCACCTGGCAACACCCCCCTGCTCCGCGGCTCTCTTAAGCAACTCGTCAGCAGCGGTGATCAAGACAAGCTGCCGACATCGAGGCCTTCCCTCTACAAGTCCCACCTTTGTGGAAAAAGGAAGTTGAAACAAGCGGGACTCGCAGAGGGTAGGCCCCGACGCCAGAAGCTTGTGTCGATCGTTGCTGCTGAGTTGCCGAAGAGAGCCGCAGGTAGAAGGGAGAGGGAGATAGGAAGGCTGTAGAAGCTCCGGAGCATGACACCTGACCGAACCCGGCCAGGATGATTTCTTTTTCAGGCTGCTGCTGCCGCTGCCATCCCCCACCCGAAATGACAAAAAACAGCCTAATGCCCGCGTCGGGAAATAGCCATGCTGAGCAGTGAGCTCAGCACGTACACAGATGAAAGCCTTGCTTGCTGATTGGTCCGGCGGCACGGTGGGGCGGGGCCGCCGGACCAATCAGCAAGCAAGGCTTTCATCTGTGTACGTGCTGAGCTCACTGCTCAACATGGCTATTTCCCGACGCGACGCCAGACTTGTAAGCTGCATGCTTGCATCGCCAGAATTTAGGTAGGTTGTTTTCATCCCCGTGGGAGTCCCGTGGGCAAGGGGGCGTCCCCGTGGGAGTCCCGTGGGTCAGGGGGGCATCCCCGTGGGAGTCCCGTGGGCCAGGGGGCGTCCCCGTGGGAGTCCCGTGGGCCAGGGGGGGAACCCGCGGGATCCCCGCGGGACCCGCGGGATCCCCGCGATCCCCATTCCCGTGCAGACCTCTAGTTCACGTGTTAGCATTGAAGGAGGAAAAAGATGGGGGTGAAAATCCCTCCCTTTGCAGTTTACTCTTTCAAACAAAGGAACTTTTACTCCAACATCCTATTTACTCGACCGCGCCTTTTCCGTGCCTTTTCTTATATTTTATGGCAGCAATATGAACTGCAGATTCCTCAGCTATCTTTTGATAGTGATCTAACTTATCTCTTCAAAGTTTACCACTACATTCCAGCATAAGACAACGCCTCTCTATTTCCACCTGCGCCCGTTCTGCTTTAATTTGTTCCTGAACTGCTGTTTGCAACCGAATGTGCACTATTCGGTATGCAGAAGTTAATACCCGGCTCCTTCGAGCCAAAGCAACTACATCACCCGATTTATCGGGGCATTTTTCTAAACTTGTACAAGATCAATTGGTTCTGCACTTCCCAGAACCTTTTCCCATGACTCTGCTAATCCATGATTATTGGCTAGTTCTTGTGCTATTAAATTATACGGTGCCTCAGTCCAGCCGGGCACCTCTGTAGGTTCTTTTGAGGATTTCTCTCTCTTGCTGAACATTCCTGTATCACAAGAGCGCTCAGGTTTTCTTTAGAGAAATCCTGCCGACTACGCCAATTAATGTATTACTATTTAAAAAGGCAATAGAAGACCTTCAATCACTATCCTCACTGGAAAAATACCAGGAGATCAAAATAGTATACAAATTAAGTTTTATTACATATATATACAAATATTTCTAGCCATAATCATTGATTAAGTACAGAGTTTGAATCAATACGTTACCGGTTATTGCATCACTCCGATGGGGGACCACAATCAGGAGGCTTATTCAATATGTCATCACACAGCTCGTCAGCAATGGAAAAAAATGTCCCTTCCTTACAGGTAACTCCCCCCCCTTAAATTGCACTTTTTCCCCATCCCCTTTTTCCAGATTGGATATACAAATGCGTGCTTATCTCATGTTGAGAATGTAATCTCCAATCAGTATGTCTTGAAAACATCTAGCTTAGCTCGTGGGGTAGCTCGTGGGTTGTATACCCAGCCCCTCTTTATGGATTGGATACTTTTTCCCCTACCCCCTTTAGCCAGATTGGATGTACAAACGCGTGCTTATCTCATGTGGTGAGAGTGTGTTTCTGTTAAGCACCTATCATCAGGTGCTTAAGACTCCTGGCTCTGCTCGTGTGCTGACAGTGACCTGCTCTCATAATAGGCAGTTTATCAGTAGGTGCTGAAAAATTTCTGGCCTGGCTCGTTCTCATAATACTTGTGTTTCCTTGTAACAGCTTTCATGGATCCTAGGCAGTGTCATTCAATATTAATAATCCTTTCATATCATACGTTTCACATTCGTATCACAACGCTTAAGAGTAGCAGTCCTGCAACAAGGCACCTAACGTACATAGCGCCTATTTTTTTAAGGCCACCTAAATCTCAGAGGCGCCTTGTTGCAGAATTGCTATTTCTTGATAGGTGCCTAAATTTCAATTATTGCTGATTAAGAAGCTTAATTGAGCTTGTTAATCAATTTAGATAGGCATCTATCTAGTAGGGCGCCTCTGAACTAGGTGCCCTACATAGGCGCCAGTTACAGGATTTGGGCCTTAATCCCCCCATTGCCCCAGGTACATTAGATAGATTGTGAGCCCGCCGGGACAGATAGGGAAAAAATGCTTGAGTACCTGACTAAACTCATGTAAACCGTTCTGAGCTCTCCTGGGAGAACAGTATAGAAAATTTGAATAAATAAATATGTTGAAGAATTGCAAATTTACCTTTCTAGGCCCGAGTTTTAGTCTGCCTGGCCGACATTGCTACCTGAATGTCTCGCTGGAGCATAAAACCAGGACTGGATATACATATAATTCAATTTTCTATACCATTCTCCCAGGGGAGATCAGAAAAATTTACATGAATTTTTCCCTGTCTGTCCTGGTGGGCTCACAATCTATCTAGTGCACCTGACTAGCCCCACAACCTTAGGGTTTGAACCCACAACCTTAGGGTACTGAGGCTGTAGCTTTTAACCACTGTACCACACTCTGGTTAGCTCCAGACGAGTGATTTGAATGGCCATTTCTGGCCATTCAAATTGCTTTGACTATCAACCCTATAATGTCATTAAGCAGCGCCATTATCCAGATTGCCACTTGGACAAGTTAGAAGAGCTTTTTATAGTGTCCTAATTATCTATATAGTTAGCTATTGTCAATCTCCAGGTAACTCCTGACACCACCTAGGCTACAGCTTTGGACTATCCCAATCCTATGAAGATAGCATCACTGCAGTATATAGGAATTATCCAGATAATGCTGCTGAAAATCTGGGTATGGCCCCAGTCATTCTCTTAGGATATGACCATTTTCAAAAAGGTCAAATTTGAAATCCTGAGCATTATTATTTTCACCCCTTTCCTTGTCTAAGGCAGCTAGTTCTGCTGTTTTGAAAGCTGGTTCCCCTTTTGACTTACAATCTGGATGCAACACAAATCTTAATAAGCATAATCTAAAAAATAATGCATTCCCTTCCCTACGTGTGTCCGTTTGATGATGGATAGGAAAATTCAGATGACTTATTTGCAGGAGCAACAGTTACTGGAGAAAGCTAAGCAGAATATATTATAACTTCCAAAAATGTATCTCGTTATATTTACTATTGGCACTCTATATCTGTACATTACTGCTTGCAGTTCTCTTTAACTATTAATGTAATCTGTCTGGCTAGAAAAAAAATGGCCATTTTCCGTACTGCTTAATGAGATAAAAAAAGAAAACATTTCCACAATGGATTACTAATAAGTTATTTCTAGCTGCCCTTATATTAACATTTGTGTCAAGAGATCAGAGCAGCTAAGTAAAGCGCAGATAGAAGGGGATTTATGGTCTACTGTGCTTGTCGCATTTACCCTCTCTCATATACATAACACTCAGAACAGCAATACTATACTAGGTTAGTCTAAATTACTGTATATTATGAGATACATTTGTTGTGTCTTCATCGTCTTACATTTGTCCCATTATCTGAGGTCTGCTATTAGGATACTCTCTAATTTTCTGCTTTTGAGTTATCTCCTCCATTAGGCAACACATCATCATGTCCCTTATGGCAACATTGAACTGTTTTTTGATATGCCCCCATCTTTCTTGGTCTTTCCAAACATATTTATTCTGCTAACTCTGTACTCCATTCATTCTTGCTGTGTAAAGAAAATTTCTCCTTATAATCCTCCTAATTACCTTCCTCTCAAGTTTAGATATATTCACATCCATCTCTTTAATCTTATGATGAATATATTCAGTATAGCTTGTTTAGCTTCCATGCTTTCAGATGGAACAAGTGTTGATTTACCCAGTTTTTGAGGACAGAAAAGAGGTTGAGGTGAATAGCTCCTTAGGCAAGCTGCTGACTAGAAATGTTTGGTAATCACAGCTAGAGCAGCCCAAGAAAAGGCAAAAATTTTGGGCCCACCTTGCTGCATTATCTACATCGTTTCTCTATGCATGAACTTGATTACCTGTTTTCAGACATGGAAAATCACTCAAGCAATGTTGAGCCCCTATAGAAAGCAGCAAAGAAGCCACAGTGAACAGACCTGAGCTTTTCCAATACTTCAGTCTCCACATGAAGCCAAATTTTGCAAAGAACATAGATATCAGAATTGAGACTTCCAGGTCAGGAGGTACTCAGTTCTGATGGTATTTTAGAAAAGGATCTGCTGACCTGGAGCCTTTTCTAAATTACTTGCAGGAGTGAAGGTGTATTTGCTGGCATGTTCAACAGGAGATGCCGTTTTAGATATCGTACTGTACAGTATATACTTGAATATATACTCATCCAAATATAAACCGAGATACCAATTTTGCCCCCCTTTGTAACTCGAATATAAACCACGGGTTTATATTTTACTTTTCCTTCCCTTCCCTAGAAGTCTTGGCAACTATTTTCACTGCAGAGAGAGCATGGACAGGAGTGAGTTGTAATCGCTCTTGCTCCATCAAGCCACTAGACCACCAAGAAAGTACGGTAAACCTGGGGGATTATTCTTACCTGTTCAAGAGGGAGGGAATGATACGCTGCTGGTCTTGTGGGGATGGGGGTGCGGGCACATACTGACTGCGACAGTAGAAGTCTGCTGGTTTGGGGAACTGGCAGTGATAGCAGAGGGGGAAGACTTACATATAACCAAGACCCCCATTTTTTGGCCATATTTTGGTTAACTTTTCTAGTTAAGGCACAAATTCTGTACCGGCACCTAATGTTAGGCACTCAACTAGATAGGTGTCTCTCTAAATTGAATAACAAGCTCAATTAAGCTTTTTAATCAGCACTAATTGAAACGTAGGTGCCTATCAAGAGCGATTCTGTAACAAGGCACCTCTAAAAAGTTAGGTGGTCTTCAAAAAAATAGGTGCTATGCACATTAGGCATGGGCGTGGCTTCGTGTTAGGCGCACTTGCATGGCCGCCTAACTTTTAGTTGTGCCTAGAGCTGGCCTATTTATTGGGTGCCTCCAAAATAGGTGCCACTCAGCGTGATTCACTACACAGCACCCAATTTTACTTGAATCGCGCTGAATGGTGCCTATTTCGGCACCTAACTTATGGGCGCTTCTTATAGAATTTTGCCCTAAGTGCTGAATATTGACACTTAACCTGAAAGGGTTGATTCCCTTCCCGGGCCGCCCACAAGATAGCCAGTTTCTATTGTTGTGGTCAGAGGGGATATGAGTGCCATTTAACCAGGAAAGAGCCTCTCCTATCTGATTAAATGATTTTGAATATTGACCTCCCATATAAAACAAGGTAAAACAAACAAGTTTTAAAGGAACTTCCTCATTTTTGTGGTAGCAAATTTATTAGGCAGGTTTCTTATATTTGACTGCAGATGTAACAAGTGGTGGGCTTCATATTCTTACTTTCAGTGCGTACAATCTGTTTCCTACATTCTTGACAGGTAAAAGTCGGGTAAAGCAATCTCCAAAGCTATCATGAAGTTATGAGGTCCTATAGTGTCAAAAATCCATTTCCCTGCAAATGATACTAAACCATTGCTGGTTAGTTTCATGTAAAAGGGAAAGCCTATACAGAACGTGTAGTGTAAAACATACTCTTATCTTGAAAACAATATTGATCTCTTGATTAAATGGTTTTATTCTGCATTTATGCCCAGCAATAAAAATGTTGTGCAATATGGACCTTGTTTTTCTATTTGTCCCTTCAGCCGTGTTATCTTGAAAGCCAGAAAAGATACATTTTGGACATTTTTCATTCACTTCTGCTAAAATTCATCCGTTTTATATTCAAATATATTTTATTGAGCTCAACAAACAATCTAAGTACAAACAAGCTCAGCATTTGAAATAACAAAACCCAGTCCCCACAGATCACAACCCCCCAAGAAAGCCCACCCCCCCAGCCCAACACCATGCACCATGCACCCTTTCATCAGTTTTAAATACAGTATATGGTACACTACATATATAACCATGTGCTACATATAACCTCTTTTCCCAATGTTATTTTACCTTAATTGTTTCTTTTATATTGAATTGTATTTCTTCCCATAACTTTACCTTTCTTTGATCATATATGTTAAATAGTCTTGCTGCTTATGTTTAGTCATGTTATTTTATGTTATGTACTTTTATGATATTTTAACATGTTTAATATTAATTTTTATTAGTTATGTATGTTTACCCTAACTTTGTAATTTTTAGCTGTACATCGCTTAGAATCTGGAGTAGGTGATTAATCAAATCTTATAATAAACTTGGATAGCACCCAGCTCTCTATAAATATCTAAGGATACAAGCTCAGTTGACGAACCCATAAAATTAAATGCACTTTCAAGTGGTGGAGACCCCATAAAATTATAGATCCTCCGCAATGCAAAACCAAGGAAGAAGTAGCACTGGGGTATATGGAAGACAAGAAGGTGACTGATTCAAAGGCCTTTTGTCCTGCTGGTTAGTCAAGTCACAATAGCAGCTCAGCATGGTCAGCATCTGGAGTACACGAGACGGAGTCCGTTACAGAGGAACAAGGGTTTAGTGCCTCAGCAGAAACCCCCCTTTGGGAAATCACTAAGCAGAAATCGCAAGAGATGCAACAGCCACTGCAGAACAATTTAGTGATAAGCCCACAGGCACTGAAAGATTTACAGATCTGCATGTGATAGCTGATCTCAGGGTACCAACTTCCTTTCAGATTCCATTAAGGTCCTCATCATGGGCCATCAGGTTTTCTGTTCAGGGTTGCTTTCTTTTTTGTTTCATCTACTTATACCATGTGATTATAGTATTTATATGCCACTTATAGCCTAATACATTTGGGTATTCAAGCATTTTTCATATCTGTCACTGTGGGCTCACACTCTATCTAATATGCCTGGGACAATGGAGGATTAAAGGGCAAATTCTATAAGAAGCGCCGAAAAGTTAGGCGCCTAATTAGGCGCGATTCAAGTAAAATTGGGTGCTGTTTAATGAATTACGCTGAGCGGAACCTATTTTGGAGGCGCCCAAGAAATAGGCCAGCTCTAGGCACCACTAAAAGTTAGGCGCCTAGCTGAGCGCTTAAGCACGCTAAAGAGCAACGATTCTGCAACGAGGCGCCTAACATGTAGCCACGCCCACGCCTAACATGCGTAACGCCTATTTTTTTGAAGGACGCCTAAATTTTTAGAGGCGCCTTGTTACAAAATCACTCTTGATAGGCGCCTATGTTTCCATTAGTGCTGATTAAAAAGCTTAATTGAGCTTGTTATTCAATTTGGATGGGCGCCTATCTAGTTGGGCGCCTCCGAAATAGGTGCCTAACTTTAGGCGCTGGTTACAGAATTTAGAAACATGGAAAGATGACGGCAGATAAGGGCTATAGCCCATCAAGTCTGCCCACACTATTTACCCATCCTCTTAAGTCTACTGACCCCCTAAAGTATAATTGTAATTATACTGTCACTCTACTGACCCGCTCATTCAAGTCCTAGTGACCCTATCCCTTGGCATGACCTCGTAGGGATCCCACATAGGTATCCCATTTGTTCTTGAAATCTGGGATGCTGCACACAACCTTAATGAGCCTTTCAAAGAGTTCCATAGCATTGGACCTGCCAGTGTGACAGCTGCCATATAAGTTTTTCTATGCTGGGCATCATAATTATTTTCCAAAGATAATCTCATAGCTGATTCTGATCGTAAGGCCCGGTTTGGTATAGACTTTCTCAAAACCTGGGCTAAGTACACGGTGCCTCTCCATAGAGGTCATGGTGTATGATGATCAATACTTTGCACTCAATTCAAACTTCAATAGGCAACCAGTGTAATTTTTAAAAAAACTGGCATAATATGATCATATTTTGATACTCCAAATAAATAAATAAAAGAATAAAACTTTGGAATGCTGGTTTGTAATGTTTTGTTGAATGACTTAATAAAGGCATAATTTAAAAAAAATGAAAGAAAAAAAGAAACCCAAATTGTCACTAAAGGCTTCTTTTACTGCTCAAACTAAGAGCCACAGCCAGAAGAAAATATCTTGATTGCCAGAGAGTTTTCTCAGCAAAGCTTTCATTGTGCTGTGGGAGAACAGAGAAGCCAAGTAGTCTGAAAGGCAAGAAAGCGGCGGGGGCCACAAGCAGAAAAAGATGAAGCCTGGTGGGGTGAAAAAGAAAAATTCAAATATGAACTGTATATAGTGGTGGAGGTCTGCTGTGAAACGGAGAAGAGCAAGACAGAACTGTCACAGATGAGCATTATCTAGGAGGGATTAGATGGTCCAAAAGGGCTGAAGAGAAGCCGTTAATTGCAGGGTGGAAAACAGTGAAAAGCTGCCATAGCAGCCAAGATCTCTGTGACAGATGCAACGTATCCATGGGTACCTGTGTCAGATGGATTCTGAAGTAGCTGTGATATTTGCAGCAGCCAAGCAACATCCTAAATAACTATAAAAACGAACTGCGGCCAAAGTGATAACTTGTCTGATGGGCTTGAACAGGAGTAGACGATTCTATACGCCAGTAAGCCCTGTATCCTAAAATAACTGTAATAATTCAATTTCTTCAGGGTGAGGGAATGCAATGTCCCCCTGTCACTAATGGCATACTTTACCTAAAGCAGAGTAAAATGCTTTGTCACACTACCTTATCTAATGTTTGGTGTTAAAGAAAATGCATTTTATAAATTATGCTCTTCTGTTGTAATTCATGGGTGCACAGGCAACTTTAGGCTTATAATACTCTAAGTCAGTTGCTAAATGAAGGGTAATAGGTGTCAGTGTATAAGTTCTTAGCAGTGCTTTTGGGCAGGGCTGTAGTGAGTTATGTGTGAGCACTGTGGCTGCACAGAGCGCGAGGGAGGCAGGGTGCTCTGCCGTCCATTTCTTCCCCCTGCTTTGCTGTCACATAGTTGGGCAAAGTGGGAACACAAGTGTTGCACAGGCCATTTTTCCAGCTTAGGGCACTATTGGTTTGGCGGGGGGGAAGGGAGGGAAGCCCAGCTGTTTCCTCCTTTTCATTTCCAGCTTAGCTAGAACCAGGATCAGTACCTGGTGTCATGAACTTTCATTCTCCACTACTCAGAATATCTTTCCCCCAATTTCTCTCCATTTACTTTACTCCTTGGCTGGAGACCATGCACCAAGGCTCATCCTGGACCCCTGCAATCCAGGTTTCTACATCTAGCCACTAGGTGTCACCATTTTGTGAAGACTAGGATTTCTTGCCCTTCCCCCACACCACCCCATCTATGGACACTGCCTCTAGGGAAAAACATGATTATCGCAATGCAACCTTACTGGGATTACCAAAGTACATGATCAAACAGATCCAAACAGTACAAAACACCACAGCAAGGTTTCTGCTAGGAAAATCAAGACAGACAAGTGCCACACCACTGCTGAAAGAACTACACTGGCTCCCGATTGAAAACAGGGTGAAAGTGGCATAGCAAGGGTGGTAGACACCTGGGGTGTTAGCATCCCCACACCCTTTTCTCTACTCCCTGCTCCTTCTGCGCCACCCCCCCCCATGCCCTCCACTCTACCCTTCTTGCTCATTCCATGCCACATTCGTACCATCCCTTCCAATCCCCATACCTCTAAATCTTCTCCAGCGTGAGCAGCTTCTCTGCCTTCTGCTCACGTTGGTTTTCCCTCTGATATCACTTCCTGGCCCTGACCGGAAGTGATCTCAAAGGGAGCTAGGCCTGCATGAGCAGGGTGAAATTCAAATCTTATTGCTGACACACAAAACCATACACCTCTCAGAAGCGCAATATCTAGCAACGAGACTACAAAACCACACACCACCATGCACCCTGCGCTCAAGCCAAGAGTCCCTACTGCAAATACCCTCCTACAAAGACAACAAATACAAAAGCACCAGGGCAAGACTGTTCTCGGTAATGGCTCCAATGTGGTGGAATGCCCTACTGAAGTAATTAAAACTAGAAAAGGATACCAGAAAATTCAAGAAAGGGATAAAGACTATCCTTTTCTCCGACTACTTCAACCTGGTAACATGGAATATTGCTACACTTTGGGTTTTGGCCAGGTACTAATGACATGGATTGGCCACCATGAGAATGGGCTACTGGGCTTGATGGACCATTGGTCTGACCCAGTAAGGCTATTCTTATATTCTTATATGGGAGAGTTCCTGGATATCGTGTACTTGGACTTTAGTAAGGCTTTTGACAGTGTCCCACACCGTAGGTTATTGAACAAGATGAGTTTGTTGGGATTAGGGGAAACATTGATGGCATGGGTTAAAAACTGGCTCTGCGGCAGATTTCAGAGGGTGGTGGCAGTGGCGTACCTAGGGTATGTGGCACCCGGGGCCCATAATTTTTTGACACTCCCCCCCCCCATGTAAAAAAATATTTTTTGTAATAACCATGAAACTGAATAAATGGTCATAATAGAAACAGGCAGTGAAAATTTTATTTTATTGAACCTCATATATGTAACCATTATTCCAAACATACCATAACATAACATAAATTATGTCTGAATTGTCATGACATCAGAAGTACATATGGAGTAGTTGCAGGTGATGCTTGGGACAGTTCTGATTGTGTTAGTTCGGTTTTATGTGTTTTTTGAATAGAAGGGTTTTTATTTCTTTTTGAAGGTTTTGCAGTCTGTGGTCGATGTCAATTGGTTTTAGAGTTGGGGGTCGAGTGTTGCAGCTCGAATGGCTAGGAGGTTGTCGAACAGTTTTTTTCTTTTGACGTTTTTGGTTGGAGGGTGTGTGAATGGTGCGTGAGTTCTCCTATGTCTGTTTGAGGTGGATTGAATTATTTAGCTGAAGAAATTAGTTACCCCCTCATCCCACACACATTAATTATCTTCCATTTTTGTTCACATTATAAAAAACAATGATAAGTTCCCAGAAAAAAAATACATTAAAATAAGACGTGAAAACAAAAGCCCCTACAGATGAGAACATAACATAAGAATAGCCTAACTGGGTCAGACCAATGGTCCATCATGCCCAGTAGCCCATTCTCATGGTAGCTAATCCAGGACACTAATACCTGGTCAAAACCCAAAGAGTAGCAACATTCCATGCTACCGATCCAGGGCAAGCAGATGTTTCCCCCATGTCTTAATAACAGACAATGAACTTTTCCTCCAGGAATTTGTCCAAACCTTTCTTAAAACCAGCTACACTATCTGCTTTTACCATAACTTCTGGCCACTTCATTTTTAAGCTGAGATCTTTCCTTCCAAACAGAGACTTTGCTAGATGTCAAATACAGCACAAGGTAACTTCACACGTACTTAGCTGTGCAGGAAATGTGAATCTCCTCATACACCCATCATATAGTGCAAAAATGTGCAAAGGTCTGGTTTTTTCTTTCGATCACTACATAGACTAATGCCACACAAGCAGCGCTGTTACAAACATATTCTGTAGGTCAGTGCTAAGGTTAACAAAGTTTCCTTCCTTGGACCAGAAGGAGATAATGACAAACCACTGGAAGAGATCCCAAAACAACTACCCAGGAACAACACCCAAAGACCCACTCAGTGTGTGAACCAGTTGAGTGGAGTGGACGAACTGGGGGGTGGAAATGGGCACGGAGTTTGCTCAGCAGAATTTCCCAGATCACCTCTTCCTCTCAACACATTGACACGCTGCCGCCACCACCACTAGGAACACCTCACCGGGTAGGCCAGCAATGCTATAAACTTTATAAAAACACATTATTATATTTTCTTATAAAGCACATATTTTAACTGAACTCTCTGACATCCTCAGCCTTTCCATTCACAAAAATAGAAGGAAGAAAAGTTCCCATTTCCTGCTGTCTCATGTCCCTGGCCTATACAATATTTTTCTTCTGCAGAGTGCAGACCCTTCAAAAATCTGACCAAATCCTCATTTCACTTGCATTATAAAGTACTGAGGATGCCATCTCTCCCCAATCCCAGGTCCTAAAGTCTAAGACAGTAGCGCAAACTAGTGCTGCCAGATTCAGGAAAAAAAAATTCGATTCGATTCAGCCTATTGAATTGGTTTATCGATTCGATTTTCCTGCCCAATTGGGTGTTTTTTTCAAACATAGCTTTTTCACCCCCCTTTGGCTTCTCCTAACCACACTGGTGCTGTGGTGTAAATAAAATAAAGAAACAAAAGGACTTTTCTTCTCTCTATTAAATCCTAGCTCACGTTTGCAGTCTAACACCAGCTCTGGCAGGATACACATTTCAAATCTGACATATTGTAATCACAAAACAGAAAATAAAATTAGTTTTTCTACCTTTTTGTTGTCTGGTTATTTTTCAAATCTTGTTGGTCCAAGGCTCTGGTTGTCTTCTGATAACTTGCTTTCCAGGGTCTCCTTCTTTCTTCTTTCTCCGTGCTAACCATCCATCTGCCATTTCCCCTTCCGTTTCCCTTCCCTACCCCGGATGTCTGGCATCTTTCCTTTTTTTGTCTCCCTCCACAGATCCACCTTTTCTTAAATATCCTTTCATCCAGCAGCTCTCCCTCCTTCCCCACCACCCCAGGGTCCACCATCTCTCTCTTTCTTTTCCCAACTACCCTCCTAACCAGTATCTCTATCCCCCCCTCCACACCATCCCTTGTGTCCAACTTCTCTCCCTTTCTGTTCCTTCCCTCCCTAAAACCCATATCCATCATCTCTCTCTCTCTATCCTCTATTTTCAGACCCATTATTTCTTCCCACCCAAAGTCCGGCATATGCACGTCTCTTTGAACCCCTCCCCTCCGTGTACTTCTACACCAGGGCGCCCCCTCCCCTGAAGTCCTGTCCCCCCCTTATAGGTCTGCATCCCACCCCTGAAGGCCTGTCCCCCCCTTGAAGGCCTGCCTGCCTGCTCCCCTTGAAGGACTGTCCCCCCTTAAAGGCCTGCACCCCCCCGAAGGCCTGTCCCCCCCTTGAAGGCCTGCCTGCCTGTTCCCCTTGAAGGCCTGCCCCCCTGAAGGCCTGTCCCCCCCTTGAAGTCCTGCACCTCCCCCCGAAGGCCTGCACCTCCCCCCGAAGGCCTACACCCCCCTCGAAGGCCTGCCCCCCCCTTGAAGGCCTACACCCCCCTGAAGGCCTGCAACCCCCGAAGGCCTGCCCCCCCTTGAAGGCCTGCACCCCCCCGAAGGCCTGCACCCCCCCCCCCCAAAGGCCTGCACCCCCCTTGAAGGCCTGTACCCTCCCTGGAAGGCCTGTCTCCCCCCTAAGGCCTGCAACCCCCCCCAACGGCCTGTCACCCCCCCCCCCCCGTCGGCCTGCCTGTCCCCCTTGAAGGCTTGTCCCCCCCTTTGAAGGCTTGCCTGCCTGTTCTCCATGAAGGCCTGTCTCCCCCACCTCCACAAAGTCTGCCTGCCCGCCCCACCCTGAAGGCCTGCTGCCCCCCCCCACTACCTCGAAGGACCGCTCGGCACCACCACCACCACCACGAAGCACTGCTTATTCCCCCGGCCTCCCCACTTCATTTCCCTGGGGAAACAGCCTGCAGCAAGATCGCGCGATGCCAGCGATCTTTGCTTGCTTCGGCTGTTTCCTCCGCTGCGGTCCCGCCCCTCCTCTGATGTCAGAGGAGGGGCGGGACCGTGGCGGAGGAAACAGCCGAAGCAGGCAAAGATTGCTAGTATCGCGATCTTTCTGCAGGCTGTTTCCAGACGCGACACCCGGCGTAGGGGGTGGAGAACCGGACCGGACCAGGAGCACCCCCTCAGGGCTTGGCACCCGGGGCGGACCACCCCCACGCCCCCCCCTTGGTACGCCACTGGGTGGTGGTAAATGGTACTTCCTCCAAACATCGGAAGTGATTAGTGGAGTGCCGCAGGGCTCGGTCTTGGGTCTTGGGTCCCATCCTATTTAATCTTTGTACAGGACCTGCCTTACGGACTTCGAGGCAAAATTACATTATTTCCCGATGATGCTAAACTGTGCAACATAGTGGGCATAAGAACAATGCCCGACAGTCTGACGCAGAACCTACTCTTACTGGAACAATGGTCCGCAACTTGGCAACTGAGTTTTAATGCCAAAAAATGTAAGGTTATGCACCTTGGCAGCAGAAATCCATGCAGTACTCTCACTCTGAATGGTGAGACCTTAAGAACTGCTGCAGAACGCGACCTAGGAGTAATCATTAGTGAAGATATGAAGACTGCAAATCAAGTAGAGAAAGCTTCATCCAAGGCTAGGCAAATGCTGGGTTGCATCTGAAGAAATTTTGTCAGCCGGAAGCCCGAAGTTGTAATGCCGTTGTACAGGTCCATGGTGAGACCTTATCTGAATATTGTGTTCAATTTTGGAGGCCACATTATCAAAAGGATGTGCTGAGAGTGGAGTCGGTTCAGCGAATGGCCACCAGGATGGTCTCGGGATTCAAGGATCTCCCATATGAGGAACGTCTAGGTAAGTTGCAGCTATACTCTCTCGAGGAACGCAGAGAGAGGGGAGATATGATAGAGATGTTCAAATATGTAACTGGCCATATTGAGGTAGAAAAAGATATATTTTTCCTTACAGAGGGCAACAAGAGGGCATCCGTTGAAACTCAGGGGTGGGAGATTTCATAGCAACACTAGGAAGTATTTCTTCACTGAAAGGGTGGTTGATCGTTGAAATGATCTTCCACTTCAGGTAATTAAGGCAAGCAACGTGCTCTGTTTTAAGAAAAAATGGGATAAGCATGTGAGTTCACTTCGTGGAAGTGCTTAGGGGGGAGGGTCCTTAGAGTGGGCAGACTTGTTGGGTCAGTGGCCCTTTTCTGCCGTCATATTCTATGTTTCTATGTAATATAATACCATTACTAGAACTAATTTAGGATGTATGTAAATACATTTACTTAGTTGAAAGGGTTAACCTAGTAGGAAGGTGTAAATATAGTAGGAAGGCATAAACTCAGTATAAATATAGAATAGATAACAATGGCATATGCATAGGATAGTGTATAAAAACTGTAGACTCAGGCAAATGTAAATGCACAGCACCACACCTCAGTGCCTAAATACACCTAAACCAAAGTGAGTACAATACCAAAAACCATGACAGAAATACTCTAACCCTGTATTCTAACACCTGTGCAGAAGCTCATGTAAACCGCTCTGAATTGACTTACAGTAGTGGTATAAAAGCTTTCAATAATCAATAAAACTGAATGCAGGTCCCCTGCATTGTACCACAAGGCTGGCTTCTATACATATCATTTTAGGAGCCCCCCCCCCCCCAAATCATTTACCAAAGAGATTCAGATTCAAAATCAGGCTGCTATCTGTAGGAGAAAACCCCACAATGGTTCTAGATTGGAAATATGACTTCCCATGAATACGCCAGCCTAGCATTTATTCAATTAATGTGAAAGAGGAATGTTCCCTACGCAGCTGAATTAAGAAAGCTGCTGTTATTGCATGCACTGTCCAATTATTTTCTGTAAACATCATGTTTCAGCCGCCTGACAACAGGAGATGCCAGTCTTTGTGACTTTTCCGCCTACCCTAGGGAATTGATTTTTTTTTTTCTCTCCCTCTCTTTATTCCATGCAGTCACTGTAAAGCTACCTTCTCTGTGGAAAATGTCATAGACTCCAAGAAACAATGCTAAGGACAGGCTTGCTGCTCTGGTTCACTTGTTTCTTGATGGATACCGCATTTGATTTGCTCTGAGGTTTTTTTGTTAACCTTGCTTGTTTTGCTTTGTTAACTTTATATATAAAAATACAACTTTATATAGTCTTTTCTTCTTTTTTTTTTTCTTTTGCAGTAGGGAACACTATGTATGATCTAGCAGGAATGGTTATGACATTGTTAAAATGTCTATTTATTGGGAAGACAAGAAAGAAATGAATCGTTCAGATGTGCAAACAGTGTGTGTAGTCTATTAGTGCTGGGAATTTTACCTGTCTTCACTGTACTGAACAATGAAAGAAGTTTGCAGGATATGTCTTGATTCATTATATTTTTGTCAATCCAAAAAAAAATGTTAAAATTCATATAGGGCAATATTCAGATCATAATCTCAAGTCATTGAAATAATAGCAGAGTCAATACACACACAGACACGCTCACAAAACCCCTATGGTACTCATCTAAATGTAATTTGCCTTGCAGTACAGCGTTGCTACCTTACTCTCAAGATATGAATGCTAAAAATGTCGATATAACACAATATTAAAGTGAGATTTGATTAGTGGAGGCAACCTGTGCAATGTAATTTTGTTGTCTGTGCTCACTGCATTTAAGGATGGCTTTTGTACGTGTGGCATCAAATCTGATGTGACAGGTATCGGGTGGGAAAGAGAGAGAGAGAGCAAACAAAGAGTCACATATTGAGAAGCCATATGCCTATGGAACCATTCAACTGATCAGCTCAAGCAGATGTGCGGCGTTCACCATGTATTTTCCAACCAAAAGTAGCAAGTGTAATTGAGGCTTTGATACTACACATTTCACATCTTTGCAAGTCAGTGGAATTTATTATATGGGTTGACAATCTGAAGTATATAATGATGCTGTATCTTTTTTTTTTTAATTCTTCTGTATTCTCCTCTATTCTTCTCCCCCAAGATAGTATGCCTATGTGGCAAACGTGGAGGGGCATAATCAAAAGAAATGTCTAAGTCTGATTTGGACGTAGGGTTCTAATCGCCCAAAATTGACAGTGGAAAAATGTCCATTCTCAAAAATACGTCCAAAATTATTTTTTTTCCAGGAAATCGTCTCTCTGTACTTTTCAGGCTTTTGATTGTCCACATTCTTAACCAAAAATTTTTCCAAGTCCCAAACACCCAGGACAAGACCTTTTGGATATATGAGGGGCCAGCATTGTGATGGACTGGCCACCCAGACATGGCAAGAGACCAGTGGGGCCACCTTATAGGACACTGCTATGAACTTCACAAAAAGGGTGCCATATAAAGATCTCACCAGAACTTCCGTATAGGTTATAGTGAGCCCCCCCCCCCCCCAAAACCCACTATACCCACCTGTCTACAACCCCAGTAGCCCTTAAGACTGCAGATGGCACCTAGATGGCAGTAGAGTAGGGTTTTGGGGGGTTCACATTTTCTACCATTAATGTAGTGGTTAGAGTAGCTTATGGGCCTGGGTCCTCCTCTATATGTTCACAAGCCCACCCTCCAGATTACTTAAGCCACCTCTATGCAGCTTTCCTATAGCAAGTGCTGATGTTCCGGAGGCAGGTATGAACATTTTTATTCTTTGTGGGGGTGCCCCAGAGTCAGTGAATATGGGGGGGGGGATTGTGTGTGGGTCTTTATTTTATCCCTGCAGTGGTTATCTGGTCACTTTGGATACCTTTTTAACACTTATACCTGTCTTTACATCTTCTAACTCACAATGTATAAGTTTCGCCTAGCAAGTCTCGTCAAACCTTTGATTATCCTTGCAGGATGACTAAGGGCTCCTTTTACTAAGGTGTGTTAGGGCCTTAACGTGCAGAATAGCGCGCACTAAATTGCCCTGCGCGCTAGACCTTAACGCCAGCATTGAGCTGGCGTTATTCTTGAAGCGTACCGCACGGTTTAGCGCGCAATAATTTTGTGTGTGCACTAAAAATGCTAGCGCACATCCAGCCCTAACCACTCCTTCAGAAACGCCCCATTCAACAATTGAAACATAGAAACATAGAAAATGATGGCAGAAAAGGGCCACGGACCATCTAGTCTGCCCACACTAATGGCCCACCCCCTAACTACCTCCATGAAGAGATCTCACATGCCAATCCCATCTTTTCTTAAAATCTGGCATGCTGCTGGCCTCAATTACCTGTTGTGGAAGATTATTTTATTGGCACAGAGTGGGATTCAGAAGACTAAAGAGTCCCTTGATATGTCCAAAAAAGCCGTTTTGATTATTGGCACTTGGATGACTTGTCTTTTAGGATGACCAAATGCTGACTTGGGCGAGTTTTTAGACGTGTTTAAGTTTCGATTATGAGCCCCATCCTTTCTCAAGCCAGGGTAGTTAAAGGCAAGACTTTTCCAGTACTTAACCCCCAGCAGCATTCCTCTGTCTGTCAGTGGGAGGCACCAGCTGTTATCCATCCCACCTTAGGGATCAAGCACATTGCTTCAGTTGTGTGACTTGACCCTAGCCAGCTATCTTCTATCCCGAGTCTTCTGCACCACACACTGCTCAGGGATATTGTATTGTTACAAAAAAAATCATTCTGCACACAGAAACTAGCTTTATGTAGGGTTGCCAGATTTCCTCTATAAAAAAAAAGAGGACTCCTGGTCCAACCCCATTCTGCTCCCAGCCTCACCCCATTTACCTCCAGCTCCACCCTGTTCTGCCCCCCAGCCCTGCGCCCACAAAAACCTCCCTGAGCTCAGGACTGTGTCTGCGCATATGCGGTCATTGACGCAATGACATCATGTGCATGCATGCAAGCGTATGACATCACTGTGTCGATGTCTGTGTATGCATAGATGCCCTCCAGATGCGGCCCTGAGGTAGGGGACTTCCAAAACCCAGCCAAGTGCCGGGTTTTGGAAATCCCTCTGGGTACCTGGATAGTCCTCTACAAAGTGGACATGTCTGAGTTTTCCTGGACGTCTGGTAACCCTAACTTTATGACAGTAAAAAATAGAAACAAATCATTTTACATAGAAACTTGATGGCAGATAAAGGCCAAATGGCCAAACCCAGTCTGCCCATCCGCAGTAACCATTATCTCATCCTCTAAGAGATTCCACATGCCTATCCCATGCCTTCTTGAACTCAAACACAGTCTCCGTCTCCACCACTTCTTCCAGGAAACTGTTCCATGCATCTGTAAAAAGTATTTCCTTAGATTACTCTACACATTGGGCGGAAGATTTCATCGTATTGTCTATGATGACACCTAGATCCTTTTCTTGGGTGCTAATCCACAAGGTGGACCCTAGCATCCAGTAACTGTGATTCAGATTATTCTTCCCAATGTGCATCACTTTGCATTTGCCACATTAAATTTCATCTGCCATGTGGACGCCTGCAATTTTTCACAATTCGCATGTGTTTTAACAACTTTGAACAGTTTAGTGTCATCTGCAAATTTATACACCTCACTCGTCATTCAAATTTCCAGATCATTTATAAATAAGTTAAATAGCACTGGCCCCAGTACAGAACCCTGCGGCACTCCACTGTTTACTCTCCTCCATTGAGAAAAATGACCACTTAACTCTACCCTATGTTTTCTATACAATAACCAATTCCTAATCCACAACTGAACTTTGACACCTATCCCATGACACTTTGGGGTCCTTTTATCAAGCACGTAATACCGCACGTTAAACAGCCTGCCGCGCTAGCCACTAACGCTTGCATTGAGCAGGCGTTAAGATTTTTAACCAGCCGCAGGGGTTAGCGCGTGATGAAATGTCCAACACGCTAACCCCGCTAGCGCAGCTTGATAAAAGGACCCCTTTAATTTTCTCAGGAGCCTTTTGTGAGGAACTTTATAAAAAGTTTTCTGAAAATCTAGATACACTCTATCAACTGGTTCACCTTTATCCACGTGTTTATTCACACCTTCAAAGAAGTCAAGAAAATTTGTGAGGCAAGATCTCCCTCGGCTGAACCCATGCTGACTCCATCTCATTAAATCATGTTTGTCTACGTGTTCCACCATTTTATTTTTTATAATTGTTTTGCCCGGCACCAAAGTGAGGCTTACCGGTCTGTAATTTCTCAGATCTCCCCTGGAGCCCTTTTTTAAAAATCAGCGTAACATTGGCCACCCTACAGTCTTCAGGTACTACAGACGATTTTAGTGACAGGTTACAGATCACTAACAGCAGGTCAGCAATTTCATTTTTTTAGTTCTTTTAATACCCTGGGATGCATACCAACTGGTCCTGGCAATTTATCACTTTTTAACTTGTTGATTTGGCTTAGTACATCTTCCAGATTCACCGAGATTTCTTTCTTTCACCCTTGAAAACCATTTCCGGTTCAGGTAGATCTCTTACATCTTCTTCCGTAAACACCTAACTTGCATCTAACTTGCCAGTGCTTGTGTTTCTTCTTATTTTCTTCATTTGGATCTTTTTTCCATTCTTTAAAGGATATTTTTTTGGCTCTGTTAGCCTCTTTCACTTCACCTTTTAATCACTCTGGCTCTCGTTTCCTCTTCTTTCCACCTTTGCTGATATGTAGAATACATCTGGTCTGGCTTCCATGACAGTATTTTTAAATAACATCCACGCCTGGTTTACAGTCCTAACCTTTGCAACTGATCCTATGGCTGGTATAAATACACACACCTAAAATATATACGAGTTGTTCTGCTGTTCTAGTTTTCTCTAAAGCAGTGGTTCTTAAACCTATCCAGGGGCCCTCCAGCCAGTCGGGTTTTCAAGATATCCCCTCCATGCAACATCTCTCCCTTCCTCCCCATACACCATCTCTCCCTGCCCTCCACCCTATGTCAAACATTTATCCCTCTCTTTTCTCCAAGCTTGTCTCCCTCCCTTCTACCATATGCAGGATTTCTCCCTCTCACCCCTTTCTACATCTTTGTTGCACTCCTTTCCTCTCCTCCATCCCATGTCCAACAATTCTTCCTCTCTTCTCCCCTGTGCAGCAGCTTTCCATCCCTCCCTCCTATCTCCCTATGCGGCAGCTTCCCATCCCTCCCATCCCCCTGTGCAGCACTTCCTGACTGATCCTCCATGATCTGATATACCGTCAGGTTTCCTAATTCAGCAGCAGCAGCGGTGGATGGCTAGCAGACAAAGGATCTGGACAGGCTTGTTCACGGTCTGCCCTGCCAGGGCTTCACTCTGCTGTGTCATCAGGCCGCAAACAAACCTGTTCAGAGTCTGCATCTTCTAGCCATCCACTGCCTCTGCTACTGCTGCTGATTTAGGAAGCCCTGGAGATATGTAAGGCCTCACCAGGGGGACGGCTGTTCACTGAATCGGTGAGTCCAATTTGGGGGGGAGGGGAAACGAATCAATTTGAATTGATTCACTGAAGTGAATCAGAAAATTGATTTGAATCGGAGAATTGGGCAGCACTAGTAGGGACCCCTAAGGTTCTGCCTTGCTAGAGCAATAGAGACCTCTAGTGGCTTTATTAAAGTATTACACTATAACCCTTGTAAATCCCTGCAGTTTCCAGAACAAGGGGAAGGTTCTCCATGCCAGTGAGGTAACAAAGATGTCTTTTGGAAGGAAACTGGAACTGTAATCTTTGTCTCTGGTCTGGTTCACCCAGCTACTGCACCAGATGGCAATAGGTGGCCAGCCCTCAGGAGATTGTTATCTGCTCCATATTTTAAGGCTGCTGGTTCTGTTTTCTTGGGTCAAGACATCTACTGACAGACAGGTCCACAGATGCTCAGAAGAGGAACCTGTGCACCAAGAAGGAGTCTACCTCTTGCTGCAGAAGGGTGGGGGATTCCCTGAAAAGAAGGAGTGAGGGTATCTGTATATTTTTGTCTGCTCTGCTTATTTTGAACATTGTTTTACATTTGTCACCCTTTAATTTTAGTAATAATTTAAAAAAAGATCTGGTTCAGAATTGAGTTACCAGATGTCCAAATTTATCTGAACATGTCCTCTTTTTAGAGGACTGTCCAAGCGTCCAGATGGCTTTTCAAAACCTGTCACTTTGTCCGGGTTTTGAAAAGCTTTCAGCTTGGGGCCGCATCGGCGGATGTGATGCAGTGATATCACATGCATACGCGCATGCATGTGATGTCACTGCATCACATCCACGCATGCACAGATGCCTTCCAGATGTGGCCCAAAGAGAAGAGATTTGTGTGGGGCTGGGGTTAGGGGACAGAACAAGGCAAGGCTGTGGGGACGGGGAAAAATCTGTCCCTGTGTCATTCTCTAGCCCAGAGTCACAAGGATTTAAGTTCCCCAAGTTCTCAGTCTACTGCACTAGCCACTTGGCTACTCCTCCAGAACATAAGATTTGCCATACTGGGACAGACCAAAGGTCCATCAAGCCCAGTATCCTGTTTCCAACAATGACCAACCCAGGTCACAAGTACCTGACAAGATCCCAAGGAGAAAAACAGATTTTATGCTGCTTATCCTAGGAATAAGTAATGGATTTCCCCAAGCCATTTTAATAATGGCTTATGAACTTCTCTTTTAGGAAATTGTCCAAACCTTTTTTAAACCCTGTTAAGTTAACTGCTTTCACCACATTCTCTGGCAATGAATTCCTAAAAGTTAGGAGCATTGTTATAGCATATGCCCGATCTGCACAAGGAAGTACAATTCATGATAGGAAAGGCAGGAAATGAGAGGGGATCAGGAGATCGCTATCCATCTAATCTTCTAATTGTCTACTTATCTACCTGCTGAAGTCTATGCCTCTGTTGCCATGAAAGGGACTCAAAAGTGACATTCTGATATGAAATTATTTTCATATAAGTGTTTTTTAAATCAAATTTTAAATAAAACTTGAAACTTGAAGTGGAAGTCTACAGAAGCACTAAAAAGGTATGAGATCTAAATATACCAGTATTGAACACTCCCCCCTTCCCCATGAACCTTAACACCTAAAGTGAGTTCTCTTTACAAGAAATGTAGAAATTTGGTGAATCGGTCCAATCCTCTAGGGACACAACCAGGTTACTCTTCACTGTCAGGGTTATCTGAGAAAATTCCAGTTGAATTAAAGAAGTGGCAGTACAAATGTTCAGCCTGTTGTCAAGGATAAGTGTAGGTCTAATCCACTCCCTGGTACACTCGTACAGTATATCTCAGCCATGCAAGGTTACACTTCCATTATATTGTTATGGAAATCATGACTAATGTGTGGGTGCTTTTAAAAATTCTTCTTTTCTTGTACTAAAAGCTTTTTCTTGCACTCAGGTTGCATTTACCAATAGACAGAACACGATTCACTCCTATTACAAAAGAGAAGAGACATCTGTTCTCACAGGGTCAGGAACATCTGCTCTTACACCATTGCTGACTTTTCTAGTGAGAGGAATGCCCCACCTTACACACCACAGAAGTTTTAAAACGCTTCTGCTTTCTTCCAAAGGGTTGGAGAGCTGATAGTTTACAATGATACTTGTTGCTGGAAGACTAGACTGTGTAATAAAACTGTGGTTTCTGTTTCATGATAACAGGGTAAGAAGACAAAATTCTACGTTAGAAGAGTAAACATAAAGTACTTTTAGCTGCATATGATTTCAGTGGGCAAAAGTGGTTAATTGATTTTCTTGAGTTGTTTGGTATATACAGTTAGTTACATTTGCTATATTCAAGGGGTACAGAAGAGAGGCACTGCATAAATTAAGTGTGGATTCCTCTAATTCTAAAATACTGTGTGCATCTTTAGTGGATGCCCCTTATCCGCACCTGTCCCTTCCAGAGTCACGCAGAGTACACGCAGATCCAAACTGTTGCCAATGCCAATAATTGATTGCTGTTGCCCAATTATTGGCATTAGTAGGATCATTAATCAATTACATTGTGGGCATAAATTGGGCATGCACCCAAATTTGCATGTGCAATTTTCAGCACCACCTATAGAATCTGGGGGTTAATGGGTACAATAACTGTAGTATTGTACACTGTTTAGAGACACTTGTTTTGATAGATGGTATATCAAAAATAAAGAAACTTGAAACTTAAGTTAACGTCATGAGATTTGTGATAGACTTCCTGCAACCTCAAGTGAGACATGAGCGTAGGAGCTTGATGTAGGTCTTCAAATATAATTTCTATGGAATAAAGTGAAAAAGTTGGCATAAAAAGCTAATATGAAAAAATGTTTAAAAGGTAAGACAGAAGCAGTGGGGTAGCAAGGGTGATAGGTGCCAGTGGTGGGCGGGGTTGCCCATCCCCATCCTCTTCTCCACCCCCCCCACCTCCACCTCCACACGCTCCCCACCCCCTCCTGCTGTGTGCGTGCCACTTCCCTTCCCCCATACCTCTGTAACATTCCTGGCGCAAGCAGCAACCCCCAACCTGCTGTCATGCCAGCATCGTCTCTTCCTCTGATGGCATTTTCTAGGTGCCTAATTTACACTTAGGATCCAAATCTATATATGGCACTTAAAAATCAGCATCCCAAAAAATTAGCATTAATCACAATTCTGCAAATGGTGATCCAAGTTGGGTGGTGTTTATAGAATAGCATTTAGCACTGGCATGAGGATTTACACCAATTGAAACCCGGTGTATATCCTTGGAGCCTAAATTAAGCACGGATTTGATGCATTCTGTAACAGTATGCACAAATTCTTGGAGCACTCATGACCCTCCTTCCATGGCCACGCCCCCTTTTCAGATCTGCACGTATGAATTTACATGCGCTTAACAAGACAGGCATTAAATTCTAATTATTACCAATTACTATTAGCGCCCTATTTTCAGCATTAATCGGCTTGTTACTCAATTAAATTGTGCACTTAAATTAGGCACATGCCCAGATTTGTATGCACAATTTTGTGAGCTATATATAGAATCCAGGAATACAATAAGAGAAATTGAGTGCATAATTTAACCTATTAGGGCTCCTTTTACAAAGCTACAGTAGCAACTGCTGCTGCGGTAATCATTCCTACACCCATAGGGATTTTATGGTTGTCGGAACATTTGCCGCACAGAAGCCGCTACCTTGGCTTTGTAAAAGGGGGGTTAATTAGCTTCCAATTGGCATTAATGACCAACTATTAGCTCTAATTGGTCTTAGTGGTATTAATTGATACTAATTAGCAGTTACACATGTAACTGCAATTAGTATTCTATAAACTGCATTCACAAAAGCCATCGTGTGCAACTGCAAAGTTATGGGCACGGGCAAGTCAGGAGCATGCCTTGCAGTTATGCTTGCAGATTATAGGATTCTAGCATTTGCATACCTAGTTGCCTACAGTTACGTGCAAGCAATTATTCCAGCCTTTGAGCTTGCGTAAGTGTTTGCCCCAAGTTAGGCACATAAATGCAGACTTACACTACTTTCTATAATGACAATTGTACATTCTAGAATCTGTGCTTAGCACACATCATCCTAGCATCTAACTTTAGGCAATCAATACACAATTATTCCCTAACAGTTCCCAAAGAAATAACTCAGCAAAAAAGTAGATATCAAATTAATGGAGCACACCTCCCATGCAGAGTCTTCACACTGATATCATGCAGCTGTTGTACTTTGTATTTAGAATAATTGCTATCACCCATTTGCTGTCCAAAATGCTAGATGTTTCATTCAAATCATAGTTACCAGATACAAGGGCCCATCTTAGGAGTCAGCACCCAATATAAAGATCATTGCAGAGAATATGCTGAAATTGTCCACCCAGTGTGCAGCCAAAAAAGCAAATAAGACCAAGAATATTATATTGCTTCTGTATCGCATCTTGAGTATTGCGTTCATTTCTGGTCCCTGTATCTCAAAAAAGATATAGCGGAATTCAAAAAGGTTCAAGGGGGAGTGACCAAAATGATAAAGGAGATAGAGCTCTTCTCATATGAGGAAAGGCTAAAGAAGGGCTCTTCAGCATGGAAAAGAGATGGCTCAGGGGGTATATGATTCAGGTCTACAAAATCATGAGTGATGTAGAAAGGGTAAAAGTGAATTGATTTTTTACTCTTTCAATAATGACTAGGGGATACTTAATGAAGTTACATGGAAATACCTTTAAAACAAATAGGAGAAAATGTTTTTACACTCAATAAATATTTAAGCTCTACAACTTGTTGCCAGAGGATGAGGTAACAGTGGTTAGCAGGAAAAGTCCATAGCCTGCTACTGAGACAGACATGGGGGAAGCCATGGGGGATCGGTAGCATGGAATGTTGCTACTATTTGGGTTTCTGATAGGTATTGTGACCTGGACTGGAAACAGGATACTGGGCTAAGTAGACCATCGGTCTGACCCAGTATAGCTATTCTTACTTATGTTCTCATATTCATGTCGTATGCATCATTACCCCAGTTTGAGATATGTATTGAATAATGGTCTAACTTACCTATGCTTGACTCCCAGGGATGTAGCTTCCAGTTGAGCAAGCCTGGCAAAATGTCCAGTGTTGCCCACTGGTAGAGGCAGCCTGCTGCTGGACCTAAGGCAGTTTAGTTTTAGAAAAAAATAAAGTCTGAGGTGAGTGTGGCACACACACTACACTTACGTCTAACAGTGCTTCCTACCTCACCAACCATAAACAACAAGATCATTGTGATTATTCTGATTGTATTACACTATCAAAAGGGTAGGGTTACCAGACGGTCTGGATTTCCCCGGACATGTCCTCCTTTTGAGAACATGTCCGGTGGTCCGGACGGCTTTTCAAAACCCAGCAGTTTGTCTGGGTTTTGAAAAGCCTCCCCTCAATCGCGTTGGGCAGGAAGCAATCCACGCTTGCGCGGATTACCTCCTGCCCGACCAAAGAAGGCAGCGGGGGTGGAGCTAGGGCAGGACTGGGCGGAGTTAGGCAGGCCTGGGGGCAGGTCTAGGGTGGCCGGATTTTACAATCGTAAAATCTGGCAACCCTATAAAAGGGAGTATCTCAGGGCTCGTCTTTGTCTATGATATTACGGGTCTTATTTTCAAAAAAGAAAGACATATAAAAAGTGGCATAAACGGGCAGGTGGACGTTTTTCTCGCCAAATCCTTCCAACCTGCTATTTTCAAAACCTATTTTCTAGATGAATATCTTTGCTGTTCATTTGTTGTCTAACTCTCAAGGGGGCATAATAGAAATATGGTGTGGGCAGGATTATGACTTAGATGCTTTTCTAAGCAAAAATAAAAAAAGATGATGTGGGAACAAAATAGGCACATGAAGGGACAAATTTCAATCAGTCCAATCAGCACTTTATGCACATGGGACTCAACACAAGCTATGTTTCAGCAAAATGCCTTCAAGAGTCCAATCAATATCAAAATATCCACAAAACTGTATGTAAAAACAAAATGAGAGATTTGTCTTAAGACCTTCGCTACGCCACTGCATGGAGTAATGTAATGTAATGTAATTTATTTCTTATATACCGCTAAATTCCGTTAGGATTCTAAGCGGTTTACAGAAAATATTAGAAGAAGAAGAATAGCCTAACAGTTAGTGCTGTAGCCTGAGAACAAGGGGAACAGCATTCAGTGCCCACTGAGGTGACGGGACTAAATTGCGCGAGACAACAGCGCGCCGACAACTGAGCACAAGGTTGATGGCGCGCCGAAGAAAAACATTATTTTAAAGGGCTTTGACAGGGGGTGTGGGGGGGAACCCCCCCCCACTTTACTTAACAGACATTGCGCTGGCGTTGTGGGGGGTTTGGGGGGTTGTAACCCCCCACATTATACTTAAAACTGAACTTTTTCCCTAAAAAACAGGCAAAAAGTTTGGTTTCAAGTATAATGAGGGGGGTTACAACCCCCCAAACCCCCCACAACGCCAGCGCGATGTCTGTTAAGTAAAATAGGGGGTTCCCCACCAACACCCCCCATCGGAACCCTTTAAAATAGTGCTTTTCTTCAGTGCGCCGTCAATCTTGTGCTCAGTTGTCTGCGCTCAGTTGTCAGCGTGCCGTTGTCTCGCGCGATTTTGTCTATGAACCCCCACTGCAGCTCCTTGGGACTCTGAGCAAGTTCCATAACCTTCCATTTTCCCAGGTACAACATAAGCACTTGCAGATAATATGCAAACCCCTTTGAGTGTAACCACAGAAAAGTAACTTATCAAACCCTGTCCTGTTTCACAATCCTTATATCATGCTCCATTTGAATCAAGTGAGGGACTGGTTTCAAGACAATGGGTTATCGCTAAATATGAAAAAGACTGAAGCAATATTGGCCTATACCAACCTTCATCACTCCTTTCCTCTTTCTTTACATTTGTACAACTTACAAGATAGAAATAATGATAGTGATCTCTAAAGAGCCCATGTATTGTAGCACCTCGCAAAAGATCTTTGAAACTCTGTATTGTAACATCTCTACCGAAGCTCATGCATTGTAACACCTTTACTGAAGCTCACGTAAACCGCTCTGAATTGACTTCCCAGTCCTTAGCGGTATAGAAGCTCACAAGAAACAAGAAACAATTTAGGAATTATTTTAGCCTGCTCTCAGCAGTAAGTCAGTTGAGTGCAGAAACTCCCTAATTGTCCTGTTTGTCTGTTTTATTAGATTATAAGCTCTACTAAGCAGGGACTGTCTATTGAATGTTTTAATGTACAGCGCTGCATAGGTATAGCAGCACTACAGAAATGATTAGTAGTAGTAGTAATAAAGAATCTGACCCTGCATCTTTTCACCAGAGAAATATCATTGATTGAACAGTACAATTAAAGGTTTTGGACCTCTTCTACCCTGGAAGCTTAGATCCTTTTAGGCTGTTATGTGGTATATAAAGTTCTTAATAAACATATAGAGGATGAATCCTAAGGCAATAAACTGAGTGTGAAGTAGAATTACCAGACATCTGGGAAAACCCAGACAAGTCCTGTTTGTAGGACACACCGACAAATCCATACAGGACAATTACGCCTCGACAAATGCACCCTGACAATTGCGTGCACAGACAAGTGCGCGCAGGACGATGCTGCCCCGTCAATGGCGCCCCGTGAAAAGCGCACACCAAGTGGATATCTGGAAGGCCCTGATTCGGTCAGACTCCTCAGGCTCCATCCCTTGGCGCCTCCCAAGGGACGGGGCCTGAGGAGTCTGACCAAATCAGGGCCTTCCAGATATCCACGTATGTAAAGGGTTCCCATAATCATGATGTAAACCTTACCCTAACACTAGATACCAAGTGAATATTTTGAGTTTAGTGGGGGGGTTCCCCCCACCCCTCAAAAAGACAAAATAGTATCCAATTGTCAGAGCGCATTTGACAGGTCACCTCCTATTCAGGGCGTGCATGTGTCGTGTGCGCAATTGTCGGGGTGCATTTGTCAGCGCGTAATAGTGCGCGCATTTGATGGGCCACCATTTTTAGAGGACTGTCTGGGTGACTGGATGGATTTTTATTTAAAAAACAGCAGTTTGTCCAGGTTTTTAAAGAGCGCTTGAGCTCAGGGCCATGTCTGAAATGCCTCGGAGCATGCACAGACGTGCTGCAATTACATCATGTGCATGTGCGCATGCGTGTGATGTTATCATGCCACATCCGTGCAGGTTCAGAGGCCCTCCAGATTCGGCCCCAAGCTCGAGGAAAGAGAAGAGAAGGGGTTTGTGTGGGGTACAGGGCCAGGGTGGAATGGGGCGTGGCTGGAGCAGAATGGGATAGAACCAAGGCCGCGACCATATGTCCATTTGTTGGTTCTATGAAATCTGGTAACCCTAGTTTGAAGCTATTTCAGCAATATCCTGCAAAAGATAAATGGAAATAATTGAAATAATTAACAAAAATGTTACTCACCAGCGGTGGGCAAAACCACTAAGATCTACATGAATCAAAACAGGGTGGAGAAAAAGCCTCAAGGTAAACATTTCATAGACAAAGGCACGCGCCGACAACTGAGCGCAAGACGGAGGCGCGCGCCGAAGAAAATGACAGTTTTTAGGGGCTCCGATGGGGGGTTTTGTTAGGGAGCCCCCCACCTTACTTAATACAGATCACGGCGGCGTTGTGGGTGGTTTGGGGGGTTGTAACCCCCCTCATTATACTGTAAACTTAACTTTTTCCCTGTTTTTAGGGAAAAAGTTTTCAGTAAAATGTGGGGGGGTTCCCCTACACACACCCCCGTCGGAGCCCCTAAAAACAGTTATTTTCTTCGGCGCGCACCTTTGTCTTCCGCGGTTTTGACCTGACACCATTGAAGACGCCGGCATCATTCACTCTTCATCGACGTGTAAACATTCTCATCACAGTAGCACGAAGCTAATGAAGCCAGCGAAAGAGCTACTGAAATACTCCAACAAGGCCTTGTTTCACCAATCTATGGCTTCCTCAGAGATTCACATCATATTCCTTTTTTCTTCTAAACGTGCACATCCAATAGATGAGTCCTCAGTCCATTGTTCTCCATATTTTATTAATCAGGGTCCCAGTATTCAAAGGATTCATACTCATAACTTTTCAACTGAAAACTTAGCATTTAGCACACGCTAATTCCACTAACATGTGCTAGGCTTTAGTAAAAGGGCCCTTAATTTTGGAGTCTTAACTTTAGGAGCAGGGCCTGCATCAGTGGCGGGCAAACAGGACAACTGCCCTGGGCTCTACTGCTCCAGGGGGCCCCTCTGGGTCGCGATGTCCTTCCCTGCCCTCTACCCCGTTCTGATGCCTCCCTTTACCTTTTAAAATGCAAAGGTGTTTCTGGCATAGCAACGATTCTGTAGCACAGCTCACGTATTCCTTGGCACTGTTCAACTGCTGTGGTCTACTCCCCTCTGATGCAACTTCCTGTTTCCACTTAGGCAGACCGCAGCAGAGAAACAGTGCTGAGAAATCTGCAAGTAGCGCTAGAGAATTTGTGCCACGCTAGCAACCCCTTTGCATTTTAAAAGGTATGGTGGTGGGGGTTCTTTGGAAAAGGGTGGGGAGAAGGGAAGGATATCACAGCCCACAAGGGTCCCCCTGGAACAGCTGATTTTTAAATGAGGAATGCTGGATGAGAGGTCATGTGGTAGACTTAGGGGTGGGGAGAGGAAGGGATGATGGGAGGGAGGACATTTGGTAGGTGGGGAAATTGGGGGTGGGAGCAAGGAGGAGAGGAATTGAGGGCCTCCTTCTTAATTTCTGCCCTAGGCCCCAATCAGCTCTGTTTAGGAGCTCAGCTTTTTTGGAATATCTGACCCAAGTAATATTGCAAAGGAACTACCGTGTTTTCCCGAAAATAAGACACTGTCTTATATTAATTTGGGGTGTAAAAAATGCACTAGTGTTTATTTTCGGGGGATATCTTATTTTTTTATGTATACAACGATCATCTCTCAACCATCCCCTTGTGTAGCATCTTTCTATCCCTCCCTCCCATCCCCCTTCCCCCTCCCTCCCTGAAAGCAATTTCATTGTGTTGCGTTAAATCTAATCTAATTTAAGCATTGTTCATTATATTTTTTTATTTCTTTTATTTATGAATAACTATAGGATACAAGAGGGGGATTATTTGATATAGTTTAGAATTTGATGATATATTAATCAATCTTTATTCATTTTTGAAGCTCCCAGTAAGTGTAACATATAATACAATCATTTATACTTAAATCACACTTAATATAACAAGTTATGGGGAGGAAGGGGGGAGAAATGATTGTTTTCTGTATTAATTGTGTAGTTAAAGTGCCTTTTCTGTAATGTTTACATCTAAATTAATTGTCTGGCATTGGCAAAGTTTGAAAATCAATAAAGATTAATTAAAAAAAAAAAGCATAGCAAGGGTGAGAGGCGCCCCTCCCCCACCCTCATCTCCGCCTACCTGCTCTTTCCCCGATACCCCCCGCCATGAGTAATAACTTCAGTGTCTTCCCTATAAAATAGAGCTTTAAATGGTTAACAAATAAACAAATTACAGATCATCCTTAAACAAACTGAATTTCAGATGTCATAACATTTCTGAAATAAAAAAAAGTCTTGAGATCTTTGTGAACAGATAATACATGGGCTTTTCTAAGGTAACTACAATACCAAACAGCTCCAAAGTATAAGCCACTTACCTGTTTACTGTAATGGAAGCTTGTGCTGAAGTGTGTCTTGCACCATTTTGACAACTTTTAAAAGACTTACACTCAGTGTTTGGGGTGTCGCAGTCCAACTAAAGTTAGCATTTGGGGCTAGAAATCCCAGGACTTGAAGTGGGTGATCTTCACTAATTTTGGAGTGTTGTACAGATAATGCAAAACCATTCCCCCTGTGCAGCAAAACCCCGATGACTCTGCCAAACCATCCCCCTGCGCAGCATTTTTTCATCTCTCCCTCCCATCCTCCCACGCAGAACCCCAACAACCCTCCCACCCCAAGGCTGACATACCTCCGTTCCAAACAGCGGCAGCAGCAGCACTAAACAGGCTGCTTCACAGCCTTTCCCAGCGGGGCCTTCCCTGTGCCGCATCATTGATGACATCATAAGTGATGTGGCAGAGGGATGGGAAGCTGAGTTGACGTTTCTATGTTGACGACTCGCAAATTTACCTCTCCAGGCCCAAAATTTCTATGGGAATCCCGGCCCGAGTCTCAGCCTACCTGGCCAGCATTGCTACCTGGACGTGTTGCTGCCATCTAATATTAAACATTCACCATTTTATCCACTGTGTCTGTCCTAATTAAATTGTAAGCTCTTTTGATAGGGGAACATCTCTTGCATGTTTAATGTACAGCACTGCGTGTGGTAGTGCTATATAAATAATAAATAGTAGTAATAGTAGTATTGGAGGTATAGTTTTATGTATCATGTATAACTCTTTGTAGCATGTATGGTTCTATGTATAATTCTATGTGATATCCTGCTTGTAACCTGCCTAGAACTCTGATTTGTGAGAATTTGATGGGGTATAAGATTGCACATAGCATAACATATCGCTCACTAGTTAATTAAAACTATTTAAGTGGTATACATAAGAATATAAAACCCCACTCTAACCCACTAACCCCCAATCTCCATCCCAACCAAACTAATTAACTTACAGTACCATGATTACTTCAAGATCTGGCAAAACAAAAACAAATCCATCCTACCGCTCAAATGGCACTATGAGACTTCAATTATTAACTGTTGTCCAGTTCTGAAGGTCAAAAGGACAGAAAAATCATAAAGGGAATCCAGAAAAGGGCTCCCAAAATAGCACAGAGCCTCCATAAAAAGGCCTAAGAAATGAAATTTAAGGACCTAAGAACGTATACCCCAGGGGAGAAAGAGGAGTGACAGGACAGAGATACTCCCCACTCCCCCCCTTTTATGAAGTCACGTTAGGTTTTGTTATCAGCGGTCATGGTGGTGTTAGCTCCGACGCTCATCGAATTCCTATGAATGTCAGAGCTAAAAGCCTAATGCGGGTTCATAAAAGGGGGGGGGGGGTAAAAATACTTGAAATCCATAAGTAATGCTCAGAAAATAAGGTTTTTTTCAGTACAATAAGAATTCATGAACAAAGAGCCACAACATCAGAACCTAGTGAGAAAGACTGAGGATCCACGAAAGCAAATATTTCTGTTCCATTTGATTCTCTAGATTTATAAACCACAGAATTGCAAAAGGTCCAAAGCAGCAGATAGCATCATATCATATTCCTAGTCATTCATTTACAAATGTCAAACATAAAACAATACCACGATGGGGCTTTGAGTATGAATGAGGAACTTTGGAAATAAAAACCTTTTAAAATTTTCAGAAAATTAGAACAACCAAAGGGAAGTTATTTCAAATTAAAACAGATTTATACATAAAACCGCAATGAAAAACATTTTTAAAACATGCACTTCCAGAGAATGCATTGTGGTGAATAAACTGAACAGTTACCCCAGTGAGGACAAAAATGGTATCAGAGTTAAAAAAAAATGTGAGGAAATGAAGAGGAGCTCTGGGGTACTGTAGCAGGATGGAAAACTGGTTAGACTAGTTAGGCCTTCTGGTTCTTATCTGCTTGATATTCTGTTTCTTAAGAACATAAGAATTGCCGCTGCTGGGTCCATCATGCCCAGCAATCCGCTCATACGGCAGCCCCTAGGTTGAAGACCAGTGCCTTAACTGAGTCTAGCCTTACCTGCGTGCGTTCTGGTTCAGCAGGAACTTGTCTAACTTTGTCTTGAATCCCTGGAGGGTGTTTCCCCCCTATAACAGCCTCTGGAAGAGCGTTCTAGATTTCTACCACTCGCTGGGTGAAGAAGAACTTCCTTACGTTTGTACGGAATCCATCCCCTTTTAACTTTAGAGCACGCCCTCTCGTTCTCTCTACCTCGGAGAGGGTGAACAACCTGTCTTTATCTACTAAGTCTATTCCCTTCATTATCTTGAATGTTTCGATCATGTCCCCTCTCAGTCTCCTCTCTTCAAGGGAGAAGAGGAGTTTCTCTAATCTCTCACTGTACGGCAACTCCTCCAGCCCCTTAACCATTTTAGTCGCTCTTCTATGGACCCTTTCGAGTAGTACCGTGTCCTTCTTATATACGGCGACCAGTCATCATTCAAAATACAAGTGACACATAATGAAAATATCTAGCATGCCACGTAAATATTTCATGCAAGTACATATGCCAAAGAGTGCAAGAAGCGTATGAATAAGTGATTCTTTGCATTGCTAATTGCTTTTTTTAAAAACTGTTAATAGTTGTTTACATCATATTATTAACTGTCACAATACAAGTGGTTACAGTTAGTAATTTTCTGCATTTTTTCTTTGCAGGTTTTAACATTGGACTAAAGACACCAAAAAAGGTATGTTTCAGGTGATGAGTTCAGGAGCTATTCTGCAAAGGTGCATTGTATCATCTCTCTGTAGAAAGGGAATTACAGAGCCTGGCATTATAACAGAAGGTAGCATATTCTGCTTCAACATAATTTTAGGAAGATAGAAAGATATATCAACGTTTATACCCTGGGGCACTAGTTGTACTTATTACTGTCTGAATTTGATCAACCATAAATGCTTGGCTTCATGGTGGATGGCTAAATTGCAAATTACTAGGAGATACAGTAAACTTTGCACAAAAAAAAATGCATATTCAGTGTGCATATGAGCATGTGTGGTTTGAAGAGTTAAAGGATTTTAAGTTTTTGGCTCTCGCTTAGTACATTGCAGAAATATTGCTCCATCTAGTGGATGCCGATCCCTTCACAGTAGCTTTTAAAGCAGTTATCATGCTTTGGTTAAGTTAAAGGAGTGAATCCTGAGAGATTAAAAAGAAAAATAATCTGGCCCTGGTTCTCACTATTTCATTGGGAGGGCACTAGCTACAGGTTTATTATTATTATTATTATTATTATTAGGTTCTTATATCCCGCCATACCCAAAGAGTTCTAGGCGGTTTACATTCGTTACATTAGGATCCGGTCTGAACCCGGATTTACAAAAAAAATTTTTTTCGGAATTGCAGGTAGCGCGGAAGGAGGCACAGGTTTATCGTAGTTGGGTTAGAGGATAAAATGGAGGGAGTGGGAAACCAGAAGAGGGGGGGGGAGAGGGAGGTGGGGGTGGGGGGGGTTGGAGTGTATGCGGGGAGTAAGGACTAAGGGTCTTGTTCGCGGAAGAGGTGTGTTTTGAGAAGTTTTCTGAAGTCTAGGTAGGTCGGGGCCTCTAGCATCATTTGGGCTAGCCAAGGGTTCAGCTTGGCCGCCTGGAAGGCGAAGGTTTTGTCGATGAATCTTTTGAGCTGGCATGATTTTATGGAGGGGAAGGTAAACAACTGGATTCTGCGGGATTTCTTGTTGGTGCAATACATATTGAAATGTGGGGAGAGGTATTTTGGTGAGAGACCAAATACTGTCTTGTAACAGATGCAGGCGAACTTGAAGAGGACTCGGGATTCGAAGGGTAGCCAGTGCAGTTGGTGGTAGAAGGGGGTGATGTGTTCCCATTTGTTCAGGCTGAAAATGAGGCGGACAGCTGTGTTTTGAATCAGTTTTAGTCTTCTGGTGATTTTCTTTGTGGAGCTTAGGTAAATGATATTGCAATAATCCAGTATGCTGAGGATAGAGGATTGAACTAATAGTCGAAATGCAGTGTCATCGAAATATTTCTTTATGGTACGGAGTTTCCAGAGTGCTGAAAGGCCTTTCTTGACAATGAGGTCGGTGTGATTTTCTAGGGATAGATGTTTGTCAAGCGTGACTCCTAGTATTTTTAATGTTTGTTCGAGTGGGAAAACCAATCCTTTCACCTGGATTGTGGTGTCTTTGATTTTGTCTTTGGGGGTGGCTAGAAAGAATTTTGTTTTGTCTGGGTTGAGCTTTAGTTTGAAGGAGAGCATCCAGAGTTCTATCTGGCTGAGTATGCTAGTTATGTAGTTGAGAAGATCCTGGGATAGACTGGTTAGAGGGATGACAATTGTGATGTCATCTGCATAGATGAAGAATTTGAGCTTAAGTTTGTGAAGGAGGTTACTGAGGGAGGCGAGGTAGATATTGAACAGGGTGGGGGATAAGGGGGAGCCTTGTGGTACACCGCAGGAGTTCACCCAGCTGTAGGAGAAGTTGTCATTTTTGTGTACCCTGTAGGATCTGTTTCGTAGGAACCCTTGGAACCAGCTGAGTACCCGGTCGGAGATTCCAATGTGGGCCAGGCATTCCAGGAGAATAGTGTGGTCAACTAGGTCAAACGCACTGCTTAGATCAAATTGTAAGATCAGGGCGCTGGAGCCCCGACTGAAGAGTATGTGCAGGTGGTCTAGTAAGGAGGCGATGATGGTCTCTGTGCTGTGGTCCGTGCGGAAGCCCGATTGATTGTCGCTTAGGATATTGAATTTTTCCAGGTATGCGGAGAGTTCTGCTTTTACTGCCCCTTCCGCGATTTTGGTGAATAGTGGTATGTTAGCTATTGGTCTGTAATTGGAAGGTGCGTTGGAAGAGTCCTTTATGCTTTTTATGATTGGGGTTATTAAGATATGTCCTTGTTCTGGAGGGAAGTTTCCTGCGGATAGTAGGGAGTTGACCCATAGTAGCATGTTTGCTTTGAAGTAGATCGGAGCCGTTTTCATCACATTTGGGGGGCAAGTATCTAGTTTGCAGAAGGATTTGGTGTATTTGTTATAATATTTGTTGAAGGTTTTCCAGTCGATTGTGGTAAATTGGTTCCAGTTTAGGTCGGATCTAGACCCTTGGTCTGGTTTAGCTATGTCGATGTCAGGGAGGATGGGAAAGAGCTCCAGTGGGTTGGTCTTGGTGGGTAGTGCTGATCTTAGTTTTAGGATCTTGGAGTTGAAGAAATCCGCTAGGGTGTTGGCGGTTAGTGTTGAGTCTTCCTGGTTGTTAGTGAGTGTTTCAATGTTGTAAAGGTTATTGACGAGTTTGAAGAGGTTGCTGCTGTTGGATGTGGTGTTTCCAATTAAGTGTGAGTAGAATTTTTTCCGTTTTTCCTTGGTAAGGTTTTTGTAGGTTTTTAGTTTGAGTCTCCAGGCAGTTCTGAGTTCCTGGGTTCCTGACTTTATCCATAGTCTTTCTGACTTTCTGAGGTCCCTCTTTAACAGTAACAGCTCTGTGTCGAACCATCCCTCCTGATTTGTGGTTCTGATGTGGCGGGTTTTTGAAGGGGCTATTTCATTTAAAATGCCAGAAAGTTCTTTTTCACCCAGAGGGTGGTGGACACATGGAACGCACTTCCGGAGGCTGTGATGGGCCGGAGCACGTTACAGGGCTTCAAAGAAGGTTTGGATAGGTTCCTAGAGGATAAAGGAATTGAAGGGTACAGATAGGAGTAGCGGTAGGTTATAGGGATAGTCTGGGACCATTGCTCAGGCAGTGAGCCTGATGGGCCGCCGCGGGAGCGGACCGCTGGGCGAGATGGACCTCTGGTCTGCCTCAGCGGAGGCAACTTCTTATGTTCTTATGTTCTTATGTCAAGGTGGCAGTCTTTATTCACCCTTTGAATTAGCATCCCATAGAAAGAGAAAGTGGACGAATATGTCTTTGCATGCAGGGGTCCTTTTAGCAAGCTGGTCTTAGCGTGCCCTTATGCAAGTTTTTCCTGCATGCTAAGGTTCATTTTTCCCACAGCCAAAGAATGACCAATTTTCAAGTTTGTGAATGGTCATGTGCTGTAGGTTCATAATCAGTGGCGTGCAAGACACCAGCGCGCCGACAATCCAGCGCAAGAAATAAGCGCGCCACGGGAAAACTTATTTTTAAAGAGCTCTGACAGGGGTGTTTGGGGGGGATTTGGGGGGTTGGAACCCTCCATTATAGAGAAAACGGAACTTTTTATGATTTTTGGGGGGAAAAGTTCCATTTTCTCTATAATGTGGGGGGTTGCACCCCCCACACACCCCCCCCCCCATCGGCAGCGCGAACACTATGCAGTAAAGGGGGAGTTCCCGCCCACACACCCCCCCCCGTCAGAGCTCTTTAAAAATAAGTTTTCCCGCGGCACACTTCTTTCTTGCGCCGAATTGTCAATGCGCTGGGGTCTGGCGTGCGATTATCCCGTCACCTGTGATGTGTGGTGCAGTGGTTAAAGCTACAGCCTCAGCACCCTGAGTTTGGGAGTTCAAATCCACACTGCTCCCTGTGGCCCTGGGCAAGTCACTTAATCCCCCCATTGCCCCAGGTACATTAGATAGATTATGAGCCCACTGGGACAGACAGGGAAACATACTTGAGTACCTGAATAAATTTGTGTAAATCGTTCTGAGCTCCCTGGGAAGAATGGTATAGAAAATTGAATAAATAAATAAAATTAACAAAGATTAATGAATGAGCACTTACCACCACCCATTTTGTAGGTAATAAGGGCTCATATGCTAATCCTATGCTAATAGATGCACTAACTGATTAGTGCCGAAACATCCACTCACTGGCCCCAGACATGCCCCCTCCACAGAAAACATTAAAAAACTTCTTTTGTGCAAGCTGCCAAATTTACTTCAGGACAGAGAGGCGCGACATGATCGAGACATTCAAGTATCTCACGGGCCGCATCGAGGTGGAAGAAGATATCTTCTTTTTCAAGGGTCCCGCGGCAACAAGGGGTCATCCGTGGAAAATCAGGGGCGGGAAACTGCATGGGGACACCAGGAAATTCTTTTTCACTGAAAGGGTGGTTGATCGCTGGAATAGTCTTCCACTTCAGGTTATTGAGGCCAGCAGCGTGCCTGATTTTAAGGCCAAATGGGATAGACACGTGGGATCTATTCACAGAGAAAGGTAGGGGAGGGTCATTGGGGAGGGCAGACTAGATGGGCCGTGGCCCCTATCTGCCGTCTATTTCTATGTTTCTATGACACCTGAGCTTATCTCATGGTAGGCCATTTTAAAATATGTTAGCATCTAATGCAGCTTAATAAAAGGGCCTCAAAGTTTGTAACATTAACCTTAGTCTTTTATTTTCTGAGCTCTGGCTTTCAATAGTTATGCCTCAGCTATAACATAAGGCCCATTTGAACCTTTATCATATTAAGAGTGTGTAAGGGTGAGATTTAATTTGTGAACCTAGATCAGGCCACTCACCCCCTCTTCTATTAAACTGCACTAGCAGTTTGTAGCTCAAAGAGCCACGCTGAATGGCCCGCGCTGCTCCCGACGCTCATAGGAACTCTATGAGCTTCAGGAGCAGCGCAGGCCATTCAGCACGGCTCACTGCGCTAAAAACTGCTATCGTAGTTTCGTAGAAGAGGGGGTCAGTTTATCAACAAAGGGCATAAATTATGTTTAGAAGCAGGAAAGACCAATCCTAGCTCCGTTTATAGAGATATTTAATAGAATATGAAATGTATGGACAAGTTTTGGACAAGTTCCTGGAGGAAAAGTCCATAGTCTGTTATTGAGAAAGACTTGGGGGAAGCCACTGCTTGCCCTGGATCAGTAGCAAGGAATATTGCTACTCCTTGGGTTTTATCTAGGTACTAGTGACCTGGATTGGCCACCGTGAGAACGGGCTACTGGGCTTGATGAATCATTGGTCTGACCCAGTAAGGCTATTCTTATGTAACATTTCACCTTATGGGTTTACTATGAGAGGTGTAGAGAAATGGCTAGTGCTTAGACCAGCAGGTTGAGGACCAAGGAAGTCAAGATTGAAAGAACCTCCTTTCTCCCACTGATACTTCTGTAGATCTTGAACAAGTCAGTTCTCCACAGCTCAAGTACAAACACAAAAGGACTGTAAGTCTCTTATGTAGGAAAATATCGACTGTACCCTGTACATATAAATAGCCTGGCGCTTGGATATGGAGTGGCAGGTACTCAAATCCAAATACTGGAATAATGAAACACTTGTAGTTTTGTATCAGCCTTTATCCTTGTCTACAATATACATCCCAAATTTATTTAAAAATGTATATACTGTATATTATCTATACGGTTTCCATAGTAACAAGCATAAAATGTTAAACAAACATACATAGTTCAGTTGTTAAAAAACAACACTCTTAAAAATGGTCGATAAACATCAGAAGTATTCAAATCCAGTTTGAATATAAAATTTCAACTCAAAAAAGCCTTCACAAATAATTTTTAAAAAAATTTACTTCATTTATTTTATCTTTAGCTAGAGCTAGCAAGGAAGCTCATTACATTTTCTTCCATGACATAAAAAAACATTTTAATTTAAATTACTTACATTTTCAGCAGGTTGCCCGAGACATGTAACAAGCAATGAAACTATATATATATATATATATTTTTTTTTTTTTTAATTTTATTTTTATTTATTTATTTATTTATATCAATTAGCATTAAAAATCAGTATATAAAACTCAATGATCAGCATTTTAAATACAGCGTATTGTTCAAACTGATAAACAAATATTTAGAACATGGTCAGAGCCATATGAGGTAGTTTTATAAAGTATCACACAAACCCAAATGAGGAAAAAACAACACACAAGGAACTGATTTCAAAATGTTTACTATTTCTGCCATTCCTGCGTGCTAAAGCCTTTCTACTGCAGTTGGAAAATGTACAATTTTCCATTTTCTGAATAGCCATGTGCTAATGTTGCTATTAGCACGTGGCCATTATCAAAAATGGATGGATCATGCCACTGAGTTGGCCACTGATTCATGACAACATGCACAGTGAGGTTTTATGGGAGAGTACAAGAGTGGTTTGCTATTGCCTCCAATATGATGCTGCTGCCCAATATTGGGCCCCTCAGTCTACAGCACCTGATATTACCAGGTGGTCTCCCATCCAGGTATTAGAGAGGCCTACCCTGCTGAGCTTCTGATAGTAAGAGCGGGCCTACTCAGGACAGCCAGGCTGTAGACTACATGAGCCCTTACCGTCACCTGTAATGCAGGCGGTAAGGATTCACATGCTAATTCTGTACTAATTAGTGTGTTGCAATAACGATGAGCTAACTGATTAGCACAGAAATACAGACTCTCCACCCCAAGCAAGCCCCCTTGGCCAAAAAAGAAACAATATTTTATAGTGCATGGGTAGCAAGCACACATTTGAAATTTACTGTAGGACACGTTAGTGCACCCAACGGTAAACCCTTTTAAGCTGCAGCAAGCACATTAGTGCATCCTGCAGCTTAGTAAATTGGCTTCTATGTGCAAGCATGTGTGCGTATGAGCAGTGCAATAATGAGCTAACTTGGTACTTGGGGCACCTCGGTGGAGGTACCTGGTATTGCTGCCTTTTGTGCCCCTTCCTCTGATGTGCTCGTCCCTGCCACCCTGGCATTGCTGTGCCCCCCCCCTCCCCATGCCTCTTCAAATCTTCAATTGCAATGATCAGGTTCTTCTACCTGCTGCTCACATTAGCTTTGCCTTCTTTCTGACATCACTTCCTTGTCCCATGAACAGGAAGTGACATCAGAAAGGGGGGGATGAGGTCAGTGCAAACAGTAGGTAGGAGAACCTGTTTGCTGCTGGTGAAGATTTGAAGACGGGGGGGTGGGGGGAATGCATTTCACAGACTCCTCCCATTGCCACTTTCTACCTATAGTCAGAATTAAAGTAGAACAAACATGAAGCAATATAGTGCTCTTCAATAATGAAGTTCCTCTTCAAGGCCAAAGAGCAGTCAGCCAGGCCTGGAACCCATTCTCAACACCTCATATTCACATAGAGAAGACTCAGGACCATGGTCTGCTCTTAGCAATAGGTCCCAGGATGGGACATATTATTGTGAGGATAGTTTCCATATAGAAAATAAGTATAGGTAACAAGCAACTTCCTGAATAATATGTAAACTGTACTCTGCCTAAAATTGCTGGTTTTCTCCTTTAGCTGTTGTTTCTTTTGAAAGATGAATAATTTTAATACAAAGGAACTCATGATTCATGTTAGTGCACAAACTCTCTATGCAGCTACAGTATTATATATAGACATTTAGGGCCAGATTCTCTAAATGGCACTCAAAAATAGGTGCAAAAAGATTGACACAAAGTGATTCTATAAAGGCTGTGCACCCAGGGGTGCCCAACGCGTCGATCGCGATCGACAGGTCGCTCGCTCAGGCGACCCCAGTCGATCGCAGAACGGGTTCCCTTCTTCCCTTCTCTTTTTTCCCCTCCTGACTGGCCCGCTCCTGAATTCCGCTGCTCAACATTTAAAAAAAAAAACAAAAAAAGGCTTGGAGAACTTATGCTCCGGGGGCTAACATGTGCTTGTACCGGCTTCCCTCTGAAACCGGAAGTTATGTCCGGGGAGGGGGAGGGGGTAAGAAGGGAAGCCGGCACGCACATGTTAGAGCCCTGTTCGCGGGCTAAAGCGGGAGACAGGTCAGTGAAGCTTGCGATTTGCTCTTCTTGCTGCCAAGTCCTGCCTACTTTCTGTTTCCTCAAAGGCAGGACCCGGCAGCATTTTTCCCAAAATGTCGATCTTGGGCCGATCAGCCTTCCTCTTCCCGACCTCAATTGTGCCGTCGGAGAGGAAGTTCTGGCCAGCGGAACTTCCTCTCCGACGGCAAAATTGACGTCGGGGAGAGGAATGCTGGTGGGCCCGAAGCAAGGAGAGCTTGGCCGGCGGCGGGCGGCTTTGGGGGCCTGTTATCCGATGGCAGCGGCAGAAGCAGTGGCTTGTGGGTGGGCAGGGAGGGAGAAAGAGGGCAGGCAGGGAGACAGAAGGAAAGAAGAGAAACAGAAAAAAAGAATGGGGGCATGAAGAGAGAAAGAAAGAGAGGGCAAGGAGAGAAGAAGAAAACATTGGGGGGGGGGAATGAGGTCAGGAAGAGAGGAAGCATACAGGCTAAAAGAAGGGAAGAAAGATTGGATGCACAGTCAGAAGAAGAAAGTGCAACCAGAGACTCATGAAATCACCAGACAAGGTAGAAAAAATGATTTTATTTTAAATTTAGTGATCAAAATGTGTCTGAATTTATATCTGCTCTCTATATTTTACAATATGGTCCCCTTTTACTAAACCGCAATAGAGGTTTTTAGCGCAGGGAGCCTATGAGCGTCGAGAGCAGCGCTGGGCATTCAGCGCAGCTCCCTGCGCTAAAAACTGCTATCGTGGTTTAGTAAAAAGGGAGGGGGTGGGTATTTGTCTATTTTTGTATGGTTGTTACTGAGGTGACAGTGCATAGAGTCATCTCCTTTGACCTCTTTGAAAAAACCCCAGAATAGGAATGATAATTAACAATTGTATGCGTACAGTGTGCGTTGTGTTTTTTTTTTTTTAATTTTATTGTTGGTAGATCATTTTGACTTGGTCATTTTAAAAGTAGCTCGCAAGCCCAAAAAGTGTGGGCACCCCTGCTTTACAACATCACACTTAGTGCCAATTCATGTACCCTAATTTTTGGCACCAGGCCTGCTCAAACATGATGTAAATGCTAGTGCCCAAGTTGGGAATACTGAGTCATTATTCAGTAACAAGCACAACTTTTTGAAATGCCCCCAATACACCTATGCCCCTTCTGTGGCCACACCCCCTTGTGAGATGTATGCTATGGGATGTATGTACCCAGCATTATAAAATACAGTAGATTCTCTGTTAACCGGAACTCTCAAGCAACCAGCCAAAGAAATACTGTAATACTTTAAATAAAAATGAAAATAAAATCAATTTCTGATGGAAATTTAACTGTAAACTTGGCAGTCCACATCTGAGTATGCCCATGCTTTGCCTACCACATGTACGGCTGTTTGTCTGGAACAGTTTATGGTATGGCATAGTATGGGGTATAGTATTAGTTATGCCTGTTTTTTTAATAGCAACTCTCGAGCAACTAGAAACTACATTTATCCGGTATCTACCAATCCCTATGGGTGCCAGAAGTGGTGCAGTAAGGGGGGGCGCCATGTCAGTGGGGGTGCCGGCACCTCTCTGCCCCGCCACACCACACGACACTAGGCTCACATCATCCCTCCCCCCCACCCTATATCTCTGTAGATCTTTGCTAGTGCAAACAACTTCTCTTGCCTGTTGCTCACACTAGCCTAGTTCCCCTCTGAATCGCTTCTTGGTTACGGGGCCAGGAAGTAACGTCAGAGGGAAATCTAAAGGTGGCGCGAGGAGCATGCTGGAGAAGCCACTCGTGTTGCCGAAGATTTAGAGGGGCAACAACACCACGGGTGCCTCCTACCCTTACTACGCCACTGGGTGCCGGTTAACTGAGTCTACTAGAGCATGTACCAGAAGTATGTGCAAATCCTAATCAGTGCCAAATAGCGTCTATAATTGGTTGTTAGCACCTAATCATTGACGGTTAAGAGTTTGTTAGTCAATTAAGTTGCACACAGATCTCAGGAGCGCACCCAAATGTGGACACCATATATAGAATCTGGGGGTTAATGCATTTGTATGTTTAAATGTCTTAGCCTAGACTTCTTGTAGGATATTTTGTATTTTGATGACTTTTCCAACAGAAGCAGAGGGAACACCTGGGTCAATATTGAGCTGCCCACCAGCCAGCGTATTTGTAACACAATGACTGCTGCCAGCTATTTAAGCCTGGATGTTCAGTGCCAGACCATATCCAAGCATTGGCATTTAAGTTCCAGGTTAGCAGTGATACCCAGAGGTCATGTGACTTCAGTCCATATTCAGTGCCATACTTGCATAGCTAACTGGAGAAGGAAAGAACAGCTTTTGAAGTGGTCGTACTTGCCCAGTCAGCTCTGCAAGCAGCAGCACTGAATAACTCCTGGCTGTACCCAGACTTTGCTTTAGGATCACCGTGAAGGAGGAAATATTCAGAGGCACTGCCTAGTTAAATGCTGCAGAATAGCCTCTCCTGACCCACCCAGGGCCCGATGCTGTAAATATTGCCCCCAAAAAATCAGCTCCAACTAGCATGGCACTTAGTGCAGTTCTACAAGGTGCACGTACCTTTTATAGAATCGTGCTAAGCGTCTGTGCGTCACATAACTTTTAGGCGCACCCATTCAGGCCAGCTAAAATCAGGCCTAAACGCCTGTGCCTAAGTTGTGCATGGATTGGGCATATTCAATAACACTGCGCCTAACTTTTAATAATGCCCACAATCCGCCCCTGGCCATGCCCCTTTTCAAATATGCGCACTGCAACTGGTGCATATTTTTTAATAAGAAAACAAAAAATTGTGGAGAGTCGATGTGGAGAATTGATGAGTTTGAGACAAACAAGTAATCCACATACAAACATCTAGGGCTGGAACCTCTAGAAACATATGAACCCTACACAGTCCATGTTTCAACACTATTGTCTTCTTCAGGGGTCCCTACTGTGTCTAAAAGTGAACTTGTGGATAAGAACAACGGGTCTCTACTTGAAAACGACACGCTCAAAACAACAAAGTCGTGCTCCAAGCTCATTTTCGAGCCTGGGAGCTTGGAGTACAACTTTGTCATTTCGAGCACATCGTTTTCAAGGAAGAGACCCCCCCCCCTTACTACATCACTGCGTGTGTGTGCGCGCACACAAGCACCGCCTACTGTATTTCATAGTACAGCTGAGCTTATATGAATGGATATCTCTACAGTTTCCCATTTAAGTTGTTAACAGCAAGTACTTTCTGTGTGAACAATGTGTTATGTCTTTCCTCTTAGGACGGTACATCAAGCAATCAAGATGGAAATATGATGGAAAAGGCTGCTGATAAATTACTGAAGATAAACCAGATGGGATCCACCTACCCACTCCATAGGCTGCCAGTTATGACCTCAGGCAGGAGGCAAAGCAACATCAGATTTCTGATAACAGATAATGAGAAAAAACGCATCAAAATGAATCCTATTAGACCTTACAAGCAGAGAAAAAGGTTTCTGATTAAGAAGAACCCTATCCTAATTGCTATGAATAGCTCCATTGTCAGCTTCTCTAGGCTGAAGGATGATGGGAGAAATGGTAGCTGGAAAAGGCTCTATGAAATACAGAGAATTAGAAAGAAGTTAATGCAAGATGTATGTTCAAAATACAAGAAAAGCAGTAGAATAATCTCTCCTTACCATGTTTCCAGAATTTTTGTGGAAGATAAACACAGACTCTTGTACTGTGAAGTACCAAAAGTGGGCTGTTCTAATTGGAAAAGAGTGTTAATGATTCTTAATGGATTAGCTTCCTCTGCCAAGGAAATAGAGCACAATACAGTTCATTTTGGAAACCACTTGAAAACATTAGATGACTTTGATCAAAAAGGGATCTACCACAGACTCAAAACTTACACTAAAATGCTTTTCGTTCGGGAGCCTTTTGAGAGGTTGGTGTCTGCCTTTCGCGACAAATTGAAGAATACAAACAAGTATTATCATTCTGTGTTTGGCAAAGCTATCATTTCTAAGTATCGTAGAAATGCCACCAGAGAAGCATTGAGCACAGGGACTGGAGTGCAGTTTAAAGAGTTCATTCAGTATCTCCTAGATGTCCATAAGCCAGTGGGCATGGACATTCATTGGGATCTTGTGAGCAGGCTGTGCAGTCCATGTTTGATAGACTATGACTTCATCGGAAAGTTTGAAACCATGGAGGAAGATGCAAACTTTCTGTTCCATTTAATCGCGGCACCCCACAATTTGACTTTTCCTCAGTTTAAAGACAGGCATTCAAATGAAGCGCGAACGACAACTAGTATTGCCCAACAATATTTTGCACAGTTGTCTTCTTCTGAAAGACAGCGGACTTATGACTTTTATTATATGGATTATCTGATGTTCAATTACTCAAAACCCTTTGAAGACTTATATTGACTTAGCCAGGAAGTTGTTTGTGTCCCGAGTTCATTTTTATGGGCTGTGACTTGATCTTGGTTCAGTGACGCCCTCAAGTAGTTCAGTTTCTTCTCCCTTTTTCTAAAAGCGATTAGCAAATTCAAGTTGCTCTACTCTCTTTTTGTACAAGAAGTGTGAGATCTAGAAAGCAAAGTGAATAAGCAGGGGTAAACCAACCCCTCCTCCCCCCCAAGATAAACTGTATATTTGCAGGTTAGCACTTTTAGAAACCTTTTCCAATAAATAAGTGTCTCTGAAAGCCTTGGAGTTAATTAAGGAGAAAGGTAGGGAAAGGGATTGGGACTTGTATACTACTTTTTGGTAGTTATACAACTAAACTCAAAGTGGTTTACATACAGGTACTTCGAGCATTTTCTCTATCTGTCCTAGTGGGCTCACAATCTATCTAATGTACCTGGGGCACTGGAGGATTAAGTGACTTGCCCTGGGTCACAAGGAGCAGTGTGGGGTTTGAACCCACAACCTCAGAGTGCTGAGGCTGTAGCTCTAACCAGTATGCCACACTCTCCACCAATAGAAGTATCATGGGTTTATATGGCTACTTGGTATTATTACTGATTCAGATGGGTCAATGAAAACATGTTATCTCTGGAAGCAAAATTTAAAAAAAAAAACCAATAAGTTTGAAGAAGATGGAACATAAACAACTTAGAATATTTCTTGGTAGTGTCACTTCAGCTCCTGCACTTATCAGACGGCATATTTCAATGCTTTTCTATTATATCACCATTTCAAATCTTAGGTGGCCTTTTACTAAAGGGTTTTTAAGCCTTAACACATGGGAAAATGCTTACCACAAGAGGCGTTAATGCATTTTGCAGTAATTTCCCCCTTTCTGTGTGCTAACCACGCATTGTTTTTTTAAATATATTTTGGAGGAGGTGTATCAGATGGGGAATGGACATAGAAGTGTTATTCAGTTAAGGACCCTTTTTGCTAAGCTGTGTTAGGCGCCAACACACACCTAATGCACTTTAAAATGGCATAGCGTGGGATGCACTCAGACATTCTGCAGTAACTGCCAAATATGCATGTACCAACCGCATTCTAAAAAAAGATTGGGCTTCTTTGTTTTTTATTTTGGAGGCTGAATGCTGATTAGTAAAGAAGTAAAGCAACCAAGGAGTTTGGCAAGGACAATGGACTTACAACAGAAGCAAGAGGAGAGCCAACCAATCATTTGTCCAAATTTATTAGAGAACTCAATAAGGCACCTTGTCAAAGACCCGACAAGGGACCGTGTTTCAGCAACTGGAGCCCATAACAGGCATCACAGAATCTGAATATGCCTTGGAGAAGCCTGAATGTATAGAACAGCTAGGCAATCCGCCATATAGGTTACTGTAGATCTAAAAAAAAAAAAATGGCGTACCTCTTGCTTCTGTTGTACACCTGTTGTCTTTGCCCCACTCCTTAGTTGCTAGGATTTTCTTTGCGGTGGCACCCCCCCCTGCATTTTTGGACTATAGGTATACCCTCACCACCTACAAAATGGGGGGAAGTGGGTGCTCATATACCTCCCTCTTTTACTAAGGCGCGCTAGCCGATATAGCGTGGGCTAATCGACAGCACGCACTAACGATTAGCACATGCTAAATGCTAATGCACCCGTTATATTCTATGGACGTGTTAGCATTTAGCGTTTGCTAGTCATTAGCGCGCCGTAGTAAAAGGACCCCATAATAATTTTTTTAAATGCTCATTGCTAATAACAACATTAGCACATGATCATTACTACAAAAAAAAAATAGAAAAGCAGCCACTTCTAAGGCCACTTCTTGCCGCAGCTGAGTAAAAGGACCCTATTACATGTTCTGATTAGTGCATCCTGATTGGATGATACAGACTTAAGGCCCCTTTTACTAAAGCTTTGCACGTGCTAAATGCCACATGATCCATAGGTATTAAACAGCTCCAGTCCTCTTTTCCGAACTGTCTTCTTTTAACAGCCTCCTACAACAGGTCTCTTTTCCCAAGAACCCCCCTTTAAAGCCTCTTTCCCTCACATGTCCCCTTTTTTAGCCCCAGCTCCAAACCTCTTTTTAGCCCCCCCCACCCCCTTCTCCCATCTTTTCCCTTTCAGCCTCCAGCCCCAACCCCCTTTTCTCACATGTCCCTTTTGCAGCCTCCTTCTCATACATATCCCCTTTTCTGCCCCCAGCCCCCTTCTTTTACACATCCCCATTGTCAGCTCCTAGCAGGTCCGGCAAGTGGCACTGCTTCCCCCTCCGCCCCCTCCTCCCACCACCTGCCGCTATCAGTTTCTCCTGTCCCCGCAGCAAAGGGAAATGGGACAAAACTCCCCAAAAGCAGCAGCACTTGCAGTCACTTCCCTCGTAAACTAGGAAGAAGAAAAAAAAAGTTGTCGCCGTGAGCTCCCTGCAGTCTCTGGCTTATGCTTCTGCCCTGGCGTGCAAGGCACGCTGGGAGAGACCCTGGCGCATGCAGCCCTTGCTCTCACTCCTCACGTAGTGGTTCTAACAGTATAGGCGGCTCTGGCAGATGGCGCGTGGAGTGAGGAAGGAGCATGCCTACCCTACCCCCTTCTTCGATATCTGCTTGCTCTGCTCTGATTGGCTGGGTGGCGAGACTTACCCTGGTTGTCCAGAGAAAGAGAGAGAGTCCCTCCTTCTTTTTGATTGTCTCCCGTTCCCTTCTCTTCTATCCCTTTCTGATCATTCTTTTTTTTTTTTTTACTCTTTCTCAGCCTTTCTTTATGTATCTTTTTTTCTTTACATTCAGTTTATCCCTTCTAGCATATTTCAAGGGGACTTAGCTTTTAATTGTGGTATTCTTTTGAGGGAAATAGGAGCCAACATGTTTCACCCACAGAAGGTTTTTTCAAGGCTTATCATCCCTATTTAAAACAAAACTGTTTAGTTTATTTCTAAAACATTTAATATACTACTATCTATCTAATAACTCACTCCTCATGCTAGCAGTGTTAGAAAATATATAATTGGTTTTTTAAGCACTCTCCATTTAAGAACATAAGAACATAAGAAGTTGCCTCCGCTGAGGCAGACCAGAGGTCCATCCTGCTCAGCGGTCCGCTCCCGCGGTGGCCCATCAAGCCCATTGCCTGAGCAGTGGTATATATCTATCTGTACCCTTCAATCCCTTTTTCTTCTAGGAATCTATCCAAACCTTCTTTGAAACCATTTAATGTGTTCCTGTCTACCACAGCCTCTGGAAGCGCGTTCCATGTATCCACCACCCTCTGAGTGAAGAAGAACTTCCTAGCGTTTGTTCTAAACCTGTCCCCTTTCAGTTTCTCCGAGTGCCCCCTTGTACTTGTGGTGCCCCTTAATTTGAAAAATCTGTCCCTGTCTACTTTTTCTATGCCTTTCAGGATCTTGAAGGTTTCTATCATGTCTCCTCTAAGTCTCCGCTTTATCAAACGATAACCTCCACTCTTCAACTCCTCAGATCAAAGTGGCCCATTCAAGCTCCAGATTTAATCCATTTGCCCACTGATATATGTAGGTCGGACAAAGCGCCCTATTCAGATACGGCTCAATGAGCATAAATCCCGGATAGTTACGGGTAATCTCCAGGCACCGCTAGTTCAACATTGGATCCAGAAAAAACATGCGATAGAACAAATAAAATGGAGAGTAATAGAACATTATGATGTAGGGAGGGAGGGAGGTAACTGCAAAGAAAAACTGAATTTCGCTGAGCAGAGATGGATTTATTATCTAAATACAGTTTTACCAAATGGATTAAATCTGGAGCTTGAATGGGCCACTTTGATCTGAGGGGTTGAAGCGGGGAGGTTATCCTTTGATAAATGGAGAGTGCTTTAAAAAAAAACAGTTCACTAGAACTTTTTTCAAAGTAATGGTAGTTTTAACCTAGTCCCTTTACAGCCTCCCAGGCCCATAATGCCGGTCCTGGTGGGTATATACAAGGGAGAAGAAGAAGCCGCGGCCATTTTGAATCAACATTCAGTGGTCATATATGTCAGTGCTTGCTAAAGTAAGAGTAACGTGACCATTCATTTTTTCAGTGAGGAGGTAGTACATAAAGCCTAGGGATGTGAAAGCTTTTGAGCCCAGTGGTTCTTTTGAGGAGCTAGGGATTATACATTAGAGGTGAGAAGTTTGAGGTATATATTGAGCTTGATATATATCTTGGTGAAAGGTCTTTTTTCTTTACAGCATATCATGCACTGTTCGTCAGTTCTATTCTACTACGCATTCAGAGGCATGGAGGCACAAAGTTACAATCCTAGTGCGCATGCGCGCTAAGTATTTTATTAATATTGATATATGCACACATCACTTCACCTAATGTTATTCTCACATTTTGGTTAACTATCATATTTATTTCACATCGTCACATACATTTCCCCCATAGGACCCCTGACAAAGGAGTTTTCTGAAACATGGACTGTGTTGGGTCCCGTGTACTCACACAAGAGGACCATTTGTTTGAAAAGCTACATTGCATCTTCTTTAATAAAGATAAGAGTTTTAAACCTTGTACACCAGTTCTGCAATATTCTCCTGTTGGTATGATGAACCCCCAATTGACTGGAAAAGATAAGTCATTGTACATTTAATGAAAAGTTTATTTTAAAATGAAAATTGAGTAGCACAATTTGCAGTAGAAGGAATTAGAAACTTATGGATCAATGAAGAATTGATGCCCCTTTCTCTAGCGGGAAAGAAGTTATACCGCTATTGAGTGACATTGCTGAGATCACGAAAAACACTAATAAAACACTAAATTGAAAGAAATATTAAATTGATTATTTGATATTTGTGAGTATTCTATTACAATGGTTTAAATTTGGATTTTGATACTCATAAAAGATAATTAGCGGCAAAATTAAATTTCGATGCAGGCATTTGCTCCTTGTTTTCATTGGTGTAAATCGTCATGCCTAAATTTAATCATGGTTCCCGGGCATAAGTGCTAGTCTATAAACCGTGCATAACTTTAAGCATGGTTTATAGACTAGTACTTTTTTTCAGCGCTGATTTTTTTTTGGGGGGGGCCATATATAGAATGATCTTAGTGTCCACTGCTATCTGGTGCCTTTTATACACTGTATCATTTTATATGTTTACTAGTTTTTTAGCCCGTTACCGCCTCTCTCCCTGCCCGCTGTCTGTCTGTCTTTCTTTCTGTCTCTCCACCCTGTCCAGCAGTACCCCTTCCCTACTCCCCCTGTCCATCAATAGCCCTTTTCCCTTCCTTTTACCTCTCCCTGTCCAGCAGAACCCTTTCCCTGCTCCCACTATCCAGCAGTAATTCTTCTCCCTTCCTTTTACCTCCCCCCTGTCCAGCAGCATCCCTTCTCTGCTCCCCCTGTCCAGCAGTAGCCCTTCTCCCTTACTTTTACCTCCCTCCTATCTCTCTCAGGCAAGCTCCCCTCCCTTTTACCTCCGGCTCCTTCACAATGGTGAAGAGCTGCAGTCATGTTCCCACACACTGTCTGTGCACCTGGCAGCAGTGCCTTGACCCCTAGAGGCCTAGACATTTGCCGTTTGTTGAGGTGCAGGCTGGCTAGGGTGTGGGAGAGGGGAAGCCATTGGCCCATATGCGCATGAGAACGAAACCGCCGCAGGCTCTTACTGCGCATGCGGGGGCACAGAGGCACGAATCACAGATCACGGACGCATGGAGTTTCAACTGTGCATACGCGCTAAGGGTTTTATTATAGCGGATAGCTCTTCATTATTCGCAATGCAGGCAAATTAAACAGTAATTATTCTGTGTGGGTTTTCTGTACAGAAAATTTCAACATGGAGCAGAATTTTAGTTAATCTGTTCATCTACTGCTTAAATTAAGAATTAAATATTAATAAAAGTCTAACTTCAAAATACAGTTTATTAAGTGGTGCAAACAATGCACATAAACTGTTTTAATAACAATAATAAGGCACTGCAATGATAATGTTATCATTAATTAGTACAGGCTTCCTTTTTTTCTGGAGCAGTCTGATGGGCTGACTCATTAATTGAAGAAAGCTAAAATATTCTAGATGATTTTAAATCTGCTAATATGTATTCTTTGTTAGGATTCTTGTTTAGCTTTTGGCTGAGAAAGGAAATACTGTGTTGGAGGAGTCATTGTTTAAGGGACATTAAGGGGCTGATTCTATAAAGAGCATTTAAAATTGGCAAAATACCCTTAATAGGCTCAATAATTGCTTTAAAAAAAGAATAATAATAATTGAACAATAGGGCCCTGATTCTGTATAGGACGCATTTTGCTGGCCTACATTGTAAGCATCTCTTCCTCTACTAGGGAGATGCATAGGGCATCCTAGGTTCACCTAAGGCCCTTAGGCGAGCTTAGGCGGTCTTGCGGGCCTCCCTAGGCTCCCGGAGGTGCCTTCAATATAGGTGGCCTGCCTGGGGAGCAGCTGCCTAAAATCGGGACGCACTTTGCAGAATCAAGGCCTAGGTGCCTATCTGATTCTATAAAAGATAGGCAGCTATCGCATGGCACTTAGCAGCGCCTAACACCTAAGTGGGCGTTTCTATGGGTAAAGCGTGACTTAGGCGCTGCCAAGCGTGATTCTCTAAAAACTTAGGTGCCTGAAATGTAAGCATTAAAATGTAGGTGCCGCTAGCCGTGATTCTGTAAACAGCACCTAAGTATGACTGACACACTGCCAATGCCATTTATTTAGGCACCGGTTGATTCAGCGCAGAATAAATAGCAGGGCATGACAGAGACCTTTCTAAGTCCTGATCAGAGGGTCTTATATGCAAACACAATAAAACTTAGAAGATAGATCAACTTAGAAGATAGATCACAAAAGACCATGAAATGATGTATAGCGTAGGAAAATGGGAATTCTGTATTTATGTGAATTGCTGGGTTAAGCAAGACCATAAGGGAAATTGGGAATATGGGAATATATATATATACAGTACTTGGTCAGAGAACTGTTTTGATTCAAACTCTTAAGGATACTGGGAAAGAGAGTTTTCTATGGGTATATTATAATGGTATATACATATTCAGAAATTGCTATAAACAAATATATAATCTGTAAAACTTTTCTGTAAGCCTGGTATCTATAAGAACTAAAAGAAATTATTTTGTTCAAATAAGCCCAGCCTCTTTTTCAGTGAGGTACTAGCTGACCATTGGCAGATTGAAGTGATGTAATATTGGTCATTGTGAGGGTACATAAGCAAACACCAGCTTCTGCTCAGGGGGGAGAAATATCTCGCTCCATATGGATCACTTAGTCCCGGGGCAAGACTAATTCCCCCCCAACACAGAATGTTTTACAGAATTGGCAATGAATATAATGCATATAATTAATGGGCAATGTAATCTTAATTCTAATTTAAACCTCAAGTTAATTGAATATAAATTGAATAAAAATTATTTTGATTAAATTACATGTCTGTGTATTGGTTAGTAACATAAAATACCCTGTATGTTTAGGCGCAATGCACATCCTGCTTCCTCACCCCTCTGTGGTTGGATTCAAGACCCATGAATGCAGGGTTCCAGAATGATCTATGGTACATGGCCCACCCCTTTTCCAATGAGGATTAACACTGCAATGACCAGCCTAGATGTGTTGGTAAGGAGGGGAAATAAAATGGGTTAGAGAATGAATGTGTGCTTATAAATGAGGGTTAATGGTACCAGATAGCAACCCTGATCCCAATTCAACTGAAAGTACTAGGATGCAGCAGGAAATCACTGGGTCATAAAGAAAAATCAATCTATAATTTCAATCTAGAAACTCACCAACAGTAGCATACGAACCCTTTAAATTAACAAATATATTTTCTGTTGATTTTCTTCACAACTTTCCAGTCAAGCATTCTTCATAAGAGTACTAGATCATAAATTGACTAAATTTCATATTAATCTATATTACTACCCAAGATATTTTAGTCAACTTGAATAATTAGGAGAATCTAGCTCACATGAAGATAAGCCTGTTCAAATAACACATTTATCATGCTCCTGTTTGGCCTTAGCACTCTATTTTGCTATGTTCTCCCCAGTCAAATACAGTATGAAGATGTTTGCACTCCAACTACAAACTCAACTTATTTCCTTTCTAATCACAGCAATGTCCAATTAAAGCTGATTGTGCTCAATTAAATTAGGTGCCGATATCAGCACCAAACTTTGGCGGACTTTTTAGAATCAGGGCCATAATGTTTATCCTGTTGGGCAAGTAGTTTTAAAAGCTTTCTCTACGTGAAAAACTTGTTCTGCACGTGGAAAAGGATGTATCTAAGATTGCACAGCTGCATTTATATATAAAATGAAGGTACATGATTTAGTTTAGTTTAGGCCTATTTATTTGATATACCGCAAATATAAAAACAAGTTTAAAATCTAAGCAGTTTACAATAAAAGATTAAAGGGGAGGGAACAAACCGATAAAATATGAAAGAACAATAAACAAGACATAACTGAAACACATAGAAAAGCCAAGAAGGACTGATTACAGTAATTTCAAGGCTCTAGCAGAAAGGAAGAAAACATTAGGATTTTGAGGATACCTGATATTCTGCAAAGATAAATTTAACCATGAAAAGGGAAGAAAAATTACACATAGAAAGCTTGTGAAAAGTAGTACACTTTTAACCGGGCTTTGAATCTTATGAATGAGCTTCCACTTTGAAGATAAAACAGAAGGAAGTTCCATAAAATTGGAGCCACGAGTGAGAAAGACAGTTTTCTGTGATTATCAAGAAACAGTTGTCTAAAAGAGGGAACAGTCAGCAGGTGCTGCAGGGAAAAATGGAGCGTTCTTTGTGGGGAATATGAAACCAGCAGACTAAACAAGAAAGATGGTGGGCCAGAGGATTGAATTTGGAAAGAAAGAGTGTATTTAAAGGGGATATGATATGTGAAAGGAAGAATGTGTTCTGCTCTCAGAAGAGGAGTAATAGGATCAAATTTAGAATGGCGATAAAAAAAGACGACTGCAATGTTCTGCCCTAGCTGTAAACGCTAAAGTTGGTAATTTGGGAGACTCAGCAAAAATGCTGTATAATACTATAAAACTGGAAATATACTATATATTTTATAGTATTATACTAAAACTGTATAATACTATAAAACTGGAAATAAAACTCTCAGGCCTTGCACAGGAAGCAGATCTTCAGGCACCGGCACCACGCACAGGACATGCTGGTGCCGGTGCCGCTGCGGAGGCTACAGAAAAGTAAGAAGAGGATTTGGGTGGGTTGGGGGGACCTCAGGTCGCGGCGGGGGGGTGCCCGATGGCGGCAGGGGGGGGTGTCGGATCGCGGGGGGGAGGGTGCCGGTTCGCAGGGGGGGGAGCAGCGCTGCTGGCCTCGGGGTGGGGGGAAGGTGGGGGGTGGAAACATATCAAAGCAAGTTTCCCTTACTTCCTATGGGGAAACTTGCTTTGATATACGAGCATTTTGGATTACGAGCATGCTCCTGGAACGGATTATGCTCGTAATCCAAGGTACCACTGTATAGACATCTGACTCACGCCTAAGGAGGCTTCTAGGCAAGCCTACCGATGCCCAAGGCTGGCATGAGCTTGGTTTACACTGGAAATGGCCATAAGCATCCCTGTGCATCTCCGTAGGCACGAGACATATGCCTTAAATGTAGGCCTGTAAAATGCTGGTGATTCTCTAAAGGATGCCAGTGATGACTGACACACGATTGGTGGCCGCCATGATCGGCGTCCTTTAGAGAATCAGGCCCTCTGTGTGTATAAGTCAGTAGGCTAAAAAGTAGTTGAAAGCAGATCAATGACAATTATTAGTGCAATACTTCCAAGTGGTGGTAAATGAACCAGTTGGATGCACTTCCGAAGATCCAGCTTTTCTAGGAATTTTGATTATATATTAAGTGTGAATGATAAAAGTTTGCACAGTGGATTGTTGTTGTTCTTTACATGTGTAAAGGTGCTACCAAAAATAAAGTTGCCAATACAGTAGACCTTTATAAAACAGGCATCTTGTTTGAACTTCTAGTGTAAGCACCCTTTCATAGAATTCCTCCCACTGCCCCCCCCCCACACCTCCCTCCCCCCCTCCCCCCCCCCCCCCCACACACACACACACACACACAAGTCTGGGTGTTTGTTTCTGCTTCCTGGTACTTTAACTTAGGGGCATATATGGCTGGATTCAGTAAATGGCACTCAGGATTTGGTGCCACTATTCTATGAAGGAGTGCATAAGTGTGTTTTTGGACAGATCTGTCATTTCTACCCTGTTTTGGTAGCTTACAGAAGTAGTGCCTAACCTTTGGCACCATGTATAGAATTTTATTTATTTAATTTTCTATACCATTTTCCCAAGTGAGCTTAGAACGGTTTACATTAATTTATTCAGATACTCAAGCATTTTTCCTCATTGGTCTTGATGGGCTCACAATCTATATAATGTACCTGTGACAATGGGGGATTAGGAGAATTGAACTCCTATAACTTTCTCACTGGTATTCAAGAAATAATTTACTTATGCCACAATTTCATTGAAAGTTTCATGTACATCAATTCTTATAATACTGGATAAGGGGAGAGCCTCAGAACCCTGTGCGTAATGATGTCAATTACTGCACTAGAAAGGGAAAATATCTTCACCGGCTCTTGACCACCCTCCTATCTACAGCAGACACAGTGAATGTTTCAAAATAGTGTCAGAAAAATCAAAACTACTTAGCTTGTAGGTAGTTTTGAAAAATCAAAACTACTTAGCTTGTAGGTAGTTTTGAAAAATCAAAACTACTTAGCTTGTAGGTAGAACCTACAAGCTAAGTAGTTTTGATTTGTCTGACACTATTTTGAAACATTCACTGTGTCTGCTGTAGGTAGGAGGGGGGTCAAGAGATATTTTCCCTTTCTAATGCAGCAGTTGACATCGTTACGCACAGGGTTCTGAGGCTCTCCCCTTATCCAGTATTATAAGAATTGATGTGCATGAAACTTTCAATGAAATTGTGGCATAAGTACCGTAAATTATTTCTTGAATACCAGTGAGACAATTATAGGAGTTGGATTTGATTTTCTTTCTCATTCCTGTATAGAAGATTTTTTGGATTAGGTGAATTGCCCAGGGTCACAAGGAGCAGCGGGGGTTTTGAACCCACAACCTCAGGGTGCTGAGACTATAGCTTTAATCACTGCACCACGGTTCATAGACAACGGCACGAAAGACAAAAGCGCGCGCCGACAATTGAGCGCAGCGCGGAGGCACGCGCCGCACAAAATTACAGTTTTTAGGGGCTCCGACGGGGGTTTTTGTTGGGGAACCCCCCCCAGTTTACTTAATAGACATCGCGCCAGCGTTAGGGGGGGCTTGGGGGTAATAACCCTCCACATTTTACTGTAAACTGAACTTTTTCCCTAAAAACAGGGAAAAAGTTAAGTTTTCAGTAAAATGTGGGGAGTTACAACTCCCCACACCCCCCACAACGCCCCCACAACACGGCGCGATGTCTATTAAGTAAAGTGGGGGGGTTCCCCCCCACAACCCCCGTCGGAGCCCTAAAAACAGTAATTTAGAGCGGCGCGCGCCTCCGCGCTGCGCTCAATTGTCTGGGCGCGCCTTTGTCGCGGCGCGCTTTTGACCTGACACCCTGCACCACACTCTCCTGATAATGCTTTTGCTTGCTTCTGCGCTTGAGTGAGCAAGCTGTTTCCAGGCGCTGTGCCTGAATTTAGCTCCAGGTAGATGAAGAACTTTAAATTTTCTATATCCCTCTGTATTTCTTTTAACCTTCCTCTGGATATACAGATTTCAAGTTTGAAAAAGAAATTCTATGTGATAATGCACTGTGAAATCCTAATCTTGTATTTCTTAAAACATTTGTATGATAAATGATTTCACAATATCATTTTTTAAGTGTTTTGTAGAAAGGCAGACCAATATGCACACTTGTTCAGTTGTGCCTCACTCATTAGTATGTAGTTATAGGTCACTGAGCTCATCTTCTATTCTGCAAGAAAAACAGAAAATACCAACCCATCAGATCAAATTTGATTTATGTACAGGAAGGGGAAAAACACCATGGGCCCAGTTGAAACATTTTACAGTGGCTATGTCTAAGGCACACATCAGGAACTATTCATAAGAAAATGACAAATTATTCAATCAAATATCTCCAGATTTCTCAAATCTGATATTTTGTACCTTGGAAAAGGGACATAGAATGGTAAATCAGGTCAGATTTACAACAGACTTCACTAGCTAAAGTTCTTCCATTTTTTTTCTTTTTCTATTTAATTTTGCAATCAATGAACATCAAAGTGAGATCTTTGAACAGGAAATGAGCTTACAATAATAGAATAACAATAAAGAAAAAAATATTTATTTAAAAATGCATACACCATATATTAACTATACAGTTTACAAAGATTACAATCATGACAGGTTAAAGGCCACATCCAGACACAATTGCAAAAAGTTCTCATAAAAAAAGAAGAAAAAAAGAAAAGAACTAACACAGGAATGTGCTAACAAACAATTGAGTTTTTGGCATTTTCTTAAAATTCATCCCTCCGGCACAGTATCACAGAATTCCAGGCAACGCATTCTAAAGCTTGGCACCTGCCACAGACAGCATCGCTGCACCAATCCTAACATGAGAGATTGACATCTTGCTCTCTAAGCTCAGTTTCATACTATTTTCTGATCTCAAACACCTTCTAGGCCGATAAACTTCAAATCCAAGAATAAATCTTAAAGTCCCAATAAATCAGTCCACATTGGGGGGGGAGGGGCAAAAATCCAAAGAACTGATGATGCAGTATTCGCAAAGAATGTATACCACAGCATAAGCAAGATAGAAACATAGAAACATAGAAGATGACGGCAGAAAAGGGCTACAGCCCATCAAGTCTGCCCACTCTGCTTACCCACCCCCTGTCTATGCCCTAATGACCCAATTTCCTTATCTTGACCCTCGTAGGGATCCCACATGGGTATCCCATTTATTCTTAAAGTCTGGCACGCTGTCTGCCTCGATCACCTGCACTGGAAGCTTGTTCCAATGATCAACCACTCTCTCTGTGAAGAAATACTTTCTGGTGTCGCCATGAAATTTTACACCAAGCTCAGTCGAGATCATTTTAAGTCTTCTATTTAACAATTCCCTTTCCCTCCAAAATACAATGTAGCTGGGATGTTCCTAAAATAGATAGGAAAACTACTCCTGAAAGACTAGATATTTCCATAAATAGCATCCCCATGTTTAAAGCATGGTCTGCAATTCCAATGGCGTATTTCAATATGATTCTTTTCAGGGTGGTAAACATGTGCAGCACATGCTGTAGTTCTTCTTAAAGTGTCTGCTCTAGGCTTGACTTGAAACCATGATGGAATACAGAAGAGTAACTCTAAGGATGGAAATAGGACGTGAGTGCTGGAAACATCTGTAAACATATGGTTCACCATTATATCTCCAGTTTTATAGTATTTTATAGCACTTTTCCTGAGTGGAAGTTTAATCATCTTTATTTCATTTTTAAACAACATTTCAGGTTGTCCATCTCAAGAGTCAGGAGGGATGTGTGTGCCTCTGAAATGACATGGGAAATGGCACGGTTTATGCCATGTTGCGGACAGTGCACAGTATTGCTTAATAAATGCATAATTGAAGAACAGCAGAGAATGACACAGGGACAGAATTTATACCTGTCTCCATCCCCGTGTCATTCTTTAAGGAAAGAGGGAAGAATCAGAGTTTGAATGTGCACAACCATTGACTTTCATGCCTTGCATTGAAGAATGCTGGTGTAGAAGGACTGAGGGTGAGACAGACCATCTCTGGTATTCAGAGCAGATATTGTGATGTCATAATGCCTAATTCCACCAATGCCTAAGAGCCAACCTCATCAGTGATGTCACAACGGGTTCAGTATCCTATACTTGGCTCACATAAGAATCAGAGTATGAATGCGCACAGCCACTGACCCTCAAGCCTTGCATTGAAGAATGCTGGGGTAGAAGGACTGAGGTGGAGATAGACACTAAAGAATGACACGGGATGGTTTCCCGTGGTTATCCATGAGGACAGGGACAAATTCTGTCCCTGTGTCATTTTCTATGAGCAATAGTGCACATTATTGATGACATTGGGAGGAATTCTATAAATCACGCTATAAAATGGGATCAGAAACAATCAGCGCTAAGTACTATTCTGTAAAACCCACATGTCTTTTTTAGAATCGTACTTAGTGCTGATTCCCACTCTGAAATTTTGGGTACCAGACTTATATCTGCTGGAACCTGGAATAAATGCTGGTGCCCAAGCTGAGCATGCTGACCCATAGTCTATAAATACACGCACAACGTTTTGAAACATCCTGATATGCCCATTCCCATGCCCCTCCTGTGGCCATGTCCCCTTTTCAGATATACGCTGTGGGACTTAGGCACCCTTCCTCAATGAATATCATGCAGTCAGATGCATGCATTAATTCTGAGTGCCAATTAACTTCAATAATTGGTTGTTAGCACCCAATTATTGATGGTTTTGAACTCATTATTCAATTAATTTGTGTGAGCATCTCGGAAGCACACACAAATTTTGGTGTGCAAATCTGGGCACCATACATGGAATCCAGAAACAACATTAAAACATGCTATTCTCGATACACTAAGTTTGAAAAATTTTTTTTTTTTTAAATAAGATTTTATTTTCTCCATAGCATGGCTCAACTTGACAATCGCCAAAAGAACTTTTCTCTACTCTAAAGTCTTACTCTTAAATCTTGAGTCCTTTGGTGATCTGCAAACCACAGCTCTCCCATAGGCTCAATAAGATGATGAAAAGGTTAGAGGTCAGCTGGGTATAAAGCATACAAATGCATGTTTTAAACTGTGGAGAAATAGGTTTTTAATATCAATGTTAGTTCTTGCAAGGGCATATACCTTGCATAAAGAAAATAACATGAACATAATACACTCATATAAGGGCACATCAACTTGTCCAGCTTTATATCTGACAAAGATTAAAAGCCCTATTAAATGCTACAAATTTCATAGCCCCAAAAATACCATAAAGGAAAGCTCCTTAAAATTTGTAGTACTGTGATCTGTACTGCACCTCTGGGGGATGCATCATCTAGAGCAGTGGTTCTCAACCCTGTCCTAGGGGACCCCCAGCCAGTTGGGTTTTCAAGATATCCCTAATGAATATGCATGAGAGAGATCTGCATATAATGGAGGGGACAGGCATGCAAATATGTCTTATACATATTCATTAGGGATATCTTGAAAGCCCAACTGGTTGGGGGGTCCCCTAGGACAGGGTTGAGAACCACTGATCTAGAGACATAATAGTCTATAGATTCCAAGGCCAAGGTTAAGGGTGCATCCTACAGTTTGAAAATCAGGAACCTCCATCTATCAACAGTTGGAAGTATTCTCATATTTTTGGATGTCAAAATAATAGCCCAAAATATAATGTATAAACAAACATATTTTATAAGTTATTTACTACCATTTTAGAATTTGGGGAAGTTTTTATTAATTTTTGGGGAAATGATGCTAAAAGAAAGCCCTGGCTCCATCCCTGTGCAATTGCTGGCCTTGGAAATGCCATTCATGCCTCAAGAGACTGACTGTCTTATACTAGAGGATAACCTTAGAACAAAAGCCTTCTTTGTATGGAATGTCTATGCTCTAGGGATCTTGTGGTTCAAAGGACTGCATATGTTCATTTGCACTAAAATGACAGCTACCCAACAAAGATATTTGTTTCTGCTGTTAGTTTTCAGTGTTGCCACATGGGAATTCTTCTGAGACCTCCAGTGATATGTACCAGCCTTTAAAGTTTGAACCTTGGCTCACATCCATAGTGTAGCAACAATGTATGGCACTTGTCAGGAACAGGTTTCACTGAAGCTCCAACAGCCAGGGTCAGGATTTGTCCCAGAAACTCCAATCAGTCTGAAAGTCTCCTCTATAATATCCAATAATAGTTTTTAAAAAAAACCATCCCTCTCTCCACAAAAAGAAGGGACTCTACAAACAAGGTTTCTGAGCTAGAAGGTCCTCTTTACCAGTCCCTTTTTCATTCAGGGTGAATTTAATAAGAAAATATATACAGAGTTCTGCTACAGGAAGGAACAGTGCCAGAGTAACCTTTCATCACCCAATGCTCATTGCAGTTTTCAAATCCACCATTAAAGTGTCAAAAGTTCCCTGGGTACTCCTTTTATTTCCCAGAGAATGATTATGCAAATGAGAAAATTAGTCAATGTAGCAGTTCAAAAAAAAAGTCTGAAAACTCCTCAGCTCCAGACAAACTCTATTTTAAATAATTTCTTATTGGCAATGTCCCCAAGACAAACTGCCCAGCTTGGCAAGTCAGTTAGGGCCTCTCCCTCTTCCCTTTCACCTTTAATATGCCAAAGTTTTAAGAAAAAAAGCTGCCCTATGGAGGCCCTAATAAAGCTTAAGGCATTTTGCTCTTGTCATTTGAAAACATACAAAGAAAACAGCTTTACTTAGCTCAAGTCCACTTCTTCAGCTCCTGGATTCAGTTGCTCCATACCCCCTTTCACAACCTCAGGCCTTCAGGCCCATATACTCAAAACTCAGCATGGCCTTTAATGATCGACACTAAACCAATTTTAACCTTTTAGCATCAAAGTATTTCAGCTATCGATGTCCAAAATAGCTAATTGCGGACTTTTCTATGGTTTGTAGCAGCCTCCGATAATTGTATATAAATAGATTACAATGAGCTCATTAATATTAAAATGAGCACTCTGATCAATACCCAGATAATGCACAAAATGAAGTGATGGTTTTTAACGCTCCAAAATCTCCAACAGGTCTGGAAGTACTAGTGTTATAAAAGCTTGCTTTTTATTTTTATAATGGGCATAGATGTTACCTTGGAGAAGAAACGGGAAAGCTCTACTCCAATAGAGAGTAGAACCAGAAGCAAGTGGATTGAACTTAACAAATTTTCTGGAAAGTTCTCTTGAAGTAATAAATGAGAGGACTACTCTTATTGTTTCATTTGCCTTAGAGTTTGACAGGGATCTGATTTTTCAAACTTATTTCTGATATATGAATGAAACGTTTTTGGGCTCAATAATTCACATATTTCCTGATATATCTCATGAGATGCAGAAGAGAAGAAAAGACTTTTTGGTTTATAGACCTAGAGTTATCGCTCTGGGTGCTTCCTTTGTATTAAAATTTCCTGCTCTTACTTCGTTAACATGAATGGCACCTCATCCTCCCCTTGGAAACCGATTTGCCGAGTTCCTCAGGGTTCACCTCTATCCCCGATTCTTTTCAATGTTTATATGTCCTCCCTGAAACTCCTCCAACTATCCCCCTTGGAGACACTTTACACCTACGCCGACGACATCCTTGTCCTCCTCGAGACTGACTCTAACCTCACCAACCTCTCTGATAACATCTCTTCTTGTATAACGAATCTCCAATCCTGGGCTCACACCGTTCAAATGAAACTAAACGAGACCATAACAAAACTACTTTGGCTCGGCCCAAAATTAGATCAGATACCTACCCTCATCCCACTATCCTCTGGCACCAAACTGCAGCTTGAGAACTCAAGCAAAGTTCTGGGAATCATCATTGACTCTACACTGTCTTTCAACGATCACCTCAACTCCCTGGTAAAAAAAAATGCTTTTTCAATCTTCACATGTTAAGGAAAGTAAGATCCTGCTTCCACCAACAACACTTCGCTGTCCTCGTTCAATCCATTATTCTATCCAGACTGGATTACTGCAACTCCATCTACTTAAGCCTAACAAAGAAAAGTCTTCTCAGACTTCAGCGGATTCAGAACACCGTGGCTAAACTAATCTTTGCAAAAAAGCAAATTCGACCACGTCTCCCCGCTTCTGTCTAAGCTTCACTGGCTCCCAGTCATCCTCAGGGTTCACTACAAATGTGCCTGTCTAGCCTTCAAATCTCTACACGGCATTCTTCCTCCCCTTTTTCCATTATCTTGGCTCTCCCCGAATCCTAACTCTACCAGATCCATTCAAAAATTCAAACTATCCTTCCCCTCTTTAAAAGGCATATCCCATACAGGAAAACTTGGGACATCCCTCCTCTTCAGGATCACCGAGCTGTGGAACAGCTTTACTGCCCCTCTTCGGAGTTCGACCTCCCTCCAACGCTTCCGAAAACATTTGAAAACTTGGCTTTTCTCTAAAATGTAACTACTCCCTCCCTCTCCATTATACTAAGTTCCCTCTTTCTTTCTTTTTTTACTAAGCCCTTCTTCTTTCCATTGGAGTTCCTTTCTATATTAATTCCTGTAAACCGTGTCGAGCTCCACTTCTGTGGAGATGATGCGGTATACAAACTTAAGGTTTAGTTTAGTTTAGTTTAGTTGCTAAGTGCTGTATCTCATTAGAAGGAAAATATTTTCTATTTTTTGAACCCAAACAGTTGTTACAATTTATTGTGGCCAAGGAAGGGGGGGAGGTAACCATAGGACCAACAGTGATTCCTACAGCTTAGCGAACTGGCAGCTGGATGTGGTTTATCTTACTTCTATTATGTCCTGATAAATGATTTTTGTAATTTCCTTTTTTTTTTATTTGCTTAGGTCTTGGATCATTGTGGACGAAATAATGAATGTTATGCTTTTCTTTCAATATTTCTTTGGATGGGGGATACCATCCATGTTTTTTTGTATTTTAATTCTAATCCATATTCAAATTGAAATGCTTGTTTAAAATGTTAAATTTGAATAAAAATTAAATTTAAAAAAAAATTAAATTTAAAATTTCAAGCCCTCCCCCAACAACAACAACAGTACCCCCCAATTTAAAAATAAATCAGCAGCACTTAACTCGCTGACCCACGATAGAAACCTCTGCAGCCATTTAGTAAAACCCAGCATAAATTAGTTGATGAGTTATCAACAATGAATCAATGGGCCTTAACAATCATTAATAGCACTTAATTGGCACTGATTTGGATTTGCATGTGCATCTGACTGCACACTATTCTTTAACACCCCGCGCCTAAACCTTCAAGTGCTTAATTGAAAAAGAGGCCTGGCCAGGAGAGGGGCAAAGGCATTCCAAAAAGTTGCATATGTTTTTATAGACTAGCACCATCTACATGCTGAACTATCCCCCCACCCCTTTTATAAAACCATAGCACAGTTTTTAGCAAGGCCGCAGCAGTAACAGCTCCGACGCTCATAGAATTCCTATGTGTGTCGGAGCTGTTACCACAATGGCTGGCACTAAAAAACGTGCTACGGTTTTGTAAAGGTGGGAAGGGGGGACTATGAGCTCCGCACCGGCATTTATAACATTTTGGCTGGTATAAATTCCGCACTCAATTTTAGGGGTGTGACTTGGCTCTATGTGCTATTCTGCTGTATAAAATGCACTCATCTTACAGCACCCTTTATAGAATAAGTTCCAAATTTCAAGTTTATCCAGTACCTGATATACCACCTATCGTTGAACATCTAAATGGTGTACAATAATTTAAATAGTGGGGGAGAGAAATGAGATACAGCTTGAAATTAAGAGAGGGACAAAGAAGGGGATGAAAAAGGAAATACAATTATTGATAGGAAAGAGAAGAGGGAATGAGCTGCAAGGGGAAGAAGTACCCATACAGGCCATTTGCATGATTTTTGAGCACCATTTACTGAATCAAGCCCTTAAAACACACAAAAATGTTACTTTCAAAAAATGGTAAAAGTATCTGTACTAAGGGCCAGATTCACCAACCTGCCCAATTGTGCCCGATCCGGGCAGGTCCGACGAATTCAGCAAACTAAAATATGCAGATGGGGGGCGATTGGAGGAACGCCTCCATCTACCAGCATGGATCGCTTTTCTGCAATCTCCATGCATGCGCAGACTATCTGCAGATGGTCTGCGCATGCCCGTCGGAGCCACGATCTTGTTTTTAAAAAACTTTTACTTTTGTTATTAGTTTTTAGCCCTGCGAGCCTGTGGTTTTAACCCACTTTAAACCTGTGGGTTAAAACCATGGGCTCGCAGAGTGGGGAAGGGCAGGAGAGATTCAGGGAAGAAGGGCAGGAGAAAAACGGGGCGAGCAGGCAAACAGCAGGGCTTCCAGAGTCAGAAAGACATTTTCGTCTGGTCCCCAGCAGCCGCTTCTTCAGTTGTGAAACGCATCCCTGCCTACTTTGCATGTGTTTCACCTCATTTGCATGCATGGATTCAAAGCGGATTGCAGGAGAGGTTAGTGAATGGGGCACGAGGGAAATCTGGTCGCAAACCGATCGGTACACAATCGGTTTGCTTTGTGAATCTAGCCCTAACTGTAGAAGTGACAGCTTGCTGTAACACATCATGTGCTAACACAATGTATAGGCAATGGGCCATTCCATATCTAGTGGTCCAGAACTCCCCACTCAACCAATTTTTTTCAGGGGATACGTTAGGACCTCTAAGATATCCAGAGTAGTGGGGCATGATCTCAACCAGGTCCAGAGTTAGGGGTCCCTTTATTTGGACCACTTTTTTTTATATCTACGGAAGATGTCAAGTGTGGAACCTCCTTGAAATTGGACCAGTTGACATGCCCGTTTCCTGCCTCCTTACAGGCCACACTGATAGAACATAAATCAGTGTGAGCTATCATGCCCAGTGGCATAGCAAGGGTGAGTGGTGCCCCTCTCCCACCCTCTTCTCCAAGCCCCTGCCACATGTGCTCACTCCGTCCCCGTAACTTTTCAACTTCGGCGTGAGCAGCCATGAATTTATTGCCCGTGTTGGCTTCGGCACTCTCTCTCTGACATCACTTTTTAGGCGCAGGTCCTGGAAGTGACGTCAGAGAGAGCACCGAAGCTGACGCAGGCAGCAAGTTGACGACTGCTTGCGCCAAAGTTAAAAAAGCACGGGGGAAGGAAAGGGGTGTGTGTGTGGCAGGGGGAGGAGTGGGAGGGGCAGAAAGAAGGAGGGGTGCTGGCGCCCCAAGCAAGATGGCGCCCGGGGCAGTCCGCCCCCTTCACCCCCCCCTTATTACACCACTGGTCATGCCCAAACTGTAAGTTACCTTGCTTGTGTGTTAACAGCGCCTGCTCATTCACATACTAACCCCCCCAATTCTTTATATAGTGCCTTGCGCTGAGCATATAAATTGGTACAGACAGCTGATTTGCAAACACAACTTAATTGTTTAACAAGCTTAATCGGCACTGATAATTGGCAATTAACACCTCATAATTGATGCTAATTGGCACAAATTAAAAGTTGCACACACAACTTGGGGCAGGATTCACTACAGTCCCGAAATCTATCCGATTCGTGTCCTATCCGTTTCCGAGTCATTGTAGCTGATCGATTCAATAAAGCTTGTCCATGCAAATGATCCAATTCTAAACACGCCGCTATTAGCGCTGAAACATCGATCGACGCACGTGCACACTGTATCCTTGTTGGTTTTGAAGCTCATAACGCATGCGCTAGCTCTTTAGGACTTCACTGCGTAGTAATGGGGCGTGGGGGAGGGATAGCTGGCCCATAAAAGTTTTATTTGATTTTGGATTTTTTTTACTTGGCATTGATATTTGAAATGTACAATGTGCAAGGAGAGCATGGGGTTAATCTGCAATTTTCTCGCAATGCGCATTACAAATCCGAGATTCACTCCCGTGCTCGCTATGCGCATTCCAAAAAAAGAAATAAAAATTATTTCTAACGCTTATGTACATGAAGGTTTACATATATTTAAAAGTTTCGATATATTTAGGATTTTTGGAGGGGTAGATATATATTTTTTTATGGGGTTCTTAACATGCACGCATCAGTTGCTAGGCAGAAATAGTGGGCGAGGATGTAAACGACTGGTCCTCAGCAGTCGTAACTCTTTGGAATGGAAAGGCCAGTCGGTTTGGACGAAATGGTTTCATGAATTGACTCGTTAAGAAATTTACATGCCTTTTTACTCATTTGCATGCGCAGATCGGATCGGGTGCGGATGAGGTCTGGAAGAAGGTTAGTGAATCGAGCCGGAGTTGGAAACTGAGCACAAAACGAGCGGTACACGATCGGTTTGTTTAGTGAATCTAGCCCTTGGTAGGCATATTCTATAGTACATAAACCTGAAAAGGGGTCCTGGCAGGCAAGGAACAAGGGTGGATCGCGGACGTTCCTAGGATTTATTTGCACTGTTATAAGATTTGCCCAAATGCATGCATAAGTTAGGAGTAGGCATTTAGGCCTGGTTTTTCGTGGCCTAAATGGATGCATCTAAAAGGTATGACATGTAGTAGTAGTGTTAAGCATGATTCTATAAGGTGCATGTAACTTTTATAGAATTGTGTTAAGAATCGTTCTAGTCTCTGATTTGGGGGGGTGAGGGGCACCATAAATAGAATCAGGCCCTAACTGCTTATCTCACTTTAGTAAAGCAACCCCTTAATTTCATAATTGCGGCTGTGATGTTTGAAAACTGTTCTCTCACCTAAATCTAATATTGCTTTAGAAATAGTGGGAACTAATGATTTTCTTGGGAACATTAGTGATTTTCTTTTTCCAACATAACTCTTTTATTTCTAATTGATTAGTCTTGCTGCTTGCGGCTTGCGGCTTGGAGTGTTCCACTTTGCTCATACTTACTTTTCCCTGTAGTGTACAACACTCAGATACAATGGAGAGAGAAGTTGCACAGGGAACAAAGACTCTAATTTTACCCCCCTTTCCCCCCCAAATACAAAATAAATGTGAACAGTAACAGATGTTTTGGTGTCCTAAGCACTCATTCAGACAAAAATTCAATGAAAGGCCAGAGCTCATGGCCTTTAATGTAAACCAGATTTCATATACATCAGTAAGTGACAGTTTATCATTAACGTGGCATATTTTAAAACTGATCTAGAGATTACCACACACAAAGGGAGGAAAAAAGCTTCAGAAGTCCATCATTTTTGTGAAGTTATATTTTACATACTAGTTGTTTAACCCATTACATTAACGGGTGCTAGCAGCCCTTCTCCCTTACTTTTACCTCCTCCCTGTCCAGCAGCACCCCTACCCATTCCCTGCTCCCCCTATATAGCAGTAGCCCTTCTCCTTTTATCTCCCCCTGTTCAGCATCACCCCATTTCCAGCTCCCCATATCCAGCAGTAGCTCTTCTCCTTTGCAGGAGCCCTTCTCCCTTCCTTTTACCTCCCCCCCCCTAGCAGCACCTCTTCCCTGCTTCCCCTATCCAGCAGTAGGCCTCCCTTCCTGTTACATCCCCCCCCCCCCATCCAGAATCACCTCTTCCCTGTTCCTCCTGTACTGCAGCACCCCCTTACCTGCTCCCCCTGTCCAGTCCGGTGATCTCCAGCCATCAGGCTGGCTCCTGCAGGGAGTCTAGTTCCTGTCCGGTCCCCGCCAGGCGTGCGAGCCTGCTCCGCCCCCTCCCGACCTGCCGGGAGTATTTGAATTAGACCCGATGGTTCCTGTTGAGGGAAGCACTCCTCACCGGACTCAGCGGTGAACTCCAGCCATCGAGCCGACATCCGCCTTGGTTTTTGTTTTTTTTTTAGTTGAAAGACGCGGCGGTGGCTCCTCTCATGATCCCCGCCTGCGTCGGAAGTCCGACGCAGGCGAGGATCGTGAGAGTAGCCACCGCCGCGTCTTTCAAAGAATCGTAAGCCGCGCATGCGCACTTCCTATGTGTCGCTACAGCTCACGGAAAACCGGCACACACTTAGGAAGTGCGCATGCGCGGCTTACCATTTTATTATATTAGATACTGCTAATGTATATCAGTACATATTTTGAATATTTTGAATGTTATGAATGGAGGGTTTTTTTGCCCATGAATGATTGCTAGCCTTGATATATGATGAGATATAATCGATTCTGGAAGAGATCAAACCAGCTATGTCACTCGAAGCCCAAATGATGGCATTATGACTGTCATATTTTGGTCACACTATCAGAAGAGAGAGATCACTGGAGAGCCACATCATGTTTGGGAAGATCAAAGGAACCAGGTGAAGAGGGCGTCCTGCAATCAGATGACTGGACACGTTGACAACAACCATGGGGATGACACTGGAGGACCTTTTCAGACTAGCACAAAACCGATTTCTTTTTCGATCTGCAATTCATCAAGTCGCTAGGACTCGAGCACAAGTCGATGGCACCTAACAACAACATATGTAAAATAGAACTGCACAAAGATGATGGACTTCTGAGACTTTTTTCCTCCATTTTGTGTATGGCAATCTCTAAATCTCTATTTTGTTGTGTTTGCTTATTGCATTGTTGACATCCCTCTATTTTTGGATCGCATTTTATATTTTAAAACTGTCCAGAATACTCGTATAATTTTTAAAAACAAATAACGGTAACATCACATTGCGAGTGTTCAACTCTATCTCATGGGAAATGTAGCAGTCTTACCATACCACTTCTCTCCTATAATTTATAGCATTCAGAGGATAATTTATTATTATTAAAATTAAGTATTACTAAAGAATTATAAGCTATAATAATGTAATATAATTGAAGTGTGTGGACAAAATAAATAGCTTTTTCTTGAATGCATAAACATGTAAAAACAAGATGAAAGTATCCTGTTGGTTTCGTTGAATCGAAATGTGTGTGCGTAGTTAAGGCTGGTCCTGTGGAACTTCTAAATACTTTAATCTGCCATCTGTGAATCTTGTAATTTGTTTATACTGTTAGATTGCCAGTTAAAGACATTTTGTTGTTTTGCCTCTCCTTTTGTGGGATATTTCAAATTATCTGTACTTTTGATCTGATTTATGAAGCTCTTAGATGCCCTCTGAAATATCTCCCTCTTCTAATGAAGTTCTTTCTTTTAAAACACAATATGGTTCTCTGATATTTCCCAGACCTTTTCAAGTCACATGACAAAGAAAACGTTGTATTAAACTGGAACATGCCTTCACACTGCTGTCTGATTCTCTGTTCATGCATTCTGCATGTCTCTAGTGAGCTGTCCCTATGCAGTTTTGAAAGTCCTCAAATAACATATTCTGGTACTTTGTGTAAACAAACACACATTTAGCTATGGCTTAAGTTTTGGCAGCCAAAGGCAGTCTTTTTTAATCACTGAACAGTTTTTTTATTTTATTCCTTGGTGTGAATGTCTGCACTAGAAAATCAGTGCACTTTCATATTCAATGCATGAGCTTGAGGAATCAGTCTTAAAGGTCTATATCAGGGGTGCCCACACTTTTTGGGTTTGCGAGCTACTTTTAAAATGACCAAGTCAAAATGATCTACCAACAATAAATTTTTTCAAAAAACACAAAGCACACTGAAAGGCAGAGAAAATGTTAATTATCATTCATATTCCGGGGGGGTGTTTCAAAGAGGTCAAGGCAGATGACTCTATGCAATGTCACCTCAGTAACAGCCATACAAAAATAGACAAATATACCCCCTCCCTTTTAATTAAACCGCGATAGCAGTTTTTAGCGCAGGGAGCTGCCCTGAATCCCCCGTGCTGCTCTTGATGCTCATAGGCTCCCTGCGCTAAAAACCGCTATTGCGGTTTAGTAAAAGGGAGCCATAGTGCAAAATATAGACAGCAGAAATAAATTCTCAAAACGGACACATTTTGATCACTAAATTGAAAATAAAATAATTTTTCCAACCTTTGTTGTCTGGTGATTTCATGAGTCTCAGGTTGCACTTTCTTCTGACTGTGCATCCAATATTTCTTCCCTTCTTTCAGCCTCCTGTATGCTTTCTCTCCTCCAGACCTCATTCTCTCCCCCAACTTGTTCTTTCTTTCTCCCTGTCCCCTTTTTTATTTCTGTCTCCCTGCCTATCTTTCTTTCTCTCTCTCAATGCCCACTTTCTTTCTGTCTCCCTGTTCCTCCTTTCTTTCTGTTTCTCTTCTTTCTTTGTCTCCCTGCCCCCCTTCTTTCTGTCTACCTGCCTGTCCCCTTTCTTTCTCCCTGCCCAACCCGACCCATGTGCCTCAGGCCACGCCCCAAGGAGGGGCATAAGGCTCCAGAGACTATTCTGATTGGCCCAGGCGCCTTAGGCCCCACCTGTGGGCGGGCCTTTGGGACGGCTGGGCCAATTGGGCCCCATTCTGCCGGTGGCTGCCTGCCGGACAGGCAGGTTTGGCTCCCATCTGTCCGGCCAACTTAAAAAAAGGTACGGGGAAGGGGGGTGGGGGTGGGGGGGGTCATGGGATCGGCCGGGGGGGTCGCGGGTCAGCTGCGGGGGTGATCGGGGGTTCTGGGGGGGCAATCATTGGGGGGAGGGGGGTTCCGTTGAGGGCAGGAGGGCCTGGGATCCCTCCTGCCCGTATTGTAGTGGGGGTGGGGGTAGGGGGTCGCCGGAGCCAGGAGGGTTTGGGCTCCCTCCTGGCCCATTCATGTAGCAGCGGGGGGATCACCGGGGCCAGGAGGGTTTGGGCTACCTCCTGGCCCATTCATGTAGTGGCGGAGGGGTCGCCGGGGCCAGGAGGGCTTGGGCTCCCTCCTGGCCCAAATGAGTCGCGGAGGGGGTGTCGCCAGGGCCAGGAGAGCTTGGGCTCTCTCCTGGCCCGATGTTAATCATGAGGGGGGTGATGGATCGCGGCAGGAGAGATGCCTTATCTCCCCTATCGCGATGCCATCACTCCTCTACTGGAACTGCCGCGACCCGCGGCAGGAGAGATAGGGCATCTCTCCTGCCACGGGTCACGGCAGTTCGGGTAGAGGAGTGCTGGCATCGCGGTAGGGAAGATGAGACATCTCTCCTGCCACGATGCTTGCGGTGGGTAAGTTGCCGGGCCGCTGAACTGATGGCGCCAGCGGCCATCAGCTCAGCGGCCCCTTTTTCGGCACTTAGACCTGGTTTGACTATGTCTAAGTCAAAAAGGTCTAAGTACCGACTAGGCAACCTGTTAATGTTTTAGTTATACCTGTTGTACGCCTAGGTGTAGGTCGGCCCACCTCCCGCCCACTGCCCGCCCTTACCCCTCCTCTAAATACACCTCTTTTCTCTCTGTGCATTTAGTGGCAGGGGAAAGGCCTAAGCTGTTTTTAGATACGTCTAAAAACCAGCTTTGGTAATGGGTACTTGGACGATTAGGCTTTTTGATCGTCCGAGTAGCCATTTAGGACACTTTTTAGATGTGTTTTTTTTTTATTATTACCCCCTTAGAATCAGAAAATAATAGTAAATATTGAAGAACTAGTACTTGGCAGACTTGCACGGTCTGTGTCTGTATATGGCCATTTGGTGGAGGATGGGCTGGGGAGGGCTTCAATGGCTGGGAGGGTGTAGATGGCCTGGAGTGAGCTTTGATGGACACTTCAGTAGTTGGAACCTAAAAACAGTACTGGGCAGAGCTTTGGATTCTTGCCCAGAAATAGCTAAGAAGAAGGGGGGGAAAAACCCAACAACAAATTTTTAGATTAAATCAGGTTGGGCAGACTTGATGGGCCGTTCGGGTCTTTATCTGCCATCATCTACTATGTTACTATGTTACTACAAAATATATGTCAGTAAGTGCTCACATTCTGATCTTTGTCGATGGCTGTGTGCTAATGGCAAAATTAACACATGTGCAGTAAAAATAGCCTGTGTGCGGGAAAGACCCGTGTAAGGGTGCGCTAAGGCCACTTTTTACCACAGCATAGTTTTCAGTAATGGTTTACTGTACTTTGGCAGAAACAATAGAAGTACTCTTCCTCCCTCTTATGGACATCAGGGGAAATTACACCAATATGAAAAAAAAACCTTCAAAAGCTTTGCTTCAGATCTACCCTAGTTGGAGAAAAGTTTGGTAACAGACTCCAAACTTTGCCTAATGGGCAGTGAAATCATTGAAAAAGGACCTATCCCAATCCCAGGAGGTGTAGACACTGCTATCTACCACAGGGTCTGGAGGACACGTTACTCCATTCTGCCTCTGAGAATAGAACTGTTTTATGGAGGGAGAGGAAGGTTCACGCTTTTCATTGCAAATAATGGTGCAAAATATGGTAACTCTACCCATAAGCTTATAGGGTTACCTTAGGTCTCCAGAAAAAAGAGGATAGATTCAGATATCCAGGTTTTACTTCCACAGAAAGCAGTGGAAGTAAAGAAGACAGACAACCACATCTGGGTTTTACTTCCATTGAAAGCAATGGAAGTAAAATCCAGATGTCTCAATCCATCCTCCTTTTTCTGGAGCCATATGGTAACCCTATGCTTTGGGGTAGAGTTACCATATTTTGCGTGGAAAAATCCTGGATGCATGGCTATGCCCTGTTCTGCCCCCAGCCCTGACTTGTTCTATCCCAGCCCCGCCCCCCAGAAAGTTTCATCTTTTCATTCCTGATCTCCAGGCCACATCCAAGGGCCTCCAAGCATGCTCAGACACATGTGATATCATCTGTTCATGCTCAGAGCCACCCCCCTCACCCCCCAGACGCGACCAGAGATTTCCAAAACATGGAGCATCCGGCCGGCCACTGGGACAGTCTTCTAAAATGAGGACATGTCTGGGTTTTCCCGGACATCTGGTAACCCTATTTATGAGGGGGTTTGTGCAGCTGTTAGGATCCATTATTTTTTCATTGACTACAGTTGCTTTTTACTGCCCCTCCAGAAGCTGCTACACTAGGGAGTTACCCTGCTTGCTTAGTGGTTAAACCAGTCCTGATGCCAGGGGCAATTGCTCATTCTAAATCAGGGGTGTCAAAGTCCCTCCTCGAGGGCCACAATCCAGTCGGGTTTTCAGGATTTCCCCAATGAATATGCATGAGATATATTAGCAAACAATGAAAGCAGTGCATGCAAATAGATCTCATGCATATTTATTGGGGAAATCCTGAAAACCCAATTGGATTCCGGCCCTTGAGGAGGGACTTTGACACCCCTGTTCTAAATCATTACACACAAGGAATAACTTTCAAATAGGGCTGCTAGAAGTAGAATGGTACTGTAGGGCAGGAGGGGAGGGATTTACTGATGCAGCTGTGCAAGGTTGTTCAGCCTGTTTGCTATCAGACTCTGCTAACAGTATTAAAAAAAAATATTATCAGAAATGTCAAGTTACCCATTTCCATGCTTGAAACTTTTGGCCAGTCCTGGTTTTGAACTTACATTCCAAAGCAGTGTGCGATTTGTAGTGCCTGATCCTGTCCGTTGAAATCAGGGCTGCAAGTCCCATAATGCAACAGGTTGGGTGGTTAGAAATCCAGGATTGGCCCAAAATCTCCAAAGTGGAATCTCTGTATTACTATTTTCCTTCCAACAGAATATAAATACAAAGTTATTGCAACTTTTTAGCATTTTGACTACATATTGGAAGATTTACCCAACTTTATGTATTTTTGCTTTATTCGTTGTTGTCTGGACTGCTTTCACACTCTATGAGAGGAATAAGCACTGCCGCTTCATCAATAAAGACTGACCTAAACACAAACACAACTTGCAAAATGATATCATATTTCTGCTTTCTCAGTTTCTTTGTAAGTACTTTTGATAGTGTTACCATATAGCTCCAGAAAAACGAGGACAGATTGAGACATCCGGGCTTTACTTTCATTGAAATTAATGGAAGTAAAACCCGGTTGTCTCAACTTATCCTTTTTCTGGAGCCATATGGTAACACTAAACAGGCTAAATCATGAGTTCTTCTTGTGTGCACTGTACTTAAGATAGGCAAATCTCTCAGTGATGTAAGTGAAGTTACACCATTAGTTAGACATGAATAGCAGTAGTCAATGAAAGCAATTTCTCAGAAAGCAATGAAAGAGCAGTTCAGTCTTAATCCTAGACAAAATAGAATGAATTGATGGACTGCTGCCCTCTAGTGGTAGAATGGTATGCACACAGAGTAGAAGATCCAGATATCTAATATAATAAATCCTTAAGCGCGCATGCGCACTCCTACCTGCGTGCTCCCGTTTTCCTTGAGCTGTAGGGACCCGCAGGTAGGAGTGCGCATGCACACTGCTGCTCTTGCAGTCTGAACTTAAGGATGTGAACTGGCCAGGGCGATGTCAGCTGGGGCCAGAACGGACTTTAATTGCTGCTTCCCAGGCTTCTCCTCCTGCTCCGGCTGGGCCCACGTAAAAAAAAAAACAAAAAAAAAAACCCAGAGCTCGCTTCGGGTCCGGCAAGGGCTGCGGGTCCTGAAACCTTCCGATTCAAGCAGCGTCTGCAGCACTCTACACACGCTGCTTCAGGGCCTTCTACTAAAGGCCCCAAAGCAGCATGTGTAGAGTGCTGCAGACGCTGCTGGAATCGGAAGGTTAGTCGGGGCCGCGGGAAGGGAAGGGGGGGTGGTAAGGGACTAAGGGAGCCGGCCAGACCGCGGGAAGGGAAAGGGGGGGTAGGGGAAACGCTGCTGCTACACAGGGAAGTGGTGTGGGGGGAGGGAAATGGAGGGGGAGGGAATCCTGCTGTGGCTGCTGCACAGGGAAGTGGTGGGAGAGAAATGCTGCTGCATAGGAGGCAGGGAGAGAGACAGATAGAAAGAAAAGAAGAAAGACACAGGGGCAGGGAGAGACACAGAAAGACAGACAGACAAAGGGGGCCAGGGAGAGAGACAGACAGCGGGAGGGAGAGAGAGACAGAAATAAAGACACACAGACATATATTCTAGCACCCGTTAATGTAACGGGCTAAAATACTAGTTAACATATAAATATGGCAGATAAAAGGCCAAATCGCCCATCCACAGCATCCAGTATTTCCTCCTCTTCCTAAGAGATCCTATATGCCTGGAGTAATTCTACACAACTGCACAATGCAAAATTTGCGCAGAATTTTCTTTCCCTGTAGAATTTTTGAGTTGCACACGTGGAATATAAAATCAACAAGGCTCCTTACCAGTTTTTGTTTTTCCCATTTGCTTTCTCTGCAGCGTCTTTTCTTTCATCCAGGGAATGGCTCTCAATTTGAGCCTTGTAGTCCTTGTAGTCTCTTGCTCTTCTACGAATGAAAAGAGAGCTCAGCCGGAGAAACTACTGGCCCCCGCATGGATGTGACTGTGAGAGTCCAGTGGAACCTGAATCTGAGTCACTCTGTGCACTAAAATGACATGCTACAGAGAGAGGAACGGAGATGAACTGGTGAGGAGTCTTGGAACTTTGATTTTGGATACCAGACCTGCCCCCATTCTGCCCCCAGCCCTACCCCATTCTGCCTTTAGCTCCATCCCATTCCACCCCCAGACCTGCTACCACACAAACCTTCCTGAGGTCGGGGCCTCTGCACATGCATGGACGTTGATGTAATGATGTCACATGTATGCACTCGTGCATGCGACACCATCATGTTGACGTCCAAGCATGCACAGAGGCCCCCCAAGCTCAGGGACTTCCAAAACCCAGACATATTGCTGGTTTGGGAATTCACTCCAGACAGTCCTCCAAAAAAGAGGACATGTCTGGGCTTTCCCAGATATCTGGTAACCCTATTTTCTTTTTTTTGGGAAGAAGGAAGGGTGAATAGGCACACAATGGTTATCTATCTGTCAGGTGGGGGAGGGGAGCTCAGCTAGCTTACTGTTTAAATGAAGGCAAATTGAATTGGTAAATGGAGAAAGCAGGAAGGCTATTTTATTGAGGAAGGGGAGGTAGGGCTGTCTAATTGGTTTGAGGACTGCAGATTAGTTGAGAGAGAGCTGACTGCATGACTGGCTGCCTTGTGTCTTCAGGAGTTTTTCCCCGGTCATCCCTTACAGTTAAGCATGAAGAGGGGGAGTGAGTGTGTTTTTGGGGAGGGTGTGGAGAAAGCATGGGGTGACAAACTGAGTGGTAAAATTTAATGAATTTACTGAAATTCTGGATAATAATTAGCAAAAATATTGTTGAAATTTAGAAAAATAAACTTCCAGAATTTATAATTTTATGTACAGAATTTTTAATGTTTTTTGTGCAAAATTTTGACATTTTTTGTGCAGAATTCCACCAAGAGTAAGATACAGAAATATAGAAACATGATGGCAGATAAAGGCCAAATGGCCCATCCAGTCTGCCCATCCACAGTAACCATTATCTCTTCCTCTCTCTAAGAGATCCCATTTGCCTAACCCAGGCTTTCTTGAATTCAGACACAGTCTCTGTCTCCACCACCTCTTCCGGGAGACTGTTTCACACATCTACCACCCTTTCTGTAAAAAAAAAGTATTCCCTTAGATTATGCCTGAGCCTATCACCTCTTAACTTCATCCTATGCTTTCTCATTCCAAAACTTCCTTTCAAATGAAAGAGACTTGACTCATGCACATTTATGCAACATGGGTATTTAAAAGTCTCTATCAAATTTCCCCTTTCCCGCCTTTCCTCCAAAGTATATATATTGTGATCTTTAAGTCTGTCTTCATACACATTATGATGAAGATCACACACCATTTTAGTAGTCTTCCCCTGGACAGACTCCATGCTGTTTATATATTTTTGAAAGTGCAGCCTCCAGAATTGTACACAATATTCTACATGAGGTCTCACCAGAGTCTTATACAGGGGCATCGATACCTCCTTTTTCCTACTGGCCATATTTCTTCCTATACACCCTCGCATCCTTCTAGCTTTCGCTGCCTCCTTTTCAACCTGTTTGGCCACCTTAAGATCATAACTTACAATCACACCCAAGTCCAGCTCTTCTGTCTTGCACATAAGTTCTTCACCCCCTAAACTGTACCCTTCCCTCGGGTTTTTGCAGCCCAAATGCATGACTTTGCATTTCTTAGCATTAAATTTTAGCTGCCAAATTTCAGACCATTCTTCAAGTTTCACTAGGTCTTTCTTCATGCTATTCACACCATCTGGGGTGTCTACTCTATCGCAAATTTTGGTATCATCCATAAAGAGGCAAATCTTACCTGACAGCCCTTCAGCAATATCGTTTATAAAAATGTTAAAAAGAACAGGACCAAGAACAGAACCTTGAGGCACACCACTGGTAACATTCCTTTCCTCAGAGTGAGCTCCATCGACCACTACTCTGTCATCTTCCACTCAACCAGTTCCTGATCCGGCCCACCCTGAAGGCACTCGGTTTATTTATCACACATCTGTATGGAACACTGTCAAAGGCTTTACTAAAATCTAAACACACCACATCTAGCACTTCAACTATATTTTAGTGTACAGGAACTTGTAAGCCAAGCTGCTCATTCACTGGTCCCTCCTACAGATTAAATGAGAGAAGCAGAAGATGAGGAAAATGACCTAAGTGAAATGTTTGTGGATGCATTTTTAAACTAGATGAAGGATATATGTTTTCCTTAGTGTAAAGAATAGATGTATACATTTTTTTTTAATAATCCAACTAAGTATAAGTTCTCTCAGGGTTTCTGCAGCTGGCATCATGCTTGTAGCAGGTTTCTGGATCTTGCTGCATCTTGTCAGATAGAACTGATGTTTCAGCCTTCATGGCTTTCTTCGGGGTATGCCAAACGGAATATACCAAACGGAATCTTGCTAAAACTCGCATGCCATCACAAATATAACTTGAATTATTACCACTTTCTCTGACAACAAAGATGCAACCAAAGATGCAAAGAAAAGTTATTCTACTTCCTAGTATATCTACACTGAAAATACTGCAATCGAAACCACCCTATGTCCACTAAGTCTGTATTTATAAGTCTGCATGTTATGTCTATACTGCAAAGACTGTAAATGCCGTGAATGTGAAAAGTCTATGGGCTCCTTTTACAAAAAAAGAAAAAAGACATCCCACAGCCACCATTCCCCCTACCAACCCCCCCCCCCCCCCAAAAAAAAAGAAATGGCAGGAGGGATGCCCAATTCCTCCTGCCATGCAGAATACCCCAACGCTGTGGGCCCCTCCCTGCACCAGGCATCCCGGAGTAACTGCCCCTGACCAAACCCCACAAAAATGGCAGGATAGATGCTTACTTCCTCCTGCCACTGGATGCCCTCACCCCCACCCTAAACCTCCCCCTGAACCTCCCCATACCTTTTTCAAATGTTGGAAGCAGGAAGTCCGCTCTCTGGCTCCTGCTTCGGGACCGCCTGTCTAAATGATAAGCCTTCCCCTCCCTGGTGCATCATGTGATGCACGGGAGAGGCTAGGGCCTGATAGGTTCAGACACCTGAGGCTCTTCCCTGGATACTGAGGAAGGAGCCTATGGCTCTGATTTCCAAAATTCTGCAATTTGTCCAGGTTTTGGAAGTTCCTGAACTCAGGGCCGCGTATGGAGGGCGCCTGCGTAAGCATGGACATTGATGTGATGACATCATATGCATGCATGTGATGTCATCACAGTTCTGAGCTCAGGGAGGTTTGTGTAGGGGCAGAGCTGTGGACAGAACAGGGCAGAGCTGGAGGCATAATGGAGCAGGGCTGGGGGCGGAACAAAGCAGGACCTCTTTTTTCTTTTTTTTACATACTGGAAATCTGACAATCCTACCTCTGTCAGAGAAGTAGGATCCCATAAGAGTCTAATATGAGCTACCTAGACTGTAGTCCTATGCAACCTGTCCTTAGCTTTCAATGAGAGTCCATAGGCTCCCCACACCTTCTCAAATGTTCCATTAGTGGCAATGACAAGGAGATGCTGCTGATGTAAACAGCCTTTAGCTCCGCCTACCTCAGAAGGTCCTACTGCCAGTCTATGCAATGGTGATTTTACCGGGCTGACCAGGGCCTCTGATGACTAGACTCCTTCCAGATACTGTAGGCATAGCTGGAAATCAGAAACTGTAGTTATAACCAGGATGTGAGGAAAAGTTAAGCAGCTAAGGTTCTTCAGCTTTTAGAAGATACCACTCAGGGGAGATAGATCTATAAAATACTGAGTGGAGTGGAATGGGTAGATGTGTATTGCTTGTTTACTCTTTCCAAAAATACTATGACTAGGGGGCATGCAATGAAGCTGCTAAGTAGATTTAAAACTAACTGTAGAAAATATTTCTTCACTCAATGTGTAATTAAACTCTATATAATTTGTTGTAAGAGAATGTGGTGAAAAAGCAATTAGTTTAGCAGGGTATAAAAAATTTTGGATAATTTACTAAAAGAAAAGGCCATAAGCCATTATTAAGATGGACTTGGGAAAATCCATTGCTTATTTCTAGGATAAATAGCATAAAATCAGTTTTATTCTTTTGGGATCTTGCCAGGTACTTGTGACCTGGATTGGCCACTATTGGAAACAGGATACTGGGCTTGATGGTTCCTAGGCAAAATTGCATGAGACAACGGCGCGCCAACAACTGAGCGCAGACAACTGAGCGCAAGGTTGACGGCGCGCCGAAGAAAAGCACTATTTTAAAGGGTTCCGACGGGGGGTGTTGGTGGGGAACCCCCCTATTTTACTTAATAGACATCGCGCTGGCGTTGTGGGGGATTTGGGGGGTTGTAACCCCCCTCATTATACTTGAAACCGAACTTTTTGCCTGTTTTTAGGGAAAAAGTTCAGTTTTAAGTATAATGTGGGGGGTTACAACCCCCCAAACCCCCCACAACGCCAGCGCAATGTCTGTTAAGTAAAGTGGGGGGATCCCCACCCCCCATCAGAGCCCTTTAAAATAGTGCTTTTCTTCGGCACGCCGTCAACCTTGCACTCAGTTGTCGGCGCGCCGTTGTCTCGCGCGATTTAGTCCCGTCACCGGGCTTGATGGACCTTCGGTCTGTCCCAGTATGGCAAGTCTTATATTCTTATGTGCTTAACTGAAATGTGGGTTTTTGTTCCATTTGTTAAACAATATGGGGCTCATAATAAAAAAATAAATACGTCTAAAAACCCACTTAAATCGGTACTTGGACGTTCTAAAAGACAAGTCATCCAAGTGCCGAAAACCAAAACGGGTTTTAGACATACCTAAAAATGACTTAGGCCTTGTCAGTGCTGCTGTACGACCAGAGCTAAAAGGGGCATTTTAGGAGGAGTGGTGAGGGAGGGATTTGGGCTGGACATGAGCTGATCTAAACTTAGTCGTACTGCAAGTATAACCGAAAGTTTAACGAGGCTGCCTGGATGGAAGTTGTACGTTGTGACTTAGGCCATGTAAAAACAGGTCTAAGTGACAAAAAGATATCCAAAGTGACCAGATAAGCACTGCAGACACAAAGTACAGACCCCCCACACTGCCCTAATGATCACTGACCCCCCTCCCCCCCCCCGACACCATAAAAATTATAATAAAAACATACACATCTGCCTCCAGAACATCAGCACCTAACAGCCTGGCATAGGAAAGCCTAGTAGAGCTGCACAGACGTGGCTTAAATGGGCTTGGGGGTGGGTTAGTGAATCATAGAGAGAAGGACCCATGCCCATAAGCCACTCTAATCACTGCATCCATGGGGAAACATGTGCACCCCTCAAAACCCCCAAAACCCTTTTGTACTGCTATATAAGTGACACCTGCAGCCATAAGGGCTATTGGAGTGGTGGAAAGGTAGGTCTAGTAGGTTCTGGGGGTGTTTTGGGGAGCTCACTATGACGTATAAGGGAGTTGTGGTGAGATGTTTATGTGGCACCCTTTTTGTGAAGTTCACAGCAGTGCCCTGTAAGGTACCCCACTACTCTAGTGCAATGTTTGGGTGTCCAGTCCATCACTTTTCTGACCCCACCCACATCCAAAAGGTTTTGTTCAGGGCGTTTTTGACTTGGACGAAATTTTGGACAAGAATGGGGTATAATGATAAATATTTTGGATGTATTTTTCGGGAATGGACATTTTACTTAGACGACTTTGGGCGACTAGCGACTTAGGCCATAAACGGACTTAGATGTTTCTTTTGATTATGCTCCTCCAAATTTATTTAAAAAGAGAGAATAGGAAGAGTTTCTAAATGTACTTTGAAACCATATCCAAAAACCAGTTGAGTGAGTAACCTCCAAACTAGTACCTGCCAATTCAATAACTGTAGCATACAACACTTTATAATTAAAATTTTTGGGAAAATTTTAAAACTCATTTTCTTGTAACAAATAAATGCATCCATGTAAATAGTCATAACGAAAATTCTGAAATAGCTTCTATCCTATTACAGTATTCTTGTTCTTTTGAAATTGCAAACAGCACCTCTTCAAAAAAAGAAAATAATTCAAAGATCAAAAATAAAAAGGCTATAAGAATAGTACAAATAAAAATTTAAAAAGCAACTGCACTGACAATTTCCCAAGATACACTCCTCACCACTGAGACTCAGAATCTCATTGCTCAAACCTGTATACAACACTTTTGATGTAGGAGACAGTATGCCAGTTGCTTTGGTGTCCACTAGATGACAGCAAATACATCCTTTAAATTGAATTCTCAGGGTTTCATCTTCTTGTTCTAAATTGCACTTATTCATTTCTCTCAAATACCTACTGTATTTACTAAACTTGTCTTATTCCTCTAAAATTAGAGCTGCATATAGGGAGAAGAAAGAATCTTTACATTCAAAAATATAAACAATGCTGTTTAAGGGAATCATCTAGCTCAGATAAATGTTCATTGGTGAGGCAAACCCTTCTCCTCCACTGCCAACTCTAGACTCCGTCCCTTCTATCGTGCTGTGCTATATGCATGGAACAAACTGCCTGAATCATTATGTCAGGCTTCGTCTCTAGCCTTATTCAAATCCAAGCTAAAAGCCCACTTTTTGATGCTGCCTTCAACTCCTAACTCCCATTCACATAAAATTATCTATGTCCATCCTATCATTCTCTCTGCAAGAAACCCCCAACCCCTATAAGTCCTGTCTGTCTGTCCAATTAGATTGTAAACTCTTCTGAGCAAGGACTGTCTATTGCATGTTAATTGTACTGTGCTGTGTACGGTTCTCAGCGGTATAGAAACCATAAGTAGTAGTAGTATAAGTCAGGCTGGGTCTCACCCCAAGGGGCAAGTCACTAAGAGACTTCCAGTCTTATGAGACCTCTATGAAATCAAAAAACAAGAGTGAAGTTCCCAAATCAAAAGTACTTTTTTTAAAAGCCAGGAATAGAGAATTGCAATCCAATGTTAAGAAACATCAGGTTGAACAATGCCAATGACCAACACCAACACTCATTTTATGGACTCAGAAAATATTTCAAATAGCCTGGAGCACTTGTTGATCAGAAACTCTTTCAGGGCCTTTTCTCTGGTTCTCTCCCCTTTCTTAGAGCCCACAGTAAGGAGTTAGACACAACATCTCTCAAATTCCTCCTATGACAATGCCCGTCATAGGAGCCAGCTCTGTGGGTGCCAGTGGGTGTTAAGCATCCCCAATATTGAGCAAGCTCCTTCATTATGTTCACAGAGGGGTAATTTGTATAGTTTGGTACCGTTAGTCATTTAAAAAAGTTGGCGCCCTTGTGTTCATCTGCCACTCCTAGGTGCAATTTTTCAATCCTCTTTCAATAGTCATCTGACTCTTCAGCCATGGCAAAGAACACAAGAAGGGAGCAAAACAGTGAGGAGATATTGTCCAAAGCAAAAGGCAAAGAACTTTAAAGAGTTTATTAACAACAAACAAAAGGACAATTTACTTCCATTCAAGTATAATATAAGTGACATGAAAAGTCAGACTCAAAAGAGGTAACTTGACACGGCCGTGTTTTGATGACAATGCCTTTGTCATTCAATCCAGCATAGAAGCTGGCACACAGATCATTGTTAATGTATAGCAGATTTTACCACAGGTAGTGCCCGGGTTGAGTCCAGCAACTACCTATGGTCAAACTTGTATTGAGTGTTGAGTCAACAATCAATTGAGTGACTGGATAACATTTCTCCACCCATTCTCTGCCCATGCCACATCTCTGAGAGAAATTCATTAATGTGCTCTTTACCCCATGATAACAGGCAAACTACCACAAAACACCTATTTAAAAATTAGTGTAACATTGGCCACCCTCCAATCTTCATGGACCTACAAACGATTTTAGCGACAGGTACAGATCACTAACAGCAGGTCATCAATTTCATGTTTGAGTTCCTTTAGTACCTTGGGATGTATACTGTCCGGTCCAGGTGATTTCTCACTTTTTAACTTGTCGATTTGGCTTGGTATATCTTCCAGATTCACACAGATTTCTTTCAGTTCCTCCGCATCGTCAGCCTTGAATACCATTTCCTGTTCTGGTAGATCTATCTCATCTTTTTCTGTAAAGACCGAAGCAAAGAATTCTCCACTATGGCCTTATCCTCCCTGAGTGCCCCTTTTATTCCTTGATCATCTAACGGTCCCACAGATTCCTGCTTCTGATGTACCTAAAAAATTGTTATGAGTTTTTGCCTCTTTGGCAAGTTTCTCTTCATATTCTTTCTTAGCTATCTTTATCAATGCTTTGCATCTAACTTGCCTTATTTTCTTCATTTGGATCCTTTTTCCATTCTTTACAGGTTTTGGGTTTTGTTTTGTTTTTGCTCTAATAGCCTCTTTCACTGATAATTAAGTTTGCAAACACATCCTAGAAAAAGTGCAACAAACCTCATTGCTGAATATCACTATGGTGACCTTCAAAGTACACCCCTTGGGAAGCTATGCACTGACATCAGCGCCTAGTCGACTCTTCAAAGCAATTTTGGAACTCTTTTTCTGGAATGCCTGTCAGAGCTGTCGTTGTATTACCCTTGATGTCCTGAATGTCATGAAAATGTCTTCCTTTCAATATTTCCCCTATCTTCGGGTAAAGAAAAAAGTCATTGGGGCCAGATCAGGTGAGTAGGGAAGGTTTTCCAATACAGGTTGGGTTTTTTTCTGGATAAAAACTCCCTCGCAGACAGTGCCATGTGAGCTGGTGCATTGTTGTAATGCAAGAGCCATGAATTGTTGGCAAAAAGTTCAGGTCATTTCCATCTAACTTTAAACTTGATTAACTATTTGTCCAGTTGGTATAAATTCATAATGAACAATCCCTCTGATATCAAAAAAGGTTAGCAACATCGTTTTAACTCTTGATTTGGACTGGCAGAATGTTTTTTAGTCATGGAGAATTGGCTGATTTCCATTGTGCACTTTGATGCTTTGTTTAAGGGGTGTATTGGTACACCCATGTTTCATCACCAATGATAACACGGCCCAAAACTTTTTCATGACCATCCTTTGCTTTTGTTCATCAGTGAGCTCCTTTGGGACCATTTTTGCACACATCTTTCACATGCCAAGATTTTCAGTTAAGATTTTTCTGTTTCTCTATCGATGTTTACTTGGTCTGCTATGCTTCTCACAGTCAGCCATCGATTTTGACGCACAGTTCAATGAATTTTTGCAGTGTTTTTGTCAGTTCTGCTCATTACTGGCCACCCTGACTTTTCTTCATCAATGATGTTTTCTCTCCTCTCAGAAAAACGTTTAATCTATTTGTGCACTGCCTGTTTTCTTTATGGCATTATCCCCATAAATTATAATGTCCCCGAATTCACTTCCACTCTTGCCAAGTTCATTGCTCCAATTCAAGCTCCGACAGACCTTGTATACAGGTACTTATTTTGTACCTGGGGGTAAAGGAGGATTTAAGTGATTTGCTCATGGTTTCAAGGAGCAATGCTGGGATTTTATCCCACAACTTCAAGGTGCTGAGGCAGCAGCTCTACCATTAGGCCACTCCTCACCTCCTAGTAAAGGGGCCCCTTAGAGTCTCTATAAAATACTAGTACAAATCCTGAAGAAATCGCAAGTAAATTGAAGACACAGGCATTATGCCTGCTCAAAAACAGATTTTAAGTGTACATGCATACAATATGAAAGTACATAAAAGTGCAGAGCTCTACTGGAGAGATTAGAGATTGTCAAGACCTTAATCCCCCAGCATTTTTTATCAACTGCACCCTCTCCTGTCCAAACTGATATCAGGCATTGTGACAAGCAGGGGAAACAAACGTGTATGTTTATAAAATGGCAGGTGGGGGAGGGGTCTGGAGGGGGGATGTCAGTGGTTAGGGGGTTGAGAACTTCCAGGTGAGTCAGTTGTTCCAGCAGCAGGTTTGGGGACTTTTCAGGGGGGGTTAGTATTTCTGGCAGGAGGGAATGGGCAACCCTCTTGCCAGGGGATTTCATGGGAGGAGGGGAGGTCATTCTTTCCAGTAGGAGGGAGTGGTCATCCTTCCTGCTGGGGGATTTTGCAGGAGGAAGGTCTGCAGTTCTGGAAGGAGGAAGTGGGCTTCCCTCCTGTCTGAGAACTTTGTGGGGTGTGGCAGTTTCAGCAGGAGGGAGTGGGTATCTCTCATGCTGGGGACTTTGCGGGGGGTGGCGGTTCCAGCAGGAGGGAGTGGGCATCCCTCCTGCTGGGGGACTTTGCAGGGGGGGGCAGCAGTTCCAGCAGGAGGGAGTGGGCATCCATCCTACCAGGGGACTTCGTGGGTGGGGTTCCCTGCTGCAGCTGCTCATCTGATCGCAGTAGGGAGATTAATTTGCCACAATTAGCTGATGGCAAGGGATCAGGTGCGATTCTCTAACCGGCACCTGTAAAATGGGTACTGGTTAGAGAATCAGGGTGGGTAGGCGAGGTTAGGCATCTGTCTATTAGGGCAGATACGATTCTGTATAGGACGCCAGTGTGCAATTCTCAGCTGCTTCTTAGGTGGCTGCTGAGACCGGTATCCTATACAGAATTTCCTCCAAAATGCCTTCCTCAGGGGTCCATGCAGTTTTGAAAAGCCACCCCTAATAGGCAGTCCTTGTGTCTTGAATTGGAAAGACATGAAACACTAACAATATATGGGGCTCTTTAACTTAAAATATTGAGGCTACCTGCAAGGAGTGGAATTTGAACAATGGGAAGCGTGTGTCTCTGCTATCTATTTCTAATGCTTATTTGTATATTGCGTGCTGGTGGCACAGTTGTTGCTGCAACTCTTAATAAACACACTTTTTAAAAAAAAAAAAAAAAAAAAGGACACCACTTTATGCATCAAAATCTTACTCAGGATTTATGATGTGTGGTACACAGCAATGAGTCAGCTCAATATCATCATTTTCTTAGCACAGGAAATGAAAATCAAATGTAAATACTCAAAAACTTTCTAAGTGAATCCTGCTTCACTTTCTCATGCATCTTTCTGATATACCTGAAGTATGGCTTGTTTCACTACATTATTCTTATGAAATGAATAAATTCCCCAACATAATCATTCAATGGTAATTAGTTTCCTAAATACTGGTACCTTATCTCAATACAGAACTAACACAAAATGAGTCATGCCTGTTGATGTTTTGGAAAATAAGCTTAATTTATTGCTCTGCTCCCCTTCCCCCCCCCCCCCCCCCGCCAAATTGGTCACATTTGGGGGGAAAAATGTTTTAAAATGTTCATGACTGGTCATAAAACAGCAAGGAAAAGATTTGTAAGCTCTAATGTTGAAAATTACCTAGAGAAAATCTTAAGTCATCTTCCTTCTCCCTAGAGTTTGAACATATGTTACGGTCATTCTTTTACTGGCGGGCAGACTAAAAAAAGGCATGACGATGGTGTTATTCTTAATATGCTGAGATTCTTTCAGATAACCTACTAGCATTCCCTGCCACCAGGCTAAATGCAACAAGGAGTGAAACCACAGGGCCCACTACAAAATCCAAAAGTGATATGTGACAGTTTTAGCAGCTAGAAATATAATGCTACGGGTTTATGAGAAACTGAATTATCAGTTGTCATTGTATTTTTTTCAAGAATTTGCATGTGTGTGTTTGTGGTGCAGTTGTTAAAACTACAGCCTCAAACCCATATTGCTCCTTGTGACCCTGGGCAAGTCACTTAATCCCCCCATTGCCCCAGGCAGTAGCATAGTAAGGGGGGTCCAGGGGAGGGGGTGGTCCACCCTGAGTGCAGTCTTTATAAGGGGTGCAGGCACCCATCCCTTTCTCTGTCCCCCGCTCCTTCCTGACCCCCCCCCCTTCCTGACCCCCTCCCCCCCCCCCCCCGCCGCTTGCATGCTCCCTTCCCTTGTACCTCTTTCATTTTCCCTACATGAGCAGCATTATGAACTTGCTGCCCGTGTCATTGTCACCTCTCTCTGACATCACTTCCAGGCCCCGCATCTAGGAAGTGACATCCAAGGGATAGCCGACATAACGTGGGCAGCAAGTTCATGCTGTTGCTCATGCCTGGAAAATTAAAAAGGTGTGGTGGAAGGGAAAGGGGGGTGTACGTGACAATGGGGGGTTGGGAAGAAGTGAGGGGACGGAGAAGAGGGTAGAAGAGGGGTACCACTGCCCCGGGTGCCACTCATACTCGCTATGCCACTGTCCCGAAGTACATTAGACAGATTGAGTCTGCTAGGACAGACAGGGGAAAATGCTTGAGTATCTGAATAAATTCATGTAAACTGTTCTGAGCTCCCCTGGGAAAACAGTATAGAAAACTGAATAAACAGTGTGGAGAGTTTCAGCCTCTGATAACTAGAGCTGATATTTTGATGTCATAATGCCTCATTCCACCAATGCCTAAGAGCCAACCTTACTTCTACTACACTTGACTCACTTCTACTACATTTTGATTTCTAGAGTGGCACAGTGGTTAAAGCTCTAGCCTCAGCACCCTGAGGTTGTGCGTTCAAACCCTTGCTGTTCCTTGTGACCCTGAGCAAGTCACTTAAGCCCCCCATTACTCCAGGTACAATAGACAGATTGTGAGCCCACTGGGACAGAGAGGAAAAATATTTAAGTACCTGAATAAATTCATGTAAATTGTTCTGAGCTTCCCTGGGAGAATGGTATAGAAAAATTGAAATTTATATTTATACAGTCCTGGTTTTATGCTCCAGCTTGGGATGAACATAGAGAATCTCTAATTAGAATATGATTGGGCAAACTTTTACGGTCTGAATCCCGCAAAGGAGATGGTTTGGATAGGCTGGAGCGAACGTCAATGGCAACTCCAGTAATTGGAACCTAATGACAGTACCAGAAATAACAAAACCCCCCAAAATATTTTAATCAATGACATTGTAATGCATGTGATTACAGGGCAGACTGGATGGACCATTCAGGTCTTTATCTGCTGTCATTTACTATGTTACTTTATGCATGGACTTAAAGAAACGCAACAAACTCCAAAAGATAATTGCCAAAGAAACTTGCAAAGAAACCAACAATGAGGCAAAAAAATGGTCAAGGGTTCCGAGAGTGGTTGCGAGGAACAGAAGGCACCGCAAAAAACTGAATAACAAAACTAAATAGAACTCAGTAAATTAGTCACGTGAAAATTTTAAAGTGAATTTAGGTACCCTCAGTGTGAAGGGTCAGCGACGGGAGCAATGCTCCAACGCTTCACACAACAAGGTAGAGACCAACAGGCCACCATCATCGGGTACCTAGGGTGTGCTTCAAATAAAAATAACAATACCACCATAAAAAAACAGTGCACAATGAACACAGGTGAATTCAGTCACAACAACCACTCAGGGAACCCCCCAGCCAACTCCCAAAAAATCAAAGAAAAGCAACTTAGCTTCAATAACACTTCATCCAATGTCCAGGGGAGCGAGGACAAGGCAGATGGAACACCACAGAACCAGGTTCAGCCAAGCCTGGTTTCGGGAACACGTCCCTTCCTCAGGAACCCATAATTCAAAAAATCAATGGCAGACCTCAGGGCGAGGTGGTACGAGGGAGGAGCTGGCAGGGGGGCACGTCAGATGTGCTTAAAAATCGTCATCCATGACATCATGAGCCAATCACAGTAGAGGGGCGGAGCACGCTATACTATGGTGTTCCATTCAATATTGTCATTCAATCCATGGGGGGAAACACATTGAAGTTGGAAAATCCAAAACTGCTCCCTAAGAGTTTGTTCAAGCACAAACCATGAAAGATCAGAAAAACAATGGTTTTTCTCCAAGCAATGGGGTGCAAGTGGGGCAGATCTGGACGCAGTATGGATCCTACTTTTGTGTTCAGATAATCTTATTCTGATTTTCCTGCTGGTACGACCCACATAGATCAAGCTGCAGGGACACATAATCACATAATCTCTTGACTGATTAATTCACTTTGAATGCCAACTACTTTGTGAATAGACATTCCTTATGTAGTAGGTTTAACTTAAAGGGATCCCCCATGATTTTATTGTTTATTAGTTGACTCTTCAAGTTGACTAACATGGCAAACACCCTACTTTGCTGTTTGTCGTTTGACAGAGATTAAGGACACTATTCCTGAGGAAGCCACTTTCATGGCTTTGAAATACTGGCCACGTTAAATAGCTTTGCGAGTGACTGCATGAAAACGAGTGAATTTGCATGAATAAATTGCTTTGCATGACCTTGAATGGAACAATAAATGACTGAATAATTCTCATATCCCTAGTGGAGGCATCTTTTTGTCCCTACTTATCTTTGTTTGGATTTTCTCATTTAGAAATCATGATTCCTTTTCTTTCTTCAACCACATACTTTAATACAAGATGGAAATCCAGGGCTCCCACCACCTGTTCATTTTGACTTCAAGTCAGCTGAGAGCTCTGTTTGAAGGTCGACATCCTGTCCTAGTATACTGTCTTTGATTAAACAGGATATCATTATATCGCTATTGGCAGTACTTATAAATGAGGTATGCCATCCTTTCAGTTAGAGAAAATGGCACTGGCAGTCTTTCCCCTTTCCCAACTGAACCATTTCTGTCAAACACAGATAGAAAAGGTTTTATCTCCAGAATTTATGCAACCCTGAGTAATCCACCATATATATTTCCTGACAGATTTAAGAGCAAAATGGGAACTGGACATTGGACTAACAAGTAAAAATTATTGGACCACTGTTTTTACTTCTCTGAAAAGAATAGTAAGATGAAAAAGGTTTAGACTGGTTTACTATTCACCAGATTCACTGCACTCACAAAACTGTATAAAAAAGACTAGCTGCAGCCTTCAGACTAAAGCAAGAACAAGAAATCTGAAGGAACATTCATCCTTGCAACCTGGAAGATCTGAACAAATGTTCACTTTGTGACCAGGCAGACACGGTGCCTGCCAGGGTCCCTGTTAGTTCAGGAAAAAAAGTAAAAATGAAAACCCGAGGTGGAATCAGGAAGGTGCATGTAAATCCTGAGACTGATAATTTAGCCTGTGACCACCAGAGGGAGCCTGATTTATGTGATGAAGAATTGGGTGATTCATCCCCGAGCTACCACCAGGGGAGCCCAAGAGGTCCCAGCTACTCTGCTGACTCAACTAGAGTAGGGCGTTGCCCCAAAGTATTTAAACCTGCAGTTGAGAACAGGCAAGGAGGTCAGCTAGGGAGGAGGTTTAAACCTTTTCTCCCTAGGGAGTCCCCGGGGCCAAGCAGGAGCAACCATCCTATTCCCATGGAGCTGGTAGAGGCTGGACAAGCTGAGGAGCTGCTATTTCCAGAAGAACAGCCCATGGAGTGTGAGGAAAGTTTGTCTGAGTACGCTCCTGATTTTTCTGAAGCCATGCAGGTAGACTGGGTCTCAACCTGCAAATAGTGAGTTGTGATTTTTTGCTCTGGACTGTTTGGGACTATTTTTGTTTTGGTAAGCTGGAAGTGTGTATTGTTTGGGAGAGGTTTTGCTATCATCCTGGGCGGGAATTTTGAAAGCCTGTATTGAGGCCTTTCGTTTGCAAAACCTGACACTCTCCTTTCCTGGCAGTGCTCTGAACTGGCCAGAGGCTTTATTAGAACTTTGGGCACTAGAGCTATGGAACAAGTGCCATGAACTGTATTTGTGCTTTTTGAAACTGCCTGCTTGGGAGCAGTCAGTACTAGCTCTGTGGAGCACTGAATCCTCAGGCACAGCTGAGACTAAGTTAATGCTGAGAGCAAGCCTTGAACTTTATTTTGTGCTGTTTTAGTTGCTTGCTTCTTTTGGTATTTTTGTTTTGAGGCTGTTTGAAGTTCTGACAATTTTTCTGCTACATTAATGATCTACTTACCTTTGTGAAGGAAAGAATAAAATGGAATGATTCTCCAATGATCTACTTACCTTTGTGAAGGAAAGAATAAAATGGAATGATTCTCCAATGATCTACTTACCTTTGTGAAGGAAGGAATAAAATGAAATGATTCTCCTATGAACTACAATTGTTGTAGCTGTGATTTATGGTTCCTGTTTAAAGTCCAGTCCTGCAGGGTGACTCCATTTTGGGTCACACGTCAGTGTGCTATTTTGTGGTATCCACTGGGAGTGCTATTGAGCCCTGTCCTGGGCTACAGTGGGCTACAACTTCTGTACTAACATTACACAATTTTTACCTGATATAAGGAGAAGGAAGAAACTATTCCTACTAGAAATCGAGCTTAATGCTGTTAATATTATTTTGATGTGTGTTTCAAAATTCAATTAAAAAAAACCTCTCTGGGGGAAATTCTAAATAGCCCATGTTGTATCTGAAAATGTCTCACTCACCTACACAGCAGCATATTTTCAAAGGGAAACCAATAGCACTATTTCCTTTTGTAAATCAGCAGTTTCAAAGTCCTGCAGTGGCACACTTCACACCTCCTTTTTGCATGGGAAGCTGGAAGGGGGCCAAATAATGCACATTTGTTTGAAAATTGAATATAAGAATGTTGTTTTATCTCCTCTGATTTAAATAGGTCCCTGGGTATTCCTTTTTTTTTTTTTTAACCTGGTGGAAGATACACACACACAATGCCCCAGGTACAAAGTAAGTACCTGGATATAATATGTAATCCACTTTGATTGTAATCATAGAAAGACGGTAAACGGTATATCAAGTCCCATCCCTCCTGCACACTGCTATACTTCTCTGACTTAAATACACAGTCAGGAATACATTAAACTAGCTAAAACTATGCATGCTTTTCAACCAGTGAAACGGTTTTGAAAATTGCACTCTATGGGACAATAGGGGGTAATTTCATAGTAGGTTGCCTATGCAAAATGGGAAAAAAGCACTTATTTTATGCCTAGAAAGGATAAAGGATCACAAACTATCACTCACAAAGTATTCCACATAAATTTATACCTACTCCAAAGAAGGTATAAATAACATGGATGGACATTTTGGGCTGGATTTAATATGGGTACTTAAAAAAAAATCTGTGCCCAGTGCCAAATTCTGCACCCAACTATGACCAACAGTCAATTTGCTGACTGGGTTGGTGGGCAGCGGGGAGTAGGGTTATGAATGGGTGGGGTTTTAGTCTGCTTTTAAACAAGGTAAGGAAAGGGGCTTGGTGGATACACTTGGGCGCTATCCTATTCCTGGGTGTGTAAATGTGTTTCTGCGCTGATCTGCTGTTTCAGCATCTTAAATCTGTTAGAACACATTTCCACACCAAAAGTTGGCCATGAAATTAATACCTAGCTTGATGGTCCATTGGTCTAATCCAGTAAGGCTATTCTCATGTTCAAATATAGTCATATTCAAACCAGAAAGAAACCGCTTATCTTTTTGGTTCAAAATTTGTCCTATAGATGTTTTTTCTTAGTATATCTTTCTTTAAGGGTCATATTCCAACAAAAAAATTGTCCAAGGGAAAAACATACCAAAATAAACCATTGGGATACACAGTCTTACTAGACATCCCAGCAGAGCAGTGGGGCAGCCTAGGGAATCAAAGAGGGGGGTGGGGGGGAGAGAGATTATGCCTTTGTCCCTCCAGTGGTTGTCCAGTCAATTTGGACATATGGCATCTTTTTGACCTCCATTATTATTCTATTTATCTTAGCACTGTTTGGCATTTACGAGTAAATTCTATAAATGATGCCTAAAAGTTAGGTGCCTAGATTGGCACACCTAGCTGATCTAAGTCCCTAACTTAATTAAAATGTTTAATTGGCACTCATAATTAGCATCTTATAATTGATATAAACCACCAACTTTGAAACTGACACTCTGTTCTTCTAAATTTGCTTTTCTGAAGATGGTTTCACCATACAGGTTGAACAGGTAAGGTGACAAGATGTATCCTTTCCTGATGCCATGTTTTATTAGAAGCCAATCAGTGTTGCTGTATTCAGTTCTCACTGCAGCTTCTTGATTTTCATATGGGCTCTTTATCAGCTGAGTTATGTGTTTGGGTATTCCCATTTTCATCAGAGTTCTCCATATTTCATTGTGATCCACACAGTCAAAAGCTTTGCTGTAGTCAATGAAACAAAGGAATAGGGGTTCTTGGTATTCTGTGCTTTTCTCCAATATCCATCTAACATTGGCAATAACGTCCCTTGTTCTTTGACCTATTCTGAAACCAGCCTGAACTTCGGGTAGTTCTTGCTCAATATATGATTGAAGCCTTTGTTGTATTATTTTCAACAATATTTTGCTGGCATGTGGAATTAATGCAATCGTTCTATAGTTATTACAGTCTTTGGAGTCACCTTTCTTCGGTATAGGTACGAACAGTGATCTTCTCCAATCAGTTGGCCATGTTTTTTCCTTTCAAATCAGTTGACAGTCGAGTGAGAGGGTGTCGGTTTCAAAATTGGTAGCTGAAATATAAACAACCTGTGCAATGCAGATGATACAACGCTCATCACCAGCAGCAAAGAAGACATGCTGTACCTACTGAGAAAAGTCAAAGCCAAAAATCATAACATGGGATTAGAACTGAACATAAACAAGATGAACATCATGAACATGGAAAATGAAGATTTTGAGCTTGAAGGCGATAGAATAGATATTGTAAAGGATTTAAATCTCCTGGGCTCTTTTGTAAATAAAGAAGCAATTAGCAGGGAGGAAATACTCTGCAGAATAACAATTTGTCACTCTTCAATGAAGCCTCTCAACAAAGTATTCAAAGGCAAGGAAGTAACACTCCAAACGAATATCAGACTTGTCCACGCACTCATTTTCACAGTGGTCTGTTATGGATGTGAAAGCTGGACACTATGGAAACAAGACAGAAAGAAGATTGACTCATTTGATCTTTGGTGCTGGGAAAGGATTTTATCTTCTTATACTAGGCTTAAACTATGAAGTCTGATATACTAGGCTTAAACTATGAAGCCTAGGCTTCTTATACTAGGCTTAAACTATGAAGCCTAGTATAAGAAGTTATCACTGAGTTATGGCTTTAGAAGAAGATACAGAGTTCATGGGATACTCAGATGAACAATTCAGATCTATCCTATCCAGACCTGCACTTCTAGATGATGGGGAAGAATCTCCCAGTGAGAGCTCATGGACAGAATGGGAAGCAACAACCAAATGCCTGATTAGAGCTGAACTACACAGTAGCACTCTTGTGCAATATTTAAATAAATCAATGATTCCTCGAGGTTTAAGAATAGTGAAGGAACCCAATGTCATGTCCACCAATAAATCTTTTATGGGTAAATGGATAGCCATATTAAACCGGTGCTCACGAGACCTTATGATCCTGTTGGTCGAGAGCACCACTGAGATTGAACAAGATCTGAAAGTTAAAATAGTGGAGATACAACAGGAACTACAGACCAAATATTCAATAGAGGAATATGATAAGAAGAAGAAGGAGTTGGAAGAATCACTTAGTAAAGCTAGAGCAGTGTTTTTCAACCGCTGTTCCGCGGCACACTAGTGTGCCGCGAGATGTTGCCTGGTGTGCCGTACGGTCAGGGCCGCCATCAGGGCAGTACCACCAGTCTAGGGAAAGGGGCGGTTCGCCCCACGTGGACAGGAGAGAGCTGGACGGGGGACCCGCGGAGTTCAATACATCTCCAGCCGCGAGGCTCGTCTTCTGTTCCTGCCTGCCCTGCAGCTAACATATAGCCGACCGCAAGCGTTCCCCGATGTCAGCGCTGACGTCGGAGGGAGGGCTTAAGCAAAGCCTGCCCTCCGACGTCAGCGCTGACGTCGGAGAATACTTCCGTTCGGCTATTTGTGCGCGGCAGGGCAGGCAGGAAGCAGAAGACAAGCCTCGCGGCTTGAGCTTCGTTTTGCTGAGAAAGTTGCAAAGATGGGCTGGGAGGCAAACACGGAACACAAAAGGGGTGAGGGAGTGCGTTTTGGACACAAGGCATGAACTTGGGAGAGAGGAAGGGAGGGAAAGAGATGCTGAGGTGGGGGAGGGAATGCGTTTTTGGACACAGAAGAAATGGACTTGGGAGAGAGGAAGGGAGGGAAAGAGATGCTGAGGTGGGGGAGGGAATGCGTTTTTGGACACAGAAGAAATGGACTTGGGAGAGAGGAAGGGAGGGAAAGAGATGCTGAGGTGGGGGAGGGAATGAGTGTTTGGACACAGAAGGCATGGACTTTGGAGAGAGGAAGGGAGGGAAAGAGATGGTTGTGTACACGGGGAATAGAAGAAAGGAGAATTTTTGGTCATAGGGAGGGAGTGAGGTACAGATAGTGGCATACCAGGGTGGGGGGGGGGCGGTCTGCCCCACCCCGGGTTTACGTCCCAAGGGGGTGCACAGCTGGCCACCCTCCAGTGTTGTCCCTAGGCCGGCAAACTGCGGCTCTTTAGCCACTTGAGTGCCACCGCCGCCATCGGGAACAGGCCGGTGCCAAGTTCTTCCTGCTTTTCCCTGTGGGGCCGGCCAACTCTTGCCACTCGCGTCAATTCTGACGTCGGAGAGGACATTCTGGGCCAGCCAATCGCTGCCTGGCTGGCCTAGAACATCCTCTCCGACGTTAGAATTGACGACGGGTGGCGAGAGTTGGTCGGCCCTGCGGGGAAGAGAAGCAGGGAGAACTCGGTGCCGGCCTGTTCCCGATGGCGGCAGTGGCAGCCTATTCCGGAGTGGCGGTGGCAGCATTATAAAATACTTTCTTTGTGTTTATTTGATTCCTATATATTTATATATAGTCAATATAGGCACAGTTAAATTTTTTTAACTTTTTCTAATGGTGGTGTGCCTCGTGATTTTTTTCATGAAACAAGTGTGCCTTTGCCCAAAAAAGGTTGAAAAACACTGAGCTAGAGAGTCTATCAAACTCACGAAAATCAAGAAATTGAAAAGAGACAAACGGGACTATCAGATGGGGCGAGTATATACATGGAATAAAAAACAAACGGGGGTTACTACCAAACGTTGAGTAGCATTTGAAGCCACATCCGATGAGTCTGAGGCCACAAGTGGAGAATCCACAGATAGCTCTCGTTCAAAAACACTGGGGGAGGTGAACCCCCATTCAAAAAACTTAAGATCCAGAGCCAGCGGCAGGGGCACCACCAGTACGGGGGGATCCCCATGCCAAAATGACATCTTTAGTAGTGAATATATCTTCCTCCCAGCTCACAATTGAATAAGAGGAGGTCTTACAGCTCGGACTGGGTTTTGTGGTACAAGGACAACCTGATTTCTTCAGATTAAAAATTGCGTTTTACAAATTTATCTGCAAAATCCAACTTAAGGTATTTTTCCAGTCAGATTCAGAAATGATGGACCCTCTTATAGAAACGGATTCCTCTATATGTAAAGTCAAATCTACTTGGACTCCTCCTTCTCCTGTTGACCCTGCTATTGCTACTTTTTGAGATTTGGTGTTAAAGGATATTACTAAAATGAGAAAAAATATAATTCCAAAAACCAAAAATATAATTTATCTTATGCACAATATATAGCAATACAGGAGTTATCAACTAGGGATGATATTATCAAAAAAGCAGATTAAGGGGGGAGCTATTGTCGTTCAAGAACGTTCCAAGTATATGGAAAAGGCAAAGAGACAATTAGGTGACCTTACATCTTATATACAAGAACCCGAGGACCCGGGGAGCAGGCTGATGATGGACATATCCAACTATATCACAGCCACATATGAGGGGGGCCAACTAACTAAAAATGAATATAAATTCTTGCTAGAGAAGTTTCCAAAATCCCCTAAAATACAATTTGTTCCCAAAATTCACAAGAGTCTTGATTGTCCACCAGGTAGGCCCATTGTCAATACTAGGGACAGTCTTTTGGAGCTCCTGTCTAAATTTCTCGATATATTTTTGAAACGAGCAGCCCTTCAGGTTCGCTCCTATTTAAAAGACTCCTCCCACTTCCTTCGAAAATTGGAGGGGGTCTCGAATCTGCCTTCCCAATGTTGGATGGTTACTTTGGACATAGTTTCCCTCTATACAAAAATTCCGCAGAGAGGAGCGTTGGACATTATAAGGGACACATTAGAAACTAGACAGGGCTCCCAGAAGATCACTACAGAATTTCTTATGGCCCTAGCTAAATGGGTCATAGAGGAAAGCTACTTCAAGCATGAAGGAACATATTATAAACAAATTCAGGGAGTGGCCATGGCCCCCTCGGTGGCCACCCTATTTGTGGGAAAATTTGAAGAAGAAATAATCTATCCTTCCACCCAATATAAGACTCAGATTTTATTGTGGACCCGCTTTTTGGATGACATCTTCTTTCTTTGGAACGGTACAGAAACTGATCTGCAAGAATACATTGACTGGATCAATACTGTTGACAATAATTTACAATTTACAGTGGCGTTCAGCACTACAAAAATTGAATTCTTGATATTTTGATCTATAGGGAGAGTAATACACTTGCCACCACCTTGTACAGGAAATCTGTAGCTAGAAACATCTTGTTACATTTTTCTAGCTTTCACCCACACAAACTCAAGTTTAGTCTCCCTGTGAGTCAATTTTTAAGGGCCAGGAGAGTATGTTCCGACTTGACAGAATTCCAAAGAGTAGCAGATGATATTAGATATAGATTCCATTCACTTGGGGTATCCGGAAACAGCTATACGCCAGGCTTACCTATGGGCCCGATATGCCCATCGAGAACTGTTGCTACAAGAATCTGGCAGGGACAATCATCGGGGGACAGAAGAAACCATGCTTGTTTGTGTCCTTCCGTACTCTGAAGCAGCGAAGATCATGATAGGATACATCAGGCAACACTTGCCAATTTTGAGAACTTTGAGGGGGTTAGACGAGTACCCAATGATAGCCTATACCAGCGATGGTGAACCTATGGCACGCGTGCCAGTATGGCACGCGAAGGCCTTGCAGCTGGCACGCGGGAAGGTCCGCAATAGAGAGCTGCACGGGTCACGGGGATCCCGTGGGGACGCCTCCGAGGGTCGCGGGGTTCCTGCGGGGCTGGATGTACTAAGTCGCGCGGCTTTTCTCCCTACCTGCTCTGCTTGCAGCACAGAGCCAAACGGAAGTCTTCCCGACGTCAGCACTGACGTCGGAGGGGAGGGAGGACTTAAACAAAGCCCTCCCTCCCTCCGACGTCAGCGCTGACATCGGGAAGACTTCCGTTCGGCTCTGTGCTGCAGGCAGGGTAGGTAAGGAGGAGTAGCCTCGCGGCTCGAGTGGCTACCAAGGGAGGGGGGCGGTCCGCCCCGCCCCGCCCCGTGTGCAGCACAGCCGGCCAGGTCCCCTTACTTTTGTGGCGCTAACTCGACCGACCGACAACAGCCCTAGTCCGACAAACCTCCCTGCCCTTAACCGCGAATCTAAATTACCTTCTTACAGCAGCTGTAAGAAGGAAATTTAGATTTGCGGTTAAGGGCAGGGAGGTTTGTCAGACCAGAGCTGTTGTCGGTCTGTCGGTCGGGGAAGCGCCACAAAAGTAAGGGGACCTGGCCGGAAAGCAGAAACCAGGCAACAAAGGTAGGAAAATAATTCTATTTCTTTTTTCTTTGCTTCAGGATAAAGTAGTATATTAGTTGTGTTGATAAAAATTTATAAACAAAAGAGGCTCTGGTAGAAACCCGTTTACAAAGTGTGTATTCTTCCCAATTAATATTTCCAAATTAATAAAGTCTTTTTGCTTATTTGTAAATGGGTTTCTACCAGAGCCTTTAATTCAGTAGCATAATTAAATGAAATAACTATTTCTGAAGTTTATAGGGACGGGCGGGGACGGAGGACATTCCTCGCGGGGACGGGTGGGGACGGAGGGATTCCTCACGGGGATGGGTGGGATTCCTCACGGGGACGGGTGGGGACGGGTGAGACTTTGGCGGGGACGGGTGGGATTTCTATCCCCGCCAACTCTCTAGTCCGCAATTAAGATATGCAGCGTGGCGGGAGGCGAGTGTGCCGGTGTCTGCTTTGCAGCTCACCTGGCAACAGGGACGGACTGGCCATTGGGAGGACCGGGCATTGTCCCGGTGGGCCGCGACCCATCCTCCTGTGCTGGCTGCAGTCCTGTGAGTGGATGTTTAGCCTGCCTGTCTTCCCCTTAGTATCCTATGAGCCAGGCAGTGTGTGAGGGGGAAGTGGGGGGAGGAAGAGAAGCTTCACACTGAGTCTGTCACAGGAACTCAGTGAGGCTGTAGTGTGACTCCACATGTGACATCTGTAATCAGGAACAGTTCCTAGTGCTCCCATGCTAGAGAGGTGAGGATATGGGGGGATGTTAATGTGTCTAATAATGTGCTCCTCTGTAAAAACCTCTGTATCTTCCATGGGAGACATGCTAAATTTGAGGAAATAAAAAAGCTGCTTATGATGATTGCATAGAGAAGTTCAGTAAGCTGAGAGGAGGGCTGGGCTCTCTATGAACAACCAACACACTAATCCTCTGCGCTGTACCTTATGGAAAACTCAATATAGCAAAAAACTATAAAGTGTATATGTGACCCTTCACAGTGCTTTTGTAAACATCATAATAAAATAACAAAGGCTCCAATAATGAAAAATAAAAGTCCTTTTCCCATACACTCAGGTTGCACAAGTCCGGTTTTCACCCGGACAGTATATTTTTTGACCAAAACGGATGTCTACAATTAGTAAAATTCCCCAATCACATATTTTTTTATGGGGACGGATTTGTATACAGCACTTCATTAGATTTTTTTTATTATACAAATTTTATCTTTTTGTAGACTTGAAGTCTTGAACAAATAAAATGAGTACAGCAAAAAAAGCAAAAACAGATAGTGGAAGACCATTCCAAGAGGCCTGGACAGAGACATAGAAACATAGAAAAAGACGGCAGATAAGGGCCACGGCCCATCAAGTCTGCCCACCATAATAACCCTCCCCTATTTAACTCTGTGCAGAGATCCCACTGATGATCCCATTTCTTCTTAAAATCAGGCACGCTGCTTGCCTCAATCACCTGAAGTGAAAGTCTATTCCAGCGATCAACCACTCTTTCGGTGAAAAAGTATTTCCTGGTGTCGCCATGCAATTTCCCCCCCCCCCCCCTGATTTTCCATGGATGTCCTCTTGTTGCCGTCGGCAACATATGTCTTGTTGACATATGGAGTGATTGAATGCAGTGGGAAAGCATTTGTATTATGTGTAATGAAAGTGTTGTGTCTCGCACATCAAGTGTCAAACGTCACTTTGAGACCAACCATAACAGTGTTGCTGAACTTGGTTTAGCTCAAAGAAAAGAGTTCCTTGTAGGAAAATTAAAGAAATATCACTCCTAGTCTCTTAGTTTTAGCAACTATCTTTCAAAAACTAATCATCTTACAGTTGCCAGCTTTCAAATTTCACTGTGCATGGCAAAACATGGTAAGCCCCTCTCTGATGGAGATTTTATCAAAAAGGCAATTTTGGCTGGGAGTAATTCACTCTTCCATGATTTCCAAAACAAGGATAAAATTGTGCAGCGCATCTCTGAGATGCCGCTAAGCAGAAATACTGCAAAAGATAGGGTTCTGCGAATGGCTGCTGATGTTAGTCAACAGCTTACTTGCGACTTACAAAAAGCACCCTTCTACTCCATGTGCTTGGATGAAAGTACAGATATTACTAACCATGCAAGACTAGCGCTCATTTTGCGTTATGCTACTGGTGACATCATGAGAGAAGAGCTGGTATAACTGCTGTCTTTGCCTGGAAGAACACAAGGGATAGCTATCCACAATGCTGTGATGGAGGCTTTTTCATCATTAGACATAAGTCCAGAAAAAGTGGTTTCAGTTACTAGCGATGGAGCACCTAGCATGGTGGGGACAACATCAGGATTCATTCATTTCTTTGCTACGGAAGCAAAACATCCACTGATTCAATTTCACTGCATAATACATCAAGAGGCTCTCTGCGCCAAAGAAAGCAGCAAAAAACTTGACGATGTTCTCAAAGATGTAACAAAAATGGTGAACTTCATCATGGCGCGTGCTCTTAATTTTCGACAATTTCAAGCCCTTCTTGATGAGGTTCAGGCACAATATAACACTTTACTGATGTACAATAATGTCCGGTGGCTGAGCAGAGGACGAGTGTTAAGAGAGATTTGTGGCCTGCTTGGAAGAAAGGCTATTTATGAACGAAAAGGGGGAAGACTATCTTCAACTCACCAACATGGCCTGGCTTACCAACCTCATGTTCTTTACAGATTTTACTAACCACTTTAATGTACTAAACAAAAAATTACAAGGCATGGGAAAAACAGCAAAAAGCATGTTTAGTGACATCAAAGCTTTTGAGAGAAAATTGCATGTTTTTGAAAAAGACCTTGAGAGTGGACAGCTAAAATATTTTCCCAACCTAAAAATACATTTGGATAATTCTACAACATTTGTGGACAGTCATAAAAAACACCAGGAAATCCACAAAGCATATTCCACCATTGTAGCCGAAGCAAAGGAGAATTTTAGTAAAAGATTTTCTCAGTTCCATAAGATGGAGACAACCCTTTCATTTATAACTTCCCCAGAAAAGTCCACATTTGAAGATCTTGATCTTTCCTGCTTACAGTGGTTGGATATTCAAAATTTGGAAATGGAGCTACTGGAATTTCAAGAAAGCTCTATCTGGAAAAGTAAATTCAATGACCTGCGTGCGGCTCTTGAACGTATTGAGTGTGAAAGTGTGGCAAATGAAATCACTGCTAGCAGTTCTGAAAATGAAATCCTAAAAGCGTGGAATTCTCTGCCAGACAATTTTAAGTCCATGAAAGCACTTGGAATTGCTCTTCTTACTTTGTTTGGGTCATCCTATGCTTGTGAGCAGCTGTTTTCAGCTTTGAATCATATAAAATCTGATGCTAGAAACAGATTAACGGATGACATGAGTGCTGCATGTGTTGCTCTGAAATTAACGCACTATGAGCCAAGGATTGACAAGTTATCAGCATGCATGCAACAACAAAAATCACAATTTTTTTCAGAGCATGCCCAATGCATATGTTTACATGAAGCAATGTTTTCAGTTTGCAGTTAAGACACTTTCTAAGTTATTTAAATATTATTTAAAGATGTTATTTAAAAAAGGGACTTCATGGCCCTGTTGTATTCCAATCTGGAATTTCCAATAAAAACGGTTTAATTGAAAGCTCTTTTGTTTTCTTTACATCATATTATTAGAAATGTAATAATTTAACTATTTTCTAATTTGATTGTAAATTTTACAAAAAAACATGTATAGACTCTTTGGGAATACACACCGAGTCTTGACACAGTTAACAGTTTTAAGAAGTTTATCTTTTTTTTTACTCAGGATACATTTGACATGTTATGTGAATAATACATTTAAAATATATATTGTGTAACTGAATCAAATTCTTCCTAAATTCATTAAATTGAATGAAATCATTAAAACATTATAAATTGCCAATAAATTGAAATGAAAACCAAAGGATTGTGAATCAAATTGATTCTCTGACAATACAAAGATTCCAACCTTTAAAAATGATGTTACATAGTTCAGTCAACTTTATAAAGAGTTTTTAGATACTAAAATCTTGTTATTAAGGTTTAATTGACGTGCTGGCACTTTGAGGAAATTCTTTGGTTTTGTGCGGCAGTTTGGGCATTCGGGCTCAAAAAGGTTAGCCATCACTGGCCTATACCAAGGGGCGTACGATAGGCCAGATGTTGAACTGCCAGGGTATTCCTGCTAAGACTCAAGGATCCCATACTGTTAATGGTATGAGAAAACCATCGAAGGCAGGTCCTGGCAAGACCCTAATACGGGGCGAGTTATTCATGCTAGGGAATCTACTACTTGTAAATCCAGTTGGGTAATTTATATCATAATATGCCCGGGTCCGCTGGTGTATGTCGGACGTACAAAGAGAGCCATTCAGGTGAGATTAAACGAGCATAAATCCCAGATCTCCACAGAAACATGGTCAGCCCCATTAGTACAGCATTGGGTGGCAAAAAAACATACGGTAGACCAGATCAAGTGGAGGATTATAGATTCTCTGACAACACAGGGAATAGAGGGAGATTTGAAAGCAAAATTGAATTACTTGGAACAGAGGTGGATTTACTGCCTTAATTCCATTATCCCCTATGGTCTTAATTTGGAATTAGAGTGGCTGTCCCTTATATGAGGTCTCCCTGGGGGTCTACTTTGATTATTTCCCCCATCAAACTTACAGGGGTGCTTTCACTAGGTGGAATAAAGTTTTACTCCTGACCGGCTGTCAATGCTGGGTCAGTGATGTCATATTTTGGACGCTGCTGTCGGTGGTGTAAGCCCCGCCCAGTAACGTCATTTACAGCTGAGCCGGTGAGTACTTAATGAGAGCTGTAACACGCCGCGGCCATCTTACATAAAAAATTGGGTGGTCACGTTGTGAAGTTCAAGTTAAACCAAGGTTAGAACCAGAGCTAAAGAGTATTAAATAGTATGGGTTAGACTTATGTAGGAAAGAAGTTCAGTATTACTGAAGTTGGTTTTATGTTTTAGGGATTGTAGCCCTGAAGAAACTCCAAAAGGGTGAAGCATGTTGGCGAACTTGTCCCTTGCTGTCTACCACCTAAGCTAAGTACAAACATTCATTTAATATTTCCTTAAAAAAGTTGAAAAAAAAGTTATTACCTACCTAACTTAATCTAATCTATGGAGTAGAAATTAAGTTATAAAGTGACCCGATGAAGATTTGGATGCATAAAGCCAAGTGTTATGAAATCTTATTAAACATTTGGTGGCATGTCAGAGGGTTTGAAGAATTATTATTAGAAGGTATTTCAGGGGTGGTTTAAGACAACCCACCCTATATTAAAGATTTGGGAAAGGATTTTAGGCATGCCATGGACTGCCAGAGAAACTAAAAAATTGATTCTGGAAGAGATCAAACCAGCTATGTTACTCGAAGCCCAAATGATGAAGTTACAATTGTTTTATTTTGGTCACACCATCAGGAGAGAGAGATTACTAGAGAAGGACATCATGTTTGGGAAGATCGAAGGAACCAGGCAAAGAGGGTGACCTGCAATCAGATGGCTGGACACATTGAAAACAACCATGGAAATGACGCTGGAGGACCTTTCCGGACTAGCACAAAACTGATTTCTTTTTAGATCTGCAATTCATCAAGTTGCTAGGACTCAAACATGAGTCAATGGTACCTAACAACAACAATTAATGTAAATTGCACTTAATTGGATGGTAAGTGCCTAACTTGGTAGGTGCTTACAACTTTGAGATAGGCGCCTAATCCAAGGTGCCTACCAGAAAGTGGGTACTGTTAGGGGTAGATCACTGGCGTGTTTTTCATGTAGGCATCTGTTTTGGACTTAGCCACACTCATTTAGATCAAGAAAACCCTGGCATAAATAGGGTATGCCTAAGGTTAGGACGCCTACCGGTGCCCAAGCGCGATTCTATAAAGTGCACCTAAATTTTATAGAAATGTGCTTAGTGTGGTACTATTTAGTACAGAAGTTTTAGGCACCATTTATAGAATTGGAGCTTTAATCTTTATTGAAACAGTTCTAGCCAAAAACGTCCTATTTTTTTGTCCTGGACATTTTTAAAATGTTCCATAATTGCAGAAGAACATCCAAATCATAAGGTCTCCCTAGTCCCACCCAAAACATGCCTCAACATGGCCACTTGAGATTTAGATGAACTGGGGAGAAAAACATCTTAAAAATGAGTTTTGAAAATAGTGAACTGGACATGTTTGCGGAAAAAAAATCCATCTGTCACTTTGTGCCATTTGTTGGACATTTTTCTGTTTCAAAAATGAGCCCCATAATGTTTCAGTGCATCAGCTGTCTATGCATGTATTGTATATCCCCTATGATTTTCACATAGAAGAGGCATTTTGTAATTATATGCTATAAGTTTATAAGCTTTCTCCCTGGAGTCAGAATGACCAAAAACATTAACATTTTTTTTCTACTATTTTCTAGAATAAACTGATACTACATAAGAGAGATATAAATGGTTATGTTTTTAGAGAGAACCTTCTGGCCAGCCTTGAATTTTGAACTTGTAGTCCCATAAGAATGTGATTTCTCAAATCCTGCATCTTTCATTTGTAATCAACACTGATTAGATCAAAATGCATTGAGAGGGGATTGTGAAAAATCCAGCTCTGGCCTAAGTCTGCTTTCAGAAACTGGGTCACTCGACAACTCTACACACAAATAGGAACAACTTTTAGACCTGTTGCAACAATGAGTGTTCTTTTTCCCAGCACTATTAGTTATCCTTGTGGGCGGGGAAAACTTCCAGACAAATGAGCTAGGAAAATATCCTCATAGAATTGTAAGAGATCTGATTTTCTCCTGCACCTCAGGCAGGTAAAATGAAGGTCACTTGGCTAGATGGAGGCTCTTCAGTTTTTCAGCCTCTTGCTTTCTTCTGTGCTCTGGAAGAGCACGTAAAGGGGTATCGTGGCAGGAACCAGAAGGCACTGATTGGAGTTGATTGTATTCACTGTGCTCAGACTCAATAGCAGGTCTCAGAGGAAACTCTGATGTACCAGACTGCTTTAAGGCAGACGGAAATCTTCAGAATGATATTCAATCAAGTGACGGCCCCATTCGGTGCAAGATGTAGCTAAAAATAGATCAATGTGAAGGAAATTTCAAAGTTATGAGCTAAATCTCGGCAATTGATGTAACGGGAAGTCTAATAGCAGTACAGCAGTCAAGGACGTTACATAGTTAAATTAGTAACATTAATTTATTTCCTTTGAGCAATATGTTGTCTTAAAAAAATTATAAAATAAACAATGTGAAAATTGCACAGACACATTTTACTTTCTAAATAGGTAGGTGGGGTAAGATTAAACAGAATCATACACCATCCCTTTCTAAGGCAGTCTATGGGAAGGGGGTTGTTTGCATGAGAGTGGCACAGAGAGGGGGCTGTTATCAATGCAGAAATGGGGGAGGTATGTGAATAGTGGGATGATGTGTGTGCAAGGATGGGGAAGTATTCACAGAGGGGGTTGTCAATAGTGGGGTGTAAGGGGCTTGTATGCAGGGAGGGTGGCATATTAATAAAGGGGTTTTCAAGGGAATGGTGTTCTTCCTTCCTTCCCTTTGCTATATTTTCTCTTACCTTCTCTCTTTCCTATACATTTGTTTTCTCCTCCCCATTACTTTTTCTTCTCTTGTTATTTTCACTTCCCCATTTCCATCTCTGACATCTCTAGTAAAGTCAGGGGTATATTCTCCTTCTGGCAGTGAAACTTGGGTTCCCACCACAGTGAGTGCTCCGCTACCCCTGAAGGATGCCCCCTCTCCTGCAGGCACTGAAGGGTTAGGTTCCTGTCCTCACACTGTGGACTCCAACACAGGTTGCCTCCCCTTCTTATGCTGGAGGGGCCTGGGTCCCTGCTGGTACACTGGTGTCACTGCTGCCATGGGATTATTTCACTTGCAGTAGGGGGATTGCAAAACACAGACAAGTGGATATATGGGTAGGCAAAACATGCAGATAGATGGGCTGACCATCCACAACAGGCATCATTGCCTGTTCTGAAACACACCTAAAAAGAAGAATAATTTGCTTGCTAAGGAGAGATGTTAGGGAAGTGCAAAAGGCTATGTATCAGTTCATATGGGGAGGGAAGAAAGCTAGAATTCCTTCATTCTATATGCAGAACCTGTGGCTTAATGGTGGGATGGGGCTTCCTAATTTAGATCAATACAATTTGACATGTCTTATTCATTATATTCATGGCTGTTTGGGATGAAGTGCTTTACCCTGTAGTTAATGGAGGAGGGCATGGTGTTCCCACTGCATTTCTCATATCTTATTCAGGGCAGAATTAATTCTTCGAGGACCCCTAAGCACACAAGAACACTGGGCCCCCTGGCCTCACCCCCATGTATGTACCTGTTTTCTTATTTACTTCTTTATTTCTTTTATTTTAAAATTCAAAACAACAACAAAGATTACAATACTAGTGCCAGTATACAGTTTTACTTCTATGCAACCTCCAAATATCTCTGAACAAATCCCCCCTTTCTTTCCCTCCCACTTACTTGCCCAGGACTTAAACTCTGAACCCTTTCCTCATGGATCCGCTCACTCCATGCAACCTGCAGACCTCAGCGGGATCCATGAGGTCTACAGGAGATAAAACAAGGATCCATGGGATGAGCGGGATCCATGAGCTCTGCGGGAGTTGAAAAATGAGGATCCTTGCAGACCCCATGCCACGGCTACTTTCTTTTTGAGTCCATGCGTTTTTAGTTCTGTGGGATCCGTGGGATCCTTGTTTTAACTTCTACGTTGATGGCTTGTGTTCTGTTTGTGGTTAGTGCTTTAAAACCAAGGAACCCATGTTTAAAACCCACTTTAATTAATTATTTATTTATTTTTAAATGATGAGTCCTCCAGAAACAGAAAACTACCTACTGTACTTAAATATATAAGCAGCCTTCAATTCTGAAGGCTAATGGAGTGGTGTACATTTGAGTACAGTATATATTTTCCTATTCCTGGTGAGCTCACAGTTATAAAATAAAAGAGTTAAAGTGGGATGGGTCCACTGCCCCTCTGCCAGACAGCCTTATCCCTGATTTTTTTTGCTATTCATAAGTTGGATGTTCACATATAAAATGATTATTCATGCTGGACATCCTTAGCAGACAGATGTCCATCTCATGTATTTTCAAACAGAAAATCCTGATTTATTTCCAGTTGGAAAATATATGCTAGATCAGGGATCTCAAAGTCCCTCCTTGAGGGCCGCAATCTAGTTGGGTTTTCAGGATTTCCCCGGTGAATATGCATTGAAAGCAGTGCATGCACATAGATCTCATGCATATTCATTGGGGAAATCCTGAAAACCAGACTGGATTGCGGCCCTCAAGGAGGGACTTTGAGACCCCTGTGTTAGATGGACATCTATTTTGGACATCCATTATGAGCTGGATGTCTCTATTTTGACTTGTATGTCCTTTCATAAATGACCCTCTAAGGCTTTTAGGAAGAAAAGGAGGGGGGGAGGGTGTAGGTTAAATTCTTTCAGGTGACTTATAGAATTTTAAAACAGGATTTTTTTTTAACATACAAGTACAGCATTATGTGGGATCATTGGAGAGAAAGTCTTTGAAAAAGCAGCTGTATGTGTGGGTGCAAGAGCTATTCAACATGGATATGTGGTAGGGTTACCATATGGCTCCAGAAAAAGGAGGACGAATTGAGACATCCGGGTTTTACTTGTATTGAAACCAATGGAAGTAAAACCTGGATGTCTCAATCTGTCCTCCTTTTTCTGGAGCCATATGGTAACCTTATGTGGGACAAAGTGTTGGTTGCTTATTTGTAAAGGATATTTGGGGGATTATTGCATTGTGATGATTGATAAGTGCTGGATCCGGGAATCATTAGTGAGTTATATTTATTCACCAATGTGATGCAAGAACTAAATCCCAAATAGCAGAGGGCCTAAGAATCAAAGGACCAGGGCCTAGGACAGTATGAATTTAGCACATAGTTGTGAGGGGGGATGAGGGCTGGGAAGGATTGTATTAAGTGACAGTGTAGCATTTTTATTTGAGGGGGGAGGGGGAGGAAGATGTGATATGTTGGAATAAGTAGTAATAAGATTCTAGTATTTGCCATGGAGACTTTGTGGTTTATGTATGGTTCGTATTTTATACATGCAGAAGAGATTACATCATAAAAAATAAGAATAGATTGTCTGGGTCTTGTTTTTGGTGTGTCTATGAGATGGCATACTAGTACTGATTTGATACTGGGCTAACTAAAATGGGAAATACAGTAAGGAGCACTGTTCAGATGTAGACATGTTTTAAGATCAATAGTACTGACTATTCCATAAGGGGAGATATCAACATTTATAAATAAATAAACCCCTTCATATTTCAGTATTATAATTTCACACGATCCTCATAATGCATGAGAGGAACCTGCTGAGGATTGTGTAAAATTATAATATGAAGGGGTTTATTTGTTTACAGATGTAGACATGGACATCAGGAGAACCACCTTTATAAGACAGTACAAAGAATCCATGGCTTTGACCTATACCTAAGATGCAAGCAGAGTAGTGCCACAGTGAAAAAATGAGAAATCTTACAGAGAAAGATTTGCATAAGACACTTGTAGTGTTTTTCATAGAGGAATGCCCAAATATAATCATAACCTTGGAAAATATCACTGTGGTTAACTGATTTTCTCATTAAAAACAGTCCAATCAGTTGAGTTCCCTGGAAGTATGACTCGAAATCAACATTTGTGAGATAGTTGGAGACAGGTGTTTCCTGAAAGGAAAATGTGCATTTTAAAGAAAGGAAATTTTAGTTGTTCCCAGAACATGGGATGTGGTGATGTCTCACTCTGAGATGGCTAATTGACTTTGGTGGAGCTGGTATACTAATATAATGATGGTGATTTTGGGAGTGGGGTGGGGCAACTCGATATAGCAGGTTGCATTGCTTAAGGCTGTTTGCTGTACATGAAAGAATTATTATTAAAATAAAATCTGATTGTTTCAATCTGGATATCCTTATTCATAATCAATCAAAGAGATATATGATCAATGCTCTTCACAGTGTAATCTGGCTAGGGTCATCCAAGCTTCATACTGAAATATTCCATTATCTGTCAAACTATCATAAATGAAAGATTGTTATGCAGGCGCCGGCACTTAATTCAGGTCTTTAAAAAAACAAATCAAGAAATCCTAATGCCAATGAACATGCCCTCCAACCTCCACCAAGGCTGAAACAACCCTACCCCCCGGAAGGCACCCCCACTCTATGTGTAGATAGGTCCCCCTCTGGGCCTACCTTTGCCCCTGGTGGTCCAGTAGTGGCTCATCAAAAATATTGAATTTTGTTTTATAAAGCAGGCATATTATAACCATAACATTCTATTTTTTTCTACTAATTATACCTTTCCAATGTGCCTGCTATCTTCAACAAGTCTACAGCTCATATCAGAGCAAGCAAATTAATCCCCTCCCCCATTTTATGATGTCACGCTAGCATTTTTTTATCGCCAGACATGGCAGTATAAGCTCTGATGCTCATAAGAATTATTAACGCGGTATGATAAAAGAGGGCCTAAATGCAGAAAATTATCCTTATCTTCCAAATTCAGTTTTACCTTCTTTTCCAATATATCCCCAGAATTATAGGTCCAAAAAATTGGCTTTTAGGAAATTTAAACTTTATCTTTGAGATGATCAATGGAAACTGTCTACTGTATGTCCATCTAGCAAAAATCCCATGGCATTGAAAATAAATTATTGATGCAACCTCATTAGTGGCCTCATTAGAAGCCCACATTGGATGCATGAGCAAATCTGCTATTGGCATGAAGAAACTCCTATAAATCTTGCACCAAATGGTTCAAGAAAATTGTATTAGGGAGCTGTAATTCACCAACATAGGAGCAAGTGAAAATATTTCAAAAAAGAGAAAATTGTTAATGAGAGACTTTTTGTATTTGAATAGAATCTAAGGGCCACTTTAATAAAGCCATGGTAGCGATTCCCAGACTTTGTTGCATTTGCTACTCTGGGAATCACTACCATGGCTTTCTAAAAGGGGCCCTAAGTTAGGTGGCTGCCCAATGGCATGCAGTCAGGACCTTTAGGGGATTCTCCCCACCCCTAAAGGCCCTGAGGGGCACTGCTCTGAATTTGATTGGTCAAGCAGGCAACAGGCAGATGCTGCTCAGCCAATCAAATTCAGATCAGTACTGTAAGGGCCTTCAGGGGGGTTTGAAGAATCCTAAAACTAATGAATTATGCCCTATTGGAAACCATAGGAGGGACCTACCTAGACACTACCAGGTCTACCCACTGCACTCATACAAAGACCCACTCATTCACTTAACACACCAAAAAAAAGGAAAAAAAAGTAGAGAAAAAGCCTCAGTTCATCTTCATATGGCAAAAAACTCCACTTATAAACAGCAATTGCACTGAGATGGACTCAGATCGATATAGACTTGAGGCCAGTGGTGCATAAGTGCAAAAGGTAGGTTAAAACAGAAGATAAGGAGGAATGTTGAGGTTCCTTATCGTGAGAAAAATACCACGTAGAAAAGCTAGTCCATTTTTGGTGATAGCTTTATCTAGCGATAGGCTTCCTAGAAGCCTCTAAAATGTCTCTCACAGATTGAGAAAAACTGAAGAAGAGTATGTTGAGAGTAACCAAGCTGTCAGGTGTAGAGACTGCAGGTCTGAATGAAGCAGAGATCCCCGACTCTGTAAGCAGAGATGGAAAAACTGGTAGAAGGTATGGTTCCCTGCTGCTGAGTTGAAGGAGAAGGGAGTACCAAGGTTGTCTCGGCCACCGAGGAGCAATCAGAATCATGGTGGCATGGTCATTCTTCAACTTGACAAGTCTTGAGAATGAGAGGGAATGGAGGGAATGCATACAGGAAGAGATTCGTCCATTCCAAAAAAAAAGCATCTGCCTCGAGGCGATGAGGAGAATAGATCCTGGAGCAGAACTGAGGCAGTTTGTGGTTGTGGGGAGCTGCAAAGAGATCTATCTGAGGCGTTCCCCACTGTGAAAAAATGTGATGTAGAGGCGAGGAATGGAGTGTCCATTCGTGAGGTTGCAGAAGACGACTCAAGTTGTCCACCAAGCAATTTTTCGCCCCTTGTATGTAGACAGCTTTGAGGAAGGTGGTGTGGTGGATTGCCCAGTCCCAAACCTTCAGAGCTTCTTGACAAAGGGAGGAACATCTCGTCCCTCCCTGTTTGTTGACATAATACATGGCGACTTGGTTGTCCGACCGAATGTGGACTACCTGATCTTGAACATGTTGAAAAGCTTTGAGAGCCTTGAAAATCACTCTGAGTTCCAACAGATTGATGTGACACTGACGATCCGTACTGGTCCAGTGGCCTTGCGTACGGAGACCATCGAGATGAGCGCCCCATGCGTAGGTCGAGGAATCTGTTGTGAGGACCTTCTGATGAGGGGGTGTTTGAAACAGCAATCCTCTGGAGAGATTGGAAGAGAGTATCCACCAGCGGAGGAACTATCTCAATGAAGGAGTGACTGCAATGTGTCGAGAAAGTGGGTCGCAAACCTGTGTCCACTGAGATGCCAGGGTCCACTGAGGAATTCTGAGGTGAAGGCTGGCAAAAGAAGTTACTTGTACTGTGGAGGCCATGTGACCTAGTTGTACCATCATGTGTCTCGCCGAGATTGAAGAGCGGGAAGACACTGTATGACACGGTTGAAGGAGAGCTTACAGACGTTGTTGCGGAAGGAATGCTCTGAATTGAATATTGTCCAGAACAGCTCTGATGAATTGTAGATTCTGACAGGGCTGAAGTTGGGATTTAGGAAAGTTGATTTCGAATCCCAAACTCTGTAGGAACCGTTGGGTTGCTACAATAACCCCTTGAGATGTTGAATCTTTGATGAGCCAGTCGTCTAGGTAGGGAAACACCTGGAGACTATGGTTCCTTAGAGCTGCTGCTACCACCACCAGGCACCTGGTGAATACTCTGGGAGATGAATCCAGGCCAAAGGGTAGCACTCTATATTAATAATGCAGATACCCCACCCGAAATCTGAGATACTGACGGGAGGTCGGATGGAAGGGGATGCGAGTAGAAACCTCCTTGAGATATAGAGAACATATCCAATCATTCTGATCTATATTTAAAATGGGTCTCAGATCGCCTGTCTTCTTCGGAACTAGAAAGTAACTGGAGTAAAACCCCCTGCTCTGCTGTTCCAGGGGAACTTCCTCGATGGCACGGAGACGAAGCAGAGCTTGAGGTTCCTGAAGATTAAGGTTGGTCTGGGATGGATTGGAAGGATACTCTCTTGGAGAAAGCTCTGGTGGAACCTGAGTGAAATGAAGAGTTTCCATCCCTGATTATTGTGGGATGGAAGGACAGAGGCAGAAGGATGGAGGTTGTGCTCTGTTAGACAGTCAAAAAAGCTGCAAAGCCTTAGGTGCAGCGGAAGGCTGAGGCTTCTGTTGCTGCAGTTCCTTGGAAGGGGCTTGAGTGTAAGGAGCCACTTTGGAACATAACACCTCTGGAAAACCATAGTAGGGCGTGAAGGTTTTGTAGGAGCTGACTTTGGCTTTAGTCTGACAATGGAAGCAAAAGATTTTTCATGATCTGACAACTTCTTAGTTGCAATCTCTATGGATTCATCAAAGAGGCCATTGCCCTGACAAGGAATGTTAGCTAAACGGTCCTGAAGATTAGGATCCATGGCAATGGTGCGAAGTAAGGCCAAGCGGTGCAGTGCTACAGAAAAAACAGTGGCCCTAGCCGACAGTTCAAAGGCATCATAAGATGACTGGAGAAGATGCAATCCGAGTTGTGACAGAGTAGTAGTGATGTCTTAAAACTCAAAATGTCTAAGTAAATCCAGGTTCTTCAGAAAACCTGGAAGATCAATAAGGAACTTGATATAGATGGCAGCCAAACTTGTACATAGTCTTATCCTCCTTTCCAGAAGAAACAGTAGCATAGACCTTGGAATGATGGGTTCCTTAGAAAAAAGGACTCAAGAAGGAGGGATTGGGGAGATAATTGTGAATTCTCAAACCCGTTGCAGTGTAGAGCTCTATACCTCGAGGCCAATTTGCCTGGAAGAGCAGGTATAGCATAAGGAGTCTCCAGACAACGTTTAAAAGCTTGAGATAAAAGCTTGTTAAGAGGAAGCTTAAGTGACTCTGCAGGAGGTTGAGGGTTATGCATGACCTCGAAATACTCCTTAGAGAATTTAAAACCAGCATTGAACTGAATTTCCAGATCATCAGCTGATCCGCCAAGGCCTTGCCTCGAGAAGGGCTTAATGACCTCGAGGTGCCTCGAGCAGAGAACAAAGGTGAAGCCTCTCTGGAGAAATGACAATCCAAAGAATATGGAGACTTGGAGGAGGTAATGAAAGTAGCTGACTCCTCAGGGTCCAGAAGCGGTGACCTGGAGTGAGTTGTTGGGGCCTCGAAGAACTGGAAATTCTGGAATGAGGCCCAGATGAAAAAGGCTTTTCTTTAGAAGATCTGTGCCTCAATGGATGTCTCAATGAAAGCCTCGATTGGCAACGAGAGTGGTGCTTGGAAGCAGGTCTCGAGGATCGAGGAAACTTCAGCCTATGTATGGAAACAGGCAACGCTACTGGTGAATGGATAGAGCTCGAAGCTGTAGATCGAAACTCTGTGGTTTGGATCGAGAAATCTCAAAGCACTCCCAAAGACTCTGCTCCTTGTATGGAGTGTGCGGATTCCTGTCGAGACACTCACAAAGAATCTACTCCTTGTATAGAGTGTGAAGGTTCCAATCGAGACACTCGCAAAGAATCTACTCCTTGCATCGAGTGTGTAGATGCCAGACCAGACACTCGTAAAGACTCTGCTCCTTGCATAAAGTGTGAAGCTTCAGCTCGAGGCACAAGCAGGGACTCGACCTCATGAGAGACTGATTGCCCAGGCTGCATTACAGGAGGCATTGTCGAGGCAGAACCATATTTGCTTAATAACAGAACAAATTGCTGCTCCAACATGGTCTGGAGAGAAGCCTGCAAAGGTGGATCCGCGTCTGAAACCGGATAAGCTCAGCGGCCGCATCTGCTTACAATGTAGGTGGCTTGCCTCGGGAGGTTAGGCAGCAGTTGGCCGCCTACAATCAGGACGCTGTTTACAGAATCCGGGCCTAAGTGTTGGAAGTAGCAATAGTAGTAGAGCTCTATCAGCCACGGTAACTATCTGAGCCCACTTGCATCACACCAACTTCTCCCTTTTCCTGCACTTTTACAAGAGAAGCTGATGTATTGTGACTTGCTCATATGCGTCTCTACCCTCTTTCTCTTTTTGTTTTAAAGTGTGGAAGACAGATGTCTGCTTCCCTGGTTCTTCTTTGGGCCACAGGAGTCCATGTCTGCGCTTTTGTACTACAAAAGTTGATGTGTCACACATTGTTAATGCAAATGTGCTGTGGTTCAAAAAGGTTGGAAAACTCTGACTTAAGGTGTCCCTTGTGGATAGTTAGGGAGAGCTTAGGGAAGATTTTAAGTATTACATAAGAATAGCTATACTGAGTCAGACTGATGGCCCAAGTAGCCCAGTATCCTGCTTCCAACAGTGGCCAATCTCAAACAGGGCTGCCATCAGAAATTTCTGGGCCCCTTACTGAGCAATCCTATTGGGCCCCCCACGCACCCCTTCCCCCCCCCCCGACCCCCCCCCCTTCTTCCATGGGCCGAATACACACATACTTTTTTCTCTGTCGCCGCACTCTTTGACCAAAAGATTTGTAAGCCTGCAACCACGTCAAGGTAGACTCTTTCAGCAGAGCCCTAACCTAACCTAAACTAAACTAATCTATACCTATCTATTCTAAACTAACATTTGTCTAATACTGAACTAATAACAAACTAACAAACATCTGCATAATAAATAACTAATAAATAATAGTACTAGTAGCTATAATTCACTTTTGAATGTAAAATCTCAGTTAAGGATTTCTTTTGACCTTTGTAGGCCAGAAGTAGATCACAATTGCACAATATTTTTTGTAACAAGTATTAAATGTGTTTTTATAAATACTGTAAGCTTAATAAATATATCAGAAAAAACTACACATCTGAGAGCATATCTGAACATACACATCTGTATGATCCCATCCTCCTCTGTTTGCCTGTAGCTGCATCATGCATGTTAAAAATGTACGATATGTTGATATGTGCACCTTCCTTCCTTCCCATCCATCTTCCTCAGCCTGTCCTTACACATCCACAGCTGCATGTTAATGATGATGTATATGTTATGTTGATAAATAAGTGCATATGAGCACATCATTAACATGCAGCTATGGATGAATATAAAAAAGAAACAATATTCTGTACAATTGTCAATTTATAAATCAGCGTCTTCTCCCCATTCTCTCTTCCCCATTTCCCTTCAGCGTCCTCAGCCCACTCTCTCTCCACTTTCCTTCAGCACACGCACATAAAAACAAGCAAGTAATTTATATCATTTTCATTCTATTCATTCATAGAAAATAAAGTCTAAATAATGCCAGTCATATAACAAAACATGATTTTACAAAAATAATTCCCTGCACAGTCAAGCCTTCAAGGATTACTAGATGTCTTTCAGCAGTTCCCCTCCCTCCCTCCCCCTTACCTTTCTGGCCAAGTCAAAATGATCTACCAACAATAAAATTTTAAAAACACAAAGCACGCTGTATGCAGAGAAAATGTTAATTATCATTTATATTCCGCGGGTTTTCAAAGAGGTCAAGGCAGATGATTTTATGCAATGTCACCTCAGTAACAACTATACAAAAATAGACAAATATTCCCCCTCCCTTTTTACTAAAACGCGATAGCGGTTTTTAGCGCAGCAAGCTGCGCTGAATGCCCCACGCTGCTCTCAACGCTCATAGGCTCCCTGCACTAAAAAACGCTATTGCGGTTTAGTAAAAGGGGGCCATAGTGCAAAATATAGACAGCATATATAAATTCTCAAAGCAGACACATTTTGATCACTAAATTGAAAATAAAACCATTTTTCCTACCTTTGGTAATTTCATCAGTCTCTGGTTGCACTTTATTCTTCTGACTGTGCATCCAATATTTCTTATATTTCTTCCCTTCTTTCAGCCTCCTGTATGCTTCCTCTCCTCCAGACTTCATTCCCTCCCCAAACTTTTTCTTTGTTTCACCCTGCCCCTTCTTTCTTTTTCTCTCTCTCCACACCCCCTTTCTTTATGTCTGTCTTTCTCTCTCTCTCTTTCCGTGCCCCATTTTTCTTTGCTTCACCCTGCCCCCTTTCTTTCTGGCTTCCTGTCCCCCCTTTCTTTCTTTCTCCCTGCCCTCCCCTATGCCACCACCATTGGGAAAATGCTGCCACCGCCACTGGGGAATAGGCTGCCACTGCCGCCATCGGGAACAGGCCGGCGCCAAGTTCGCCCTGCTTCTCTTCCCCGCGGGGCCAACTCTCGCCACCCGACGTCAATTCTAATGTCGGAGAGGACGTTCTAGGCCAGCCAGGCAGCGATTGGCTGGCCCAGAACGTCCTCTCCGAAGTCAGAAGTGACGCGAGTGGCGAAAGTTGGCCGGCCCCTTAGGGAAAAGCAGGTAGAACTTGGCGCCGGCCTGTTCCCAATGGCGGCGGTGGCACTCAAGTGGCTAAAGAGCTGCAGTTTGCCGGCCTAGGGAGAACACTGGAGGGTGGCCAGCTGTGCATCCCCTTGGGACGTAAACCCGGGGTGGGGCGGGGCGGGGCAGACCGCCCCCCCACCCTGGTATGCCACTATCTGTACCTCACTCCCTCCCTATGACCAAAAATTCTCCTTTCTTCTATTCCCCGTGTACACAACCATCTCTTTCCCTCCCTTCCTCTCTCCCAAGTCCATGCCTTCTGTGTCCAAAAACTCATTCCCTCCCCCACCTCAGCATCTCTTTCCCTCCCTTCCTCTCTCCCAAGTTCATGCCTTGTGTCTAAAACGCACTCCCTCCCCCCTTTTGTGTTCCGCGTTTGCCTCCCAGCCCATCTTTGCAACTTTCTCAGCAAAACAAAGCTCAAGCTGCGAGGCTTGTCTTCTGTTTCCTGCCTGCCCTGCCGCGTACAAATAGCCGACCGGAAGTATTATCCGACGTCAGCGCTGACGTCTGAGGGCAGGCTTTGCTTAAGCCCTCCCTCCGACGTCAGCGCTGACATCGGGGAATACTTGCGATCGGCTATATGTGAGGGCAGGGCAGGCAGGAACAGAAGACGAGCCTCGCGGCTTGAGATGTATTGAACTCCGCGGGTCCCCCGTCCAGCTCTCTCCTGTCCACGTGGGGCGGACCGCCCCTCCCCCTAGACTGTGGCCTAGGACCCTGGGGGAGGCCGGGCCCCCTGTCAGCTCCGGGCCCCTGAATGCAGGACTGGTGGTACTGCCCTGATGGCGGCCCTGATCTCAAATAGTAGCAACATCCTATGCTATCAATCCTAGGACAAGCAGTGGCTTTCCCCAAGTACAACACAATAGCAGAACTTGCCTAAACCTTTTTAAAACCCAGATATGCTAACAGCTGTTGCCACATCCTTTGGCAATAAGTTCCAGAGCTTAACTACGTATTGAGTGAAAATTATTTCCTCTTATTTGTCTTGAAAGTATTACCATGGAACTTCATTTACTGTCCCCTAGTCGTCGTACTGTCTGAAACAGTAAAATATCTATATAATAAAATGGTACGCGCGCATGCGCACTCTTACTGCGTGCTTCCCTGATCCTAGATCTGTTGGGCTGTGGCCGGCAAGAGTGCGCATGCTCCACCAGGACTCCAGGACTCCAGCCCTCGGCTGTCGTTTCAGGTGCGTGCGGCGGTGCGGAGCGGCAGCTGCCAGGAAGAGGGCTTCACGGAGCGGCTCTGGCTGCCTTGGTCCTCCTTGCCAGTTCAAGGCAGCACAGCTAAAGCACTCATCTCCTCCCTCAGGAATCTTCCCATGGCCTCCCCAGTAGCGTCACAGTGAAACAACAAACAGCATAGGCAGGGCCCAACTGCCATCTGATCCCCGAATTCATAGCCACATTGGCAGAAAAGACACCACCCTCTGTACTCAATGGCACCAGAAACAGGCAAGAGGGGTTTTAGCGTCTTAAGTTCAGGCCCAGTATGGATGATTGAATTTAGCAGTCTTCATGATGGGACCAACAATGTTAGCAGTCTCCATAGCGCCACTATCAGGCAGCCGAAAATTAAAAATTGGCATGGAGCTGTAGTGTCTTGCTCTTAGCCACAGACTTGATCCTCGGCTGGAAGGAGGGGTGAAATCAGCTGCGATCTTCCCAAATCTCACCAATGCTGATGGTAGGGCCTCTACTAAACAAAACATTAACTGTCTCTCACGGTAGTATTCAAATGGCCAATATCATTAATGATATTTTCTTAGATCATTACAGATATTAAAAATTGTACTAATAAAAAAATGAAAGACTTAAAAATAAAACAAATTAGAAAATAATTAAGTAAACAATCCAAACAGAACCCAAAACAGAAAAATAAATAATAGGAGTAATGTAGATGACATCCTGATTGGATGCCATCTTGAAAAAAAAACAACATATAGACAGGAGGGGGAAAGGAACAGAGCCCTACTGCTGGACAGGGGGAGCAGGAAAGAGGTGTTGATGGACAGGGGAAGAGGTACTGATGGACAGGGGGGGGAAGAAAAATGAAGGGAGGCCTACTGATGGACAGGGGGAGCAGGAAAGAGGTGCTGCTGGACAGAGGAAGTGGTGCTGATAGACAGGGGGGGGGGAAAAAAAGGAAGGGAGGCCTACTGCTGGACAGGGGGAGCAGGAAAGAGGTGATGATGGACAGGGGGAGGTAAAACAAAGGGAGAAGGGCTGCTGCTGGATAAGGGGAGCAGTGCTGGACACAGGGGAGGTAAAAGGAAGGAAGAATGGACAGGGGGAGCAGGCAAAGGGTGGTGGTGGACAGCCGAGGAAAAAGAAAGACAGAAAGAAAGCGGCTAAGGAGAGAAAGAGAAAGAAAGAAATAAAGACAGACACACACACATATATTCTAGCACCCGTTAATGTAACAGGCTATAAGACTAGTTTATTCATATTTATCCATTCTACACCATTCAAGATTTTGTAGATGTCTCTCATATCCCTCCTCAGTTGTCTTTTTTTCCCCCCAACCTGAAGAGCCCTAATCACTTTAGCCTTTCTTCAAATGAGAGGAGTTCCATCCCCTTAATCAATCTGGTCGCTCTTCTTTGAACCTTTTCTAGTTCTGCTATATCTTTTTAGAGATACATTGACAAGATTTACATAAAAAATTAAAGATGAAGTTGCACCATGGAGCAAGGATGTTTCCTTCTAGTTACAGTACAAGAGGCTTTTTTGGAACAATTTGAGATTCATAGAGGTGTACTTCATGGCTCCGTGTTATCTACCTTTCTTTACAATTTGCTTATGACTTCATTGAGTTCAGTATTTCAAGATTTAAATGTGTTATATTGTATGTACACAGATGATTTACTGGGTTTTTTTCCCCACTTGAGTCAGATCTTTTGGATCCGAGTCCCACAGCATGTTTTGATAATATTATTGGATGGATGACCAAATATGAACTGATATTGAATGTGGCCAGAACTGAAATAATGTACATATATTTGGAGGTGTTTGGATTTGGCCCTACCTACTGTGTTAACATATCAAGAGGTAAACTTTACAGTTAAATTGTCTCTTTCCAATCTTGGGGTACTATTGGACTCCAATTTAATGATGCAAAAGTGAGTGAATCAGGTGATTAAACATATTTTTTTCAACATCATCTTTTGAGTAAGCTTAAGAGGATGGTACCTGCATCAGATTTCTGGATGATTGTACAGAAACTGATGCTGATGAAATTATTGTAATTTGTTGTATTTGGGAATGTCAGCTGCTAGACTCCAGGCCCTTCAGATTGTCCAGAATGTAGCACATAAAATTTCATCTGCCACTTGAATGCCCAGGCCTCCAATTTCCTAAAGTCTTCCTACAAATTTTCCCCAGACCACATGCATTTTAACAACTTTAGTTTTGTGTCATCTGCAAATGTAATCACCTGACTCATCATTCACATTTCCAGATCATTTATAAATTTGTTAAATAGCACCAGTCCCAGTACAAATCCCAGGGCAATCTATTATTCATTGAGAGAAATTATCATTTAACTTACCCTCTGATTCTTATCCACAAGAGAGCATTGCTTCCTATCCCATGGCTTTTTAATTTTCTCAGGAGTCTTTCATGACGGACTTTGTCAAAAGCTTTCTGAAAATCTAGATACATTACATCAACCTACTCACTTTTAACCACATGTTTATTTATACCTTCAAAGAAATTAAGCAAACTGATGAGGCAAGTTTTCCCTTGAATGAATCCATGTTGACTCTATCACATTAAACCATGTTTGTCTATGTGTTCAGTAATTTTATTCTTTTATATTAGTTTCCACTATTTTACATGCCACTTACATCAGGCTTACAAGTCTGTCATTTCCTGGATCACCACAGGAACCCTTTTTACTTTCAAACAATTTTTGGTTGATGAAAAAAAATCACAGAGAAATCCAGAATCTTATACACAGCAAGAAAAATATAGCATGAAAAGCTCCATAATTGACATCACATATGAAAGACAACAACAGTTTCATCAACATTTTCCAATATAGAAAAAAAAAAAATCCCCAAACCAAATCTCTCTGTTCTATACCCCCCCCCCCCCATATCTAGTGATGCTAATACCCACTCCTGAGTAACCAAACAGCCCACCCCATATCCAGGACCTTGTACTTATAGGTCCTGGACTACAGCTAAAAAATCCCAACCCAGACAGACCCCCCTTCTGTAGAGACCAATCCAAAGAAAATATGAACCCCCCCTCCCGTCCAAACAATGCAGGATGAAATATATTTGCCCAACTCCAAGAGAGCAAAGTAGACCCAATCATAAATGAGCTGTGTTAAGCACTAAACTGTGCACCCATGCTGGAAGTGCTTGAATATATACCTCCCAAATCAACCAAAACCTCTTCCGCCTCTTATACGTAAAATAGGCATCTCGGGCTTCCCATAGTAATAACTGATTCAATAAACCTTTCCATTGCCAGAATGTAGGGGGAGTGGAATGAACCCATTGTTGCAAGATAGCACAGTTACTTACTGTGTAAGCAGAGATGGAAAAACTGGTAGAAAGTATGGCTCCCTGCTGCTGAGTTGAAGGAGAAGGGAGTACCAAGGTTGTCTCGGCCACCGAGGAGCAATCAGAATCATGGTGGCATGGTCGTTCTTTAACTTCCAAGTTTCCAAGTTTATTGGTTTTTAATATCCCGACCATCAAACAATTGTCTGGCCGGTTAACAATCAAATTAGTCAGTCTCCAAGGCTCCAGCGAGGTGAGGTGCGTGGGAGCATTGCTCCGCCCCTCACTTAGAACACCGGGAGACTCGGACCTTCAAAAACAAGCCCGAACGGCGTGCAGCCTTTTGCTGCCCTCTTCCAGTCAGTCTCCAAGGCTCCAGCGAGGTGAGGTGCGTGGGAGCATTGCTCCGCCCCTCACTTAGAACACCGGGAGACTCGGACCTTCAAAAACAAGCCCGAACGGCGTGCAGCCTTTTGCTGCCCTCTTCCAGTCAGTCTCCAAGGCTCCAGCGAGGTGAGGTGCGTGGGAGCATTGCTCCGCCCCTCACTTAGAACACCGGGAGACTCGGACCTTCAAAAACAAGCCCGAACGGCGTGCAGCCTTTTGCTGCCCTCTTCCAGTCAGTCTCCAAGGCTCCAGCGAGGTGAGGTGCGTGGGAGCATTGCTCCGCCCCTCACTTAGAACACCGGGAGACTCGGACCTTCAAAAACAAGCCCGAACGGCGTGCAGCCTTTTGCTGCCCTCTTCCAGTCAGTCTCCAAGGCTCCAGCGAGGTGAGGTGCGTGGGAGCATTGCTCCGCCCCTCACTTAGAACACCGGGAGACTCGGACCTTCAAAAACAAGCCCGAACGGCGTGCAGCCTTTTGCTGCCCTCTTCCAGTCAGTCTCCAAGGCTCCAGCGAGGTGAGGTGCGTGGGAGCATTGCTCCGCCCCTCACTTAGAACACCGGGAGACTCGGACCTTCAAAAACAAGCCCGAACGGCGTGCAGCCTTTTGCTGCCCTCTTCCAGTCAGTCTCCAAGGCTCCAGCGAGGTGAGGTGCGTGGGAGCATTGCTCCGCCCCTCACTTAGAACACCGGGAGACTCGGACCTTCAAAAACAAGCCCGAACGGCGTGCAGCCTTTTGCTGCCCTCTTCCAGTCAGTCTCCAAGGCTCCAGCGAGGTGAGGTGCGTGGGAGCATTGCTCCGCCCCTCACTTAGAACACCGGGAGACTCGGACCTTCAAAAACAAGCCCGAACGGCGTGCAGCCTTTTGCTGCCCTCTTCCAGTCAGTCTCCAAGGCTCCAGCGAGGTGAGGTGCGTGGGAGCATTGCTCCGCCCCTCACTTAGAACACAGGGAGACTCGGACCTTCAAAAACAAGCCCGAACGGCGTGCAGCCTTTTGCTGCCCTCTTCCAGTCAGTCTCCAAGGCTCCAGCGAGGTGAGGTGCGTGGGAGCATTGCTCCGCCCCTCACTTAGAACACCGGGAGACTCGGACCTTCAAAAACAAGCCCGAACGGCGTGCAGCCTTTTGCTGCCCTCTTCCAGTCAGTCTCCAAGGCTCCAGCGAGGTGAGGTGCGTGGGAGCATTGCTCCGCCCCTCACTTAGAACACCGGGAGACTCGGACCTTCAAAAACAAGCCCGAACGGCGTGCAGCCTTTTGCTGCCCTCTTCCAGTCAGTCTCCAAGGCTCCAGCGAGGTGAGGTGCGTGGGAGCATTGCTCCGCCCCTCACTTAGAACACCGGGAGACTCGGACCTTCAAAAACAAGCCCGAACGGCGTGCAGCCGCTTGGCGTGCCGACGAAGGCGCACGACAAAGGCGCATGCGCCTTTGTGAGCGCCTTCGTGAGACGCCCTTTCAGCCCATTGCGTGACCGCCGAAAACCTTCCTGCCTTTACAGGTTCGACTCAGGCGGATCTGCCTGCCACTGCGCTTGACCTTTTCCTTCAGCCCTTGTGGCCCGCCGAATAGTCTCTCCTCCCCCAGTGACTTTACAAAAAAAAAAAAAAAACCAGAGGAAAGAGGCGGCTTTTCACCATCTTGTTCCCCCCCCTCATTGCTCTAAGTTCCTCCTCCCCCTCCCTCTCTGAATTTTTTGTTACACATAAACTGTTCAGTCCCCATATTGCACCCATTACTGGGATCCTCGCCCATCCCCTTCACAGTAATAGCTAACCACTATACTGAACTGTATTCTTCCCTCTGTTCTTGCCTTAGCGCACCCTCTGTTATGCAACTAGACACTATACTTTCAGCCACCAAAGTTGTATTTCATTGTACCTCATTGTATTTTATTGGAAACTGCTAGACGCTAAACTGTACTGTATTTTATTGGAAACTGCTAGACGCTAAACTGTACTGTATTTTATTGGAAACTGTTAGATACTAAACTGTATTCCTTCCGTGATCAGTACCTGAACCCCCTCCCTGCCCACCCTGCTTCCCTCTAGCTCAGGTTCTAAAGAAAAATAGTTTCAGAGATAAATCCGTTCTCACTGCTGGGATTCGGGTTTAATTCACTCATTCCCTCCTGTGCTGTCCAAAAAAAAAAAAAGGATTCTCCCCACTTAGCAAACTGTTTCACACACGATTCAAACAAGCCCTGCCTCCCAGCTTAAAAGGCTCCCCAAGTTCCACCATGAAGCCTCCCTTCTGGCTCCTATTTCTCCTTCTCTGCTCTTCTCTCAAGATCACCCTCTGCTTGAAACCCCCCTCCCCCAATCTACTAGACTCCCCAAATGTCACTAACACCTGCCCCGGCCTCAAAATCCCCACACTGATGCGCACTCGAAATCACTCTTACAAACATAAACCCCGCAAAGCCAACCTCGCCTATTTAAAGCCTGTGCCCTCCGCCAACCTTCCCAACCACGCCCCTGACTCTCTAACCCCAGTCCCGATACTCTACTGCAACGCCAGATCCGTATGCAACAAGACCCAAATTATGAAAGACCTCCTCACAGATTTTGATCCTGGATTCCTCTGCATCACAGAGTCCTGGATCACTAAAGACGACCATTATACACAAAACGAGATTTGCCCCCAGGGCTACCAAGGCCTCTTTTCTCCTAGATTAAACCGAAAAGGAGGCGGACTGGCACTCCTCTACAAATCTTTCTTTAATGTTGAACTTCTCGAAAAAAGCAGCCACCGCTCACTAGAATATATGCTAGCCTCAATCAATGATGAGCTCCATCTACACCCACTAGGTATCTTATTACTTTATCGCCCGCCCACCCCCTGGAGCAATTCCTCTGAACTTGTTTTTGAGACCATATCTAACGCTTTCCTTAAGTTCCAAAGACTACTGATCATCGGAGATATCAATCTCCACCTTGATGACACCACCAGCAAAGATGCATCCGATTTCAATAATTTCCTCATCTCTCTTGGTTTCTCCCCCCCTGCCTCCTCTCCAACCCATGAAAAAGGCCACACACTAGACCTCATCAGCTTCCTCGATCTCACGGCTTTCAAAACCTCAACCGATGACATCCGTTGGGACCACGTTCCCTGGTCCGACCACTTCCTAGGAACCTTCTGTCTCCCCATCTTCATGTCTCACCTTGGAACCTCTCCCCAGTCCTCTAAGCCCATTACTTTCCGCAAGAAAATCTCAAGTGATCAGTTCTGGTCCAAATTTCTTGACAATCTCTCATCCAAGCCTAAGCCATCAGATTCTGTAACCAACTGGCACAATTGGATCACTCTCTCTGAATCCACCTACCACTCTCTCGCCCCACTTTCCACCAAAACCATCTCCTACTCCCGTAAGGCCCCCTGGTACCTCCCACAACACAGGGTGCTAAAACAAAAATGCCGATCCCTGGAACGCATCTGGAAAAAATCTAAATCCCCCACAGATAAACAAATCTGGAGAGGCAACATTAAACTTTACAACAATACACTCAAAAGAGCTAGGAAAAACTTCTATGGAGACAAGATCTCCAGATCAAAAAATCAGAATAGTATGCTGTTCAATATCTGGCGCTCCTTAATTCCCAACAACAACCCTTCTATGCTTCCCTCCTCTCCATCAGTCGACCTACTAGCAAACTTCTTCAATGGAAAGGTCACCGCCTTGAGAAGCTCCTTTCCTCCCGCAGTCTCCTACAATTCTCTGGTGTCTGCCTCCCCCGATCCTACTACAAAGGTCCCCACCCCCGTCCCAGTCAATAGATCCTGGACTGCCTTTGAGCAAGTATCCGAATCGCAGGTCCTCAAACTCTGCCTGAAACTAAAATCCTGTAACTGCACCTTGGATCCATTTCCATCCTATCTATTTGACAAAATACCCGCACAGGCCATCTCTTCTCTCACCATACTCATAAATTCTGCCCTATTATCGGGCCTCTTCTCCCCTGAAATGGGACGCATTGCACTGACACCCCTACTGAAGAAAGCTGACCTAGACCCCTCCACCCCATCCAATTATCGCCCAATAGCAAACATCCCGCTCCTAACCAAATTGCTTGAGTCCATCGTCTCCTCCCAACTCTCAGCCTACCTGGAAAGATTCTCTGTCCTCCTACCCTATCAACACGGCTTCAGACCGAACTTCAGTACCGAAACCCTCCTGGCCTCCCTAGTCTCGAAGATCCAACAATTTCATTCTCACAAAAAATTTGCCGTTCTCCTTCAATTCGACCTCTCTGCTGCCTTTGACGTTGTCCACCACGACATTCTAATCTTCCTACTCTCCGAGATAGGCATCAGCTCTACAGTCCTTGACTGGTTCTCGAACTTCTTACGTTCTCGCTCTTACACCGTCACCAAACATGGTTCCTCTTCCCCCCCATGGAAACCGACATGCGGAGTCCCACAAGGCTCCCCCCTATCTCCCATCCTCTTCAACATTTATATGTCCTCCCTGAATCTCCTCCACCTATCCCCCCTAGAAACACTCTACACTTACGCCGACGATATCCTGGTCCTCCTCGAGACCGACGCGAATCTCACCAACCTCGCAGCTAACATCTCTTCTTGCATAACCAACCTTCAATCCTGGGCTCACACTGTACAAATGAAATTGAACGAGTCCAAAACCAAACTACTATGGCTCGGCCCTAAACTTGATCAATTACCCACTTCCATCCCACTGCCCACAGGCTCCTCTCTTCAGTTGGAGTTCTCTAGCAAAGTTCTGGGCATCACCATAGATTCATCATTATCCTTCAACGACCACCTCAACTCCCTGATAAAAAAATGCTTTTGCAGCCTTCACATGCTGAGGAAAGTGAGGTCCTGCTTCCACCAAAAACACTTCGCCGTCCTCGTCCAATCCATCATCCTCTCCAGATTGGATTATTGCAATTCCATTTACCTAAGCTTAACAAAGAAAAGCCTTCACAGACTCCAATTAATTCAGAACACCGCGGCCAAACTTATCTTCTCAAAAAGTAAATTTGACCATGTCTCACCGCTCCTGTCCAAGCTCCACTGGCTTCCCGTTATTTCCAGGGTCCACTTTAAATGTGTCTGCCTAACCTTCAAGATCCTCCATGGTATTCTTCCTCTTCTTATCCCTCTATCCTGGAATTCCTCAAATCCAATCTCCACTAGATCCACGCAAAAATTAAAGCTATCCTACCCCTCCTTAAAAGGCATCTCCCTTGTTGGTAAACTTGGGTCTTCCCTCCCTTTCAGAATCGCTCAGCTCTGGAATAGTCTCCCTTCCCCTCTCCGCAATTTGAGCCCTTTTCTACCATTCCGTAAGCATCTGAAGACCTGGCTCTTCTCCAAAACGTAACCCCGTCCCCTTCGTGGCACTCTCGCACCAAACCTCCCTTCTCTCTCACTTATATAATTCCATTGGAGTTCCGTTCCTTCCCTAACCTTGTAAACCGTGTCGAGCTCCATCTGCGGAGATGATGCGGTATATAAACCCAAGATTTAGTTTAGTTTAGTTTAGTTTAGTAGAATGTGAAAGGAAATATCTTAAATTAAACATAAATGACAAAGACTTGACATACTGGAATGTGAGGAAATTGTGGGGGAAGGGAAAAAGAAATGGAGAGAGTGGGGGGGATGAACATGAGGAGGGGGGAGCGTTAAAGTAATGAATAATGGATACTTGCCTGATGAAAGAAAGAGAGGATTTTTTAGGTTTGGTTAAATGCGTCCCGAAATAAGAATGTCTTTAAATTTGTCTTAAATTTAGCAAGTTGTTGTTCATCACGGAGATGTTGTGGTAGTGAGTTCCATAATGTTGGGGCGGTAATAACGAAGTTGGTTTTACGAGTATAATAAAAGTCTTTTAGGGACGGTATAAAAAGGAGTTTTTGGTCTGAAGATCTCAATGTGCGAGGGGAACTTTGAGGTATAAGAAGTTTGTCAAGAAAAGTTGGTTGATGTAGGAGTTTGATTTTGAAAGTGAGAAGGATGATTTTGTAAGTAATACGGTAGGAGATAGGAAGCCAATGAGCTTCCTTTAAGAGAGGAGTGACGTGGTCAGATTTACTTTTCTTATAGATAAGTTTTATAGCGGTATTTTGTATTAGTTGGAGGCGTCGTAGTTCTTTTTGAGAGAGGCCATTAAGAAGAGAATTGCAGTAATCTAGGTGAGAAATTACCAGAGAATGGGTCAAGATGGTGATAGAGTCAGTGTTCAGAATGGAAGTTAAAGATCTAATGATGCGGAGTTTAAAAAAGCAGACTTTTACTACAGAGCTGATATGATCATGGAAGGTGAGATTGCTATCGATAATGACGCCGAGTAATTTAATTTTAGTTTCCATTTGTAATGGAGTGGATTTGATAGAAATAGTTCCGAGTAATGATTCTGATTTTTTGATGGGAAGTAGAAGCACGCGGGATTTATTTATGTTGAGTGCAAGTTTGTTTGAGTATAGCCAATCATGTATGTTATCCAGTTTATTATTTATGTCTTTTATATCTGAAATATTAGTAGTGTTGATAGGATGGAGGAGTTGAATATCGTCAGCGTAGGCGAAAATTGTAAATCCGATGGATTGGGCTAGTGTAAGGAGGGGAGAGAGAAATACATTGAATAATAATGGTGATAGAATTGAACCTTGTGGTATTCCGAAAGTTTGTAATTTGGCTGAGGAAATTTCATTTTTTACGCAGACTTTGGAGCTGCGTTCCTGAAAATAAGATATGAACCAAGAGAGTGCAGAGTCAGTAATGCGGCAGTCTTTTAATCTGGAAATGAGGAGAGAATGGTCAATAGTGTCGAAGGCAGCAGAAAGGTCTAGAGAGATTAGAATAACAGATTTTTGGTGCTCATGGTAATATTGAATGGTTGAAGTGAGACCTAGTAAAGATAGTTCTGTAGAATGTGAGGAGCGAAAACCTGTTTGGCAAGGATGTAATGCGTGGGTTTTTTCAAGAAATTCGGTTAATTGTGAGTGGATGATTTTTTCAGTAATTTTGGAAAGTAAAGGAAGATTTGCAATGGGGCGATAGTTTTTGGGGAGGGAAGGATCTAAGTTATATTGTTTGAGTTTAGGGAATACTAGTGATGTTTTCCAAGTGGTGGGTACTAAGCTTTCTGAAATTGATTTGGAGATCATTGCCCAGATAAAAGGGCCGAAGAACGAATAGAATTTTTTAAGTAAGAACGGGGGAATGTTCTCTAGGAGGTTATTAGGAGAATTTAGAGATTGTAATATGAGAAAAAGTTGTGCTAGAGAAGGCATTTTAAAGGTAGTACAAGAACTAAAAGAACTTGACAACAGTCTTGAGAATGAGAGGGAATGCATACAGGAAGAAATTCGTCCATTGAGGAAAAAAAGCATCTGTTTCGAGGCGATGAGAAGAATAGATCCTGGAGCAGAACTGAGGCAGTTTGTGGTTTTGGGGAGCTTCAAAGAGAACTATCTGAGGCGTTCCCAACTGTGAAAAAATGTGATGAAGAGGCGAGGAATGGAGTGTCCATTCGTGAGGTTGTAGAAGACGACTCAAGTTGTCCACCAAGCAATTTTTCACCCCTTGGATGAAAAATCCAAGCTTTGAGGAAGGTGTTGTGGCGGATTGCCCAGTCCAAAACCTTCAGAGCTTCTTGACAAAGGGAGGAAGATCCCGTCCCTCCCTGTTTGTTGACATAATACATAGCGACTTGGTTGTCCGTCCAAATGAGGACTACCTGATCTTGAAGAAGATGTTGAAAAGCTTTGAGAGCCTTGAAAATCGCTCTGAGTTCCAACAGATTGATGTGACACTGACGATCTGTACTGATCCAGTGGCCTTGAGTACTGAGACCATCGAGATGAGCGCCCCAAGCGTAGGTCGAGGAATCTGTTGTGAGGACCTTCTGATGAGGGGGCTTTTGAAACAGCAAGCCTCTGGAGATTGGAAGAGAGCATCCACCAGCAGAGAGACTGTCTCAATGAAGGAGTGACTGCAATGTGTCAAGAAAGTGGGTCACAAACCTGCGTCCACTGAGATGCCAGGGTCCACTGAGGAATTCTGAGGGGAAGTCTGGCAAAAGGAGTCATGTGTACTGTGGAGTCCATGTGACCCAGGAGTACTATCATGTGTCTCGCTGATATGGAGGAGCGGGAAGACACTGTATGACAGAGTTGAAGGAGGGCTTCCAGACGTTGTTGTGGAAGGAATGCTCTGAGTTGGATAGTATCCAGAACAGCTCCGATGAATTGTAGATTCTGAGAGGGTTGAAGTTGGGATTTGGGAAAGTTGATTTCGAATCCCAAACTCTGTAGGAACCACGTAGTCCATTGGGTCGCTACAATAACCCTTTGAGATGTTGAATCTTTGATGAGCCAGTCATCCATGGTTTCTGAGAGCTGCGGCTACCACTACCAGGCATTTGGTGAACACTCTGGGAGATGAAGCCAGGCCAAAGGGCAGCACTCTGTATTGATAATGCAGATTCCCCACACGAAACCTGAGATATTGGCGGGAGGCCGGATGAATGGGAATATGACTATAAGCCTCCTTGAGATCCAGAGAGCATAACCAGTCGTTCTGATTTAGGAAGGGATAAAGGGATGCCAGGGATAGTATGCAAAATTTTTCTTTGACTAAAAATTTGTTGAGAGCCCTGAGATCCAGAATGGGCCGCAGATCGCCTGTATTCTTCGGAACAAGGAAGTAATGGGAGTAAAACCCCCTGTTCTGCTGTACCAAAGGAACTGGTTCGACGGCATGGAGACGAAGCAGAGCTTGAGCTTCTTGAAGAAGAAGGGCGGATTGGGATGGACTGGAAGGATACTCTCTTGGAGGAAGCTCTGGTGGAACCTGAGTGAAATGAAGAGAGTATCCTTCTCTGATGTGTGATTGTCTCCGATCGGTGATAAAAATGATGGAGACGACCTCCAATAGGGGGAAGATAGTTCAGAGACAGAACGATGGAGGTTATGCTCTGTTTTAAACAGTCAAAAAGGCTGCGTAGCCTTAGGTGCAGCAGAAGGTTGAGATTTCTGTTGCTTCTGATTCTGCTGTTTCTTGGGAGGAGGGTGAGTGTAAGGAGCCGCTCTTGGAGCAAAACGCCTTTATTAAATAGGAGGAGGCAGGAGCTGGCTTTGGCTTAGGTCTGACAAAAGAAGCAAAGGATTTTTCATGATCAGACAATTTCTTGGTGGCTGCCTCAATAGATTCATCGAAGAGGTCATTGCCTGTACAAGGAATATTAGCCAAGTGGTCCTGAAGATTAGGATCCATGTCAATGGTACGAAGCCAGGCAAGGCGGCGCATTGCTACAGAACAAGCAGCCGCCCTGGCAGAAAACTCAAAGGCATCGTAAGAAAACTGAAGTAGATGTAATCTGAGTTGTGATAGAGAAGCTATGACTTCTTGAAATTCAAAGTGCTTTTGAGTATCTAAATAACTGAGAAATTTAGGCAAAAGAGCAATGAGAAACTCAAAATAAATGATAAAATGGAAATTGTAATTAAGGACTTTAGAGAACATTTTGACAGATGCGACGTCCGAATTTGTCCATAGTTTTCCCTTCCCTTCCAGGAGGAACGGTAGCATAAACCTTGGAAGGATGGGACCTTTTCAAAGATGACTCCACAAGTAGGGATTGGTGAGATAACTGAATTCTCAAATCCTTTGCAATGGAGAGTTTTATATCTGGAGTCTAATTTGCCTGAAACAGCTGGAATTGCATAAGGAGTCTCCAGGCATCTGGTAAAAGTCTGAGACAAAAGCTTGGGAAGAGAAAGCTTAAGTGATTCTGCCGGAGGTTGAGGAAGATGCATGACTTAGAGATACTCCTTAAAGTATTTGGAATCAGCATCCAATTGAAGGTCCAAGTCAATAGCCATCTGATGAAAAAATGAAGAGAAAGATAGCTGATCCGCCAATGCCTTGTCTCGAGAAGGACTCGAGGTCGTCGAGGCAGCCTGGGTTGAAGATGAAGCTTCTGCAGGAAAAAAAGGCTTCAAAAGAAGAGGGAGACTTGGACGAAGCAATCAAAACCGCTGAGTCCTCGAGGTGTGGAAGTGGAGACTTCGATTGAGGAGTCGATGGTCTAGTAGAACTAGAAGGTGTAGATCAAGGCTTAGTTGAAGAAGGACGCTCTTTGGAAGAAGAGCCATGCTTAGATGTATGCCTCGAGGAAGGCCTCGATCGTTGGTGAGAATGGTGCTTGGAAGCAGGTCTCGAAGATCGAGGAGACTTCGCCCCAGAGATGGAAGCAGTTGATGCCAACAAGGAATGGATAGGGCTGGGAGCTGTAGATCGAAGCTCCAGAGGCTTGATGGAGGAACCTCGATGCACTCCCAAAGACTCTGCTCCTTGTATGGAGTGTGAGGATTCCTGTCGAGGCACTTGCAAAGAATCTGCTCCTTGCTTCACGTGCATAGATGCCAGACCAGACACTCGCAGAGACTCTGCTCCCTGCATAGAGAATGTAGGTTCAGACTGAGGCAAAGGAAGAGGCTCGACCTCGTGGGAGTCTGCAGAATGCCCAGGCTGGATTAGAGCAACAAGCTTCGGTCCCATATTAGTGAGGAACTGAATGAATTGCTTCTCTAACATGGTCTGGAAAGAAGCCGGCAAGGATGGATCCACGTCTGAAACTGGACCACCTGCTTTGGCTGGAGGTTCTACAGAGGCAGTGGAAATGTGCTTCGACTTGGAAGTCTTAGGCACCTTAAGCACCACCGCTGGAATTTTCTGCTGAGGATACAGGGGAAGATACAGCAGACAAAGAAAGAGCCGCTGCAAATGAAGAAGATCCGATGAGGCTCGAGGTCGAAGCAGCGGAGGCAGGAGGACCCTCTGTCGAAGGTGAGACCGAGGTTGGCTTCGGAGTCGAGGAAGTGGTTGAATCCATCCCGAAGAGCTTCTCCACTGAAAGTAGATGACGTTTAAGGGCTCGAGGTTGAAGAATAGCACAGCACTCGCACGACTTCAGATGATGATCTGGCCTAAGGCTTGAGGCTTTGGCACCTACTGTGTGGGTCCGTGAGAGAAATTGCACTTTGACCCTGGCTACACTTCTTGAAGCCTGTTGCTGGCTGGGACATAGGAGGAAGAACTGCTGCCGCAAAGTCGAAGCCCTTGGGCTGCGGCCGAGCAGCCTGCCCCGGCAGCTGAATGGAAGAAATAATTTTTTTTTTTAAAACTAGAAATAAAAGAAATACAGCGATTCGTGAAGAAAAAGAACACAAACTGCGGTGAGAGAAGGCACGAAGTTAAATGCAGAGAGTCAAAGAGGGACTTCTCGACTCCGCGGAAAACTGAGAACTGAGGAGACATGCCCTGTGCTGGGTGGGAAGGCTGACTTGAAACTTCTAGTTTCTATAAGCAAGTCTGCTTGCGAGGCTTTCGCATCGGGGCTCCGTCGATGACGTCACCCATATGTGAGAATAGGCTGCCTGCTTGTCCTGGGATAAACATTTCTTACCAAATAAGACTTCCAGAGGGTCTGGAGACATTCTGGTTCGCATTAAGCGGCCCAAAAAAGCATATATATCTCTCCAAAACTCCAAAATCGATATACATCCCCATAGTACATGTGTTAAAAGTATTCCTGTGTAAACCACATTTCACAGGAACTCTTTTTAAAAATCAGGATTATATTGGTCACCTGCCAATCTTCAGGTACTACAGATGATTTTATTGATAGGTTACATATCACTTACCCCCCTCTTTTACTAAGGCATAGCGTGGGTTTTAGCGCCGGCAGTGGCGGTAACTGCTCCGATGCTAAAACCCCCCGCTATGCGTTAATAAAAGAGGGGGTTACAGCAGATCAGCAATTTCATGTTTGAGTTCTTTCAGTACCCTGGGTTGTATACTATCCAGTCCAAGTGATTTACTACTTTTTAGCTTGTCGATTTGACTCAGTACATCTTCCAGATTCACCGAGATTTCTTTCAGTCCTCTGTATCATTACCCTTGAAATTCATTTCTGGAGCATATGGCTCTCTGAGTTTTAAAGCCACACTCATGATCTCACACGATCTAATTAGTACTTACACATTTCGCAATATCACAATCTTAGTATCCTATTCACTTACGGTATATACATGGGATTTTCCTCATAACTCTTAAAGCTATCACTATTCATTCACACTATATCCTTGATTTTTATCCTCATTTTTCAACTTTAGAACTCACTAATTCATGCACATTTCACATTTACACTGCCATTCATGTTATTAATTTTCATTTTCTATTTTCACTCATCTCAGGTACATCATTAAGTTCTTTTTATGTTTATTCCTACTTTGTTAAAGGACCCCTGAGGAAGGCAAAGTTGCTGTAACATCTATGCCATAGGCTCTTGTACCTAAGAAGTTACGAGTATTATTGTTATTTTATGTCATTTTTAGAGTAATAAATATTTGCACCTGAAGATACCTGAACATCCATGAATCCTTGTTCCACTATTTTTTTTGTGAATGTGGATCTCTTACATTTTCTGTGGTAAAGACCAAAGCAACAAATTCATTCAGCCTCTGCTATGGCTTTGTCCTCCCTGAATACCCCTTAAACTCCTTAATGATCTAACAATCCCACAGATTCCCTCAAAGGCTCTTTGCTTCTAATATACTGTACTTGAAAAAGTTATTACTATGAATATTATGACAAGTTTCTCTTCATATTCTATTTAGCTTTCTTTATAAATTCTTTGCATCTAACTTTGAATCTCCTCTCATGGTTTTCAATATCACCTCTATGCCGATGACTCCCAGATCTACTTCTCCAGACAAGATATCTCTACAGGAATTCAGGCCCAAATCTCAGCCTGCCTGTCTGACATTGCCGCTTGGATGTCTCACCGCCATCTCAAACTAAACATGGCTAAAATTGAACTCCTTATCTTTCCATCTAAACTCACCTTGCCCCTCTCACCTTTCTCTATTTCTGTGGATAACACTATCCTCCTCCCGGTCTCATCAGCTTATAACCTTGGGGTGATCTTTGACTCCTCTCTCTTCTTCTCTGCTCAGATCCAACAAACCGCCAAAACCTGTTGCTTCCTCCTCTATAATATTACCAAAATCCATCCTCTTCTCTCTGAACACACTACCAAAACCCTTATCCACACTCTCATCACCTCACGCTTAGACTACTGCAACGTACTTCTCTCAGGCCTCCCTTGCACCCACCACTCACCTCTTCAATCCATTCAAAATGCTGCTGTACAACTCATATTCCATGAGAGCTGCTATTCTCACATTACCCCTCTCCTCAAGTCACTTCATTGGCTCCCCCATCCATTTGCAAATACAGTTCAGACTCTTCTTACTGACTTACAAGTACATTCATTCTGAAGCCCCCCAATATCTCTCTTCACTTATCTCCCCCTATGCTCCTCCCCCATGAACTCCGTTCATCGGGCAAGTCCCTCTTATCTGTACCTTTCTCCTCCACTGCCAACTCCAGACTCCGTCCTTTCTTTCTTGTCACACTGTATGCCTGGAACAGGCTGCCTGAATCAATATGTCATGTTCCATCCCTAGCAGTATTCAAATCCAAGCTAAAAGCCCACTTTTTTGAAACTGCTTTCAACTCTTACCTCTCACTCACTGCTGTCAGATACCTATACCCATTGTATCATTTCTTCTACCATAATCTCCCCATCCCTGAGATGTCCTGACTGTCAAAATTAGATTGTAAGCTCTTCTGAGCAGTGACTGTTAAATATATAGCGCTGTATACACCTTTCAGCGCTAAAGAAATGATAAATAGTAATAACTTGCCAGTGCTTATGTTGCTTCTTACCCCCCTCTTTTACTAAGGTGCACTAACAAATTAGTGCGTGCTAATCGAATTAGCGCATGTTAAACGCTAACGCGTCCATAGACTAACATGCATGCATTAGCGTTTAACGTGTGCTAAATCAATTAGCGCGCACTAATCGGTTAGCGCACCTTAGTAAAAGAGGGCCTTAGTTTCTACATTCTGATCCTTTTTCTATTTTTTTTTAAAGACATTCTTTTTGCTCCAATAGCCTCTTTCACTTCACCCTTTATACATGCTGGCTGTCAGTTGCTCTTCTTTCCACCTTTACTAATAAGTAAAATAAATCTGGTCTGGGCTTCTAAATAATGTCCATGTCTGATTTAAACTCCTAACCTTTGTGGCTAATCCTTTAAAATATTTTCCTCATTTTATCATAGTTGATCCTATGAAAATTAAATGCTGCTGCAGTAGATTTCCTTATTGACTTCACTCTAGTTATTAAGTCAAATTTGATCATATTATGATTATTGTTTCCTAATTACACCATTTGACCATGTTATGATTACTGTTTCCAGATTATACCATTACCTGTCATACTAAGTCCTGCATTCCACTAAGGACTAGATCGAAAATAGCTCTCCCTCTTGTCAGTGTTACCTCCCTAGCACCTCCTAATGTGACATTTATCCAATGAAATCATTTTTTTAGCTTATGGTAATTGAAATCACCCATTATTAAACTGCTGCCAAATTTACTAGCTTGCCAAATTTTCTAGCTTTCCTAATTTCTGTCAAAATTTCTTCATCTGTCTGTTTATTCTGGCCTGGAGGATGGTAGTATAGACCTATCAATGTACTGTTTCCTTTCACATGTGGAATTTATATCTATAAGGATTCCATGTTGCTATCTTGTTTTATACAGATTTTTTATTTTGACTCAGACCTAGATTCTCAAAAAGTCGTCTTAAAAACTGACGGGTCACTGACGCAGCCATTATAGTAGCGATTTAAAAAAAAGTGAGTGATTCTCCAAAAAAAGCTCATGCAAATCAGGTTGGTGGAGATTCGCTAAATTTGCATGTGCCCATCACTGGTGATAGCGATGAGCACATACACAAAATAAATGTTTATAAAAATCTCACTCAATAACAAATTGAGCCGCTGAAGTCAACCCTTCACCCAACAGCGGGAGAGATGCTCACTCTCTCCCGGCATCAAGCAACACCTCCCCAACATCCCCTCAGCAGTGATAGAGATACCCATTCTCTCCCCCCGCCTCACAGCCCCCTTCCCCTGTGCCTCCGATGACCACAACCCTCTCCCCCATGCCTTACTTAGATGGCTGGCTGAAGGGATACCTATTCCTTCCGGCCAGCATAGAAACATAGAAAAAAGCGGCAGAAAAAGGCTATAGCCCACCAAGTCTGCCCATTCCAGGTATCCCCCCCCCTGAATTTACTCCCTTAAAGATCCCACGTGAGTATCCCATTTTTTCTTAAAATCTGTCACGCTGCTGGCCTTTATCACCTGGAGTGGGAGTCTGTTCTAATGATCCACCACTCTTTTGGTGAAGAAGTACTTCCTGGAGTCGCCATGAAACTTCCCTCCCCTGATTTTCAGCGGATGCCCTCTGGTGGTCGAGGGTCCCACAAGCCCGAAGATATCATCTTCTGACTCGATGCGTCCCGTGATGTACTTATACGTTTCAATCATATCTCCCCGTTCTCTTCTTTCCTCAAGTGAGTACAGCCGCAATTTCTTTAGTCTTTCTTCATACATGAGATCCTTGAGCCCTATGACCATCCTGGTGGCCATTCTCTGAACCGACTCGATCCTCAGCACATCCTTTCGGTAGTGTGGTCTCCAAAACTGAACACAGTACTCTAAGTGAGGCCTCACCATGGCTCTGTACAACGGCATCATAACTTCAGGTCTCCTGCTGACGAAACTTCTGCGGATACACCCCATCATTTGTCTTGCCCTGGAGGAAGCCTTCTCCACTTGAATGGCAACTTTCATGTCCTCGCTAATGATCACTCCTAGATCGCGTTCCTCTGTGGTCCTAACCTTTTCAAAATGGCAGGCCTTCCCCTCCCTGGTGCATCATTTTACATAGGTATGGTGTTGTTTTTCTAACCCCATGTTGTGTTGGATTGAAGTAGGGGATTGCAGTCTGTTCTATGGCTAGTATATTGTTTTTTCCCTCATTTGGGGGCATTTTCTTTGGGATATACTGTACTACATTGTTTCTCTGTTTGCATCTATGATGTACTCTGTTGCCTGTCTTGTATGTGACTTTGTATTGTTGCCACAATAAAGATACTTAAAAAAGGACCCTCAGTCTTTCAGGATAGTATCTGTCACCATTAACCTGCTATATTGACTCAGTCAACACAAGAGGCCTCAGCCTCCTAGTCACGCTCAGCTGTGAGTGCCTGTGTTTCCACAAGGCCTTGTAGTTATTACTGCATTTGAGTCTTGGCAGCCGCTAGTTAATTCTTTCATCACAGTCTTTCAGACTGATTTAGCTATAGGGCAGTCTGCAGGTCCTGTTGGATGTCTAGTTATTACTGTACTGGTAATTCTTGATTTCAGATATGCATTTCTTCATTTGGACTCCCAGCATTTAAGAAATGAATTACTCACATTGTCTTTTATGCTGACAACCCCAAAACTTGTTGAATCTTTTGAGTATGGCCCTTGAAATGCATGCCTCTAAGCTGCACTTTCATTACCTCTTCACTTTTTTGTAACTAAGCAGTGGTGATTTTGTGCCTAATCACTAACATTTTAAATGCCTGCCAACTACCTTGGAGCAAATGCACATCCTAACAAAAAGAATGATTTGCTAATCACACTGGCCAAACTCTTTTAGCTGCTCTATCTGGCTGAAAGAAGAAAAACTGGGCCACTGTTAGACCAGAAACCAATGTACCCCTACTGCAGTGAGGAAGAAAAATCCAACTTGATCCTGATCATGGGAGCTGCAGATGGAAAGATGGTAGGCACCTCTGCTGTCCCCACCCCTGCTGTCTAGAGGAAAAGAAGCGTGAGAGAGGGGCAGTATCAACAGCCAAAATGATTAGCCAGAGACAGGATGGTAAGAAGGAAGAGGGAAAATCTACTCCCTGAAAGGTGTGGGGAGAAATGTGACATCTTCACTCTTCCCTCTGAACCTTTTGTTTAAAGAAATCACCCCTGTAACTAAGGGTACTCTGTACTCATCCCATACCTCTTCAGGTCTAGGACGATTCATCAAGGACGATTCATTGTAGCCAATTCAGCACGGCCATTTGGCCACTATAAATTGTCCCATTCCGACCTCTTCTGCATTCTCCACCTGTCCAATTATTTTTTCTCTGCTATATTCACTGCTAAAAAGCTTCAAGCAACCTTGCTCATTCAACCTTTACTACTTTCACTGAAACTATCTTGTTTTCATCACTATTGACAAAACTTTGTATCTCTTATCCATATCCTCCTCCTCCTCTTAGTTGGTGACATCAAATCCTTTTCCTTCAAGGCAATTTCATCTCATCAGTACACATCAGGCACTACCTTTCCAGCTGCATCACTCCTAACAAATTCCTTTACCTCAACTCTGAGATATTTTTTCTACATTCCTCTATTTCCTTAAACTTCCTTCACCCCTTTCATGTGTGTTGGATATTGGCTGTGCGTTTGTTCTGAAGTTGGACTAGCTCAGCTCTGATCACTCTTAATTGCCTGAGCCTGAAGAAGAATTTCCTGACCAATGTGTTAATTTGGTCCGTGCAGGTGAGATCTGAATTTAGCATCACCCATAGAACTTTTGAGGACTGTTCCAGTTTAAGCGTTTTGTCGGTCATTAGCACCAGGTCTGTATAAGGTAATATGCTGTTGTTTCCGAAGCATAAGACTTTGATCTTTAGTTTATTCAGTTTCAGGAAGTTTGCTGTAGTTTCCTATGTGTGCTGTAGTATCAGCGAAGGTGTCTTTAACAGGAGTTAGTACAGTGTATCTCAAACTATGTGCCTCCTGAGATTTCAGGTGTGCCGTGGTACACTGGGGAGGAGAGACACTGGCGCCAGCTGACTGCCTACAGGACGTGTCTCTTGTGGAAAGAGGCACGTCCTGTAGGCAATCAGTGGGCGCCAACACCTATCCTTCTCTCTGGCCCTCTTCCCTTCTGGCACCCCCCATTGGCATCTCAGGGCCCGCCTGGAGGACCTTCACACACACGTGGACATCGACATGATGATGTCATGCATGCACGTTATGTCATCATGGCGATATCCGCGCACTTCCAGGTGCCTCAATCCACTACTTTTAGTGTGCCACAGCTCAAGAAAGTTTGCGGGACACTGAGTTAGTATAAAGATATCATCTGCATAGGAGAGCATGTGGATTTAAGAATCTCTGAATTTCCTGACAAGAGCATTTAGGTATATATTAAACAGTGAGAAAGACAGTGGTGAGCCTTGTGGGACACCGCAGGTAGCCTTCCAAGTTTGTGATCTGTCATTGCCTTTTCTCACCTCATAGGTTCGGGCAGAAAGGAATTCTGTGAACCACTTCAGTACCGTGCCTCCTATGCCTAGCTCAGAGTTTGTATAGTAGAAGCGAATGATCCATGGCATCGAATGCAGCTGAAATGTCGAATTGTAGGAGAACAGACTATGTGCCCTTGCTTAGGTATGTTTTGGCCTTTGAGGTTAGTTCTAGTAGTAGCAACTCAGTGCTATGCATAGATCTGAAGCCATGTTGTATAGCACTTTTACACTATGTAAATCTTCTGCTAGCTGGACGCTGATGCAGAACTTGATCAGTTTTGCAGGCCATGGGATTCCTGCCACTAGCCTAAAGTGTTCCGGTTTAGCACAATTTGTTCCTGCTGCCTTTGGGATAGGTGTCAGGGCAATAGCAAATAAGGATTTGGGGTATTTGCCCTGTTCTAAGCTGAGATTGGTGAGGTCAATTAACCACTGGATGAATGTGGCTGGTGCCTAGCAGATGTGATGGGCAGACATCTAGGCAGCATTGGGTTTTGGGTTTTTTTTTTTTACAGTGTTCAGTAGATCTGAGATTGTGCTTGGTGTGGTAGCTTGGAATTTGTCCCATCTTTTATCTGCTGGGATGTGTGGTTTTCTGTCTTCTGCTTGGTGATCCAGGTCTATTTCCTCTACATTCCTCAATCCATCACATTCCACTGCAACTCTTCCTTCTGAATTCAAGTGTGTTGTGATCATATCAGCCTCAAATTGTTTTCAATGAACCTTACCTGTTCTGCTAACTATTATCCTATCTCCCCCTTGTACTTTTGCATCCAGATTATGTAAACATAAGAATTGCCATATTGGAACAGAATGAAGGTCCATCAAGTCCAGCATCAAGCTTCCAACAGTGGCCAACCCAAGTCCAAAGTAGCTAGATCCCAAGTAGTACAACAAATTTTATGCTGCTTATCCTAGGAATAAGCAGTGCATTTCCCTGGGCCATCTCAATAATGACCTATGAACTTCTTTTAGGAAATTATCCAAACATTTTTAAACCCTACTAAACTAACTGATTTCACCACATTCTCCAGTAATAAATTCCAGAGTTTAATTACACCTGGTGTGAAGAAATATTATTTTCCGCTCTGTTTAAATCTAAGTAGCTTCATTGCATTACCCCTAGTCCTAGAATTTTTGGAAAGAGTAAACAAGCGATTCATATCTACCCTTTCCACTCCACTCAGTATTTTATAGACCTCTGTCACATCACGTCTGAGCCCTCTCTTCTCCAAGCTGAAGAGACCTAGCTGCTTTAGCCTTTCTTCATGGGGAAGTCATCCCATCCCTTTTATCATTTTCATCCTCACGGTGATAGAATTTATCACCATCCCTGTCCCTGTAGATAACTGCAGGAAACCATCCCCTTGTCATTCTTTAAGGAGAGAGGGAAGAATCAGAGTATGAATGGGCACAGCCACTGACCCTCAAATCTTGCATTGAAGAATGATGGTGTAGAAGGATAGAGGTTGAGATAGACACTAAAGAATGACACAGGATGGTTTCCCGCGGTTATCCATAGGGATGGGGACAAATTATGTCACTGTGTCATTCTCTATGTGGCATCTCCAATCATTCTGGATCCACTCTAATATGGCTTCTGCTCTCTGAATTCCTTAGGCAGATAAATTATGCCAAAGTCTCCAGCAACCTCTTGTTACTAAAGTTAAGGACCTTTACCTAGACCTCATTATCCATGACTTATCTTCTGCTTTCAAAACCATTGACCGTCATCTGCTCTTTGACACTTCTCCCTGGATTCTATATGTGCCACCCAGATTTGCATTCCCAAGATGAATATGCAAATTAATTGAGTAACAAGCCCTTAACCACCAATAATCAAGTGCTAACGACCAGTGATTGAAGTTAATTGGCACCACTTAGGATCTGCAGGTGCATCTGGCTGCACGTTATTCTATAAGGCATGGTGCATAACTCTACTAACGTGTAAACCAAAAGGGGTCATGGCCATGGGCATGTCAGGGGCATTCCAAAAAGTTGCATGCATAGTTACAGAATACTTCCATAGCATGCCAAACTTGGGATCAGCATTTACATCAGATTTCAGCAGGTGTAAGTTATGGTGCTATAGTTAGGTGTGGGAATTGCTGCTAAGCGCTATTCTATACAAGGCATGTTCCCTTTATAGAATTACACTTAGCACCAGTTTTTCAGAGCTCATTTTTTAAGCATCATTTATAGAATTCCCTCTCTGTCTCTATCCAATGGCGTAGTAAGGGGGGAGGGCAGACTGCCCTAGGAGCTACCTTGGTGGGGGCGCTGGCTTCTCTCCGCTCCCCTATGCCACACTCATGCCCTCCCTTCCCCACATCCACCCCACCTTTTTAAATCTTCGCCAGTGTGAGCAACTTTTCCAGCCTGCTGCTCACGCCGGCCTGGCTTCCCTCTGAAATCACTTCTGGGACATGGGGCCAGGCAGTAACGTCAGAGGGAAAGTCAACACTGGCGCAACAGACTGGAGAAGCTACTTGCGCTGTGCAAGCCCTGTTGAATAGAATAAACTTCCAGTTTATATTAGATAGCAGAGAGACTTATGTACTTTTAAGAAATGTCTGAAGCACCATTTGTTCTGTAAGATGAAATATGGCTACTAATGCCTATGTACCATGAAAAATGATTTGTGATTTTATATGTTTTGTAGTTTGAAATATTTTATTGTGTGATGATGTAATCAGTGGCGTACCTAGCATATGTGATAACCGGGCCCCATCATTTTTTGACACACACTCCTATCTGTATGAAACATGATTTTTAGCAACAATCCACAAGTCACACATGAGTACCTAGGAAAAGGCAGCATCTTACATACTGCAATGAGCAGTAGAACATCAATACGCCCATTGTAAAACTAAACAAGCCAAACTAGTACAGATCAATCCTGCAGTCAATCCTAACAAAAAAACATGTCTTTCGAACACACAGAACACACCTTCGCCTAGTATGGAATATGTAATCACAAACTAACCCCTCCCTCTTTTACAAAACTGTAGTGTGGATTTTAGCCACAGAGGTAACAACTCTGACGCTCATAGAATTCTGAGCATCAGAGCTGCTACCACCACGGCTGGCGCTAAAAAACGTCCCACAGTTTTGTAAAAGGGGGGATAAAATAGAAATACATAGACAAAGGTTAAATTGAACCATGAAGAAGCTGGACTTTGCATACAATGCACCACAGAAACGGTGAAAAATGTCTCCTAAAGCAAAAAATAAATAGAAAATTTTTTTCTACCTTTGTCTTCTGTGGTTTCTGCTTTCCTCATCTTCTTGTAACTCTCTTCCTTCCATCCACTGTCTGCCATCTCTCTTCCCCTACATGGCATCTTCTCTCCTTCTATGCCCCTTCCAGAAACTGTATGCCTCCCCCTTCCATCTCTCCTTTCACCCCCATTGGTCTGGCATCTCTCTCCTCAAGGTCCCACGATGACTGTAGCTGCCGGTCCACCCCACTACGACGTACTTGCTCTGGAGCGGACTCGGCAGACACATGCTGGAAGGTCCTGCGATGACTCGTCTGCTGGCTCTGCTCCGGAAGAAGTAAGTTATGTCGGAGGGGGTTGCAGCAAAGTCCCGCAATGACTGCATCTGTCGGGTCCACCCCCTCCGACGTAACTTACTTCTTCTGGAGCAGAGCTGGCAGACGAGTCATCGTGGGACCTTCCTGCACCTCAGCGCGGCTCCGACTCTGCTGCAGAGAAAGTAAGTCAGAGGTAACGTGACCATTTATTTTTTTCATCAAAAGGGGACATCTATTAATTGACTGTGTATCCTTTCTTTCTTTCTGCACTCAGGCCCAACAATTGTCCCTTTCTATTCCCTCCCTCCTTCCTTTCCATGTCCTTAGTGCCCCCAGTGCTTCCTTCCCGTGTCCTTAGTGGCCCCAGTGCCTCCTTCCCGTGTCCTTAGTGCCCCCAGTGCCTCCGTCCTGTGTCCTTAGTGCTCCCAGTGCCTCCGTCCCGTGTCCATAGTACCCCCAGTGCCTCCTTCCCGTGTCCTTAGTGCCCCCAGTGCCTCCGTCCTGCGTCCATAGTGCCCCCAGTGCCTCTGTACTGTGTCCATAGTGCCCCCAGTGCCTCCTTCCCATGTCCTTAGTGCCCCCTAGTGCCTCCATCCTGTGTCCATAGTGCCCCCAGTGCCTCCTTCCTGTGTCCATAGTGCCCCCAGTGCCTACTTCCCATGTCCTTAGTGCCCCAGTATCCTTAGTGCCCCCAGTGCCTCCGTCCTGTGTCCATAGTGTCCCCAGTGCCTCTGTCCCATGTCCATAGTGCCCCCAGTGCCTCCTTCCCGTGTCCTTAGTGCCCCCAGTGCCCCGTCCTGTGTCCTTAGTGCCCCCAGTGCCTCCATCCTTTGTGCCCCCAGTGACTCCTTCCCGTGTCCTTAGTGCCCCAGTGCCTCCTTCTTATGTCCCCCCCCACTGCCTTCCAGATTTTGTCCATCCCCAAAGCCAGCCTGCTTGCCTGCTTACCTATGTCCCTCCCTCCCTGCTGCGCTAAAGCCAGCCAGCTTGCCTGCCTACATCCTTCCCTCCCAGCCGCGGAAAAAAAAAAGCCTCTCTCCTTCCTTTCCTGCTGCTAATCTCCGACAAGAAGTCTTCTTTCCAACGTCAATTCTGACGTCGGAGAGGATGTTCCGAGCCAGCCAATCACTGCCTTGCTGACCCGGAACGTTCTCTCCAACGTCAGAATTGACGTCGGAAAGACTTCTTGCAGCGATTAGCAGCAGCAGCGGGGAGGTAAGACTGCAGTGGCGCAGACCGGGGGAAAGGAAGGAGGTGCTGAGGTGCAGGTCCAGTTGCATAGTAGGGCAGGAGGACCCGGACCTGGCCGGCTGTGCACCCCCCCCCCCCGAAGGCGTGCACCCTGGGTGGACTGCCACCCCCCCTTGGTACGCCACTAGATGTAATCTGCCTTGTTAAAGGCAGACCATAAATAATAAACCATAATAATAAAGAGGTACAGGGGAAGGGAAATGACAAGTATGTTGTGGGGGGCAGAGAGAAGGGGGGGCACCGCTGCCCCATGCACCTCCTACCCTTGCTATGCCACAGGCTCTACCTAGATTTCAGAAGTCGGATCCATAGTAGGCTGCTTCTCTATTTATCTGCCCCATCACACTTTTAGGGGCATGAATTCTCTTCGATTGTCTGTCTCAAGAAATTCTCAAAAGTATAAACTTTCCTTTCCTTCATCAAAAGGAATAAAGTCTGTTGGTAATATTTCTAGGTCTTTCTCATATATGTTTACAATGATTTGGAAAGATATCCCTTGCTATAGTAGAACTCTTTTCTCTCTTCATATCTTTTGTAAATCGTTGAAAATGATGCTATTTCAACCATTTTTGAGTAACAATGTTAATAATAATAATAATATCTTTATTCTTTTATACCGCCATAACCAAAAGTTCTAGGCGGTTTACACTAAAAAGAGCTGGACAATCAACGAAATACAATACAGTAAAAAAATGCAAACATTTGTAAAATAGAATTTCAATAATAAAACTCACTAAGCAATAAACTTATCAAACAAAGTGGTCTTAATTAATTTTCAAAAACTGCACTAGGATAACATAGCTTGCTGAATACATTTACCTAAGCAAGATTGTTGTCTACCAGCTTGAAATGCTAGCGTCCTATCTAAGAAGGTCTTATATCTACACCCATTAATTTTTGGATAAGCAAATAAGTAGACGTTTCTAGTTTCTCTTGATGGTCTATACCACTGTTCTTCAACCGCTGGTCCGCGGACCGGTGTCGATCCGCAGGAAATTTCTGCCAATCCACGCAGGGCCGGTAAGACTAAAATGACCATAGGTCCATTTTCAGACCTCCTGTCCCGTTGTCCCCACACACAGCTTCGGGACAGCGTCCCAAAGCTGTGCTCGGGGACAACGGGACAAGCGATCATTTTCTGTCCCTTTCTCCTTCTTTTCCCCGGGTCCCCTTCTCTTACCGCCCTGCCGTTACCGCTAAAGCCGACAGGAAGTCTTCTTTCTGACGTCAATTCTGACGTCGGAGACAGCGTTCTGGGCCAGCCAATCGCTGCCTGGTCAGAATTGACGTCAGAAAGAAGACTTTCTGTCGGCTTTAGCAGCAGAGGCAGGGTGGTAAGAGCAGGGGAAAGGAAGGAGGGAGGCTTTTTTTTTTTGTGGGGCAGGGAGGGAAGGTGGTAGGCAGGCAAGCAGGCTGGCTTTGGCCAGGGAGGGAGGGAGAGAGGTAGACAGGCAGGCACGCTGGCTTCGGGGGTGGGGGTGGGACAAAGTGTTGAGAGGTACCAAGCTGTCAAGTGGAGTGACTGCAGGTTGGGATGAAGCAGAGATCCTTGACTGTGTAAGCAGAGAAGAAAAAACTGGTAGAAGGTATGGCTCCCTGCTGCTGAGTTGAAGTAGAAGGGAGTACCAGGGTAGGCAGGCAAGCAGGCTGGCTTTGGCCAGGGAGGGAGGGAGAGAGGTAGACAGGCAGGCAGGCTGGCTTCGGGGGTGGGGGTGGGACAAAGTGTTGAGAAGTACCAAGCTGTCAGGTGGAGCGACTGCAGGTTGGGATGAAGCAGAGATCCATGACTCTGTGTAAGCAGAGAAGGAAAAACTGGTAGAAGGTATGGCTCCCTGCTGCTGAGTTGAAGTAGACAGGAGTACCAGAGTTCTCTCGGCCACCGAGGAGTGATTAGAATCATTGTGGCATAATCGTTCTTCAACTTGACCAGAGTCTTGAGGATGAGAGGAAATGGAGGAAACGCATAGAGGAAAAGGTGTGTCCATTCCAGAAGAAACGCATCTATCTTCCAGGCAATGAGGGGAATAAATCCTGGAGCAGAACTGAGGCAGTTTGTGGTTATAGAGAGCTGCAAAGAGATCTATCTGAGGCATTCCCCATTGTGAAAAAATATGATGAAGAGGTGAGAAATGGAGTGTCCATTCGTGAGGTTGTAGAAGACGACTCAAATTGTCTAATATGCAATTTTCCGCCCCTTTAATGTAGACAGCTTTGAGGAAGGTGTTGTGGCGAATTGCCCAGTCCCAAACCTTCAGAGCTTCCTGACAAAGGGAGGCAGATCCCGTCCCTCCCTGTTTGTTGACATAATACATGGCGACTTGGTTGTCCGTTTGAATGAGGACTACTTGGTTGTGAAGCAGATGTTGAAAAGCGTGGAGAGCTTTGAAGATTGCTCTGAGTTCCAACAGATTGATGTGACACTGACGATCCGTACGAGTCCAGAGACCTTGAGTACGGAGACCATTGAGATGAGCGCCCCAAGCGTAGGTCGAAGAGTCTATCGTGAGAACCTTCTGATGTGGGGGCGTTTGATAAAGCAAACCTCTGGAAAGATTGGAAGAGAGCATCCACCAACGGAGAGGCTTCTTCAATGAAGGAGTGACTGATATGTGTCGAGAAAGAGGGTCGCAAACTTGCATCCATTGAGTTGCCAATGTCCACTGAGGAATTCTGAGGTGAAGTCTGGCAAAAGGAATCACGTGTACTGTGGAGGCCATGTGACCCAGAAGTACCATCATGTGTCTCGCTGAGATGGAGGAGCGGGAAGACACTGTATGACAGAGGTGACGAAGAGCTTCTAATTGTTGTTGCGGAAGAAAAGCTCTGAGTTGGATAGTGTCCAGAACAGCTCCAATGAATTGTAGAGTCTGTGAAGGCTGAAGTTGAGATTTGGGAAAGTTGATTTAGAATCCCAAATTTTGGAGGAACTAGGTAGTCCATTGGGTCGCTAGAATAACCCCTTGAGATGTGGAATCTTTGATGAGCCAGTCGTCGAGGTAGGGAAATACCTGAAGACCATGGTTCTGTAGAGCTGCTGCCACCACTACGAGGCACTTGGTGAATACTCTGGGAGATGAAACTAGGCTGAAGGGCAGCACTCTGTATTGATAATGCAGATTCCCCACCCGAAATCTGAGATATTGACTGGAGGCTGGATGTATGGGAACATGAGTGTAGGCCTCCTTGAGATCCAGAGAGCATAACAAGTCGTTCTACTCTAGAAGGGAATAAAGGGATGCCAGGGACAACATGCAAAACTTTTCTTTGACTAGAAAGTGGTTGAGGGCCCTGAGATCCAGAATGGGTCGCAAATCACCCGTCTTCTTCGGAACAAGGAAGTAACAGGAGTAAAACCCCTTGTTCTGCTGTTCCAAAGGAACTGGCTTGATATCATGGAGGCGAAGCAGAGCTTGAACTTCCTGAAGAAGAAGGGCGGTCTGGGATGGACTGGAAGGATACTCTCTTGGAGGAAGGTCCGGAGGAACCTGATTGAAATGAAGAGAGTATCCTTCCTTGATGATGGTAAGTACCCAGAGGTCTGACGTAATTGTCATCCATCAGTGGTAAAAAAGATGGAGACGACCTCCTATAGGGAAAAAAGAAGGCAGAGGCAGAACGATGGAGGTTATGCTCTGTTCTAAGCAGTCAAAAAGACTGAGTAGGCTTAGGTGCAGCACAAGGTTGAAGTTTATGCTGCTGTTTTTGAGGATGCTTCTTAAAAGGAGGACGAGTATAAGGAGCCTGCCTCGGAGCAAACCGCCGCTGATAAATAGGAGGAAGGCGTGCAGGTTTAGCAGGAGTTGACTTTGGCTTAGGTCTGACAATAGAAGCAAAGGACTTTTCATGGTCAGACAATTTCTTGGTGGCTGCCTCGATAGATTCATCAAAGAGGTCATTGCCCTCACAAGGAATATTGGCTAGGCGGTCCTAAAGGTTAGGGTCCATGTCGATGGTACGAAGCCAGGCAAGACGACGCATAGCCACTGAAAAAGCAGTTGCTCTAGCAGCTAACTTGAAGGCATCATAAGATGACTGGAGAAGATGTAAACGAAGATGAGATAAAGAAGCAATAACTTCTTGAAACTCAAAGTGCTTTTGAGAATCCAAATAACTCATGAACTGTGGAAGTAGAGAAATAAAGAACTCAAAATAAGTAATAAAATGAAAATTATAATTAAGGATTTTAGAAGACATCATGGCATTTTGATAGATGCGACGTCCACATTTGTCCATAGTTTTCCCTTCTCTTCCAGGGGGTACGGTGGCATAGACCTTGGAAGGATGGGATCTCTTCAAAGAGGACTCAACAAGCTGGGATTGATGAGATAACTGAGAGTTGTCAAACCCTTTGCGGTGTACAGTTTTATAGCGAGAATCCAATTTTCCTGGAACAGCTGGTAAAGAAAAAGGAGTCTCCATGCACCGACCAAAAGTCTGATTTAAAAGCTTATGAAGAGGAAGCTTAAGTGACTCAGCCAGAGGTTGAGGAAGATGCATGACTTCGAGATACTCCTTGGAGTATTTGGAGCCAGTATCTAATTTAAGATCCAAGTCCACAGCCATCTGACGGAGAAAAGATGAAAAAGTGAGTTAATCCACCAGGGCTTTGCCTCGAGAAGGACTCGAGGACGTCGAGGCAGCCTGTGTCGAAGATGAAGCTTCAGCATGTAAAAAGGCATCAGAATAATATGGTGACTTGGACGAGGCAATCGAATGTGAAATATCCTCGAGGTCCGGCATGGGAGACCTCGAACGAGGAGTATGTGGAGTAGAATGAGGCTTAGTGGAAGAGTCATGTCTGGAAGTATGGCTCGATGAAGGCCTCGAGCGGTGATGAGAACTGTGTCTGGAAGCAAATCTCGAAGAGCGATGAGACTTCCTCAAAGAATAGAGAGAGGTAGAGGAACCTCGATGCACTCTCAAAGACTCTGCTCCTTGAATAGTGTTAGGAATCCTGTTGAGGCACATGCAAAGATTCTGCTCCTTGCTGAACATGCTGAGATGCCAGACCAGACACTCGCAGAGACTCTGCTCCCTGCAAAGAATGTGGAGGATCAGACTGAGGCAAGGAAAGCGGCTCGACCTCTCAGGAGTCTGCTACATGCCCAGGCTGGATAATAGGGAGAAGCTTCGGTCCCATGTTAGTAAGGAACTGAACGATATGCTTCTCCAACAAGGTCTGGAAGGAAGCCGGCAAAAATGGATCCATGTCTGAAACCGGTCCACTTGCCTTGGCTGGAGGTTCCTTCGGGGTAGCATGATAGTGCTTCGACTTGGTAGTCTTAAGCACTTTAATCACTACCGCTGGAACAGTCTGCTGAGCTATCTGGCCTGAGGAAACAGCAGATGTCGATGAAGTAAGAGCCGCTGCAAAAGACAAAGGTCTGATGAGGCTCGAGGTGGAAGCAGTAGAAGCTGGACCATCGGCCGAAGTCGAAACCGAAGTCATCTTCGAAGTCGAGGCCGAGGTCACCTTGGAAGTCGAGGTCATCTTCGAAGTCGAGGGGTCAGAAGAATCCATTTCAAAAAGCTTGTCCACCAGGATACAACAATGCTTAAAAGCACAAGGCTGAAGCGTTTGGCAAGCTGGCACGATCTAGGATGATGCTTAGGCCCAAGGCACTTGAGGCAGCGACGGTGAGGGTCCGTAATAGAGATCGCGCGCTGACACTTGCTATACTTCTTGAAGCCCGTAGCAGGCCGGGACATAAAAGTGAAAACAGCTGCCGCAAGATCAAAGTCGGCGGGCCACTGCCGAGCGGCCGGCTCTGAAAAACAGACGGATGAAGAAAAAAATTTTTTTTTTAAAAATAAAATAAAGAAAGACAAAAACAGCGATTCGTGAAGAAAATAAACACAAACCGCGGTTAGAGAAGACACAAGTAACAAAGTTAACGCAGAGAGTCGAAAACGGACTTCTTGGCTCCGCGGAAAACTAAGAACTGAGGAGATGCGCCCTGCGCTGAGCGGGAAGGCACTTGCGCATGCGTGGTGCAGGCGACTCAAAACTTCGAGTTTCTTCAAGCAAATCTGCTTGTGAGGTGTCCACATCCGGGCTCCGTCGGATGACGTCACCCATACCTGCCTGCTTGTCCTGGGATAAACACTGGTCTATGCAACACAAAATGAGGAAAAAGGTAAGCTGGAGACAATCCCAATATCAGCTTAAAGCAGATACAGGAAAATTTGAATAATACTCTTGCCTCCAAAGGCAGCCAATGAAGTAAACGATAATATGGACTAATATGGTCATTCTTTTTTAAACCAAAAATCAATCGAACAGCTGTATTCTGAATTATCCTTAATTTTTTTATAATTTTTTTGGGTTCTCCTAAATAGATGATGTTACAATAGTCTAAAATAGATAAAACTAATGCCTACACCAATAGTCTGAATGATAAAGGATCAAAATATTTTTTTTATGGTTCTTAATTTCCACAATGTGAAAAAAACATTTTTGATCCACTAAGTTCGTGTGTTCTGCTAGTGTTAAATGTAGATCTAGTTTGACTCCCAGAATTTTGATAGATTTAATAATCAGGTAGTCATGACCAATGTTCCCTCTAAGGATTGATGAGGTATGTGTGAAAAAAAATATGCATGAGTGACAAGTTACATACTCCACAAATTTATGAGCAGGCGCGGAGGACGAGTGCCCGCGAGATTGTGGGAGGGTTAAATACTCAAAACTTAGAAGAAAAACAATTTACTTAAAGTTTTTTCAATTACGTAATATCATCAGTTCTTCAATCTTCACAAATATTCTCTTCGATTCTTTTCAGTTTTCCAAAAACCCATTTCCGCCCCATCTCCGCGAGCTCATTCTTCGCAAACCATCTAATCCCATCCGCACAAGCCTCAGTTATGATTTTATACTGAATGTATTTTATTAAAGTATAAAAAGAAACAATATTCTGTACAATTGTCATTTTATAAATACAAATAATACATAGAAAGGATCAACAAAACCCTTGTCTCCCCTCCCCTTCACATATATCCCCTCTACTATCAAGAAAACTGAATAAACCAAATTATTACAGAATGCTACACAGAAATATCATGGTAACAGAATACCGCAGTCACACATAGCAGGAATAGGGTTAGGGGAGTGCAACTAGGGCAACTGCCCCCCTGATCAGAGAGAGCCCTAAGCCACTGCCTGGACTTTGCAGTCCCCAAGTGTTAGACATAACTTATGTCTAACACCAGCTCTAGCAGGATATATATTTCAAATCTGATATATTCAAATCACAAAAGAGAAATAAAATTATTTGTTTCTATCTTTTGTTGTCTCTGGTTTCTGCTTTCATCTTCTTTTCACTCTCTTCCATCCAGCATCTGCCTTCTCTGTCTCTTCAATCCAGCATCTGCCCCTTCCATCTACTGTCTGACCTCTCCCCCTTCCATATGGTATTTGTCTTCTTTCTATGCCCCTCTTCCCTTTCCATCCAGCCTATGCCCCTCTCTCATTTTTACATGATTCATTCCAGATTCACTGCTCTCTTCATTTTTATCTCTCCTACATCAGATCTAACATCTTTGTCCCTCTCAATTTCTCTGCTGACCCCCTTCCCATCTCATTCCTGTCTCTCCCCTTCCCCTCCTCTAATCTCCCTGCCAGCTGTTTCCTTCCTTTTTTCTTCTCCCTTCCCTCTTCCCCCTGTCCAGCAGTAACTCTCTTCCCTTCCCTTTCCCTCCTCCCCTCCCAGCAGCATCTCTCCTTATCCCTCTCCAGGTCCAGTAGCAGCTGTCCCTTTTTCCCCTTGCTCAGCAGCTTCCCAGACTCCTTTCCCTCCTCCCCTCCCAGCAGCATCTCTCCTTATCCCTCTCCAGGTCCAGTAGCAGCTGTCCCTTTTTCCCCTTGCCCTGCAGCTTTCCAGACTCCTTTCCCTCCTCCCCTCCCAGCAGCATCTCTCCTTATCCCTCTCCAGGCCCAGTAGCAGCTGTCCCTTTTTTTCTCACCATGCCCAGCAGCTTCCCAGCCTCTAACAGTGGCTTTCTCCCCTCCCAGCAACTCTCCTTACTTGCCAGCCCAGCGATTCAGGAAGGCAGCCTTGGGTCTTTTGTTGGGTCGCACCGCCTCTGAGGAAAGCGGAAGTTGCATCATCAGAGACGGCTGCGACTCAGCAAAAGCCCCAAGGCTTCCTTCCTGAATCGCTGCACTTGTAAGTAAGGAGAGCCGCTGGGAGGGGAGAAAGCACACTGTCGGACTGCGCAAACTACAGCTCGTCGATCTTGCCGGTCCTGTGTGGACCGGCAGGAAATTGTTGATGTTGATCTCGCTGGTCCTGCGCGAGCAGGGCAGACAGCCGCCGCCGCTTCCTCTCACCTCCGCCCACGCTCGATTGAGCGACACGAGAAAAAGTATGAGCGACCCCACTAAAAATAGTGAGCGATCGCTCATGCGCTCAGCTTAGAGGGAACATTGGTCATGACCATTAAGATGAAACAATGAGTTTGTTATTTTGAGGTTGGGACTAGCCAAGAAAAGTTTGGTCTTTTCCGTATTGAGTTTCAGTTTGACATTAATTGTCCACTGTTCTATCTGAGTCATAATAGATGGTATAAAATTTCAGTGGTAAAATTATTTAGAGGGATTAAAATAGAAATGTCATCTGCGTATATATAAAATTTTACATTTAAACTCTGTAATGTCCTAAAGGGGAAATGTAGATGTTGAATAAGGTAGGCGATAGCGGAGAACCTTGGGGCACACCAGATGGGTTGCTCCATGAATGAGAATAGTTACCGTCACAAATCTTTTCCTTTTTATTAATTCTTATGTTTAATTTTGGCAACTGATTTGATTCCCTGTATATTGAACTTTTATGTAAACCGAGTTGAGCTCCTGATTTCAGGAGATGACATGGTATATAAATTCAAGGCTTAGATTAGATTAAACTTCATCTGCCATTTGGATTCCTAGTCTTCCAATTTCCTAAGGTCTTCCTGCAATTTATCACAATCCGCATGTATTTTAAAAACTGAATAGTTTAGTATCATCTGCAAATTTAATCACCTCACTTGTCATTCCAATTTCCAAATCATTTATAAATGTGTTAAATAGCATAGGCCCAGTACAGGTCTCTGCAGCACTCCACTATTCACACTCCTTCATTGAGAAAAATGGCCATTCAGCCCTACCCTCTGTTTTCTTTCCAATAATCAATTCCAAATCTACAACAAAATATTACCCGATTTTAATTTTCTCAGGCACAGGATGAAGTTATAGAGGTAACATGCTAAGGAGTAATCTAAGAAAATTATTTTTTATGGAAAGGCTGGTGAATGAGTGGAATAGCTTCCCATATTTATTGAAAAGGATAACAATCGCAAAGCATGTGAGATATGTGATTTACAGTGTTTTCCAATGCTACACAAGCTCAGGACAGAAAGACTACTTCACAGCAGTGCATGTTTTGCAAAAGTTTTCAGTAAAATTAGTAGGAGGGGAACTCTATGTCTGGGACTTGCAGTTCTACCCTGTCCCTTTTGTATCATGTTAGTCTTTCTTTGATTTAGTTTATGTTTTTAACCTGGAATATGTACATCGCTTAGAAGTATTATAAGTGGATATTATCAAATTTTAAATAAACCTGAAACCAAAGAAAACCTGCTCACTTGGAAACGTTAGATAGATTGTGGACAGGGAGAAGGGGTACTGCTGGCCATGGGAAGAGGGAAAGGTGCTGCTGGACAAGTAGAAGGTAAAGGGAAGGGAGAAGAGGTGCTACTGGACCTGGCAGAAGGGAAGGGAAAGGTGCTGCTGGACTTGAAGGAGAAGGGGAGGGAAAGGAAAGGTGCTGCATGCTGGAGGGGAGGGTGAGATGGTGCATGGAAAGAGAGCATATTAGTTGTGAGTGGGGTTGGGAGGAGGGAAGGAAAATTGTTGCAGCATGAGTGAGAGTGATGAGAGAGGGAGAAATGGACATGGTGTGGAGAGGGAGAAATGGGGCATGGGGAGAGAACATGTTGTGTGGGAAGTTGGAGAGAGATGGACTAGGAGGTGGGAAGGAGGATGTCACACGAGGGGAGGGGCGAGAAGAAAGTATGCAGGAGGCAGAACGTATTAGACTCATGGAGAGAGAGGGAGAGATGGATAGGGAGGGTGGGAAAGAAAAATGTCACACTCAGGGGAAGGGGAGAAGGCAGAAAGTAAAAAGTTGGACTCATGGAGGGAGGGAGAGTTGGTTGGGGGAGGGAATGAGGAATGGAGAAGAAGCATGAAGGAGGCAGAGAGAAAGAAATGTAGGACTGGTGAAAAGGAGGGAGAAATGTTGGATTTGGCAGTAGAGGTAGTGGGATGCACCCTGGGATCTTGCTCTCTCTTTCCCCACTCTGTTTGCAGCAAGAGAGGGAATGAGAGGACAGTGAGAGAGAGAGAGGAAGACATGTTGCCAATGGGGGTGGAGGAGAGAGGAAGAAAAGTTGGTCTCGTGGAGTGACAGTGAGAGATGTTGGTTGGGGAAGGGAATGAGGTCCAGAGGAGAGGAAGCATGCAAGAGGCAGAAAGAAATAAATATTGGATGCACAGTCAGAAGGAAGTGCAACCAGAGACTCATGAAATCACAATACAACAAAGGTAGGAAAAATGATTATTTTCAATTTAGTGATCGAAATGTGACAGTTTTGAGAATTTATATCTGCTGTCTATATTTTGCACTATATTTGTCTATTTTTCTATAGTTATTACTCAGGCGACATTGCATATTTTAGTCATCTGCCTTGACCTCTTTGAAAAAAACCCAAATACAAATGATAACATTTTCTGAGTAGTGTGCTTTATGTTTTTTTATTTTGTGGTTACCATTATGTATTAATAAGATTATATTGTGTGTATATGAAAAACGGATGGAAGAAATTGCATTACAATTAGTACTATTATTATGGGGGTGGGATCAGGGACTTAGCTTGCGCAGGTCTGGTGCGGAGTTTGTACGGGTCTGGGGCGTTGCTTGGGCAGGAGTACTCGGTTGATATTTGTTAGATTTAGGGGTTACTTAGCTTGAAGAAGTTGAGAAAATCTTATCTAGAAGCACTATAGAAATAATAACTAAGGAGTTATGGGACATTAGCATCTGCATTATATCAAATCTGTTACTGGAACATATGGTGTCTAGTGCACTAAACAAAAACTTCATTTTTTCTCAGTCCTACAATTTCTCAGTATTATTTATTCTCTTTATTCTATTTTAGAGAACAAACCCATATTTTATTCTTACTAACATACATAGCTTTGTTTAAACATTTAGTAAAAGGACTGAAGCCAAAGCGCAGCAGAGAACCATTGCCGATCGCCGCGGAGAACACTGCCACCTACAGCAGCGTCGCTCTCCACCTGAGAGCAGTCGCAGAGCAGAGGGACCTAGGCTGAGGTTGGAAGGAGAGACCGTGCACCCAAGCGCCACAACAAAGAGCCGAACCGGGAGCGCTGCGAGGGCCACTGCCACCTTGGCGACGCCGATTTCCACTGAGAGCCATCGCGGAGGAGAAGGAAGGGACTGAAGCAGCAACCCCCTGCCCATCACCTCTGGGATAAAACCCGAAGGGAGCCCAATCGATGCTGCAGGAGCGGCATTGGAGCGTCTCCACAACGCAGGATCCATCTACCTGACCAAACCATCTCGAATTTGTACTTTATTTGTACCTTATTGCGCTCTATTTTACTTACCTATTCATTTGTTTATTTTTTCTATCACCTACATCTAGAATCTGTTCTATCACCTCCATCTCGTATTTTGCTTTAACTTATTCTATTTAATTTACTTTTTCATTTGCCCACAACTGCTGGTCGCTGAGCCAGTTGGGAGGCCCAGCAACTCAGGTTTTGAACACTGCCTGCCTGACCCTGCCACCATCCCCCATCAACAGACCAAAACGGGACCCGGGCATGGAGAACACTCCGCCCCTCCCCACTACTACTAGTTGCTGAGCCAGTTGGAAAGTTCAGCGACTCAATTTTGAACCTCCTGCCTCTCCTGATCCTGCAACCTTCTCTCATCGACCGGCCAAGACGGGACTTGGGCGTGGGAGAGCATTCCGCCCCTCCCCAGCAACACAAGTTTGAACACTTCTTGCCTTCTCTTGACCCTGCAACCCTCTTCCATCGACAGACCGAGAGAGGACTCGGGCGTGGGAGAGCACTTCGCCCCTCCCTAGCAACACAAGTTTGATCACTTCTTGCCTTCTCTTGACTCTGCAACCCTCTTCCATCGACAGACCGAGATGGGACTTGGGTGTGGGAGAGCACTCCACCCCCTCCTCCCACTAGTTGCTGAGCCAGTTGGAAGGCTGAGACTCAATTTTTGATCCTTCCTGCCTCTCCTGACCCAGCCACTCTCCCATCGACTGACTGAATCCGCCTAGAACCGCAAGGCACAGGCGGAATAGAAATCCCTAATGTAATGTAATGTAATGTAATGAAACGGGACTCGGGCGTGGGAGAGCACTCCACTCCTCCCCACCACTGCTAATCGCTGAGCCAGTTGGAAGGCCCAGCAACTCAAATTTGAATACTTCCTGCCTTCTTCTGACCCGGCAACCCTATTCCATTGACGGACTGTGATGGGACTCGGGCGTGGGCGAGTACTCTGCCCCTCCCCACCGCTGCCAGTCGCTGAGCCTTCTCCGAACCCTGCAACCCTCTTCCATCGATGGACCGAGACGAGACTAGGGCACAGGAGAGCCTCTACCCACCACTACAATGGTCGCCACACTTAACACCACCATGAGAACCACATCACCAAAATACCCACAAGCAATCCTACTGATAATCCTGCTCCTAACTAACTGGAAAGCAACTGCAAACAAGATCTCTCCAATACCAATTATAGCAAATTCCAAGGGAATTACCCAACCAACCTGGCATTTCACAATAGACAGAAACTCAAACTATCAGATTACACACACCAACCCGCCCCACAATCAACAAGAAGAAAACCGACAAACCCATACAAGACCAAAAAACAACCCCACTAAAGATCACTCATATACCCGAAAACAACTCACAACACACCAATAGACTACACCACTCTCAAATGTGCATATGTGAACATCAGAGCCATAGGCCCCTAAACAGAACACATAAAAAACTGGATAGAAGATAACCTAGACTGCCTTTTCCTCACAGAGACCTGGCTTACCTCTGACTCGGACCCCAGAATAACTGAAGTCTGCCCAGAGAGCCACAAGTTAACAATGGTCTGCAGAGAAAATAAAAGAGGAGGAGGAATTGCCATCATAGCCAGAAACACCATAAACCTAAAATACAAGACAAAACAACCAACCCATACATGGATTTACTAGCCTGTCAACTTTCAAGCACATCACTCAAAGGAACGCTAACAAGCATACTTTGCTACATAACCCCAAGTAACTGGAACACAGCTAAACCAATATTTAAAGAATTTATATATCGAAACTCACTAACGACAACCTATAACCTAATTCTAGGAGACCTCAACTTCCACCTCGAAAACCAATCCTACAAACATGTAGAATCCTTACTATCATACCTCGAGGCCTTAAGATATAAAATCCTAGATCCTCAAACCACACGCGAAAAAGGACACCAACTCGACATCGCAGCCTACCTGTCTCAACAACCCACACAACCAGAGATCCAAACGTCAAACGGAAAATGGAACCAATCCCCTTGGTCTATCACTACACATACTCCTTCGAAATAAATTGGACCAATAACAAAAGCATTCCAATTATTCAAAAAATAACTTACAACTCATGCAAACATATCGATCCCACCACACTCTGGACAAAAGCAGACACCGTAATCCAATACTATACACCCAAAGACTTCATCTCACAATGGAACCATCTAAGTACTGCAACCCTGGATGAACTAGCCCCAGAAAAACCTAAAACCAAAATCCACAGAAAATCAGACAAGTGGTTCGACAATGAACTACTCCAACTCAAAAGGCAATGCAGACAACTAGAGAGAAAATGGAGAAAAAGTAGCCAAGAATTCATAAAAACAGCATGGAAAATAATAAACCAAAAATACAAACAAAAACTGAAAGAAAAAAGAAAGACATAATACTCAAAGCAAATAGAAGAAAGATCCCAAGACACAAAAAAGCTATTCCAACTACTATAAGATCTCACAGATACCACACCCTATTTAGCCAACAGCAACTCCCCCTCCCTCAGCCACCCTCTTAGCCACATACTTCAAAAACAAGATCGCATACATCAGAGCCACATTCAATGGAATTCCCACTCACATAGAAGAGACCTCATTTCCCCCCACATAAAAAGAATCAGTTGCTGCAGACAGAACCTGGTCCCATTTCTCACCTATACATTGGTCAGACTTCAACAAACTATATAATAAATACAGACACATAGCCTGTGACCTTAACCACTGCCCCCCATACCTATTGAAAGCCTCAAGTACACTATTCCGCTCCCTGCTTCTACAATGGATACAATCTTTACTCATAGATGGTCATTTCCCACAAGACCTCAACAAAATCATCATAACTCCAATCCTAACAGACCCCCAAAAGAACAACGGACCAACCATCCAACTACAGACCCATAGCCTCAATCCCACTGTACGTCAAGCTGATGGAAGGCCTCATGGCCAAAACCTTAACCTCATACCTAGAAAACCACAACTTACTCACCCCCACACAGTCTGGCTTCAGAACCAACTATAGCACTGAGATCCTACTTGGAACACTAATGAACACTGCTAGACAACACCTCTGTACAGGCAAGAAAATACTGTTCATACAACTAGACCTCTCTGCAGCCTTTGACCTGGTAGACCATAACATCCTCCTACAAACACTAGACTCCATAGGTATCTCATGGTTTAAAGGCTTCCTACAATCCAGAACCTACAGAGTTAAAACAAAACAAGAAAAATCAGAACCATGGTCCAACCCCTGCGGAGTCTCCCAGGGATCACCCCTCCCACACTATTCAATATATACACAGCCTCCCTCAGCTCCTACCTAGACAAACATGGCATAATCTCATACAGCTATGCAGATGACATTACCATTCTCCTCCCCTTCGACCACCCAGAACCCACCATGATAGGCACAATACACAGAACACTCGAAACAGTAACTTCATGGATGACAGAGCACAAATTAAAACTTAACTCTGACAAAACAAACTTCATCCTCCTAGAAAACAGCAAAACTCCAACCTTAACTAACCTAGTAATAAACTCGATCTCATACCCCATTCAACCCACACTAAAACTTCTGGGAGTACAGATTGACGGAGGCTGTACCATTCAACCACAAATCAACAAAGTAATAAAAGCATCATTCGTGACTATGAGAAACCTAAGACAAATCTGAAAATTCTTCGACAGGAAACAATTCCAACTTTTAGTACAATCTCTTATCCTTGGACTAATAGACTACTGCAACATACTATACCTCCCCTGCCCAGAGACCATGATAAAGCAATTACAAACAATACAAAATACAGCCCTAAGACTCATCTACTCATTAAAAAAATATGACCACATCATAGAAGCATACCACAACTCACACTGGCTCCCAATACAAGCAAGAGTACACTTCAAATTCTACTGCCTACTATTCAAGGCTATTAATGGAGAAAGCCCAACCTACTGAAATAACCGATTAACTCAATCCATCTCAACCCGACACAGGAGAACCCACTCACTATTCACACACCCGCCAACCAAAAACGTCAAACGAAGAAAACTATATGACAACCTAATGGCCACCAAAGGAGCCAAACTAGACAGACAAATCACCAATTTGCTGTCTTCGACCACAGACTACAAAACCTTCAAAAAATAAACTAAAACCCTATTTTTCAAAAAATACATAAAACCTATTTAACACGACCAGTTCCTTCCCAAACTCCACCTACCCACTCTCTACCCATATCTAATCTAATATGTTTCTAATTACCCAACAGGTATCACCTTAAATTCTCGACAATCCTTATGCAATTCTTATGTAATCCCTACGACAATTCCTATGTAATGTTACAATTCTTGTAATCTCCTGACAACTCTTATGTAATCCGCCTTGAATTGCAAGGTAATGGCGGAATAGAAATCACTAATGTAATGTAATGTTTGTGACATGGGACTAATGCTTCCAGAAAAAAATCCCTTATTTCCTCATTGTTTAGATTGGTTATAAAGAAAAAACAATTAACGTATTTAACTGCATGTCTATTTTATTCAACTGTGTCATGCAACACTGTTCTTTTGTGTGAGAAATTAAGGTGTTCAACTGTGTGCCAAAGTATTCATTAAAACGAAAGAAGCTAGCTCAACTTTCTACCAAGCTTTGTTTTTAAACCATGGGCCTCTTTTAATCAGTTTTGCTTCAAGACCCCTTTCACACCTGCTTGTAATGTGCAACATTGGCCCAGTTTTCCCCATATTCTATAGTAATGGCCAAAAGGAAGCTACTAGATGTTATTAAAATCTACTTTATTAAACCACTGTATTGAGGCCTGCAGGACTCAAAATATAAGTGGTGATTGCACTCTGTTGCCAAGACAATGACCCTCTTGCCCCCAGCCCTGCTTCCTCTCTTCACATGTTTCTTCCCCTAGGGTTTAACAACACTATAGTATTGTTAAAGGAAGAGAGAGTTCCTTATCCTCTCCTTCCCTCTAGCTCTGCAAAGACTGGCTATTTCAGCTGGGAGGAAGTGCTCCTTAATATTTCCCCCCCTAGGCAAATCTGAATTTAATAAAACATATAAATGTGTATAAAGAATGAAGTTTCTCAGATAATAGAGGAAAAACTTGCCTTAGGGAAGAAGTGACCAGTCAGCGAGAAAGTAGGAAGGAGGCAAAGGGAGGGGAAATGAGCTTTATTAGTTTGTTATATTCTTGGTTTAATAAATTTATGGTTCACTGAACTATCTCTTAAGCTTAAGAGATAAGTGTTGCCTCATTTATTGGCACTGGTAACGATTTATTACACTTGTGTTTAGGCTCAGGTATGTATTATCGTCAGTTTGCTGCTCATTGTCCTAGGAAATAATTCATAGGAGCCAACTTTTCAAAATGATCTGGGATGCCATGCCACACAAATCACCCTTCCTTAGTCACAGTGAAGAAACTTGCTAATTATTTGGGGTTCTTGGCACTTTGAATGCATTAACTATGGATTCACAGTGAGACATGAAATGATGCTGTAGCAAATGGACTTCACAAAATCCACCACACTGGAAAATTGTTGCTTAGATACGAAACCCTGATAATTTAGAAAGTACCCCTATGGTACATGACACAAGAGAAAATACAGTTAATGTCATTTTCCCATAGTCACTAAGGCCCAGATTCTATAACTGGCACTGTTGTCAGCGGCCGCATAAGAACATAAGAACATAAGTAGTCGCCTCCGCCAGGGCAGACCAGAGGTCCATCCCGCCCAGCGGTCCGCTCACGCGGCGGCCCATCAGGCATATTGCCTGAGCAGCAGTCCCTGACTAATTTTATACCTACCTCTACATTTATCTCTAAACCTTCCACTGCTCTTATCTGTACCCCTCAATCCCTTTGTCCTCCAGGAACCTATCCAGGTCTTCCTTGAAACCTTGTACTGTGCTATTTCCTATCACGGCTTCCGGAAGGGTGTTCCATGTGTCCACCACCCTCTGTGTGAAAAAAAATTTCCTTGCGTTTGTTCTAAACCTGTCCCCCTTCAATTTCATCGAGTGGCCCCTTGTTTTTGTGGTTTCTTTCAAATTGAAAAATCTGTCCTTGTCAACCTTTTCGATGCCCCTCAGGATCTTGAAGGTCTCTATCATGTCTCCTCTGAGTCTCCGCTTCTCCAGGGAGAACAGCCCCAGCTTTTTCAGTCTGTCAGTGTATGTAAGGTTTTCCATACCCTTAATCAGTTTAGTTGCTCTTCTCTGGACTCCCTCAAGCATTGCCATGTCCTTTTTGAGGTACGGTGACCAGTACTGTACACAGTATTCCAGATGGGGGCGCACCATAGCCCGGTACAGTGGCAGGATGACTTCCTTCGTTCTGGTCGAGATACCCTTCTTAATGATACCTAGCATTTGGTTTGCTTTCCTCGAGGCTGTAGCGCACTGTGCTGACGCCTTCAATGTCGTGTCTACCATCACTCCCAGGTCTCTTTCCAGCTTACTGACCCCTAGCATTGTTCCCCCCATTTTGTAAGTGAACACATGTCAATCACACAACGGCACCTTTTAGAGAATAGGTGTTAAACTCAGGCCCGTAATTAAATTTGGCCCATGAGAAAAGCACAGTTACTTACCGTAACAGTTATTATCCAGGGACAGTAGGCAGCTATTCTCACAAGTGGGTGACATCATCCGACGGAGCCTCGATGCGGACGCCTCACAAGCAGACTTACTTGAAGAAACTCGAGTTGCCCGCACCGCGCATGCGCGAGTGCCTTCCCGCCCAGCGCAGGGCGCATCTCCTCAGTTCAGATAGCTAGCAGAGAAGCCAACCCGGGGAGGTGGGTGGGATGTGAGAATAGCTGCCTGCTGTCCCTGGATAACAACTGTTACGGTAAGTAATTGTGCTTTATCCCAGGACAAGCAGGCAGCTATTCTCACAAGTAGGTGACCTCCAAGCTAACTACAGTGGGATGGTGGGAGAGTTGGCAACTTAGGAGAATAAATTTTGCAATACTGTTTGGCCAAACTGTCCATCCCATCTGGAGAAAGTATCCAGGCAATAGTGAGAAGTGAAGGTATGAACCGAGGACCAAGTAGCAGCTCTACAAATTTCCTCAATAGGTGTAGATCTGAGGAAAGCTACAGAAGCTGCCATTGCTCTCACCTTATGGGCTGTGACTTTACTGTGAAGGGGTAATCCAGCCTGGGCATAGCAGAAAGAGATACAAGCCGCCATCTAATTGGAGATGGTATGCTTAGAAATAGGATGTCCCAACTTGTTCGGATCAAAGGAGACAAAAAATTGAGGAGCAGTTCTGTGTGGTTTGGTGCGTTCCAAATAGAAAGCAAAAGCACGGTTACAGTCCAGAGTATGAAGAGCAATGTCTCCAGGATGAGAATGAGGCTTTGGAAAAACACTGGAAGAACAATGGATTGGTTAAGATGAAATTCCGAGACCATTTAGGAAGGAATTTCAGATGAGTGCGAAGAACCACCTTGTCATGATGGAACACTGTAAAAGGTGGATCCGCAACTAATGCTTGGAGCTCACTGACTCGTCGAGCAGAAGTGAGGCCAATGAGAAACACCACTTTCCAAGTGAGATACTTCAGATGAGCCTTGTCAATTGGTTCAAATGGAGATTTCATCAGCTGAGTAAGAACAATATTGAGGTCCCAAACCACAGGAGGCGGTTTGAGAGGAGGATCGACATTGAAAAGTCCTTTCATGAATCTGGAAACCACAGGATGAGCAGAGAGGGGTTTCCCTTCAATAGGCTGATGGAAAGCAACAATTGCACTAAGATGGACTCGTATCGATGTAGACTTGAGGCCAGAATGAGAAAGGTGCAACAGATAATCCAAAACTGAAGATAAGGAGGAATGTTGAGGCTCCTTATGATGAGAAAAACACCAAGCAGAAAATCTAGTCCATTTTTGATGATAGCATAGTCTAGTAGTAGGCTTCCGTGAAGCTTCCAAAACATCCCTCACAGATTGAGAAAACTAGAGAGGAGCTATGTTGAGAGGAACCAAACTGTCAGGTGGAGAGACTGCAGGTTAGGATGAAGCAGAGAGGGGTTTCCCTTCAAGAGGCTGATGGAAAGCCGCAAATGCACTAAGATGGACTCAGATCGATGTATAATTGAGGCCAGAATGAGAAAGGTGCAAAAGATAGTCCAAAACTGAAGATAAGGAAGAATGTTGAGGCTCCTGACGAAGAGAAAAACACCAAGTAGAAAATCTAGTCCATTTTTGGTGATAGCATTGTCTAATAGTAGGCTTCTGTGAAGCTTCCAAAACATCCCTCACAGATTGAGAAAACTGTAGAGGAGCTACGTTGAGAGGAACCAAGCTGTCAGGTGGAGAGACTGCAGGTTAGGATGAAGCAGAGATCCCTGATGCTGTGTAAGCAGAGAGGGAAAAACTGGTAGAAGGAATGGCTCCCTGCTGATGAGTTGAAGTAGAAGGGAGTACCAGGGTTGTCTGGGCCACCGAGGTGCAACCAGAATCATGGTGGCATGGTCGGTCTTCAGCTTGACCAGCGTCTTTTGAATGAGAGGAAATGGACGAAACGCATATAGAAAGAGATTCGTCCAGTCCAGAAGAAAGGCATCTGCCTCGAGGCGATGAGGAGTGTACATCCTGGAGCAGAACTGAGGCAGTTTGTAGTTGTGGGGAGCTGCAAAGAGGTCTATCTGAGGCGTCCCCCACTGAGAGAAAATGTGATGAAGGGGCATGGAATGGAGAGTCCATTCGTGAGGCAGTAGAAGACGACTCAAGTTGTCCGCTAAGGCATTGTCCGCCCCTGAATGTAGACAGCTTTGAGGAAGGTGTTGTGGCAAATTGCCCAATCCCAAACTTTCAGAGCTTCCTGACAGAGGGAGGCAGATCCCGTGCCTCCCTGTTTGTTGACATAATACATGGTGACCTGATTGTCCGTTCGAATGAGGACTACACGGTCGTGAAGAAGATGCTGAAAAGCGTTGAGAGCGTTGAAAATCACCCTGAGTTCCAGCAGATTGATATAACATTGACGATCCGTACTTGTCCAATAGCCTTGAGTACGGAGACCATCTAAATGAGTCCCCCAAGCGTAAGTTGAAGAATCTGTCATGAGAACTTTCTGATGTGGGGGAGTGTGAAAAAGTAAGCCTCTGGGTAGATTGGAAGAGAGCATCCACCAGCGAAGAGATTGTGTCAGAGCAGGAGTGACCTGGATGTGTCGAGTCAGAGGTTCGGAAACCTGCGTCCATTGAGATGCCAGGGTCCACTGAGGTATTCTGAGGTGAAGTCTGGCAAAAGGAGTCACGTGTACTGTGGAAGCCATGTGACCCAGAAGAACCATCATGTGTCTCGCCGAGATGGATGGGCGAGAGGACACTGAATGACAAAGATGGAGAAGAGCTTCCAGACGTTGTTGAGGAAGGAAAGCTCTGAGTTGGACTGTGTCCAGAACAGCTCCGATGAATTGAAGAGTCTGAGAAGGCTATAGATGAGACTCTGGAAAGTTGATTTCGAAGCCCAGACTTTGCAGGAACCAGATAGTCCGCTGGGTCGCTACTACGACCCCTTGAGACGTGGAATCTTTGATGAGCCAGTCGTCGAGGTATGGAAATACTTGAAGACCATGGTTCCTGAGAGCTGCGGCTACCACCACCAGGCACTTGGTGAATACTCTGGGAGACGAGGCCAGGCTGAAAGGGAGTACTCTGTATTGGTAATGCAGATTTCCCACCCGAAATCTGAGGTACTGACGGGAGGCCAGATGAATGGGAATGTGTATGAAGGCCTCCTTGAGATCCAAAGAGCATAACCAGTCGTTCTGCTCGAGGAGGGGATAAAGAGATGCCAGGGTCAACATGCAAAATTTTTCTCTGACTAGAAATTTGTCGAGCACCCTGAGATCCAAAATAGGTCGCAGATCGCCCGGCTTCTTTGGAACAAGGAAGTAACGGGAGTAAAATCCCTTATTTTGCTGAGCCAGAGGAACTGGCTCGATAGCTCGAAGCTGAAGGAGAGCTTGAGATTCCTGAAGAAGAAGGGCGGTCTGGGAGGGATTGGAAGGATACTCTCTTGGTGGATGTTCCAGAGGAACTTGATGGAATTGAAGAGAGTATCCCTCCCTGATAATGGAAAGGACCCAGAGGTCGGTAGTAACCGTCGTCTATCGGTGGTAAAAATGATGAAGACGACCTCCAATATGGGAAAAAACAGGAAATGGCAGAACGACTGAGGTTATGCTCCGTTCTAGATAGTCAAAAAGGCTGAGGAGCCTTAGGTACAGCAGGTGGCTGAGGCTTTTGCTGCTTCTGGGGATGCTGCCTCTTGACAGGCTGACGAGTAGAAGGAGCCTGCTTTGGAGGAAAATGCCGCTAATAGATTTGAGGAGGGCGTGTAGGACGAGGAGGAGCCGGCTTTGGCTTCGGTTTGAGAATGGATGCAAAAGACTTCTCATGGTCCGAGAGTTTCTTGGTGGCTGCCTCTATAGACTCATCAAAGAGGTCATAGTCCAATCCCTTGTCCTAGGACTAGTGCAACATCCTCTACTTACCATGCCCCTTAAACTTGATAAAGCAGCTACAGACCATCCAAAATACAACCCTTAGATTGATCTATTCTGTTGGAAAATTTGACCATATCACCAATGCCTTCCTAGACTCACACTGGCTACCAATACGAGCCCGAATTCAATTCAAATTCTACTGTTTATTATTCAAGGCAATAAATGGAATTGCGCCCACCTACCTAAACAATCGCCTAAACCGAAACTTCACACCCAGACTAAGGAGAACACAGATCCCATTCTCCTACCCACCACTCAAGGGCACTCAACGCAAGAAGATGTATGATGGCCTCCTAGCAACGCAGGCAGCGAAGCTAGACCCCTCCATCTCTACTCTGTTGACAACCACGTGACTTTAAATCTTTTCGAAAACAAATCAAAACTCTGTTATTCAAAGAATCTATCTTGTCCACTTATCCCCTCTCCTCCATAACATCCCCCTCCCTGCATACTCCACCATATAACCAACCCTAACCTTCTCCCTCCCTACAAGTTTCCTCAAATGTCCCCTTCCTTAAATTTACCCTCTTAGCCTCCACTTCCTTAAATTCACCCTCTTAGCCTCCACTATGTATCTAACCCTATCTCTTATTCTAGCATCTCTATGTATCTTCCCTACAAGTTTCCTCAAATGTCCCCCTTCCTTAAATTTACCCTCTTAGCCTCCACTTCCTTAAATTCACCCTCTTAGCCTCCACTATGTATCTAACCCTATCTCTTATTCTAGCATCTCTATGTATCTTCCCTACAAGTTTCCTCAAATGTCCCCCTTCCTTAAATTTACCCTCTTAGCCTCCACTTCCTTAAATTCACCCTCTTAGCCTCCACTATGTATCTAACCCTATCTCTTATTCTAGCATCTCTATGTATCTTCCCTACAAGTTTCCTCAAATGTCCCCCCTTCCTTAAATTTACCCTCTTAGCCTCCACTTCCTTAAATTCACCCTCTTAGCCTCCACTATGTATCTAACCCTATCTCTTATTCTAGCATCTCTATGTATCTTCCCTACAAGTTTCCTCAAATGTCCCCCCTTCCTTAAATTTACCCTCTTAGCCTCCACTATGTATCTAACCCTATCTCTTATTCTAGCATCTCTATGTATCTTCCCTACAAGTTTCCTCAAATGTCCCCCCTTCCTTAAATTTACCCTCTTAGCCTCCAGTTCCTTAAATTCACCCTCTTAGCCTCCACTATGTATATAACCCTATCTCTTATTCTAGCATCTCTATGTATCTTCCCTACAAGTTTCCTCAAATGTCCCCCCTTCCTTAAATTTACCCTCTTAGCCTCCACTTCCTTAAATTCACCCTCTTAGCCTCCACTATGTACCTAACCCTATCTCTTATTCTAGCATCTCTATGTATCTTTCCTTAAAATTTGTAACTTCCTGGAAATGTCCAGCCATCTTCAATTGTAATCCGCTTAGAACTGCAAGGTACAGGCGGAATAGAAGTCTCTAATGTAATGTAATGTCATTGCCTGCGCAAGGAACATTAGCCAGCTGGTCCTGCAGGTTAGGATCCATATCGATAGTATGGAGCCAAGCAAGACATCGCATAGCCACAGAGCAAGCAGTAGCTCGAGCAGACAGCTCGAAAGCATCATAGGATGACTGAAGAAGTTGCAGCCGGAGTTGTGACAAGGATGCAAGAACTTCCTGGAACTCAAAGTGCATACGATAATCCAGATAAGGCATAAACTTTGGAAGAATGGAAAGAAAGAACTCAAAATAGGTGATGAAATGAAAATTATAGTTGAGGACTCTGGAGGTCATCATCGAATTCTGGTAGATGCGACGACCAAATCTGTCCATCGTTTTACCTTCCCTTCCCGGAGGTAAGTAGCATACACCTAGGAAGGTGAGATCTTTTCAAAGAGGATTCAACCAGAAGGGATTGGTGACAATTGAGTGTTGTCAAACCCCTTATGATGTACTGTCCTGTATCTAGAGTCCAATTTGCCTGGAACAGCTGGCATGGAATAAGGAGTTTCCAGACAGCGGACAAAGGTTTGATCCAAAAGCTTATGGAGAGGAAGCTTGAGAAATTCAGCTGGAGGTTGAGGGAGATGCATGGTCTTGAGATATTCCTTGGAGAACTTTGAGCCAGTATCGAGTTGAATATCCAAGTCAACCGCCATCTGACGAAGGAAAGATGAAAAAGACAGCTGATCTGCTAAAGCCTGGCCTCGAGAAGGACTCGAGGACGTTGAGGCAGCTTGGTCCAGCGAAGAAGGAGGCCTGGATGAAGAAATAGAAACCACCGGGTCCTCGAGGTCTGGAAGCAGAAGGATCGATGTAGGCAGTGGAGAAAACTGAAGTAAAGGCTGCTTGCGGTGAGGCGAGTCATGCCTGGATGAATGCTTCAAAGAATGCCTCGATCTGTGATGCGAGCTATGTCTCGAAGCAGGCCTCGAGGATCGAGGAGAAGGTGCCCCAGTCGAAGCCTCCAGAGAGTGGATAGGGCTGGAGGCTGTGGAACAAACAGTGGAGGCTGAGAAGAGGAACCTCGATGCACTCGCAAAGACTCTGCTCTTTGCTTCGAGTGTGAAGGTTCCAACGGAGGCACTGGCAAAGAATCTGCTCCTTGCTGTTCGTGCCCAGATGCCAGACCAGACACTCTGCTCCCTGCAAAGAGTGTGCGTGAGACTGAGACATAGGAGGCGGCTCGACCTCGCGGGAGACCGCTGAATGCCCAGGCTGGATTTGTGAGAGAAGCTTCGGCCCCATGGTAGTAAAGAGCTGAATGAACTGCTTCTCCAACAAGGTCTGGAACGAAGCCGGCAAGGATGGATCCGCGTCTCCAACGGTACCACCTGCACGGGCCTCGTGTTCCCTCGAGGCAGTGTGAGAATGCTTGGACTTAGAAGCCTTAGGCACTTTAAGCACCACCGTGGGAATGGGCTGCTGCCCTATCTGACCTGAAGAGACAGAGGAAGGCATCGCAGCAGGCATCGAAGACAGAGCCGGTACAAACGAGGCAGGTTTGATGAGGCTCGGAGTAGAAGCTGTGGAAGCCGGAAGAGCTTCGGAGGAGGTCGAGGGTGAAGCACCTTTCGACGTCAAGAGCTCCATTGAAGACTCCATGGTGAAGAGCTGCTCCCACAGGATACAACGCCGCTTAAAAGCACGAGACTTAAGTGTTGAGCAAGGCCGGCACGATTTCAGGAGATGTTGAGGCCCAAGAAACCGAAGACAGCGTCGATGAGGGTCTGTGAGGGAAATCGCGCGCTGGCACTTGGAACACTTTTTAAAACCGGTTGTAGGCCGGGACATAGGCCGAAAAATAGCCGCCGCAAGATCGAAGCCGTGGGGCTGCGGCCACTAGGCCTGCCCGGTCAAACGAACGGAAGAAATTTAAAAAAAAAAAAAAAAATAACAAAAAGAAAAAACAGCGCTTTGTGACAAAAGAAACACAAAACCGCGATCGAAAGAAGGCATAAGTGAAATACTTCACGCAGAGAGTCAAAGACGGACTTTTCCGCTCCGCGGAAAAGTAAGAACTGAGGAGATGCGCCTTGCGCTGGGCGGGAAGGCACTCGCGCATGCGCGGTGCGGGCGACTCGAAACTTCGAGTTTCTTCAAGCAAGTCTGCTTGTGATGCGTCCACATCGAGGCTCCGTCAGATGATGTCACCCACTTGTGAGAATATCTGCCTGCTTGTCCTGGGATAATACCCTGTTCCTTCTCTCCCTCCATCTCATTGTCTACCATCTCTCTCCTGGCTTCCCGGTCTCACCTTCAAAGCAGCCTGCAAAGGATCACTGGTTGGCTGTAGCAATCCTAGCTGGCTGCCGTAGCCCCCGCAGCACGTTTTAAGTTTAGACTTGATATACCGCTTTTACATACCAGAGTGGTTTACAACTTTAAAATCATAAAAATTAATTTAAAAACTTGGGGGAAAGACGAACAACCAATACTGACAAATAGGACAAAAAAAGAAGGGATGAAACAAAAGGGAAAAGGGTAAGGGTACAATATAAAAAAATAAAAAGATAGTGTACAGGAATAAAATGACAAGGGAGAGCGGATGTCAGGAACAGATGGCTTCGCGTTTTCTCTTTTTTTTCCTCAGTATCAATCGTAAATCTCATAGGCATCTTTGAAAAGTTTTAAGATTGGTTTTGAAATTGTTTACTGTAGTTTCTTGCCGAAGTGATAGGGGAAGGGCATTCCAAAGAGTGGGTGCAACTACAGTGTAAATAGTTTTTTGCATTGTATCATAGAATAGCTGTCTAATTGAGGGAATACTCAAGAGATGTTGGTTAGAGCACTGTTCTTCAACCTTTTTACACCTATGGACTGGCAGAAATAAAAGTATTATTTTGTGGACCGACATCGGTCTGTGGACCGGCTGTTGAAGAACACTGGGCTAAGTCATGGGCCAGACCCCACCCATCTCTACCCAATCCCCACCCCAGACACCGCCCCCATAATAGTACTAATTGTAACACTATTTTTTCCATTCATTTTTCACAGATACACAATATAATCTTATTAACAACACATAATGGTTAACCACAAAATTAAACTACACAAAGCACACTGACAGCAGATGTAAATTCTCAAAATTGACATAATTCAATCACTAAATTCAAAAATAAAATCATTCTCCCTACCTTTGTTGTTTTCCTCCCTCCATGCTAGCCTTACCTTCTGGCCTGCTCCCGCCTGGCCAGTTTATGCTGCCCCCGGTGTTATCTTCAGGCCGGCTCCCTCTTCCTCACTGATGCAGTGCACAAAGCTGCGGGCAGCGGCTCCTTGCGCGTCCTGTGCCTCATCTGGAAGCCTTCCCTCTGACGTTGCAACGTCAGAGAGAAGGCTTCCGGTTCAGGCGCAGGACGCACGTAGGAGCCACTGCCCGTGTCTATGTGCACTGAATCAGTGAGGAAGAGGGAGCTGGCTCGAAGATAACGCTGCATCAATCGCACCGTGGACCGGCAGTTGAAGAACACTGTTTTGGGCCTGATGCATGTGCTGACCCTGTGGACCGGCAGGAAATTTCTGTGGACCGACACCGGTCCACGGACCGGTGGTTGAAGAACAATGAGTTAGAGGATCTCAGTGACCTTGAGGATTCATAAGGGATTAAAAGCCTGTCAATGAACATGGGAGAGCGATTGAGTTGAGCTTTGAACGCTAGTAAGAGAGTTTTAAACGAGATTCTGTGTGTGATAGGCAACCAATGGTCTTTTTTTAAGAAGAGGAGAATCAAGGTCAAATTTTTTAGCCTTGAAGATGATTTTAATAGCAGTATTTTGCATTATCTGTAGTCTCCTGATCTATTTTGGGTGATTCCTTGATAGAAGGGATGAAATACAGCGGATCATCCTTAATTTGAAGAAACATTTTTGCACTAAGGACCTAATTTGAGCTTCAAAAGAGAATTATCAAGAATTACTCCTAGAGGTTTTATGGTCTGTACCAATTGGATTGGCGTGGAAGAGATGCATAATTGAGCTTTCAGGGTTTCATTTTCTTTAGTTGGAAAGAGCATAGCCTTTATTTTAGCAATATTGAGGGCAAGTAAATTTTGAGATAACCAGTTACTAATGAGAGTAAGTTTATGGATGATTTCCTGAATTTATGCAGAATTATCTGGTTGAATAGGATGAATGAGCTGAATATCATCAGTGTATGCAAAGATAGTAAAGCTGATAGATTGAGCAATAGTATGAAGAGGAGCAAGAAAGATTGAATAACATCGGAGATAGAACGGAGCGTTGAGATACCCCTGAATCTTGCTCGTAAGATTCTAATGAGGATGTTATTATTATTATTCTTTATTCTTATATATTATTGTTGGAAGGCAAACCTGGTATTGCCTCTCAGAGAAGTACAATTGGAACCATTAAAGGGTGGTCCCACAGATACCTAATGATTCAAGCCGATTAAGAAGAATTGAATGGTCGATGTTATCGAACGCAGCGGACAGATCTAATGAGATCAGGAGTACGGATTTTATTTGATCAATGTAGTTCCGAATGGTTGTGACTACACCTAACAGTAAGAGCTCTGTGGAGTGATGAGGTCTGAAGCCGGATTGCATTTGTTTGTTCCAAGAACAGGGTCAGCTGATTGAAGATGATCTTTTCAGTGACTTTAGCAAGAAATGGAATATTAGCTATTGGGCGGAAATTGCTAGTCTGAAGTAGTGTCAGAAGGTAGTTTCAAGATCGGCTTGATACTGGCTATCTTCTATTGGTTTGGCATAGTTCCAGTGGAAAGGCTATTTCCTATTAAACTTTGGATGAAAGGTCCGAAGATGGAAAAGTGTTTTTTCAGTAAGAAAGGTGGCAAAGAGTCAGAACAGTTATTTGAGATGTTGACTGATTGGATTGTTCTTTGGACTTCAGATAATGAATGAATGTTGAATTTAGTGAATGAACTAAAAGAAATGGAATTATACCGGTTAGAAGAACAAATGGGGGCTACTGTTACGGACTGAAGTAATTTTTTGGGCAAAATAGTTAGCTAAGTCTTGTGCAGGGGGGAAGGAGGCGGAATCTGTCCCCTTCTTATTTCAGTTGGAGGTGAGTGATCGCACAATAGTGTATAGGGCAGACGGGTTTTTGGCGCAATAATTTTTTTTTATTAAAGTAAGCTTTTTTGCTTTCTTGGATGGCAGTTTTGTAGTGTGAAGCCTTTTCTTTAAAAAGGTTAAGAGCGGGCAAGCGATGATACTGCCAGAGGAAGGGTGGTACCATGGCCGAGGAAACGTGCTGTGGAGGCTGACTGCAGCCCGATAGGATCACTACAACTGACCAGCGATCCTCTGCAGGCTGCTTTGAAGGTGAGACCAGGAAGCCGGAGGACGCTAAAAAGAAAGGGCAAAACATTAAGGCCTTTAGGAGCGGGCCCTAGTGTAGAAGTACACGGAGTGAGAGAACAAGGGGTGCAAACAGACGTGCATATGCCGGACTGAGGGTCTAATACTCTAATGGGTCTAAACAGAGAGGAGAGAGATGGTGGATAGTGGGATGAACAGAGGGAAGGAACAGAAAGGGAGAGAAGTTAGACAGAAGGGATGGTGTTCCACTTTGGAGCAGTTCTACAAAGGGCAATAAAAGTTAAATGCCCAAATTCGAGGCACTAAGGGGCTCATAATCAAAAGTTTAAAACGTCCAAAAACCAACCTAAGTCGGCATTTGGACATCCTAATAGCAGGGACAAACTGGCATGATACAGGGGTAGAAAGACTTGGAGAGGCCTCAAAACTTGATTACAAGCACAACTGAGGTGTTTTGAGGCCTGGCCAGATGCAAGAAGTGACATTTTCAGAGTATGATCAAATGTTTAATGAATACTATTTTCTTCTCCATTCCACATCTTTATTTAAGCTGATTTATGATCCAGTTAATTCAGTTTGAAATTAAAGTATGAACAGCTTTACTATCATTCTTTTTATAAAATACTTTTAAACTGTATACCATGATTTAGATTATGAATTTTCTCAATATGGGCTTCCCTATGATCTTTAATACATTTACCCCCTTTACAAAAGTGCAAAGATTTTTAGTGCCAGCCGGCACAATGAATGCTTTGTGCTGCTCCCACGCTCATAGGAATTCTATGACCACCAGAGCAGCGGAGAACATTCAGTGTGCCAGACAGCGCTAAAAACCTCTTCTGCGCTTTTTTAAAAGGGAGGGATATTGCGATGCATCGCTACCAAGGCTTTGTAAAAGGGGCCCTAAGTCTGAGCTTTGTACATTGTGAGTTTTGGGTTTTTTTTTCCAAACTGAATACAGTAGACTCTTAGTTAACCGGCACCTATGGGGATTGATAGATGCTGGATAAATGTAGTTTCTGGTTGTTTGAGAGTTACTATAAAAAAAGGCCTAATTAATGCTATACCATACCATAAACTATTCCAGACAAACTATCAGAGATGTGGTAGGTAAAGCATGGGCATACTCAGGTGTGGAGCGCCAAGTTTACACTTAGAAACTTCTACCAGAAATTGATTTTATTTTCATTTTTATTTAAGTATTACAGTATTTCTTTGATTTTTTTGTTGTTGTTGGTTGCTTGAGAGTTCTGGTTAACAGAGAATCTAGTGTACACCTTTTCAATTTTGAAGTTGTTTCTTTGTTTTTCATTTTTGTATCTTATCTTCCCAACATGTAATAGTCTTTAGCTACAGTTTTCTTTGTCTTATTTGAATGATAAGCAAAACTATATTTAAAAAATACAGTATTACACTTAAAAGAAGATTTTATTTTTAGGGTCATAAGTAACATACGACAATATCTTTCTTGAACAATGACACTTAGTATATCTGTAGTTCTCTGAATACATAAGAACATAAGAACATAAGAACATAAGAAGCGCCATCTCCGGATCAGACCTTCGGTCCATCAAGTCCGGCGATCCGCACACGCGGAGGCCCTGCTAGGTATTCACCTGGCTTATTTTATAGCCAACCATATCTTTATATGCCTATCTCAAGGAGATATGCATCTAGTTTGCTTTTGAAACCTAGGACTGTCGATTCCGCAATAATCTCCCCTGGGAGAGTATTCCAGATGTCAACCACTCTCTGTGTGAAGCAGAACTTCCTGACATTAGTCCTGAACTTGCCCCCCCTTAGCTTCATTTCATGTCCTCTTGTCCGTGTCAAATTGGACATTGTAAATAATCTTCTCTGCTCTATTTTGTCAATTCCTTTCAATACTTTTGAAGTGTCATATTAAAACCAATCTCTTCGCCTTCAGGCAAAGAGAAGCAATTATCTTGGAGTTTTGAATAAATACAAATCCATTTATATACACGTCCTTGACATGTACCTTACAAATTTTAGAATCTTTATCTGGTAGAAAATGTTAAAACCCAGGCCCATTACTCATACTCCTGCAACACCACTTTAAGTTATTTGCTTCCCTGTTATTAATTTGCATACATGCACTACAGAATGGGAGCTTTTCATAATAAGCCAGTAAGAAGAAAAGCCTGTTTAAGCATATACAGTAGAGAATTGTACATATGTATAACTGCAATGGAAGGAACAAGCCCATAATATCATTGACAACAGTAATACTGTACAGTGTAAACAAACACCCTCCTTAATCCTCTAGTTTACCACTAATATGTCTTTGCTTTGATCACAATAAGAAAATGATGTATTAGCTGTTTGATTTTAATGCTGGTGAGAAAAGACTTGGCGTTTCAATCCTACTTTATGCAATTCCTTTCCTTCCTTGTGTCCTTATGGCAGGTGTGTCCAGCTTTGTTCTCAAGGGTGGCAACCCAGTTGGGTTTTCAGGATTTCTCCAATGAATATGCATGAGTCTATTTGCATGCACTGCCTCCACTGTATGCAAACAGATTCATGTATATTCATTATGGAAATCCTGAAAACCCAATTGGGCAAGGGCCAAGGTTGGACATCCATACCTTATGATATATGACATCTCAAAATGTGTATCTCGCAACATGCGTTAAACAGACTGGATATAACTTGCACTTGTTGAGCAGTTAGTGCTCTACAGGAAGTAACATGCTTAGCTAACTTAGGGTAGCTGTGGATCTCCCCCCTCCCCCTAAAAGTCAAAACTCCTGTCAGGACCAAGCTATACACCAGGACTCTAAAATGCTCAAGAGAGGAAAAAAAACCCAAAGTCCATTCAGGATGCAAATCTCTCAGCTGACCTAGTTCTCATCACCCTTTCCATTTCAGAAGCCGAGCTATCCATAAATTAACTGATGAAGCCTCCGGCATCTTTGTAAGCTATTTAAATCTTTACATTTACCACATCTTCTGCATATATTAAGTAACTGAACTTACTGCAGGGATGTAACTTTAATGAGAAAAATTTACCTCTTTTCCTATAGTTTCCAGTAAAGAATAAAAAAATAATATTCTCTAGGGCAAAGGTTTTTGTTTATTACTGTCAAAGAGAATACCTTTAAAAAAAAAGGCCATCAACCCCAAGGGCTTCTGTTTCTTTAGGTTTTGTTACTGACTGGCACTGTAAATCAGCACACACAGGCTGTGTGCGCCTGAAACTGTCAAAGTCAAGAGCGAGAAGCCCAAATGACAAACTCCATCACTGAAAAGAAATCGCGCTCAATCCAAACAAGTTTTCCTTCCATCCCCTCCTGAATCATAAAAACAGCCTGACCTTCAGTGAACAAAAAAGGCCGAGCATTGCTGTACACCTAGTAACTGCCCACTATTAGGCGCTAAAGAGCTAAAAGTCAAGTGTTAGTAGCTCTGACTTTTTTTGCTCGTGGGTTAATTATCACTACCGCAAAAGAGCCTCTCCTCTTTCTCCCAAAATCTTTGCAAAACACAGCGGACGTTGCCAAAAGGGCACCCACACACACACAAATGCTGTCAAGATTTAAATATCACTCCTTTAAAACCCTGGCCCATAAAACAATACAAGGAACATTCTGATAAAAGTTTTGGCTAAGGTTTGTTTTCCAATACAACTTTTTGCACAACCCTCCCCCGCCCAAAAAAGGGAACCTATAAGCTTGCAAGCCAACAGAAAGGAGGAGGGGAAAAAAAAAATCCCCTGAAGTGCTGGTGGAGCCGCCAGTCTACACGGGAAATCTCCATGGCTGACATCTCCATCTAGCCGTGTGCTATAATTGAAATGGCGCATTTTGCCCCAGGCAGGCTGAGAGGGCGCTTTTTGCAATAGCAGAATGCATGTCGATAGACGTCATTTGCTTTTAATGACCCTACAGGAAATTTGGCATTATAAAGCCACCAGACATTAGGAAAGGGTAGAAAGAGAAGGGGGAGGGGGGACAGGGAAAACTAGAAAAAGCTGCCCCAAATTATATACACATAGTCCACAGCCACAATTTAAAAAAAAAACAACTTCATCCAGTTTATCAACAAGTTAACAGTGTGCTGCCATAATCGTAATATATAAGTCAAAGCCATGTGAGAAACGTGCCCTGTGTTACTTATTCGGGAACTGAAAATTTATGCCTAGTTGAAAACGCCTGGGGAAATATTACATCAGACGAAATGACAATGATTAAAATCAGCCCTTTTTTTTTTTTTTTTTTTCGCTTCCTCTTTTTTTCTTCTTCTCTTAAATCTATGGAACGACATGACATCGGCCTGATATTCACCAATATTATACCGTTATCCCCCCAGCCAACGAAAAGAGTCTAAACAAACCGTTATAAAGGTTTCCTGTGAGGGAGACAAAAAAAAAACAACAAAACCTCATATTAATGGCTAAAAAAGCTCGTTTGTATCTAGGGTAAAACAAAAAAATAAACAACAAAGAAAAGAGAGAGGGGGAAGAACAAAATTTTCATCGCAAAATTAGCTAGGGCGTGAGCAGGGTTGAGCTAATTGTAGCATAATCCTTGCCCTAGAGGCGTTTGGAAAGCCTTGAGCAAGAATTCTCTCTCTCTCTCTCCCTCTCCCTTCCCTCTTTATTTAGAGACGGATTATTGCCTTTCTTTCTTTCTTCTCACAACTCGCCTCGGCAGTTTCGTTTCACCTAAAAAACGAGGCGACGAAGAAGATCGTTTTGCGAAAGGCCTGAGCGGATAAGCCCCGCGGATCGCAGAGGGCGGCAACGGCAGAGGAAAGCGACGGGGGCGAGATTTCTCCTATGTACAAGGTAAGGCAAGAGGGCGGGAGGGAGAGAGACCCAACGGCTGCTCTCGTGCCTGGGCTCGCGGCTTCCTGGAAGCGGGCACCGTGCTCGGCTTAGCTCTTTCGCATTCGCGCGCGATCTCTCGGGGGGGGGGGGGGGTGTCTGTACGGGCCTCACTCGTCCAATTTTCGTTTGGGGGGGGGGGGGTTCTGTTGTTTTTTTGTTTGTTTTAAAGCTATAGCATCTCGTCTCCCTCCCGCGCGAACATTATGGGGATGATTATGTGGCCGGAGTTTTGCTTTCTTCTCCTCCTCCTGTGCGTTTCTTCACCAGATGTGGCCCCGGCTCCAGTTCTCAGGGCTGCGGAGGTGGGGAGAGAGAGAGGGAGGGCCAGTGACAGCACCGAGTCGGTCCCAGTTTTCAGACGTGAGGGGGGGGGGGGGGAGGGGGAGAGGAGCTCGTGTCAGTTCTTGGGCACATGGAGTAGGTGCTGAGTTCAATTCTAGTTACTGAGGTGTTGGCAGAGACTGTGGCTGGCTTGTTTCCGGGCGAGGTGGAGAAGAGGGAAGAGCTTGGTGACTAGTAGACGAAGGGCATTTAACAGAAGGAGAGGAAGGGCACGCTGTGGCCAGACGTACTAGAGAGGGTGGATTTCTCCCCTTCCCCCAACATTTTTTTGCCTGAGGAGAATTTTGTGGGAGAAATAGCTCAGTACATCAGGCCTGTAATGCAAGCACTGTGTACAGCAAGTTGTGCAAGACAGGAGGCGCTCCTCTGGCACTCTTAAAACCCCCTCCAGGCTCCTGTGGCCACAGCATGCAAGTGACTGAAGCAAAGCCGGGCTCTGATCCTGGGCACCTTCCAAAGGCTTCCCTTCCTTGTATTGCAGAGCAAACAAACCTTAACCAAAACTTTTATCAGAATGTTCCTTGTATTATTTTTATAGGTCAGCGTTATTTAAAGAAAGGAGAGACTTTTATATCTGAGAGAAAAATGAAGGTAGATAAGACCATATGGCCTATCTAGTCTGCTTATCCATGCCACCTACTATCCCCAAAATTACTATCTTGGCTGTAATGTTTGTTTTTGGGGTTGATTTGACGAGAGGAACAAATGGGAGGGGGGGGGGAGGGAGCAGCATCATGTTGTGCTAATTGGTTGACTTTTTATCTTTGGCCATCAGGGTAGATTAGAATGAAAGAGTTTAGTGTGATTAATGAGCACTTCTTCCAATGGGTTTTGATAGTCATAAGAGAAATTGGTTTGTTGAAAGAGCTTTGGTTCAGTTTCCAAGAGAAAAGGTGTAAGAGTTCCATGTATAAATGAAGTTTGATTTTCTTCTGTATTCAATAAGTACAGAAATGAGGTGCAGTGCCCCTGGGTGTGCGTAACCAACTTTAAGATGCACCTGGGGTACCCACACCCAGGAGAATGTAGTTATTGATATGCTCATCCTGGTCACGGATAATTTTCCTATCAAAGCTGGGCATCTTGTTGGGGGAGGAGGGGTGCCCAATGTGGGAGTTTTAAAACCTCAGCTAGTGTTATAGGGGCCATCTTGTGCTGGGACAGCTAGTGCGAGCAGTTCTACCTTTCCCATCTTTGACAATTGGGCCTCCTTAGTACTTGAGCCATGTGGCCCCAAAATAAGTGGAAATGAGGGGCATTGCTGCTGAAAGCTTAGATGCACTATTTATGCTTCGCTGTTGGTTTTCTCAGGAAAGAGAAACCCAGACAAGTTCAGCGGGTAAATGGATTCAGCTGCATGGGGAGCTTCTGTATGCCCATGTGAGACCAGTTCATGGGGTGGAGGGGTTCTCTTCTACTGGATCCCAGGATACTCCTGCCTTTACCCTAGCAGACAGCAGTTTGTCAGCACTGTTCTGGAGGGCAGGCTGACCATGTGGTTTTCCTTTAAAGGGGCCCCTTTTCCACCAGTCCGGCAGCATGTGATCTTGCCTTAAATAACCATCTTGTAGCCTTTTTAATGAATGATTGCCCTGCTACAACCATATCACTGGCAGTGGTATTTTGATCAGAGAACTGCATTCTTAGCTGAACCACTGTCAAGCTCTGTGAAGGAATAGTTTAGCGGTTACAGCAGTGAGCTGTGACTCGGAGGATACAGGTTCAAATTCAGTTCTTTAATAAATGCTTTTAATTTAATCTTTAAAGAAAAATAATTCCTGTCCAGTTTAAAAAAATGTTTTTGAATTAAGTAACCCCCAAAAAAGGATTTCTCTGGGGTTTCTCAGGGGGGGTTCTCTTTATATCCTCCCCCTCCCTTGGTGCTTTTGAATTAGGTAGATCATTGTGAAGAGATTAAAAGAGAGCTGCATGACTGCAATATGCAGCTGCAGGAGGGGAGATTTGGGGGACTGCTGTGCTGTCCCTAGTGAACCTAAGGTGTAGCCCACACTGAGGAACTCGGCAACTATCCACTCTCCTTACCGTTGGGGACACTTATCAACAAGGATCCTAAGAAGGGAAAAATTTTGGGAAACTTGATAAGTGGTTACACAGACCCTAACAAGAATCTTCCTTGGAGGCAACCCAACAGGAAACAGGCTGCCACTATAATCAAAAGGAAAGTCCTTCCACATAACTGTGTGAGAGCAAATGTGAGTTCTGTGTCTGAAATGTCAGTCATCCACTTTGTCTAGAAGCACAGAGATATCCCCTAAACTGCTGTATCCTGTCTATCAGGCTCTGAAAATTCAGACAGCATCACCTTTGTATTTAATGGCTAATAACCCTCCATGTCAGTTGGGTGGGTGCTCGTACTTCCTGTGATTTCAATGATTTCTGTACCAAAGTGCACTAGCAGGGTTAGCAGTGGGCAGCGAACAACTCCATCTCAAAATTCAATACCATATTATGCTAATTGTGGGTACCTTCTATTTATACAAGGACTCCCTTAGTCTTTGGGAACAAGTAACCAGAGTCCTGTGAACCCTCTCTTCAGTGATGCCTGCCTATCACACTCCACTGTAGTTAGTGTGATAGCTTCAAGGCAGTCAAAGTCCAGGCATGCATTAGGGCAAGTCATTTCCACAGACCCCACCAAAACATGCCCTTGGGTTAATGCATGCTCTACTCTGGTGATGGAAAGATACTACTGTTACTTCTTGCTTGACTGGGTTACCTATCATTACTTCCCTCATCACCACCAGCAGTGTACAAATGGTAGTTCAGAGACCCACCTCAGAGGATTCTTAGGTAACAATATTTTTGCAATTCCAACTGCACAGTCAAATGACAGCTCTCCTCCAAGCAGGGGTAGTGCTGCTCATGCGAATGCACCATGTTCTAAGAATATATTGGTATATTTTTGAGCACCTGGGTTTTCCTCATTTACTGTAAGTAGAATTCTTGTTTAAGTAAAATGTTACCAATTGGAATATTAATAAAGACTTTGTGCAATTAAGTCATCCAGTGTTATTAGGTATTTGGGATATTTATTCATCCGGGTTCAACTTTTTGGGGGGGAGTCTGAGAATATAGTTCCACACTAGGCTATGCCAAACGGGGTAGACGGTGTTGCTGATTTTTAATTACCTACACCTGTGATATCAGTGGAACCACTTCATGACAGTAATGCACAGGTGACGCCCAGTTCTAATCAGGTTTGTAAAATGGTAGAAAGGGCCAAGAGAAAAAAAAGGAAATTGGTAAATCCATTTCCACTAACAGTGACAGTAGTTCTGATTCCCCCTTAACTTTTTCTCATCAGTCAAGGACACTCCCTAAGACCAGTAGGAATCTAAATGTTGAATAAAATAATTACCCTCCAGTGATAGCTGCACCACCTTAATAGTAATTCACAAAAATAACATTCTCTAATGCAGCTTGATAGAACTATGGTTGGCAAAATGCCGTATTTTTTGCTCCATAAGACATACTTTTTTTCCACCCAAAAGTGGGTGGAAATGCCCATGCGTCTTATGCAGCGAAGATTTTTTTTTTTTTTTTTTTAACACCCCCTGTCGTACCTTTTTAAAGGCCCACACCAAATACGGCTCTCCCTAGCATCTGTGAGCGTCCGGCTGTCTTCTTGGTTCCCACACAGCGTCCTATGGATTCTCCCCTTTAAAGCTAATTAGGCTCATGGGGGGTGTCCTTACCTCCAAGCTGCTCCCACACCCAACGAGAGAGGTCGTCTTCGGCGCTGTAGCCGCCGCTGAGCTAATTACGGCAGCCTGCAGAGTGAACCTAGCAGGTTGCCATTGGCCTCTGAAACACGTTGCCTCTGCCGCGATCCCGCCCCTGATGTAAGAGAAGGAACAGGACCGTGATAGAGGAAATGTGCTTTGGAGACCAACGGCAGCCTGCTAGGTTCACTCTGCAAGCTGCCATAATTAGCTCAGCGGCGGTTACAGCACTGAAGACGACTTCTCAACAGAAAATGAGAGCTGTGTCTCCCCTGATCTCCTGCCCCAGATAGTGTGCAAAAAGAGCAACTGTTGGGGAAGCGATGAGAGCCTGCGAACTCTGGAACATGAATTCAGATCCGGGCAGAAGCTACAGCCCTGCACTGTGATGGCTTCTACCAACCATCCCAGCTCAACTGTCTGGGAGCCGGAGACAACGATCTCACAGGAAGCAGGGAAGGTAAGGCCCCGCCCATCTTGAGGGCCCCGGCGGGATGCTAGATCTGGACACGGGGGGGGGGGAGGGAGAGAGAGAGACAGAAAAGGATGAGAAACAGATTTGAAGGCAGGACAGATGCTGGACTAGAGGGGAAGACTCAAAATGTTAGCAGAAGGAAGACAGAGAGAGGCCTGGACCAAAGGTGGTGGTAGGTACAAAGGAGAACTGACACGATCTGGGGAGGGTAAGCAGAGGGAAAAGAGATAGAGACCTGGACTCAAAGGGGATGGGGCTGGATTGTGAAAGAAATGTTGGATGCGCAATCAGAAGGAAGTCCAACCAGAAACTAATTAAATCACCAGACAACAAAGGTAGGAAAAATTATTTTATTTTCAATTTAGTGATCGAAATGTGTCGGTTTTGAGAATTTATATCTGCTGTGTGAAAATGAATAATGAAAGGAAAAAAATTGCATTAGTAGGGGAGGGGGACCGGGTGAAGAGCCTTGCAAGGAATGTGGGATTGGGTGTAGAGCCTGGCAGGGAGTGAGGGGGGCCGGGTGCAGAGCCTGGTATATGTTAGTACACAATTTGGTTTAGAATGTTGTTTTTTTCTTGTTTTCTTACTCTAAATCTAGGGTGTGTCTCATGGAGCGAAAAATATGGGCCACTCAGATTCTTTTGAACAGTTTTTTAATTGGTTTCTGGATTCCTTACTCAGAAATTCTTCATCTGTCTCACATTTAACATCAACTGTGCAGGCTAAGATTGAGAAGAAGATAGCACTGGGAAGGATTGTGGGACCTTTTAAGTACAAACCTTTTCTTAAAATGATATTATTTCCATTAGCCATTGGGCCATAAAAGAACCAGCTAAATTCAGGCTAATTCACAACCTGTTCTATCTGTATGGGGGTTCTGTGAATGACTTCCTCTTCCCTCCCAAGGCCTGTTCTATCCAGTATTCATCCCTTCACCAAGCAGTTTATTGGCATTCCAGTTATTGGAGGGGAGGAAATAGGATTGCCCTGGATTGGGAGCATAGAATATTGCTACTTTTTGGGTTTCTGCCAGGTACTGGATTGGCTGCTGTCAGAAGCAGGAGGCTAGGCTAGATGGACCACTGGTCTGACCTAGTATGACTGTTCTTATGGGATAACAGGAAAAATATTGAGAATGCAGACAAGGGCAGAAAAAAGAATTGCCTCTTCTATTTTGTAGATGTAGTTGTTCAGGCCGTCCCATCTTAATTCGGTCTAATTTTAGTTTATGCCTAGAAGATTATTGTTCTATATGGATTATAAGGGTTTCTGCTGGTTGGTATGCAATAAGGACTTCAGGGACAAGATGGAGGAAAATGTCTTGCTTACTTGGAGGTCCAGAGATGTAGATCTGTAGCTATATATTATGAAGAAACCAAAAAGAACACTGGAGTGATGATATTCCTGAAATTGACTTTATTATATCAAAGTTCCAAAAGTACAATAAAGCAATCCACATAAAACTAAAATAATCCACATATATATTATGACCAATAAGACTCCTTTCTCCTATTTTGGCTCCTCCAATTTTTCCAATAAATCCTTTCATTGGGCTACCCTTGGAGGATCTGGAAGGGCCTCACAAATGCACAGGATAGATTCTGCTGGCCTTTTAACAAAACTGCCTTCAATCTGTGAGAAAGCAAATACAGGCATGCCAATTCCATTTTGGAGTGACACATTCAGCTGCCAACTGCTCTAGTAGATCACAGACTAATGCCCTCTCAGCAATCTTAATAGTAATTCTCAAAAAAACTCATTCTCTAATGCAGCTTGATAGAATTAGACTATGGTTGGCAAAATGCCTGTGAAAAAAGGGCGCTCAGATTCTTTTGAACAGTTTTTAAATTGGTTTCTGGATTCCTTACTCTGAAATTGTTCATCTGTCTCACATTTAGCATCAATTGTGCAGGCTAAGATTGAGAAATTGGGGACCGTTTAAGAGCAAACCTTTTCTTAAAATATTATTTCTGTTAGCCATTGTGCCAAAAAAAGAACCAGCAAAATTCAGACTAATTCATGACCTGTTCTATTTGTATGGGGGTTCTGTGATTGACTTCTCTCCCCCCCCCCCAGGCCTGTTCTATCCAGTATGCATCCCTTCATCAATCAGTTTGATTGGTTAAGCATTATAGTCAAGGAACTCTCATAGGTAAGACTGACACTGAGTCTGCCTTTTGGTTGCTACCAGTGCATCTCAATAATTTCCCAAGTCTGGGCTTCCACTTTTGGGGTCACTTGTATTTTGACAAACCCAAGCTGATGGGTTACTCAGTGTTCTGCTCTTACTTAGAGGTTTCAGCATTTTTTTGCATTGGGTATCGAAGAGGGCTGCAAGGAACAGAAACATCATTTCCTACTTAGATTATTTATTTTTCATTGGCTCAGTGGCCAGTGACTTCATGTTGATCATTATTAAACCACTTTAGGGCAATTGCAGAGTGGCTGGGTGTTCTGCTTGCTGAGGGCAAGATGTTCAATGTGCTTTTCTTTCATGGGAATCAAGCTTGGTTTGATTTGTTATAGGTTTCTAGATTGCAGATAGATAAGCTAAGCAAACTAAGAAGCTTGATAGCTAGGACCTGATCCTAGGAAAATCTTACCCTGCAGGATTTGCAATCCTTGGTTGGCAGGATTAATTTTGTAAGCAGGATAACTGAGTAGAACCTTTCTACATAGGCTAACAGCTGCAATGTCTAAAGTTCATAAGCCCTCTCATGTCATAAGATTGATGAAGTCCATGAAAAAGGACCTTAAGATCTGGGAATTGTGTAGGCAGATTCAATGGCAAAGCTGTTTGGCTGGGAGAGGCATTTATTTTCAGAAGTAGCGGGGGGGGGGGGCTTTGTTTTTTGGGTGTACTTTTAAGGCTTTTGGTGCACAGGGACTGGAAAGAGCTAGATCCACTAGAAACATCATCTTCATGGAGCTCTTCCCCCATTGTAGTAACTGTCTCCATATGGCAAGAGCAATTATTCAATATCTTAGTCTAGTTTTGAGTGTGCCTAATGTAATTGCTGCTTGTGTCTCTCTCACTCTAAGTGAGATCCACAAGCAGACCTAAGAGAGGAGAATGTCCCAGAGCACTTGTAGCAATTTGGGAACTCAAAAGCAACGGGGATTGTTGTAGTAGTCTGTCACATTCAGAACATGGAGAGCATACAACAGAGGTTTCCAAAGGGTGAGCTCTTTCCTCTCAGAAAGGTGTTGGAGGTGTGGTCTAATTCCTGAGCATCTCATAATTGAATATATCATTAATGCTAAGGAAGTGTTTGCAAGAGCTTTGCCACAAGGAAGTGGGGACCTCGTGCTCCTCAGTGGCTGTAGTTAGCTTCTGTATCCTTTTCTAAGCAGTTTGGAGGATCCAGCTAGGAGTTTCATGCTAAATTCTGCTGGGTTGGAATCGTGAAGTAGTTTGCAGATCTGATTGGAATCGCCCAGTCAATCACAGGATCCTTTGAGATGTATGGCATGTCATGGTTCACCTTTTAGAGGCCTGCCTTTTTTTGAATAGCATTCTCGTTAGTCATTTTTGTCACTTTGAATTGGTAGCATCTTCTAAGAAGGAAATCTTGGGACATGGTTTACTTTGCCATAATGTTGCCTTTGAGGGAACAAGTTTGAGACTGACAATCCAAGATGGATCAATTGGGTAGCGGGCAGGTTATAACTGTGATACAAGTGGATTTGCTGACCACATGCCCTTTGCAGAATGCCAAATTTGCACTGCAATGAGACCAATGGATGGTGAGCTTTTTTCTCATACATCAGGTACACTACTGATGTTTTATTTCAGTGGTTGTATGAAAATGCCTAGATATGGCAGATTATGACGGCAGAAATTTTGTGCCCACTCTTTCAGAATGGGTGCTTCTACTAGTGCTGCCGTCAAATGACTCTTCCTTATCTCTATATAAAGGATTGGCAGATGGAGGTCTTCTGTATACAAAACTTACCGTATATTAGACTTGTGGACACAATGTTTCCTGCCTTAATGTAACAGTGCCTGTATTTTATTTTACAGGACTTCTGTCTGGATGAGGGACAGCATGGATTGTCAAATATGCATTTATCAAATGGATTGCCCATTGGGTAGAGGCAAGGTCTTATGGCCGTCATCTTGGTCTGGTTCCCAAGGGTGTTTGTGTCTATTGGATGGGTGCTGAGGAAATGAATTGGTCTTGGCTCATTCCTTTCCTTCATAAATGAGGGACAGAGTTAGTGTCCTCAAGTAATTATTACATACTTAGGTGGTAATGGCTTAGGAGTCCAGTCATGAATTAAGTTGATCCAAATGGCTGGGCATAATTTGTCAATCATTACACAGTCATTGATTGTTTGGTTTGACATTATCCCTCATCCATGTTACAAGTAGAAGAGAATGTGGGAGACAGGAAGGAAGTTAGTTAACAGAAAGCTTGCCCCTTGGGTAATGCAGTTTGGGGGTTTGCAAGGTACTATACTCTTGAGCAGAAGAACTTTGCCATTTTTCAAATAAAAATCCTTGCATACATTTGTCTGACATTGGTAATGATTTGTTTAAAAATAATTTGCAGGAAATTTTAGAAATTTTTTTCCCTGAACACGACTGACTGTTCGTTACCTGGAGTGTTCGTTACCTGGAGCAATTCATAAATAACTTCTCTGGGCTAATAGCAGGACTACCTAAGCCTAGGTTGTCGAAGTCACACTGATTTCATCAAGTTGATATCTGATGTAGCTGGGAGAGTGGTTCCTGGGCAGGACACTCCTTGTTGTATGGCGAGGGCATCTTGCATTCCAGTATGTGATATATTGTTTATTTACTTATTGGGATTTATTAACCGCCTTTATGAAGAGATTCACCTAAGGCAGTGTACAGTCAAAATAAAACTTACAATTTTGTCAACAGCATAACAGTAATAAATAGACCAAATTATAAGCATAAGTAAATTGAATCTTAATAAATACATTTTTTGGAATGGTTTCATGATAGTCTTATTATTAACAGCACTTAAATTCAACTAAGAGAAATAGAATACTAAAAGGAAGACACAATACTTATGAAGCATCTAATAAGAACAAATTACAAGATTCAAACATAGATATGACATTGTTTTTCTATAATACTGCTTATCCTATAGCTGATGTGTCAAATGCAGATATTAGATGGGGACAAGATGGGTGGGTATAGTGTGTTTTGGAATAAACAGATGGAAGGCTAAACTCAAGGCAAGTTGTTTATACAGTTAAATATCCTATAAGGAACTGATTTAGTTAGCGTGTGTGCCAAGCTACTCCTGGTGCAGAATGAGTGTATAAGGTAGTAAATCCCTCTCTATATTAAAGGCTTGAGTGAAGAGCCAGTCTTTCACCTGCTTTCTGAAGTAGAGGTAGTCTGGAGTTAGACAAAGCCCCTCTGAGATCAGTCTTGCTTATTTGAAGATAGACTGGATTCAGTAATTTGTTAGCTCTTAAGAGCTTCAGTTTGGTTCAGGTACCTATTCAATTTGTTTATTAAAGTGGCAGCCAAATTGCCACCATTTAATTAAGGTGCTATGTGTGATTGGTTAATCCTACTGTTGGGTTTATCTGGGCTGCATTGGGGTATTACAGTTACCTTAGGTAAAGCTTGGTTAGAAGTTATGGTAGGCTAATCAAGACTGCTTCTGCTTTCAGCAGGGTAACAGATGGGGATTTCTTACTTCTTGGTCACTTGGATTGGCTCACAAGGCCAAAATGTGAGCTATGAGACAACAGACACATCTGGTCACTTTATGCAAAGACAAAAGGGAATAAAGAGCCTCTTAATCTAATAGAGATGCTGATAGTTCTCCATGTTAACACTAGCCTAATGCTACAAAGTGAAGATGGGGGTTTCTGGTGTGTTTAACTTGGAGGAGGGGGGTGAGCCCTTTAAAGAGTATTACTTTGTCTCACTATCCCAAAATGTATCCTTAAAGCTAGATCTGCTAAATTGGGGTCACAAATGCTGAATGTGTGTGACACTGCATACCCATATCTAGATGGCTTCTTAGTGGCACTTCCACCTCAATATCCTGGACAGGCAAGGGGAGCTTTCAAGCAAAGCATATTGCATTTTAAAATCTGCATGGATTTATCAAATTGTACAGGGGAGCATCGGTATTAGTCACAATTGTTTTGTTTTTATCTTGACAACAATAAAACTTTATAAACAAAAGCGCTTTTATGTCCCAATTAAGCTACTCCCCATCTGTACTCTTCCTGATTTAACTTTGGCTCTCCCTTGAAAGTGCCCTCTTTGTTTGATTTTGCTTTTTCCCATTCTCCCTCCCAGCCTGCCTCAGATTTCTGCAGACTTTTACCTCTGCAGGCCCCCTTTCTGTCTCTGCTCTGGAATTAGTTTCACTAAATTCGCCCTACATGAACAGCAAGATTGGTTACAATGGCCGCAAGTTATGCACAGAGGTGGGAAAGCTTCATCGACCCCAAAGTTCTTAACGCTTCAGAAGTCTCTTACTTTTTCAGCAGAATCTGAAATGTATCATCTACTGTAATGTGCTTGCATTAAAGGAACATACTTCATGTAGGGCTTCAGAACAAGAAAGACAACACCCTGGAAAATTCTGCTATCTTTCAGCATTCTCTGCCCCGGGCTTAAAGCCCTGGGCATGGAGCTGAATGGAGCTCTTAGAACTGCCTTCTGTTTACCTTTTATGGCTAAAATAACAGCTTAGCAAAAGAGGCAACTTCATGGAGAAACGATTCAGTGAAATGATCTCAAGCTGTAGCAGCCTTGCTGGTTTAATCACCCCTAGAGAGATGAACAACTGTGAGCGCAATAGGACACAAAATCATTTTGTGTGTAAATGAGCATGGCTTTCTGATTATTTCACTCTGCACGGGCAAATAGTTTTTGCATGAAGTACTTATGTAGTTAGCTTTTAAAAGCATATTGAGAGAAGCTAGTGTTGAAAATACTAGGATGTGCAATTTTGGAGAGGAGGGGATTTAAGCATTCAGATAATTTTAGAATCTGTTTATTTTTGCATTGTAGTCTTCTGCTATTGAGCAGTGAAGGGTTATCCCCTGTGTTCCTGGTGGGGCTTTTTGATATGTTGTGTGCAATTAAAGATGGGAATCATTTTACATAGAACAGCCTAATCAAATGGTGCTTAATTGCTTTTTCTTTCTGTATAGAATGCATGCATCAGATTAACTTTGCATGCCAGCAGACATTTTGAGCAGTATAAATGTTTGTGCTGCAGGAAAGAAAGGTTAACAGTGGAGGCTTCATTTATTTAATCAGCGGCCTACCTTTTGTTAATGTCTTGACTTCTACTGTCAGCTATTAAGGAATAAATATACCCTTGTGAGAGATCTATGCAAAGTTCCGCTCAGAATACTTGAACATGCTAAAACCTATAGATTTTCCAAATTTCAGCATTCTCTCATTTGGCACATGGTATCGGTAGTTTATTACAGCCATATATGTTTTTTCCTGTTTCTAAGACCATTAACAATATTAGTCTTTTCCATGAGCAATTACAAATCTATTAATTAAAAAGTATGTAGCTTTTAGCATTCTCTTCCCTTGCGCCCAACATTCCTTCCCAAATGATAATAAAGGGTAACAAAAACAAACAAATATTTTGACACTGTTTTATTGGACTAACTTAGGGGCCCTTTTACTAAAGCTTAGCGCATGCTAATGGATATTATCATGTGCTGAATGCTGTACATTCTATTTTATACCTCTGTGCCTTAGCACATGCTGATGTCTATTAGCGTGGCTAAGCTTTAGTAAAAGGGCCTTTTTAATCTCAGATAGTCTTGTGGATATCTCAACCAGGTATTTTACATAAATTTGCACAACTTTTTGAAGGAGATGGAGAGGAGGGTTAGAAGTAAGAAATCTTTAAGTATTTGGTGTAATGTTTTTCAGCAGAATACTTTTACTCCAGGTACTTGGTAATGCTAACTGTTCCCTGTGCCTTGTGGAAGGGTCTCAAATTTGGTAAAACTCAGGCCCTGATTCTCCAAAGTGCATCCCGATTGTAGGCAGCTGTAGGCGTCCTACAGCTGTCTAATCAGCCAATCGGGATGCACGTTTTTTTAAAAAAAATGCTCCCCAGGCAGGCCTGAAGGCGCCTCCGGGAGCCTAGGGAGACCCGCAAGATGCCTAAGCTCGTCTAAAGGCCTTAGGCTGAACCTAGGCGGCCCTACGCGTCTCCCTAGTAGAGGAGAAGCTTAAAATGTAGGCCAGCAAAATGCTGGCCTACATTGTAAGTAGACGCGGCCGCTATATTTATCGCAGCAAGGGATCTCTCTGCCGCTATAAGTATAGCGGGCCGCGGCCTGTCCGATCGCTGGCAGGAGGATGCCCAGTCCCTCCTGCCCGAAGACGCACCCTCCCGACACTACCGACCGCCCCCCGACATTACCGATCTCCTCTCCCCCCTCCACCCGACAATATCTTTCGCTGGCAGGAGGGTGTCCGATCCCTCCTGCCCGAAGATGCACCCCTCCCCCCCCGGGCGCTAACAACCCCCCCACCAAACCTGTTCTTAGATGGGTCTTGCACGTCTTGAGCCGGCAGGCACGCCTCGTCGAAATGAAGCGGGCCCGCCCCTTCCCGGCCCATCCCGCCGAAGCCTAAGGCCTGATTGGCCCAGGCTCTAGAAGCCTGGACCAATCAGGCCTTAGGCATAGCTGGTCCGCCCATCCCCACTAAGTCTAAGGTCTGATTGGCCAATCAGGCCTTAGATTAAGTGGGGATGGGCGGACCCGCTATGCCTAAGGTCTGATTGGTCCAGGCTTCTAGAGCCTGGGCCAATCAGGCCTTAGGCTTCGGCGGGATGGGCCAGGAAGGGGCGGGCTCGATTCATTTCGACGAGGCGTGCCTGCCGGCTCAAGACGTGCAAGACCCATCTAAGAACAGGTTTGGTGGGGGGGTTGTTAGCGCCGGGGGGGGGGGTGCGTCTTCGGGCAGGAGGGATCAGACACCCTCCTGCCAGGGAAAGATATTGTCGGGGGGGAGGGGGGGAGATCGGTAATGTCGGGGGGCGGTCGGTAGTGTCGGGGGGGGCGGTCGGTAGTGTCGGGGGTGGGGTGTGTCTTCGGGCAGAGGGTTTGGGCACCCTCCTGGTCAGGGGGCCACGGCCCGCTATACTTATAGCGGCAGAGAGATCCCTTGCCGCGATAAGTGTAGCGGCCCGTGTCTAATCTAACCCGATTCTCTAACCCGCATCTGTAACATGGACGCCGGTTACAGAATCGGGGTTTAGTTTAGGCCGATTCTGAATAGGATGCCTCTCCCGGGCGTCCTATACAGAATCAGGGCCTAGGTGTCTTGCGGGCCTTGCCTTCAATATAGGCGGCCTGCCTGGGGAGCATTTTTTTTAAAAAAACGTGCATCCCGATTGGCTGATTAGACAGCTGTAGGACGCCTACAGCTGCCTAAAATCGGGACGCACTTTTAGAGAATCAGGCCCTCAGTGTTTTTTGGCGACATTGTAGTAATAATTAAGTACACAACAAGGAGTCATGAGGACAAGATGTCAGAAGTTCAGCCAAGGGTGTATAGTTCAAAAAATCACTTTACTGGAGAATATGTCACAATAGCTCAAAGACTCGACACTGGCAGTGTTTCGGCATATGTGCCTTTGTCACGAATCTGTCTCCAATGTAGGCACTATGAACATACGCACTTGAGTCAAAAAGCTGAAAAGTCTGGTGAAAGCAAGGTAGAAACTAGTTTCCACAGAAAAACTGAAGACTACTAGACACTAGTTTCTACCTTTTCACCAGACTTTTCAACTTTTTGACTCAAGTGCACGTGTTCATGGTGCCTACATTGGAGACAGACTCGTGATAAAGGCACATACGCCGAAACACTGCCAGTGTTGAGTTGTTCAGCTGTTAGAACATAAGCCGTGCCTCTGCTGGGTCAGATCTGAGGTCCATCATGCCCAGCAGTCCGCTCACGCGGCGGCCCATCAGGTCCAGGACCTGTATAGTAGCCCTCTATCTATACCTTCTATCCCCTTTTCCTTCAGAAAATTGTCCAATCCCTTCTTGAAATCCAATATCGTACCCTGTCCTATCACTCCCTCTGGAAGCACGTTGTGACATATTCTCCAATAAAGTGATTTTTTTGAGCTATACACCCTTGGCTAAACTTCTGACATCTTGTCCTCATGACTCCTTGTGTGCTTTCGTCTCATCGTTGAGGCCTGTCCTTGGCTTCTGATTCAGTATTAATAGTTGCCATGAGCCGAGCAGAGTAAAATAAAAAAAAAAAACCACCCCAAAAACCTCTTGCTTTGTAGGTCGTCAAAATTAAACATCTTAACAATGCTTCTCAACCCAGTCCTTGGGTTTGGGAATATGCATGATAGAGATTTGGATATAATGTGAGAGTGCTTGCAAATGTATCTCATGCATATTCATTGTGGATATCCTAAAAACCTGACTGGCTGGATGTGCCTCGGACTGGGTTGTGAACCCCTGCTTCACCACTGCTTCAACAGTGCATACAGTTGCCTCTTGTGCTATTTACACATCAGAGATGCACATACAGGTACAGGTCTACTCACACATTTCATGTTTGATTACTGACTCTTTGAGCTAAAAAGAATGATCCCGAGTTGCAGCATGATTATACACTCAAAAAGGGGATAAGGGGAATAATAGCTTATATCACTTGTATTGCACATATTGAATGTGTACTGTGGTAGAGAGGGAAATGATTGAGACATTTAAATATCTTCATGGCATTAATGTATAAGAGGTGAGCCTTTTTCAAATGAAGGAAAACTCCAGAATGAAAGAGCATAGAATATGAAGCTAGAAGTTACAGGCTCAGGAGAATCTAAGAAATTACTTTTTTATGGAAAGGTTGATAGATGGAAGATGGCGTCTTAGCAGGACGGACGCTGTGAGGCTCCAAGTTCGGGGAACTTTTCTTCAAAAAATTTACATTTTGAAACAGCAATTAGATGGGTAAGAGGAAGGGGAAAGTCAGGACTTACTCATCTGAGTCCGCTCTGATTCCCCTTTCCACCATCGACTGGTTTGTGACCCACATGGCGTACCCCCCCCCCCCAGTATGGGTGCTGGTGAAGAGGTGGTCTTACCCATGCTCAATGTTACACTGAACCCAGAGGAGAGACTTCCGCCCTTGGATCCAGGCATTGAGCCTGCGGGGAGAGGGGAACCCCGTGGATTTCTCATCACCAGAAGGGAGTGATCGAGGCTTGAGAGGAGATATTGATGCATTGAGCACCAGAATGGGAGCAGAGATTGAGCTCCCCTTGGATATCAAAGGTACTGTGGGTGGCGCACTGCCCCGATAGAATGCCAGGTCTGTGAAACAGGATCAGCAGCAGGATACTGGTGAGCACATCATATCCCCAATGGTAAAATCTGCTCATGTCACTCTCGATTCCATCTGGGATGCTGTTGCGCGCTTGGAGAAAATTTTTACTGGTAACAAAGTTTTGGTAGATAATTCTTTGCAAGATATAAAAACCAGAATTACCACCCAGGAAGTGAAATTTACCGAGTTAGAGGAAAAAAAATGGAGGACACTCAGCAGGATCTTAAAGAATGTAAGACTAACACCACTGACTTTTAGTCAGGGGTTAGTGGGACTAAAAAATAAAGTTAAGAAAATGGAGAATTATACCCGCAGGTTAAATCTACGTTTTGTTAACTTTCCTCAATCCAAGAATATTTCTCTAATCTAATCTAATACTTAGGTTTGTATACCGCATCCCATTGAACTGCTTAAGAAATATCTGATGGAAGTTCTCGAGCTTCCTAAGGAAGCGGTGCCTCCGTTTTCCAGAATTTACTTTGTTCTGGTGACAATCTCAGGTCCAGGGAGATTTGTCCTTGGACAGTTTAAATGTCACTCTGTTACTGGAAACACCTTTAGAGGAAGAAAGTATAAGATCTACCCTCCTGGTGACATTTGTTTTTGAGTCTGACAAAGACTGGGTAATGAGGCTGTATTTTTGTAATAATGATAAATTGTTTTGGGGAGGAAAAGTGTGGGTATTTCCCGATGTTGTGAAAAGAGAAGAGAGAGCAGTTTTTGTTGTTGCGCCCTCAGGTGTTATCCCTGGGAGCCCATTTCTTCTTACGTTTTCCCTGTAAATGTTTAATTTTGTATGAATCAAATAGGTATCTTTTCTTTGATCCCAAACAATTGAAGGCTTTTCTTGAAAATAAGCGCAAGATACAGGTCCAGGTAGGGACCCAAGGGAAGAAATAGGAGATTAGCTAAAAGAGGAAGGATGTTTAAATTAATTTAGTCCTATTTGAGATGTTGTCAATTGTTTAGTATTATTTCTTAATTTTGTTGTGCCTCTTTTTCCTGATAATTTTCTCCCTCTTTTATATAGTGGATTTACCTATATGACTATTTTTGATACACAATTTTCATGATTATATGTTTGTAATAGCTATTTTCTGAGTAACTAAACAAGACTTCTCAGTATACAAATAAGCGAAATGTAAATCTGGCTTATAAAGAGAGTTAAGTGTTCACATACACAGTTGAAAGCTAAGTGGGAACTTTTTTCTCTCTTTTGCCATTGAAAATATGTTTGAGTGTTTGAACAATATGTTCATTTTAAGCTCTTTTTCAAAATAACTCATACACAGTGATGGGGCGGTGGGTTTGGCTATAGGAGCTAACGCTCTTGGTCAAATTTCACAATTCTGAGTGTATGTGAACACTTAACACTCTTTATAAGCCAGATTTACATTTTGCTTATTTGTATACTGAGAAGTCTTGTCTAGTTACGCAATATTACTTTGACTTCCTTGCTCTTTAAGCTACAACACACACTCTCTATTATATTCAGTGTGACATAGCTATTTTCTGAGGCATGTAATATGTTAGAATTCAATTAAAATTGAATAAATAAATGAATTTTTTAAAAAAAGAAAGGGTGATAGATGCATAGAATAATCTGCTAGCAGAAGTGATGGAGACAGACTGTATCTGAATTCAAGAAAGTGTGGAACTGGCATGTGAGAACTTTCAGGAAGAGGAAGAGATGGGCAGACTGGATGGGCCATGTTTCTATGTACAGACACATGGGGTAGTCCATTCTCTGTGGAGTTTATACACAGTGCTGTCTTAATTCTGTGATGTAATCTGACTTTTCAGAAGAGGTGTTCTGTGTGCAAACTTGATTGTCAGGGAGCCAGCAGTACCATTACTCCTAAACGGACCAAATTGCTTTCAGTAAAGCAAATACTCGAATACTAATAAATCTTGACTGGCTAATTGCAGAAAGAGAGAGAACAAGCATGCCTCGCAAGACTAGACACTGGTCCAAGGAGTTGGGGGTAGAGGGAAGGATGTCAGGTCAAAAGCGCGCTGGGACAAAGGCGCGTGCCGCCGCGCCGCTCTAAATTACTGTTTTTAGCGCTCAGACGGGAGGGCGTGCGGGGGGAACCCCCCACTTTACTTAATAGAGATCGCGCCGTGTTGTGGGGGGTTGTAACCCCCCACATTTTACTGAAAACTTCACTTTTTCCCTGTTTTTAGGGAAAAAGTTCAGTTTACAGTAAAATGTGGAGGTTACAACCCCCCATAACGCCGGCGCGATGTCTATTAAGTAAACTGGGGGGGTTCCCCAACAAAAACCCCCGTCGGAGCCCCTAAAAACTGTAATTTAGAGCGGCGCGCGCTGCGCTCAATTGTCGGCGCACGCTTTTGTCTTTCGCGCCGTTGTCTATGAACCGAGGGAAGGGTTGGAAGTATAGGGCCTTGGGTTCCTAAGGGAATGAGACTTCTGTCTAGTGCAGTGTATCTCAAACTGTGTGCCTCCTGAGATTCTAAGTGTGCCACAGCACACTGAGGAAGAAGAGAGGCACCTTCCAACTGACTTCCCTACGCGATACAGTGCCAGCGCTGCCCAATTCACCGAAGGCCTGCATGTTTCCCCCTTCTCTCTAGTGTCCTCCGGCTTCCCCCTGGCCTCCCGGTCTCGCCTTTAAAGCTAATTACAGCAGCCTGCAGAGGATTGCCGGTAGGTAAAATGATTTTATTTTCAATATAACGATTGAAATGTGTCAGTTTTGAAAATTTATATCTGCTGTGTATATTTTATGTATATGAAAAATGAATGGAAAAAGTTGCATTACAATTAGTAAAGGGGATGGGATCTGGGGCAGAGCTTGGGTGGGCCTAGGGAGGTCTGTGTTTGGGGTACTCCAGTTGATATTTGTTAGATTTAGGAGGTATTTAGCTTGAAGTAGTTGAGAAACACTGCTGTAGGCAATCAGTTGGCGCCAGTGTCTCTCCTTCTCTCCGGCCCTATTCCCTGCTGGAACCCCCTACTGGTATCTCAGGGCCCATCTGGAGGGCCTCTGCACATGCACGGACGTCGACATGATGATGTCATGCATATGCGTGATGTCATCACGGCGACGTTCGTGCACTGCTGGGTGCCTCAAGCTGTGGCCACTACCTTTTAAAAGTGTGCTCTAGCTCGAGAAAGTTTGAGAGACAATGGTCTAGTGGAATATATGGGCTAAATGAATCAGGAGGCCTAGCTAGCATATCCAAATTTAGATTAGTTTTCTTAGTGTTTGCAAGAGCTTTGCCACAAGATCAGCAACTGCTTTGGCAAGTCTTCAGTCTACAAAAGTATATATGAGGGAGAACATTCTGAATCGCAGGAAACCTGGCCAGCTCCAGCAGGAGAGAGTAGAAGGTGTTGTGTTTTTGGTTTTGTTGGGGGGGGGTTGTGGTACAGGATAGAAAGTATTTTACTGATGTCAGGATGATTGGGAGCACGACCCATGCACATAATACCAGCAAAATTAGATTAGATTCAGAAAGGTCTGGTAACTGTAATGTTTTACATATGTTCCTTCTGAAATAGGGAGGGTGGGAGAAAAGGAAGGGTCCAGTGTGAAGTTAAAAAAAAAAAAAAAAAATTAGAAATTTACAAAAGAGAGGGATTTTTCCCTATTGGGTATAAATATTGTCTGTAGTGGATTTTGTATTTACTGTAGCTAGTAAAACTTATATTTTTAAAAGAATTTGTTGGGTATGTTTTGAGTTGAATTTTTTTTATTTTGCAAGTCACCTAAAATCTATATCCAAATCTCATCCTTAGAGTTGCTAAAATGTTTCCTGTCAAAAAGAGTAACTTTTGGAAATGAGGGTTTAAGGATTCAAGTTCAATTTATTTAAAATACCGCAAATATGAAACCAGGGTTAAAATCTAAGTGGTTTACAAAGTCATATAAAAAAAAGGAGGGTTAGGGAACAAACTAATACCAGTACAAGGACAAAATCAACAAGCATCAAATAGGAGAGAGCGAGATGTAAATTACAATTAAATCTAGGTGTGGAAATACAGGTAGCCATTCATTTAAAGTATGTCGTTCAAGTACAATAGCTGGATTTTCAAAGTAATGCTGGGAGCTGATTAGCAGTGCTCAGTCTGGGTTCTGTTTTCCCCGTCTCAAGCTGTCTCTGCACAGTGAATATTCCTGGTTCCCTTTTATCGAACACTAAAGCATTAAGATTTAACCAGCCAGAAACAATTTTGTTTGCAGTTATTAAAAAGAAAACCAACAAAAAAAACCCCAACAACCTAAAAAAATGCTCTTAATTGGATGTGAAATTTACTACATGTAGAAGCTAAATGCCCCAGGAGCTGAGGAAGTCACTAATTTAGAGGTGTCTCGTTATTGAGACAAACTTGCAAAAACCCCTGAATCCCAATTCACAAATTAGTTATTCGTTTGTCAGGGGATATTTCACATCTAACACGTAAGCCCGCGACCTTTAATTAGAATTTTGCAGTTTGTTTTATGCCCCTTGAGGCTGACACCTTGAAAAAAAAAATTTTTTTCTTGATTTCTTATTGCTAATAAGCATCTTTTTCTTACCCTCTGGTACTTTAAAGAAAATGATGCAAATACACTTAATTACAGCAGTGGCAATAATTTGTTAGCCGAATATTTGATCAGGCAGATGCACAAAACAATCTGATTAGATCTCTGATCACCCTGGAAGCAGAGGTAATTCACCCCTTGCATGTGAAAGAAACTCTTCTTTTTCTCATCCATCTTGGCAGGAGGGAAGAAGCATGTCCCGTCTCTCCCTGACTCGCTCTCCTGTTTCTCCCCTGGCTGCTCAAGGAATTCCTCTTCCAGCTCAGCTCACCAAATCCAATGCGCCAGTGCATATCGATGTAGGAGGGCACATGTATACCAGCAGCCTGGCAACCCTCACCAAGTACCCTGATTCCAGGTAAGACCTCCCTGTTTTCATTCTGGGCTCTTTCAGCTGTTTAGTGAAATTCACAGTTCTGTAAGAAGACCGTTTGAGAAAGGCACATTACACTTTAACCAGCTATGTAGATTGCTTTTATGTGTTACCATTGATTATTTGTACCCATTTTTGGCATTTTTATATAGTTTTTGAAATACCTGTTAAGAAAATCTTAAATTTATTCTCCCTTGGGTGGGCACTATTTCCAGCTTGAAATGGAGATCATCTATAGAGAAAGCTCTGGAGAATTTATAGCTGCTTCTTGGGGTAAGTACAAGACATTGGGGAGAAATTATAGTCATGTTATCATAAATAATAATAATAGTTTATATACCGCAGGACCATGAAGTTCTATGCGGTTTACAATGATTACAAGATGGTACAATTTGAGTGGAATAAACAGAGTTAAGAGCTAGTGATTAACAGTTATTTTGGAGTAAGAATTGTACAGGTCAGCTGCCTAAATACTTCAGGAACAGATATGTTTTTAGGCGTTTCCTAAATTCCCCATACATAGTAGGCATAAGCAATTGATCTAGATCTTTACCCCATAATGCTGCCTGATGTGAGAAAAGGTGTTGATGATGTCTTTTAAGGGATCTTCAATTTAAGTGTGTGAATTTTTTTATTGCTAACATTGAGCGAACAGAATGACCCCATGCACCAAACCTAAACTGTTGCATATAAAGGATTGGTATATTTTATTTGCATCTACACATTAGCTCAAAGTGGTGTATAAATATTGCATGCAATTATTTATCATGCATACTAATTATGCAGCTAGTGAGGATTACTTAATCCTTGTCAATACTTTACATATATAATCAGCAGGGAATTTTAGTCTGATTGCTTACTAAGCATAAATTTGCAATGAAACACATGTTTACCAAAGTAAGTGTTTGGGGGGGGGGGGGAGTTGGGGGGAGGGTTACTCAAACGATTTTGGAAATGTTGTAAAATCTTTTAGCAGTGCCTGAGTATAGAGATTGTCATTCTTAACATCATGAGCCAGGTCAGGTGTTTTGGGGCTTTGTAGGAATCCTGTATTGATACATATTTTGATCTAAAATAGGTATTGGTCTGGACGGATTCTGAAGCCCATTGTTTTCGAGCTTTCTATACATTTAGTTCCTTTAAACAGCTTAGGACAGTAGCGGAAAGTTGCAGAAATATTGTATATAAAGCCTCAGAATAGGTTCCTTTTTGTTTAAAAAATTTCAAGCCCTCTGTTAAGTTCTGATTAATTATTTCAGTCCATATATATTTAAACTGTGCAAAATAATTGTGATGGATCGTATCTGTGGCAGCAAACTCCTAACTCCTGTTAATGCATCCCCTGAAGAGAATAACAAAAATATTGGTTGATTTTGGTTCTGATATTGTCATAAAACCTATGGCTGGTATTTGAATTAAAAGAAACAAATGTTTGTATACAGTTGGAGAAATAGCTATTAAAATATCAACAATGTCTTGGTATTCGTAGCAGCTCTAGAAAGAGCTCCAACAGTCCAAATAAGTCTCAGCATTCCAACCAGCCGCACTCTTATTACGCATTTGTTCCCATACTGCCATCTGTAACATGATAGCCCTCTATTAAAAAAAAAAAAAAATATCAACAATGTCGATAAAACCAGGGGATAGAAAATTCATGACTAGGACTAGTTTTAAATGTAGGGAAAAAATAAAAGGTTGAACAATTTCTATGCCTTGCTTACTCTATTCTGAAATATTGCATCTTTGATCCAGAGAGCAACTTTTTCTTATAAACTTCTGACAGGAAAAAAGTGCAACCACAAATTTTCAGTAGAAAGCACTGTGAGTCTTTTACCTAGGAATATTACATTGTAAGAGCTGAGTAAGAGGGTCCCAAAGCAGCTTTCTTTTCCAGACGTTTTCATTTACACAATCTTTTTTTGGTTGGGACAAAAGGCAAGCTTTTTCAGAACAATTCAGACAAGCTGACTGGCAGCCTGTTGCTGCTTTCTCTCTGTATTTCTGTGATTTCGTATTGCTGGAAACTTAAATTAGACCCAGAGTGTTTTCTTAATCTTTCTGGTTTTTGTTTCTTTGAAAATTAGAAATAGGGACACATTTCTGTAAAATTTACCATATAGGCAGTAGACATGGATGATCCATAGCAAAGGGCAGGCATATTGAAATTGGCACATGCTATGCAGAATTACCGTATTTTCACCCATATAACGCACGCGTTATACACGATTTTACAAACCGTGCGCGTTATACGTGTGAGCGCGTTTTACAACTTTTTTTTTTCAATCTGATCGGCATCTCCCCTGCGAACTGGCATCCTCCCCCCCGCTCGCTTACCTGCGTTTTACAACTTTTTTTTTTCAATCCAATCGGCATCCTCCCCCCCACTCGCATCACCCCCCCCCCCCCCGCGATCCTACATCCCCCCAGCACCGCAAAACATCTCTTACCCGATTGGGCACCAGCACCAATGCACAGGACGTGCCAGTGCCCGAAGATCCTCCCTCGTTGGTTTGGGCTGGGCTGGGCTGGGCGGTGCGGTGCAGGAGAGATCCTCCTTCTTCCTGCGCCGGGCTGGACTAGGCTTTGAGCATGCGCAAATGCTCAAAGCCTAGTCCAGCCCGGCGCAGGAAGAAGGAGGATCTCTCCCGCACTGCACCGCCCAGCCCAAACCAACGAGGGAGGATCTTCGGGCACTGGCACGTCCTGTGCATTGGTGCTGGTGCCGGTGCCCAATTGGGTAAGAGATGTTTTGCGGTGCTGGGGGGATGTAGGATCGCGGGGGAGGGGGGGTGACGCAAGCGGGGGGGAGGATGCCGGTTCGCAGGGGGGATGCCGATCGGATTGAAAAAAAAAAAGTTGTAAAACGCGGGTAAGCGAGCGGGGGGGAGGATGCCGGTTCGGAGTAGGCGGGAGGAGGTTTTAGCATGCGCGGTATACGCGTGTGCGCGCTATATTAAATTTTTTTACATAAATTTGTGTTCCCCGCGCGCTATACCCATGTGCGCGTTTTACACGGGTGCACGGTATATGGGTGAAAATACGGTATAGGGACTGAAGTTTCTGGAGAATGGGAGAGCCCTTCTGCTAAGGTTCACATTTGAATAACTAACAAGTTTTTAGGTAATCATGGTGTTTCTGGTTAATATTCTGGTAAGTGTTGCACTGCGTGTGTGACAGCTGTGGGGCATTGAGAATAGCCATACTGGGTCAGAGCAGTGGTCTATCTAGTCCAGTATCCTGTTCTACAGTGGCCAATCCAGGTCACACGTACCTGGCAGAAACCCAAAATAGTAGCAACATTCCAGAACCCCAAAGAGTAGCGAGATTCCATACAGAATCCCAAATAGTAGCAACAAGTTCCAGAGCTTAACTATTATTTGAGTGAAAAAATATATATTTCAGATAGTATTAAAAGTATTTCCATGTACAGTAATTTCATTGAGTGTCCCCTAGATTCTGTATTTTTAGTCTTTGTACATTGGAGCGCTCGTTGTTGAAAATATACTTTACCATTACCATTTCTCATCTGAAACAACTCTAGATTACCGCCCATTGTATTGGTACAGTTTACCATATTAAGGGGTTGTTTTTGCATATGTGCATGCTACCTATGGACTAAAAAATAATTTTTATATTTTAGAGCTGGATGGCAGGTCTGGGAGTAGAGAATAGGCATGTTTTGTGCTAATTGGTTAGCACAGGTGCTTTGCAGTGTGCTAAACCGATTAGTGCATGTTTAGCTTATCAACCCTGAGGCCCTGATTCTACAAATGGCACCTAGGCTTGGCGCCACCAAGCGTCTAGATTGGCGACCTCTAGCCAAATTCATGTGGAACTCAAAATTGCTTAATTGGCATGGTAATTGACCACACCATTAAAAGCTAATTAATTACTAATTATGAGTCTGGCGTAGTGCTTACCGGTACCTAACCAAACTGTAAGTGTGGTTAGGGCAGAGAATAGGCATGGTATGACTTAGATGTCAATAAGTTTAGTCCAAGAATACCATGGCCTAATATACCAGCTCTTACCATTGACGCCTGCTGGCACTTAAGTCATTAGGCACTATTCTGTAAACAGTGCTTAGCGGTTGATTGACAATCATGCTGAATGGTACCGTTTAGTGCTGCTTAGTAAAAGGGTCCCTAATTTTGTTGCTGCTTGAGCTACAAACATTTTTGTATTCCAAGTAGAAAAATGTGGGGTATTTTCCTCTGTATATTTGGCTTTTGTTATTGTGACTGTTCCAGATAGCTAGGAATGTCAGATTTTGTAAGGTTTCACACCAAGTGATGTGCTGTCTGGAACAAAGAGTAGGGCTCGGTGAGGCACAGTCCCTTCATCAGTTTTTGGTATCCCAGGACAAGCAGGCAGCATATTCTGACGAATGGGTGACGTCACCGACGGAGCCCGGTAAGGACCACTTCAAAAGTGCATCGCCACTTTAAGTGTTTAGAAAGTTTGTGATAGCCCGAACCACGCATGCGTGAGTGCCTTCCCGCCCGACGGGAGTGCGGTCCCTCAGTTTCTTAGTTTCTGCGGAGCTAAGAAGTCGCTTATCAACAGCCGTTAATAGTTTTTCGCTGCCTTCCCGCTCATACGGCTTATTTTCTGACTTTTTTGTCAGTGTTTGTTTTCTTTCTTTCCTTTTTATAGTTTAAAAAAAATTTTTTTTTACTTTCTCACTTTCGTGGGTTCGGCCGGCGGGCCCTGTTCCACTCCTCAAGCCTCGACCTTCAATTTTGCCGAGACCTTTTTTCCCTCAATGTCCTGTCCTCAAACAGGTTTTAAGATGTGTGCTCGCCCTATTTACATCACAGATCCACATCGCTGGTGTCTCCAATGTCTGGGGCCAGAGCATAGGGCTGAATCTTGCACTCGTTGTTTCTCCCTCCCTCCCTCCAGGGGACCCTTAAAAATCATCAGATTCAGCAACGTCTTTTCTTTGGTCCCGTTATGGAGGGTGATTCGACACCAGTACCGATGTCGGGGTCCACACCGAAATCGACACCGCAACATCCGACGTCTTCGAAGTTGCATGTAGTGGGTAAGCTGGCTAAGAAGCCTTTCCCCACCCCTTCGAGTCCTCGGGTCACTTCAGCAGATTAGGCAGTGCTTAGGGCAGCAAAGAACCTCTGCAATGAAGGCAAAGCAATACATCCTGAGAGCCACATAAACTCAAAGAAATATCAGCGCTTATCTGAACCTGCCATTTTATAGGACTTTTGTTTTAAACATGATTGATTAAAATTGTGATAATGTGGGCATAGTGGAAGCACTGAGCCTCCACAGAAACATCCAGACAAAGGGAGAAAAGTAAATGAAAAATCTCTTTATTGAGTTGTAGTATAGTAGGGTTTTTTTTGTGTGTTGTAAAATGGTTTGTTAAGTTTCCTTTGTAGTTTTATGTACTTTATTTTTTACTATGTTTAGCCACCTAGGGACAGGCAGGGTTTAAATTTTATTTATTTATATATATATATATATATATATATATATAGCTTCAGACAAAAATACCAGCTGGCTGTCTTGCAATTAGTCTCTTGTGGGACACTGAAAGGTATGCCCTAGATTGGCATTTGGCTAAACTCAAATCTGGTATGTAGCAGCTCAAAAAGAATAGAGAATGGCATTGGGCTTGTGCAGATGAGGACAGAGGTTGCGGGGATGAGAATAGAGAGATTCCATGGGGATGGGGACAAATTTGTTTCCATGTCATTCTCTATTATATAATCTGAAGCCTAATTTTAATGACAATGTCTGTTCCTACCTTGGCATTCTTCTATATTCTTACACACACTTAACTTTCCATTGCCCCAGGTACCATAGTTAGATTGTGAGCCCATCAGGACAGACAGGGAAAATACTTAGGGCTCCTTTTACGAAGCCACGTTAGCAGCTTTATCGCACGCATCTTTTTAGCGCACGCTAACCCCCGCGCTAGCCGAAAAACTACCACCTGCTCAAGAGGAGGTGGTAGCGGCTAGCGCAGCTGGCAAATTAGTGCACGCTATTATGCGCGTTAAACCGCTAACGCAGCTTCGTAAAAGGAGTCCTTAGAGTACCTAATAAAGAAAATTGTGTACCGCCCTGAACTTCTCCAGGATAGAGCAGTATACTTAATTATGAAAATCTTGGAGGGTTACAGACTAGAGTCCTAAAAGTGAATTGAGAGGGGAGTGTAAGGCTGAAGGTTTACTTAGGGTGCTCACTACCCTTGCTTTGGCTCTTTCAGGAATCCGTCAGTCAGTCCAGCAGGATCCCAAGAAGAAGATCCATTCCTTGTGCTTCCATCCAAAGATAAATGATGGCCTTCTGAAGTCTACTTGTTTAATAACACAGGCCAACAATAAAAAAAAAATCTTGGTGCCTTGGAATTTTTGGGCCTGTTTTGGGGTTATTTGGGGCACTGATTCAGAAAATTGCATTGGATAGACCGCATCAGCTCTAGTTTCTTAGATATGATTGAATTTATTAATTTTTTTACCACTATTTAAAAGGTCTCTTCTGCGGAGATCACCATCTAACCTTTGAGAAAAAATATGTTTCTTCGTATTGTGGAAACTCTGCACTATTAAAAACTATTTTGATTCAGTATCTTTCAGACTATTGGTTCAGTCTTTAATACTGAGTATCCTTGATTATTGTAGCATCATATATATGGGATCTTATAAGAGAATTATCAAAAGATTGAGCATTATTCAGAATTTGACAGTTCATCTCATTTTTGGTCTGAATAAAACAGATCATGTTAGACCCTACTATAAAAAATTGCTAGAATTGTTTTCAAGTTTGCTTGTATGCATTTCAAAACTTTATCTGGTTTGGCTCCAAACTACCTTTTATACCATTTTGATCTTGCTGGCATTGTACTGGATGTACCCGTATATTTCATGTGTTTACCTTTCCTACATTGAAATGTGTTTATAAGAGGTTCCTGGATAGGACTCTTTCATTTCAAGCTGGTAAACTGAATGACTGGTTAAGTGAATCTATTTTGAAAGCTTTTTCCTACCAACCTTTCAGAAGAACAGTAAAGACCTATCTCTTTGATAAATTTGTTTAACTTTATAATTATACTGCTGTATTTCGATTGCTGTTTGTAACTTTGCTGTCTGTCAGCTGTCTCTATTACTGTGAACCGCTTTGAACTGCTTATGGTATTGCGGTATATAAAATTATTATTATTATATGGAGAATGTTCTGTATCTCAAAAACTAGAGCTGATAGGAGAAAACTGGTGCCAGCAATATACCCAGAAACAAGTCTAACATTTGAGGTACCAAAATGGGTGTTGGCCAGTATAATAGTTCATTGACTTCTCTAGGAACTTGCTCAAACCTTTTTCAAAACCAGCTAACCTAACTACCTTGTGTTAAGTTCTGGTTGCCATATCAAGATGTAGCAGAACTAAAAAGAGATCAAAGAAAAGAACGACCAAAATGATGAAGGGAATGGAATTCTTCTTTTAATAGGAAAGAGTAAAGAGATTAGGGCTCTTCAGCTTGGAAAAGAGACACCTGAGGGGAGATATGATTTAAGTCTACAATTTGTTTATTTTTTTACTCCATCAAAAATTATAAAACTAGGGGACACTCAAAGAACTTATAGGGAAACACTTTTAGAACCAAAAGGAGGAAAAAAATTTTTTTTCCACTCAATGAATAGTTAAGCTCTGGAACTAGTTACCAGAGGATATGCGGTTAACATAGATGGCTTAAAAAAAAAAGGTTTGAACAAATTCCTGGAAGAAAATTCTATAGTCTGCTATTGAGACAGACATGGGGGAAACCACTGCTTGCCCTGAGAATGATAGCATAGAATGTTGCCACTCTTTGGTATTCCAGAATCTTGTTATTCTTTGAAATTCAGGAATGTTGCTACTATTTGGGTTCCTGCCAGACACTTGTGATCTAGATTTCCACTGTGGAAACGGGATATTGGGCTAGATGGATCATTGGTCTGACCCAATTTGACTATTCTTATGACAACGTCCTTTAGTAATAAATTCTAGAACTCAATTGTACATTAAGCGGAAGGAAGTGTGCTTGATATAATTTACTTAGATTTCCGCAAAGCCTTTGACACAGTTCCTCGTAGGAGGCTCTTGAACAAATTTGTCCGGCTGAAGTTAGGACCAAAAGTGATGAACTGGATTAGAAACTGGTTGATGGACAGATGTCGGAGGATGGTGGTTAATGTAATTTGCATGGAGGAAGGAAAGTTGAGTAGTGGAGTACCTCAAGCTTCGGTGCTGGAGCCAATTCTGTTCAGTATGTTTGTGAGCAATATTGTCAAAGGGTTAGAAGAAAAGGTTTGTCTTTTTGCGGAAGATACCAAGATTAGTAACAGAGTGTACCCCCTTGAAGGAGTGGAAACATGAAAAAGGATCTGCAAATGTTGGAAGAATGGTCTGATGTCTGACAACTAAAATTGAATGCAAAGAATTGCAGAGTGATGCATTTGGGCAGTAGAATCGGAGGCAGATGTATGTGATGGGAAGTGAGAGGCTGATATGAATGGAGGGGGAGAGGGATCTTGGGATGCAAGTTTCTGAGGATTTGAAGACGACAAAGCAGTGTGACAAGGCAGAGGCTGTAGCCAGGAAGTTGCTAGGCTATATAGAGAGAGACTTAACCATTAGAAGAAAGGAGGTGTTGATGCTCCTGTACAGGTCATTAGTGAGGCCCCACTTGGAGTATTGTGTTCAGTTTTGGAGGCTATATCTGGCCAAGGATATACGAAGAGTTGAAGTGGTCCAGAGGAAAGTGATGAAAATGATTGGGAGTTTGCGCCAAAAGAAGTACAAGAAGAGACTAGAAGACCTTCAACATGTAGGAGAGGAGCGACAAGGGTGATATGATACAGATACTTAAATAATTGAAAGGTATTAATATACGCCAAAATTTTTTCCAGAGAAGGGAAATTGATAAAACTAGAGGACATAAATTGAGGTTGTAGACTTAGAGTAATGTTAGGAAATTCTTTTTCACAGAGAGGGTGGTGGATAGACGGAATGTCCTCCTGAGTGAGGTGGTGGAGAGGAAAATAGTGATGAAATTCAAAAAACCATTGAATGAACACAGAGGATCCCTAATTAGAATTAGAATATGAATGATTAAACTTTCATGGTCTCAATCCCACAAAGGAGATGGTTTGGATAGTCTGGAGTGAGCTTCAATAGCAACTTCAGTAGTTGGAACCTAAGGACAGTAGCGGGCAGACTTCTAAGGTCTATGGCCCAGAAATAACAAAGTAAAAGACATTTTAATTTAATCATGAAGTTGTAATTCATATGATTACAGGGCTGACTGGATGGACCATTCAGGTCTTTGTCTGTTGATTTACTATGTTACAATGCAGTGCAGAAGGGTGCCAATTGCATCTGGGTAGGAGGTGATCTATTCAGAGAAAGAGGCCCAATAGCATTAAAACTTAATCTTTTGAAGGGAAGTATAAAACGTCAGTGTCATCCTCTGTCCCAGATTGGACACAAAGGGAGGAGCCTTGTCATCCTCTCTCTCAGATGGGGCATACAACCAGGAACATGTAGAACTGCAATAGATGGGTTACCCTTCTTTAGGGCCCACTGAAATGTTGTCTCTTCAGTGACTAAAGGAGACGAAAAGTACAGGGGTTGTCAATCTGGTGCATACTAAAAGGAGAGAGACCTAGTCTCAAAAATGACTGATCCACTGCTGTACCCTGAGGCACATACTGCCTCAAAAAGTGAAAGGATAGATGATCAGGGAGATCTGATTCTGGTCCTCTGAAGGAGAGAGTAACAGACTGAAGCTGCTGCCAAGATACAGTCTTTATGGGGAAAGGATTTTAAAACTGGGTGCAGTGAATGTTGATACCATGCCCAACTGTTGGGTGGTGGTCAGCCTGCCTGTGCTAGGGGAAATAGAGCCCTGGAGCACATATGGCCATAAAGGAGTAAGAGAGTGGATCGGAATACACATCAGCTCTTGTACCAAGAGAGTGAGGGGAGTAAAGAGCTGAACTTAACCCATGCCCAGAAGCTAAAAAGTAACTGAATTGCTGACAAAGAAGAGAGGGAGGCTACTGACTAATGTAAAGGAGATTATAGGCATCATGCAGAGGAGTAAGGATTTTTACATCTCCATTCTGTTAAGAGGTGTGAAAGATATATGAGCTTGACACAGAGAGTACTTCTCAGTGGAGAACAAGAATAGTGAATCCTTTGAACCTTTGATTCTTTTTGTAAATCTTTCACTTTATTCTAAGGACGGTTTGCCTCATTGTTTCTATCCATTCTTTTATATACTATACTATATATTTGTACAGTATTGGAGAGCCCAATATAAAGCACTTTTACATTTAAGAACATTCCCAGCCATGTTTTTGCTTTTGAATTACTGTGTTTGCCTAATGATGATATTTAAGCCTGCTGCTAGGGGAACCCTTCAATAGCCTGTGTGCATTAAGGAATAAGATATTTGGGGCCAAATTCACTAAAGATAGCAATTCAATGGCTGTTGGCTGATTCTCTGGCCGATTTGATTCACAAACTACCCCCCCGCCCCCCTTTTATAAAATCGTAGCATGGTTTTTAGTACTGGCCATGGTGATAATGACTCTGATGCTTATAGAATTCCTATGAGCATCGGAGTTAATATCCTCGCAGGTGATAAGAAAGCATAATGCAGCTTCATAAAAGGGGGGGGGGATAAAACAAAAATGGAAAATAAGATAATACCATTTTATTGGATTACCATATATACTTGAATATAAACTGATATTTTTTGTCCCCCCCAAAAAAAAATGGCCAAAAATGGGGGTCTTGGTTTATATTTGAGCCTCTCATCTCTTCATGCCTCCCAAGGACTGGCATTTTTCTTCAACCCCACCCTATTCTCCTGTAGTAGGCCTCAACACCATTGCCTCCAACCCCCTCATAACAACCGCCATTTCTTTACGAACCCCACTCCATTCCCCCTAACACCGATGCCAATGTCACAGCCAACATTTCCCGCATCCAACCTCCTCAGCAACCAACATTCTTTCCAACATCCCCCCCCTATCATCCAATAATTAGTAGGGAGTGTTCAGAAAGAAATGTTACAAGGAAGTCGGATGCAGGAAATGTTGGCTACTGTGCTGATGTCAGTGTCGAGGGGGACCCTAGGGGAGGGGGAAAGAGGGAGGAAAAAGGAGTGTTATTGGTCTTGGGGGAGGGGAGAACATAGAGATATAGAAGAGTAGGGCCAGACAGAATATAACATCACCACCCCCCATCTCACCCTGGTTTATACTCGAGTTAAGTTCCTCACTCCTTTTTTTGGGGGGGAGGGGAGACTTATCTTGGTTCATACTCGGATAGGTTTATATCTAATATAATAAAATGCTAGGCTGTGCATGCGCACTCCCATCTGTGTGCGTCCGTTTTCTGTGAGATGTAGGGCACCTTAGGTAGTAGTGCGCATGCGCGCTTACATCACCAGCCGCCGATGCCTCCACAAGCCGGGACCGCAGCCAGCCGCCGATCTCCGTTCCTCCAGCAGGCGAGCGGGAGGGCGGGGGGGGGGGTGGCTTGGAGGAGAGGGATCGCGGCCGCTCAGCGCCCCCACTGAGGAGCCCAGCAACTTTCCGCCCCGGATCGGGACCCGAGTCCTTTGCCGCCCCCCCTTTCCCTTCCCATGGATCCGACTACCTTGGCGATTCAAGCAGCGTGTGCAGCAGTCTTCACACGCCGCTTCGGGCCCTTCCACTGCCCTGATTTACCCTGCCGCATCTCTGATGATATCATCAGTGACATGCCAGAGTAAATCAGGCCAGTAGAAGGTCCCGAAGCAGCATGTGAAGACTGCTGCACATGCTGGAATCGCCAGTTTTGTAGTCTGTACCGCGGGAATGGAAAGGGGGGTAGAGGAAACGCTAATGCTGCTGCAGGGAACTGGTGTGGGGGGAGGGAAGTGGAGGGGGAGGGAATGCTGCTTTGGACTGACAGACAGAGGGAGGAAGGGAGACAGAAAGAAAAGAAGAAAGACACAGGGGCAGGGAGATACACAGAAAGACAAAGGGGGCCAGGGACAGAGACAGACAGAAAGAAAGACAGTGGGAGTCACATCAGGAGGGGTGCGGGATGCGGCAGAGGGAACTTTTCCAATGGGTGCAACTGGGCGGCTGTCGGGAACCTCTGATCAGGGGCAGAGCAAGGTAAGTGTATCATAGGGATAAGAAGGGGGGGAGATAAAGGAAGGGACGCCTACTGCTGGACAGGGGGGAGAAGGAAAGAGGTGCTGATGGACAGGGGGGGTGAAGAAAAAGGAACGGAGACCTAATGTTGGACAGGGGGAGAAGGAAAGAGGTGCTGCTGGACAGGGGGGAGGTAAAACAAAGGGAGAAGGGCTGCTGCTGCATAAGGAGAGCAGTGAAGGGGTGGTGGTGGACACAGTGGAGGTAAAAGGAAGAGAGAATGGACAGGGGGAGCAGGCAAAGGGTGGTGATGGACAGCCAAGGAAAAAGAAAGACAGAAAGAAAGAAAGCGGCTAAGGAGAAAGAGAGAAAGAAATAAATACAGACACACACATACATATTCTAGCACCCGTTAATGTAACGGGCTATAAGACTAGTTTGAGTATATACAATTTTCAGTTAGCTTTCAAAGCCAAAACCTCTTTTTTCATGTCAGTAAAATATGCTGCCTTTACAGTATCCTGTCCTGACCTGAAGAAGGGGGTTTTGGTCTCTGAATTAGTCAAAAATGTATTACAATTAGTCCAATAAAAGGATCACCTTATTTCCATTTTCTATTTATAAATATTTATCAATATAGCTACAATACTACTTTATCCTAAAGCAAGAAAACAAATAGAAACTTTTTTTCTACCTTTGTCTTCTCTGGTTTCTGCTTTCCTCATATTTTCATCACTCTCTTCCTTTCATCCACTGTCTGCCCTCTCTCTGCCCCTTCTCTATGGCATCTTCTATCCTTCTATTCCCCTTCAGAAACTATGTGCTTCCCCTTCCATCTCTCCCTCCAACCGATTGGTTAGGCATCCATCTTCTTCCCTTCCATCCCCCAATGTTCTGGCCATCTCTCTCCTCTCCTTTCCTCATCTTCCTTCTCAATTTATTTTCTGCATATGTCTAGATTAAATTCTTTCTTAATATCCAGTCCTATATTTCCCTCTTTTCACTTATCTACAGCTTGCCGCCTCTTTCTATCCCCCCTCCAGTATTTCACTAACTGTGCCCTCTTTCTCTCTATCCCTTCCATCTAGTATCTTCTCCTCTCTGTCCACTTCCATCCAATGTCTGCCCCCCTTTCCACTTCTATTCAGTGTCTGTTCCCATTTTTCTATCCTCCTCTTTTTCTCTCCCTTTACCCCACTTCCATCAGCATCTGCCCCCTTTCTCTCCCTCCAACCCATTTCCATCCAATATCCTTTCCCCTTCTGTCTCTCTCTCTCTCTCTCTCTCTCCACCACATTCCATACCAATATCTTGCCCCCTCACCCTCCCCATTATTGCTGTATGCTTCTTGAACCAGCAGCAGCGGCTGTAAAATTGCACCTCCCTGCAGCTGCTGGCTCTGCTCTGGAACAACAAAGTGATGTCTGAGGGTTGGACCAGCAGACATGGGAAGATGCAAGAAGGTCCTGCGATGACTGAATTTAAAGTTTTCTGCAGCTGCTTCTGGACTGGTTCAGGAAAGCAGCAGCGGCAAGGTAGGACAGGAGGTTCCAGACCCAGTGTGCCAGCAGTGCACCCCCTTAGAGCATGCACCTAGGGTGGATCGCCCCTCCCCTCCCTTGGTACACCACTAATGCTAATATTCTATAAAATCTGCAGGTTAATCCCTGGCCTTCTCCTGGCCCACCCATGATACTGCCACTGCTACTTCCACCTTGCCATTGCATGCTCCGAACTTAGTGCATGGAATTTATAGAACAAGTAAGGGCTCGTATGTATATAAATGCCAATTGGTGTGAATTAGTGGCAATTATTGCTTGTTAAAGTCAATTAAAATAACCTTCAGAGGTGATACTCCTACTCGTTCAAGAGGATGCTTTTTTTTTTCTCCTTTTATCAGCATCAGTCCGTTTCTATCTCCTTGTGATGCTGTTTTTTTCTATCTTGTCTTTTTGGTTTCTCCCCCCCAAAAAAATCATGTTACAAATTTTCCATCTCTCAATGCTTGATCATTCCATTTTTTTAAGCAATTTAAAATCAATTTGGTTTTCATCAAGGGGACGTAATATGCCAACACAAATTCATGTTTCACGTCTAGCTGTTTTTCAAGGCAGTCCCGTTTGGATTGAGGGGAGAAGCTGTAGCACTCTACAATGAAAGGGGATTGCCTTGAAACAGCTAGAAGCAAATCATGAATTCATATCAGTATGTTACTTCCTCTTAATGAAAGCTAAGTTAATTTTAAATTGCTTAAAAAAAAAATGGAATAATCAAGCATCGAGAGATGGAAAATTGGTAATAATGAAAAAAAAATGTAAAATGTGTACTTTTTTTTTTTTTAATATGTTTATTAGCAGTGAGGTAACACAAACAACCAGAAGTCAACAATGCAAGAACACACAAGCAAATATTGCAAGGTATACAAGAGCAGCTGACATAGGCTAAGCAAATTCTTTTAGCCCGCTTACACTTAAGCGGTTCACAAAAATACATATATAACTATCAAATGACAATGGAACATAAAACAAAATTTACATTCATAAAAGTTCTTTATAAAATCAAATTAAGAAAAGGCCTCTACAAATAAAGTTGTCTTCACAACCTTCTTAAATTTCAGTAAGTTGGATAACAATCCAAGGGGGTCCTGTCAAATTATTCCATAACAATACTCCTGCCACTGAGATAATAGAAGTCCCTGATTTTCTCATAATGTACAGTCATTGGCTCTTCACTAACTAACTGTAATATTCCTTCTGACCTTAAAGATCTTAATGGCTGGTTCACTTTTAACACCTGTGTCAAATACCATGGGATCTCAAAATGAACTACCTTAAATATCTTTTCAGAAGTATGGGATAAATATATATGCACTTGACATTCAAATGTTATTTGTTAAATCTAATGTCTTCTTTTCCTATATGCTCTTCAAATAAACAATTTTCAGTAACTGTATTTTGCTCAGTTACCTCCACCACAGTCATATCATAGCAGATACATTGACCATGATAATTAAGAAACCCTCATAGCACAATAATGTTCCTGCACCTATTCCCCTCAAAAGGGGTTTTATTTTTTAGGCTGTTGTCTCTCACATTACAATGTTATACTTATATAGTGACAGGAACAAATGACTTAAATGATACTCTTTTTTTGTTTTGTAGTTGAAATTCAGCCAACAAGGTCCTCTTAAAATTGTCTTTTCTATATTCCGCTGATATCCTTAAATATCAACACGAGGACTTTATAAATAACTCGATATTTTACTGGTAGCCAATGGAGCTGTTTTAATAATGGTGTTATGTGTTCAAATCTGCTCCCTCCACATTTTAACCATGTGGCTGCATTTTGAATGACCTGCAAGGCTCTACATCTGGAAGGCGCTATCCCCAGATATAATGCATTGCAGTAATCCAATTTCTGGAGAATCACTGGTTGAACTACTATGCAAAATCATAGTGTGATAGCATAGATTTTAATTTACTAAGCACCTGCATCTGGAAGAAAGCAGATTTGATATAAAGAAACTTTTAAAAAGGAAAATAAAATCACAAGGAGACAGAAATGGACTGATGTTGGTTAAAAGGTAAAAAAGCTTCCTCTCAAATGAGTTGAGTATCACCTCTGAAGGTCCAGTACCTTAATGTAATACATTTTTGTGATGCCTGGTATTATTATATTAATATGGAACCAGCAAGAAGTTACCTTACAGTTTTGCCAGACTTCATTCTGTCTAATTCAGCAGTACTCACAGGTCCTCAGCGGGCCACCACATACTCAAACCTTTTCATTGTATGTGGCTTTATGCTCCAAATCCTCATCGGACCCGATAAACAATCTTATAAATCTTTCTGAGTAATATTTTTTATATTTTTTTATGTATATATAAATATATGCTAAGAATACTTAGCTCAATGTATTCGACGCTAGTCGGGAGGGAACAGATGTCGTCAACATGTTTCGCCCGGTTAGTTCCAAGGGCTTTATCAAGACTTCCTCCCCCATTCATACAGCTCTCTCCATTGTGGAGAGAGCTGTATGAATGGGGGAGGAAGTCTTGATAAAGCCCTTGGAACTAACCGGGCGAAACATGTTGACGACATCTGTTCCCTCCCGACTAGCGTCGAATACATTGAGCTATGGTGGTGTATGGTGTATGGTGGAGAGAGCTGTATGAATGGGGGAGGAAGTCTTGATAAAGCCCTTGGAACTAACCGGGCAAAACATGTTGACGACATCTGTTCCCTCCCGACTAGCGTCGAATACATTGAGCTAAGTATTCTTAGCATATATTTATATATACATAAAAAAATATAAAAAATATTACTCAGAAAGATTTATAAGATTGTTTATCGGGTCCGATGAGGATTTGGAGCATAAAGCCACATACAATGAAAAGGTTTGAGTATGTGGTGGCCCGCTGAGGACCTGTGAGTACTGCTGAATTAGACAGAATGAAGTCTGGCAAAACTGTAAGGTAACTTCTTGCTGGTTCCATATTGGTACATGAGTATAGTCTTCATTCGAAATTTACATTAATAGTGCCTATTGTTTCATTATATGGTATTATTATAGTGGCATAGTCACATATGTGCACACATGCACGTAACAGGCAAAATGCCACTTGTGTTATGCTGTAAGTATGTGTACTCAAAACCAATTATAAATCCATGGAGGAAAAAATTGTCACTCAAAAACTTGTGTTTTTAAGATTTCAATTTTTTTAAACCCTCTTAAATGGTGAGGGAAAAACCTCAGACTCCCGCATTTGAACCTGTTCATCAGTACATTTACTGCATATGGCTGCTTAATGGGTAGATACCGATCATAGGTTAAAAAAACACCACTATTAATAAACTCAAGTGTCCTGCTTCTCAAAACACTCAAATACTGTAGAAGTCCTTAAGGTGAAACACTTATCTGTCATTATAGCCAAAGCTACTTCAGGGGATAAATTATTTTATTGACTTGGTGCCATCATTACTTAACATCCCACATCAAATTCTTCCTGCCGAACAGTCAGATTGAGGCATTACTTTCAATTGCGCACATAATTATTGAATAGCACTATTTTGACCATCTAACTCATGACTAGGAAATGTATTTCTTTGAATGACTTTTCCAGCGCAAGTAGCGTTAAATAAGAACAGAGATGCATAGTAATTTTATTTTCTCTCTTATTCGAGTGCAATCATTTATTTATTTATCACTTATATCCTAAGTGGTTTTACATTCAGGTACTTTATCATATTTCCCTATCTGTCCCAGCAGACTCAAACTCTATCTAGTGTCCCTGGGGCAATGGGGGGATTAAGTGACTTGCCCAGGGTCACAAGGAACAGCGAGGAATTTGAACCCACAACCTCAGGGTGCTGAGGCTGTAGCTCTAACCATTGTGCTACACACTCCCCACTATAGTTATCTGACTGAGAGATCAAGTGGCAATACTGACTGCAGATTCAAGCCCTTTGTAACAGCCCTTCCAATTTATTTAAGAGAGGAAAGGATTTTGGATAAATTTAAGAGCAAACATAAGGGCTTTCTTTTTAAAGATTCATTCAAGGATTAAATGAATTGCCTATGCCTTTAATTCTTCCTTAATATTATAATGAATGTCTCTCCCCTTTCCCAATGTGTTATTTACCTTAATCATTCCTTTTGAATTAAATTGTATTTCTTCTCTAAACTTTCCCTTTGTTTGACCTTGTATGTATTTATTGAATTTTAATATGTTTAATAATAGTTTTGTTTGTCATGTTAGGTATTTATTGAAATTTTAATAGGTTTAGTAATAATTTTGTTAGTCATGTTTGTTTTCCTCGACTCTGTAATTTTTAACTGTACATCGCTTAGAATTTGGAATAGGTGATTAATCAAATCTTATAATAAACTTGGAAACAAGAAACATCAGGCTGAATAAAGCCATAGGCCACTCACTATAGATAGAGCATGGCTATTGCATGTTGTCATTGGGGTGTGCCTGAAGGGGCATGATCAAAGGACTATGCCTCTTGGGAACCACAAAGAAACCATAATTAAAGCAAGTGGTTTCTGTTTTATATGGATGAGAGGAATGTCAGATTTCACTATATTCACATTTCTTCTCCCAAAGAGTCTGGACTAATGGACAGACATTTTGTACAGTAGTTGGTTGTGTGGAGACTTTGATCTGGAGACTTGTCCCTTGATTCAGGATACTCCTTAAGATCAGATCCTTTGTACCACAACCCATCATTCCCAAGTCTAGTCCTAGTGGGTTTATGCCAGCTGGAGGGCCTGCAAATGCCTTGTCAGTTTGTGAACGCCTCATATTTTAGCATCATTAGCAATTGCAACATTTTCTTAAGAAACTGTATCATAAGCAGTAGAAAGCCCAGGGAGAAATATCTTTATTAGATGTTTGGAACATTTTTGTTTTTTTAGAACTGAGGATTTATTTTTAAGATGAACTGTCTTAATTGTCCACCTTTTCTAAGCCTGCAGTGGACAAATTTGAGGAACTTGATGGTAGAACTTTGAAATATAGAACTTATATACTGTTATGATGCCTCGTATGTGGAATTTGAATGATATTGAATCATCAGCCATTAAGGATAGTCTACTTTTACATAGGAAGATGGGAGTCATTGCGGAAAGAATGCTGAATGCTCTAGGCTGAATATTGACCGGTTGATTTTGGTGTTATGTTAATGATTATAAAGTCTACACATTATTGGAAAATCATAGTGTATATAGCAACTATTATGTCACATTGAGCTAATAAAGATGGGTTTTACATCAAAGAATAGCAGCATAAAAACATTCTTTGTATTGTTAATACTGTGCCTAATTTTATAGGAGACTACCATTAGGATAATAATCTGGCAAAACAAGGGGCCTGTTAATTAAACTACAGTAAAGTAATGGAGTTATGTGTTTGTTGCAAAACTACAAGATGATTGCAAAATCTAAGCCCTAGTGATAGTGTTATGATATTACCAATAGAGGCCAAACTGCTTGAAAGGGTAAGGAAGTTTGTTTGCTTATGTTGGGAGTGCTGGTTCTTTTTAGATACAAACAGTGCAAAACGCAGTGCCAGTAGCACAAATTGCACAGTTGCCCTTATTTGCCTTCTCTTCAGGAGGTGGAAAGTGTAGCCACACTGTCTGTGGCAGTGTGCTAACTGCCGGGCATGCCCATTATAAACACATTCTCCACCATTTTGAAGCCTTCCATGGCAAGCAGTTATATAACCCACTAACCCTAAGGTGTGATTGGCCCAGGCTTGTAGGCACCTGGGCCAATCAGGCCTTAGGATTAGTGGGGATGGGCAGACCCGCTATGCCTAAGGCCTGATTGGTCCAGGCTTCTAGAGCCTGGGCCAATCAGGCCTTAGACTTAGCGGGGATGGGCTGGGAAGGGGCGGGCCCGTCTCATTTTGACGAGGCAGGCCTGTCGGCTGGAGGGCAGCAAGACCCATCCGGCCGGCCAACATTTAAAGGTTAGTTGGGGGGGGAGGTTAGGGGAGTCATCAGGGGGGGAGGTCATTAGCATGGGGGGTCCGGCTTTCCGGCAGGAGGGGTTGGGCACCCTCCTGCCAGCGATTGGGAGTTTGGTGGGGGGGGTTTCGGCAGGAGGGGTTAAGCACCCTCCTGCTGGCGATCTAGAGTTTCGAGGGGCAGGGGCAGCTTTCCGGCAGGAGGAGTTCGGCACCCTCCTGCCGGCGATCTAGAGTTTCGGGTGGTGGGGGCAGATTTCCGGCAGGAGGGGTTCAGCACCCTCTTGCCGGCGATTGGGAGTTTGGGAGGGGGCTGTTCCGGCAGGAGAGGTTTGGCACCCTCCTGCCGGTGATCGGACAGGCGGCAGCGGCCGCTATACTTATTGCGGCAGGGAGATCCTTTGCCGCGATAAGTATAGCGGCCGCGTCTACTTACAATGTAGGCCAGCATTTTGCTGGCCTACATTTTAAGCGTCTCTTCCTCTACTTGGAAGACGCGTAGGGCCACCTAGGTTCGCCTAAGGCTCTTAGGCGAGCTTAGGTGTCTTGAGGGCCTCCCTAGGCTCCCGGATGCACCTTCAATATAGGCGGCCTGCCTTTGGAGCATTTTTTTTTTTTTTAAACGTGCACCCCGATTGGCTGATTAGACAGCTGTAGGATGCCTACAGCTGCCTAAAATCGGGACGACACTTTGCAGAATCAGGGCCATTGTGCACAAACACATCTGAGAAATTGCCATTTTCAAAACAAAAAGATGGATGTTTTCCTGTTTTGAAAAATGGTTATGTTCGATACAGGATTCTTGTGTGTGTTCCTCAAAACGTCTAAACCTGAATTTAGATGTCATGTAAAAATACCCCTCTATATCAATATAATATAAAATCAATGAACAACAAAATCAAATGGAAACAAAACATAATAAAATAAAACACAATAGTACAATCCTAATACAGCAAAGTTAAAACCACCACAAATGTATCAATCATAAGTATAGAGATTTTATGAACCCAGAATAGAGATAATTGGAGCACCAGAAAACCCAGAAAAAATGCTGCACAGACTTGAATGTCAAAGGAACGTGTGTTCCATTATGCACAAATTTTATGAAATACTTGCATGTCCAGATCCTGCCCCAGCCCTGCTTCTGGGAACACCTCTGTCCAGCTAAGATATTTATACACATGTACCCCCACATTTTATATATGACACCTAAAAATCAGCACCAACCAGAACTGTGCTTAGCGCGATTCTATAAAAGGCACTTGTGATATATAGAATCACATGTAGCAGCCATATGCATTTAGGCACACCCATTTAAGCCAATGAAAATGAGGCCTAAATACCTGCACCTAAGTTGTGCATGGATTGAAAGTATTCTGTACAGCTTGCTTAACTTTTAGGAATGCCCACGATCTACCTATGCTCCTCCCCTGGCCTTGCCCCCTTTTGAGATTCATGCACTAGAATTTACATGCACCACTTTATAGAAAGCACTTTTAGAAAGTTGTGTGCATAGTTTCTAATTAGTGTAATTAGCCTCAATTAGGTGTTAATTGTCAATTATTGGCGTTGATTAGCTTAAGTTGCATGCACAAATCTGCACTGTACAACTTGGGTCAGACTATCCAGAATCTGAGCGATTTTAGAAAAGGCCATTTCTCTACTTAAGGTAATATTTATCTTGGAAATGCGTTTTAAAATTACCCTATAACATAATGGAGAGATATTTCTGTATAAGTAATAAATCTAGGGGCCCTTTAATATGTGTTTAGCATGTGAAAAAAGGCTTACCACAAAACACGAAAGGTGTCAGTTTTCTCAGGCCAATTGTGCATTTTTTAAGAATATTTCTTTTTTTTTGGGGGGGAGGAATAGGCGTGGAAGCATTATCCAGCTAGAATGCTCATATTAGTGTATGCTAACTGGATAATGCAGACAGCACAGGAGCACTTGGCACCTCCTAATTAGGGGGCAGTACGTGCTCCTATATTAATTTGTTTGTAAGCCCCACACACTAATGGAGAAAATTAGTATGGGATCTGAAAAAAAAAAAAAAAAAGCCCTAAATAGTGATGTGCTAAGTCCGGCCTTAGTTCATGGGGCACTCCTGCATTAAAATGCATTAGGTTCAGATTTTAACATGTTGTAATAAAAGGACTCCCTAGCGTAAGTACTATCAAATTTGTAAATTAAATGTCAATTGCTTCTTGACTTAAAAACAGTTTATTGTAAAAATGAATAAACTAATAAGTTCACATTTACATTTCAGTTTGATTTGATATACCACAAATAAATGGAACCATGTCTAAGTATTTCCTTACGAAACAAAGGGAAAGAAAGAAGGCAAATATAAGGAAAGCCTATGGTATAATCCAAAAATATATTAATTTAAAAGGAAACCTTATTTAATAAGTCTCTTCTAAGACACAGCAGGAAGATAGGTAATGAACAGAATACCGCAATCAAGAAGCAACACTGAATTAGAGAGTAACTGCTTTAAATCAGGGGGAAAGAATCACAGATTAATTATAGAAAAGCTTGAAGTTCTGAGTCTAAGCACATTCCAAAGTGTACGTGCTATAAATGAAAGCAAGATTGTCTCTGTCTGTCAAGTGACATCAAGGTGAATCTGCAAGTGAGATGGGACTACCATCAGGTTTTTCTTGGATGATCTCGGTGAGTGAAAAGTCACATATCAAGACTTTGCTTAGGGTTAAAGCACTCTGGACCGGATGCACAAAACTCTGATCATGAACCAGTGGTCGCTAAACCAATTTGAAAGTGTAATTGAGATCCAATGCAATTCAGATTTGAAGACGAAATACAGTGAAGTTGGCTTGCTTGAATTTTACAAATATTTGCCAGCCAGGTTTGAAAATACTCGAAAATTTGCATGTGAAATTATTTCCATGTTTGACAGTACTTATCAGTGCCAGCAGTTATTTACACTTATAAAAGGAAATAAGTCTCCTATCAGATCCAGAACTACCGACATTCACCTTGGGGCAGTTTTAAAAGTAATCACTGCAGACAATATTTCACCTGAAATAGGAAAAATAGTAGCAGAGAAAAGGTGCCAAGTGTTCTTTTTTAATATTCTGTACTTTTCGAAATAAACCTGTTTCTATGAAAAATGATGTTTTTTGCGGCCCACATAAACTTAAACCTTGTTTATTTGGCCCATGTCAGCATTTGAGTTTGACATGCTTTCTGTAGAGAGCGAAGTGTATGTATTGATGAATAAGGTATTAAATAGTTATCTAGATATGGTGGTGACCAATTATAATATGTTTTAAAGGCCAGAAGTATAGTTTTATATGTCAAGCGATGTTTTATCAGTAACCAGTGTGCCGATTGTAACAATGGGATAACATGATCAAATTTCTTTTTTCCTGTTATTAATTTTATTGAAGTATTTTGAGCGAGTTGAAGATGCAGATCTTTTTGCCTTGCTCTTTAATATATTGAATTACAATAATCTAATGTACAAATTACTAGAGAATGAACGAGTATATTAATAGTGGAGGGAAGTAAGATATGAGATATTGAGCGAATGAGATGCAGTTTGTAGTAACTATGTTGTAGTACTGTAGAAATTAGTTAACTTTGAATCAAAAGTGATGCCAAGAATTTTTAGTACCGGTCACCTGCATTTAGGTGCCCTGAGGCTGCAAGGTAGGTTCTATAATATACCCTATATGCGTGGTGTACCTGGCTTGGTGGCCACCTGGGTGGAGCCCTCTCCTCCAGGTAGAGGGGGAGTGTGTGGCATGGTTGAAGGGCCATGGACTGCATGCACATGGCCGTCAGCTCCGCCAGTCCCCAGCCCCAGAACAGGAAACTGATATCAAAGCGGACAGCCCCATGCCCACACCATGCACCCCCCTCTCATCTCCCTGGGGTGGACCACCCCCACTGCCCTGCCCTTGATATGCTAGAGCCTATATGCCTGGGTTACATTATAGAATACAAATGTAACCCTAACATTTATGCGCCCACATTCATAGTGGATGCCTTAACTTACAGAATTCTGTCAGTTATGTGCATCCCTGCTGCATTTATGTGCCTAGGTGGGAGACCTGCTTGAATCTTGCCCACGTTTCATCCCTGTGCACTTCCTCTTGCAAATACTGAAGGCATTTGCAGATTAGGTGGGCTAGCACTTACAAAGTTATGTGAGCACTTACTTGTGTAAGTGCTAGTAAATTAACTATTTACACACGACCCTCTAAGTCTAGAAACTTGTGCACACAGATTTGTACATGCAACTTATAGAATATGGTCAAATTTGCACATATAACTTAATTGGCCTTGACAAACAATTTTTGCCTGTAATTGGTGTTAATTGGCAGTTACATATATAACTGCCCTTAGTCAGTATTCTATAAATTGTACAGTAATTCCAGAGCATACAACTTCAGAGGAATCATGAACCTGGAAGGGGCATGGGCGAGTTGGGGCATGTCAGGCAGTTATGCAATTATAGAAGACCGGCATTTACACACCTAATTACCTATAGTTAAGGTGCAAGTATTTGTGCCAGTCACTGAGCTAGTGTAAGTACTTACACCTAAAGTTAGGTGCTTTAAATGCAGATTTATGCTAGTATTCTGTGCATTAACAACTGTTATCATAGAATTTAGGCTTAGCACACATCATCCTGGTTTCTAACCTTAGGTGATCTAAACAGAATTGCACCCATAACGCACATAGATCATATATTGTAACTCATGTACTGTACCATCATTACTGAAGTTAATGTTCATATGTCCATCAAAGCTGCTCATGTAAAAGGCTCTGAATTGACTTCATAGTCATTAGTTTATTGGTATAAAAGCTTTAAATAAACAATAAATATATAAATGTGGGTGCCTAGCTCATAGAATTGCTCTTCACATATGGAAATGTATTAATGCAGAGCAAGATGGGAACAAGGCAGTGAATTTTGGGTCGTATTTGTAGGTGTATATTTAGGTAGAAAAGTAATACACAAGTATATGAGAGGATAGTATTGACATTAACATAGAGCTGGTTTTCCACATGGGCCAGGAACATCTCCTTTTCAGCCTTAGAGTCACCATGGATGTTTTCTAGTTATCATGCTCTGGTAAATAGTCTCCTAAGAATGAAGGAACTCTGACCCGACATGTGCATGACCTTTCTATCTTTTGTTCTATCCTCTGGATTATTTCCTGCAAAAGGAGCTGATGACATTCTGTGAATGGATTTATACAGTTGGGTTCTCTTTGTAATTGTCTTAGAGTACATGACATTTTTGTGGGGATGTACATCTAACAAAGAGGTTGACTTTCAAGCCTTCTCTGTGCATGTTGCACAAAATTGATGATCGTTGCCAAAGGGTAAAAGGTTACTTGGCATGGGATTCATAGTCCAATGGATGGA